>NW_024543070.1:28755833-30091666 GCF_018167655.1 Microtus oregoni | reverse complement strand
GGGAAAAGGTAATTTAAAAATTGAACATTCACCTCCAATATGATCTGTAATCCTGAATTACCGAATAGTTAGCAATTTGTCTCCAATATGATCTGTCCCCTGAATTACCAAACAATTAGTGATTCATCTCTAATATAACCTGTACCCTGAATTACCAAATAGTTAGCAATGGGCAGGTTTGCTTGTGATGCTGTAATGGGAGTTCTCCAGTTGATGAACTCAGAATATAGACCTCATTGCATTTGTAAAACATGAAGGATCTGGGGGTTGAGAAACTGTGGATGTTGGCAATATTTAGAGAAGAAAAACTAGAAAATAGGTATTTTTAAAGAAAAATACACTATGGTCATCTGTGAAATAGTCCACACAACTAAAATAAACCTTGGTAAATTTCATGCCACCTATAACTTGTAAATCATAAAAAGTGTATGATTTAGGAAATTTCAAACTGTAGTAAATTTCTCAAGCAACAGATTTCAAGTCCTCAAAAACAAAACAAAACAAATTACAGTGCACAAAACGGTGGATAAGGGTCTATGCTTTAAAACAGGATCACAAACCACAATCCCAGACCAATGGCAACCCCACCACAAGGGAAGCTAAGGCTGACACAACACAAGTTCAAAGCGAGTCTGGCCTACATAGCAACTATCAGGCAGTCTGAGCTACATAGAGAAACTGTCTCAAAAAGAAAGACAGAAAGACAGAAAGGAAGGGAGAGAGGGAGGAAGCGACAGAGGGAGGGAGGACAGAGATGATATGTAACACATGAATCTTTACTGAGATCTAAATTAAACCAAATATAAATGCACTATAAAATAATCTGAAGAGCATATATTTGATATTAAGGCATTTTTATTTGTCACAATGATTCATAGATAGATATTTTTAAACATCTTGACCTTTAAGAGTAGAGAAATCATGACGTATTTAAGTGTGTTGAAAAATAACACGAGAAGTGAGCAAGTGGATTACGGAGTAAACATGAAAGATTGATAATGACCAGCACAGGGTTGGAGGAGAACTGGTTATGTTAGCCTGTCAGCTTTTGTATGTCTTTGAAATCCCCCAAAGTAAAAAACACTTTTGAAAGACTGGGAGCAGACATTTATTCCTCATAATTGGTAAAATTGATCTAAGCATCAGCTTGAATTTCAGATTGCATTTTCAGTGCAAATTATCTGTTCTAAGACATGAAAATGCTCAATATAGCATTGACTGGTATTGACTCTACTCAGTGTGGGGGGAAAAAACAGATGATGCAGAATCTGACTTTTCTAAAAGGAGAGATTTGGACCCAAATCAGGAAAGACATTTTCTTAGCTGCTCTTAAATTAGGATGTCATTAGTTCTCTAATTAGAAGCCATGTCCAGCAGTATTCCTGCGGGGAACAGATGAGAGTCTCACAATCATTTAACTAAAAGAGGAAATTGTGCGAGTTGAATGCAGTGAGCACAGGAACCGCAGAAGTAGAGTGACAAGCAGGAGGAGGCCAAGAGGGGTGGGGCAGATTATGAGCTTTCTCTCTGCATATCCTCCTGTGGTTCTTTCCATTCACCCAGCCCAGCTAAAGCCAGCGGAGACAGAAGCCAGGGAAATGTACAGCTGAGATACCGTTCTCCCAGGATGGGATGCAAATAGATGGGCAATGCAGCAGGAAGAGGGTGCGAGGGCGCGCTTAGTGACAGCGATAGCTAGGTGCATACTCTATATTTAATGTTTTCTTCTTTCTTTCTTTCTTTCTTTCTTTCTTTCTTTCTTTCTTCTTCTTTTTTTCAAGACAGGGTTTCTGTGTGCAACAGCCGGAGCTGTTCTGAATCTAGCACTTGTAGACCAGGCTGGCGTCAAACTCACAGAGATCAGCCAGCCTCTGCCTCCCAAATGCTGGGATTAAAGGCCTGTGCCAGCTAGTTAGTGCATCATCTATCCTTGTATTTTTGTTTACACTTATAGAATCCTTAGAGAGTCCCAGAATACTGACTATGGCCTACTTCACCTTTACACCTAGTTTTAAGGTATCAAATGTAAATCATAGAAGAAGAAATTATGAATGACCTGTTAATTATAAAAAGATGTTGTAATTTGACAAAAATCTGAGAAATTGAGGATTAAAATAAGGAATCTACCATTACTCATGAAACTGACAGGTGTTTCAACTATTCCGTATACATATTCTTTTCAATGGGAAGGCGCATTGTTCACATGCACACACACACACACACACACACACACACACATTCCTAAAGGGAGCACAGATTTGTTTCACTATTTGTTCTGTAACAAATATGACAGAGACAGAGTGATGCTATCTCAGAAACACTCAGGGCTTGAGTCATTGCGTCTCTGCCTGGCTCACAGCAGCTCACGTACTTTGGTGCTGCTTTCAAACATTTAATATATAAGTTTTGCTTACATGTGTGTGGTACACTGAATATTAGGTGCCTGAAGAGGCCAGAAGAGGATATTAAACTCCCCTGAACTGAAGTTACAAATAGTTGTGAACTGCCATGTGGGTGCTGGGAATCAAACCCAGGCTGTCTGGAAGACAACTCAGTGCTCTTAACTACTGAGCCATCTCTCCAGCTCTGATTTCCAACATCCTGTTAAAGCTAATAAACTTGGGGCTGGAAATGGCTTGGTGCTTGCTATGCAAGAATGACAACCTAGATCTTGAACTCAACATCCAAGTAGAATGTTACAGAAGTGGCGACAAAGGACCTAGCTCCGGGTTCAGTGACTTTCTTTCTCTCAAGGGAATAAAGAGGAGAATGACCGAGCAGGACACCAGGCTCCCCTGCTCTCTATGCAGCACACGGATAGGTACACTCACCCGCAAGCACATATGCACATACCACATGCATAGTGTACAAACACACGTGTATACACACACAAGGAATACCCAATGCACTACACTGTGCGGTAGAAATGGGGAAATAGCACATGGTGCCAGGCTTTTAAGAGTGATGACTGCATAAGCACTCTCATAACAGGAAGCTGCCCACTGATTGTAAGTCTACATCTCACCTCCTGTATTTACCCAACAAAGCTGACATAAGAACATTTATTTCCAAGTATTTGCAGCAAGTACTTCAGCAAATAAACAGGAATGAGCAGTTATGTTCATTGCTAGTTTGGAAAGATCTTGATGCAGAAACTTGAGTGAATAGAATATCAATAAAAATATATATTTCCTGTGGAAGTCTGGTTATACTAGCTAATGCCTATAATATATTTATAGGAAAATCCATATAAAAATGTGAGGGAATATATCAAGACTCATAATAGTAATTTCTGTAAAGCTACATATGTTGGGGTGGGAAAAGATAGTCAAAAGAACCTTAGATTTATTATTGTATTTGGATTCACATCAGAAATATTTATTCATGAAACATTTGTGTGATTAAAAATTTATACAGTTTTAAAGAAAAATGGAAGTCCATTTGAGCAGAAGCCAGTGCAGGCTTTCAGACATTACACATCAGAGAGAATTTTTAACTTACCAGGACTTTTCTGGGCAGTGCTCCTTCATTCAAGCCGTAATAGTTTTACTCATATTGAATGCTATTTTTCTTATCGAATTGCTGGAAATTTTGTATTAAATATTTATTTACCTCTAAATACTAGTCATAACAAATGTGTGAATTGTAAGAAAGTAAGAATCTGATCATTTCCACTGATCTGTGTTGCATGCATCTGTTCATTTCAAACACAATTTTCCCTGAAATGACAATAACCCATGCTAAGAAATTTATGCTTTCCAGTTGCCTAATGTTTTCCTATAAATAAAAAAGATATCAAAAGACAATTCTACTGTTCTCTGAAGAGTTATGAGTAGTATTTAAAATGTGAGCTGTTAAATTAAGAAATCATTGATGGAGATAGAACACTAGGAGTAAGTGAAAATTCAGAGTGAGAAATAATCCAGGCTTTCAGGTACAAGTTAAAGCCACAAAGCAGAAACAGGGATTTGGTGAGGGATTGCCAAATTTTACTCAGACACACAATTTGTTTAACAGGCTTATGCATATGCAATTTTTATATCTCTACATGTGATGTGAAGTACAGCTATTACTGTCACCAGTTTTGAATATTTTATGCTTCAAAGAAAGAGAAAATTATTTCATTCTGTGCTGTAGTCTTCTCTTGTGATTCCCAATTCAAGAAAAATTTATAAGCTTGTACTCAAGATTCATATGAAGGTAGACATCCAGACTGGATGGAAATAGCCACCTTCAGTCAAGAAGGTCCATATATGTGATGTCATCAAGATTCTGTCAGCTCAAACCATCAGTTGGATGTTACTACGCTCCTAGACTATCTATTATTAATGTAACTATTTTAAAGCTATGTAGTTATGTTATGTTGTGCATTATGCATTGACCCTGAACTCAATTGTATCATTAAGTTGATTGGTTATATGCTCAGAATAACAGCATAAGCATTTTAGAGTTAATAATAATATAGAGTTAATTCTATATTATTTTTCATGTAGTATAGTCATTTTTATTTATCAGCAATGATACCCTAAAAGTTTTAGTTTACTTCTCATTTTTATCACCATCTCTAGATATTATTCTCTGTATTAAATAAAAACCCTACTAATAAAAACCCTACTAGTTTGAAGACTAATAATTTTAAATTCATTTTATTTTTGAAATACAATGGCACTATTTAATAAATTTCAAAAATCTGATCAGTAAACTTTTTCAGTACCTAATTATTATATTCTGCTATTAGGAGTAAATATGTGAACTAAACTTTTAAACTAATTTAGTATTTGGTTAACCTGTAGAAAAATGTGAACAAATTTCAAGTTACTTCTGCAAGCAAATTTCAAAATAATTGATTATAATTTGCTTTAAATTTATGTAAAAACCAGTAAGTAGATGGTATACATTTTTCTTGATAAACCTGGACAATTATAATGCTAGACCAGTTCGTCAATGATGTGGGATTCCCTGTGTATGCTGTGAATACTGTTGGTGAATAAAGAAACTGCCTTGGCCAATTGATAGGGCAGAACTTAGGTAGATGGGGAAAACTAAGCTGAATGCTGGGAGAAAGGAGGCAGAGTCAGAGAGAAGCCATGTAGACCCCGCCAGAGACAAACAGAACTTACCTAGTAAGCCACAGCCATGTAGTGATAAACAAATTAATGGATATAAGTTAAATTAATATCTAAGAGTTAGACAATAAGAAGTTAGAGCTAATGGGCCAAGCAGTGATTGAAATAATACAGTTTCTGTGTGATTATTTCAAGGCCAAGCAGCAGGGAACTAACAAACAGCCTCCTCCAACAGATCCGCTTCTCTAACCCTTTCCACAGCTGTCACCAAGGGAGCACAGCATGTTCTCATTTGCCTTCCACCAGAGTCAACACTTTTCTCTTTGCTCTTGTTATGGTAGGCAATATTGACACAGAAAAAGGAAATAAGAACAGATGTCTGAAGTACACAGAATGATGATCAACTTTACCAACAATCTAAGAAATTAAGTTAACATGAGTCTGTCTTTTACAAATAGGTGTTTCAATGAAACACACTTTCAAAATATATATACATATATATATGTGTGTGTGTCTGTATATGTATTTAATATTTAATAGATATAATTCAAATATATAATATATATTGAATACAAATGAAAGAATTTATTTTTCTTTATATGTTTTTTTACATATCAACTGAAGTTTTCCCTCCCTTCTCTCCTCCCATACCATCCCCCACCTTCCTTCTACCCCTCCCCATTCGCTCCTCCTCCATCTCCATTCAGATGGGGTGAGGTCTCCCTTGAGAATCAACAAAGCATGGCATATTAAGTTGAAGCAGGACCAAGTTCCTCCCCCTGCAACAAGGTTGAATCAGACATCCTACCATAGGGAATAAGCTCCAAAGAGACAGCTCATGCATTAGGGACAAGTCCTGGTCCCACTGTTAGGAGCCCCATAAAAGGAAAAGTTGTACAACTGTCACCTACATGCAAAGAACCTAGATCATTCCCATGCCAGCTCCCTAGCTGTCTAGAGTCCAGGTCAGCTGGCTCTGAGGGTTTTCCTGTCATGATCTTGATGGCCCCCCTTCCTCATATTATCCCTCTACCTTCTCTTCAACTGAACTCCTGGAACTCAGCCCTGTGCTTGACTATAGATTTCTGCATCTTCCATCAGATACTGGATGAGGGTCTATGATGACAATTAGGGCAGTCACCAATCTGATTCAGGCACTCTCTCTACTACTTCTAGGATTATTAGCTGGGGTCATCCTTGTGGGTTCTTGGGAGTTTCCCTGGCACCAACTTTCTCCCTAACCCCACAATGGCTTCCTCTATCAAGATATCTCTTTCATTGCTCTGCCTGTCCATCCTGTCCTTAACTGGACCATCCTGAACCATCATGTTCCTATCTCTCTCCACTTCCCTGTACTCCTACCTACTCCCAGTTTACCCAGGATATTTCCTCTTCCCAAGAAGATCTATACATTCCTCTTAGGGTCATTCTTGTTACATAGCTTCTCTGGAACTTGGAATTATAACCTGGTTATCCTTTGCTTTATATCTAATATCCACTTATGAATGAGTACATACTGTGTTTGTCTTTCTGTGTCTGGGTTACCTCACTCGGGAAGATTTTTTTTTCTAGTTCCATCCATCTGTCTGCAAATTTCATGATGCCAATTTTTTTCCTTTGGGTAATACTCCACTGTGTAAGTATACCATATTTTCTTTATCTATTCTTTGGTTGAGAGGTATCTAGGTAATAATCTGGATATTATAAATGCTGCTATTAATATAGTTGAGCTAGTGTCCTTGTGGTATGGTTGAGCATCCTTTCAGTATATGCCCAAGTGGGGTATCACTGGACCTGAGGAAAACTGATTCCAAATTTTCTGAGAAACTGATATACTAATTTCCAAAGTGGTTGTACAAGTTTGCACTCCCAAGCAGTGAAGAAGTGCTCCCCCTTATTCCATATCCTTTTCAGCATAGGCTACTTTTAGTGTTTTTTATCTTAGTCATTTTGACAGGTGTAAAATAATATCTCAGAGGTTTTTTTTTATTTCCATTTCCCTTGTGGCTAAGGATGTTGAGCACTTCTTTAAGTGTATCTTGGCCATTCAAGATTCTTCTGTTGAAAATTTTCTGTTTAAATTTACACCCAATTTTTAAATGGATTACTTGGTATATTTATATCTGGTTTCTTGAGTTCTTTACATATTTTGAATATCAGTCCTCTGTCCAATATGGGGATGGGAAAGATATTTTCTCATTCTGTAGGCTGCCATTTTGTCTTATTGATGGTGTCCTTTGCCTTACAGAAGCTACTTAGTTTCAGGAGGTCCCATTTATTAATTGTTGATTTTAGTGTCTATGTTACTGGTATTAAATTCAGAAAGTAGTCTCCTGTGCTAATGCACTCAAGGCTACTTCCTACTTTTTTTTTCAATCACCTTCAGTGTAACTGGATGTATGTTGAGGTTTTTGATTCATTTGGACCTGAGTTCCATGCAGGGGAGATAGATACAAATCTATTTGCATTCTCCTAAATGCTGCCATCTAGTTACACCAGCACAATTTGTTGAAGATGCTTTCTTTTTTCCGTTGTATATTTTTGGCTTCTTTGTCAAAAATTGGGTATTCATAGGTGTGTGGATTCATGTTTAGGTCTTCCCAAGAACAAAGTTAGACTTCTTTTCCAATTTGTATCCTCTTGATCTCCTTTTTTTGCGTTATTACTCAAGATAAAACTTGGAATTCTATGTTGAATAGATATATAAGGAGTTGACAACCTTGTCCTCTTCCTGATTTTAGTGGAATTACTTTGTTTTTCTCTCTGTTTAATTTGATGTTGGCTTTTGACTTGCTGTATATTGCCTTTATTATGTGTAGGTATGTTCCTTGTATTCCTGTTCTCTCCAGAACCTTTCCTTGAAGGGTTGTTCGATTTTGTCAAAGCCTTTTTCAACATCTAATGAGAAGTTCATGTGGTTTATTTTTCTTTCAGTTTGTTTATATGGTAGTTTATTGGCACATTTTCATATGTTGAACCATCTCTGCACCTCCAAGATGAAACTGTAATGGTGTAAGCGAATGCAGACAGATTGTAAATATATATATATATATATATATATATATATATATATATATATATATCTTTAATGGAGAAATAGACTTACAGAACCACCGTTCCCGCAGAGACCAGGAAAGCAGAAGCAGCAGCTAGGAGCACGCTCACCAAATTTATAGGCAAACATTAGCCCGAGGCGAACACGCCCCCTAAGGGGCGGGACTTATCCCTACATCTCCCCTTTTTGTCTAAATAAGACAGAACTAAACCAAATACAACTATATACAATAATAACAAATAATAAATATAACAAACAATATTGAGAACAAAATTTTTGCTAAACATTCTGTCTCAAGGAGTCTAAATAATGTAGAGAGTAACTACAATTATATAATCTTCAACTCCGTCAAAGATCTGAGAAGGGAATAACTATTACTTAACAAGCGAGATATATCCAAAATGTGCAACAATTGACAGAGACAACTGACTACCTGGGCAATCACCCAAAGTCTCGTTTGTAATGCTGAGTCAACCAACTTTGGCTAAGGCCTACCATAACTGACATACCATTATTAAAGGCAAGGAACTTTTCAAAACTATCTTACCCTGTCTTGGCAGGATACGACAGTCCTGTTTTGTCCATTGATGCACGCTCTGTATCTCTGTCAGTGGTTGAGGTATGGGCATTTCTTTGCCCAAAGGCCAGTTCTGCCAAATAGAAAGGCTCCAGGTGGAGTGTCTTTGGTGCTCAACATTCTCTCGGGAATAGAGCGGTGTTGCCAGGAGCAATTGTGTCTCACTATCACAAAACTCTGAGTTAGATTAAAGGCCATTTTCTACAGCTCTTTGAAGAGGTCGAAGATTATCTATCTATACTGAGTATAATTTCTATATATCTAGAGAACCTGATTAGTCGAATTATAAATGACAAACTTAGATGACTATTTATCTATATAATTCTCAATATCTATCTAACTTAAAGACTAAGACAATAAACAACTGTGTAACAAATGAGGATAATGACCTCCAACTATAAACACTATACAAATATACATTGCAATATGGTAAATATATATCAATACACAAACATTATATAAGTATCTTAATCAGAGGTAGAAATGTACACTGCAATGTGGTAAATATATACAATATATATATCAATATAATATATGTCACACATAAAAAATGTTTTAAACAGCGATAGAAACATGCATGCATATAATGGTCAATATAATTTAACTTTGTTTTAATATACAAGAATCGATACCAATATATTTGTCTAAAAGCAGTAACTCAGAATTATAAAATCTATTATCCCATCATTCCCCTTTTTTTCTTTTTTTTTCTTTTTTCTTTTCAAAATGATCCCTGAACTTATAAAATTCCTCCCCCAACCTCCCAACCCCTAAATGATGTCCCTAAACCCAGGGGCAAACTTTACTGGGAGAGGGGACGTCGTCCTCTAGAATTACTTCCAGCTGTCATGGGGGCGATGTTCTTTCTGAGGGATCCTGTGAAAGTAAAATGATGGTTAAATTTCAAGATCAATGTCTTTTAAAATTGCAAATAGTCTCTGAGTATTTTGTGGAGGTCTGGCCAGAATGTTGTACAAGATGTGCACCATTTCAGCTAACCAAGTTGGGATCGTCTTGTGCAGCTGGTATCCAAAACAGGTCTTGTAGTAGCGCTATCAGTATCATGACATCATATCAACCAGGTAGAGTTGTTGTTGTGGGGCCCCATCTTCTTCCTGGAGACTTCAAATATCACTTCAGGAAAAACTCATTGTTCATTGAGAAAAACTTAAACATTAATCATATAGACATATATAGATATATATATATATATATATATATATATATATATATATACAACGAAATGCATGATAGATATATTCAATAAAAAGTATGATGGATATGAAGAAAAGCAAGGATGTTTTCTAAACTCATATTTCTTTCTGTCCCATATCATGGCTCTTGACATGAGACAGAAACTCCAGAAACTCTGGGTGTTTCTCTTACTAACAGGCTTGGAATTGGAGAGGACTGAGCCAGAGTCCAACTTCAAAACCAGCACTACATATTTATAAAGAAATGTTTAATAAGACATATATATATAAATTAATACTTACAAAATGTGTCCATCCATCAGTAATTAAATATTCAGGGTCCCTTAATTTCTTTGAAGATGAGTATTTTCCTGTGGAGATAAGAAAAGAACCCTTCCTCCAACCTATCTGTATTTCTTACCATCAGTATGCTCGCCATCCTTATGAAAGAATTGTTATTTATCTTTTTCAAGTGGCTTCTCTTCTTCAAACCGAACCTTTATTAATTTTGACAGTATCCACAATTTTTCCTCACCTGTGGAGATAAGAGCAAAACCCCTTCCCCAATGCAGCACATCTCCTGGTTTCCATTGTGAGGTCAGCACATCCTTGAAATAAACTGGTTGATTTAGTTCAGTAGACTTTTCCATTATCCAATGTCTTCCTGCAGCCTTTGTTCCCTTCTCATTAGCGTTGAGAAAATTCAAGGTTAACAAAGCATTATGTAACCTATTTCTGGGGGTGTTTTCCACCCCTTTCTGTTTGTTCAACATATCCTTTATAGTTCGATTTGATCTTTCTATGACTGCTTGACCTGTAGGATTGTATGGTATACCTGTAACATGATTGATATTGTAATAATCAAAAAACCGTTTCATTTTCCTAGAGACATAAGCAGGACCATTATACGTCTTTATTTGTGTAGGTATACCCATGATAGCCATGACTTCTAATAAATGAGTGATTACTGAATCAGCTTTTTCTGAACTTAAAGCAGTTGCCCACTGAAATCCTGAATAAGTGTCAATGGTGTGATGAACATATTTTGATTTGCCAAATTCTGCAAAGTGGAACACATCCATCTGCCAGATTTCATTCCTTTGGGTGCCCTTTGGATTAGTCCCTGCAGGCAGTGGCGTTTGGTTATAGAAAGAGCATTTCTTTACAATCTCCTTAGCTTGTTACCATGTAATTAAAAACTCTTTCTTCAAACCTTTGCTATTAACATGATGTTTTTTATGAAATTCAGAGGCTTGTAACACACTACCAATCAATAATTGATCAATTTCTGCATTACCTTGTGCTAGAGGACCTGGCAGACCCGTATGGGATCAGATGTGTGTTATGTACATAGGGCAAAGCCTGTTCCTGATCAAATCTTGAACCTGGAGAAACAATGAGGTTAGTTCTGTATCATCAGGTATAAATTCAGCAGTTTCAATATGTAAAATAACTCTTTCTGCATATTGTGAATCTGTAACTATATTAATAGGTTCTTTGAAATCCCTTAGCACCATAAGAATTGCATATAATTCTGCCTTCTGTACAGAATTATACGGACTTTGTTCCACCTTACCCAAGTCTTCTGATTTGTAACCTGCCTTCCCTGATTTATTGGCATCAGTATAGAATGTACGGGCTCCAGTTATTGGAGCATCACGGACAATTCGAGGAAGAATCCAAAAAGTTCTCTTTATGAAGTTAAGCCTCTTGCTTTTTGGATAGTTGTTATTAATGTCTCCCAAAAAATTAGCACAAGCTCTTTGCCATGGTTCATTATCTTCCCATAATTTCTTTAGTTCATCAGCAGTGAAAGACACTATAATTTCTGCTGGGTCTATGCCTGCTAGTTGATGAAGTTTCAGCTTGCCTTTTATAATTAACTCAGAGACTTTTTCCACATAAGTTTTCAGTTTATGTGGTAAAAAGATCCATTCCAAAATAATATCATCTCTCTGCATTAAAATTCCTGTAGGAGAAATTTTTGATGGTAGTATGACGAGAATACAATCGAGCTCTGGATTCACCCTGTCCACATGTGCCTGTTGTAATTTCTCCTCAATCATTGTCAGTTCCTTTTCTGCTTCAGCTGTTAATTCTCTGGGACTGTTTAAATCTTTATCACCATCGAAGGTTTTGTTCAAATGAATTATTAGATCAGGTGTTATTCTGATAGCTGGTTGTAGACTAGAAATGTCTCCTAACAGTCTTTGAAAGTCATTAAGAGTCCGTAGGCGATCTCTCCTAATTTGTGCTTTTTGTGTCTTAATTTTTTGCAAACCTATTTTATAACCTAAATAATTAACAGAATCTCCCTTCTGAATCTTTTCAGGAGCGATTTGCAATCCCCATTTAGGTAAAAGTATCTTTATTTCTTCAAACAGTCTGTTCAAGGTATCCATGTTTGAATTGGATAACAAAATGTCGTCCATGTAATGGTATACTATAGGTTTGGGAAATTTCTTGCGTATTATTTGCAATGGTTGGTTCACAAAATATTGGCACAGGGAGGGGCTATTTAATATACCCTGGGGGAGGACGGTCCAGTGGGACCTCCTCGAAGGTTGAGAATTGTTATAAGTAGGCACTGTGTAGGCAAATTTTTCTCTATCTTCTTTTTGCAAAGGTATAGTGAAAAAACAATCCTTTATATCAATAACTATGAGAGGCCATCCTTTTGGTACTAAGAGGGCAAAGGAATTCCAGATTGCAGAGGGCCCATAGGTTGAATAACCTTGTTGATGGCCCTGAGATTTGTCACCATTCTCCATTTACCCGATTTTTCTTAACCACAAATACAGGAGAATTCCAAGAGTTGGTAGATTCTTCTATATGTCCAGCATCTAATTGGTCTTGTACCAGCTGTTCTAAAGCCTGTAACTTTTCCTCAGCTAAAGGCCATTGCTTTGTCCATATTGGTTTCTCAGTCAACCATTTTAGAGGTAAGGCTGTTGGTGTCTCTGAAGGGACATCAATTGCTTGTTCTTGCACAGACCTAATGGCCGTTTTTCTCTGTTTGTAATATCTTTTAATATTATTTTCAGAAATATAGGCTCTAGAAGTAGCAGGAATGTTAATTTCGGTATTCCATTGTTGTAATAGGTCACGACCCCATAAATTCATTGCAATGTTGGCTACATATGGATTTAATTTTCCTATTTGTCCCTCTAGCCCTATACATTCAACCCATCTCGTGCTCTGCCTTAGTCGAGATAGGGTTCCAATTCCCAGGAGCTGAACATTTACATTCTGAAGAGGCCAATACTGATGCCAAGATTCTGGGGTAATGATACTTACATCAGCACCTGTGTCCAGCAGGCCAGTAATAAAAATGCCGTTTACACACACTCTCAGTTTAGGTCTTTGATCATTTATAGAAGTTTTCCAAAACACACGTAACTTATCTTTCTGATCATTATTGCTTGTAACAGTAGGCATGGGGCTTCCTAATTGTCCTGATGAGGCACATTCTCTGCAGAAACTGGAAATGACTGAACCATGTTTGCCATGGGGGCCTGTGAGGCATCCCCTCTCACGTTTCCCTACTGTATCAGGTTTCCTTGTCTATCTCTTGTAGACCTGGATTCATTCGTCCAATGTCTGCCTTTTCCACATCTTCTACATAAACCTGAAGGCTGAGTCCTCCTATTTCTGTTATTTCTAGAAGATGCATTATTATTATTATTTCTGAAAGATGCATTATTATTATTATTATTGTTATTATTATTTCTGAAAATCTATTGTTTACAATTCCTTTTCATATGACCCATTTTGCCACAATTAAAACATTTGGTATTCTGGTGTCTCCTTTTACCATTGGAAATTGCTTCTTCTACCCATGCTTCAGTGCCATAATCAAATGTATCAACATTGGGTGTATGCAAGACCCATTCTTCCAAGGGCACTGATCTGAGCTTTAAAGGCCCCAAGATCTTTTTGCATTCCACATTTGCATTTTCATAAGCCAAAGACTCAATTATTATACGTCTTGCTTCTGGGTCAGATATCCCTATTTGTACAGCCTTAGTTAACCTTTGTAAAAAGTCACTAAAGGGTTCTCTCTGACCCTGTTTAACTGTGACAAATGATTCCATTCTCTGTCCTGGGTCTTGTACTCTGTCCCAAGCCCTTAAGGTTGCTGTAGTACACATGGAGAGTATGTTTTCATCCAAATTAGTTTGTTCCTGAGGGTCAAAAAGGAGCCCTTCACCTAGAATTTTATCTAGGGAAATGTCAATTCCCTTCGCCTTTTCCTCTTGCTCTAAAAGTCTAGCCTCTTGCCTGAATAAGCATTTCCATTTTAATTGCGGTCCACTCTCAAGGACCGCGGAGCTCAGCTGGAGCCAGTCCAAGTGGGTTGCTCTGCTTGTCGTGGCCCAAGATCTTAGCATCTCTTTAACAAAAGAGGCTTGCATCCCAAAAGTCATGACAGCCTGTTTAATTTCCTTGAGGTCATTCATATGGACAGGCTCCCTTGTATCCTCCTTGATGACCCTAGGGTTTCTGGAACCAATCACCTTCTCTGTTGTTATTACTGGAAAGGCAGGTAGAGCTGTAGGTAGAGCTTTGTGGAAATTGTCCTGGAGAGATTTACCAACAGATGTAGTTAAAATTTGCCTTTCTACCCTTTGCTCTTAGTCATCAGAATTTATAAATTCCTCAATCTTTTCAATTCTATTCACCTTTGCCTTCTGCAATGTCTGAATCTCCTGTCCAGAATTATGTTCCAAAGCCTTCATTGAGGATTCAAAAGTACGAAATTTGTCCATTAGAGATAACTTGTCATCTTTGGACATAATATTTATGGCATAAACCGTGCCTTCTTGTATTGACAGTCTTTCCATCAATCTGTCATAAGCTTTAGACAAAATCCGATTGTCACATTAAGCAGTTTTGATTCTCTCAGTTAACGTTTCATTTCCTACAGAAAGGGTCTGAAGCTTACAATCCAAATCAGCTGTTCCCTCTTCCATAGTAATGAATTTCTCCTTAATATCAGTCACTAATGTTTCAGTTCCTACATAAAGGGACTGAAGCTTATGATCCAGATCAGCTGTTCCCTCTTCCATAGTGATGAATTTCTCCTTAACATCAGCCTGGAGAACTTCAAACTGATTCTTGAGAAGATTGTTGTCATTCTCAATTGTTTTTAAGCGTTCAATCTCTGCCTTAAGAATCCTGGATTCATCTCGTAAAGGCTTTATCATATTTCTATTATCAAGCCATTTAGTGCCAATGAAAACTACAAATCCGAGAAGAATCCATAGATGTGGGGTGATAGACACCTCTTATAAAATCTCCCACATGGTACAATTAAAAAAACTGTTAAATTCTTGAATACTAACGTGTTCAGACATTTTATTTATAAAAGAAAAATTTTTTTACCTGTAATGATCCGTTCCTGCCAGTGGTGGTCTCTGTGTTTTTGGAGCCTGTCCTGGAACTAGCTCTTGTAGACCAGGCTGGCCTCAAACTCACAGAGATCCGCCTGCCTCTGCCTCCCAAGTGCTGGTATCAAAGGCGTGCGCCACCACCGCCAGGCCAAGTCACTTTGTATCAGACCCAATCTGCCGCTGTGGCAGCTTTTGTTGCAAAACCGCAGGTACTTGAGCTTCTGCTAATTCAGGCAGTGGGGTTCCACTACAAACTTAGCCAAGGCAGGCAGAATGGGCCTGTGTGGCTGAGTGTGTCTTGGACTCGGCACTGGGGCCCGAGTCACGAACTAAAAAACAGCACCCGGGAGGGTGCTGTGTTAGCTAGAGGGCTACCCGCTTGAGTCGGGGGCAAAATAGCCCACGTTGGACGCCAAAATGTAACGGCGTAAGCGAATGCAGACAGATTGTAAAAATATATACATAGCTTTAATGGAGAAATAGACTTAGAGAACCACCGTTCCTGTGGAGACCTGGAAAGCAGAGGCAGCGGCTGGGAGCACACTCAAGGCAAACACGCCCCCTAAGGGGCGGGACTTATCCCTACATGAAACCTACTTGATCAAGGGGTATGAGTTTTTGGTTGTGATCTTAGATTCAGTTTGTCAGTATTTTATATCGATGTTCATGAGGGAGATTGGTCTGTAATTCTCTTTCTTAGTTGAGTCTTTATGTGGTTTGGGTATCAGGGTAACTGTGACCTAATGAGAAGATCTTGGCAACATTCCTTCTGTTTCCACTGTCTGGAACAATTTGAGAGGAATTAATATTAGTTGTTCTACAAAAATCTTGTAGAATTCTGCACTGAAACCATATAACCCTGGACTTTTCTTTGGTTGGGAGACTTTTGATGACTGTTTCTATTTCCTTAGGGGTTATAGGTTTGTATAAATTGTTTATCTAGTATTGATTCAATTTTTGTATGTGGTACCTATCAAGAAAGTTGCCTGTTTCTTTTAGATTTTTCAGTTTTGTGGAGTACAGGTTTTTAAAGTGTGACCTAATGATTCTCTATAATTCCTCAAATTCTGTTGTCATGTCTCTCTTTTCATTTCTGATTTTGTTAATTTGGATATTCTCTCTGCCCTTTTGTTAGTTTGGATAAGGATTTGTCTATCTTGTTGATTTTCTCAAAAATCAACTCATTGCTTCATTGATTCTTTGTATTGTTCCTTTTCTTTCAAATTTATTTATTTTGTCCCTGAGTTTGATTATTTCCTGCCATTTACTCCTCCTGGGTGAGTTCACTTCTTTTTGTTCTAAAGTTTTCAGGTGTGCTCTTTCATTGCTTGTGTAAGATTTCTCCAAATCCTTTATGTAGGCACATAACATTATAAACTTAATGGACATCTTAGCACTGCTTTCATTGTGTCCCATAAGTTTGGGTATGTTGTCCATTCATTTTCATTGAATTTTAGGAAGTCTTTAATTTCTTCCTTTATTTCTTCCTTGAGCCAGAGGTGGTTCAGTTGAGAGTTGCTTAGTTTCCATGAGTTTGTAGGCTTTCTATAGTTTGTGTTGTTGTTGAACTCTAACTTTAGCCCATGGCGGTCCAATAATACACAAGGAGTTATTCCAATTATTTTATATTTGTTGAGATTTGCTTTATGACTGAGTATGTGATCAGTTTTAGAGAAGGTTTTGTGAGGTGATGAGAAGGTATATTCTTTGTGTTTGGGTGAAATGTTCTGTTAGATGTCTAATAACTCCATCTGAGTGATAACATCTGTTAGCTTCCTTGTTTTTCTGTTAATTTTCTGTTGGACAGGCCTGTTCATTGGTGAGAGTGGGGTGTTGAAGTCTCCCACTATTAATGTGTGGGGTTTGGTGTGTGATTTAAATTTTAGTAATGCTTCTCTTACAAATATGGGTACCCTTGTATTTGGGGCATATATGTTCAGAATTGAAAATTCATCTTGTTTTCTCTGAGGAATAGGAAATGAAATGTCTTTCTCCATCTTTTTTGATTAATTTTAGTTTGAAGTCTTTTATGTTAGATATTAGAATAGATATGCTGGCTTGCTTCTTAGGTCTATTTGTTGAAAAGTCTTTTCCCAATCCTTTACTCTGAAGTAATGTCTCTGTCTCTGAAGTTGAGTTGTGTTTCTTGTATGCAGCACAAGGATAAATCTTGTTTTTATATCCATTCTGGTAGCTTGTGTCTTTTTATTGGTGAATTGAGTCCATTGATATTAACAGATGTTATTGACCAGTAACTGTTAATCCCTGTTGTTCTGCTGTTGGTTTTTGTTGGTGGTGGTTTTTTGTTGGTGGTGGTTTTTGTTGTTGTTGTTGTTTGGGTGGTGATGACGGTAGTGTGTTTGTTTCCCTTCTTTAGGTTTTGCTGGTGTGAGACTATCTATTGCCTGTGTTTTTGTGGATATACTTGAGCTCTTCAGGTTAGGATTTTTCTTCTAGTACTTTCAGTAATGTTGAATTTGTGGTTAGGTATTGTTTAAATCTGGTTTTGTCATAAAATATCTTGTTTTCTCCATCAATGTTGACTGAAAGTTTTGTTGGGTATAGTAGTCTTGGCTGGCATCCATGGTCCTTTAGTGTCTGTAAAACAACTGTCCAGGGTTTTCTGGGCTTTTAGAGTCTCCATTGGAAAATCGGGTATAATTCTGAATAGTCTGCCTTTATATATTACTTGAACTTTTTCCTGTGCAGTTTTTAATATTCTTTCTCTATTCTGTATATTCTGTATGTTTGCTTATTATCTTGCAAGGGTACTATTTTTTCCAACCTATTTGGTGTTCTGTAACCTTCTTGTACCTTATAGTCATGTCCTTTAGGTTGGGAAAGTTTTCTTCTAAGAGTTTGTTGAATATGTTTTCTGTACCTTTGATCTGGGATTCTTCTTCTTCTATCCCTATTATTCTTAGGTTTGCTCTTTTTGTGGTGACCCAAATGTTTTGTGTAGCGCAGGTTCTAACTCTTGGTAATAATAAAAACCCAGAGTCAGATATTAGGAGTGAAAGCAGAAGGACTGGAGAAGCAGTGTCGTCAGTCACTAGAGAGACTTTTTTACCTCTACCAATGATCAAACAGAAGGGACAATTCTGTCCTCAGACAGTCTTCTCAGACTTCATCCTCTGAATGTAAGGGTGATCCTCAACTGTCTCCACCAAATCTCAGACTGCAGTGAGCTCCTGTCTCCTTCTACTTTGCATTTATCTCTCTGCCCAGTCATATCACTCCAGTCTCTACCTCCCTAGTGCTGGGATTAAAGGCCTGGGATCCCAAGTGCTGGCATCATCTCTGTATGAGCTGTTTCTCTTTTAGACAGATTCAATCTTGTGTACCTCACAGTGACCTTGAACTAACAGAGATCCCTCTGCCTCTGTCTCTGGAGTCCTGGAACTAAAGGTATATGCTACTGCTCCCTGGCTTCTAGTGCCTTAGCTCTGCCCTCTGATCTTCAGGAAAGCTTTATTTGTTAAAACAAAAACAAAATATCACTACAGTTTTTGTTAGGAATTTATTGGATTTAACATTTTCTTTGACTGATGTATCTATTTCCTCTACCATTATCTTTTATTCCTGAGATTCTTTCTTCAATCTTTTGTATTCTTTTGATGATGCTTATAATTGTAGTCCTGCTTACTTCCCAGATTTTACATTGCAGAATTCCCTTGGTCTATTTGTGTTTTTTATTGTTTCTATTTCCATTTTCAAGTCTTGAACCATTTCCTTCACTTGTTTGGTTTTTTTTTCTTGACTTTTTTTAAAGGGATTTATTGATTTCTTCCATTTGTTTGTTTGTCTTTTCCTCAGCTTCATTAAGGAAACTTTTGGTTTTCTCCTTAGGAGCACTATCAGCTTCATAAAGTAATTTATAAGTTCGTTTTCTTGTGTTTCAGCTTCATTGGAATGTTCAGGTCTTCCTATTGTGGGATGACTGAATTCTGGTTGTGCTCTTTCAGTTGTTGAATACATACTGGTTTTCACTCATCTTTTCTTCCAACTGGTGTGCCTTGTGCCTGTGCCAGTTCTTCCAACTGTTGTGGTTTGCACCTATGCCTGTGTGGTCTGCTGTTTTTCTAGCATGTATGGTTTGCACTTGTGCCTATGTAGTCTGCTGGTATTGCGGGGGAGTGCTGGCCATGGGGTGGATGTTCAGGTGCTTGGGGATGGATGGCAAAGTGGGTCTTGGCAGGATAGCATCCAGTGGGTGGCAGGAGTGGGACTGTAGCCTGGAGGCAGGTATCTCACCTACTTTCAGGTTGGTGGAGACTACAGCAGAGTAGTGGAGTTTCACCAGTTATGGGAGCAGGGTCCAGCTCCTTTGCAGTTGCTTCACTGAGAAGGGAGGGGCACAGGATATGCCCTGGGGTTTAGTTAGGGTCTGTACTTGGAAACAGTCCACCTGAAAGGCCAGTCACACACCTGTTTTTCCAACTGGTGTGGTTTATACCTGTGTAGTCTACTGGGGTTGTGGGGGAGGGTTGGCCTCGGGGAAGATGTTCAGGTGCTTGGGGTTGGACAATAGAGTGGGTCTCGGTGGGACAGAGTCCAGTGGGTGGAGAGAGTAGGACCGTAGCTTGCAGGCAGTTCTCTCACCTGCTTGCAGGCTGGTAGTGACAGCACCAGAGCAGTGAAAAATCCACCAGAGGTCGAATTTAATTTTTTACAGATGAAACTTCACCTCAGTGTTAACTAAAGGGATCATTAATTTTATGGGATTCCTTAGTCGAACTCAGATGTGCAAACAAGTCTTCAGAGAATTATGTTGTTTCTGGTAATTGCCACCGTTTCCCTCCACTAGAGTTGGGGAACAAAACTTACTCTGTATTCTGTGACTCATCACAGACTTAGTGTTTCCCCATTGGTCATTTACACGAGAAAACTTTATTGAACCTTTAAATGCAGTTGCAACGATATTAAATTGGATAGTTACTATTTTCAGGACCCTTGGATTTACTTTTGGCCAACTTTCTAGTTTCTTTAAGACTATCCTAACTAACCAAGAAGCTGTACAACTGGGGATCCATTAAAGAAATGATAAAACCAAGACAAAATTCTACCAACCATGATAAACAAGGTGAAGATAATCAATTCATCAGAAAACATGCATCAGTTAGAAGGATATCGAAATTAGACCGTCAGCCATTTCTTCACCCGACAGTACTATCAACACATTAGAGAAAGGGTTGAAAAATACAGTCGTAAACTGAATATGCTAGACAAGGGTGGAAATAACCAGCTCACTAGAAAATACACACCAATTAGCCAGGGGTTGTTGTTAGATTGCCAGCCATTTCTTTACCCAACAAGACTCTGTTATTGCCTGCTTCGTTCCTTGTATTATGCAGGCTAAGTGAGAAGACATGTGCACAGTCAGCTGACAAGCACCACGGTAGAGATAAACAGAGCGCTGCACAAACTCTAGGCAAATAGAGCAGAAGAAGCGAGTGTACTGCACAGAGGAAGAACTCCTAAGAACAAACAGGAGTGCTGAAACTGGGAGCTGTGTGTATCTTCTTTTCTTATAAGGTCTTCACGTTTTAGTCTTCAAACATAGGTGCTAAAAGAATGATCAGGTAAAAAATAAGAAAGCCCTACAAATACATAGTTCCTACTCACAAATAATCCATTGCATCAGAGGGAGGATTATCTTTCAGCACTAGTGTGGTGATATTGTGTTTGTAATCTAACAGTAAAACTTGCCTGAAGAACAGAGTGCAGAACTAAATCACTAGTTAGCCATAAAAGCCTGGCAGTAGTGGCACACACCTTTAATCCCAGCATTTAGGAGGCAGAGGCAAACAGATCTCTGTGAATTCAAGGCCAACCTGGGCTACAGGATCTTGATCCAGTCTAAAAGAGAAACAGAGCCAGATGGTGATGGCTCACACCTTTAATCCCAGTACTTGGGGGTCACATGTCTTTAATCCCAGCACTAGGGCGATGGAGATAGGGGTGATATGTCTGAGCAAAGAGAGGAATATAAAACAGGAGACAGGAGCTCAAGGCATTCAGTCTGAGGAATTGTAGAGACAGAATAGCCCATTCAGTCAGAGGATTCATGGAGACAGGATCTTGGCCCCACTGGTCTGAGCATTTGGTAGAGGTAAAATGTCTCTCTAGTGGCTGGCTCTTTTACTTCTCTGATCTTTCAGCTTTCACACCCTAATATCTAACTCCAGGCGTTTATTATTAAGAACAAATGGAAATTAACCAGCTCACTAGAAATGGGCAAAAAGGTTGGGATCCAAGCCCTACCACTCATCTACTTTGTAGGATTATTAGGAGAAAGGCCATTAAGAGCCATGGTGCTTCCATGAGTATTTTCTAAGCTGTAAGCTCCTGAATCAACCTTTTATTTTGTACTTGATCAACTAGGACCTGTTTCTCGCTGTAAAATTTGATGCAGGTTTCATTGCTGGAGCGGGAGCTTGAGTGCTGGCACATCCAAGCAGTGGCATATTAAAACTGCGTTTAGCACTAGACATTTGATCTAAAAATAATAAGAAAAATATGAGACATGCTAATCTATTAATCCAATATTGCATAGGCTTCATGATTAATTTAGCATACTCTGCTTATAATCTTCAGCTCTCCTCAGCGTCTCCACTGCAGACATGTTAATAGAAGCCTCATCCTCTATCCAGCTGAGTTCATTTCTGGTTGATAAACAAATAGGATAGGATAGCATACCTTAGATAACAATAGACAGATGATATTTTATGTGTAGAGAAAGTTATTATTTTAGGCTTTTACAAAATCCATGCATAGGTAGCTACCTATAAGTATTCTACTTGTGATATATGTATTGGTTTCTTATTCTTTCTACAGCGAACTCTCTAAATTAACAAACAAAAGCTTGTTTTTGTTCTAATCCTGGTCCAGAATTTCCTGATAGGTCAACAGAGTGATGCTCCTTCTACACATTTAAGGTTGGGATGTTTTCCTCGCCTTTCTATTTTATAGAGGCAGGGTCAACTTTTTGTCATGTGTACCCAACTTCCACTATGCCTCTGCTTTATTTACCCTTAATTGAACAGAATTATCAAATTGTGTCTTCCTGAATAACCCAGAGTAATGCTACTCTATTGGTTACCTCTATATGACTGCAACCAAGCACCGCAAATTAAGGATGGAAAGACTTTAGTGTAGTTTTAGAAGGTTCAACCCTCCTGGCAGAGTGTCCTGATGGTGAGCTTGGTTTATGGAAGAAATATATTTACCTTCTGGAGTGCAAGAAGCAGAGAAAAGGCACATTGGAAGAAGTTAGACTAAGATGTAGTCTCCTAGGACATAGCCCAAGGGATGTTTCCTTGAACAAGGCCACACTCTCTACCTTTCACTAACTCTCCAAAACATTATCCTTTCCAAATGAACCTAAGGATCAATCCATTCTTCATACCTAGATCATGTAGAACTGCCCCCTGACTAGTCCCCTCGGTTTGCTCAGTCTAAAGACTAACCCACAGGATCTCAATCTCAGGTCTTTCCTTGCATTTAAAAAGTCTCCCTTTTCCATTGAAGTTGACATCTACACAGGCTGAGGTTAGAAAACTGTCCTGCCTTTGAAAAATCATTGCCATATATATATGGTGAATAAACTTAAACACAGTCATTAGGGTAGGCCTTAAGAGCAATATGACTGGCAAAGTCATGAAAGAAAAGAATCTGAATGTATGCATGTAAACAGAGAAAAGGAGTGGGCACCTGGGCATTGTATCTACAGCTGAGAGAGATATCAGAAATTAGGATCTGCTAACATCTGATTACACCTATGCACATACAGGTAGCACTAAGTGAACTCAATGGGTTTAATTTTTGAGAGAGAGCAGAAAAAGAGGTGATGGTACATGAGAATGGTTGTTGGCTGGAATAAAAGGAAAAGGGCATTGTAATTATAACTACAAAATATTATATATGTATTGTGATATATACCACAGGAAATTAGAAAGGGAAGTAGTGGAGAATAAGAGAAGAACTAGAAGGGAAAAAGTTGGAGATGGATTTAATCAAAACAATTATGTGCATTATGAAATTCTCAAATAATAAAAGATGTGGTTAAGCAGAAAACTAACAAGTTACCCACGTCTTCTCAGTTTAATAGCTTTATTCATCTATTAAGGAATAATTATTTCATTACATGCACATACACAGTTTGTTCATTTGTTTATTGATTTTTTCAGTCTGAAGTGAATATGAATAAAGTTCCAAGAGTGTTCAAATTCATAGTTTAGTGATCATAAACCCTCAACGGGTTTTGATATCAGTACCATGCTGGTCTAAACTAGTGAATTACCAAGTGTTTCATCTGCTCCTCTTTTCTGGACCAGACTATGAATTACCAGTGCCATTTTCCTTTCCCTTTTCCTTTTTTTGCCTTTATTATGTTTGAGATTATTATATAATTACAGCACTTATCCCTTCCATTTCCTCCTCCAAACCCTCCCATATTCTCCTCCTTTCTTCTTTATAATTCAAGGTATCTTTTTTCATTAATTATTGTTTCATGGTTATATGTATATACATAATGATTCCTAAATATATCCTTCTCATCTATATAATATGTTTTCAGGTATTTGATATTGAACAGCCAATGAGTGTGGTCTTTCCTGGGCAAGACAATTTCTCTTGCTCTCAGTGATCCATAATTGCCTATAGTTCTTCGTGTAGGATTGAGGCCTTATGATTTTTTTCTTGACCCACTTTGGCATGTCCTTTTGTGTCTTTATTGACCCCATTTCTTCTTTAAACATTTAGGAGACCTCACAGAGGAAACCATTGGTCCTGCTGCCTACTTGTTCCAGCAAGTCATTAGTAGTAGCTCTGTTTCTTTATCCAGCCCAATCCAAATGATCAATTCTTCACTATCACAGTTGTATCGTTTAGTTTGGATCTTTTAATTGCTTGTCCTATTAACATTATTCATCTTACACATATGAATCTGAGCTGTGCCCACCATAGGTGTGTGTCTCTATCTCCATGATTTGTTTTTCTAAAGAAAGAAACCTTAGCAAAAGTTCATGTATAGTTGGGGGAATTTTTCTCTCAGCTAAGGACAGGCTCTCTTGGAGAGGGGACTTTGTTACAAGTCTTGGTGGACAGGTGTGTTACACAGTGATATCTTTCTTTCTGCTTTTTAGAGACACACAGGGTGGGGTCTTCCATAGAAGCAATAGTTCAAAATGCAGCTTCCACGAACACTCAGTCTCACACAAGTCCACACTCGGCCTCCAAGATCAGAATCCCCACTCTAATCTTTCTACAAATTCAGTTTTAAAAATTTTATGAATTTATGGAGTAGAGTGTGAAGATTTGCTATATGTTCACATTGCAGAAAGTTTGAATTCTGAGAAGTAATCTGTCATCTCACTTAATAATATTTTTGGTGAATGGTAACACAGGCCTTTACTCCCAGGACTCTCCAGAAGCAGACAAAAGCAGACCTGAGTAAGTCTGAGGCTAGCTAGGTATATGTAGCTAGTTCTAGGCTAGCCACCATGGCTACACAGTGAGACCCCACCTAAAAATATGTGAAATTGACCATGCATTATGTTTAATAGTTCATAGCCATTCTTCTCTGAAGGGGTTCTTATTCTTTCTGTTCAGCTGAAACTAGACCTTTAGCTAAATTTTCCCTTTCCCCATCTTCCCCTCTTTAAGACTCTGCTAAACACAATTCTATACCCTACTTCTATGAGTCCCAGTTGCTTATATTTCACATGTGAGATCATGTGATATTTGTTTTTTTGTATTTGACTTATGGTATCCTCCAGGCTCATCCATACCAAGAGTGACAACACAACTTTTTTTCATGAAATGAATGCCATTCCACTATATATGTGTGCTACATTCTCTTCTTCCAATAAATTACATTCACCAATAAATTACAACAATCCCAATTCTTTGGATCCAAGAAAAGACACCAATTATTCTCTCTCTGTCTCTCTCTGTCTCTCTGTCTCTCTGTCTCTCTCTCTCTCTCTCTCTCTCTCTCTCTCTCTCTTTCACACACACAAACACACACACACTATTTATTCTTAGGATTTTGGATTTAGGGGTTGTAACAAGTTTTGAGCAGTTATGAATAAAGCTGTTGTGAATATCCTTTTAACAGTTTGGGGTTGATGCAATTAATCCTCAATTGTATAATTCTAGACCCAAATTGAAAACAGTGCACCCGGATATAATTGCATCTCTTTATAGCAAATTTATCACCAACATCATAATCAGTGTTGCAGCTCACTAAACAGAATGACTAGATTCTCTGCAGAAAATACAGACGAGTTGAACCACTAACAGTTCTTGCTGGCCAACTTCTGCCTCATTTCCAATAACAGTGCTATGGACTTGGGTGTTGTATTAGAGTTCTCTAAATGAACAGAATCTGTAGGATGAATCTCCAGTATGAAAGAGATTTATTAAATTGGATTGCATGATAGTTTAAAATGTCCATCAGCAAACTGGAGAAGTCGGGAACCCTGTATCTGCTGAGAGTGCTCAATCCAGGAGGCTGAATTACTTTTCAGTCCTAATTCAGTCCAACTGAATACCTGTTGACTCCCTGGACTCCCAGGCCCTCCATCCACATTGGAAAGCCTAAGAAGCTGGGTTGCGATGTCAGTGAAGGATGTCATCCAGAGCAACAACAACACGCTAGACACACTTACCAGCAAGAAGTGAAGACGATGTCTTGACTACTTTCAGTTGCTAAGATAAAGCACTTTAACCACAAGTAAGTTGGGAAGGAAGGGGTATATTTAGCTTACACTTTCAGGTCATAATTGAAGAAGGTTAGGGCTAGAACTCAAGCGGGGCAGGAATTCCAGGTTAAGTACTGGAAGAGGAAGGCTGCAAACTGGCTTGTTCTTGCCTCACATTCAGGTACTTTTCAGACCTACCTGCTAAGTGACGGCGTAGTGGGCTGAGCCTGCCTGTATCACTCAACAATTAAGAAACTGCTCAAATACATGCAAACTGCTGTCCCAACTGATGAAGGCAAGTCTTCAGCTGAGGCCACTGTAATGATTGTTTGTACAAGCCATGCCCACTCCCTCCCTCATCTGCTGAGGTAGGCTGATCTTTAGCTTCTGGCCTGAGCTGGCTCTCTTTCTGTCTTTTGAAGATGCAGCTTTGCTTCTGCCTCTCTCCCCACTTCTCTGCTCCCCCCTTCTTCCTCTCTCCTCTCTCTCTCTCTCTCTCTCTCTCTCTCTCTCTCTCTTCCTCCTCCTCCTCTCCTCCCCTCCCCTTCACTCCCTTCCCTTCCCCTCCTCTCCTCTCTTCCCCTTCTTTCTTCCCCCTTCATAAACAAATATTCAACCTCACTCTGCATGCTGTGGCTATCCATGTCTCTGTCTCCTGCCCATCTGCCTTGTGTCTCCCTGCCTGGGACCAGCCACTGCTCAGGGACCAGCAGCTGTCTTTGCCTGGTACTGGCTGCTCCCAGGGCCCACTGTCTGCTGCCACTTGACCTGCTACTACCATTTAGGGACCTACAGCATTTCTGCTGCCTACTGCCTCTGGGGATCTTGCAACATTTTTAAAAAATTATAACACCCGCTATTCCCAGGTCTGTCAAGTTGACAACCAAGATCAGCTACCATAGCAAACAAGAACCAATGCTTTTTCTCTCAGAGCTCTTTCTATCTAGGCCAACCCCTGGAAAGTTCCCACCAACTCCCCTTGTTTAATCATTTAGGAAATGCCGTGATAGATACACCTAGAGTCTTGACTCTGTTGCTTTCACATTTAATCAAGTTTGATAATTAAGGTTAACATCACAGATATTCAAACTTCTTTATTTTCCCAGAAATATGTTTCCACTGGGTCCCTGTTTGACAGCATGTGCAATCTTAGCCAATTTTAAATGAGTTCTATTGATTCAAAAATTTACACAGTCAATAAACATGACGAATACTTATTTACCTGATTTCCATTGTTCCTGCCTTTTGTTTCCCTGATTCTAAACTCTGGGGTATAATAATGGCATTGCAGTGCTGAGGAGGTGGCAAATAATCTACCATGCTGACATTCGCTGAGATGAACATTTTTCTTCAAGTGTCTTTATCTCACTGATGTTGATTATTCACTGAAATTTTACATGCTATTTTATTATACATTGTCATCTGAAAACATTGTATCCATAAATTTTAACAAGTTAACATCAAATACCTGCAAACATCGTATATTTTCAATTCCAAAGCCACGGTATACCAGTTGTCTAAAAGTCACAACTCTCCTAACTCAAGTCAGACAAAATCATGATACCTGCAGATGATTCGTTCTATAATAATGACACATAGCTAATAAAATATTACATGAGCAAAAATGTCATTAGGCTTAGGTTATTGCAAGGCCAGTGAGAATTGCTTATGTTTGCCAGATACCATTTTTCTCAGTATAGGGGAATAAGCCTCTTTTCTTCACTAGATCCTACAGGTGCTGCTCTTGCTAGTCATTAATAGAGCTATTTTTATAATTATTTAATTTTACCACCTATGTCCAGACTAATAAGGTTTGGGAGGTTGTAAATGCCACTCAAGGTCCTACATTTTACTGGACCATAATCGTGATTCTGCTGAGGTATGAAAATGAACACTTCTTTGAGACCAAGAAAAATCTTTCAATAAAAAGTGAGTTCAGAGCTTATCACCATCAAGTTTAGTGAACATATAGGAAATCTAGCTTTGTTTGAATTTCCTTGAGACAGCTAATGAGTCACATTTATTAAATTGGGGGAATCTTTAAACCTTTTAATTTAATACAAAATTAAATAATTTGTTAGATGGGTAATGAACCACAAATTTCAAGATAAGTTTTTTTTCAGCAATGGTGTCCCGCAGATATTTGTAAATGGCTGAAATCTTCATTTCTACAGTACTAAGTTGGTAGAAACTGTAAGATTTTGAGCTAAATTCACTAACGTTTCAGTGTTTGGTTTTCTCTAAGCTTATCTCTACAGGGACAACATAGGACACACTCTATAAGAGGCTAGAAAAATGCCAAAAGGCACAAGAGGGAAAAAGTGCATAGATTTTTGGGAGACAGAGTCAGAAGATAACAGGAGAGGATTTGTGTTGAAATTACCTTGAGGTATAATTTCACAATTTTGCTAGTTGCAGCCAAATTATAAGGATACCACAATATGAGACTCAAGAATCTATGTTGCATTATACTGATAAGGGAGAGTTCCTGCAAGGTTTTAAAACTATTATGATTCTTAAAGGAATGACTTGCTGTTAACCAATAGGGAATGAAATAAAGGTGAGTGGTTGCAGAGAACAAGAATCAATAGAGAGGATGTTCTCTGAAATAGGTGTGAGCTAATGATAGCTCAAGCAAGGTGATGTCAGTAGGATCCAGCACTGGATCCTAAAAAGCACTGAGAACAAAGGGACCCAGGGCACCTAGCTGACACACATGACTGTAGAGGTATTTCAAAAATATTTTAAGAAACAAAGATGGCCTGAAGATCTGAGGCCAAAATAGTCCCACTGCTCAGCCTTACAGACCAGATTATGGTAACACACACCTTTAATCCCAGTAGCTACAATGACACACACCTTTAATCCCTGTAGCCACCCTAGTTGCCATAGAAATCGGGAGGTGCATGCCTTTGGTCCCAGCCCTAGAGAGGAATATAAGATTGGGTTCAGGGGACACAACTCTCAGATGCAGTCTCATTCTGAGATTCCTGGGGGCAGGATCGCCATTTCAGACTGAGGTCAAGGTAAGAGTTAGTAGCTGGCTGTTTTGCTTTTTAGATCTTCAGGTTGAACCCCAATTTCTGACCCTGAGTTTTTATTAATTGTGCATCATGGGACTAATAGAATGAGACCATGACTTCCCTGATTTTGTATTGAGGGAGGGAATTGCATTTCCATTAGATCAAATGAAATGTGTATAGGGAACAGAGAAACTTGAATTTCACTTTGGAGACTTGATTTGAAGAGAAAGTATGCTGTTCATATTAGAAAACAGAAGCCGGATGATGAGAAGCCAGGGACATATCCATTCTAATTTGAAACAAAACAATGCTTAAAAAAAAAAAGACAAAAACCGTTAAGGTAAGGTTTCTAGTTGGGCATTACACTAGAAAAATAAGTTCTTAGTCATTTGTATGTATTGCTGGTTGTGCTTTGAATTTATTCTCAGGCATACTTCATTTAATAATGTCTCTTTTATGCTTATGCATTGCTGAAACACTGTAATCCAGGTCTCCTGATTTGTCAGAGCTTAGTTCCTTTTTATGTAGGAAGCTTTTATCAAGACACTTAAAGTGTTCCTTGGATGCAGTGATCACGACTTTAAGAGAGGCAATAGAAAAAAAATATCCTATGACCTAGCTCAGTTAACAGAGCAAATCAGTGGTGCAATCTAAAACAACAAACTATGGTTATTATCAAAAGATAATCTTTGCTGTATAAATGAATGTATACTCAAATACTAGTGAGCTGAACAAATCAAACTCGTTTGATTTACTATGGAGAAAATGAAAGTGACACTATTAATAAGTCAGTATGTCTTGAGCTCCTGTACTACATATGTAAAGATTCAAGAACTTGGAAATATATGGGTGGGGACATTGTTCACTTGTTAAAGTTCTTTGCACACACACACACACACACACACACACACACACACACACAGCAGGTCTTAACTGTCCTTCCCCAAACCCACATAATAAAACCAAGCATAATAAAGTCAGTACACTCATAGTGCTGACACTGGGAAAGCAGAGAGAGGCAGATCTCTGAGACTGGCTGGTCAGTTCAGCAAGTTCCAATCCAAAGAGATGCTGTTTCAAATATCAAACTGAAGCTTGGGATGTTGGAACATTGTAGTTGCATTTCAACTGTATTTTAATAAAGACAGGCTGAAGATCCGAGACTAAAACAGTCCCACTGGTCAGCCTTACAGACAAGGTTATGGTAGCACGCACCTTTAATTCCAGTAGCCACACTAGTTGCCATAGAAACTGGTCAATGCATGCCTTTAATGAAGGTGGTACACACCTTTAATCCCAGCCCTAGAGAAGATTATAAACTGAGAGGAAACAGCTCTCAACAGACAGTCTCATTCTGAGATTCCTGGAGGCAGGATTGCCATTTCAGATTGAGGTTGAGGTAAAAAACAGTGGCTGACCGCTCTGCTTTTCAGATCTTTAGGTTGAACCCCGACTTCTGACCCTAAGGTTTTATTAATTGTGCTTGTGCACATGCCTTTAATCTCAGTGCTAGAGAGGCAGAAGCAAGATGATCTTTCTGAATTTGAGAGCAACACGCTCTACATAGTAAGTTAGAGGTCACCCAGGGCTACACAGTTCGACTTTGTCTAAAAGAAAGGAATGGGTAGTTTTTCCCATGCTTCAGTACGATACATGCAGGTAGCATGAAATGAACTCAACGAGTACTGAAAGACAGTGAGGAAGAGAGAGACAGAAAGACAAAGAGACAGAGATAAAGACAAGGGAAACACATTAAGTTGGGAGGAAAAAGTGGCAGAGAGGATATGGGAAGAATTGATGGGGAAGGAATGCAGGAAGGGACTTGAATAAAGCACATATATGTTAAACAAAATTGTTTAGAAGTAAGCTTGACAGTTCCTGAAGAATCTCAGGTTCTCTAACCTACATGTATACACAAATAAACACACAAGCACACACACAAATAAAACCTGAAACAATTTTACTTTACTATGGAATAATAATATTCAAGCCTTCTCTATCTTCCCAATGAAAACTATCCAGGAAATTGTCTATGAAGCTCAGGTGAAGCCTGTTTTCCAGGGTTTTTGTCAAGAGATTTTATATATGATGCTGTAGAGGCAAACCCAGGATTTACACAAGTCAGACACTCTACAACTGATGCACGTTTTGAGCCCTACTGTGTTAGAGATCCAATATACGAGGATACATTCTGGGACCCATGATTTTCTTATTTAATTGTGCCACATTGTCTTATCTTGGGACTGTCATTGAAAAATCTCAGTTTCAGATCAAGGCAAAAAGTGTAGTACGGACATCTGTCTCTTCTCCATGTATATGCATTGTCCTACAGTCTATGTAGCTTTAACAAGACTGTAAAATAGATAAAAATTTAAGTAGTAGTAACTTTGGCATTAGATGAGCAGGAAATGAGATCCTCAGCTTTAATGAGAACATAAATAACAAGATATTAGTAGATAGAAAATAGCAACAGATTGCCACGGTTTTGCAGGGCAAGAGGAATAATTTAGCATACAAGTAATTAGTTTAAAGAAGAGGAGCACATGAATAAAACAGACAAGCGTTCATACACCACACTTACATATTACCAAGAATTGTTGAAACATATTGTTTATAGATTTCAGTTTCTTAATATCACCCCAGAAAGAAAAATAGGAAAAACAATCCTCATCTGCACATTATAGAAAAACTGAATAAAACTAAAAATTGAAAAAACGTCTTAACAGAAACTAGTTAAATGGACTAAATGATTGGTTTTACATACATAGGACAGACTATGGAGCAGTGTATTCAATGGATTTGAAATAACAAAAAACAAAACTAGCAACACTTGGCCTTACAGATAATCGTAACAGATAATGATCTTCCTGAATGATTTTGTTCATGACAGCAAGAGTGAAGACACAGCCCATTCTGTTGCCAACAGCAGCCATAGACATATCTTTAAACTTTTTTCCTTAATCTTTTAGGGACCTACACTCAGACAAAACTGGACATTTGGTTTCAACACATATACTTTCAGGATGAGTTGGTATAAGGTAGAATTACAGTTTATTAAATGATATAATTTAATATATATTTTCATCACAAGGGCTACTCGGGAAATTAGTAAGATGCAATCAAGGGTACATATGTATAAATATAAAATGAGAAATTATGTATCAACTTTAAATTATTATGTGTATCTTTAATGCTGTCATAGGGATATATATTTTTAATGAAAACATTCAAGAGATTGATTAATAATTAATAGAAAAATTTCTCTCTCCGATTTTGTGCAAGGTCATGTCAAAACTTAGCTGTTTTCACTTACCAGCAAATCAGACACTTGGCATTCATGGAACCATATATGCTGTACAATGTACAAGTATTGGGTAAAAGTGGAGCACTCTTGGTGTCTAGCAGGTATAAAATGGCCACAGTATTAGCACAAGTTTTTAGACAGTGTCCAATCATGAGTCTTTCCAGAGGATAAGTAATGTGAATTAGAGAGCGCTCTTTGGATGATGGTAGAAAAACAATAGTCACTATTTGGGATGGGATTATCTTATTCCCATACTGAGTACATTCCTGAAACTAGTCACTGTTCAGATACATTCTGTTTCCTTCGATGTGTGCTATGGGGTGTGTTTAGTTGTAAGTCTTTCCCGCCAACCATTTGAAACCAAATAGAGACCAGAGAACTTGCAATATTGTTGCTATTGAATTAAAAAACATATAACAAGAATATATATCTAATTTAACATATTTAAACTATTGCATAGCTCAAGAATAACTTTGCATACACAGCACATCCAAATTTCATTTAATTTTTACTGAAAAAAATTCATACAATATATTCCGATCATGCTGTCCCCTTCCCTAACTCTTTCTAGATCCTTTCCACATTCTTATCCAACCTACTCCATGACGCCTCCTTCCCTTTCTCATACACACACCGAAAAATAAAACAAACAAGCAATCCAAGAAACACACACGCTCACATAAACTACAAATAAAACCACAAACATGGTAACCAAAATCCAGAAGAGAAAGATCAATAAGCCAAAAATAACACTCAAAACAATATGAAGCAAACAAACTAAAGTTTACAAAATACCACTGCGTTCACTTTGTGTTGCTCAGTGAATCTGTGCCATCTGCCTACCCTGAAATTGAAGAATGTTATTCAGTTTACATGGTATTGAAAGATTTACTGACTGGTCAATGTAACACCTGTAATCCCAGCATTCAATGGGTGAAGGCTTAAGGGTTCAAGACAGCATCCTTGATTATATAACAAGTTCAAGGCCAGTCTGGACTTTCTGAGACACTGTCTTAAATCCTGATCTATTTCCTATTCAGAATGAATCACTTGAAGAAAAAAAAAAAGCAAACCACTTTCACATATAAAATTGTTTTGAGTTTTCATTTTGTAGCTATTCCTTTATTGTTACTAAATGATCACCCAAACATCTGACATTTCCCTAAAAAGCATGAGTAACAATTGTGTTAAATTTGCATTGAGTGGGGTCTTTTCCTTGTCTTTAAGAAATTGGATGGGGGGCTGGAGAGATGGCTCAGTGGTTAAGAGCACTGACTGCTCTTCCACAGTGACCTGGGTTCAATTCCCAGCACCCACATGGCAGCTCACAACTGTCTGAAGATCCAGATGCAGGGGATCTGACAGCTTCACACCAATGCACATAAAATAAAGTTAAATAAACCATAAAAATATTAAAAAAAAGAAATTGGATGAATCCATTACATTGATCAAATTTATTTTCCATTGATATTCCTGATTTACTCAATTTTATCCTTGGTTATGTTCTTAGGCATTCACTTACAAGCAATTCAACCCAGATGCAATTAAAAATAGTGATGAAATGGTTTTATCAGCAAAGTAGGCACTTTCCAAGCACCTCCTGAAGAATAGCATTCAGCAACAAGCTTTTTCCTCTCTAAACCCTCATTGTGATAGTGCATTAATGTTTCATCTACAACATTTGTGTTTTGTTTATGGTCCATTGAGAAAATGAATGATACCTGAATAAGAGAATGCTGGCATAATGCCATTGAGAGATGTGAGCCACCATAATATGTATTTAATAAATCACTTTTATAAGCTAGAACTATAGCTACTTAAAATGGTAAGGTTTTTTACATTCTAACACTAGGAAGCAAAAAAATATAACCACACACACCTGTATTTAGGTTGCATTCTCCTTTTAAACACAAATAACCCAGTCCCAGGAGAATATCACAGAGGGAAGTAGCAAGTCTTCTGAAGGTGTTGGAAAGATCAACAGAGGAGAGACCCTGACTGAGCAGGTACCATACACCAACAACAACTGAGCTATGATAGCAACCAAGGATAGAAGCCATCATTACCTAAGAGAGAGGAGCCTAGGTGGGAGATGGAGCACTGTCTTCTTACCTGAGATTTCCCTTGGTGTGGTTTAAAGTACCCGAAGTCAGTCATGACTGTATAATTCCAGAAACTAGCAGTTTACAAGGTTTAGGTAACATCCCATGCAAAGTAACTTAACAGAATAATTCCCCATCTAACTCTGTCCTGCCTGGAGTGTGAAATATCCTCCGGTGTCAATCCTGTGTGTGCTCACTTCATTCACTCGGGAGCCCTCTGGCATTCTGTTTCATCTTCAAACAATGCATACTATACTTTATAATGGCCCCAAAATAAAATAATGGTTAGATTGTTAGCTTAAATATGACAAAGAGAAGTCCTAAAATGTGTCCTTTAAGGGAAAAGAGAGGATGTTGGTTATAAGCCTGTAATGTCTGGGAATAAAAACATGGTATAAATATGGCTCAGTACACTTCAGTTTCACATAACTATTAGGGGTCTTGGAAGGTGACCTCATGAATTATAAGGGGACAATCTGCAGTCTTGGAATTAGCTGCCTAACAGCTGACTGTACCAGACCTGATGGGCGGAGTATCTCAGGCAATTATATACTAATTTTATATACATACGCATCTTGAAGTGACACATAAGAAAACAGAGGGGATACCCTTGCTGCTTATTAACATAATAGTCATAGATATGGTCCACAGTTATGAGTGCTTATGGCATGATTCACACACTCCTGTGAGGAGTCAGAATGTGACGTCTCATGTCTGGTGAATTGCAGCATAAGGTTATCTTAATAGATAGGAGAAAGTTGCTGAATATTCTGGGAGTCAAAAAAAAATCAGAACATCTGTTGGAAGAGGGTGGGCTGCTGTGGAGCAATCTTTTAGTACACTGTGAATATTTTTTGTTTCATTGGTTTACTAAAGGGCTATATGGCCAATGGCTGGGCAGGTAGAAGTTAGGCGGGACTTGTGGACAAAGAGAGGTTGTGAAGAAGAAGGGCAGAGTCACCAACCAGACTCAGAGGAAGCAAGAGATAAACTTGCCATGCTGAAAAAGGGTACCATGGTGTGGTAGAATGTAGATAAGAAATATGGGTTAAAAAAATCAGTTGCCTTCCTTTACACTAAGGACAAGGAAGCAGAGAGGGAAATCAGAGAAGCATCACCTTTCACGATAGCCACAAATAGCATAAAATATCTTGGGGTAACTCTGACCAAGGAAGTGAAAGATCTATTTGACAAGAACTTTAAGTCTTTGAAGAAAGAAATTAAAGAGGACACCAGAAAATGGAAGGATCTCCCTTGCTCTTGGATTGGGAGGATCAACATAGTAAAAATGGCAATTCTACCAAAAGCAATCTATAGATTCAATGCAATCCCCATCAAAATTCTTCACAGAACTGGAGAAGACAATAACCAACTTTATATGGAAAAACAAAAAACCCAGGATAGCTAAAACAATCCTATACTATAAAGAATTGTCTGGAGGCATTACCATCCCTGACTTCAAACTCTATTACAGAGCTACAGTACTGAAAACAGCTTGGTATTGGCATAAAAACAGAGAAGTTGACCAATGGAATTGAATAGAAGACCCTGACTTTAACCCACAAACCTATGAACACCTGATTTTCGATAAAGGAGCTAAAAATATACAACGGAAAAAAAGAGAGCATCTTCAACAAAGTGTGCTGTCATAACTGGATGTCAATCTGTAGAAGAATGAAAATAGATCCATATCTATCACCATGCACAAAACTCAAGTCCAAATGGATTAAAGACCTCAATATCAGTCCTAAGACACTGAACCAGATAGAAGAAAAAGTGGGAAGTACTCTACAACACATGGACACAGGAGACCACTTCCTACGTATAATCCCAGCAGAACAGACATTAAGGGCAACATTGAATAAATGGGACCTCCTGAAACTGAGAAGCTTCTGTAAAGCAAAGGACACTGTCACTAAGACAAAAAGGCAACCCACTGACTGGGAGAAGATCTTCACCAGTCCCGCAACTGACAAAGGTCTGATTTCCAAAATATATAAAGAACTCAAGAAACTAAACTGTAAAAAACTAATCAACCCAATTATAAAATGGGGCACTGAGCTGAACAGAAAATTCTCAACAGAAGTTCAAATGGCCAAAAGAAACTTAAGGTCATGCTCAACTTCCTTAGCGATCAGGGAAATGCAAATCAAGACAACTTTAAGATACCAACTTGGCTTCTCATCAGCAGGGAACCCTGACTGCTCTTTGGACTGGAGAGGGAGGGGGAGAGGAGTAGAGGGAGGGGAAGAGGGGTGGGAGGAGGAGGAGGAGGGAAATGGGAGGCTGGGAGGAGGCAGAAATTTTTTTTTCAATAAAAAATAAAAAAAAAAGATACCATCTTACACCTGCCAGAATGGCTAAAATCCAAAACACCAGTGATAGCCATTGCTGGAGAGGTTGTGGAGGAAGGGGTACACTCATCCATTGCTGGTGGGAATGCAAACTTGTGCAACCACTTTGGAAAGCAGTGTGGCGGTTTCTCAGGAAATTCGGGATCAACCTACCCCTGGACCCAGCAATACCACTCTTGGGAATATACCCAAGAGAGGCCTTATCATACAACAAAAGTATTTGCTCAACTATGTTCATAGCAGCATTGTTTGTAATAGCCAGAACCTGGAAACAACCTAGATGCCCTTCAATAGAAGAATGGATGAAGAAAGTATGGAATATATACATATTAGAGTACTACTCAGCAGTAAAAAACAATGACTTCTTGAATTTTGCTTGCAAATAGACGGAAATAGAAAACACTATCCTGAGTGAGGTAAGACAGACCCAAAAAGGGGAACATGGGATGTACTCACTCATATTTGGTTTCTAGCCATAAATAAAGGACATTGAGCCTATAATTCGTGATCCTAGAGAAGCTAAATAAGAAGGTGAACCCAAAGAAAGACATATAGTCATCCTCCTGGAGATTAACTTTCATTGGGTTATGAAAGCAGACAGAGAGAGAGACCCAAATTGGAACACCGGACTGAAATCCTAAGGTCCAAATCAGGAGCAGAAGGAGAGAGAGCACGAGCAAGGAACTCGGGACGGCGAGGGGTGCACCCACATACTGAGACATTGGAGATGATCTATCGGGAACTCAACAAGGCCAGCTGGCCTGGGTCTGAAAAAGCATGGGATAAAACCGGACTTGCTGAACATAGCGGACAATGAGGACTGCTGAGAAGTCAAGATTAATGACACTGGGTTTTGATCCTACTTCATGTACTGGCTTTGTGGGAGCCTAGGCAGTTTGGATGCTCACCTTACTAGACCTGGAAGGAGGTAGGAGGTCCTTGGACTTCACACAAGGCAGGGAATCCCGGACTGCTCTTTGGGCTGATGAAGGAGGGGGACTTGATTGGGGATGGGGGGGGGGGATATGGGAGGCGGTGGAGGGGAGGAGGCAGAAATCTTTAATAAATAAATAAATTAAAAAATAAAAAAGAAATATGGGTTAATTTAAGTTGTAAGAGCTAGTTAGTAATAAGCCTAAGCTTCTGGACAGCATTTATAATTAATAATTAGTCTCTTTATGGTTATTTGGGAGCTGATTGGCAGGACAGAGCTGACTGGTAGGACAGAGAAACTCTGCCTACATCAGGCAATGGTTTTTATAATACAGGAGGACAATGGCAGTCTTGGCCTCAAAATTTTGTATGCACATGGACAAAAATCCTATGAATATTAAGCCACACCTCAGTTAATTTATTTCCTTGGTTTGTATTGAGCTATTAATGCATTTTTCATTTTTGAAATCTAACCAGCAGCTTGGAAAAGCAGAATCAACACTGTAGTCTGTACTCAAGTCCCATGAGAGTTCCCAATTCACAAAGCAGTCAAGTCTTTTGTTTTTGTTTCTGTTTTCATGAAAAGGCTTTTCAGTGTAGCTGTGGCTATCCTGGAACTTGCTCTATAGACCAGGCTGGTCTTGAATTCACAGAGATCCACCTGCCTCTGCTTCCCGGGTGCTGGGATTAAAGGTGTGTGCCCATTGCTGCCCTGCATCTTTATATTTTTTAACTTTTCTGAACTCATTTTTCTGTCATATGAGTCTGAAATACTTCAAAACTGTTAATTCTGTATGCCTACAAGTGATGAACATTTCATAGAGAACAATTGCCATCATATACATCCATAACACACCTACTGTGTAACAGCACATACTAAATAACCAGGCATGAGTATTTCCTTCTACACATAGTGAACAAGCAAGTCTCTTAGTAGCTACAGCCTGTTTTCCAAAAATGAAAAAAATTGCTAAACCATTTATTTTCCTTGTTAAATATAACCAAAAATAATGTAGTTTATAAATATTGTTCATCACCATGTTAAAAATCTGCTCTTCAAGAAGACCCAAGTTCAGTGGCCAGCACTCATGCTGGGCAATTGGAAGCCAACCATGTGTGGCTTCTTCAGGTATCCACATACATGTGTCATGCACACACTCACAGATATGCATATATACACAAATAAAAATAAATCAAGAATACTTTCTCCATTAAAAATCTCCGTTGCACACATAAAAAAGAGAATTATCATGTTCCTTATAAGTCATACCCACAAAGATGCTACTTTAACTTACTTCAAGGCTTGGTGAAGACTTCTGAAAAGCAACGTGAAAGTCTGAAATGATTTTTAAATGACAAACTATCACTGTATAGCTTTCAATTTGCAATCCCGCCTCTTCATTATCCATTTCATGTATTTTGTGCCCTTGGGTGCCTAGTTTTTTCCCTATAGTGTTAACTTCTTAAATTATGTCTTTGCCACGATGTCCATTGTCATTCTTCCCATGACACTTCATTGGTAAACCAGCCTACTCATTTCTTCTGCAGTATTTACTATTTCCACTCAATTTTTAACAATTTAAATAATGCAGGGAAGTCAAGTCCCTTAGTGGCTAGTACCTTAGCCCTTGCCACCAAATTCCCACAAGTTTTCAAAGGAAACAAAAAAGATGGTTTGAGAACAAGAGACTCTGCAATTTCCAGAATTTATTTTCCATACAGCAAAATTTAGAAAATATTTGCATTCACATTAAACTTGTTCTGATTTCATTTTTTATTTTTTGAGATTATAACATAATTATATTATTTTTCTTTTCTCCTTCCCCTCTCCAAACCCTCCCCTATACTCATCCTTGCTCTCTTTCAAATCCATACCATTTATACATTAATGATTGTTCCGTGATGTTTGTATATATATGTATATGCCTAAATACACCCTGCTCAGTCTGTGCCTTGTTAGTTGTATGGATGTTTTCAGAGCTGACCATTGGTACTGGAGAACCAATTCGTGTGGTCGTTCCTGCAGAGGCTGCTTCCCTCTTCCTTCCTGGAACTTAGATCCCTCTTTCCCATCTTTGCACTGGTTTCTCTTCTACTACCATCCCAAAGCCACTCTCACTTGCTGTTTTTCTTCCCTTTGGATTATTAGAGGTGATATTTTTTGCTAATTTCTATCTGCACCTGAATAGAAATAACCAAATGTGCTTTCCCTGAGAATTTTCACAATTATAAAACTTGTGTGAGCACAGTGCATAGCCAAGGAATTATCAGGTGAAACACACTCCCTTGGCCATTTAGAAGCCAGGTCTTAACTGACAAACATGGAACACAGAAGATTGACAGGATTTGAACAGGAAACAGACACCACCAAGAGAAAAGAGAAACTGCAATTTGTGCTATTTTTGTGACAAATCATAACACCCAAAATAACGGAGCCTGCCATCCCCAGTCAGTCAGCATATCCTTTTCAAAGTAAGCTGGTGGCGAATAGATCCCCTGTACTTACATTGTTCATCTACTTCAAAACATAACACAGCTTTCCGTATATGCCAGGCATTAAAAGGCTTTGAATGAAATACAATTCTGAAATTGGTGACTACTCCAAACCCACTGACTAAAATTGCTTGAAATTGCTATCTAGGTAATTTAAAAATGCAAATAAGTATGGAAGTACACATACAAAAGAAATCAAATTATAGAAAACTATAAAACTGGAGGTACATGCAAATACACAAAGAAGATTATATGCAAACATACATGCAGTAGAATGGATTTCCAGTTTCAGTTGATAGAAAACAAAAGTAATATTTTCCCTGCTTTCAGCAACTTGTCTTCTAGGAATTGGTTCTGATGCATAAGGAATCTCCAGGTGGGTGTGTAATTAATATTTAAGGTGAGATATCAACTTGTGTGTGCTTGCACAGGTTATGTTGTCTTACCTGTGCTTCCCTGACTCTGAAGTGTTAATACTATTTGCCTTCGCAGCCACCTCCTCTGCAAAGATGCTCTGTAAATAAATGAGGTAATGCTTGGGAAATCTTTGCAGTCTGGGATAGAAAACCACCTCACACTATAAGATATACTTGCTATTCCATGTTCAAACCCGGCGTGTCCTTGCCTCTATTTTAAATGGGAATTGCATTGTTTGAGTTCTTGGGTTTGTATCAAAATCTGGGTCAATATAAAAGGATGATTATTTTTAATTTTAATACGGACGCTGCTTCAAACCCCTGCACGTGAGGGTAGAAAACTGGAGAAAATAAACAAAGCACATAAATCAAGCTTTGAAGGAGAAAAAAATCTTCATTTAGAAGGATTTTCTCTTTTTTTCAATGAGGAGTATAAACACTGTATTTTCCAGGAGAAATATTTGGGTACAGAGAAGAGGTTAGTGCCACACAGTCTGAGTGTGTGCGCGCGCGGGGGTGTGCACGAGGGTGTGTGTGTGTGTGTGTGTGTGTGTGTGTGTGTGTGTGCTGTGCGTGCGCGTCCGTGGAGAGGGGCGGGGGAGGCGGATGAGGAGGATGAGATCATAGCTTCAGGATCCTCAGGAAACCCTGGTACAGGCAGCAGCCAGCCTCCGCTGTGCCCACATGACCCACAACTCTGGCAGCGGACCCGGCACTTCCAACATTACTAAATAATCAGAGAGCGGTTCCCACTCAAGGCCCACACCTCCCTGCAGACGATGGACACCTTCTAAGAGTTTGGCGAGTGGGTGACCCAGGCGCCCGTCCATTGCAAGGTGTGTGTGCGCGGTGACGGCTTCCTTGACGGCTCGGGGTGGGGGAAAACTCAGGGGTTCAAAGGGTCGGGGTGCGAGGCTAGGAGTGGGTTCAGGGATTTTGCTGTAGCGCTGTCCCTAACCCGGATCCTTGGAGCCCGGGAGGCGCCAGGACGCGCGGCGCCTCTGCGCAGGGACCAGGGCGCCCTAGCAAGGGCAGACGCCTGGCAAAGTCTGGAGCCTCGGCGGCGGGGAAGGGCTGTGCCCCGGTGCCCACTCGCGGGGTTCCCACCTGTGCACCCGCGCCTGGCGTGTGCGGAGTACCGGGACTGCAGCAGGCGCCTCCCAGGGCGGCGGGGCGGCGCCTTGGGCCCGCGGGGCGGCGGCGGCTGCGGCGGGATGCGCGTGGCAGAAGGATCCCCGCGCTGCAGCCCACCCGAGGCCAGGGTTGCCCACGGTTCCCCGCGCCCTCGCCGCGGGATGAGGTGTTCTGTTGGGATCTGCCCTCGGGGTCGCCGGCGTGGGCTGTGATGCTGGGAGGCTGCGTGGCCAGCCCCCGCCGGGGATGGCACTGAGGCTGGGGAAGTCTGGAGAGGAGTGGGGGAGGCCGGGATTGACCGGGAAACCCGCGCGCCGGTGTCTCCTGCGGCCGCGTGGGGCGGGCTTTGCAGTGCGGCGCGGGGCCGCGCGAAGCGCTAAGCACGAGTGGGCAGTGGGGACTGCGGGGCTCCCTGTCTGCCTCCAGCCTTCCTAGCCTGTTGCCCACTTTTGAGTTCTGGGCTGGACAGAGGACAGCCGAAATGTTCATTCTGGTACCCAAAGTGGGAGGTAGGGAGAGGACTCTGTCCATTGCCCAAAGCCAAACAGAGGAGACTGGCAAAGGCATGCTGGGACGCGGTATCATTAGGGCTTGACCTTACAGTTTTGCTCTTGGACAGCCTTGGGACATGGTGTCTTTGGGAGGATAAGGGTGGAACTTGAAACAGGGCATGGAATGTATACTAGCAATAGAGGAGAACCCTAAAGGGTTTATTCTTGCTCCTAAACAGCTTCTGAGTTGAGGTTTGCCTTAAAGGCTTCTTTTTACCGCTCATCACTTCTAGTGTTTATTCTGATTTGTGTCTTTTTGACATAAATATTTGTATTGTTGAAGTATACGTAGTTATTATTATTACTTTGCTTATTTCATTATCTCCACATCTTAAACAGTTCAGTATTGTTTAATTTATCATGTTTCTTGGTTCTTCGACTGGAGTAAGAGGTGGGCTGAATTATAGCAGCCACCTTTCCCCCACAAAGGCTATTCAGGCAAAATAGCTTCCCCGGGGTTCCATCGTTCTTACCTGTCAGAGCCCATTTAGCTTAGGGGGAATGAACAGTGACCTAAAACTTCCTGAAAATGAACCCCTTCGTTGGGTACATGCAGCACGACTGATTTCTTTTTATAGTTTTAGTGCCATTGAGTAGTTTACTTTTGACACAAAGTTTCCTAGAGTTATTATAGATCAATGCATGGAACAGCAATGTTGAAATTCAGTAGTTAAGACTTATCACTAACATAACTACCATCAGGTAGGCGACTCAAGCTATGTGTTTGCTTACAATTAGGGATAAGCCTCCCGAGTTATCAGTCTATTTGTTTAAAAACTGGATTTTCTATACTTGACTTTTTTTTTTTTTGCTCTTCAGAACACCATTTTCATCTTGCAGAATTTTTAATCAGTTCCATTATCTGTAATGCAATCAATCTGACAGGTTTGGGCACCCAAGGAAAAGAGTTATGCAATTCTCTTTCAACTGCCACTGATGAAAAGAGAGGCTGTATTCTGAGGGCATTTGTGTATGCCCGCGCTTTTAACCAGTTGTCTGTACTGTCTACACAATTATGTAAAAACGAAGACGGAAATCAAGTTTTCTCACTAGTTCTGAATCCACACGCTTTAAAGCTTCTCCACTTGCTTGAAATGAACCATGATGAAAAGAAAAGTCTCCGTGGGCTCAACCCCAGAATCACATGTTTAGAGAGCATTCCTCACTTGAGCTTATCACAGAGATTTTATAAAATACACTGTTGGGGACAGATGTTCTCTTTAAGTCTTCATCTGTTATTTTTAAAGTAAATGTAATTGCTTCTCCAAATAAAAAAAGTTCCAACTTGTTTTGACATTCATGGATTGCCTTTCATTCTTGCCTTTTTACTTGAATTAAATTCAGTTTGCATAATTTTAAACTCACACTTTCAAAATTATAAGTAAAAGATCCTAAAAGCCAACTGAATTATGTGACCATGAAAACCAGATCTGTAAACACGAGACATCACCCAACTCTCCCTTGGCTGTCCCTCCTGTCCCTGCCATGCCTGGATTATGTCTAGATGTTTATTTGTGAACATTGGAATGCAACGTTGAGGTCATAGCATTGCGTGCCACCAGAAACAAATGTCTTAATGTTGAACCTGAATTTTCTTTTTTGTTAATTTTTTCTTTTTTTTAGAAACTTTTTTTTATTTTATTGAATTTTTTTCTCACAGAATATATTTTTATTACTGTTTCCCTTCCTTCTACTCCTCCTAGTTCCCATTCCTCCCTTCTCATCCAGATATACCCCCTTTTCTGTCTCTTATTGGAAAACAAACAGGCTTCTAAGGGATAATAATAAAATATAATAAAATAAGATAAAACAAAAACTAATAATAAAAATGGGACAGAATAAACAAACAGAAGGAAAGAGGATAAGAAAAAGCATAGGAAACAGACATAGATGCTGAGACTTGTCCCCAACTTAGGAATACTATTAAACCAGTGAACTAATAGATGCACCACGAACCTACAGGGTAAAAAGAGGGGAAATCAGAGGAAAATAAATATGTAAATAAAATGAAATATAAATAAAAGTAAGATGTTTTTAAAATTCTGACACAACATGACATTTTCAAAATCCTTATCTAAATTGCTATGTGTTTTGAAGGCATAAATTCCCCCAGTTCTTATCAGTGTCTTCTCTTCACTGATTCAAAAATATTCCTGCTTTATGATTTCTGATACTTGTTTCAGAAGCTGCATTCTCTTGCTGCTTTTGCGTCGTGTGGGCTTTCTGACCTGACTGTCCAGTCACTGCCCCAACCCTCTGGTTTGGGAGGATTTGGAACTGCCTCTCTGTGGGGAGAAGAGTGTCCTTCATACCTGCTGCTGGGTAGGGAACAAGAAGGAACACTGAACAACTGGAGGAGTCAGGACATGTGAGCACTGGCCCATCAAAGAAGCAGCTTTAACAAGATCATTAGGAAAGTGATCTTGTTAAATAAATTATTGTGTTCAAGTTGAAATGTTTGCCGAGTGGCAATGTGTGTTAGAGGATTCCTAGATAGGTCTTGGAAGTCAAAATAGGACAGAGAAAATAAATGAAAAGTGACAGTATTTGGAGAGGAGCCGTGTGCCAAGTGTTGATCAAGGCCAGTTTTCGTGTGTGTGTGGTTTTTTTTTTTTTTTTTTTTTTTTTTGCAGTGCTTGCAGCGCAATTTTCTGAATCATTTTCTGAGTCAGAGACACGAGTCTTCCCTTGGTTATCATTTTCTGAGTCAGAGACTTGAGCCGTCCTTTGGTTATCATTTAAACTTTTCCTCATTCTGCCCTGTGGACACCGCATGGGTGACAGAACTCCTTCTAGTCCTCTTCAAAGCATATGGAGAAATTGCTGCCTTTATTTGGTTATTACCCCCATTCCCAAAAAGCTATGTAGGTTGAATCAACAACAGTCTTTTCCTTTCCTTGCAGAAACCAGTGCTCTCAAACTAAATGGTGGTTTTCGTTTTTGTTGTGGTTAAGGTCACAAAATGTCTCAAATAGAATTGTAACTGAGTCATCACTAGTCCCTAAGATTTGCTGAAATGGCCAAGGGCAGCATAGAGGTGGGGGGGTGGAATGTTTGTGTTAAAGAAAACATAATTCTAACATTTATCATTTTCTGAGTTGAATATTATCCTATGAGTTCTGTAGAAATTAATTGAAGTTCCTGTCTCAAAATAGCCACATGTCTGTATTTGTTGCAATTATCTATCTTTATTTAAAGAAGGGAAAGTTGAAGCATAAGAACAATATTTATGAGCACAGTCAAAAGAGTTAGAGATGGGCTTCACATTTGAGGATTGAGGTTCCAGGGTCCATTTCCATCTGTGTTGGAAAACATGACTCCTAATTTTTTTCTTCAATTATTTCCTTTAATAAAATTTGATTGAAAGAAAACAATGCTTTTTGTGTCAACACATTTTGCCCGATGCTTAACCAGTTAAATATGTATAAAACAGAATCAGTGTATATATAATGCTTAGATCAGAAGGGATGAGTGCCAGATAGTGAAAATTTTCTCATTTTATATTATGTGCATGCTTAAATTTAAAACATGGTCGCTTGAATATTAGAAACACCAATGTTCTCAAATTTAAGAATGCGACATTTAGCATCTCAAATTATTGGAAACTATCTATAATATCTAGAGCTTCTGTAACTAGGAATAAACCCAGACTTCGCCATCACTTGTGCTATTTTCCCCAGTGTCTGTCTAAACTAAACACTGCAAAGAGACTAGAGTACAACATAAAACTTCCATTAAATTACCTTGATACAATGAAAATGACTCTGCTAATTTTTGCATTGAGATCTTTTGACATAAATCAATGTAATTGTTGTGGTTAAAAAGTGGAGGAAATTAGGCAGTTTTAAATATTAAGAAAATAAGGTTAACCTAATTCTGTGGAATGTATCATTAACAAAGAGAAATGATAATTGGCTAGACATGGTAATGTAATCAAAGGTCTTTGCTTAGCATTCAGGGATAAATGTTAGTGAACGTCGGTGAGCAACTGATATGACTTCCATCAAGCATGATCTCATGAATGGTGAACATGTATAGTGTTTGTGTCTCTTCTTTGAAGTTCTTGGAAATGCTGAGAGTTATAGTCATATTTTCAGTGACTTATGTATCCCTTGGAAGCATATAATACATTATCTCTTTTTGTGTTCTGCTTATACAAAGCCTGGTATCATAAAGCAATTATGGCTCTCATTTATTTATTATAGGTACATTTACCATAAGTAATTTATTCACTGTAAACAAAAACATATAAGACTTGATTTTTTTCATTTTACTTTTTTAATGCCTTAGATTAAACAATGCTATGGATAACACTTATGAATAATACATTAAATGAAATTTAAAGTTTTATGCTACAGTACAGTGTCCTATTGTAAGCGTTTTGCACAATTATGCTATGATAATAATGATTGAAAATGACAAAGATTTATTTTTGCCAATATTATAGTCCATCATGATCAATGAGAGATTCTATTTCCCATTTTTGTCATTGAAGTATACAAACTGATTAATCCCTGAATATCGTTATAGTTTATAATGATACATGCAGACCATGTTTAAACACTATAAGTTGGTAAAGTCTTCCAACAGAAAGTGATACTGAAGAATTCTTATGTTTTATTGGTCAAGAAAAGTCATGTGACTATATCTAGGCCTCCTACCCCCCCAAAAAACAGAACAAAAACTTGATTATATCATACCCTTGCTAAAATAAAATAAAATTTGAGTGGATACATCTAATGGGTACCACATAAAATTAGTGAGTTTCCTTCATCTAATGTTATTTATTATTTAACATAAAGGTAGATTTATTAGTATATGTGTTTTAGAACTTAACAACTAGACTTTATTGGTTCCCAAACTGTTAGTCATGACCCCTTGGTGTGTCATGTATTAGATATCTTGCAGATCAGATATTTGCATTATGATTCATAACAATAGCAAAACTATAGTGATGAAGAAGCAATGAAATAATTTTATGGTTGGAAGTCATCACACCATGAGGAACTATATTAAAGAGTCACAGCATAAGGAAGGTTGGGAACTATTAGTTACTAGAGTATTTCTTACATAAAACCTTCAGTGAAGAGGGAAAAGGGTAAACCAATTGTGAAATGCATGCTGCCATTATTTTCTAGCAGGGATTGCCTTTAGTCATGGAATACTAGTAGAGTCATGGAATACTAGTAGTTGCTTAGTGAATGCGTAAGTTGACCTATCTGATAGCCATTGCAGGCTAAGAACAACTCTAAGACTGTATAGAGGACAAAGTCTGGGTCTACTGAACTTCTTTAATTATGCCAACCTTATATAGAAATTAAAACAACTGTGTAACTTCACCAATATTGACAAACTCGTACTACCATTTATTAGTTATTAAAAGAAATTCATGTAAAATTCCACTTCATTCTATGGCTGTACTCTTTATTGAAAGATATAACTTGCATAGTTATAATGCAACCAACTCGCATTTTAGCTTAACTTTTTAATTAAGATAATTCAGCAATTGCCGTTGTAAGGAACAATACACAAAGAACCTATTGCCCCATTACCTATCTCCCCAGTCTTTCAACATCTTGTATTAATTTGCAAAACCGTAACGCTATGTTGAAGAAGAATTTTGACACTGATATAATGATAAGTAGATTTCATCATCATGTGGCTAGCTCTTGTTGTGCCTTCATGGCCATAACAACTTTACTCCAATTATTTCCCTCTCTTAGTTCCTTGAAGTGAATAACTTATTTTCCATTTCTACAATTTTGCCATTTGTGGAAGGTAATATAAATAGAATTACACCATATGGAACTTTAGGGTTTGCTTGTACACGCATCAATACATTTCTCTGAAGATTTGAGAAGATTAAGTATGTCTTGAAAGCTTTGTACTAATAAAATCCAATACATGCTCTTTATTTAAACAAAAATAAGATATATTTTTTTAAAAGCTTTCTAACTTTTATGGATAAGTAGCATTTTGTGGCATGCATGGTGACATGGTTTGTTTAGACAGTCAACTGCCAAAAATACTGATTTTTTCCTCAGGTTTTGGCTACTATAAAAACTACTGTGACTCTCCAAATACATCTTTTGTTTGAATATAGTTCTTATTTTGGAGACAAAAATACTAGGCATAACTTGCCTTTTTATTTGAAACTATCAAATTTTTCCAAGAGGAATTTATACTGTTAACAATAATGCATAAGGGACTGATTCTGAATCTTCACCAAGATTTGTTGTTATTGTTATATCTATTTTGACCATTATGTTAGGTGAGTAGTGATGTCTTATTGTGGTTTTTATTGGCATTTCATTAATGTCTAATGATATTGACTATGTTTTCATATCTTGAAATTATTTAGTTGGATCCTTTCCACTTTATTCTCAAGTTTCTTCAGCTACTCTAGTTTCCTTGTTTTGGCATGCAAATTTTAGAATTAATTGTCTGTATTGCCAAAAATCATTGACAATCTTTAGGTCATACATTACTGAGGAGCTAATGATAATGAATAATTGCTGGAAGACGGAGAATTATTATTTTTAAAGATGTGACCATTGATAGGTTTCCCACACTTCATGGATGACCGCACCTCTAATACATATGGCCAACAGAACTTCCTGGGTTACAGAAAAAACAAAGTCACAAAGTTCTGAGGCTGACATGTCAGAGGGAACATAGAGTGGGAAACTGGGGCTGGCATCATGCTGTATTGTATATATGCAGGAATTTCTCAAAAATAAAGGCAGAATCCATGATCAACTAAAAAGCAGCAATAGACAATCCTATTTATTAAATCAAGTGTTTTTATTTGTGTGAAAAACCCATTTCATTTCTTCATTATTTTTGGTCTTTCCTCAATGGTTTCTTTCCCATTATTCTTTTCATTCTTTTCTCACACAACACATTCTAACCGAAGTTTTCCTCACTCCACTCCTCCCAGTCCCTCCACTCCCCCTTTCTCCCAGTCCCCTCCCCAACCTTCTTTCTTTCCCCAGATCCACTCCTCCTCCATTTCCCTTCAGAAAAGAACAGGTGTCCCAGGAATATGAACTGAACACAGCAAACAAGGTACAGTAAGACTTATTATTTAAAAAATCTCTATATTCTTTTATTGCAATAATATTCATGACCATTATTGACCTGCATTATCCCTTTGTGCTGCTGTCATTAGTACTGGTGTCAAGAGAACAATTGCCTCATAAATTAGTTGGGATGCTTTTCCTTCTTTGATATTTTCTGAAAGAAAATATTTATAATTGCTGTTCAGTTTTTAAAAAATTAATGCAATTCCCATTGGAGCAAATTGAGTAAGAGGAGTGTTTTTCTAACAGACTTTAAAATAGAAAAACAATCTTTTTTCTTTTTTATACATTTTTAAAAACAAACTTTTCTCATTTTACATATCAACCCCAGTTCCCTCTCCCTCCCCTCCACCCACTCCAACACCTTTCACCCCCCCCCCCATCCACTCCTCAGAGAGGGTAAGGATTCCCATGGGGAGTCAACGAAGTCTGTTACATCACTTGAGGCAGGACTAAGGCTCTCCCCACTATATCTAGGTTGAGCAAGGTATCCACCCAAAGAGAATGGGCTCCAGAAAGTAGTTAGAGCACTAGGGATAAATCCTGGACCCCATAACCAGTAGACCCACATACTGCTACAGCCACACACTATCACCTACATTCAGAGGGCCTAGTTTGGGCCAATGCAGATTCCCTCACTTGACGTCAGTCTATAGCCAGTGAGCTCTCACTACCTTAGGTCAGCTGTTTCTGTGGGTATCCCCATCAGGGTCCCGACTACTTTGCTTATATTATCACTCCTTCCTCCCTTTGACTGGACTCTGGGAGCTCAGCCCAGTGTTTCGCTGTAGATCTCTGTATCTGCTTCTGTCAGTGGCTAGATGAAGATTCTATGATGACAATTAAGGTAGTGATCAATCTGATTACAGGGGAAGGTCAGTTCAAGTACCTTCTCCACTAATGCTTAGGGTCTTAGCTGGGGTTATTCGTGTGGGTTACTGGGAATTTTTCTAGTGCCAAATTTCTTGCTAACACCACAACAGCTCACTCTATCAAGATATCTCTTTCCTTGCTCTCCCTCTTTGTACTTCCACCATCTGAACATCATGTTCCCTCATGTTCTCCTTCTTCCTTCTCTTCTTCTCCACCCCCACTTTTGCTCTCCCTTCTTCCCCAACCATCCTTCCAATTTTCTCAGGAGTTCTTGTCTATTTCCCCTTTCCCAGGGGGATCCGTATTTGTCTCTCTTAGGGTTCTCCTTGTTACCTAGCTTCTCTGGGATCATGGACTATTGACTGGTTATTCTTTACTTTACATCTAATACCCACTTATGAATGAGTACATACCATGTTTGTCTTTCTTGGTGTGGGTTATCTCACTAAGTATGGTTTTTTTTCTAGTTCCATCCATTTACCTGCAAATTTCAAGATGCCATTGAATTTTTATCGCTGAATAGTACTATATTGTATAAATATACCACATTTTCTTTATCCATTTTTCGGTTGAGGGGCATCTAGGTTGTTTATAGATTCTGGCTATTATGAATAATACTGCTATGAACATAGCTGAGCAAGTATCCTTGTGGTATGAGTGTGTATCATTTGGTCATATGCCCAAGAGTGGTATTGCTAGATCTTGAAATGGATTGATTTCTAATTTTCTGAGAAACTACCATACTTATTTTCAAAGTGGTTATACAAGTTTGCACTCCCACAGGCAGTGTAAGAGTGTTCCCCTTACTCCAGATCCTCTCCAGCATAAGCTATCATCAGTGTTTTTTTTTTCTTTTTTTTTAAATTTATTTATTTATTAAGGATTTCTGCCTCCTCCCCGCCACCGCCTCCCATTTCCCGCCCCCTCCCCCGATCAAGTCCCCCTCCCTCATCAGCTCAAAGAGCAATCAGGGTTCCCTGACCTGTGGGAAGCCCATGGGCCGCCCACCTCCATCCAAGTCTAGTAAGGTGAGCATCCAAACTGCCTAGGCTCCCCCAAAGCCAGTACTTGCAGTAGGATCAAAAACCCACTGACATTGTTCTTGTGTTCTCAGTAGTCCTCATTGTCCGCTATGTTCAGCTAGTCCCGTTTTATCCCATGATTTTTCAGACCCAGGCCAGCTGGCCTTGGTGAGTTCCCGATAAAACATCCCCATTGTCTCAGTGTGTGGGTATACCCCTCGCGGTCCTGAGTTCCTTGCTCGTGCTCCATATTGGCATCTTCCTGAATATTAACCTTCATCAGGCAATGAAAGAAGACAGAGACAGAGACCCACATTGGAGCACTGGACGGAAATCTCAAGGTCCAAATCAGGAGCAGAAGGCGAGGGAGCACGATCATCAGTGTTTTTTATCTTAGCCATTCTCACTGGTATCTCAGAGACATTTTGATTTTCATTTCCCTGATGGCTAAGGATGTTGAGCAATTTCTTTAAGTCTTTCTGTTGACGATTCTCTGTTTAGATCTATACCTCATTTTTAATTGGATTATGAGGTCTTTTGATGTCTAGTTTCTTGAGTTCTTTATATATTCTGGAGATGTATCCTCTGTCTGATGTGATGTTGGTGAAAACCTTTTCCCATTCAATTGGTTGCCGTTTTATCTTATTGACTGTGTTTTTTGCCTTGCAGAAGCTTCTCAGTTTCAGGTGGTCCCATGTATTTATTGTTGCTCTCAGTGTCTATGCTACTAGTGTTATATTTAGGAAGTAGTCTCCTGTGTCCATGCATTTAAGGTTACTTCCAACTTTTTTCTTCTATGAGATTCAGTGTGGCTGGATTTATGTTAATCCACTTAGACTTGACTTTTGAGTAAGCATGGGCATAGATATGGATCTACTTGAATTCTACTACATTTTGACATCCAGTTATACCAGCTTTATTTGTTGAAAATGCTTTCTTTTCTCATTGTATAATTTTACCTTCTTTATCAAAAATAAGGTGTTCATATGTCTGTGGATTAATATTCAGGTCTTCGATATGATTCCATTGGTCCGCTTGTCTGTTTTTATGGCAATTCCAAGCTGTATTCATTACTGTAGCTCTATAATAGAGCTTGAGACCTTTGAAAGTTCATTTATTGTAAAGATTTTTTTGGCTATTCTGGGTTTTTGTTTGTTTTGTTTTTCCATATGAAGTAGAGTATTGTTCTTTTGAGGTCTGTGAAGAATGTGTTGGGATTTTGATAGGGATTTTATTGAATCTACAGATTGCTTTTGGTAAGATGGTTGTTTTTATTATGTTGATTCTACCTCTCCAAGAGCTTGGGAGATCTTTTCATTTTCTGATATCTTCTTCAATTTCCTTCTTCAAATACATAAAGTTCTTGTCTCACAGTCTTTCATTTCTTTGGTTAGTGTTACCCCAAGATATTTTATGTTCTTTGTGGCTATTGTAATGTTTCTTTGATTTCTTTCTCATTTTTTTATCATTTATATATAGGAGGGCTACTGATTTTTTTAGTTGATCTTGTATCCTGCCACATTACTAAAGATGTTCATCAGCTATAGGAGTTTCTTGGTATAATTTTTTGGGTTACATATGTACACTATCATTTCATCTGCAAATAGTGAAAGCTTAGCTTCTTCCTTTCCAATTTGTATACCCTTGATATACTCTTGTTGTCTATTGCTCTAGTGAGAACTTCGAGTAGACTATTCAATAGATATGGAGAGAGTAGACAGTCTTGTTTTGTTCCTGACTTTAGTGAAAATGCTTTGAGTTTCTCTCCATTTAATTTGATGCTGCCTGTTGACTTGCTGTGTATTTCTTTTATTATATTTATATATGTTTCTTATATCCCTGAATTCTCCAAGACCTTTATCATGAAGGGGTGATAAATTTTGTTGAAGACTTTTTCAACATCTAATGAGATATTAATATGTTTTCCTTCCAATTTACTTATATGGTGAATTATATTGATAGATTTTTATATGCTGAACCAACCCTGCATCTTTGGGTTGAGGCTACTTGATAATGGTAGATGATTTTTTGATGTGTTCTTGGATTCAGTTTGCCAGGATTTTATTGAGTATTTTTCCATCAATGTTCAGGAGGGAAATTGGTGTGTAATTCTCTTTCTTAGTTGAGTCTTTGTGTGTTTTAGGTATCAGGGTAGCTGTAGCCTCATAAAAAGAGTTTGCCAATGTTCCTTTTGTTTCTATTGTATAGAACACTTTAAGAAGTATGGATATTAGCTCTTCTTTAAAGTACTAGGAGAATTCCACCATGAAACCATTTCTCCCTGAGCTTTTTTTGTTTGGGAGACTTTTGAGTACTCTTTCTCTCTATCTTTTTTTTTTTTTGGAATTATAGGTCTATTTAAGTTGTCCAACTGGTATTGGTTTAATTTTGGTATGTGGTACCTACCTATAAAATTGTCTATTTCTTTTACATTTTCCAATTTTGTAGTATATAGGTTTTCGAAGTATGTCCTGAGGATTCTCTGGATTTCCTCAGTGTCTGTTTTTATGTCCCCCTTTTCATTTCTGATTTTGTTAATTTGGATATTCTCTCTCTGCTTTTTGGCTAGTTTGAATAACAGTTTGTTGATTTTCTCAAAGAATCAGCTCTTTGTTTCGCTGATTCTTTGTATAGTTTTCTTTGTTTCTATTTTATTAGTTTTAGCCCTCAATTTGATTATTTTTTGTCTTCTATGCCTCCTGGGTGAGTTTACTTCTTTTTGTTCTAGAGCTTTCAGGTGTGCTGTTAAGTCGCTAGAGTAAGATTTCTCCACTTTCTTCATGTAGGCACTTAGTGCTGTGAGCTTTCCTCTTAGCACTGGTTTTATAGTTTTCCACAGGTTTGGGTATGTTGTGCCTTCATTTTCACTGAATTCTATGAAGTCCTTAATTTCTTTCTATTTCTCCTTGATGCAGGGATGATTCAATTTAGCATTGTTTAATTTCCATGAATTTGTAGACTTTCTGCAGTTAGTGCTATTATTGAATTCTAATTTTAAACCATGGTGATCCAATAAGATATGGGGATTCTTCCAACTGTTGGTATCTGTTGAGGTTTGCTTTGTTACTGCATATGTGGTCAATTTTAGAGAGGGTTCCATGAGGTGCTGAGAAGAAGATATATCCTTTTGTGTTTTGGTGAAATGTTCTATAGATATATGTTAAGTCCATTTTAGTCATGACATCGGTTAATTCTCTTATTTCTCTGTTAAGTTTCTGTCTGGCAGGCCTGTCCATTGATGAGAGTTACATGTTAAAGTCTCCTATTTCTAGTGTGTGGGGTTTGATATATGATTTAACCTTTAGTAATGTTTCTTTTACATATGTGGGTGCTCTTGTATTTGGGGCACAGATTTTCAGAAACGAGACTTGTCTTGATGGATTTTTCCTGTGATGAGTATTAAGTGTCCTTCTCCATCTCCCTTGATTGATTTTAGTGTGAAATCTATTTTTTAGATATCAGGATATCTATACCAGCTTGTTTCTCAGGTTCATTTGATTAGAAAATCTTTTTCCAGGTCTTGAGGAAGGTTTTTTCCTAATTTTCTGAGATTTCGCCACACAGACACCCAAAGGGGTTGTACCAGCTTGCATTCCCACCAGCAATGCAAAAATGTTCCCTTTTTCCTACAACTTCTCCAGCATAAATTGTCATCAGTGTTTATGATCTTGGCCATTCTTACAGGTGTAAGATGGAATCTCAGAGTTCTTTTGATTTGTATTCCTCTGATGACTAAGTAATACCACTGTTGGGTATATATCCAAAAGATGCTCAATCATGCCTCAAGGACATGTGCTCAACTATGTTCATAGCAGCATTGTTTGCCATAGCCAGAACCTGGAAACAACCTAAATGCCCCTCGACCAAAGAATGGATAAGGAAAATGTGATACATTTACACAATAGAGTACTACACAGCAGAAAAAAGAACGACACCTTGAATTTTGCAGGAAAATGGATGGAACTAGAAAACATTATTTCAAGTGAGGTAATCCAGACACAGAAAGACAATTATCATATGTACTCACTCATAGGTGGTTTTTAAAAATAAAGCAAAGAAAACAAGCCTACAAACCACAATCCCAGAGAACTTAGACAACAATGAGGATACCAAGAGAGACTTACATCTAATCTACATGAGAAGTAGAAAAAGACAAGATCTCCTGAGTAAATTGGGAGCATGGGGACCTTGAGGGAGGTTGAAGCAAGGAGGGGAGAGACAGGGAGGGGAGCAGAGAAAAAAATGTAGAGCTCAATAAGAATCAATTTTAAAAGAAAGAAAAAAAAAAGAAAATCTTTTTCCCAGACCTTTACTCTGAGGTAATGTCTGTCTTTGAGGTTGAGATGTGTTTCATGTATGCAGCAGAAGGATGGATCCTGTTTTTGTATCCATTCTGTGAGCCTGTGTCTTTTTATAGGTGAATTAAGTCCATTGATATTAAGAGATATTAATGACCAGTGATTGTTAATTCCTGTTATTTTCAGTGGTAATGTTTGTGTGTTTCCCTTCTTTGGGGTTTGCTGGTATGAAGTTATTTGTTGCCTATGTTTTGGGGATGCATCTAACTTCTTGGGTTGCAGTTTTCCTTCTAATACTTTCTGCAGTGGTGGATTTGTGGATAGGTATTGTTTGAATCTGGTTTTGTCATGGAATATCTTGTTTTATCTTTCTATGTTGATTGAAATTTTTTCTGTGTATAATAGTCTGGTCTTGCATCTGCTTCTTTGGTGTTAGAATATTTAAGTCTTTCTGTTCTAGGACCACTAGGTTCTGGTGTTGCCATATTGCTCTTTAGAGTGTTCAATGTATTCTTGCCTTGGCGCCTACCCATCTCTTCCTCCAATTGATGCAGGCAATGTTGTTTCTCTTGGTCCAGTCCTGGCAGTTGGTGTCTATGTTTCAGTGATCCTCTCTTGGCCAGATTGTTTTAGCTTCTGTCCATGGCTCAGGGAGATACTCTTGGTCCATTCTGTGCAGTCACTATCTGTGGCTCAGGGAGCTGCTGAGGTTTCGGGGAATGGGTGGGTTTGGTGGTAGAGTGGAATATGTAGATTACAGGGTCCAGTGCAGGATGTTGGAGTAGCCTGCCTTCAGGAGGCTTTCCTGCTGGCAGGCTAGGGCATCTGAGTTACAAGAGGGAATGGTTTGGATTTTTGCCCCAGGACCTAGAGCCCAGAGACTGGGTTGTCCAGCTTGGGGGGTTGGTCACTCACTTCTTGTTCTGCTCTATTCACTTGCAGTCTGTATCCCAGAGATTTACTGAGGTCACGGGGGATGAGAAGGTTTGGGTTCTGAGTAGAACTTGAGGATTACAAGGTCCAGTGCAGGGGTGTTGTGGCAGCCTGTTTGCAGAAGATTTACCTGCCAAGGGTCTGCGGTTTTGCCAGTTGTCCAACTGAGGTGCTGGTCACTCACTTCTTGGTTCACTCTGTGTAGTCTCAATCTATGACCCAGAGAGCTGCTGAGGTGGCATGGGTAAAATCAATCATTTTAATACTTATGTGGTGCTGATCGATGACCAACTTGACAGAATCTAGAATCACACAAGAAACATCCTATACAGATCTGAGAAGGATTATCTAAGTTAGGTTACGTGAGATGGAAAGATCCACCCTCAGTGTGTGAGGCTGAGGTCCCACACCAAGTTGAAAGGAAAAAGTCAGGCAAGCACAAACATTCATATCTTTCTGACTGTGAATGGAATGTGGACAGTTGTCTTGAGCTCTTCACACAATGACTTCATGGTATGATGGAGTATAGCCTCAAACTGTGAGCCAAGACAAACCCTTCATCTTCCCAGTTGCTTCTTGTCAGCAACTTGATTTTTGGTTTTTGATGACAGCGGTGAGAAAATTGCAAACTAGTTCATTGTCCTAGTGCTGTCATAGGAAACTTCTACAGACCGAGTGGTGTAATTACCATAAAAATCTTCATGCTGGGTGGTGGCAGTTCATATCTTTAATCCCAGCACTTGGGAGGTAGACAAAGGCTGTTCTGTGAGTTCAAAGCCAGCCTGGTCTACTAAAGAGTAAGTTCTAGAACAGTCAGAGTTACACAGACAAAACCTGTCTTGAAGAAAGAAAGAAAGAAAGAAAGAAAGAAAGAAAAAAGAGAGAGAGGAAAAGGAAAAGAAGCAAAAGAAAAGGAAAGAAAAAAGAGGAGAAAAAAAAAGACAAACATTTTCAAAGTTCAGGAGGCTGACATCCATGATTGAGCTGTTGGTCTATTATTGGTTGGTCTTGAGGTCTCTCAGTTTGATTAGCAGTCTTCTCACGAGGTCATTTTGCGTACATACAAGCAGCCCGGGATTCTCTGCATAAAGTCTCCTATTCCCAAATAGACACACATCACAGCGCATTAGCATCTTCCATAACAACTAAACTTTACCTAAAACACCTCTTCAGAGCACCTTCCTCAAGGTACTGTCACATTCTGAAATGCTCGAAGTTAGGACTTCCTGGTGGAGATGGAGCATGATGCTCAATAAGGCAAGATTATTCACTTGTTCTTCATGTTGTGTTATTTGTGGAAATTTAAATTATTGAGGAATTTGTCCACTTTTTGCAATTTGTCAATAGCATTTACGTAGAATAATTCAGAGGCTTTCGAATATTATCTTGAATTCAGGAGTAATACCCTTTTTTTTTCAAAATGTAGTTAATTTGCCTTTTCTCTTCTTGTAGCCTTATCAGAGGTTGTTCCAATTTTATTTATATTGTAAAAGAACATACTGTTTCATTTCCTATTCTCTGTTGGTTTTCAGCTTTTTGTTTCACTGAAATTTTCCCTTTTAAATAATTTTCCCATTTTTTGTTTGAGTTTATATTGTTCATGTTTTATAATTCTGGTGAGAAAAATATAGGTTATTAGTTTTAAGTGTTTTCTACTTGTCAATTGTATACATTCAGTGCTGTAAATGTCTTGTTAATTTCCTCTTTGGCATCTGTGTTGTTTAGAAGTGTTGCTGCATGCCTCTCACTTAGAGACTTCCTGATATTGTTCTGGCTTGTCTTTCTCATTTTATCCGTGATGGTCAGAGAACACACCTCCTAGGATTTCCATTCTTCTATCTTTGCTGATGCTTATGTTTTATAATTTTCTAATAATTCTTGACTGAGTACTCCCAGGTATGAAGCTTACCTTGGAGTGTTAATCAATAGACCAGGATTCACACCATTAAAGAAAACTGGCATTCCGTGTCCCAGAAGCCATAAAATGCCGATAGCTCTGCTGAGGCCTATTTTATGCCTGAACATGTGACACATTTTTGTGTATTGTCCAAGTTGGCAAAATGTATTGATTGGACACCTTCAGTGGGGCCATCTATTGACACATTAAATCATGTTGGTTGGTCGTATTGTTGTAATATCTCTATTGAGTTTCTGTTCATTGTCTTACTGATGAAAAAATACACAATACCAAGTTTTTTCTTCTTCAAGTTGTATTGATTTCGATTTGCTTATTTCGTAACGGTTATTTGTTGCATACATACTTACGGCCTCCTAAACTTTCCAGACGTACTGACAGTTCATTTATTACATAATATTCTTTTATGTATCTAGTACAATTGTGCTTTCCTTGGATCTCTACTTTGTTGATATTAATATAAGCTCTTTTTCTTTTCACTTGATAGTTTCACATTCATTTTTCCATCTTCACACTTTGTACATCCTTAAGTTATGATAGACTATTTAGGTTATTTATAAATAAATAGGCTGGGTCATATTTTTTTATTTCTGCTAATCTATCTTTTAGTTTGTTAATGTGCCATTAGTATTTACTATAAACAATCACCTATCAGTCTATTGTCTTAGCTTCTGTTTGTTCTTTCTTTTTATTTTGTCTACTAATCTTTATACCATTTTACTGGTTATTAGGATACATTTAGAATTTCACTTTCTTTGTGTAAAGTATTGAAAATACAGATTTTATAACTGTTTAGTGATTTGCTAAGCACTATATCATATTTATAGAAGATTTCAACGCTATTGTTATTATTTTTAAAGTTGAGTAAAGTATAAAAGACTCACATCCCTCTACTACATATATCATTTTTATGTTGACTATTTCCTTTTATATATTTAACACTTCAGAGAGAATCACAGTTTATGCTTAAATTGTGAGCATCATTTAGAAAGTTCAAGAAGACAGCAAAATATTCATCTTATTTAGCAATAATTTGCTTGCCATGTTCTTTTAACTCATCATTTATGTTCTAAGATTCTGTATTCCCTGTTTCTGTTCTGTTTGTTGTTTATTATATGTGCTGTATGTATGTGTGCGCATCTGTCTGAACAGGCCAGAAGTTGATGTGTCTTCCTGAAGAGTTCTCCGCCTCATCACCTTGCCTCCTTGTCTTTGCAGACAGAGTCTCTCACTGACAGTGTTCACAGGTTAGCTAGAGAGGCTTGCCAGAGAGCTCTAAGCATGCTACTGTCTCCTACAGACATACATGACCTTGCATGGATTTTTATATAGCTGCTGAGGATCTGGACTTAGACTCTTAACTCTTCTCTATCTTTTCAGTCCAATCTATTATTCAGAGAACTTCCTTAGACTTTTCCTCAAGAGATTTACTGTGTTCCTAATTTTAAATACAGAGCTATAGAAAATTAGCAATTTTTTGTTTCCCCTTTCCTTTTCCTCCCCTTACACCTTCCCACATATTCTTACTCTTTCAAATCATGGCCTCTTTTTCATTAATTGCCATTTCATTCAGATATGTATATACAAATATATTTCTAAATATAATCTGCTCAGTCTATATATAATGTTACTTGTCTGTATGTTTCCAAGACTAACTGTTTGGGTGTTATCTTCCCTGGGGAAGAATATTTCTCCCACTTTCAGCATTTCTTAGGTGCCTGCAGATCTTTGTATAGATCTAAGGTCTCTTAGTGATCAATATACACTTTGGCATGTCTATTGTCCTTGTTCAGGTCAAGGACAGGATAGTCAAGTTCGTGACACTTTACATCTATAGACTTTGATGATACTAGGAGGCACAATCTCACCGCAAACTCCATGACCCTCTTGCCCTACAGTCTTTAAAACCCCTCTTCCCAATGTTCCTTGAGCTTTAGGTGTGGGAGTGTTTCATACATGTACCCATAGGGATTGGGCTCCACAATTCTGCATTTTGATTGGTTACAATTTTCTACAATGGTCTCCATAAGTTGCAAAGAAAACATTTCCTTGATGGGGGGTGAGTACTACACTATATGTGTATAAGGACAAATATTCAGAATGTAATTAGGGATTATGCTAAATCCCTAAAGTGGTGATTGTAGGTTCTTCTCCAAGATCCATGACTTTATTCATCCTGGGTAGTTAGCTAGATTTCCAGTACCAGGCACATTCTTCCTCCTTTTGGGTTTATAATCCAATTTGAGAGTTCTTGGTTACTGCTAAGGTGTGTGTGTGTGCCATTATTACACCCTTACAGTTATTGTGCCTAAGGCTATCATTTAAGAGCAAGCCAAGTCCTCTAGTGACAAAATAATTGTCATTTTATAACAAAAACTGTTGGTTTCTCCTTGGTCCTGAAAGGTTTTGATGATGAATCTACCCCATCCTTGTTGGTTTTCTCCTATAGAAAAAGTATCATCAACCCCTTGTTTAAAAAGAGATTTTTGCCTCCATTTTTCATAGATTTCATGCTGTTGTACAATGGAAAATATTTATTTGGGGTGTGATATTCTGGGTCTGTTTCTTAAGTTGTGAGTTTTATGTCTTTTCTCAAATTTGGAAGGTATTAATCTATCAATTTTTAGCCAGTTTTTCAATCCTATGCTTTTTTTCTGCTCCATGTCTCTGAGGCATGACTGTTAGATCTATTGTCATAGTCCCATGGCATGTAGTCTCTTGTGCCTGATGTAACTGATGGATATACACGTGGTGCCTGACAACAGACTTGTTGGGTTTGGGTCAAAATCAGAAATAAGTCTTACTGGCTAAAGTCAGGCAGTTGGTAGACTTGCTCTCTCTGCAGGTTTTAGGGCTTCCCTGCCCTGATCTTGAAGGTCCCCTGTGGTCTTTAATTTACACTCACTTCGTTGGGTCCTGTCAACCTATAGCTGTTGTCATCATATCATCTATTCTCTTTCCAAAGCAAATCTTTTCTTCTGCTTCCTTCTTTTATGGCCACTGTGCTTAACGTAGTGAAGTTCCCTGTGAATAACCCAAGATATTCTCCTTGGACAAGATCTGGAACCTAATATAGCTACAAAACTCTCAGACAACATTCAAAGTTTTTAGGGATTATAATCTACTATAAATCTCTGGACTCTATTATATGGCCCACTGCATATTTCCTTATGTTGCCTTTTTCAGTCTGATTTCTCTCTATTACTCAAATTTGGTAATTTTTATGATTCTATTTCCCAACTCTGAAATTATATCTTGTCATTTCCATCTTGTTATTGAGCTAACTCATTGAATTTTATATTACTATCATTACTTAGTTTTTCTTTTTTATTAGCCAATTAATTTCACACCTGAACTACAGCCTCTCTTCTCTTCTTTCTTCCTACCCCATCCTCCCTCCTTACCTCTGCTCCATCCTCCATAATAGTTCAGAAAGGGGCAGGCCTCCCATGTGCTTTAGCAAATTATAGTATATCAAACTTCCTTAAGACCAAACACCTCCTCCTGTATTCAGGTTGAGCAAGGGAATCCGGCATGAAAAAGAGGTTCCCACGAGCCAGTCAAAGCACCAGGGACAGCCCTTGCCCCCATTGCCAGGAGTCCCTCATTTAGACCACATTACACAGCTGTCACATTTACGAAGAGGGCCTAGCTGGGTAGCATGCAGACCCTTTGGTTGTTGGTTCAAACTCTGTGAGCTCCCATGAGACAGGCTAGCCATTTCAGTGGGTTTCCTGCTATGCTCCTGACCCGCCCCCTCCCAACCATTTCCTACAATCCCTACTCCCTCTCTTCAGCAGGACTCCCTGAGCTCCACCCAATGTTTGACGTTGGGTCTCTGAATCTGCCTCCATCAGTCCCTAGATGAAGGCTCTGCACTCACAACTGGGGTAGTCACCAATCCAGATAACAGGGTATGGCCAGTTCAGGCCATGCATCCGCATCCGCTACTGCCAGGCACCTTAGCTGGGGCCTCCCTGTAGACTCCTAGCATTTTCCCCAGCATCAGGCTTCACTGGGCTCTGTAAAGCCACACTTTCCAGTTATCTTTCTCAGTGCTCCTCCCTTCTGCTCACCCCCAACCCAATTCCTCAAGTTCCTCATGTCCACAGGCTCCAAGTCCAACCAAGAGATCGCCTCTATTTCCTCTTCCGAGGGAGATTTATGTATTCCTCCTCAGCTACATAACAAGTTTAGGAATTTCTTTTTATTCTGAAGTTTCTACTCCATTATTCCTTATACATTTTTTTTGTCTTAGCTGAATTTTTCATTCTTTCGTTTGCAACGAACATGGCTGTGATAGTCAGGATTAACTGTCTACTTGACACAACCCAGAATGACCTACAAAGAGTTGCAATAAGAAAGTGTTTGCACTGGGTTGGTCTATGCGCACTTCTGTGACCAATTTTCTTTAGTTAATTGATATGTAAAGACCCGGTCCATTGTGACTGCACCACTCCTTACGCAGGGGATCTTGAACTGTGTAAAAATGAAGAAATTGAGCTGGGCCACAAGCAAGAGATGTCTGCTTTGATTGGCATATTTTGATGGATGAAGCAGCAGAAAAATTCAAGGAATTAATTACTTCATTTCTTGGACCTACAGACCCTACAGCCAGTTTTCTTTATTTTGTCTGACTTTTAGGGTCATTGTATGTCTGTTTTATGCATAGCATGCATGATTTTCAGTTGTACATAGTGAGAAGAACAAAAAAAAGTTCTATTATCATGATAGACATGAACTCTGCATTTCTACAAATGTAAACTGAACATTATCACTCTACATGACTCGGAGAAGAAATCTCAAGAGGTACAGCTGGTCTAGTACCAATTAACTAAAATTTTCTAGATTCCTAGAGCACAATGAGTGTTTGGATACTGATGTTACAGGGTTCATGGAGCAGGCCACCCCTCTAAACTGCAGAGATCACAGGAAAACATTCTTACCATGCCCCACCACCACCCCACAATCACTTTTCCAAGTCAGTGATCTCTCTTTCATTGGAAAGCCCTATCTGTACAGTGTGCGAAGTAAGCCTTGAGGTCTCCTCTGCTCTCATGGCTGTTTTATCATGCAACATCCTGGAAGCATGCTGTACTGGGTTTCATTATGTTCTCATTTAATGTTCTCCATTTCTTGAAACATCTTCCACCTGGGTGTGTGGGGGAAATGATTTTGAGTTAGAAAAAGAAAAGTAATGATTAGAAATCCATGTTCAAACTCACAGGACCACCTATCCTTATTTGTTTCCTTTGCTATAAAATTGTTCATTGAAAAAATAGAGATATATAGACAGACAGACAGACAGACAGAAGGATAGATAGATAATAGAAGTTGTTGGGCCACTTCTAGTTATATTAAACACAAAATATGGGGCAAAGAATTTTTCTGCTTGAATCTAGTAGACTGACCAGTGAAAACTGACAGTAACAAGATCACACCCCTCCAAAAAACATATCTTGTGCCTTTCTTCCCAGAGACAATATAATTGACACTGAAGCTAACCCTAGAGTCAGCTAGTTAGAGCTGCTAGTCGAAGCCTGAAGAAGCCTGAAGCAGAGGTAGAATTGCAAAGGAGGATTTCTGAGAATGCAAATGCTAAGGCATTATTCCTTATGGCAAGAACCTCCTGTCTTTGTAGGCAGCCCTCTAGGCAACTCTCCTGTCTGCTAAATCTCCAGTCTACTGTGCTAGAATTAACTCTTCCAACCATTACAGACTGCACTAAAATTATGCTCTTAATGACTCTCCACTCATTAGGCTTAGAGAAATTTTATTCATTGAATTTAACATTATATTCTTTAATGATTAATGTGTTCTTAAGGACCTATAGCAAAGAAATTTAAAATGTTATCCTCCCCAAACCATCTCTTTTGTTAAATACATATTAATTACTTGCACAACTATTTCCTATTCTCAAATCAAATCTACTCCATGTCTGATTTTTTACAGACATCAGAAATAATGAGCTATGCTTTTTTTGTTCCCCATAGTTCCCATGTCTATGGTGTTACAGTGACACTGGTCTTGACGGTCTTTGGAGGTGAGGGTGGTGTCATCATCATATAAAGAAGACACGCTTTAGGAGGCCTTGTCATGGCTTATTGTTAACGGCAGATGCATGTGCAGATGACTGAGTTCATCGCTGTCAGGCCCACATCAGCTCCACCACAGGGCATTCTTTTCTACCACACACAAGCACTCTTCCCTGAGGACATATGAGATTGAAGGCAATACTGCCTACAAGACTGTCCTGAAGAAACAGAAAGCACACTTCCGAATAGAGCTTTAATATTGGGGAGTAGTTCCAAGGCCTACAATGGGGAAAGAGCAAAGAAGACTAAAGTTAAAATGTTTAAAGTGTCTTGTGAAAGTCACAAAAATAGAAATGAACGCAAATTGAGAAGCAGTCAGGCACTCCTGTCGCTAGATGTTGTTCAATTTTATTTTAGGATCTGTTATATAATTTGATGCTTTCAATTAACAACTAAATCTAGAAATTGTAACAGATACGTATATTCTTGTTACCTACTCCCATCACTAATATTTTAGCTTTCTAATTAGAGAACCACAGATTACTAAGCACAATTTTAGGCTGAAATTTTTAGTTTCTATACATCATTTATATTTAAGTTTCAATATTACTTCTTAGAAATTATTTCTTTGGGTTTTTGAGATTATAATATAATTACATCATTTCATTTGTACTTTTCCTTCTCCTAACCCTCCCATGCCCATCCTTGATCTTTTTCAAATTCATGCCCTATATGTAAATATATCAATATAACCTGCACAGTCCATATAATCCTGCTTGTATGTATGTTTTCAGAGTTGAACACTTGGTATTGAATAACCAGTTGGTGTGGTCGTCCTTAGGGAAGAATATTTCTTCTCCCTGTCATCATTCCTTAATTCTCTGTAGTTCTTTGTGTGGGGTTGAGGCAAACTGAGTTTTTCCTCCCACCATGTTAGTATGAGGGTTGGTATAGTCCGAGTTTAGGCTATGTTTAGGTTGTCATGTTGGTGAGATATTATGGATGATGCTTCTGACGTTACTAGTAGACAGAATCTCACAGGACACTCCCTGTCACATGTCTCAGGACATCTGGCTCTTACAATCTTCCTGCCTCCTCTTTGCATTGTTCTCTGAGCATTAGGTATGGGAATTGTTTTGTAGATGTATATATTGGGACCGGGCTCCATAATTTGGCATTTTGATTGGTTGTGGTTTTACTGAAATGATCTCCATCTGTTACGAAGAAAAGTTTCCTTGATGAGGTATGAAGACACTTATCTCTGGTTAAGAACAAATATTTCAAATGTAGTTAAGAATCATACTGGTTTAGTAAAGTGCCTGTATCCTAAACCTTCAATATCTGTATCTTTACTAGTCTTGAGAGTTTGTTAGCTTTCTTAAAATAGGCATGATCTTCTTGCTATAAGATCCTAAGCCCAATTAGAGAGCTGCTAGTTTCCATGCAGTTACATGTGCTGCTATTGCACCCTTAGAATGACTGTGCTATACTGGTTTATAGTTATCTTCCTCCTTTGGAAGTTTGCATGATGTCTTCTGGTGCCATGAAATCTAGTCTCAAGGGAGGCAGCATTCTGGTCAGTACCAGTTTTGGGGTCTCTGACCCATGTATCTGAAGTATATGATGTTTCCAAGTCTTACCTTCCAACTCTGGGGAAGAATCACCCAATAACAATAACCTGTAATGTTTTGAAAGTCTTTTGGACAGCCTTGACCAACAATTCAAAAAAGGACTTTTTATGCCTGGAGTTGGTGTTTTTTTGTTGGATTAACTTTGGTTCTTGGAAGTATCCATTGTCTTTCCAGATGAGAAAATTTTATTAAACTATGTATGTATATGGATATACATACTGACAAGTATTACAGGATTTAAAGGTATATCATCAATAGCTTGATTCCTAAAGACTTTACAGATACCCTTACTGCTCTCTTACCCTTTTTTCTCCTTCCATATTTATTTCCCTTCCCAACCCTAACTAGAGTCACTTGTTTTTCCTACTTCTCCCATCTGATCAGGTGTACCCTACTATAGCCCTCCCTGTCCTCACCTACTTCTCTACCCAAGCAATCCTCCATTTTTAATTTCCTTCTTTCTTCACTCTTCCGAAGTTATATACTCACATCTGAAGATTCAGAGCAAGGAGCCCTGAATTTTAGAGAACATGTCATGTTTGTCTGTCTGGGTCTGGCTGACCCCTTCAATATGATTCTCTATGGTACCATTTCTTTACCTGAGTATGTCATGACTTTATTTACTTCACACATCTTTTTAAAATTGTCTTGTGACTGAATAAGACAAAGAAATAGCTTGTGACCAATTTATCCGCCTTTTATTGAACATGATACACATTTTGGATGATAAAAATATTACTGTCTTCTTATTTCAGTATTTGCTACTAGTCTTTGTATTTAGAATTCCTTCCTTTTGATGTGTGTATGTGTGTGCGTGCAAACACATGCACACACACACTCACGTACCAGACACACACACACAGACACAGACACAGACACACAGACACACACACATATTCCACCTGATTATATAGCTTCCATTTACTCATTTTTCTTGAGTGTTTATCTTTCTACAGCACTTGGGAATTAGGCTTTCCAGCTGTCATTATCCTACTTCTGTTCACTGGCACCGTATGAGCAGGCATTTCCTTTTATTTGGAAAAATGAGTGTTTTCTTAAACATGGAGTTATCCGTTCTAAAACAAGGACCCCCATCTCTAGCTTGACTGCTAAAATTTACTATTTCCTAAAGTAATTGCTTGCTTGGAAGTTTGGTTTTTTTTGGGAAGGGGGGGGATTTTTCGAGATAGGGTTTTTCCATAGTTTCTTTCTTTTTTTTTTTTTTTTTTTTTTTTTTGGTTCCTGTCCTGGAACTAGCTCTTGTAGACCAGGCTGGCCTCGAACTCACAGAGATCTGCCTGCCTCTGCCTCCCGAGTGCTGGGATTAAAGGCGTGCACCACCACTGCCTGGCGTCTTGGTGGGTTTTAACCTGCATGTGTATATGCATACCTGTGTATTTCAGAGGACAACCTTGAATGCCATTCCTCAAGACCCATCCAACTTATTTTGGGAAGCAGGATTTCTCACAAGCCTGGAACCAGTGAAATAGTCCACATTGGCTGGCCAGTGAGCTCCAGAGATCCTCTTGTCTCTGCCTCCCTAGAACTGTGATTATAAGTGCAGGGCTCCACTCCTGCTCTTTTGTGTGGATTCTGAGAAGTGAATAGAGGTCTCCATGCTTGCACAGGGAGCACTTTACTCATAGACTATGTCCCATCACACTGACTTCTGTTGGTAAAGTCCAGATTGTCCACTACAAGACTGACTCTTAGCTATAAACAACAAATGTCTTTTATTTGCAATATGCCAATAATTTCTACCTATCCCCTTTAACCAAAACATTATAAAAGTAATATTTTCCACTATAATGTAGGTAAAATAATACTCTCTAATGCTTATGCTTTTAGTGTTAGTATATGACTAGATTGATTTTGAGGATTATTATCTAGGTGTGAATTATATTTTCAAATAGAAGAACGTTTCAAAGAAGGGGACTATTTTTTCAAAATTATTGTAGTGCTCATATCCTCTTAATTTTTGTGCTTTCACTGGTTTTCTTGTGCTTGTTCTGTTTGTTTGTGTTGTCTTCCCTTCATGTTTTTCACAGTAGCTGGAAAGCAAAGTTTTCTAATATTTATGTTAAGCTTAGACATCAGATCTCAACTTTGTTTTGTGTTCATACAGCCGAGCTTTTATGAACAGAGGTGATTAAAGTGAGACCAGAGAAAAGGGTATTTTACCACCATTCTTCTACAAAATAGATTTGAAAAAAGCAACATAAAGCTGGGCATGGCAGCGACTATCTGTACCACCAGCATCTGGAGACAAAGATGGAGGATGAAGAGTCCAGGTCCAGCCTGGGATGCGCAGAGAGACATCATCTCCAAAAACAAAGAAATGACCCAAGTTCAAACTGAAGCATAAAGGGGAAAAAGAGTCCTGTATTTTCCAAGAGGTGTGTGTGTGTGTGTGTGTGTGTGTGTGTGTGTGTGTGTGTTTGAGGCTATGGCTGCTAAGGTTGAAAAGGTGATGGACATCAATGCTTCCCTCCCTATTTAACTCTAATTGCTTTTGCCTATGTGGGATCAGATGATTATCTAGGCCAATTGTCCTCGTTTCTCTTATCAATGTTCCTGTCCTCTCCATCTCTGTTAAATACAGAGATTCTGTTTTAAAACAGAAATCTCGGGAGTTGGGTAACTTTGTAAAGAAAATACTTTTATTTGACTTCTTGAAGTGCAAGGGCACGCTGCCAAGTTCTGCTGCCTCTGGCCAGAAACTTTTGATGGATGACATCACAGTGGTAAAGACTTGTCAGAAGGACATCTGTCAGAAGGGACTCCACATGGGGTAGGCCAGCAGTGACCTCCTACTCAGCTCTGACTCTTGAAAGCTTTACTGGTTCTTTTTTTTTTCTTTCCTTTTTTTTTATTTTTTTTATTGCGAAAAGAAGAAAAAAAACATAAACAAAAAACAAGTTTCCACCTCCTCCCAGCCTCCCATTTCCCTTCCCCTCCTCCCACCCTTCTCCCCCTCCTCCCACCCTTCTCCCGGACTGCTTTACTGGTTCTTAATATCAGCTCCTACCTGAGGAGTTTTTGGCAGTAGATAGCACTGAGAAAAGGGGGAATCCATTTTCCTTGGTACTATGTCCCTGAGGGTTGCCCATGCTCCACCTGGTAGCCTCATCTCCGTGTGTGTGTAGGCAGAAATAATTGAACTCAGGGGGCTATAAAAAAATAATGAAGAAGACCTGGAGCTGGAAGAGGAACATGATGAGGGTGGTCAGGCAGTATTTGAAGGGAGAACAGGAGATACATTTGAACAAAACACAACTTGTATGTGTATGATGTTATCAGGCAATAAATTCTAAAACTTAAAATAAAGGTATACAAGCTTCATCTTCCTCCCATCTGGTGATCAGAATTTCTCCTTCTGACCTTACAGCTTGAGGGCTAACACTAATGATAGGAAGTGTTCAGTTCTGTGTAGATCCCGGCCCCATTCTAACCATTTAAACACCCCTGGTGATTCAAATAAGCATTTGATTCAAAGTAACAACCTCAAATGAGCTGCAGAAGTTCAGAGTTATGAATAGAGATAGATGTTTTTTCTTTAATTCATGAAAACTCAAGGATGGATGGATCGTTTATATACTCAGACACCAAGACTTGCTCTCAAGGGCACCATCAAAATCACTAAACTCAAGAAGACCGGGGCAAAAAAAAAAAAGGTGTCAATTGTGCAGTTGCTGGCAAGACTGGCATGAATCAAGTGTTCTAATACAATAGAATGATAAACATGGGAAAACCAGCTCCTCACAGAAGGCATCTCCATGAACCTGGTTCCAGAATAATGTACATTAGTTAAATATAAATAACTGCACATTGAACACTTCATACGTGTCTAGACTGTCTTGAACATTTCACCAGTGTTACCAGCTCAACCAAGTCCTTCCCAGAAGCTTTTTGGGATAGTAGTTGCTCTGATTTCCAGGTGAGAAGATGGCGGAAGAGAAGCTTTGAAACTTGCTCAATGTGACAAGCTACCATATGGCAGAGCTAAAATCCTGGGCTCTGGGACTACATTGTTAGTGAAAGGAAAAAAAAAAACTACTTTGATAACCCGGAAACCAGCTGGTTCATGAAAGGTATGGAGGCTTCTAACTGGAAAAGACAAAAATAATGTTCAAACTGCAGTTAAGAAGGACAAGGTGCTCTCGAGTCACAAGTGGTGAGGATAACACCAGGCACTCACCATGAAGAGAGACATCTGTATAGTCAGGTCTACTTTTGGGTATTTTAAATTTGTTTTAGGCACAGTTGTGTACATCTGCAATCCCAGGACTTGAGACCTGGAGATTGAAGCCTGAGTAGTTGATGCTCAGTTTTGGATACATAGTGGGTTGTGAGAAAGAGGTGCATAAAATCCTGTCTTAAAAAAACAAAATGCTGATTAACAAATTTTAATTAATTAATAAAAATTGTTGTAGAGCTCAGTTACAATAACTAGCTGTAACTATGAGTAAGAGACAAATATGAATATTAAAGTTATGTGTCTATTCGTCAATTTTCCGGATGTCTCTAAATCCTGAGGACGCTTTGTGACAATTTCAGTAATTGGCTTGAATCACCGAACCCGACTCAAGCATAGTTATTTTTATTTTAAGGGCTTTCTGTAATGCATACAGCTCCCATGTGCCTTCATTCTAAGTTCCTGCATCTCATGAGAGCCTAATCCCCATCCTAAGCTTTGTTCCTGAAACATAATACCAACATGACTAATGATGTTGAATATTACCCCTGATTCCTTCCCTCATCAGCTGTCAGCAGCCCAAGGCTAGATGTTCAGTAAACTTTGCTAGGTTTGTGGCAATGGAGCCTGAGTTACAGGACAGAGAAATATCAGATTACCAAGAACTATGGCTCCCTCAGTCATCTCATTTTGGAGGGAGGGGGGGACGAAAACTCAGAGTGCATCTTTTGAAGCTCTTCCTTCACACCTTACACTTTGAGAAATGGAGTTATTTCTAAGTGTACAAATATAACTCCAAATGCCAGTGAAATGCTAATAAATCATATTTCTGACATACTGTTTTTCCTAGTTAGTTTCTTAGGAAATGCCTGTCTGATTTTTAGATACTATTGAAATAAAACCTCTACCCTTACAGGCACAAGAATATAAGGGACTTTGCATTGTGAGCAAATGTCTGCCCATTGTTATCCCTAATCCCCTAGGCATACACAAAGGTTCAGTTACTTCTTCTGACTCTTACAGACAAATGATGTAACTCCAGCATATTATCTGAGGACTAATGTTTTAAGAACTTTGAAGTCAGGGAGAGTAATGGCAACCATACAGTGATGTTGTTGTTAATGTCCACATGTATTTGAGAATCTAGAATCAGCTAAAAGCAGAAAACTTTGGGACATCTTCCCAAAACAAATCCAGGGGCTTGGGAGATGTCTTTTTAACAAGCTTGACAACTGTGTCTGGATCTGTGGAACCAATAGCACCCACCTATATTCATAGCACTGCTATAGGAGAATGTTCTTGGAAGCTCACAAACTAGCTTGGAGTGACAAAATGACAGAAACCAGAGATGCCCAGCCCCCAAACAAGAAGGACACCCATTTAAAAAATGGTCTTCTGATCTCAGTGATGACACAGGCACTTATATTCACAATCACATCATTCATACACACAGGGAGGGGTGGGGGAAGAGAAGAGGGGGCAGATCCGACTTGGAACAATGCTTGCCAACTTTGGAAAAGACTGCCACCAATGCTTAAATACCCGGTGTTTACATCTGGCCAGTCAAGGTTGTCAGACTTAGTATATTTGTACAAAAACATGTAATGCTCTACTATTATGAAAAATAATCCATACATTAAGAAATTTTGCAAAGTAGCATGGAGTAACATGTCACCTAAGAGTGACAACCAGCCTGAAGACTAATAACTGTGGACAAGCTTCTTTGCAATGAGAAATTTTAGTGGCAGCTTAAAATGAACAGTCAGTTTAAATGTGACATTTTCAAGTAGCCTTGTGTTTCCACAAATACCGTTTTTAGAACTCATTTTGTTTTCCAGAAAGGAATTCCTATGCCTTAATACTGCCAAAGCATGCATTGCTGTTGTTTGCCTCTGTCAATCTTCCTGTCCTCAGTCTTTGAAACTGCTGCTGGATATTGATGCAAGTGTATATGACAGACATAGCTTAGATCATTTGATACTGAACTCCTGAAGCACCAGGGAGCTTGAGTCTTTACACAATGATAATGTAAGAAGAAAATGCAGCAGACCCAGGATGGAGAAGTAGTGTTTTATTGATAGCATCATTTCTCTGAGCCAAGCTTATGTTGCTCTGGCTTTGCCAGATGCTGAGCTGACAGTGGAATGATTTACTTTAAGTTCTCATTAGAAAATCCATCAGTCTGTTGCAAGGTGACATCCCACCCACATGCATAACCCATTATCAGACTGGAAGAAGGTGGGGACATCCATTCATCAGCGGTGACATAAAGTCTAGGCCACACTCAGCAAGTGAAGAAGACATCATACTGTTCTCCCCAGGGATCTGAGATTCAACTTAGAAGAGGTAATTACAAGGTAATAACTGGGGCTAGATGGACCAGTGAATGAAGTGATCACTACATAGGCATGAAGCCAGAGTTCAGGTACCCAGCACCACATAAAAGCCTGGTGGATAAGCAACCCACCTGTAAATCCAGTGCTTAAGAGGAAAAGATGGAGGTCCCCAGGGTAAGCCATCCTGCTAGACCAATGAAGCCAACAAGCTCTGGGTTTACTGAAGTACCTTGTTTCAGTAAATAAAGTGGAGTTATCAAGAAAGACATCCAGTGTCAGACTCCAGCCTTCACACATGCATGAATTCACACCTGCACACACATGCAAACACTGGTACACACATCTCACAAATGAGAAGTGAACAAGAAATTTCAGCCCCTGAGATCATCTTTGTGTGAGTGTACCTGAAGTTGGAACTAGTGTAATAGATCTTAGCCATCTTCATACACCATTAAAGACATCAGTGTAGCTGCCGCTACTCGATAGATACCGAATTTTCTCATGTGAAAATTGGCATGCATTTCTATAACATTCTTAAATATCTTCTAGCTCACACATATTTACAGCTTTTTCTCATTTTTGGTTCTTTGAGAGTTTGCCATACATTTATGTGCAGTTGTGAGACGCCACCTAGAGGCTCTCCGCGTGGATTTGTAATTTCAGTGGTTATTTGTTGGGAAAACCAGTACAAAACCACAGCTAGAAAACTGGCATTGTTAGTCTCCATGAGACCATTGAGCTTCTCAGGTTGACTCATATGTGCTTGTGGGGGTCTGTGTGTATAATTTTATTATGTGTCCATTCCTATAAATGCTCTACCATTAAGATACAGAACATTCTATCACCAGACAGACCACCAGGCTGCCCTCCACAGCCTGTGATCAAAGCACCTTGCTTTTCTTCCCCATTCATACTTTGTTCAAATGCTCTAACAAATGCTAACCATTTTTGTTATGATTTTTCCAATTTAAAGTGTCATATAGGTATAAATAACTACTATATAAAAATCCCATTGGGATATTTTCAATTTAGCATAATTATTTTCTTAGGATACATCTGAGCTGTTCCAGGTATCTCTTATGCTTTCTTTACGTTGCTTAATGACATTACATGATATGGATGAACTACATTTTACTTGTGGAAGGAAATATTGGTTCTTTTCACTTTTGAGTTATCATAAGTAAAGCCTTGTGGATGCTCACTGCATGCTTCTGAGTATCTATGACAAAATGTCTTACTTATGAGAACACAAGCTTATTTGACATGTGGTTCCAGAGAGATTTCAACACCTCTTCCTGAAGAAGCGGTAGAAACAGAAGTTCAGTCCCCAGCAGCAAGAGTGTAAAGCGGCTCTCCTCACATGTCGGGAAGCAGGAAAGAGAAGAACAGGCTAGAAACAAGGGCAGAAATAACCTTTCAAAACCTACTGCAGTGACCCATTTCCATCATCCAGGCTCTACCCTTCAAAGGCTCTACAACCTTAAGGCCAGAACCACAGATGGGCACTGAGTACTTAATGCATGAGTCTATGCGGGGTATTTCTGATTTTAACCCCAATGCCCATGTATCTGTGGCTGTGAAAACGTGAGTTTTCATTTTCCAGGACAAAATCTTCAGAGTATAATTGGTGGGTGTTGGATTTGTAAGAAACTGTGAACCATTTTCCAAAACAGACATGCCATTTTATATATGTATGTAGGCATGAAGTCCCAATACAACTTCTACAACATTGCGTGTTATCACTATTTTTAGTTTACACACTCTGATAAGTGTACATGGCTGTCCCATAGTGACTTTACTTTGAATTTCCTTATTGTGTAATGTTGCAGACCATATTTTCATGTGCATATTTGTTTTACATAAATTCCCTTTTGTGAAGTGTGTTTTCATATATTTTCCCATTTTCTAATGTTATTTTCCTTATTACTGTTACATTTTGAGAGTTATTTATGTAGCTATACAAGGAATTTGTAATATATACATGATTTCTTCTGGCCTGTTTCTTGTCTTTTCTTCTCAATTGACTTTCATGCTTTTCTTCTTGATGAGGACCAGTTTGCTAAGATTCATCTGTATTTTAATAGGCTGTTTTAGGGTGTGTCGATTTTAAGAACATTACCAATCCCTACATTTTGAAGATTTTCTATTATCATTCTAAAAGTTTCAATATTTTACCCTAGGTTCATGATCTATTTAGAGTTCATTTTCTGTATACAGTAGAAAGCTTCAAGGTTTAGTCTTTTGAAGGTCTAATCCTCTACCTCAAAATTATCTTCCATTTTGACATAAAGAACATCCAGTAAACATTTACGTATGGGAAGCTGTTCCATCATAATGACAGAGAAGCTCATAGAATTCTGAAGTACGCCCCAGGGTCACTGGGAGGGACCATTTTCAAATTTGCAGACTAAACTATGCGAGTTGATAGCAAAGAGGAAAATGCTAGAAGGACGCCAAAGTGGACCTGGGAGAATGAGGACAACCTTCTGTAACAATCACCTGGGATAAGTCCAAAATCCAAATAAAGAAACAAATAGGCCAGGAGCCCTGCAGCATTCAGGAACGTGAGCAAATACTTGACGATGATTTATGAGAAGCAGACTTTGACATCAGGCAGTAGGTGGTGGTGCTGCTCAAGAAAGAGAAATGGGGGAAGGTTTGGGTGAGATAATGAGAATAAAGTTTTATAAGTAGACAAGACTCCAAGACATGAGGAGGAGATGACATAATAATGGCTTTCATACTTGAAGCTGACCTTTGTGCAAGAATTTGATGGTTGGTAGTTGCAGAAAATGCTCTGACAATTCAGTTTATATTGTTTTAAGTAAAAAACAAAAATCATGAAATATTGGAAGAAAAAAGTCATTCTCTTTCATGTGACTTTGGACTTTGCTGCACGTTGGATCTGACTCTGCAATAAGATGATTTTGGTTACAAATGTGGCACCAAACAATGTTTTCTCCACATCTAAGTCTCTTATGCATGGCGTGAATACATTTGAAACAGAAGTTCAGGTGAGATCCCGATGAACACTGGAGACGACAAGGCTGGGAGGCTCTGCTGTTTGACATCACAGCTCAAGGTAGCCCCTTTCCCAGAAGACACTTTCGAGAGGATGGTGATGATTTCAGCATCTTTGTACTGGAGAGACATGTTTCCTTCATTACATATATGTCATCATTTCATCTTTATGATGAGATATGTAAGAAGGCAACTATGGTGAGGAAGGGCTTGTTTTGGCTCACAGTTTTGAGGCCCCAGAGCGGTACCATTACTTTGGGGCCATGGACAGGTGGCACATCGTCATAGAAGCTCGTGAAAGGAAATACTAACTGATTGAACAGTAAGCATAAAAAGAGGAAGGGGGACTAGGATTCTACAGTCTCCATCTAGGATGTGTTACCCATGGCAAAAAGATATCTCCTAAAGTCTCCAGTCCCCCTCAGTCATACCACCTGCACACCAAACATTTCATGTGTGGACTTTTCAGGGACATTTACCCAGACAACAGTGAAATCTCAAGCCAGGTGGAAATTAAATGCAAAGCTTGTTTTTTTTTAATTGTTGCTTCATTTTAAGCTATATCTATCCTAGCCAGCAACCACAACTCTGTTGCTACCAACTGCCATTGGGCCACAAGAGTTGCAGCCTGAGGAAATTCTGTTCTCTCAGGCATCAACTCTTTCTAAGCTACAACAGTAACTAACCTAAATCTCTGTCCCTCTAAAGTACTCAAGATTCAAAGGTTGAAGCAGAATTCTGCTCCCTAGAGAGCTAAATAGCAAGCAGCTCACCCAGCTCACCTTTTTGCATTTCCCAAGAAGTTTTCATGCTTCTCCTTGCCTCTCCTTAAAAACCTTTCTTCCCCCTTGCTCCTCCCTACAACTTCCGGTCAGCTAGTTGCTGACCCGGCCTTCTGACTGCAGGTAAATTTTATTTAATCAAGCACATCTTTGCATCATTAAACAAATGTTCTAGAGAATAAGCAAAAGTAACACACCTTATCTGTCTCCTCATTTATCAACATTATTATTGAAGCAATACTATGGGAAATTGGGACTTTGGGCCATCAACAATGCAGTAGAACTTTGTATTTATGAATGAAAAAGTTACATTCAAAAGAAGTAAAGATCAGCAAGATAGCTGAACAGGTTAATATGCTTGCTGCCAATCCTGATGAGTTCAGTCCCCAGGATCCATATTGTCGGAGGAGAGACACATTTGCAGGCTGTCCCTTGTCCAATCTGTGCCTACTGCCATGATTCTCTCTCTCTCTCTCTCTCTCTCTCTCTCTCTCTCTCTCTCTCTCTCATAAAACATTTTAAAGACTGAAAAAAAGGAATGATTAGTCTATTATGTCTCATGATCTGTTGGAGGCAGACCCTGATCAAATGATCTGAGCCACAGTTCACATGCTCCCTGCCTTATGCTGTGTGAATTGCCATAGTGCCTAAAACTAGATAATATACATGATTATGGGTGACTATGGCCATAACTTCTGAAGAAACTGGTGGCTCTGGTGTTCTTTGAGACATAACAGCATTTCTGTCACTCATGGCTTCCAAAGCGCAATCTGAAAAAACAACTCTCTTTTTGATAGGACTGTTGTGTTCTACCTAAGACTTAAGCTTTGTATGTTTGCATGATATAGAAGACAGACACAATGTTCTTTATATCTTCCTTTGACAGACAGTGTTGGCAAGTATTTCATGTCTTGGCTTAGAAAGCTGTGTCCTTGGATAGTGGTCCCAAGCACAGTTACCCAGGAAACACATTAAAATTGTCTATTCTGGGACTTACTCGAAAAATCCTACATGTCAAAACAAAGTTGATCTTTTCCATTGTGGTTCTTACAGATGCTTAGCTGAGGCTAGCCCATGGGAGTAGCTTAACACTGGACCACACATTTTGCATTTGGTTCTTTTTTCGGAGGGGAACATATTTTGGTAGATGTCCTGTGCTGTGTTGTCCCATTCTATTTATCAACCTTTGCCTGAGAAATATTTCAGAAGCCAAAGCTAGTGAGTGAGTGGTGTGTGTGTGTGTGTGTGTGTGTGTGTGTGTGTGTGTGTGTGGTATGTATGCATGTGTGTGTGTGTTATAGAAGAGTGGTCACTTGCTGGCCATTTACTGTGAGACAGATGTGCTCTTGGTGTTTTGACTGCATTTTTGGTTGATTGATGTCTGAGCTGTAGATTTTTATTTTCAGGTACCTAATCAGTATTTTAAGTGTGAATTTTGATGACTCTCATCTCTCGTATGCATTCTTTCTTCTCATCTTTCTACATCTCACAAGCCAACCAATTGCTGCTGTCCAGTGTTGTCTTATCCTTCCTTTCTATTTCCCCAACACTCCATACTGCAGCAGTAGACTCTGTCAATGTGCCCTCAATAAAATCACTTCTCTCAAACTCTAAGACCCATTGAGCGTGAGTCACTACTGTCAATTATCTTCTTTCGGTTTTCCTATCACTTCCCGTGATTATCAAGAATAAGCACATTAAAAACTGGCAATCAGAAATGATGCTACCCTTCTGCCACCTGCTCTCACCCTGTGCTACAAATCTCAGCCTTTACAAGCTGGGCTGATGAGTCCTGGACAGCCTTTCTTACCCTCTCTTTGTCTCGATTTCCGTACCATATCCCTTTGTTTGCTTCCTGTCTGTCTTCAAATTCATTTCTGCTGTTTAATAAACTGAGAATTTGCTTACCCCAGGACCTTGACATTTTTGTACTTCTCCACAAAGGATCATTCTTCCCTCAGAACTTTTCCATGGCTCACAGTTTCACCTCACACAGACCTCGGCTCTCATATTATCTTTACTGCAACCTTTCCAAGTGGTACCCTGCCTCTTTCTGTCGCTGCCTCTTCACTTTTCCTTTTCTTGTATTGGTTTCTCCTCCATTTACTCCTCTCAGATCCTCCCCACTTCCCCTCCCATCTGGATTCACCCCCTTCCTGTCTCTCATTAGAAAACAAAACAAAAAAATGAAATGAAATTAAATCAAATGGAAACTAACACATCGGAATAAAACCAAAACTAAATAAACAACAACAGCAAAATCAGAGGGAAAGGAGCCCAAGAAAAAGACAAGCAACTGATCAACGCAGAGACCTCCTTTCTTACACACTCAGGAATCTCATTTTAAAAATGTTTAACTAGAAGCCATAATATCTATGCAAAGGAGCTATAGGGTAAAATGAGAGAAAAAATTTAAACTATGTAAATAAAATAAAAATAAGAAAAATTTGAAAAGCTCTGACACATGATGAGACAAAGAAACTCTAAACGTGCTGTTGAGTTTGGTTTTAGTTGACTATATACTTCTGGGCCTGCAGCCTACCCTTAAGAGCAGTTTGTTTCCCCAGTGAGACTATTTTGGAGGAAACTACATTTTCATCCACAGGAGGTTACCAATTGGGAATCACTTCTGGGTTGAGGATGGGGTGATGTGTCCCCTTCTCCTTTCAGCTCTAGGACCCCATCAGGTGCAGAACTGTAGGCCCTGTGTATGCTGCATCAGTCTTTGTGAGTGCAAACATGTATCCATTCTGTTAATAGGGCCTTGTTTCCTTGCTATCCTTCATTCCCCCTGGCTCTTAGCGTCTTTCTAGCTCATTTTCCACAGTGTTCTCTGACCCCTGGTGGGAGAGATTAGATGGAGTCAACCTATTTAGGGCTAAACATTCCAAGATTCTCACTCTCTGCATTGTCTGGCTGTAGGTCACTGTATTTGTTCCATCTTCTGCAGGAGGGAGCATCTCTGGTGATGACTGAGCAAGGAGGTCTTGATCTAGGAGTGCAGTAGAATGTTATGAGGAGACATTTTATTGATAGATCCTTTTAGTAGAACAATACTATTTGGTTTTCCCCTAGATCCCTGGACTATCTAGTCTTAGGTTCTTAGTCGCTTATGCAGTGTCCAGTATGGGTTTCATCTCGTGGAGTGAGTCTTAAATCAAATAAGATATCTGTTGGCTACTCCCATAAGCTTTGTACTGCTATTGCATAGGATATATTACAGGCAGGACACCATTGTAGATCAAAGGTTTGTGGCTGGGCTGGCATTTACATTTCTTCTTTCTTAGCTAGCAGAATTCCTTCTTGTATAAAAGATACCAACATATAAGGGTGAGGGCTCTATTTCTGCACCACCTTGACTTCTCCACGTTTGAGGAGTTATGTAGGTGTTATCTTCAACATTAGGGCCATACCATCAGTTTATGGAGGGCAACCTATAGTCTTGGCAATAATCTGAGGTGTTTAGGGGATCCCATGGAACCCTGTCGCCAACAACTCAGTTACATGCAAATAATTCCTAGTCCTGGAAGATTCATTTAGTGACACAAGATGTTCTGTTGGGACTCTTTGTCTCCAATTATTTGGCAATTTCATTTAAATTGCCTTAATATATGTATATGTTTTAGGAAGCTTCTAGCATATTAGATTTCCAAACTTGCCCCTAAATGGCCCTTCATTTTAGCTGTCTCTCCAATAATCTCTCCCCTGTCTCCCTCTTCCCTCCTCTTCCCTCATGACCCTCTTATTCCAGTACCCCTAATCCATCCATAGATATCTCATCTCTTTCCCTTTCCTAGGAAGATCTACCTGCCCCCCCCCAGACCCCTGCTCTATAACTAACCTATAAGGTTCTACATATTGTAGCATGGTTATCATTGAATTAACAGCTAATATCCACATACAAGCAAATATATACCATATTTGTTTTTTGAGGTCTGTGTTACCTTACTCAGGATTATTTTTTCTAGATCCACCATTTGCTTGCAAATTTCATGATTTTATTTTTTTAAATGGCTGGGTAATATCCTATTGTACAAATGTACCATCCTTTCTTTACTGATTTTTCTGTTGAGGGATGTCTAGGTTGTTTCCAATTCATGAGTGCTTTGAATAGAGCAGCAATGAGCATGGCTGAGCAAGTGTCTCTGTAGTACATTGGAGCCTCCTTGGGATATATGACCAAGAGTAGTGGTATCATGGGATCTTGAGGTAGATCAATTCCCATCTTCCTGAGGAACCACCATATGGATTTCCATAGTGACTGTAAAGGTTTCACTCCCACCTGCAATAGATGAGTGTTTCCGTTACTGCACATCCTTGCCAGCAAAAGCTGTCATTTGTTTTACTGATCTTGGCCATTCTGAATGATGTAAGGAGAAATCTCAAAGTAGTTTTAATTTGTATTTCCATGATGACTAAGGATGTTAAACGTTTTTAAGTGTTTCTCAGTCATTCGAGTTTCCTCTTGAGAATTTCCTGTTTAAATTTGTATCACATTTTTATCTTGGATTATTTGTTTTCTTGATGCCTAGGTCTTTGAACACTTTATATACCTTGAATATTATCCCACTATTGGATTTGTAGCTGGTAAAAATATTTTCCTAATTTGACATCATATGGTGTCATTTATTATGAAGAAGCTTTTCTGTTTCATGTGGTCTCCCATTTATTAATTGTTGATCTTAGTGCCTGTGTTTATGGTATTCTGTTCAGAAAGTCTTTTCCTGTAGCAATGAGTGAAAGGCTATTTCCCACTTATCTTCCATCATGTTCAGGGTATTTTGTTTATTGTTGATGTCTTTGATCCATTTAGAGTTGATTTTTTTGTGTAGGATGATAAGTATGAATATATTTGCATTCTTCCACATGCAGAAATTCAGTTTGACCAGCACCATGTGTTGAATATATTGTCTTATTTCCAATATGTATTTCTGGATTATTTATTTAAAAAAACAAGTGTTCATAAAATGTATATATTTATGCCTGTGACTTCAATTTCATTGATCAATATTTCAATTTTTGTACCAATATCATGCTCTTTTTTATTACTACAGCATTGCAGTATAACTTGGTATCTGGGATAGAGAAACATCCAGCAGCAATTTTGTTATTCAGAATTGTTTTAGAATTCTATGCATTTTCTTATTCCCATATAAAGCTGAAAATTTTTCTTTCAAGATCCATGAAGAAGTAAATTGGAGTTTGGATGGAGATTGCAGTGAAATCTGTAGATTGATTTTGGTAGGATAAGCATTTTTATAATATTAGTTTTACTGATTCACGAGCGTGGGAAATCTTTCTATCTTCCGATTCTTCTTCAAAATCTTTAAGTTTTATCATCCAAATCATTCATTCGTTTGGTTACAATTACCTCAAGATATTTAAGACTATTTGAGGCTATCATGAAAAGTGTTTTTTTTTCCTAATTTTATTATCTTTCTGTTTGTTATTTGTATATAGGAGAGCTACTAATTTTGGATAGGTTTTTAATCCAGCTATTTTGCTGAAAGTGTTTATCAGCTGTAGGAGTTATCAGTAGAATTTTTGGTGTCTCTTACGTATATAAGCAAATCATCTCCAAATAAAAATACTTTGAGTTTTACCTTTCCAATTCATATACTCTTGCTCCCCTTCAGCTGTCTTATTTCTCTGTATAAAACTTCAAGTATGGAGAGAATGGCTAACCTTCTTTTGTTCCTGATTTTAGTGGAATTACTTTGAGTTTCTCTCCACTAAAGTTGGTGTGACTATGGGCTTCCTATATCCTGCCTTTATTATACTGAATTATGTCCCTTGTATCTCTAATAATCACAGGATTTATATCATGAAGGTACACTGGATTTTGTTAAAGACCTTTTCTGCATCTGAAAAGATAATCATGTGGGTTTTGTTTTTCAGTCTGTTCATATTTTGGATTACATTTATGATTTTACATATGTTGAACCATCCCTGAATCTCTGTGATGAAGCCTACTTGATTGTGGTGGTTGGTCTTTTTGAGTGTTTTTGGATTTGGTTTGCAATATTTTATTTTATTTTACTTTTTTTTTGTTTTTTTTTATCTCACACGATTTTTATTGAAATAGTGGGTTTTGATTCTTTTTTTTTTAAACAATCTTATTTTATATACCAATCCCAGTTTCCTCTCCCTCCTGTCCTCCCGCTCTCCCCATCGTCCCCCCTTTCCATTTGGGTTTGTTTGAGGTTTACTCATGACTGCAGTGTCGGGGGTGGCTTTGCTATATCCTTATGGAGCTCTCTGAACCTGCAGACATTTTCTGCTGTCTTCACCTATTGAACCAACTGGTAATCATCTGAGATGACACTAGATTTTCAATACTAGAAACTCAGTTCACTCATTCTGCTTCCGTTTCTCTTGTGGCAAGTTCCTGCTTGTCCACAACATTATCCCTTGACTCTGGGCATTCCTACACATTTTAATGAGAATTTTTGCTTCCATGTTCTTAAGGTAAATTAGTCTACAATTCTCTTTCTTTGTTGGGTCTGTATGTGGTTTGGTTATGAATGTAACTGTGGTCTCCAAAAACAAGCTTGTATTATTTGTATTTTGTGGAATGATTTAAGGAATATTGGCATTAACTCTTGAAAGTCTGGTAGAATTCTGCACTAAAACAATCTGTCTCTTTTAATTGCTATTTCTATTTCACTAGGATCATAAGTCTGTTTAAATTGCTTATCTGATCTTGATTTAACTTTGGTAAGTGATATGTCTTGAGTAAATTGTACGTTTTGTTTGGATTTTTCCAACTTGGTGGAGTACAGGTTATTTAATGTATACTTATACAAGAAATTCTCTGAAATTCCTCAGTGGCTGTTGTTATGCCCCGTTTTAATCTATAATTTGTAAATTTGAATCATCTATCTTTGGTGCTACGGTGTGTTTCTTGGATGGGGAAGGTGACAATGCTTTTTTGCATCCACTCTGTGTATGTAGATTTTGATTGAGGAATTGAGCCCACTGAGATTGAGAGATACCAAAGAGCAGCGCCTATTGACTCCTGTTGTTTTGTTGCTTTAGTGGTGGTGAGTGTTGGGTGGTGTGTGTTTTCCCTCTTTTGATTTGCTGGTCTGAGATTATTTACTTCTTGTGTTTTCTGGGTTTGATTAACCTCATTAAGTTTTCCTGAAAGTGCCTTCTGTGGGGATGTATTTGTAGATAAATATTGCTTAAATTATGTTTTTTCATGAAATGTCTTATTTTTTCCATCTATTACAGCTGAACTTTTTGTTTGGCATCTGTGTTCTCTTAGAGTCTGTCTACAGGACATTTGTCCGGCCACTTCTGGCTTTGAGAGTCTCCATTGAGAAGTCGGGTGTAATTCTAATAGGTCTGTATTTGTATGATATTTGACCTTTCCCCCTTCCAGCTTGTAATATTCTTTCTTTGGTTTATGTGTTTAGTGTTCTGAATATTATGTGTTGAAGGGAATTCTATTTCTGATTCAAACTATTTGGTGTTCTGTGTGCTTCTTGTACCTTTATAGGCACCTTCTTCTTTAGGTTAGAAATTTTTTCTTCTATGATTCTGTTAAAAAATATTTTCTGTCTTTGACCTGGGTTTCTTCTACCTCCTTTGTTCCCATTATTTGTAGGTTTGGTCTTTTCATAGTGTCCCAGATTTCCTGGATGTTTTGTGCCAGGACTTTTTTTTAGATTTACCATTCTCTTTGACCAAGGCATCCATTTCTTCTACCATTTCCTCAATGCCTGAGATCCTCTCTGCCATGTCTTGTACTCCTTTGGTGAATCTTGCCTCTGTGGTTCCTGTTCAAGACACTAAAATTTTCACTCCCAGATTTCCTTCAGCTGGGGTTTTCTTCATTGATTCTGTTTCTGTGCTCAGACCTTGCACTGTTTTATTCATTTCCTCCCACAATTTTTTTGTTTGTGCTTTCATAGATTTCTTTAAGGGAATTTTTCATGTATCTTTAAGGACCTCTAACATAAGCATAAAGGCTATTTAAAGGTCTTTGTCTTGTGTTTCCACTATGTTGCAAATCTCGGAGCCTACTTTGGTAGTGTCGCTAGGCTATAGTGAATATATATTGTCCTGAATATTAATAATTTCATTTTTATTCTGACATCTAGGCATCTGTGTTTGGAATGATTGTAATCCTAGATGCTGATATCTCATTTTTGTTGGGTGAGTGTTTCATTCCTTGGTTTCTATTACCCTCTTTGGTTCTTACTTGGGTGTGGTAGCTGCATCTTCCTTGTAAGGGAATGCTTCTGAGATCCTGCCAAGTGTGGCCACTGGGGTTTCCAGGTAAAATGCGTTTCTATGTATTGAAAACTAACACTTAGGAATGTGGATGAGCTAGGAGTTGCTGAGGGGTTCCACAAGAGGGAGAAAAGCAGGGTGTTCCACTAGTACCAGCTCAGATCCCTGGGAATGGGGGAAAAGAGTAAGAGGCAGTTGGTGTGCCACAGAGCTGAAGATGACACTTGGAGCTTGGATTTGGAGAAAGAAAGGAGATGGGACAATCTGCAGTTACCTGCTTCCCTGGCCAGAATCTTCACTTTTCTTATGACCTGGATTGTGGCATGCATTCATTCAGTGCTTCTGGTCTTTCTCCCTCAGTTAAGAACACAGCAAGAAGAGAAGTTTTTTTTATCTGCTTCTTGTTAACGTGTCTATTTGTAACTGTACATAGTGAGTTCTCATCAGACCCATGCAAGAATATGAATCAACAGAGGTCATCTGGACTTTCTTGCAACAATGCTGTCTATTTGTGCCCCCCAGACTTCAATAAAGTCTCTGCTTATCTTGTTCTCTGTAATTCATTTTATTTGGGATCTTGTTTACTCTGTGGTATTATGCTTAGTGTTTATAAAGTGCAGGGCTATTCCTGCAACAATGACTCTTTAATGTTATTTGCTTTAATCTTTCTATTTAAAGCTTCTCAATGTCACGTCCTATCCTTTTATTTGATACTTTCAGATTTAGATTAAAAACTTAAATGTCTATTCTTACTTCCAGAGCTATCACTAAAATTAAACAATGGTGTATAGCTAAAACAAATCAAAATTTTCAGATTTAGATTAAAAACTTAAATGTCTATTCTTACTTCCAGAGCTATCACTAAAATTAAACAATGGTGTATAGCTAAAACAAATCGAAAGACTAAAAACAATAAAAAAAAGTTCAGTAATATTGACAAAAATCTAAAGCAAAGAAACAATGAAGAAAAAGATGACAAAATCCAGCATTGCTGATAGCATCAAATATGGCTGTAATATAACTCAATGATACAGTTTATATAAGAGATACACTAGACGATCAATTCAGAAGTATTATTTATATTGAGCTGATATGTATGAAAATGCCAATTGAAAGGAAGACTTTTTCCGCATGTGTATGTATGTATCTAGGAACAATAAACTAATATCTTTATATTAAAATCTATCCTTTTAATTTAAAAATGGAGGCTAAAAAGAAAGCATGCTATATGGGTCCTCAGTGCCCTCACAGGTAGGGAAGGCCTCCAAGTATCCTTCTATCTGTCCCAGATAGCTACAGAACCCTTTGATAGAGGACCATGAACCTTTATGCAGAACAGGGATGTCTGCATATGCTCCACATTCACTGATGCCTGGGATGCTAGCGCAGTCTGCCCCCTTTCGACCTACACAAGTAGCCTTTGTTTTATGACACGTGAACACCACCATGTGTGGTCAAGTGTTAACAGATCCATATGCGGTTCAGCGGAGGGCTTTGTGTAGAAATCTAGCTCTCCGCACACTGTATGTAGTCACGGGCCCTTGGAATGCTGGCGGCTCTGTAGCAGTGAAATGGGCCAGGTTGCCCATGGGCATCTTGCCAGCAGAGCAGATGGACCCAGCAGGGGCAGGCAACAGAGCATACATGTTCTTTCTGGGCACACACATTTAGCATTGTGTCTTCCATTTACAGGAGACAAATACCTGAACAGAAAGGTTGAGTTTATAAAATAACAGTCAGAAAGGGTGAGTGCTCAGCCTTAATTAAAACCCTCACATAAAGGATCCTGGAGAACTCACCTCACCTGGAACTCTTACAGAGTAACTGGATATAGACAATCTATCATAAATCAGTCCCCATTGGAGGAAGTAACGGTGTGTATTTTTACCCCAGAATCTCACAAACTCACAACAAAGCCTCAACTTTTAAAGTCGGACTATGTTGGAGAATTATGGCCAGCAATGAAAGTATTTATATCAAGTATTCATTATTTTAAAATGAATTATTTGAATTATTATAATGGATTATTAGAATAAGTTTTTGAAGCACTTTTATTCTTTTATTTTGCTCATTTAAATAAACAAAGAGCTAAATCTCATTTCTTTTTCCCAGAGGTGACAGTGTGGAGAAAGGATGCATCTGCAGAATGAGCAGACATATTTACACATTGAGACTCTGCTCTAATATCATGTGTGTCGTGTTCCATTTTCAGAAGGTGAAAACTTGAAAAGCAGAACAAGCAATTTAAAAAAATAATGTAAATCATTTTAACATATAAACATTTTATCCATGTAAAGTTGATACTCAAAATTCACGGATATTCTGTGTGTGTACACATGTGTGCGCTTGCAGTAAGTGCTCATATGTGTGTGCACATGTGTTATGTGCAAATGTGCATCCGTTTGTATGTGCAAGTATTTGTAGGCTTGAATGTATGTAGAGGCCAGAGGTTGACATCTGGTACTTCCTGCTCTCCTCCTTATGCTTTGAGACAGTCCATCTTGCTGAGTCTGGAACCCACTAATTCAGTGAGACTGGGTGGGCAGCAGGCCCCAGAGAGCTCCAGCCTCAGGTCTGAGTCCTGGGCTATGGGAACATGCTTTCTTGTAGGTGCTACAAATCTCAGTTCATACCATCTTGTTTCACAACAATTGTTTTGCTGTCTGAGTCGTCCTCTCAGACCTTAAGGGTTGATAATAGTTCTGCATATTAACATAGCCTCCTATCTACCCCATATGGAAATATATATCATATACATCAGTCCCAGATCTCCGAATACTTCATGAGTAGTTAAGGCAGACCTGGGAATCTCATGCAACAGATGGGAAAAACAGAGATCATGCAGGGAAGTGATTCAGACTAAGATCCTTCATCATTTATCAGGGTAACTTCCTTTTTAAAAAAATGTTTCTTTGTTTGTTTATTGTGTGTGTGTGTGTCTGCATGAATTTATGTGCACCACATGTGTGAAGGTGCCTGAAGGGGCCAGAACAAGTACCAGATTCTCTGACACTGGAGTCACTGATAATTACGAGCTGCCCTATTGTTGTTAGGAACTAAACCAAGGTCCTCTGCAGAAGCAGCAAGTGTTGCTATTGGCTAAAACATCTCTCCAGCCCTTAAGCTCGTATTTTGACATGTTAGAAACAACACACCCAATTGTTGTTTATATTGACAATTAAGAAGTACAGACCACCGCCTTGGGGCACGAGGCTGCTGATGAAACGTTCAAGTCTGAAGAACACGTCAAAAAATCTTTCAAAAGTCGGCTTGAGAGCATTTCAGATAAATGTTGTCTTTAAGAGAAAATGTGGCCATTGTGCTATTGGAATTGACATCTGCTACTAGGCTTGGGCAGAGCAAAGTGTCACCTGGAGGTTCATGTTGTAGCATGCAAAGTCAGTGTGTCTTTCTGTTATCAAGGGCTTGCAGAAGAAAAAAATCAGCTTTAAAAACTGATACAAAGAGTATTTCTTTTAAAGGTTTATACATTTCACAGAATCTGAAAGAAAAATATTCTAGGAAGAGGTGATGTATGACAGACCAGTAAATGATCACTTGTGCAGAGAGCTTGGCACCCAAAGACAAATGAGCTTGGGCACAATAGAGTTGTACATGCAAGATGAGCTACTGTGTGGATGGGGTGAAAACTCAATATCTGAAACCCACTAGCTCTTAATTCTGCCTTGAGGTCATGAGAAGAGAGACAATTAAATTGAAAAAAGAAAAACCAACATGACACATTACTAAAAGCACTCAGATTTGGTGGCGGTCTCTGTGTACATACGGAAGCAACTGCTCTCCTGGGTGCTCAGAGAGAATGGCTCACTGTACCCTCTGCAGCGCACACAGCTCTCCTGGGAACCGTGAGCCATTGAGAATGGTCAGAGGGCACAGGGCTTTAGGCACATGCATACAGTTCCCACGGTTTCCTTCCAGAGCCTCAAAATGTGGGAAAGTGTGCTGAGCCCCCAGAGCAGAGGTGCAATATCTCAGCTGTGGCTCCTCCCTCCACTGCTCTGCCTCTGGTCTCCTCCTCTGTCCTGGCGGTTTCTGGGTTTCTCCAGTTTGTGTCCGCCTTGTTTCCTCTGATGGCTCCATGGCACTTTTCACCTCCTCAGCTCCTCTGAAGATCAGTGCATCACCATACCTGACAGGATTCTGAATGCTACCCATCCTTGCTCTTAGAAATGTTTAATTCCGTGGCAAGGGTTGGAAAAGCTTTGTGACAACAAAGACTCCTCACTGTCCTACAGATCTTTTGTTAAAGGGTCAAATTCAGCAATCACGCTCTTTTGAATAGACAGTTCCACTATTTCAATGGAGCCACTCCTCCAGTACAGAGTGGGAGAACTTCAAATGAAGAGTTCCTTAACCAATTTACCAACCTACAAGGAACCAGTAAGTTTTAAAAGAGTTCAAAGAGAGTGAAGATTATAATACCATCTGTGGATTTTTATTTGAGCATGAGGTGGGCTGGCTAGCCAAGATATTCTACAAAGATTTGAAATTAACTGTGATAGTTTTAATGTCAGCTTTTCATAATCACCTGGAAAGAAGATATCAGTGAGGGATTTTCTTGATCAGGTTGTCCTATGGGTGTGCCTGGCATGGGTTGTCTTGATTGAATTACTTTATGTGGAAAAACCTCACCCAGCAGGAGTGGCACCATACCTAGCCTGGTTTGGATTCTGGGTCGTGGAGAGAGATGAGCAATGGGCATGTGTGAGCACATTTGTCTCTGCTCTTGTCTGTGGATGTGACCAGCGGCTTCGGATTCCTGCCTTGACTTCCCTGCAATGATAAAGTGTAAACTGGAACTGTAAGCTAAACAATCCATTTTCCTGGTAACGCTGCTTTTGTGCAGGGTACTTTATCACAGCAGCAAAAACTAAAGCATCAGCATGAGTTCCTCCCGCCCGCCAGAAAGATACGATCATTTCTCCATCTTCAGCTGAAGCCGAATCTTGTGTCCTCTGCTGCCTGCCCAATTCCTCTCACAGGATGAAGACAGACACATTTTTGAACTCAGCACTCCTTTGAAACTAAGACCTTTCACTGAATGTTCACGACTAGACAGGAGAGGATAGTGATTCATGACAAAACAGTATGGCCACATCCTGTTCACAAGGAAATCAAACATTTCATTATTTACTTGGGCATCTGCTGTTTGATTCCTGAAAGATAATCATAATTCCTTAACACCCTGTTTTATAAAAATAAAAGAGGACACAAGCAAAAGTAGCCATGACTTGTCTTCTTGAGTGTGCTGCCCATATTGAGCTTCAGGCTTGTTAGTTTAAAATTTGTATCTTTCAAATCTGAATAATAATGCTAACATCATCAGGTGTGTGAGGATAGACATATACTGAATGGAAAAATAAGGAAAAGTGGCGTGTATTTTCATAAATATTGGCTATTCTTAATGGAATTATTAATAGAAAACTATTAAATCCCTATGTTGATGTTAAAAATATTAATCCTAATATATAAATGTCTAAAATTATAGTTTTGTAAAGCTGTATTTCATCGGATGGCATCAGTCCTATGACAGTAATATCTGAAAACTTCCACAATATGACTCTAACCCTGCGCAATCATATCCACTTTCTGAAGCATAATAGTTAGTGTTCACATTGGCTCTTATCTCACTGAGTAATGGAGACTCCTGGAGAGATGGCTCAGTTGGTAAAACACAAGCTTGAGAACTAGTGTTTAAATCCCCAAGACCCATAAGAATTCCTGGTGAACACAGAGAACCTCTTGCAATTTAAGCACTCTGGAGGGAGAGACCAGATCCCCAGAACAAGCTGGATCCTTTATTTTTGTGTTCAATTGAGGGACCATGCCTCAAAAATCAACGTGAGAAAGGACTGAGAAAGACTCCTATGTTGGTCTCTACATATGTGTGCATCCATGTACATGTAAAACCATGCACACATGCATGCACACATGCACACACACACACTGACATTTGTTAAAGAAAAGAGAGAAGAACTACTTCTGTAGAGGCTACTTCTTTTCTTTGGTTTCCATTTGCGATCTAATGTTGGAGCCTCTCTTTCACAAGCGATCCTGATTTTCCCCTGGGAGAGGCACAGGAAAGAATCACTAGCACCGGGCTGGCCTCTTGGCTCCACTAACAGGGAGCAGACACATACTCAAAGTATTTCGTGTTGTTGTTCTCAGCCTTGCTGCTTCCTGTGCATGCGCTTGTCATTTTGTATTCCCTTCTTTCTGCACACATGTTCTTTTTGTAACCTCTCTAAAGGCCTTCCTCCAGAGTCTAAAAGCACGGGTCTATGAAAGCATGTGTATGCGGGAGTGGTAGAGATAGTGTCATCGGAGTCCACTAAGGATTGATGAACGAGTACAGCCACATGACAGTTCAGACAGGTTTCAAAAGATCACCCAGTCAGACTTTCCTATCTCAAGTCAAACCTCCCCCAAAACTGAAAAGAATTGTCATCATTTAGTCCAGACAAAAGGACACTTCCAGTGGTTCCCCAGAAGCGGGGAGTGACATTTTAATGCTAGACTTTCTAGATAAAGACAGACACCTCAGCGAAACAAGGCAGTGTTTCATTTCGTTTTTCTTCAAGGCCCTGAGCTTCCCACATAAGAGCAAAGTCATTTAAATGAATCTGTTATTTCCAGTTCCAAAATATGCTAAGATACTGGCAAAAATACATTGTTGCTAGCTTAAGCCTCCCAGACCTCTTACTTGGGTATGTTATCTACTGCTTCTTAAGGTTACCGCTGTCTTAGAGAACAAAAGTGAATGTCTGGAAAGGCAATTCTATAGCCAGGCTCCTAGTCCAAGGTCAGAAGAAAAGTCATCTGCAGGACTGTGTTTGGAACACACAGTTTCTGCCATTAAACGCTTCTGTACATGACAGTGCCACAAGGAATTAAACTAATTCTGCAGTTGGCCGAGGTACTGATCTCTGTGGGGTTTCCATCAAGCTCAACAAAGTCCCCCACCTGAGGACCTCTCTGAAGATTCCTCTTAAAAGTACACCAACATAGCTCTATTGTGTGTTGAAAGGGTTTTTGCCCCCAACTTTTAGAAGACAATTGCAACATGAGGTGAGTGGTTTTTTCTCCTTGAAGTATACAAGAATATTAATGTACCTGCCACTGCAGTTGATTTAATATTTAGTTTAATTTTGTTATTTCCCATGTTATGAAATGAGAGTTCATGCTTCAGTCTTCCACACTCATCTATTTCTAATACAGAATTGCAGTGGGACTAAGCACTGGGAGCCTGAATTTGCTCTAGAAATGACACATCGTGTGAGGCCTTCGGTTAGATTCGAGCCAGAGCTCAGGGAAATTCTGCCAAGTCTGTTAGAAACCACAGATTCTTCAACTGGAAAGGAGCATCCACTTTATGGCTTGGAGTTTGTTCCACCAAAAAGAAAGAGTAAATACATAAAATCAGAGAATTGCCTCTATGACCTGTAGTCCCATCTTTATAGTTTTGGGTTCTTCGTTTCACAGGGACTGGCCACAAAACATGGCAATTTTAATAAAACCAAAACTTGTGGCCATAGTCTCCTAACAGCTTTACCTGCAGTGGAACAAACACATTCAACATCCTTTCTGATTTGACTGACACTAACTGCATTAGGATTTGCTCTCTGGCTCGCTGGAAGAGGCTCATGGGCTGAGGACATGATTCAGTGGATAAAGATCCTGATGTATAAATGGGAAGACCTGAGTTCGGATCCCCAGCACCTAGCTGGCTGTGGTTGCTTTTGTATGTAGTCTCAATGACCCTATTGCAAGATGGGAGGTGCAGATAAAAAATAAATAAAATCCCTGGCAGGTGTGAGCAGCTGGTCCAGAATGTGCAGGCGTGAATAAGAGACCCTGCTTCAGACGAGATGGAAGGAAAAGCAGTTCCTTGTCCAAGGTTATCTGCTGTGCTTCAAAATACCAGTGTGCAAGTGTTTCTGGGTTTTTTTGTTTTGTTTTGTTTTGTTTTTTTGGTTTTTAGAGACAGGTTTTCTCTGTGGCTTTGGAGCCTGTCCTAGACCAGGCTAGCCTCGAACTCACAGAGATCCGCCTGCCTCTGCCTCCCAAGTGCTGGGATTAAAGGCGTGCACCACCACCACCCGGCAGGTGTTTCTGTCTTTAAATTGGGAGTTCCCCATCCATGAATTGTTAGGAAATGGAGAGTATGATTCAAATGATGGCTAGATATACCCATTTTCCCTGACTAATATCTGTGATATCATAAATGTAGCCCCATCTAATTCCCAGTTCTAACTCTGCTGTTTGTTCAGCCAGGCCCAACAAATGTTCTTGGTGGTCTTTATAGTCCGCCTTTGGATAGATGCTGAAGGGGCACAGGTGCAGTCACAGGAGGTAGGGACCTCCTCATTGGCCCTGCCTCAGCTCCCATTCCTTCCTTTCCGCTTTGAGCAACAGCAAAGTTAGTGGAGCTGCAGAAGCCATCAGGATACCATGAGGAGACCTAACCTGTCTGAATAACATGGACTCTAACATTCTGGAACAAAGACACATTGATAGCTGCCTCCCTATTTGTAGAACCCTTGGTTTACAGAGTTTAGAATTCTATGTGGAAAAAGAAAAGAATTGGATATTCGTAAGTATATTATACTCCATATTCAGTATCCACTAAATGCTTGTTATATGATTGTCAAATATTAGGAAATAGAGTAATCAATTTTTTAAAAAGAATTCTCTGTGCCCTATGTTGCCGTTGTATAACTTCTTTAACGTGAGAAACACTAAATCATTCATTCAGTAAGTAGCATTACAGAACGTGATTAGAATTAGCAATTCCAAATATGAGAATTCCAAGGAAGGGAAAAAGTGATGATAGAAAAGGGGGTGAGAGACAGCAGGAGACAGGACCATGTCTAAAGTTCTCTATCTGAATGCTGATTTGAATGCTCCAGGCTCTAGTACAAAGGACTTGTGACAAATTCTATTATACAATCAATGGTGTCCTTAACACAGCATTCCTCAGCAGAAGAGAAACTGCCGTGGAGTAGGAAATGGTAGGGATTTCCACCATAGTTAAACAGGCTCACTGCAGGGTGCTGTGAACAAAACTCTCAACTCTTTATAATTACATCTTTTACACAATTTTTTCTTGGCCTTGGTGTTAATAGTACAAATTACACAAATAAAATCTGTGTAAGTCACCAATAAGATGCAATAAAGCCCATGCATTTCTTTTCTTTTTTAATTCCATTTCAACTCTGACTACAATCAAGAGAATTTAAACAAGTGAAACATGAGAATATGTCAAAAAGTATTTTAATTTCTCAGCCAAAGCTTTGGTAGTTATTAATAAACATGGTCATACCAGGCTTGTTGGTCTGCATTTATAATCTCTGTACTTGGGAAACAGAGTGAGGACAATTAGGAGTTTTAGGTCATCATCAGCTGCAGAGTGAATTTGAGACCAGCCTGGGCCACGTGAGAGCTTGACTCAAAAACAATAGCAAAACGGTGTGCTTACAAAGGGATTGTTGAGGGGCTGGGGCTTTTCTGACAGATAGGGTGGTATGTACTCATCATTCAAATATTGCCCCTGGAGACAAGGGCTATGTCGACCCTGCTTGGCTACATCATCCTTGGAAGCAACCGTTGATAATATTGTCATGCTGACAAGATCTAGACTCATCTAGGAGATAAACCTCTGAGCATGTTTGTGAAGAGTGTCTAGACGTGGTGGGAAGACCCACTCAAAATTATGTAGTACCACTCCATGGGCTTGGGTCCCCAGCTAAGTGAAACAGAAAATAAGCTAATCCCCAGCATTCATTGCTCTCTTCTTTCCTTCCGTGGGTGCATGTGATTGGCTGTCATCTGTTCCTGCCATCCTGCCTTCCCTGCTATGATGGGCTGTATCCTCTAGTGCTGTAAGCCATAAATAAACCACTCTTGCCTTAAGTTGCTTATGTCAAGTGTTTTATCATAATGATGAGCAAAGGAACACAGGGACACAATGGTGGCAGTGGTACCTTGCTCTCCCACTCATTACTGGTGGAGAGAAAGCTTGTGGCCCAGGGTAGAGAAACTTCTACAGAGGCCCATCAAGGCTAAACCTCAGAAAGAGGATGCAACCATCTCCATATCGTCGTCTAATGCAAACTCTCTGGAGGCTTTGGCCCCTGATGATACTTCCACGGGCATGTTTTGTCTTTAAATGGTCTCTATATCTTCCCTCTCTCCTCTCCCCTCATGGTTCTAGATTTCTCTTATGTTTGTTCTGGGTACCCAGCCATTCTCTTACCTGCTTAAAAAAAATCAAATTAAGAAGCAGCATACTCATCACAAGGAAATATGCCTGCAATGTCACTTTGGTCTCTTCTCAAAAATGCTCCCCCTGCTCTTCTGTTACCCTCCCTCAATCCCATCCAAACCTCGATTCTCCTCCATGTCATATTATTACATACGGAAAAGTAAAATAAAGCTTGTATTACTACTGCTAAAATAAGTAACTTGTCAGGCACTTATTCAGTATCAAAATCTACGCAAGGTACGTATTATATATGCATAATATACCATTTAACTAATGTAATAATTTTTAAAGAAAATGTTTTATTCTGATTTCACTGAGGGGCCAATCTGTGTCATATCACACTCAACACTAGAATCAGAAACCGAGCCCAAACTGTGATATTTTTAACTATTTTGCTCCTTTGAGAAGTAGAGCTGACAGTCATACAATGAAATAAAAGTTGTTCTAAATTGTTCTTGAAAAGATAGCCAGAAATAATTTCTCTTTATGCCTCTAGACATGTTAGTATGGAGGGGTGAAAGCTCACAAGGTCTCAGCCCTATGCAAAGACAGCTACAGAATGGCCAGGGGAAGAGAAATAGTCTTCCCTGGGAGGAGCTCATCAATTGGCTATCCAATACCAAAAGGTCAACCTCGGGAACAGTTACATCCAAATAGCATACAGACTGAGCAATTTCCATTTGTATATTTAGAAATATAAAGAAATAAGCACATGTAAATCTATAAAAATAGAGAAAAGAAAAAGAAATCCAATTGCGCTGGAAATTTCTTCCTCAGTGTAATCATGAGCTTTGTTTGAGACTTCCTGGTCTTAGCCAGTGAGAAGAATAGAGACTGAAGGTCTAAGGTGGAGTTGAGTCACTGTCCCCCCCCCCCCCCCCGCCTGAGATGTGACTTAAAGGCAGATATTGTTCCCTCTGCCTTCATGGAAGCAGCAGACCTCTGCTCTCTTAGCATCTTAAAGTCACCATGGGAAAAGCTAATTTTCTCTTTGAAACCTCAGTGTTCAGGAGTAAAGAGTTCTTGCTTACCATTTGCAAAAACCTGAGCTCTATCCCTTGTACAAAAAAGTAAATAAACAGGAGAAGAAATAAAAGAATTGAACACTTAAATTAGTGTATGCTGAAAGTAAAGGAAAATGAAGAGTACTTTTATTTTTAAATTTTTTTTACTTTTTTTTATTGATTTCTTGGGAATTTTACTTCATGCATTCCAATCCTATGCTTTTCCCAGTCCTGCCATATCTACCCTTCACTGTTGCAGTATCCCCCTCCAGAAAAAAATTTAAAAAATATAAATATTAGCCCCCTCCAAAGAAACCACTTCACTCCTTTGTCTTTGTCCCCTTCTCCATCACCTCTTTATTTGTCTTATTGGCATTGGGAGCCACCGTGTGTTAGCAATATACTCTTCTTTCCTGACAGCGTTGCTTTCAAATGCTCATTGTAATGAGTCATTGAACCAGCTCGCAGCCTCTGGGTTCTGGTAAAACATCTATACTGGATCCTCACCAAAACTCCTCTTAGCTATCCTGCTATTGCCCCAATCATGGGGATCCTGTGGCTATGGTTCCACAGGACTAGTCCCTTCACGCAGCCCAGCAGGGCATAAATGGGGTAGATGTGGGGTGGGCCAACTCACAGCACTGTTTATGTTCCTGGATGGTAGCTGAGTTAGTCAGTCCAGGCCACCCCCTCGGGCGAGTGGTGGAGCCAGCTCTTCTGAGTACCAGGACAACTCTCCCAGGGCTGGGTTGGGACTGGGCCAGCGAGGCACTAGGTGGGTTTGTGTGTGTCTTCCACCCACCAAATCCTGATCACTTTTATTTTTATCTACTATTTTCCCATCCATTATACAAGTTAGAAAATTACTCTTTCTTCATTCCTTGGGTTATATTTAAGTTCTTCAACCATAACATGGAAATACAAAGGATCTAATTATTAAGGATTCAGACACAAAATAAAGGGGGGCTTAGTACCATCCTTAGCTTCCATTCTGTTTGTTTGGGGGGAAACAGGTGTTGATTTTTGTCTTTGTTTTGGTTTATTTACTTATTTATTTACTATTGTTCTTACCTTAAATTAATTCATTACTCTGCTTATTGGGCAAGCATTTTAGACTATTTGTAACTTGAAGTATCATTTTTAAAAGCTAAAGAGATATCTTAGCCTGTGAAATGTTTGCCAGACAACCATGAAGACTTGAGTCAGACACACAGAATCCATGTAGAAAGCAACTGGGTCAGCACTCCTGTAAGTTCAGAGCTAGAGGCAGAGACAGGTGGACCCTGCAGCCTTTCTGCCCAGCTAGGTTTTACTGAGTCAGTAGGCTATAGGTTCAGTGAGTTGACCCTGTCTCAAAACTTAAGTGGTGGCATGATCCTGACATCAGCCTATGGCCTCCCAATGCATGTGCTCACTCCAATGTACATACATGAACTTATACAAAAAACCACATATGTACACACAGTCTTACACATACATAAGTCTTTAGAAATCTGAAAATTACCTAAATAAAAGAAATTAATAGTATGCAGATGGTCTTTTATGTAGCCAAACTGGAATTTTACCTTTTCCTGTTTAAACTCCATTCCCTCAGTATTGAGGAAGAAATGCATGAAAATATTGGGGCAAATGCATAAGTCACTTGTCTAAGGAGCTTTCAGAAAAAGTGCCCAAAGAAGGAGGAAAGTGAAAATGCCTCCCTAAATACTTAATTCAATTGAATTTTGACAACAATTGCTGAGTACTTCCTAGATACCTGTAGTTATGAAATCTTCTCTAAGGAATGAGCAGTAAAGAAAGCCTAGTGTTTGCAGTTGGTGGTTTGGCTCCTTTACTCTTTTGGCTTTTTAGTCTTCTGACTTTTGCCCCCCCCCCCCATCCAGCTCCCAAATAGATCATACATGGAGGCTTATTTAGTTTTGAATGCCCAGTCTTAGCTTGGCTTGTTTCTTGATAGCTTTTCTTAAATTGTCTCATCTGTCTTTGACCTTGAAGAATTTTATTATTCTCTATTCCTGTAGACCTTTTATTTTCTTCTTGCTCCTTGTCTGGCTGTGTAGCTGGGTGACTGGGTGGCTAGGTGGCTGGGTGGCTGACCCCTGAAGTCCTCCTTCTTCCTCTCTAATTCCCAAATCTTAGATAGTTTCCCCCAGATTTCTCCTTCTATTTACCCTCTCTGCCTCCCAGCCCCGTCTATTTGTCTCCCCTGGCTTGCTATTGGCCGTTCAGCTCTTTATTAGACCAATAGGTGTCTTAGACAGGCACAGTAACACAGCTTCACAGAATTAAATAAATGCAAATAAACAAAAGAAGCATACTTTAAAATAATATTCACAGTGGGTGCTCTATGTGGGGGGTGGGGGAAGAAAATGCATTCAGACACAGACCCTCTCCAAAGCAGAACTTGCAGAGTGATATCACATGCAATGACCAAGAGGGGGGGACTTAAAATAAGGGAAGCATGAAGCTGTTTCTTGAGAGAGTCTAGGCCTAAGGAAGTATATAAGCAGAGAAAATTATATGAGAGAGAGAGAGAGAGAGAGAGAGAGAAAGAGAGAGATTTTGATGCCCAGGACATATTGCAGAATTGCAAAGTACAGGCCTGGCACCTACTGGAAGTCTCTGGTCAGTTCACTTTATGGAGAGGATTGGATGATCACAAAGCTACATTTGACATAGGAAGCAACTGAAGTTGCACTGTAGCAAGAATCACACAGTGGAAATCATCTCACAGGCCGGCCTCCCTGCTAGGCTGCAAGCCCATAAAAACCCAGAAGTGTAATTATCCTTTCTCTGATGGCTAAGGATGTCAATTAGACACACAAACACATACATACGAACATACGGAATAAAAAACCATGGGATCAGGGTTGTGACATGAGAAGAGACATTTGGTGACAGCGCATAGGATGGAAGGAAAGTGGAGATGGGGAGAAAAATCAGATTCAGGAAATGACTTACATCTTTTTTGAGGGAAAGAAAGATTCCTAACTAGATATTCGATGTGGACAAGATTGGGTAATGTCTTAGATTCAGGGAAGAAAGGGGCTCGGGAGAGTAGAACCCGTTTTGAGTTTTCTTCCTCTGTGACTGGGAAGGTAATAAGAGGTTGGTAATATGACCTGATATAAAAGCAACGCAGATAGAGGGTGATGAGGATTCATTTCTCAGTGTGATGCTCTGGCTTCTCACGCCATATTCACTTTCTGTGACTCTTATCTACGCAAAACCTGCTGATTTTATAACCCACTTCTCAAATATCCTCCTTCTATTTTAAGTCACATGTATATTTATGTGTTTAAGTAAACAAATTTAAATGAATACGTTTGAATATGTATTTTAATCTAGATGTATATGAGAGAAAACAGCCAGTTATCTTCCTGCATCTTGCTTTCTTCCCGTAACGTGATATTATCCAGTTCCCTCCAAGGAAAAGGTAAATTTTAAAGAATAAGGATTTTTTGGTTATTAGTTTTTTATGAATTTAATGATTTTGAACTTTAGTTTCCGAAGTTCAAAGCAGTATTAGAAGGGACTTCAAAAGTTGACCCATTATTAAAGTAGCTAATTATTGAGGGATTTTTAAAATATGGTTTTGTATTTCATCTGGAGAGAGGTTTTAAACTTAAGTACAGCACTCAATTTATGTTGTAGGCAAAGAAACACAAAACAAGGAGACCACATGAGTTCAGCATTTTTTCCCATCATTATAGAGTCAATACAGACATTCAATGTTAGATGAATCATCATAGAGACACTTGTAATACAAGCCTGAAGATCTGTTCAAATCCCAGATGCCTTCTAAACATGGAAGAAGAAAATTGACACTACAAAGTTGCTCTTTGATCTCCACGCATATGGCATGTGTGTCCACATATACACATATCATACACACGTGCAATAATAGAGTTTAATGCTTAACATTGTCTTAAATACATCCACACAGACACATTGGGAAAAATATGCTATTGTTACAAACTCTGTTCTAATATTAGCAGTTGAGAAAGAATAGTTTTGTTCCTTTCCTTCTGCCCATCTTCTCCCTGCTAGCCTTGTCTCTTTCATGTCTGAGAACCTTCCACATAGCAATATTGGTTCTGGAGAAAGCAATGATAACCCCAGAGGCATCTTGGTTCCTCCCACTTACAAACTCTGTTTCTGAGGCATTTTCAGAAAGTGCCTACCAAAACCCAAAGTCAAGTTAACAGTCCAACGTGAAGACTGTGCCTGAGATGCTACAGAAGATTGCTACAGAAAGAGGGAGAGTCAGCTTTCTTCGCCAGTGTGTAGTTGCCCATACTCCATTAGATGTTACCCTAGATTCATGAGCATGTGTGCAACACTAATTGGACCCAACGGTTAAATAAAAATAAGAAGGGAGCTGAACAGTGGTGGTGCACACCTTTAACCCCAGAACTTGGGAGGCAGAGATAGTCAAATCTCAGTGAGTTCGAGGCCAGCCTGGTCTACCAAGTGAGTTCCAGGACAGCCAAGACTGTTACACAGATACCAACCCTGTCTTGAAAACCAAGAACGAGAGAGAGAGAGAGAGAGAGAGAGAGAGAGAGAGAGAGAGAGAAGGAGAGAGAAAAAGAGAAAGAATTGGAAGGAAAAAAGGAAGGAAGGAAGGAAGGAAGGAAGGAAGGAAGGAAAGAAAGAAAGAAAGAAAGAAAGAAAGGAGAAAGAAGGAAGGAAGGAGGGAGGGAGGAAGGGAAAGAAGGAAGGAAGGAAGGAAAGAAAGAAGGAAGGAGGGAAGGAAGGAAGCAGTAGAAAAGTAGAGAGAGTCAGTGTCTGGAGTTGGAGGGAGAAGGGTGAGGGGTGAATATAACTTAAATACATTGTATTTGATTGTATTTATACATAAAATACCAAAGAATAAACAATAATTTTTACTGAGCAACTTAAGAACCTCTGTATTTTTTGAAAGACCACTGTTATGCCCTCTTCTCCTAAAGTAAAATTCACGTGTAACTCAGCCTGTTTAAACACAGTTCAAGTAGAACATCATATCAGTATCCTTACATAGGGAAAGCAGGAAAGAAATGCATTAAGAAAAATTATAAGAACATTAAGCATCCAGATCTCATGACAAAATGAAGTGCTAAAGAGTTGGTACCTGGTTACAGGCACACAGGTGATGTGGCAACAACAAAAACAGCCTGATAGGCACATGTACCTACAAATGTCTTCCCCTGAGAGCACACCCAGCTTACGAGGCCCTGGGGTCAACAGCATGATTTTCCAGAATGGAGGACACAATTTTAAACTTTTCCACAGAGAAAAGTGTGTACCCGATCCTCTGCTCTCATGAAATGAAGGCCTGCATGCGCATTAAAGTGTTGTAACAAAAATATTTTATGTTTGGATTATTGTGTCAGGTAATATAAGTAATATTTAACTAATATGAATGGCGCACCATAATTTAAATATCTTGCAGAACTAGGAAAAATTCATGTGAGAGCCTAATATTGAACTCCAAGCTACATGCTAATGGGGGATCCATGATCCTTATGAACTGCTTGCTCTCCTAAGCAATTTTCTTCAAATGCAAGCAAAGTTCTGTGCTTTGAGTTGAAGGTTTATTTCACTTGTGTCATTACGCTCCTAACTAGGGAAGTACACATTCTATTGTTCTTTTCCCCTGTGCATTATTACATAAAAATATTTATTTATTAAAAGAATGGTGAGATGGTGCAACTTTTGGCCTTTACTTGTGTGCAGCAGTATAAAGCCAAAAAAAGAGCAGAGCAGTCTACAATAAAACAAATTCAAGCAAGCAAATGAATAAATTGTCTTTTTGGCCTATTAAAAAGAAAATGGAGCATAACTGCATTTCCCATTGCTATTGTTTATTATGGTGCTGCTACCATTTTATTAACTATGCAGATATTTCTATATGTATTGGCTGCAAAATAAGCTGTAAATAGAAGCCTATATTGTATAAAAGCACACTCCTACTAAATGCCATACTACTTTCTCCAATTATTGAAGCAAAGGGAATATGGATTTATCTTCCTTGTATATGCATCAAGTTCGTTGCTGTTTTAATTGATTACTGGAAGTGGAATTTCATGGCTACAAGTGACCTTTCCAGTAAAGTAATTTTTCCTAAGGGAACCATATGAAGAGCTGAGTGTGCTGTGTTCTTGCTACCGCACCATCAACATGTATTACTGATGCATTTGCGTATCCTGTCAATCAAATTGTGAAAACAATGGCTCATTATGACAAAGTCCACTGACTCATGGCAGCGAACATTTTTTTCGTATCTTTATTTTCCATTTATATTGTCTTTCTCTATATCTCCATTTTGATCTAATAATTTATTTTTCTTTCATAATGTCATTTTATTTTGCTTTTCCTGAGGGTCTTGTATTGAAAATTTTTAAATTTCTATAAAAGAAAATAGGCAAGGCTTGGCCTTCACATATTAGGATCTCACTTATCAAAAGAAGACTTAGAATACAACCAATGTGCTGGTAGAGATGTGAACTTAGGTCTTAAGCTACATATATTTCAGTTTTATTACATGTAAATAGTTCCCAAATACAGTCAGCAACTATGTATGGCACTTACCATAATGTAAGAATTAGGTTAAGCATGAAAATATCAAATTTAATTCTCCTGGCATTCATACAAGGTGCTTTTATTTTCTCCCACCTGCATGTTATAAAGTTCAAACACAGATAATCTGTTAATTTACCTAGGGACGTAAACATCAGTAAGAACACAGATGAGAACTAAAGCATAGGACTGGAGGGCCAGGATCTCTTCCACTTTAGGACGCAAGGACTCCGTACAAGTTGTAGGGATTTATTTGGATAAAGGATAAATTTCTAAGGACTCTTCTGTGGTCATGTGGTCTATATCGAAACCCACCACAATTTGGAGAAATGTGGAATGTAGGATATGTATATAGAACAGTTGCTTCCAAACTTCTGAAGGAGCCGCTTTTATCTCTTATTAGAACACAGAACACTGATACTATGTTCTAATGGGTCTGAGTTGGTGCCCAGGAACCTTCTGCAGCCACTAAGTGTTTAGGAGCCAAACTTGTTCTCTTTAGGACAAAAATCAGCTCTCTGTATTTTTGTATCTCCTTATTTTAAATTTTATTTTCCAATTGGAGGAATGTAGCTTTTAAAAAACAGCATAGAGCCACCTATCCAGATCCCCCCAAAATGGATTAGTGGTTTTACCTTTTGAGATAGGTTATGATTGATGCTAATACAAATTTATTCCCTACTTTAAAAAGTTCACTCTTGCTACTTTTTGTCTATTTCAAGTGTGTGTGTGTGTGTGTGTGTGTATGTGTGTGTGCGCGCGCGCGCGCCCACATGCATGTGGGTGCTTGCAGAGGCCAGAAGACAGCACTGGATCTCCTAGAGTTGCAATGGCATTTGTGGGCTGCCCAATATGAGTGCTAGGAATTAAACTTTGAGCCATCCCTCCAGCCCTTACTTCTTATCATTTTTTTTTTACATTAACCAACTTGAACTGAGTGAGGGGTACATGTGAGTCCCAACTGCTTGAAATCATTTTTTTTTTACATTAACCAACTTGAACTGAGTGAGGGGTACATGTGAGTCCCAACTGCTTGAAAACCTGAAGCATGAGGATTCTTTAAACATAAGAGTTCTTTACCAGCCTGGCAATATGATAAGACCCTATTTCAAGATTAATACTTTTAATAAATATAAATTTGTCACTTTATATTTATTTGGTCTTAGACTACTGATAATATTTTAATAACTACTATTAAACTTAAACCCTATTTTTCAATGCTATAATCTCTCATTGATTCTTTTATTTTATAATATATTTTAAAATATAATTTTATTTCATAATATAATTACATCATTTCCCCTTCCTTTCCTCTCCCTAAACCTTCCCATATACTCCTCCTTTTTCTCAATTCATGACATCTTAATCAATTTATATCATGTATACATGTATACATGTATTCATCTCTACATATTCACAAACACATAGAAACCCTGTTCAGTCTATATAAGTTACTGGCATGTATGTTTCAGGGCTGGCCATTTGGTATTGGGAAGCACTGGTGTGCTTGTCTCTGCGGCAGGCTCTTTCCTCCCTCTCTTAGCATTCCCCAGGTGCTTTTAATGCTACAATAGTCTAACAACATAATGAATTATTTACTATCTCCTTTCTATGAAACAGCTTAAAGAGGGCCAGGGAATGGAGTTCAGTTTGTAGAATGCTTATTCAACATGCACAAAACCCTAGGTTCAAGCCCCAGTACCCCATAAACCAGGATCTATATCCTGTTATCTCAGTACTTGAGAGGTAGAAACAGAAAGATCAGGAATTCAAGATTATGTTCAGCTACACAGCAAGTCTGAGGCTGTTGTGGACTGCACAAAAAGCTTTAGTACACTTTTCCTTCATTTCCCACGACCCCTCTCATTGGATCTCAACTATGTGCTGATATCTGAAATTACATTTCCTGAATATTAACTTTGCTATATAGGTATTTTCTCTACATGGTGTTTTCCTTCCTTCTTCCTTCCTTCCTTCTTCTCCCTTCCCTTTCTTTCTTTGAGTATTTCTTGCATTGATCATATTTCAGATGCCTAAATTTTCAGAATTTAAATAAATCTAGTTAAATTATAAAGAAATTATATATATAAAGAATTATAACTTTCTTTATGAAGAATATAAAATTCCCTTAAAAACAATCATTTATATTTCAAATACACCACTGAAAGGAAATTGCATAGGTTTCTTCTCTTTTGTATTAAAAACACTTCCCACAGCGCACGTATGTTGGTTTACTATGACCACACCATTTTCAAAGTTACAAACTTCCTCTCTGTAGATTACTGTGCTTGACTTGTCAAACAACCGAGAGCAAGACCGACTCATGGAACAATGTGGACTACAACCACCGAAGTATACCAGCTATTCCTATTAATGGTGGCATGGGGTGATAGAAGAATTTGTTTTTAAACCTAGCATCTCAGGAATTAAGAAGAAGTTGTTTATTATACCCCGATAATCACGTGACTTTAGACAGGTGTAGCTGATCAGAGCAAGCTGTTCATAGGAAAGAGTTTGACTTTACAATTGCCACATAAAGGTCATGTTTGTTGTCCAGGCACTATTTTCATCTGCCCACGCTACTTGGCCTTATTGGAAGCAACTGGTTTGCTTATGTGATTTCTGTGTCTGAACCTAAACAACTATGCATATTCTCTTCTCTTTCCCTCCCACTGCATTAACTGTGCAACAAAAGAAAACATTCTATTATTGATATATTTGACCACATTTTCACAAATGGTAAGAATATTACTGGCATAACACAGAGATATGGATAATCTGGCGAATGAGTTTCTTTTTATTTCATTTAATAAATGGGTTGTGTGCTTTTTAATACACCAGTGAATAGAATCACAAATTATATGATACCCATAATTTATTACTACAGGAAATTGAATTGTCTAAATAAAAGAATGCTAACACAAAATGTATTTATTTGGAATTGAAAGAAATGTGTTAGTTTTTGCTTTAGGAATCCAAAATAAATTTAAGAACCTAGGGACATTAAAATCATTACTCAAACGTTTGTTCATTGGTTGTATTTATAACCACAATAAAATGATCTTCGAAGCTGTGAAAGCTCCTTTGGGGCAGTCTTCAGACCTGTACCTTTGCACATTCAGACAAACTCTACTTATTCCATTTTACAGTCTTGTCTCAGAAAGATTCAGCCTCGGAATCTCACTCAGCATACTGTAACCACTGTCAGCTAAGCCAGGGTTATAAAGGCTGGAAAAATTTTGAACTGACCCCCACATAAAGACCGTAGCAAGCATGTGCTCGCGTCCGTGCACATTATACATAAATACACACTCACATACACATATGACAGGAAAACATATGATAAGAAGAATAAATAAATTTATTTTTGATAGGAAAAACAATAGTGTAATGACAAAGCTGAGTGCTGTTTTGGAGAGACATGAAGAAACAATACACATTTGTGCAAAAAACTTAGAGAATAGCAGCTGCATCCTTCCCCTAAGAGAGTTCTAAGAGTTATTCTTAATTATTTCTTTGATTAACATGTATTGTTTAGGTAGAGAGAAATGTAAATTCATATGTATTCATGACTGTACTACATAAAGTTTAGATAACTCAGAAGATTTTTTAGTTCATTTATTTATTTATTTTTAAATATCCAAAAGATGAGAAACTACAAATAAGTGATTGATAATATGCGAGCCAGGAGGTTATAAACGTGTGCACCATTAGATGTGGTTTGGATTTCTGGTAGGTGCCCTCTCCACTAATAGAGAATTGGCCCAAATGCTGTACACATAGCTCACTAATGCTGTAAGATAGCACCTGCTCAATACTGGCAAACTGGAAGCCGCACAAAGTGCATTGAGCACAGAAGGAAAGAACAACATGCTCCCAATTCCAAAGACAAACAGGTTTATTTTGTGTATTTCCTTTAAGGTATTTTTTTTTCAAAACCACTTTTACAGATTTCATATCATTATTTTTTATTTACTTTTTACAAAAAAAATCAAAGTTGTGAGTTTTTCTAAAGATAGTTTAATACAAACTTAAGCCTGGGGATTAGGAGACAGAGAGATGAGAAAGGGAGACTTACCCAAGTGTGGGTGTGGGCTCCTCACGGGGGATGTTTTTCAAGTCATTCTTTGTGATTGTGGTTGTCCCAGATTTTTCAGTTAAATACTCTGTGTTTACTGTCCTGGGCTTTAAAAAATAAGTGTAAATATGATTTTCAAATATTATCTTAGATGAACATAGTACATTCTAGTAATTTACTCTGGTGTTCTGTATTCATTCTGTTGACTGTGTGAAATAAACATTCCTAAATAGTAGTCTTCCCCAGGGTAGAGTTTCCAGTTGGCTATCCGATACCAAGTGGTCTGTCCTGAAATCATATATGAGCATGTTCTCTCTCTCTCTCTCTCTCTCTCTCTCTCTCTCTCTCTCTCTCTCTCTCTCACACACACACACACACACACACACACACACACACAGAGAGAGAGAGAGAGAGAGAGAGAGAGAGAGAGAGAGAGAGAAAGGCCATATTTTACTGAAGTAAATGTTTTATTTCCTTCCTTCTATAACAGTATCGTGATAGCTAGGTGTCCTTGGGCTGGGGATGACATTACCCTCTTCAATATGTGGTACTCTTTATGGGCTCAAGGTGTTCTTACTATTTCTGAGATTGGAAGAAAGAATGGGGTCAGGGAAGTGCACATAAGTATTATTTAAAGAAAAGGCCTACACAGTTTTTAAAGAGAAGTGTTGCTGCTCTGGTATCCTGTTCTATTGCATTAGCCTCATGTGGTTGGCCAAGCTGTGCTCTGAGGAAATCTGAGTTCTGTGTTTGGGCATCTCTGGGGCCACATAAATTCTGCTAATGTGAAAGAAAGAGAAAAAAAAGATAGGGAATTAAATATGTTGTCAAGTAGAATATTGAGGGCTATCAAAATATAAGCCAAATATAAATCTATGCAGTGTTACTTTGAATGGCCTCTTACAATAAATTCATTAAAACTTCTGTATTCAAAATTCCTAAAATAGGTTTTGTTTTACAATTCAGTTGATGACTGTAAAAATATATTGGTTTGGCTTTAATTACATAATTTTTGCTTTTTACCCTGGGGAGATTCTAAATTGGATTACATTTTTTTTCAATTTAAGCATAAAAGAATAATTTTTAAAAACGTCTTCAATGACCACTAGATAGTCTATAAATTATGAAAACAATGGTAGTTCACCAAGTTGCTAATTTAGAAAACTAGAGGCATTAACGTTAACAAGGTCCTTTCAAGTAATGTATTAGAAGTCCAGAGCCAGAAGTTACAGGTTACCCAAAGTTGTGTGGTCACACAACTCTCAGGCTGCGATTATGCTGAGAACTTCATTTCTCCTAACAGTGTGTGCATGTGCATGCATGCATGTGTGTGAATGTTTGCCTGTGTGTATTTGTGTGTGTGTGCATGTGTGTGAAACTATATATAGTCTCTGTCTCCTAAGAGTTGAGATTAACATGTAAGCTACTGTGCCCATTCTTCCCTAAGCTTAAATTTAACAAAATTGACCCAGTTTAATGATAATTGACAATATTCTAACAGTACCAACAGAGTGAGAAGAATGATTAAAGTGGGTAAAAAACGTGGGTGGCATATTTGAAGTTTTACTCTAACAAAGAATGTAGAAGGTTGGTAGTATCTAAAGGAGCACAATACTTAAGGGCTTTTAATACATATAGTATTAAAGTAAACCTTTATCGTATGTTTGTTTGTAAACTGGTAGGAATGGTCAACAAGAAAGGAGGAAATTAAGGACAAGCAAGATAATTAAAGAAACAAAATCCCTGAGGCAAGAAGTGATGGGCCTGTCTCTGCCACTTAGAGAGGTATTTCTCACAGCTTTTCCTCGAGACATCCAATTGTACGGGAATTGTTGGAGTTCCCAGTGGCACAATAAGGATGTTCTTTTCCTGTTGTTTGTGTAATTTCAATGGAATAAAATCAATCCCTGAGCTTGGACACGAAGAATGGGGAGAAGGAAGAAGAGCTTGACAAGAGAAAATAACATTGACTAACTTGAATATGTAAAAGTGAAAATTGGTCACAGAAAAGAATTGATGTTTAAGACCACTGCTGATGGTATACATCAGGAGGAGAGTATACCCCATTTCAGGTCAGTAGTCCAATTTCAAGTTGAGTCAAGTAAAAGACTGTATCAAATGAAGAAAATCACTAATAGGCAATTAACCCAGGAAGCATGGTAGCTTTCATAACTTATGGCATATGCTCCCCAAAGTTAGTTAGCTATTACCTAGTTAGGCCGTTCATTCACTCCTTTGTTCCCATTACTTGTTTTTTAAAGGATAAAATGAGCCTGGAAGACACAATCAGGAGTTCACTGAGTTTTTCACTGTGGCCAGGATGGAGATACTCTTTCTACAGGAATCGTTTCAGTCCGTACAGGTAATAGGGACATTTAGGAGCTATATTAGAAATATGATCTAACATGGGTTTTGTTGTTTTGAGACAGATCCTAATTATCCAAGTTGGGTCTCAGACCAGCAGCATTCAGGATGAGTCTGAATCCTGATCCTGTGGTTTCCAAATCTGTGCATATCCACAACCCCAATTTAGAAAGTCTGATAATTGAAGCTAGAACCTCTGGTGTGCTAGGCTGGCCCTCTACACCCGAAGCTAGACCCACAGCAAGATTCGCGCTGTGTACAAAGGGTTTAAAGATGGCTGAAGGGAGGTTCTAAGGCTCATGAGGGCCAGTTAATAAGATGGCGTACAGGAAAGCAGAGGAAGGCGTGCTACAGAAGAGCAGAGACTTGGGAACAGTAACTTCTGATGGCCATTGAAGTAAAAACAATTGGAAATCCTGGCAGTAGGTTTGGAACAGAATAAAGATAATCGTAATTGTTGCTTCTTTCTTGGAAGTAAGTTTACCTAGAATGGTGCTACGTGGAGAACAGGAAGAAGCCAGAGGGAGGAGATAGAAAGTGGTACTCTTAGGAGGGAAGCCTGAAATCTGTGACCTCCCTGAGTCTAGTTGGGGACAATTCCTGGTGAAACTGGGGATGCTCGGTTGCAAAGAGAACTCTCTAGGAACGTACGAAATTGCTCCATTTTTGTTGCCATCAGTAATTTCTATTCATTATTTTTTGCCTTATATTTTAGAAAGTGTCTTCTGGTAGTAAAAATCTAAAATTCTGCAAAATCACTTTTATCATAGTAATTTACCACTGAGACCCCATAACGTAGGCCTGCAGTGGGATTTTTTTTTTCTTTTTCTTTTCTTTTTTTTTTTGATTTTCAAGACAGGGTTTCTTTGTAGCTTTTTGGTTCCTGTCCTGGAACTAGCTCTTGTAGACCAGGCTGGCCTCGAACTCACTGAGATCCTCCTGACTCTGCCTCCCGAGTGCTGGGATTAAAGGTGTGCTCCACCACCGCCCAGCTTGCAGTGGGGTTTCAATTGCTTCCACGGTTATGTTGCTCCTGCTATTCCCAGGTTCCATGAATGGAAGCTCATGAAAGTCGGGGTCTGCCCTTTGATGACAAATTCCTCCCAGGCATCAGTTTCCTTCTTTCTGAACCGAACATGTTTGTGGTTTAATGTCTGTTCCCTGATGCCCACATGATTACTAATTTCTGACAAAGTCCAATTTATTCAGCCAAAGTATTTCACTTAACACTCACCCAGATGTAGAGAAGTAATCCAAAGTTCCCTGTAAGGCTCATTCGTGCTACTGATACTCAGAGCTGAAGAAGAAGTGTCTGGAGATTAGAGTCGCTCTCCTTCTCATCCACTCATAAGTACAAAGTTAGGAACTGGTGCTGATGGGAGAGTACTTAGACAATTATCACCACACTTGGGGGTCATATGTCTATGTAAATTACAAATTGAAGATGGATATATCTGTAAAGTGCTTGCCGTACAACCATGAGGACCTGAGTCTGGAGTCTGGTTCCCAGCACTTTTATAAAAACTGAGCACTTCAGCACACACCTGTAATCCCAGCACTGGGGACACAGAGATGGGAGGGTCCCTGGGACTTGCTGGCTAGCTAGTCTAGCCCTATTGTCAAGTCAGGTTCAGAGAGAGACCCTGTGTCAAAAGTAAAATGGAGAGCAATCGAATAAGACATATATATGTCTTTGACCTCTAACTCCCACAAGCCCATGCACAGACATGCTCACATACATGCATACACAAGTGCACACCCGAATGAACACACATACAAACATAAGCACACACTTACAATGGGCAAATGGGGGCAAGCTCACTAATTGCTTCAAAAACAGTTAACACCCATTTTCATCAACATTTCGGAACTTAATTAAGGAATTTGTTCACCTTTAAACTAATCACTTTTTGAGAAAAGCATATGCTCCCTCATTTTTCTCTTCTTTCTATGGTTTAGTGATAAAATGTCTCAGTGTGGCTTTATAATGAGCGGGAGACTAAAGTCCAACTAAAGAGCTAATCCTGGACTACGCACAAACAACCTCTCTGATACTAGTTGGTGATAAACTAAACTCCCCAACGTTCCGTCTACGTTGTTATGACCACTTGCATTTTCAGCAAATTTTCCCGAAATGATCTTAGAATCTATTTTAAGATGTTCTCTGTGTGTGCCCTTTCCACAGTGTCAGCCACTGGTTCAAGGTCTTCTACATATACCCATACTCTGTGATGGATATTCAAAGTACCAACTCTGTTTAAAGCATACCTTACATAACCATTAAAAACATCAGGTGAGCAAAACACATTTCCCTCATGAAAATGTCACATGTATAAGGGAGTCTCTGAGGAAATATTCTTCCAAGGAGTAGAAGAAGAGTAGGTAAAATACCAGGAAATCCACCTGAAGCTCAAAGTCACTGGTGTCACTGTGATGTGTACTCTGTGTGAGGAAATCTGTGACAAGAATGTACTCTTTATGCCTCAGAGAGTTATTACATTCATGTCTGTCATAATTCATGTTGATACATGATACATTTAAACAGAATTCAATAAATACACCAAATGAATGTTGAAAGAAAATAGCAAACAAAACATTTGCTACCACAATATTTTCTTATATTTCATTATATTTTCCTTTGAATAAATTTTCAGGTTGTAATCATCATATATATGCCTATGTCTGCCAGCTATGCTAAATGTACATAATATAACACTAAATTCCCTGGACATAGTTTCTCAAATTTATAAAATGCCTAAAAATTATATTTTAGCTCTACCTGGAATGGACACCAAGTTTTCTTTTAACCTTTCTGTGACAATCTCAGGTGACAGGGAATTCATTATTTTTCTACAAAAAAATATTGCATTAGCCATTGTATAATAAGTTAACTTTATGTTTTCTATATTTAGTACAGTTTTCTATAATTTCTACATATCCCTCCATATGAACCATATGAATAAGCTCATTGCATTTTTATATAATGATTTTTCAACATACACATAGTTCCTTCTGACTGGCTTCTTTCAGGTTCAATTATTCAGTTATTTTATACTTACTGTGCCATTAACGTGAGACTAAAGTGTTGGTCATGGTCACAAACAATAATCAGTTGCCTCTATGACTTCAACTTCCTAGTCTGTGCTATGTAGATAGAGTCCTAACAAGTCTTACCTTTCTGTCAGCACTAATCTGGTTCATTTTAATCTATGATTAAGTCATGCCAAGACTTGAGGAGCATACCTCTGACTGTGTCTGTGATGATGTTCCCAGAGGCCATTAGACAACAAGGTTCTTGGCAATGAGTGAGTTAGTCCCTAATAGCTTCAGAGTGTGACAGTTTTATGGGGGGGGGTGTTGAAAAAAGTGAAGTAGGGTCAATTTGGAGGGAGTATACCATTGACGTGTTATCTTTCTTGTGTACCCTTTCTTACCCTGGTCCCATCCTGCATGCCACTTTCTCTGTGACCGTCATGGTGGTAACCATTCTGTCTTTCAATTTCCTCCACTCTGGTGGCCTGCCATGATAGACATCACAAGCAGATCCTTTTTAGAGTTATTCTTCTAGGGGTTTGTCACATTGACTTTAAAATAACTAATATAAGTGTCTGTCAATATAAAGGGCTCTATCAGGTGTTGTGGGATAGAAAACTGATTTGTGAACACATTTTGAGTGGTTTTTACCCTCATGAGATGTGTTCAAATGCTCCAGATAACTGAAACTGCACGTAGTACTTTCTCTACGTTCATACCTGTGATAGCATGCATTGCTTTCTCTGTCTTGACCAAGCTTTGCATACTGTAGCACTTACCCTTGCTGTCTGCAATGTTTGTACATACCAGGGATTTCTTCCACTCTCACAACTTCACCCATAGAACTCGCTTCCCTAGAACTTCCCCACCTCAGCAATCCACGGTTCGTCCTTAACATACTCAAGCTGTTAACACCCTGTCCCTGTGCTGCGAACTATTGTTAAATTATTGTTAATTGAGGGTTAAATTATCACAAGCATTGCACTATCAGGGGCTGGGGAGATGGCTCAGAGGTAAGAGCACTGTCTGCCCTTCCAGAGGTCATGAGTTCAATCCCAGCAACCACATGGTGGCTCACATCCATCTGTAATGAGATCTGGTGCCCTCTTCTGGCCTGAAGGCATACATAAAGAACACTGTATACATAATAAATAAATAGATAAATAAATCTGTTTTTAAAAAAGCATTGAAGTATCATGGCAGTTTATCTGACAACCAACATGGTCCCCGAGTAACTAATGGACAAGTAGCACATACAGAGGGTTTGGGACATCCAAATAGGATAAAATAAAAAGACAATGTGATTTAAAGATATGAATCAGTTTATATTATATTCTTCCCTGTTCATAATGATCACCTTTTCTTAATGGAGTTTTATAAAGGACCCATTTAATTGCTTGACTTTAGTTATAATGGTAAAATGGCCTATTGACTACTTATGTACAACTTAACTAAACTTCCAGTCTGTTGTTGACTACATGGGTCACATCAGGCTGCTTATCTTAGAAATAGTTTGACTATATTATCTCATAACACTTGATACTACCACCAGCACACTCATTTTATGCATAATACAATTCCAGGGTCTAGAAACCTGCTTCAGTGGTTAAGAGCACTGGCTGTGCAGGCAGAAGTCCCAGATACAGCTCCCAGCACTCATGTGGTGGCTCACACCACCTAAAGCTCCAGGTTCATGGTATCTGGCTCCCTTTTCTAGCTTCTGGGAGCAGTGGGTACATGAGTGCCTCCACATATGAATGCAAGCACTGACATACACATACAATAGGAATAAATAATTGAAAAACTTTGAAACTCAAAATGTTTCCACACTTTAAAGGCTACCAAGTGTTAAATACAGGATTTAATCTGATGCTAAATTTTTAAAAGGATGTCCCCTTGGATTCTTCAAACTCCTACATATAGCTCCAGAATTTCAAGAAATACAGAGCCAAAAGCCAGCACAGAGATAATAATGCATTATTTTTCCCACACATTAAATAGATAACAAAGTGATTTCTAAGAAATTTGTTTCTTTAGCAGGCAGTAATCAAATACAGAGCATGAATTTCCAAAGCTCGTGCAATACTGTGAGCACGCAGCATTTGCTCTTGTGGAGAAAAGCTGTCCACTGATATGGGCTAGCTCACCTATTAATCACACCCACACTTGTTACAGCTCTTGCTTGTATTAAACAGTGTGGAAAATCATCCAAAAGATGAGCAAAAAAAAAAATGGTTCCTTTCCCAGCAATGTCGCTACCTGCGTAGTGAAACAGAGGAGGATATGGATGCTTCCAGTGCACCTTCTTGAACACGCTGAGCCCTGCATTTATTTAAGTCACGCATACTACTGATGTACATATTCAGAAGGCATTGATAACCGATAATGAAATGAAAAAGTTCTACAAGATAGAAATGTAACAGGAAACTATATGTATGTGTGTGTGCTAGTTGCATAAGTAAAAGGAATACTTAGAATTAATTTAATTCCTTATCCACTGAACGTGCTCTTCACTCTAGTAGCAGAACCAGTGACATCTGGAAACCCATAGAAAATGAGAAAAATTAGCTTTCACTATAGCAATCAGATGGGAGAGTGTAGACGAAAGTGGCTCCTTTGACGTGAAACTGCTCTACAGCTGTTAACCCTAAGAGGTGGCTTCCCGCAGAGTGATGGCTGTGAAAGCAGCAGATTCGCTTTTTAAAAAGCTCATCATTTGTGTAAATACAGGGAAATAATGACTGTGTCAAGTGGAAGTGATTTCCTTCCTGCATGAGAATTTGCCAGCTACTGACAACGTGACCCTCATCCCACTGACATCATCGCCAGATACAAGGGACAGTAGAAGTGGTAAGAGTAGGGTTTTTCTTGGAACTCATCCTAAGCTACAGTCTGTTTTAATTCAAAATTCAGAATGTGTCCTGTTCCCATGACTATATTTACTGTCCTAAGTCTGATTTCATAGGGTACATCTTGTGATGGCAGAAAGTCTTGTTCTATCTAGCGATGCTTACAATACCATTCAGTAATAAGAGGATTCTGCTTCAAAGAGCCACTTCCCTTCATACAGGAGATAGCATGATGCTTAAGGCATTAAAAAAATCATGCTGGGAAACTTCTCTTAAATAGTAAAACAGCTAGGATGAAAGTGAGGGAGCACGTTCTCAGAGTTCTCCATAGAGCTGTACTACTTATGCAGAAAGTTAAGTTCACATTCAGTTCTTTTATCAGGGTTTTATGTAAGAGTGTAGGTAATTAGATTGTATGATATATTACTACATTGACTTTGTATCTCATCTAGAACATTATCTTTTCAAGACAGCCATTTCCACAACACTTGAGAATCCAGCAAAAGAAGGAGCATCCTCTGTCATGCATTTGGCCATGATGTTAATGCTGTTACTGATGGTGAGAATTACTCAGACTCTGCTGGGAAGAAAGAGTTCTTGGACTTGGGAGGACCTCTGGAGATTTGCAGCAGATAAAAAGGCTGCTGAAAAGGCTCTCAGGCAGAGTTCAAGCATTGACACCAGCCATGTTACCCCAGATTGCAGCAGCAATTATAGGAAAATAGTTTCTCAAAAATATTTGTTCCCAGCAAGTGGCATCTCTAATTGGGGTGTAGCCATCTTTGTATAGCAGCATTCCCTACAAGTGAGTGTGGAAATCAGCTATGGTTGGGAAAAAAATGATCATTGACAGAAGAGCAAATTTTTGTTACATGTTACGTGATGAACCCAAACAAGTACTGAAGAGATTAACAAGAAAGAAATGTTAGTTGATTAAAATATAGAATACATAGCAATAAACAAAAATTTATTCTCACAGTTGCATGCAGAACTGGAATGGTCAACAATGTGCCTCTTATTCGTTCTTTAGCAGTATATGTAACAGGGTATCATATGTACAAGTTTGAATGCCAGAGCTATCCCTACATTTAATTCAAATTTCTGCCCAATTCATGAATTACGTATAGTGATATAAAGTTTAAAGATATTGTTATGAATGACAACAGGCGGAGTTCAGTCGTTTGCTCAATTCGCTGTCCACTCCGCTATTATTATTTTTTAGTTTTATTCTACAGTAAAGTAGAGAAAAGGCATTTTGGTTTTTTGTAGGTTATTGAGTAAGGCAAATAGTCTTTGGAGACAATTTTTTCTGGTGTCAACACTCTCAGCATGCTGAGACCCCCGAGTGTGCACAGCTTTCTCAAACCACAGTGTGCATGTATTTATTCTGAGGCTGTTCATTAAGGAAGATGGAAAGCCCAGCTCTACAAGCAGCCAGAAAACTCCACAAAATACGACTCTCCTGTAAATTGCTCAGAGTGTAAAAAGATGACCATACTCTTCCTGAAATGACTTTTCTGTGCCGTAATAAGAAAATCTCAATTCCCCTCCCATTAATGGGGAGTATACCTCTCCTCATGCCATCAAACTTCTTCCCTCTGGCCTCTGTCTAAGCAAAGCATGATCTTAGTTTCTCCTAAGCTGATTCTACCACTGAGGATCCATGACTCTGGCTACAGTAGGTGGGAGTTTGCCCAATTATCCCAATGCTGGACCGGCACACATTCTCCACCCTCCTAACACTTGCCATTATTGCTGCAACTAGTTTCATAAATCATTTGCTTTATCCAAAAATGGCCTGCCGACCATTTTTATCTTCCAAACATAGCAGTGAGCAAATCTGTACTAATGTATTATAGGTTCTACTAGACAAGTGTCCATCCTGCCCAGCTCACATGTCAGTAGGAATTCCTGTTCACCTTCTAACTCCATGTTAATAAGGCCTTAGCAATTCATGGGAGAAAGCACTGAGGGACTCATTTCCATCACCAAGGAGGCAGGATGCACGCTTAGAGCTTATTGAACTCTGTGAGTGTACAGAGACACAATTGAACATATTTGTAACAACGGTTTAATTACACCTAAAGGCTCAATACCAATCAAGCAAACAATGCCTCTCACATTATGTCACAAGCCCAAAGTCATCAACTGAACCTTCCAAAACAGCTGAAGACACTTTCAGTAGGTAAAATGTGTGTCACTAAGAAAGCACGATTTTTGTTATCACAAACCTATTACTATGATATTATCTAAGTGTGTGTACAGAGCATAATTGGAGCATAAATTAATATGTGCTGTGGACTGATGACAAATTGTGACATTTTTTATAAAAACGAGGGATTTTGTTTCATTTTTAGAAATAGGTCTCATGTGGTGGGGTTGTCTCAAACTTAATGTATTAGGTAGGATGACTCCTCCTCATCCTCCTGCCTCCACGTTTTGTGTACTGGGACTCTAAAAGTATTGGAGACTCGGTAGCAAAAATCAGACAGATTTAATTTTAGTTCTACAGAAGTTGGGCTTGAACAAACAACAAGAATGGCTGATAAATCTGTTTGCTACAAAACAGTGGGCTTTACATCCCTAATCATGTTTCTATGTACTTTTTAGTTTTCATTGGCTGAGTTCTTCAAGGGAGGTAAGCTCTTCCCTGAGCTTAGTATTGCCCCATTCTCTCTTTCTCTCTCTCTCTCTCTCTCTCTCTCTCTCTCTCTCTCTTTCACACACACACACACACACACACACACACACAAATATAGAAATGTATTTTTAAATTATAACAATATGCATTAATTGGTGCTGAGTTATGTAGAGTTTTACTTTTAGTTAACTGTAGCTTTGAATTTGTGATCCTTCTGCCTCAGTCTCCCAAGTGTTAGCATTACAAGAAACTATACATTTGACTTATTTATATATTTTATGGTGAAATTTCTGTTATCATGATTAAATTTATTATTCTCCATGCCAGAGAACCTCAGTCATCTTCTTGATTTGGCTCCCTCCCCAGTCCCCCAAATCCAACAGAAAAAAAGCCATGCAGAACAAAGATTGATCTTGCTACAGATTTTGCTCTGAGCTGCAACCAGCCAACAAATTAGAAGATTGTGCCACTGTCTGACTTCCTGGGAAAAGTCTTATAAGGCAAAAATTACTTTGTTCACTGACCTGTAAGCATAAAACCCAACTCAGTGAAAATTACAGGCTGCCTTATGCTGGATGCATTTACAAAAGACATCATTTTGTTTAAAATGCACTGGGCTCTGACTGTTTCCCTTGGAAGAATTATCTTCCATTTTTCTTAGTCACAAAATGAAACATTCTCATGTTATTCATTTGAAGACACATTCGGACAACTTCAACATGTGAAAAAATTTACTTCTAGAAAGTCGTGATCCTGAGCTTAGATGACAAAGGTGTGAACAGAGTATTGAATCGAGGACTAGTGATTGCCCTGCTTTAGCTTTCTGAGCAAGGATCTTAATATATGCCAGGTGTGATAACATTAACTATGATATTAACAGCAAAACACAGAGGCCAAAGAGAGATGGGATAATTTAAGGTAAGAAAAGCCGACTAGCAACAAGCCAAGCTAAGGCCAGACATTTATAAGTAAGAATAAGACTCCGTGTGTGATTTACCCGTGAGCTGGGTGGTAGGCCCCCAAAGAATAAAGAGCAAAAAGAGTAAAAGCAACCAACAACATCACTGCTTTGCATTTTCTACTTTCTCATCAATCTGTTTAAGTTCTTTATGTGCTCTTGAATCAATTTTGGTAGATCACATGTATCTAGAAATTTATGTCCTTTTCTAATTTGTTGGAATACAAGTTTCCAAAGTATGTCCTAATGACCCTCTGAATTTCATTAGTGTCTGTTGTAATGTCTCCTTTTTCATCTCTAGTTTTATTATTTTGGATCTACTCTGTTTTGGCTACATTGGTTAAAGGCTTACTTATGTTTATTATCTGTTATAGGGACTCTGAGCTTCATTGATTCTACGCACTGTTCTTTTTGTTTACATTTCATTAATTACTAGCTTTGTAAGAATCCTTCACTCCTTTAGACTTTGATGTGATGCAGGGAAGGCGTTAGAACACAGCATAGAATTTAGAAAAGAAACAAGGTCCTTGGTCAGTCACCATTCTGGAGTATAACCTTGTGTCTAACATGGGCTCAGAGGGCATGGAAACACATACTGAGAGGTCTGTGGCTTTGGTGATGAGCACTTCACACGGACTCCATCATGGCAGGGTCTTAAATTTCTTCTCAAAATTTTTTGTTTTATTTATTTATTTATTTATTTATTAAGGATTTTTGCCTCCTCCCCCCAACTGCTTCCCATTTCCCTCCCCCTCCCCCGATCAAGTCCCCCTCCCTCATCTGCTCGAAGAGCAATCAGGGTTCCCTGACCTGTGGGAAGCCCAAGGACCGCCCACCTCTATCCAGGTCTCATAAGGTGAGCATCCCCTAAAAATATTCTTTTTTTCCAACATCCTAAAAAATTTTGAACGTAGGAAATGGGCACAGAAGACCACTTCCTACGTTCAAAATTTTTTAGGATGTTGGAAAAAAAGAATATTTTTAGGGGAATCCATTTTATCTTTAAAAGCTATGCCCAAATCAGAAATTTCCATGATTATGCTAACTGGAGTATGCTTGCACAGTTGTTTTGACATATCGAGCAAAGTAAAATATATCTTTTTATTTCTGGTAGTGACTTCTTCATTATCTGGATTCTTACAAAGCTAGATAAAGCCATGTTTGCTTCAATCTCTTCTCATACTAATGATTAAACTGTTTAAAAAACAAGCCATTCTTGTTTTACCTCATAGGGGCTAGAAAAGGTATTGAAATTTTGTTAAACATGTTTACTATTATATTAGAGGAAAAGGTAGGATATTAAGAGCAACATCCAACCATAGTCGTCCTTTTATTTTGTTGAATGTTATGATTAGTATGGACTTAAGAACTTTAACTTTTTAAGCTACATCTATCTACGTCCATTTGTGCAGGAAGCTAAGCACTGGGCCGGACCCCTGGAATCCAGCCATGGAGAGGGAGGAGCTATATTATGAGCAAAGGGGCCAAATCCATGATGGGGAAATTTGCAGAAAACAGGTGACCCGGGCTAGTGGGACTGACAACTGTGGAACCTGCATAGGACTGAACGAGGCCCTTTGAATGTTGGTGACAGTTGGGTGGCTTGGGAGGTTTGTGGGGCCACTAGCAGTGGAACCAGTATTTACCCTTAGTGCATGAACTGGGTTTTTGGGGCCCATTCCCTAGGGAGGGAGACCTTGCTCAGCCTAGGCACATGGTCCTGCCTCAAGTGATGTAACAGACTTTGTTGACTCCCCATGGGAGGCCTCACCCTCTCTGAGGAGTGGATGTGGGTGAGGTGGGGGAGAAGATAGGGGAAGCAGGAAAACAGAAGGGATAGGGAACTGGGATTGTTTTAAAAAGAAAAGAAAAAAATGAGAAAACAAAACAAAAAGAACTAAAAAAGAAAATACTGTGTTGCTACTATTCAAATACAATAAATATAAAATTTAAATAGTTAAGTGATTGCCTTTTTAAAATTTTCACTCTTCAGTGATCCTCATTTGTATTTAAAACTGTTATCTTTTTAAAACAAAGCCTTTCCTTTTTCCCCATATACCAGAGCCCATGTTTATATTCTATTATATTTTCTACAAAATGAGTTAGGAAACAGCAACTCTTCCGTTTGCTCCACTGTTGAAGGTTATTCCTTTATTCAATAATATTTTCCTAAGATAAATAAAATCTATCACACCAATACAAAAGCTAAAAGTCTCTTTTAAAAGTTTGTACACATGTACCACATGTACAGACATCTTTAAGTTACTAAGAGAATAAACCATGTGCACAGTTTCATAATGCTTGTACATTTCTCTGATATGTTCTTAAAGCGCACCATATTTTGAGAAAGATAAATGTACACGGTAAAAATGAAAAAGAGCTTCTTATGTTTTGTAGATATGAATTAAAACTATGAGGAAGCTTGCATGCTCCACAGCATTGTGTTTTTAAAATTTCTTAATCAAACAGAAGCTAGTGCTGGGTATATTTCATAACCAGACATGACAGCTCCATTTCTTTCTTTATTAGAATTTTCTTTGACTTTGAAAATGGTTGTGAAAACAAGAAATTTGGCAATGAATGAAGAGACCTTCTTTCCTGCTGGTAGCAGCCACTGTTGCCTAAGGATTGTTCAGGACAGTGACGCTTGAAATGTCATCAGGAAGTTCACACCAGCTTCCCTTGAGACTTGTTAGAAGTGTGGATATCTGTCTTTGTGGTGGAGCACAGCAAATCCATACTTTAATAAGGCTCCAAATAGCTGAGAAGTCCCTTAAAGCAAAAGGATCATTAATTTATAGAACAACTCCCATAAGAATCAAATGTTAGTTATTTAAGACAAAACATTTGCAGAAAACTTATGCTGTTCTCGAAGCACAGTAAAAACTGAGGGAACTTGCCTTTGGACGTATTGCACACTGGGAAATGTACACCTAAATGGGTGTAAGTGTACTCAATTTTTGTGACAAATGACAACAGATTTGTGAACTTGAAAAACTAGAGAGCTGTGCTAGATTGAGTAGCAGGTCCCCCAAGTCATGTCCACAAAGAATTAACTTCATTTAGAAACAAGGTCTTTGTAGATGTCATAGTTACAGTGAGATCATTTGGGGTTGAAAAGGACCATAATCCAGTGTATGACTTGCTAATCAAAAACCACAGCAACACACGGGGTCAGAACCATGTGAGATGGGAATATAAATTTGACGTAGGTTGCCATGAGCTAAGGAATACCAAGGATTGTTGCTACTAACAACTTTTGCCTGAAAAGCATGGGCAAATTTTCTTCCAGAATCCCCAACGGGATTATTCCGATAACATCTCAATTTGAGACTTCCTGAACTTCAATGAAATACATTTCTATTATTTTTAAACAATGAGTTTTTGCTTCTTTGCTATGGAAGCCCTGGAATGAACATCTTCATGGACTTTATAGTTTGTGAGTATGGTAGTTAGCTGTTTCTTACTCTTTGCTCTTTGGGGGCCTGTCACTCAGCTCCCAAATAAAAACACAGAGGTCATCCTTTCTTATGAATGCCTGGCCTTAGCCTGGCTTATTTCTAGTGAGCTTTTCTTAACTTATCCCATCTGCCTTTTGCCTCTGGGCTTTTACCTTTCTCTATTTCTGTATATATTTCTTTCCTTCTTATTCCATGTCTGGCTGTGTGGCTGTGTGGCTGGGTGAGTTGCCTATTCCTTTCTTGCTCCCCAATTTTCTCTTCCCAAATTTCCCCTTCTATTTATTCTCTCTGCCTCCAACCCTGCCTATCCTTTATCCTGCCTAGTTATTGGCAGTTCAACTCTTCATTAGACCAATCAGGTGTTTTAGACAGGCAAAGTAACACAGCTTCACAGAGTTAAACAAATGCAACAGATCTTGGCACCATTAAACAAATGTAACACATCTTCAGCTAATATTCCACAAGTATCCTGGTTTTCTCTTCATCTCATAAAGACCTTCTTCTGTATATACACTAAAAAGAAGTTTTCCTCCCTTATCATGAGCTCCACTTTGTTCATTGGCCACATCCACCCTACAGCTATTGCTGGTTTTGTTTTTCCAGCTTTTTCATTATGCCATAAAATGGCATAATGCCAAGGTATATAAATTGATGTATATATGGTAAAATTATTTTATAATCAAGGTAATTAACATGTCTATCATTTCACATGTTTACTCTGTGTATGAGCATGTGTGTGTGTGTATGTTTTGAGGACAGTTAAAAATCTATTCTTTTAGCAAATTTTAAGTATGAGTATTTAATGACTGTTCAGTACAGCATAATTAGGTCTCTAGTATGTAATCATCTTAAATATGAAATTTTCTCTCCTTTGACTGACCAGCATCTCCATATTTTTGGAAGATATTTGAGAAGTTCAGCTTCAGCTGGCAAAGTCAAATTCTTATTTATTATTGTTAAGGGGAAAACTCTGCTAGGAGAATATTAAGTACAAAATACACTTTTATTGTAGAGAAATAAAGCGTGTGTGTATTTTTAGTTAGAAATTAAGCTTATTATCTCCATCCATCTGTCTTTCAATAAAGTTTCAGATTGAAGGGGATTATGCCTTTTAAGCTGCTTCATACACATTTGTTCAAATACAACAGCAAGTCTTTTAATTAGACCATTTGACCGTTTGATATGCAAATAACTAATCCCATGAAGTGTGTCTGGGTCTCCTTCTGCTGCTGTTGTGAGGTGTCAGAGATGCACCGACCCTCCTCAAGCAGGGTTAATGAGAGAGCACGCATGTGGGTGTGTGAGTGTGTGGTAGCTGCCAGCTGGAGATCTGAGATAAAGACAAGAGATTTTCCTGGCAGAGCTTTTTGTGTCCTAAACAAAACACATGCAATTATGAACATTATATTTAGGGAGCCTGCCTTAACGAAATGGATTCACAATCTCTGTTCTTTATAGTAACAGCTCTTGCGTTCCTTTGTTGCCTTTCCCCACGGAGTGACTTAGCAAAATATCTGTGGCTTTAATATACAAGTAGGAATTTTAAATTAGCAATAGCTTGGATGTCTAACAGGAGAACTTGCTTTTTATTACATAGATGTATTTATGTCTGTGTGAGTGAGTGGGAGTTTGGTCCCTCTTTTCACTATCCGAGTCCTAGGGAATTGAACTCAGGGAGTCAGGCTTGAAGGTGAGAATGTTTACCAGCTGAACCATCTTGCTGGTCTTGTTCAAATAATAAAACAATTTCCTAAAATAATTTCAATGATCAAATATTGATGTTTACTATATGCGCTTTTGTGCTAACTCTTTTTTTTTCTTTTTCTTCTTTTTGTTTTTCTTTTTAGTTTTTCGAGACAGGATTTCTCTGTGCTTTGTAGCCTGTCCTGGAACTTACTCTTGTAGACTAGGCTGGCCTCGAACTCACAGAGATCCCCAACTCTTTAACTCTTAGCACAAATATATAAACAAAAAAACCTAATTATTTTATAACAAACATGTGCGAAACATTAGGTACCAGGGAGAAAGGGAAATTCCCAGACCTGTATTTAAGGAATAGACGTCTGAAGGGAAAATATGCTTTAAAAAGCAAGCAAGTACAAAAGACAGTTCCAGACAGGTGGTGGTGGTGCATGCCTTTAATCCCAGCACACGGAAGGCAGAGGCAGATGGATCTTTGTGAGTTCGAGGTCAGCCTGGTCAGCAAGAGCTAGTTCCAGGACAGGCTCCAAAACTACAGAGAAACCCTGTCTTGAAAAAAAAATACAGACCCTGATGTGTAGGTAAACTAAGAACAAGCCCTGTATGGGTTCCTGGGTATACACCATAAATCACCATGAACTCAATGGTTTGAAACAAGAGAAATGTATTCATTCTTAGGCCAGAAGCTGCAAGTTGAAGACCTAGTCCCCAGGAAGGTCATGTGAAGTGAAAGCTGTAAGGAGGGATGATTCCCTGCCTCTTCTGAATTCTGATGCTCCTGGGCATTTGTTGGCCAGTGGCACAGTACCTCCAGTCTCTCTCTCCTTCTCCATGAAGCCCCTCTGTCCCCTCCAGTCTCTCTCTCCTTCTCCATGAAGCCCCTCTGTCCCCTCCAGTCTGTCACTCCATCTCCATGAAGCCCCCCATCCCCTCCAGTCTCTCTCTCCTTCTTCATGAAGCCCCTCTTCCCCCTCCAGTCTCTCTCTCTCTCCATTTCCATGAAGCCCCTCTGTCCCCTCCAGTCTCTCTCTCCTTCTCCATGAAGCCCCTCTGTCCTCTCCAGTCTGTCACTCCATCTCCATGAAGCCCCCCATCCCCTCCAGTCTCTCTCTCCTTCTCCATGAAGCCCCTCTGTCCCCTCCAGTCTCTCTCTCCTTCTCCATGAAGCCCCTCTGTCCTCTCCAGTCTGTCACTCCATCTCCATGAAGCCCCCCATCCCCTCCAGTCTCTCTCTCCTTCTTCATGAAGCCCCTCTTCCCCCTCCAGTCTCTCTCTTTCTCCATTTCCATGAAGCCCCCATCCCCTCCAGTCTCTCTCTCCATCTTCATAAAGTCCCCTGTCTCTCTCTGTCTTTTCCTTTTCTGCTTCTTGAAAGAGAAAGCACCATTGGATTCAGTGCCCATCTTAATCCAGGATTTGCTCATGTGAGTTCTTAATTAAATATTATATTGATTAAAATGATTTTTTTTCCAAACAGAATACATTCAGGGGTTCTAGATGAAGACATTACTGGTGAGGAAGATTCAGTCCAGAGTTCCGAAGGGAAGGTGTCGTGTTTGTTCAGGAGCACATTTGAGGAGGGAAAGTAGACTAGTACTTGCTGCTATGGATCACTGCACAAGGCCAAGCAGAGCAAACAATGGCAGTGGGATTAGTAATAGAATAAGTCGTGAAAGTGTCCTGTAGGTGGGTGCACACAATTATATAGACATCAGGAGAAGACCTGGATGCAAGAATGGGTAAGTACAAGAAGATGTATAAGAACCAGAAACAAAGGCTAGCCCTGGAAATCACTGATCTAAAGAAACCTTAAATGACGGTTTCAGGAAAAAGCAAACAAACAAACCAAAACCAGGAGGGAAACTACCAGAGAAGAATGGCATGAAAACTAAGAGAAATAATTTTTAATAAGCCAGATCAATCCAATGCCACAGAGCCACACAATATTAAAAGAAAGAAAGAAAGAAAGAAAGAAAGAAAGAAAAGAAATCAGATCAAAGACATATAGAAAGAGTAGGTTGGAGTCAGAGAGACACCATGAAGCCACAGAAGGAGACAGATGCACCAGAACCTTGCCACCAAACCACAGCCATCTGAGCAATGTGGCAATACACATATGAGTAGAAATGGGTTAATTTAAGATGTAAGAGCTAGCCAATAAGAAGCTATAGCTAATAGGCCAAGCAGTGATTTAATTAATACAATTTGTGTGAGGTTATTTTGAGTCTGGGAAGCTGGAAATGAACAAGTACTCTCCCATCATCAATGTAGCTTCAGGTTAAACAGATTAACTAAAGCCTGGTAGTGGTGATGCACTTTTTTTTAATTTTTTTTATTGAGAAAAGGAAAAAAAGTTTCTGCCACCTCCCAGCCTCCCATTTCCTTCCCCCTCCTCCAACCCTTCTCCCCCTCCCCCCACTCTTCTCCCCCTCCCTCTCCAGTCCAAAGAGCAGTCAGGGTTCCCTGCCCTGTGGAAAGTCCAAGGTCCTCCCCGCCTCCGTCCACGTCTAGGAAGGTGAACATCCAAACTGGCTAGGCTCCCACAAAGCCAGGGTGACGCACATTTTTAATCCCAGCACTTAAAAGGCAGAGACGGGAGGATCTCTATGAGTTCAAGGCCAACATGATTTACAAAGTGAGTTTCAGGACAGCCAGAGCTGTCACAAAGAGAAACCCTGTCTCAAAAAACAAACAAACAAACAAAAAGTGAGTTAAGTAGTATAAGAGATGGAGTTTAGATGTTTGATCTTTGACCAAAGCAATTTCAAATTAAATTGTGAATGCATGAACATGACAATAAAATAAAGAGATGTCTTGATGGGGAGTGCATTTTGGGATCAGGTAGAAACCTGGTACAAGGGAAACGCCCACAAGTCTACAAGACTTCAGCTAAGACTCCAAGCAATGGTGGGTAGATAGCTTGAACTGGCCACCTCCTTTAATCAGGTTGGTAATTACCCGAATCATCTTCAAAGAGTCTTCATCCAGTAAATGATGAGATGCAGAGATCCACAGCCAAGCACTGGGCCAAGCTTGGGGAGTCCTGATGAAGAGGGGGAGGAGGATTGTACATTCTAGGGGGAATCAAGGTCATTGTAAGGGAATCCACAGAAACAACTCACCTGGACTCGCTAGGGGCCCCACATGGGACCAAGGCAGGCCCTCTTCATAAGTGTGACAATTGTGTAGCTTGCTCTTTTTATAGAAATCCTAGTGGTGGGAGCAGGGCCTGTCTCTAATTCTTTGACTGGCTTTCATGAACTTATTCCTCATACTGGGTTGCCTTGCCCAGCCTTAATACAAGGAAACAAGCTTAGTCCTACCTCAACGTGATATGCCGTGCTTTGTTGACACCCATGGGAGGACTGCCCCTTTCTGAACAGAAGAGGAGAAATGGATGGGGTCTCAGGGGGTTGTGGGCAGAGGGAATGGAAGGAGAAACTGCAGTCAGGGTGTAAAATAAATGAATAAATTTAATTACTAATAATAAAAAGAAATCATATAAATAGCAAATGAAGCTTCAGGTTAAACAGATTAAGTAGCATGAAAGATGGATTTTAGATGTTTGATCTTTGACAAAAGTAATTTCAGAAGTTAGAAATTCAATTGTGCATGAACATAACAAAAAATCTAACAGACTTTTCAAAAATGTCCCCTACTATACAGTGAAAACAAACAAGTTAAGAGCTGGTATCAGTGTAAATCGCTCAGGTTGTGACTTCCCCGAGGCACCAGACAATCAGGAAAAAAAACTCTGTTTTGATTTGTGGTCTTTTCCTGAACTACGAATATATGATACATAATGATACCTCCTTGAAGACACAGAAGCCGTGAGCCACAGCTCCCAGACAGGCCCAGGCCCACGATGGAAGGCCATGGCGACTCTATTGCATGCTTAGGAGATGACAGTACCTGCATTTCTAATTAGAAATACTTTAAACCCACACTGGTTAGATCCCCCCCCCCGCCCGGAGTCCCATTTGTGTCAAGGAGCTTTGTACAGTCTCCCCTTCATAAGATACAGTACTTAAACAGTTCTACGCAAGGACTTCCAGCCTCTGAGCCACAAAGACATGCTCACATGTTCTAAGACCTTTAAAGTTGCTGTGTATGATGGAGTCCTAAATTCTTAATATCTCTGCTCTTCAAGAGATATCTTGTAACCTTCCCAGCATGAAAACATAGTTTCCCAACTCTGATTCCCTCTCAAACCTTTGACAGAAAATAATGCTTTCCAGCCTCTCATTGAATCCACTACAATGCAGTGGTCGAGAATATACAGCACCAGACATAGAGAGATGACTCAGGGTCTAAAAACACTGGCTGCTCTTCCACAGGATCCAGAGTAGCTCACAACCATCTCTAACTTCAGTTTGAAGGAAACTGACACATCTTCTTGCCATTGTGGGTGCTGCACGCATGCAATACCCATGTGCATATTCAAGCAAACATTCATATACATGATTACAAATAGATAAATGTATTTTGAAATATATATAAATATATACCATAGTGTGATACCCTCTTGTGTGGGATGTGTTAACCATACAAGGATGCTTTATGTTCACATGCAATTAAGGTATAAACTCACATTGTACTTTGAAACCACTATTGGTTAGCTTTACAATATTGTAAACTGGTTTTCTGAATATATGAAATAATCTAATGGCTATTATTTGATCTTCCAAAACCCTCTGAAAAACTCTTTTCCAAGGGCCAGGAGTTCGGAGCTGATAAGCCACAAATGTGGTGTTTCAACTCCACTTAAAGAACGGCTGAACACTTCTGTGTCATGTTTATGTTTTGTCATTTGGAATTCCTCCTGAATACTCTTGAATTAGTAACAATGGTGACCATGTATAGGTTTATTCACATCAACTGTTTTATTTCAATTGAGAAGAGATATGTTTAAGCATGATTTTAATTAATCACTGTCATTAGCAAGTTTTGAATAATTTTCTTAGCTTTATGGGGTGAGGTCACAGCAAGTGCCTTCATTTTACAATCTAAAATATTTTGCATTCTTCACCTTCACAAGTTAAGCTTTAAAAAGCAGGTAAAATTAAATATCTTATTTAAGATCAGTAATTTCTATGCCATAATTTAATTTAAATCTTAATGGTTTGGAGAGGATCCTTAAGGGGACTTTATGCTATTATTTTTGAAATACTTGATGGCACACTTTGAAAAGCAGGACTTTCAAGTATGTAAGTTTACACACATTTATGTTGTAGAGCATACACATTCTGAATATGCATTTCTGTGTCACATTTGTAAGTGAGATATATTAGACCCTATAACCTAAGATTAGTACCAACATGCCAATAGATAAACATAGTTTTTATATTGGTATCTAATCATACAGTATTGCATTCTTTTTCTTTAGTCTGCCTAACTGCTATTTTGACATCACGTTAAGCTGGAAAATGAATTTAAACTATTTGTCTTTTCTTTTAGCATTTCTATTCACAAACTACATATATGTGACTAATTAGAATTTTGAAAGCCTTTTACCCAAGACAGATAAAGGCACCTCTATGAAACCTTTATCCTTGCCCTGCTGATAATGTCACCATCAGGTTCTCTCTGTTTTGCGTTTAGTTTTTAAAGATGTGATTAAGTGTGATTTTCCTGCACGTTGCAATTAGACAACTCCCTGCAAGTGAACGTAGCTCTCTGTAGAGAATAAGCTTTGAAATTTCATAGAAAGGTAACCATTGTCTCTATAAAAATAGGAATACAATGTATACAATAGGCTGGAAAATGAGACACCATCAGTGTGCGGCTGAAGCTGTGTTGAGCACATTACATAAGAGTGATTTTGTAAAAACAAGGCCAAAGAAAATGAAACCTGGGGCTTCATAGTTTATTGTCAGCCTAACATTTTACCATGGCAGTAATTAATGTATTATAACTTCAAAGCCCAGTGCATATGCACGTGTGTGCACATCTGTGTGATGTGATTTATTAAGGTGCTCTGACAATGACAAATTGAATGGATATTTAGATTTCCACTGGGCTTTGGTTCTAAGCAGTATGTTTTTATCATGAAAACAATAGTCAGGGTTTAGAGGAAGTTTGTTTGTTTGTGTCCACTTCCTACTACTATTACAAAAATCAGACCAGGATGACTTTAAAAATAAAATAGGATTGCTTAGCTCGAAGTTCTACAGGTCCAAAGGCATAAACTGGACTCCACGGGGAACCGCAGAGTGGATGGTTCACAGTGGTAAGACTGTGTGTGTATGGGGAAAGAGAGATCATATCCCCAGACAAGAAGCCAGACAAGTGCTGTTATTCCCTAATATTTGGTTAATCTAAAGAGAGACCCCCGGGTTTCTACCTTAATTCCTTGAAAAGATGAATCCCCCGAAATCTGGGAAACTTCCCAATTTAACTCCACCTTGGGTTCACATTTCCAGCAGTACCATGCAAATGGCCACATCTCGACACACATCACCACCATGCCAGATCAGGGTTTCCATTCCCTTCTCCCACTGTATCCCACTCCTTCTGCTTTGGTTCCCAAATCCCTCTCCTTTCTCTCTTTTGTCCTGCATTTTTCTTTCTCTGAATTAAAGCTTCCCCCATGCATGCTTATAAAGGATAAATGTATTATTATAAATTCTTGTACAACATTAATTTTTATAAAAATGAATTTCCAATTCAATGTTGTTGATTACTTCACTCATCACCGTGTCTAACACCAAATGAGCAATTTCAGGGAGAACGGGTGTGTTTGGGCTCACAGTCTGAGGCGTAAGAACAGCGTTGACTCTTGACTGTGGTGGCAGGACTATAAGGCTCCTTGCTCACATCAAGGCAGACCAAGAAATAGCATGAGACAGGCATTGTGTTCAGTCTATAAAATAGAAGTCCACATTCTCTAGCTAGGCCCCTACTTCTGACATTTCCACAGCCTCTCCCACCAAATGACTAGCTAGGGACCACATGTTCAAACACAGGACCTTATGGGAGCGTTTTATACCCAAGCCATAAGAGCATTCATTTATTACTTGATAATTAATTAATCAAGACATCCCTGTCAATTAAGCATGTAGATCTATGCAAACCCTTGTGACTATATTGGTCTCATGTTTCCAGCCACAGACTTTGACCCTTAACACTAACTGCAATAGTGAGAGTTCAAGTAAATGTGCACTCAGCTTGGAATGGGTGGGGGGATCTTGTATTATTTACTTTTCCTTGTTTCTGTGATAAAATATGATTGTGAGACTTATATCTTATAGCAGATATGTCTGCAAGGCCCACGTGGGAGCTGTGGGAGCTGGACCTTCCTCTAACATTCCCAGGATCTGGAGCAGAAGTAAAAACCAGAAACATACATACACAAAATGTCTAAATATTTAAAAGTTATAAGCCAGACTCACAGTCCATTAAGTCACATTATTTATCCCACTCTGATAAATATGCCCTGATAATGATTTTTAAGGAACAAGTTCAAGTTGAAATTCTCTTAACGTGGCAGCTCAAAGAAGCCATCCAGACACCACCTCTCTTCTCTCTCCCAGTTGCTCTGCCCACAGCTCCTAGGATGATTCATGTTCTCAGCATTCAAATAACTGTGAGCCACCATCAAAGGCTCCAGCTGTGCATACTATGGCCAGATCAACCTTGGAGGAAACCTAAAACCATTTAGTGCCTGAAGCAGTAATATCCTCAGTCCCACCTGCTCAGAATAGAGAGTGGAAGGAACCCCTGGCTCTTCTGTGTCAGCTTTGTTGGAAGGATCAGGGTACAACAATGAAGTGACAAGCTATATAATCTTACTTTGTGAGGGAGAACAAGGCACAGCAATCCAGTAACACGTTATATAATTCATTTTGTGAGGGAGAACAAGGCACAGAAGTGCACAGAAGTGCAGTAACATGCTATATAATCTCACTTTGTGGGGAAAGACAAGGCACAGCAGTGTAGTAGCATGCTATATAACATATGAGACAAGAGCAAAGCTCCCTATTACCAGCCTCCTACTCTTTTCTAGCTAGATTTAAGGGAAGGATTGATGGAAATACAGTATTTTAAAGATGGATAGATAAGCTTTGTAGACATGAAATATAGAAAGAAAGAAAAGGATGCCAGAGATTCCTCCTGATCCTTTGTTATAGTTTTTATAGCTATCGAAATAATAAGATGCATAATCCCTCCTTCCAAAGCTTTAACATTGATGGGGTAATGTTGACCAAATAGGACACAATCTATCTTCTGTAAATCTAGTGTCACCAGATTAACACAAGAAACAGAGCATATGTGTCAAAACCATTCAAGACAAAACTCGCTTCAAATCCCAGACACACAATGTGGTCCATATGCTAATGGTCATGCCAATGGACAAGGAAAATGATGTCACTGTGGAAATTTTTAATTGCCTTCCAATAAAAATAAAGTACTAAGGGAACTGCCAAGACCACTTTAAGATAATTTTTCTTATCTTGAGGTTATTGTGATCTAATTCAATAATTTGGGCAGAACTTCAGGGACAAAAAAAATGCATTTTTACTCTTTAAGATACATTGATTTTACAAAAGGAAGAATTATTCATAATTGCATGCACTTGTGGATTTTAATGTCACAGAGACACAATGAAACTGTTAAAATGGGATGACAAGTCACTTCAGAATGAAATAATTTTTTTGTTTGAGTGTTATGCATCAGCATGTCTGATACAGGTAATTATATGTCTTGTGGTGTTTAGCTTTGATGTTAGCATTGAATGTTTTTGCTTATGGAGAAATATGAAATACTAACACACACACACACACACACACACACACACACACACACACACACCTGCTAGCTATGTTTGGTGGAATCATTCTGGAGCAAAACTTGAAGATCAGCTCATCATAACCCCTTTGCTGGGACCATACTAAAGAGCAATGACAGAGAGTTGCCCCTGAAATGGAGGTGGCACACATTCAGTTCCTACCTGTGCCTCCCTAGACAGCACTTACTTTGACCGTCTATGAGTTCACTGAGATAAGTAAAAAGGGGAAAATGCAAAGCCCAGTATTATTGACATCTTTTAATGAGAAAGAAATGGATGAACGATACTTAGTTTAGCTATCAATTTGGACACATAAATGCCTGCAGAGGAAATGCCACCAAGAAGCAAGCCAAGACTCCTTAGAGAATCCTAGGAAGATACAATGACTGGAGGCAAAAGATAGTTGAATCTAGGAAAGGCTTTGGAGCTCCAAACAGGAGAGATAGAAACTTGGAAATAACAGGTGCATGCTCCAATACTTTCCTGAAATCCACATAGGCTGACAGCTATGCCCCAAACCCCTGTAGGAAACACAGAGTAGGGAAAGGTCTAGATTAACTCAAAGAGCGAGTCACGGAGTCAGTCCTGCCAGAAAGAACAGCAGCAGGTAGATGTTAGATGAGATCTTGGACTCTGGCAGCCAGGTGGGAATCTGAGCTGTGAACAAGTACCAGATCCTCTTCCTCTTCAGGATATCCTACTCAGTTCTGGTCCTCATAGTCCATGTACTAGGTATATGTCCAGAGCATCCTGAGGCAGGTATGTGGGGGTAGTTTTGTGGACTACCTAAAGGTATAGAGATCAGTCGCTCTCAGTGGCACCTTAGTGCAATAGTTCAGCATTGTCTGTTCATTCTACGACATCATCCTGTGTGTGACTTAAGCAGACACTAAGGAACACTGCGTTTGAAGAAGTATCCAAATGTAAAGAGACTAGAGTAGGTAAATGAACTAAAAAAAAGGGGGGGTGAACTAAACATATTTTGCCACAAGCACACAAAAAGCCTAATATCTATGTTATTACAGATTTTAGAAAATAAAATGTGTCCAAGAAACTAAACACAGTGTAGTGGAAAAGGAACACTTAGAAACAAAATTCTTAGAAATTAAAAATATATTCATAGAAATAGCATATTCAACAGAATAGAGATAAGAAAAAGAAAATTAATAAAAGGGAAGTTACTAGAAAATGGAGACAATTCGATGTTGTTTAGTTTCGGAACAAAAGAACAGAGGATGTGAGTTATAATTTGCTTTAGAAGTAAAATTTCCCAGAACTGGAATAATGAGCAAGAATTCCTTGAGTTTCCAACACTCTAAGTGGGGGAATAAAAAAATGAGTGATCTACAAAGGCATGGTGTCATGAGTTTTATCTCTTTGAGGGGAAGAGATAGAGAAGGAGGCAAAAGGGGAAGACAATGAAAAGCCAGTAGAACAGATAAAGTCTGCAAAAGCTGCCCTAAAATGGCTGTTTAAACATCTCGAAGTCCAGTTACTTTGTAGTACTGTGAGCAGTGTCATCTCAGTCACAGGCGTGATATAAAACATTTAATTTAGGTCTCATGTCATCACCTCATTTGCCGTTTCTCCGCACCAGAAACTTCTACAACCTAGCTTCTAGGTTTTTGAAATGTCCAATTAATTGTTGTCAACCATGGTTATCGCACTATATTTCAGAGCTATGCATTCTGTAAAGTAATCTGATAGATTACATAATTTCAGGCATCTGAGTTCTCCCCAAACAGGGCTCACCCTTGAGCATCTGCTGAAAAAGTCAGGTCTTGTCATTGTTAAATGAGCCCTTTGAACAGAAGGCTCCAGAGCTAAGCAAGCCACAAGTCTGAAGCATGCTCATTGCACATGCTCATTAGGTAAAACCTGCTTCCAAATGAGCAGCTGGGTATGACGTCGACACTTCCGGTCTGCCTACCAACTGTCATTTTATTTAATCACAGGAAACATAATTGTCCTCTTTCTACAAGGGATATGTCTTTAAACACTTCGATTAGAACCAGTTACTCAGTTTGTGTATAAATGTGTACTGGGTATTTGACTATGAAAAATTATGCAGGTTTAGAATGATGACATCACATGTTTTAATTGTGCACTAGAACAAATTTTTACTCTCAGATTGTAAGAGGCATCAGATGTGGTACGTGCTGGCAGAGTTCCAATATATGGCATGTAGAAAGTGTCCCTCTGTGAAAAGGGTGAGGTCAGATCTTCCAGTTACATCTAGAAGTGAATATGATGCCCATACTCAAGCTAGAGTTGACGTTGGTCTTTCAAAGGAAAATTACAGCTCTACTCAATGGTCAAATACAGTAATAACCCAGTGATGGGGGAGAGTCTTCTGTTTTGTGTTAATTTTATTTGTTAAATAAAGAGACTGCCTTGGCCCTTTAATAGGACATAAAATTAGGTAGGCGGAGTAAACAGAACAGAATGCTGGGAGAAAGAAGCTGAGTCAAGGAGTTGACATGATTCTCCTACCGGACACAGACGTAGGTTAAGATCTTCCCTGGTAAGACACCTCGTGGTGTTACAGGGATATTAGAAATGTGTTAGATCGATATGTAAGAGCTAGCCAATGAGAGGCTGGAACTAATGGGCCAGGCAGTGTTTAAAAGAATACAGTTTCCGTGTAATTATTTCGGGGGTAAAGCTAGCCAGGTGGCGGGACTCAGCAGCCCGCCGTTCCTTCAACAACCCAGTTAAGTGAAGCATATTGTAATGTTTTATTTTTTAGGCACACATGGGTATGTATGTCTCTCTTTATGTATGCACATGTGAGGACATTGTCATCTTGTGTGGTTGTTATTCTCTCTTGATAACTTAACAGCTTATAAAACAATATTATTAACTACAGAGCTTATGTTCTATGCCAAATCTTTAACTTATTCATTCTACATAACATATACCTTTTGATCTTTTCCATATGCCAATCCTATGCTCTTTCTACAACTGTGACCACCATTTCATTTTCTATGTCTTGTTTTGTTCCTTGTGTTCCTATATTTCTTGTTTAAGTAAGATTTTTATAGTGCTTTTCTACTTGTTTCTACTTATTTTCTTAGCATAAAGCCCTCTAGATTCACATTGCCACTCATGTCAGGCCTTCCTCTTTGGTGTAGAATACTACATGCAAGTATGTATGCTAGGAAGTCTTCGTTGGTTCCTCTGTAGATTGACCCTGCAGCTGTTTCCGCATGTTGACTTATTGTGAGCCAGAGGCAACGATGGGCGTGTAGGTATCTTTGTATATTCATAATTCCACTTTTGTGGGATATATAGCCCGCATTTCAAAGACTAATATCAGTTGACTTGTGTTCAATAATAATATGCATGGTATGTCAATTCTTGGAGCCTCTTCTGACTAGGGTTCCTGTTTTCTAATATTAGTTACATGTGGTTTTTATACTGTCTTGGGTAGTGTGTCTACCTTAATTACTTTCCTAATAACTGCTGTTCCTAATTATTTTCTTTAAGGAGAAAAACTTTATTCTTGTGCTAATACTATGTGCCTTTAAAATGCTAAAATGTTATAAATTGCATAATAAAATGTAACATTTTGTAACAAGTTACAGTTTCACTTTTTTCTAAGATCAAAATATCTGCTTCTTAACGATAAAAGTGAATTTATGTAGCACAATAAATAAAATACAAAATAACTTTAAAACAACTGCAGCCAGGTGTGGTGGCACTTGTGAGAAAGAAGCAGGCAGATCTCTATGAATTTAATGCCTATCTGGTCAACACAGCAGGTCCTAGGCCAGCCAGGCTACATCCAAAGAACCGGTCTCAAAAAGAAATCAACCACAAAGTTATTGCCTCTAAATACCACCTCCGTTTATAACTTAAGGCAGCAAGGAAGAAAAAACTTGGCCATGTCCATTTGCTTTTGAGTGACCCAGGTTTAGAGATACATCACAGATCAGTGCAGACCTGAGCTTGAACCACCATCCTCACTATAAGGGAACCATGAGTGGTACTTCCCTCTCAAAACTCTACCGGTTCATTCTATTATTGGGACTGGAGCAAAGATTAACTGCTTGCTCATGATTAGTCCAGAGTATCTGATTTGTCAGTTATGCGCCCAGTGTTCTTTGGAAGTGAGCCCTGGAAGCTATTTTTCTGATCAATTCCCAGTCTCCTGTTAGTGTTTACAAAAGAGCAGAATGACATTTGCTCATGATAAAGACTCAGTTCCAGCCATTATAAATCTTACCAATTGCCTTCATGGAAGAAAATAAAAATCATTTCATTGTGTTCACTTAACCTTGGGGCTGAATTAAGACTCTGATGATTGTGTCTGGGACTTCTAGGATGTGTGGAGAACAAACTGTAAGTCTGGATAATGTTAGAAACTTTAACTCACTCGTTTTGTCGTAATTCAACTGACTACAGAATATTAAGCTCCAAATAAAAGCCAGCAGCAATTCAATTAGAAACAACACCCCCTTTTCTCTCAGTTAGTCTCGCATCCACAAGACCAGCACGAGGAACCTTAACAAACATGTCTAGCTAGTATTTGAAGTAATTCACATGCACACACTTATAGAATTATTGGGGGGGGGCTTATGCAAGGTGTTACATGGTGCATAAAGCAATATACACTTCATACAATCTCAGTTCAATGATCAAGAAGAGGGATGCTCATCCTAGAATTATTTTTAAAAATGTACAAGCTGAAGAGTTGCTCAGAGACCAGGAGCAATCACTACTCCTACAGAAGACCCAGATTCAGTTGCCAGCAATCGTATGACAGATTATAACCATCTGTAACTCCAGGTCCAGGGGACCCAATAAATTCTGGTCTCTGAAGACACCAGACATGCAATACTATACCCACATACATGTAGAAAAACACTAATACACATAAAATTAAAATAAATAAAAAGTATCTTTTATAAAAAAATTAAAGAATAATACAAATAATTTTGTCAAAAAGGAGAACCAACTAATCTCTATTTTCTCACAAGCCCCACAGACAGTGTTTCAGTTTAAACAGGTATTTCCTCAACATCAGTTTTGCAATAGTGTGCAGCTAAAGATACAGTAGGCAGAGCATTGCACTGTCTGTGAGCCAAGGCTGTACAAACCCCACACACTCTCCTTATCTCATGGTGTACTGTGTGAAAGAAGAAAGTCTGTTGCAGTGATGGCTGCTCCTTGTGCCAGAAAGTTATATCCTTCTATTTATGTGTGAACTAGTTTATGAATTTTATAAATGTTAGTACACCATAGACATGCAAGGGATGGTTCCTCAAACCACAACCTGCTGTGTGAGGGTGTACATTTTCAACAATGGAAGCTAGATGGAAAATTGGAGATGCTCCTGTTTTGCCTGTATTTTCCGTAGTTAACGTTGAGGCTAAAGAGTAACGTATGTTTTCTTCTCCTTTTCCTCCTGTAAAGATTGCTGTCCAGACATCTAGGAATGGAGTTAGCTAAAAGAACAAACCCTTGGCAGGCCACCAACATAGGGACATCAAAATATGAGTGTAGTAAGTAGTCAAGCGGGTCTTCCCTCATGATTTCTTACAGTAACTTTGCTCTAGATGTGGAAGAAGAAAACAAAATAACAACAAGATTTAAAGCCAATGACGTTAGAAAGTTGTCCGCTGGGATCAAGCATTTGCCAGTGAATATGTTTTGAGATGTCTCTGTGGGTCCCAGGGAGCAGCTGCAGCCACACCACCGCCACGAACCCAGCCAGCTGACAGTTGCCGAGAGTTGGCAGTGTTTCATCCTGTGGTACATCCAACCACCGAAGCTATCTTGCTTTCACCAGGCTTTTGAAGAGGCTGGGTGGCGTGTCATGTTACATGCAGTACATACACTACTCTGAACATAGAGAAGCACGTTTTCAGTGATAGACAGTTGGATTCTAGGTACTGACAAATGAATGCTAAGCCCAGGTTATTGTGCTGTAAAGGACACTTGCTCATTCCCAATCCTTGTCAGACTCTGTTTGACGAGTGGATCTTCTCCAAAGCTTTTCTGTTCACCCAGTAGACTGATTCGTTGCTTTGTTTGTTTTATCAACTTAACAAATTGCTCATCATCATGAAAGAAGAAATGTTAATTGGGAGATTTTCACCATCAGCTTGGCTTATAGGCAAATCTGTGGGGCATTTTATTAAGAATTGATGTGGCTGGGTGGTGGTGCACACCTTTAATCCAAGCACACAGCTTTATTTACTATAGCCTAAAATTTAATCAAACTCTGTGAGTTCAAGGCCAGCCTGGTCTACGGAGTGAGTTCCAGGACAAACAAGGCTACACAGAGAAACCCTGCCTCAAAAAACAAAAATAAAAACAAAAGATTTGATGTGAACAGAGCCACCCCAGCACAGTTAGCTCTGAATAAGAAAGTAGGCAGAGCAAGTCGTGGGGAGCAAAGCAGTAAGCAGCACTCCTCCATGGCCTCTGCATCCAGGATTCTACTTGAGTTCCTGCCTTGACTTTCCCCAAAAACAGACTCTGATCAGGCCATGTAAGCCAAACCAACCCTTTCCTTACCAGACTGCTTTGGGTCATAGTTTGGGCTGGAGATATGGCTCAGCTGTCAAGAGCACTGCCTGCTCTTCCAAAGATTTTGAGTTCAATTCCCAGCAACCACATGGTGGTTCACAACCAACTATAATGATATCTGGTGCCCTGTTAGTCAGCCACCCTCATCAACCTAGACCATGAAACACAATATGGACAAGTTCAGCAGAACCACCATGTACAGGCTGCCCATGCGTGCTTCAGCATTGCCAGGGCATAAATTTCATTTTTATTCTTCATTTGTTTATCATAGCACTAAAAAGCAAAATCGGACACTTAGTTTACCTTCACACACACACACACACACACACACTCGCAAACGCATACACACACACACACTCACAAATGCACACACAAACATGCACTCATAAATGCACACAACTCTTTCTCTCCCTTATACACACACACACACCAGTTTCTTTCCCAGCCTGTGCTAAATTTTTATCAGACAGCCCTGAAAAAAGGAAACGTCTGGGAAAAAGAATTGTTTCTTTCATGTTTTCCTCCTGCTGCTCAGAGGAGAGGACAAAAGTCAGTCCCCCACGATTTCCGTAAGCATTTATTTTATTTCTCAGGACATCCACCCGTTGACCAGGAGTCCTCGGGACACTGTGAAGTGGCATTTGTGGCTCTTTTCTTTCTCTAGTGAATCCCAAACAAGGTTTATTTAATGTTTGATCATAGTTCTGCTATCTTCCTGTTTTACTGTAGCCCTAGTCATTCTGGGTAAAATGATAAACAGATAGAAAAGAACCATAAACGTTGCGCCTCAACCAGAAATATTTTTAATGTCTCAACATAGTGGTTGGATTTTCCTCACACTGAAATAAGAATCCAGGCAAGTTCCTTGTTTGTCTTCTGTATCCCTAGGAAGCCATTTGCCAAGCTCTGGCTGCCTGGCTCTCTGCCTCCAGGAATGCCAATCAGAGGACATTCTTTTTCAGGCAGCCAAGTTTGGAAGTCAGTTTGTTTCTGTCCGTGAGGAGGGCGGGGGTGATGGCAAGGGAAGCCAGCGAGTCCTCAGCTGATCTTCAGCTTGCAAAGGCTTGTGGAATCGCCTTCAATGAAAGCAGTTCCTTTTCCCCACGAGGACACAGGTAAAGGACAGCTGAGTAAATCAGCTTTAGAAGAAATGGGCGGAAGCTTCGTGGGAGGGAGGGGCTGAGGGAGACCTTTGAAAGCCTGCCATTGGTGAGTTTACCAAAGGCATCTGCCAGTGGGACTTCAGTGGAATGTGAAACCAAATCGTTTGCAAGTTAAAGATAGACACACTGGATGCCAGAATCTGGAAGCCGGGTTTTTAAACTTCTGTCTCTCCCTAGGGTTTCAGAGTTGGTTATGGTCTCAGGGATAATTGCAATTTGGCTAAAAATCTGTTCTTCCCATGAGCGTGCTAGCAATCACGGTGTTCTCTAGGTGAACTGGCTCTAAAAGGGTTGAAGAGCGGATGCTGTGGCTGACCAGGGTAAGTGAGAACACCCCCGGGACTTGGAGGTGCATCTCTGGGAAGGTGAATATTGACTTTTGCTTTGTGCTTGGTATGAATGAAAGATCGCGGAGATTTCGTTGTGTCTTGATGAGACTGCTCTCCTTTCTGGAAGCAGGTGGCCTTGAGTGTTGCAAGTGGGCGAAGCAAACCCAGTATTTGTGCACTGGTGCTTTCAAGTTTGCATTTCAGAGTTGTAACTTCAGTGAAGCCTGTAGCCTTGCTCTTTCCCGTTAACCCTTAAGTACCCGTGGCTCATGGAGTTCCGAGTTAGGTGAGATGGAACGCAGCTTCCCTGGCATGGCTCTCTTTTCAAATGCAGACAGTGAACACAAAATATTTCAAAGACAAATAAATGGGAGGGGGTGTTCTAACTAGTGATTCTTTTCATGGTGCTCTAAGACCATCAGAAAATACCTCATCTTTAAAGGAGTGGCAGAGAAAAAGCAGACAGCCTCTATCAAAGAAAACAGTGTATTAATAGCAGTTGTTTGGGGCATTACCTCATTAATTCTAAGCAACTCCTCTCCTCCAAACAAGCTGGTATCTGCTAAGTGAGTGGAGATGTTCAGATTATGAAGAACTCCAGAGGGGAGGGAAGGAGGGAGGGAAAAAGTGGTTAAATCGGTCATTGTCGTGTTGTGTTTTAGCTGCTCGAGTGTTTCGACGCAAGGAGAAGGGAAAACTTCATTTCCTTGCTCTTTGCCCATGTATAGGTTTTGTTTCGTGTTTGGTCAAAGTGACCTCTCCCTCTCTTCTTAGCGACAGCTTTTCCAGACTCACACAGCATTCCTTCTGAATAAATATTGTCCATAATAGTCCTAGCGTGCATTGTGTGAATTGGATACTCTCCTTTATATGGGGAAAATGAGTGTGCTGATGCTCTCCTGACAGAATGAGGGGTTGAACAGTGGAACTGGCCTCGTTTTGCTCGGCCAGATAGACCAGACTGAATGAAGTTGGCTAAAGTAGATGCAAACACTGAGTGGATTAATGTGGCTCCTTCACACAACTTTGATAATAAGAAGTAATGCAGTATGTCGCTCTTCTGAACCAAAAGGTAGGCATTGTGTTGACAGAGTTGAACTTATGACTGCTGAGCAGAGAGGCAAGGACAAACAAAATGAAGTTAGCAGAGCCCAGGACTGGCCTGTCCAGCCCCTTGTGTCCAGTTCCACCTCCTATCTTCCCACTCCGTAAAGGAGAATAATGAGGCTAAGGGCCCAAGACCTAGCTGCAAGGAGGGACTGACCCATGCATTTTAAAGTAATCCTCTGTGGACTGGCAATGTGTGCATTTTGTCAGAAATACCCACCCTTCTAAGAGTTCAGGCAGTTTGTTAAATTGTAGCTAAGGTTTAGTGATACTTAGAAAGAACCCATTAGATTACACAAATGGCAAGTATTTCTCCATTCCCGATGAGCAGACAGTACCTAGGCAAATTCTTCCTAGTCAGATCAGGCGAGGGACACCATTGTGTGGGTGGCTGTGTCCTGAGTTGCTGACATTAAGAATGAAGCTGGCAGTAATTTGGGACAACGTGAAGAAGAACTCAGGACACACACAGACACATGCAGTCAAACCTGTCATTTATACATCTGGTTCAGTTATACCATTTAATGTTTGCTATATTGAGTTTTGGCTTTTAGTTTTCAATGTATAAAAAGTGAAAAAAATTATAGCTCAAAATTCTCACATGGCAGAATTTTTAGCAATGCGGCTAATAGTGACGGTGTTGACAAACACTGACAAATGCAAATTCGTGGCTCTCACTGTTGAACCACTGCTAAAGTTTCTAGTTCCATGACAGAGTTGAAAGCTTGGACTTCTTGCTTTGAGCACAGTGAAGGTTGCTATCCTTTGATGTGTGTCTGCTAGTCATAGCTGGAGCGTTACTGGCTATGTTTCTGTTACTGCTGCCCATCCCGTCTTTGCTCGTGATGTCTTGTTTTCTAAATACCTCAGATGATTTTGCTGTAAGTTGAAAATGTATTTTGAAAATTACTCATTGAACCTGGCGTGGTGGCACCCACTTACAATCCCAGCATTTGGCAGTCAAAGCTAGGAGGCTCCCTGAAAGTTCAAGTTGCTGGAGATACTTCTATTTTGAAAAGATTAAACGAATGGATGATTAAAAAAAGGGAGGGGTCTCTTGTAAGGGTTTTCCAAGGCCTAATTAGGATGGTGGTTTCCTGCAGAGAGGGAAGCAGGTGGCAGACTGGAAATGCTTAGACAAAGTACCCCTGGCGCCTTGAGTTCCCTCTGTGACAGAAGCCCACTTGCAGGCAGTGTGAGCAGAGGTTCATTCTCGGTTCCTTCTGTCCCAGTAGAAGATATAGGCATTCCAGATGTCAGCGGACACTCGGCCAAAGACTTTGACGTTTTGATGAAGTCTATCAGGCCACAGAAGGAACTGCATTCTGCAGTCTTGTTTGTTGGTGCAGTCATATGCCAAAGGGCAGAACTTCATGCTGTAAAGTTTAATTTACCTCTCCAGTTTCTAATTCTTTAAAAACTTCTATTATTTTTATTATGTGTGCATGTGTGTGATGGGGTGGTCCCATGGCACTGTGTGGAGGTCAGATGGCACTTTTGTGGAGTCTGCTTTCTCCTTCCATCTTTATGTGGGTTCCAGGAATCCAACACAGGTTGCCAGGCTTGGCAAGGGAGTTCATCCTCTGAGCCATCTCACCGACCCACTGCTTTCTAAATTTTCGTCTGCTAAATTCTCACCTTGTGATTGACTCTACCCTGGTTTTGTATTTTTGATATTTTTACTTATTTGACTTGAACTCTGAGTCCAAGTTATCTATGTTGGAATCATTACAAGAGGTGCCCGTTCACCCTGCTGTGCGAATAGCCATCGTTCCTTAAAACACATCTTCATCCTAGACAATGCATTGCACAGTCTGCTGCTGCCATTGATAATGTCAGGATGTTTGTGCTATTCATTTGTCTTTTACTTTTTAGTTGTCTTCTGATTCGTTTAAGACTTCTTAATTACATATGCTTACTGACTGCAGGGCTCATGTTCTCCAGCTCCATAGGCACTGTCTAGAATACTCAGCAATCCTTTTACTCATCCCTAGTCACTTTCCTAGATAATCTCTTAATCTCTAATCCACCCACTCCAGTCACTTCAGCTGTTCACAAACTTTGGCTCTTCCAGCTTTCTCTCTGCCTGGATTCAGTGCCAGCATATCTTTGTAGATTATTATAAGTTAACCCTTTCTGCCCCCTGCATTCCTCCTCAGCGACTCTGCTGTGGATCTTCATATTCTTACTCAGTTGCTGTTTATTCTTAGTTATTCATCTGCCTCTAAGACACATCACCACCACCCACTGTATTGCTCTCATAGTGGACAAATCCATCTTTTACCTAAGAACTACAGCTGCTAGTGATTGGAGAACTCCAGTAGCCTTCAGAGCAAGAGTGCTCCATTTCCAGCACGTCCTGAAAGGCCTGTCACAAAGTGTCAACCACTCCTTTACTGTCTCTCCACTCCTTTTGTGGTCACCACCAACACTACTCAAATGTAACTGCCATCTCCGGGATCTGCCACACACTGAGATCATCTGTGAGAGTCCATCGAGTCATTTCTCTTTTCCCAGAATGCTTGGTACCTTCAACTTTCACCTAAGATCTCACTCTCGATGTGTTTTCCTTTTCTTCAGAGTGTACCAGCAGCTCCCAAGACCCTAATAGTATGGACTGTGCCTTACTGATTTCTGTACTACGAATAACCAACACACACACACACACACCAAAAGAAAGAAAGAAAGAAAGAAAGAAAGAAAAGAAAAGAAAAGAAAAAAAGGAATAAAAAGGAAAACCCACTCCCTCCAGGTTTAAGAAAAGAATAATAGTCTGTTTCCAGGGCTGCTATTCCTGGGCATCATCTTCTTTCTTTATTTAGCTTACTCTTACCCATTGTATATATTTTGATCTCAACATAGTGATCACTAATGATACTAAATGCCAAGTAGAATCAGGAAAGATTTGCTTATCTGGTGGGCGCTGTTCTTCTGGAGAAATGGGACTGATGTTCATGTTGCTGTCAAATGAGGTCGACTGATAAGAAATCGTGTTAGCAGCAAAGCGGAGTGAGTCGGCTGCCGCCAGCTGCACGTGGAGAGGTGGGCAAAGGCCGGGCACAGTGCGCTGAAGTAGCAGGTCCAACCGCTTGTTTTCAGCTCTGGAGGTGGCTCAGTTGGCTTACATTATCTTATTCCCACAACCCAGGGATAGAAAGTCCAGTGGAGAGGCATGTATGTGGAGCTCCAGTTCTGGAAAGCCAGAGAGACAAGCAAAGCCTTGGGGCTTGATGGCAAGTCAACCTGACCTATGTGGAGAGTTTTCAGGCCAGTGAGTGTCCTTGTCAAAACAAACAAGAAAAAGGGAGGGAGGGAGGGAGGGAGGGAGGGAGGGAGGGAGGAAGGGAGGGCATATGATGCCTGTGAAATGACATCATAGATTGGCTTCTGTCCTCTATATACACATGAACACACACATGAACACACATGAACACGCATGCACACATACATGAACACACACATGCACACACACGAACACACAGACACATGTACACACACACACCTCATCAGGAACACTCAATAGCACACCATGAAAAATATCAGTAAGAAACTAAATTAAAATAAATCCCCTTGCACACTGTGTGAATGTCAACTGTAAGAAAACGGCCTTTCCAGACCAGTGTAGCATGAGAAGGAAAGTACTTGATAGCTTATTGCTGTGGGTTCATCACCTTAAATTGTAAAACTGGTTGAATTTTTTGCCTTAAAATTGAAGGCCTTAGAGCGCAGTGTTGATGTCACGTTATTATCAGCAAATGCTAAGTAGAGGAAGTCTCTTCAACTAAAAAAGAATTGAGTATTAATAGTGGGGACCAAAGGAAGTTGAGTTTTGGTAAAGCTGTTTAATCAATTTTGACTCTTGAGACTGTTTGAAAGTTTCTCATACTCTTATTGTACACCCTTGTTATGCCCTATCTTGAATTTGAGGAAATGAAAAAGTCTGCCTCATATTATTTTCACATAGTGCTCTCCTTCTCCCATGAAGAGAAGAGTCTCAATATAGGTAGGACCAAGCTTATCTTTAAACAAACATCTGACTCTAGTTAAATCTTTAAATCCAGCATTTCCAATGTGAGTCCTAGAATTTCCATAAGAAAATATGAATCTCCCATGGTGTCCTTCATATTTCATCTACAGAAGAAATGACGACTCCTATCCAGCAGGAATCAGATGTCAGCTTCTAAGGGATGGGAACAAGGTCAAGCTCCCGCCCTTCCTTTACCTGTTCTAGGCAATGGGGTTTAGTTGCTGTCTTCCCCTGGAAGACATCGTATCTCTTTAAATGTTCTGTCATTTATATTCTTCACTTGAGTTGACCTCACACTGTTTAATAAAACTCATTTTTCTATTCTCAGAAATAAGTATTTCTCTCACAACAAGTCAAGTCTTAGGATACTTGGTCTTATTTTGACTTGTAAAAATGACCACTTCTGGACATGATGGTCACACTTGCAATCCCAGCATCCAGGAGACTGCAGCAGGATCATAATGAGTTCAAGATCAATTTGACCCATAGAGTGGGCCCCAAGATAGCCTGAGCTACATAATGAGACCATGTCTCAAAATAAAACAAAAGACAAGTTAAAGAATACCATGTCTGGAAGATATTTTTATTAGATATTAGCATCAAGAGCCTGAAAATGCTCAATTTTCTCGCATACTATTAATATCAAACAGAAATTTGTTTGCATAAGTAAAGCTGAACTTTGCAGTTTTGCAAAATAAATACAATGTAAAAATGACTCACTCACCCAGATTATGAAAGATTTGTGAATATGTACATGTTTTTTCAAAGAACAATAGATTTATTTTTATTAGTCCCCTTTTAAATCCTATTAACTTTTTTTTCTGCTCATTCCTAAATGAATTTGCAGTTCACAAATTTGTGGACCCTGAAAAAACAAATTCACCAAAATGATCACAATTCAGGAATACAGATACCTCACTGATTTGGGGAAAGGTATAGAATAATTTTTTGAATGAAGTTGATCTTCTAATGTAAATGAACTTCTGAATCTCAGATTGTTCCTTACTACACCTTTATGAAAACATGCTAGTGCACAGAACTGTTGTCTGTTAAAACCTCAAGTAAATATAATGATTATCTTTTAAGACTTTTCTTTGCTTTATGTTTAAAAACCACCTATGAGTGAGTACATGTGATAATTGTCTTTCTGTGTCTGGGTTACCTCACTCAAAATGATGTTTTCTAGCTCCATCGATTTTCCTGCAAAATTCAAGATGTCATTATTTTTTCTGCTGTGTAGTATTCCATTGTGTAAATGTACCACATTTTCCTTATCCAATCTTTGGTCGAGGGGCATTTAGGTTGTTTCCAGGTTCTGGCTATAAGAAACAATGCTGCTGTGAACATAGTCAAGCACATGTCCTTGTGACATGAGTGAGCATCCTTTGGATATATACCCAAAAGTGGTATTACTGTGTTTTGAGGAAGGTTGTTTCCTGGTTTTTATATTATATATGTTTAATAAGGTGTACACAGATTATGAAGCGTGGGTTTCCTGAGAAAATAAGTTCCAATCTCACTGTGATCTAGAAAGCTAGGATTTCTCTCATGTGAGTCGTATGTTGGCTGAAGCCAGCCTTCATTTCTTCCTATGCTCACACTTCCTTGGTCAAGGTACACCATATAGCCGCATCTATCCTCTGCAGGATAGGGAACAGAACTCTACCAACATGTCTGAAAAATCTATGGAACTTCCAGCAAATTTCCAAACTCAAAGGTGATTAGGCATCCCTAATTCTCCAGAGACTAGACAAAGTTTTACATATGCGAGTAGGTCTACCCTGGGAAATGTGCAAGCATGCCACCTGTGATGTGATGCTGGCGTCTTTTGTCCTGTTGACATCTTCTGACTCATTTCCACTCATGTATTTTAGCTCTCGGAATACTTGCCACTTTTGCAATGCTCTTGCAAAGCTAGGATTTTAGGCATCCTCCTACCAATCATTAGGCCATAAATAATTTGGGGGAATTAAAAAAAAAAAACTTCTATTAAGTAAATCTTACAGAATATGAGAACGATTATGACATGTCTACCTTCCCCTCTCTACAAATTCATATAAAGACATTGATAGAACATAACTGAATGCGTATTTAATCCCCACCTCTACTTTGTAAGCATGGTAGAAGGACTAGGCGTAGAGGCAGAGGACAGTAACACGCTGTACTTTAAAAATGCATGGTCTTGAGTAGCGCTTGCATTACTCAAGCTCTGCATGTGCTTAGCATTCACCTGTGACCACTCATAAAATCCAGGAACTCTAAGAGCAATGGCGCATTTAAAGGCTTTTACATTTTGAGACAGTTTGTTGAGGTCCTTGGAATTGCAATATAAGTCAGAAAACTGAGTTTATGTCTTTGGTGGCAGTAATTCTAGGAAATGCTTCATGGGGTGTTTGAGGATTCCCAATCAAGCAAATTGCTATAGATTTTATGTCTTTCTTAGAGATTCTGGCCAACACTAACAATAAAGCTTCATGAATGTTCTATTTGCACAGATTCAACCCACTTATGTGCAGTATTTTCTAACATGGAGTTTAAGAGAATAGAGAAAGAGACACACAGAAAGAATGTCTCACACCATCAAATATAATTTGGTAAATTCTACTTCAAGGACACCTGTTTCATTGTATTAAGAATTTTTAGTGGAGAGAGAAAGATGGCTTAGTTGGCAAGAGCATAAGACACAGGCTCCATCCCCAGAAATCACATTCAGGAGTTCATAACTTCTTATAACTCCAGGTCGATGACTCTGTGAACTCATACAAACTATATATACACACAATACACACACACACACACACACACACGCTCACATATATACACAAATTAGAAATAAAATAAATATCCTTTATAAATAATTTATAATTTAGTATTATATGTCATATAATACTTTTAGAACATAAAGCTAAGGATTTTTAAAGGACTTTTGTAAATATCTTCGCTATTTGCTAATTCATTTTCATTCTCATGATAAAAGACATTGTTTTTAAGTTGACACACCATCCATTAATATTTAATGTTATTTGGATATATTACTTGTGATATACTACAAATAAGAAAATCACTCAGATATCAAACATGATTTGCTTTTTTGACCTATCTTGTTCAAAATTCTAAAATTGTTACACATTTTACAATATGGCTATACATTATTAATCCATTAACTTAGTTTTTGTTTCTAAATTAAGACCTTATGAAGAGAATAGCCTTCTTCAACTTCAACATCTGTTTATTGATTTTTACCCCTCACTTCTTCAAAATCAGAAATATTAAAGGTTTAAAAAGAAATTGTTGAGTTTAATAAAATTCTTTACTAAAGTAAGCAGCTGAGGGAATTTTCCTGTGACTGGAGAAGGGCAATAAATAAACAAAGCGAAAAACACTCACTTTCCTTAACACAACGTGTATTGTGGTGAAGTGCACCGACGGTGTAAAGCAATCATTTACTCTGTGAGGTGAATGCTTCCAGAAAGTAGCTCTATCCAAAGAGCATCCTAGATACATGGATCTTGTGTAGGCATCTAGGCAGGCAGGTGCGACAGGGCATGGATGTTCTTTGTCACATGTCCATCCTGATAAGATTATTCTGCTTTTCATCCATCAGCGACTTTCGACCCTCACCCCACTCTAACTAGGAGAGAAATAAATAGTTTTAAATCATTTTGGAGATATATTGTCATTTTACATCGTAGAAAGAGGAATCATTTGGTCATAATTATGGGAAGCATAAGTTTATGTATATCTGTGTTCTTGTATGTGCAGATAAATGATTGTGTACAAGTGCACATGCATGGGGGTGCATATGTGTACATATTCATGTAGTGGACATAGGCCAAGCATCCTTTCCCAGTTACCACCCCCACGTTATTCATTTATTTACTCATTTATTTTAGGACAATTCTCTCACTGATGGGAACTCCACTGGTAGGCTACACTAGCTTGTGGGTGAGTGCCCAAGGGCCACCCAAATTCTGTCTCCCCAGTGCTGTGATAGGCATTTATGTGAGGTTACAGGGATTTCAACTCAAGTCCTCATGCTCCTACAATAGCATATTTTCTACTGAACTATCTCCTCAGTCTGGTGGAATAAATTCTTATCACACATATTTTCTTGTGACTAAGTTTTGTTTATATTTTACCTTGGGGTTATAGTAAAATTCAGAAAGCATAATGAAGTCATCAACACTTCTAAACATTCATTGCAGGAGAATCTGCATGTTTCTTTTGAGTGCTGTGAGTTCCTCTCAATCAGTTTTAAGAGCTTCTTAAAGGAACCACACAGTTGCATTTCCTCCTATTTACAAACTTAGGAAGCCGGTTGTAATCTACAGTTTGAGACTTCCTAGCAGCTAAAACACTTAGAAGGTTGTAAAATATCCTGTATCACCATTTGCCAATCACTGGAACATAAATCAATCTCAGTTGCTTAGATTTACAGTCTCTCCTCAAAAATGACATGGAGTAAGCATTTAACATAATGAGGCAGAGAGTCCTGGTGTGCAAGTTATACTATATTTTTCATTGCATAGGGGTAAATTATCACTTCAATTTCTAAATGATACCCTAGTGGCCTTGAAGACACAATACAGCTTGCAGAAAAGCTTGCTTTGGTCTTAGGCAATAACTCATTCTCTCACAGTGTGTTTTCTGAGAATTACCACTAGCATTACTCACTGTAGGCAGAATTTCGTGAAGGTCATTCACATGTAGTTACTGAACTTAAGTACAAAAAAAAATGTAGGGAGGTTAACTGAAGATTGATATACTGTGGCAACAAGAAAAACTAAAGAAATTTTATATCTATAGCACTCAGGAAACAAGAAGAAATTAAATCATAGAATGTAGATTTTGTTGGTATTCCTTTGCTTTTGCAAATTTTTAAAAATATGTAAGCTGAGCATCTGACATGGCTCAGTGAGTAAAGGCACCTGCAGTTGACTTCAGTTCAATTCCTAGGAACCATATAATAGAAGGAAAGCATGTCCCATAAAGGCTGCTCTTACACTATCACATGTGTACTGAGGTATGCACACACACACACACACACACACACACACACATATGCACAAATTAACTAATTAACTAATGTAATAAAATATTTTGAATTAAGCATGGGTCTTTGGGAGTGGTCCTGGGAGACTTAGTAATAATAATCAAACACACTTGTGTGCATGTAGTTACATTTTTCATCCTGTTTTAAACACTAAATATGCAGACCTTAATGGTACAGCATACGAATTTTTATATATAAGTTGTATTTTCTAATGCGATGATATAAGAATAAATTAAAATAAAACTTTTCTTCAAATGCCCTCACCGGTCAGTGGTGCAGCATTTGGGGACAACTGCCTCAGGCTTTCTACCAAACCATTACTGGTAATCGGACAAGGGATGAAGAAAATCCAGATGCTGCTGCCTGCCTTAGCTAGATATGCGTTTGCTAAAAGAGAAGCCAACGCATTTCCTACATAGGTGATCAAAGCTGCTCATGCATGCACACCACACACACACACACACGCACACACACACACACACACACACAAATGCTTTTGCAAGTCCAAGAATATACACATTAAATAAACTCTGCTCAAAGCAAACAGCAGCAGCAACAGACAGAATTGGCCTTGACTGGACCATTTCTATACTTTGAGTGGGTTCAGTATATAGCAGCATTTCTTCCCAAGGCTTCAGTGGAGAAGAATTAAATTATTCATAGATGAACAAGATTTATTGTGTGGGTAAATTCTGGTGATGGTTCAAAATCATTCATTCATAAATGAGTGAGTTGTCCCACTATTGTGTGTGGTTTATTTAAACAAAAACCTGTTTCTCTATGTAATGTAGTGACATAAGAAAGTAAAGAAAGCATGCATTTTTATAAAAGGATCACTTTTGAAATTCTGAAGTTCTATTGCAAGATTGTAAACATTTTCAATCATAAGTTTGGGACACTGTGGAACTGTCTTTTTTTTTTAAAAAACCAGTTCTTTGGAAATCTATTAGGGATTGATGTACATTGAGATAACATCTTCACGTTGTTGTTATAACTCTGACCGTATCTCCCAGCTCATAAGAAAGCACACATTTTCAAAATATAATTACGTGTAGTTCTCGGTGTTCTTTTGTTATCTCCCAGCAACAGAAGAACAATTGGCAGCATGCCACGATCACATGATTGATCATCCGAGTGCTGGAGTATGGCTTTACTAAAACTCTGAGTTAGCTTGTGTTTCAATCATAATTCATGGATTGCTCTGGAGGAAGGCACTGTCTAGCAAAGTGACCCCGACACGTGGAGCTGAGGGTTAGAGGACATGAGGGCAAGAGGGATATAGTTCCCAGAGAAGATGCCCTGAAGAAGGTAGTGCTGGTGTTGGATACCAATACATGAATGAGTGTTCCCTACGTAAGGGAAGATGGCAAGAACGTTCATGGTAGAGGTTCTCATGTGTGCAAAGTTAGGGAACTTCATGGTGGTGTTCCTATAGGGTGACATGTGAGGCTAGAGGGAAGGGCAATGAATTTGAAGAGCTGAATATGTAGTTATCACGGGCAGCCTTTTACCCTGTCCCAAAGGGTTTGTTCTCAGAGTACCTCTGAAACCCAGATACTTCCCTGAAAAGCAATGCAAGAGAAAAACATCCACAATCAATTTTTCTGCTCCTGGGCGGAGGCTGGAGTCCGAACTGTATATAGAAGTCCTCTGGCTACCCGTGCGCCTTCCCTTCACTTCATGTGACATCCTGTCTCATCTGCTTATAAAAGCATTTTCTCCAAATTTCAAAGATGGCACACATCTTCTCCATAAGCTCCTCATTCCCAGTCCATTGTTGGTGCTCTTATAATTAACATTGATTACAAATCCCCTTGGACTGAAAAATCATATGGGGTATGTAGCAGATGTAATTTGAAACAAATATTGCACAAAACAAAATTGCGTGATTTGATTGTTCTGAACAAGAGCTTTAAAGAAATCAAGAATGGGACAGGGTGATAAAAGAATATACTGCAATGCATTTCTCATAAGTATTAAAATTTATGTTAATGTATAAAGTCTAGGTGGATAAAATATGAAGTTGGCTGCAAAGGAAAGCTCTCATAGTTTTTGTAATTTTGATTGCTGAGAAATTTGTTTTGTATAGCTGAATATTCTCCAGCCCATTTTCAGAAGTATATATTCTATAAGAATAGGTCCCATAATTGTTTTCTCCTAGTTTGAGCCTTTCATGGGCTAAGAACACTCACCAAGAGAGACAGGTGAAATGTTCCTGACTATAATCAGCTCCTGTAACACAGGGGCATTGTTCTGAGGGGAACACTTTTCTCTCAGGACCATGGCATTTTGTGGCAGTATTTCACAAAGTCCTATGTTTTCTTTGATGTTTTCATCCTTTCTTTCTCTGTATCTTATCCAGAATTAGTAATTCAGAACATCAAAACATAGAGATCAATCCAAAGACAAAACAAGGAGCATAATTCAGATAATCAAGGAGAGCGTTCTCTTCCAGACGGCCCTAATAGGGATGGAATCCAAGAGAGAAGATTGTAGCCAGGCTAGAGCTGAGGCAGCTGTGACCACAGATCATGCTGATTTGAATTTTAAGTGGCTGTAGCATCAATAAAGGAAATCCCAGAAGTCCTACCCAACCCCTGGGGAAGCTTCCCTAACAGTGCACTGTTCTGATAAAGCTAGTACTAATTTTAAATCTTTTTAAAGTAGGACTGTGCTGAGCCATTCATATTTTACACAGTTAAGCTACTCTATTGGCTTAGGTGATTTGGAGGCGGGTGCATGCGGCCAAGCCTACAGAGAGATAGGCAGCTATCTTAGGAAACACCGTGACCATGCAACTCTTATAAAGGAAAACATTTAATTGGGGATGCCTTACAGTTTCAGAGGTTTAGCCCATTATCTTCAGGAAGCATGGTGACACACAGGAAGACATAGTGCTGGAGAAAGAGCTGAGAGTTCTACATCTGGATCCAAAGGCAGCTGGAAGAGATCGCCACACTAGACATGGCTTGAGAATCTGAGACCTCAAAGTCCACTCCCAATGGCATTCTATCTCCATCAAGGCCACACCTACTCCAACAAGGTTACACCTGCTCCATCAAGGCCACACCTACTCCAACAAGGTCACACCTCCTAAAGGTGCCACTCCCTATGAGCCTATGGGGGCCATTTTGTTTCAAATCACCATGTTCCACTCCCTGGCCCCCAAAGGCTTGTAGCCATAGCACAATTAAGAAATGCATTAAGTCCAATTTTAGAAGTCCCCATAGTCTATAACAGTCTCAACCCTGTAAAAGTCTAAAATCCAAAGTCTCTTCTGAGACACATGACAATCTCTTAACTGTAATCCCTTATAAGGTCAAAATAAAAAAGTAGATCACATACTTCCAACATATAATGGCACAAGAATTGTATTACCACTCCAAATGGGAGGAAAGGGAGCACTGTGAGGAAACACTGGGCCAAAGCAAGACCTAAAACCAGCAGGGCAACCTTCAAATGCTGCAACTCCATGTCTGATGTCAAAGTGCCCTTCAGCTCTCCAATCCCTTTCATCTTTGCTGACTACAACATAATTTTTTTTTTATTTTTTGGTTTTTCGAGACAAGTTTTGTTTCTCTGTAGCTATGGAGCCTGTCCTGGAACTACCTCTTGTAGACCAGGTTGGCCTTGAACTCACAGAGATTCTCCTGCCTCTGCCTCCAGAGTGCTGGGATTAAAAGCATGTGCCACCACTGCCCCGCCAACATACTTCTTTCTCCTGGATTGTTTCCACTTCCTGTTAGCAGCTTTCCTTGGCAGGTATCCCCACAGTTCTGGCATCTCTAACATTTTGGGGTCTCCAAGGCAATTCAGACTTCATAGTCACAGCTTCATGCAATGGCCCCTCTAGGCCTACATGCAGGGACATCACTATTGCATACTGGGTCTCAGCATATTTCTTTAGTTGTGGAAGAAGATTCCATAACCCTTTCTTCTATCCTTGACACTAAAGTCAGAACCATGTGGTTGAAGCTGCTTGACGAACCTGGAACATGGCCTCCTCATTCAATTCCATTTTCACCAGCTTTCTGTTCCAGTGGTTCCCTTATTTGCTGTCCTGAAACTATCTGTAGCTCAGGCAGTTCTCAAACTTAGAGAGCTGCTAGTCTGCTTTGTACCTGAAAGAGGCTTATCTCTCACAATTAGTGTGTACACTTTCGCCATTGTGTATATAATACACGAAGTTCAGCTCTCGTTTTAACTCCCTCAATTCTATTTGCAGTTGCTAAGTTGAACTAAACCAAGGAGATAAATTCAATGCCAAATTGTTAGTAACCAAAACATTGGTGCCTCTTATAATTATTACCTTCAAATTTTATTTCAAGCAAGACCCGAGTGAAGTGACTTTTATTGTCTATTTCATGACACTCCCTTCTCTATTTGTGTGTGATTTCTAACTCAGAGATAATGGCTCAGGGCTCAACTCACCAAGAAGATAATAACTATTTGTTTAATTAGCATCACTCTACACAAAGTTAATCTTATTGCTTTTAATTTTCTTAATTTTTCATTGTATATTTCCAAGGTACACAGATATTGTCATATACAAAAACATTTTATATAAATACAAATATTGCCCAAGCTTTTAACAAATATTCCAGTTTGAAACTGGAATTGAAATTTTGTATAATCAGGAACAGTAAAAAATTATCTGCCAAAAACAGTGACCACACAAGAACAGAGACAATTGTCCAAGGCCGTCTTGAAATAGATTCTTCTGAAGAAGCTGGAAAAATCCTTTCACCCTACCCTCCATCTGCTTTTGACCAGACATTATTATCAGTCACGCTACATTTTATTTTACTGAATTTATTTTGAGAAGCTCCAAGTTTGTTGGCATTTGCATCACAGGACTAGACATGGTATGGCTAACCCAGGAGGAGGTCATGCCTAATAGCCATGTGTTTATGTCATGAGTGTTTCCTATCCTTACAACCTTGGCTGGTAGCCAAGTACGTGTGGAGAAATCTATAAGCAAGGAAGAGTATGGCTGAAAGGTTCTCTTCATCAGAACTGAGATGAATCAGATCCACTGTCACCTAGAAACTGTTGCCTTTTCTGTCAAGACCACTTCTGATATCTAAAGAGGAGGATGGAGAAATTAATTTCCAGAACAAATCTGTCTAAATAGAAGTCTAAAAATTAGGTTTTCTGAGATGGACACTCCAGAGCTCTTTCCAAGATGTTTCACTGATATTTTAGTGCTCAGAAATAGCATATGAAAACAGAAGGGGTAACTAGGAACATCTTCACTTTCAAGGTGAAGCATGGGCATAAGCAGTTGGTTTTGAGATATGCGTACTAGGACCATGGGCATGGGAAAGGTGGGACTTCCTGAAGAGTTACACATGGATACATAAAAATGTATAAGCATATATAACCACACACCAAATTTTTAGAAATAAAATGATTAAAAACATAATAAATATACTCAGTAAAACTCTAGATGGTCATTTATGTGATTAAAGTGGTTGCATGTTCTTTCTTTGATTAAGTTTGTTTTTATAACCTAATCCTTAACTTCGTACCCTCATCTGTTGTGTTGGTATACCAACACAATGAAAATCTCCAGGTGTCAAGGTAAGAGGGTATGCACTCTATTAAGCAATTGATGAGTTCAGCATAGTGCCCTTCATGCAGTGATGTCCCTAAAAGTCTGATGATTTGGGAAAATGTTGATGTCATCATCCAACAATAGCAGCAGCACACACGAAATCATTCAGTTCATCACACTGTGTTGATACAGATTTAGAAAAAGCTAGAAGGAAACACTCATTGCTGTGATCTTGAGTCAGGAGGTGCTGAAATTAGTTTCTTCTCTCTACCTACCTGAAATATTCAAATTCTCCACATAGAACATAGAAAATATGAATTCTCTGAGATAAACCTAAACTTCCTTTTCTTGGGCCTTAATAGTTCTTGGACTTGGCATACAAACCTTCACCTTGAAAAGGTGAACATTTCAAAAGCATAGCTTCTTATATTCTTCTCCCAATCCTTTCATTCACCAGCTCATTTGCCTGTGATGAAAACCGGGTGGGTAGAATGATATAATTCTGTTCTCCACAATCTCAAACCTCTAGGCTTAAGAGTTGAGGCTTGCAAATCCTGATCCATAGAAGTTCATTTCTTTCTTCATAATCTGTAACACTATTTCAGGGAAGAAAATTCTCAGAATGATTGCAGACTCTCGAAGGGTGCAAGGGTGTGCAACTTCAGAAGAGTAGCACCAAAGACCTGAAGTATATACTCTGCATTCTGCAGTTCTTCAGTCTACAGAAATGAAAAGCACCAGAAAGACCCTTTGTGCCTAGCCCTTGATTACTCTTTGCCTGCTCATATTTTAATCAGAATAGCTATTGCCATAATTCGGCAGTGTTTTCATTGAACAGCAAATGCTGTTATACTCTCTCACGGTTCCTCAGCTTATCTGAAAATGGTTCCCTGCCAGTTCATCTTCTTCTTGCCTTGTAGCTTCCAAATATTTGATTGAAGAAACAATACCCATGACAATCATACCTGGGAGAGTTTTCTATGCATAATAAGTTATGTTAGACTCGTTGCCTTAATATCAGCTTTGTATACCATATAGCAAATAGTATATAGTCAAAACTATATATACATATAATTCATTTGCATATATCCTTCATCTCTTTTGTAATATAATTTTCTTTTTTCTATTATTTTTTTTATTTATCTTACATACCAAGCACAGTTCCCCACCCTTCTCTCCTCTTGTTCCTTCCCCCAACCTTCTGTCTGTCCTCCCCCATCCACTCCTAAGAAATGGTAAGGCTTTCCATGGGAGTCAACAAAGCATGGCATATCAAGCTGAGGCAGAATCAAGCGTCTTCCCACTGCATCAACGCTGAGAGAGGCGTTCCACCATAGGGAATAGGTTCCAAAAAGCCAGCTCATGTGTGAAGGTCTATCAATCCTGGTCCCACTGACAAGGGCCCCCAAAACGGACCAAGCTACAAAACTATAAACCACATGCAGAAGGTCTAGGTCGGTTCCATGCCAGCTCCCTAGCTGTCAGTCTAGAGTCCATGAGCTCCCGCAAGCTCTATCAGCTGTCTCTGTTTGTTTTCCTGACATGATCTTGACCTCCTCTTGCTTATATAATCACTCTTCTCTCTGTTCAGCTGGACTCCCAGAGCTTGGCCCAGTGCTTGACTATGGATATCTGCATCTACTTCCATCTACTTATATACTGCATCTACTGGATGAAGGGTCTATGATGACAGTTAGAGTAGTCACCAATCTAATTACAGGAGAAGAAGGCCAGTTCAGGCACCCTCTTCACTATGGCTAGAAGTCTTAGCTGGGGTCATCCTAGTGGATTCCCAGGAGTTTCCCTGCACCGGGTTTCTCCCTAACCACATAATGGGCCCTTCTATCAAGCTATCTCTTTTATTGTTCTCCTTCTCTGTCCCATCCTGACCATCATGATGATCCTTCAGGTTCCCATCCCCCACCTCTTCTCTGTACTCCCCCCATCTATAATATAATTTTCTAATAACATGCTGTATCCATTCCATCTTTGTCCAAAGTCTGTAAATAATAAAACTGAAAGCAGACAACATGTATGAAATAATCAAAACTCTTAATTCCTCACAAAGGAAAATTACCATCTAGGGAGATCAATGTTTTCCAAAAGTAACAGAGAAAGAAGTCAACCCTGGTTCTATTTGTTTGCATCTTGAGATCTTTGGGAAACTCATACCAGGCATTCTTTGATCCAAATAGCAATGACTGGCCAGATTCAGCTCTATTATTTTGCAGACTTCACACTGCTGCAGAAGGTCTGCTGTCAGTGCCATGAGAACATTATGCAATAAAATTGAGGGGCTTCTGAGAAGCCTTACGAGTCTGGAAAGAATTTTAAATCAAGAATGACTTTTAATCATTTTATTCAAACACAGGACTGATGATTCTCTATACAATGAATAGGGAATAGTGGTGTGTAGGGCTGCAGGAGTTCAGCCATAATCCTGTAACCAACAGGACACTCCTCTCATGTCTGAACCATTTGTTACTGATGCTTTCATTCATGAAATCTTTGAAGACTTATGCCATGCCTTCTATTATTAAGAAGCAGGATTTTGAGATGTGTACTATGGCTTTATGCCGCTTATGAAGAAAAATTTCAAAAAGGTATTGTATTGAAGCAAAAGAAAATATTTGTGGGCAATCTTGATACAACATTTGCAATTTTTATAAAAGTAATAGGCAAATGAGTTACTCTTCATAGTGAGGAAAGCCAAGGCATTAAGTTTCCTTTTTATTCATTCATCATTACTTTGGCCAGCAGCCATGAACCAATGGCTGTATGTTATCTTAATATTCGTTCTCGCCCCTTGGGAAACTCACAGAGCATGAGCAAGAGCTACACAGAGGAAGATGATGATAACTTCATGTAACAGATAAAACAGAGCCCCGCAAAGGAAGGCAGAGGATTCATAGAGGGAGAAAAAAAGAATGAGCTGAAAGTTTTTGTTTTTTTTAAGGCCACAAACTTGCAGACTGAGAAGGATGGACAGTGTGAACACATAACACTGTTCTGGATCCGGTTACAAGCAGTTTAAGATATGGTGAAGAGGAAAGAGTGCGACAACTTTGGGTAACTGCAAATGGCTTTGATTTGCTAGAGGATCCGGTGTTTCATAATGAGTGGTACAAGGTAAGGCTGGCAGACAGGGAATGGCACCAGAAGCAAATCCTAGGCAGGAAGAATGGCAGAGGCAAGGTACCATAGAGTACAAGAAACATAATAATAATTTAGTCTAAAGGAAAGGCAGTGATAATGATTTTAAAGTAAAGCCTAAGTCACTTCATGAGTAGAATCAACATTAGTAGAGATTTGTGAGGGATCGGGAGGAAAAGACATGCATGATTTGGGGTTCATGCTCTGGCAGCAGGATGGCAACATTCATAGTTACAGAAATTACACAGGGAAGAATCTTATTTTGAAGACCAGCAAGATGGCTCAAAAGTTAAAAAGAACCTGCTACCTCCAATCCTGGAAACCTGAATTCAATCCCTAGAGCCCAAATGCAGATAGAGGAAAAGGACCAACTTCCCGTGTTATCCTCTGACATATATATATATATATATGCCCAAACAATACAAACATATACATGCACACATCAATAATAAAGGCAACAACAATAATTTTTATTGAAAGTGTCTGGTATGGAGATTAATTTAGAAGTTGCTTGTGTATAGGCAGTTAATGTCATAAGAGATGTATTATTTCAACATACATGTGCTCATAGATGAAAAACAACAGAGGAAGAATGCCAGGGAACAACAATCATTTTGGTTAAGAAAAGAGAATTGCATTACCAAGTGATACTGGGAACAATTACCCAGAGACAGGAAGAGAAATCAAGGGGGAATTGTATTACAGAAGCCAGAGAAAGGTCCATTTAGGGGAGAAGTAGTGATGTGTAGTATTACAAGAAGCACACAGGAAGGTGTCTACTGACTCTTTGTGAACTTGTCTTTTAGAGGTCAATGAGCCCATTAGAAGTCGGTTCTATGTTATGATGGGGAAAGGAGCTGGGATGCATGGAGGTGCGATGTGAATGAGAGACCATCTCTACATGAGGCTACTCCTTCAGCATATTAATGGTATGGGAAGTGGCCACGCTGAACCCACACTAAAGATGATTTTGTAATAACAGAACTGTTAATAAAACAGCCTAACAGTTATTCAGATACCTATATACAAAATTGCTTGTGGAAATCAGTCATTTGAAGATTCAGAAAAAAAAAAGGAATCCATAATGTCTCAGAACATAACAGGGGTGGGGATGGGGCACACGGAAACAAGGATGCATTCACCCTGTATTCAGCTTGGTACAAACCAAGAAGCACATTGTTGTTGCACCTGGCCTGTGGTTTAAATGCCTTGAGGTGACTGAGCCACACTGGAGGCTATTTTGTGAAAATGTCCTTTTAAAGTTTTGATTACTTATTCAGATTTCCAAATACTACTGCATATGCATTGCTAGCGCACTTGAACAAATGATCACAAAGTTTGAGAACAAGTTTACTTCAAAATCATTGTATGAAACAAATATATATATGTATATATAAAGAGAAACTATTGTATTATGTATAATACATAATGTAGAGATTCAGCAAAAATGGTTTTAAGAAGAGGTAAAATTTATGGGAACTGCTACTATATTCTTAAGAGATCACAAAGTAATTGGGAGTATCTTTGGAGAGGTAGGAGAGGGAGCAACCGAAACTAAGTATGCACAAAAAAGCAGAAGCAACTCTGTTACTGTGTGTGCTAAGTAAAAACAAAGAAAAAATTAAATCAGACACAGTAAGAGATTAGCACAAATAACAAAGTGCCAAAAAAGAAAGAGATATAAGCAGATTAGGAGTATTAAAAAGAAAAAGAAGGGAATGAGAATAAGTATGGTCTCCTCTTCATTACAGCACTGTCCACAGGGGCCAAGGTAAGGAATCAACCCACATGTCTATCAATAGATGAAGAAATAATAAAAATGTAGTGTGTGTACATCCATCAATAGTGGAATACTTTTTGAAGACAACATGGATGACCTTGAGAATTATGCAAAGTGAAATAAACCACAGAGAGACAAAATACTGCCCAACCTTTCCTATATGTAGAATTTCAGAGAGTATGGTGATGACCCTGGGCTGAAGTGTAATGGGTTAGCAGGGAGGGAGTTGGGTGAAGGATATAAAATTCCGCTAGATCCAGTGAGTTGTGGAGATCTTCTAAAGAGCATAAATACTGTGATGGTCAGTTCTAATTGTCCATTTGACACAATGCAGAACCACCCAGGAAGAGAACCTCCATGAAAGATCTTCCAGATCAGCTGAGTCTGGAGGCATTCTTGGGAGAGATTTTGTTAATTGGGTTGGTCCATATGGGAAGACTCAGCCTGAAGTGAGAGGCACAATTCCCGGGGCTTGTGTTCTTGGCTGTCTGAGCAGAGAGAAAGCTAGCTGACTACGAGCCTTGTGTGCATATCATCTCTCTACTCTTCACTGGCATGTGGTATGACTAGCTTCTTTAATACCTTGCCTTGATTTCCCAGCAATGTTGAACTGAACTTGGAACCGTGAGCTAGAAGAAACCCTTTCTCTCCAAAGACGCTTTTCATCAGCATATTTTGCCACAGCAACCACAATGAAACTGGAAAGTTACTGCAATTAATAATGATATATACTTGATATTTTCTGACATCTTAAATGTGCCTATGAAAATTCAAGTATGTAAGGTGACCTATGCTAATTATTTTCATTTAATAATATCACAAGGTATATAAATCAAAATGTCAAAATGCATGCACTTTTATTGGTCCATTATACTTAGTGAGATGGGGGAAGAAATCGGAAATGCATGTCTATCTAACTCATGTCTGCAACTAACATGTTTTATCATAAGAAGAGCACCTTGAGAGATGTAAGCTAGCAGAACTCTTGCCAATTATGTGCAAGACTTTAGCTTTGTCCCCTATAGCACAATAAGAATATTTTGAATTGTTTTCAGTAACCTACATTGATTTGATCAAAAACAAACCACTAGTTTAATGTGTATTATTGGTAGCATTGTATGCTATGAAACAAGAAACAATGACACATCCTTTTCTAATAAGTGCCCAGGATAGTAAATATGGCTGTGTTAGGGCCTATGCCAGGACCACTGTGAGACAAAACTCCTGGTCCACCAGTCACATGGAGCACATCAGCTGTGTCATAGCTGCACATCCCAACACAGGGTTAGGACTTAAAGTGCAGGCTTCCCTAAGACCGCCAGAAGATCTGACTCAGGAAACAGAACTATTGCCTCAAGCAAGGTCAGACTGACTGATGGACCTGGAGAATACCTTCATTTAGGCTAATTAGTGTCTGCAATAGCCATCATAATGTACCCAAAGGGAGCTCTATTTGTGATAGAAAATAGAATTACATTTTTAAAGAAGTTCCTGGAAGATGGAAATGACTTTCCAAAGAATAAAAAATACATTGATACAATTCTTCTTTTATTACTTGCACAAGCACTTCATCTTTCTGGATCCCATGATATTCTTTTTAGTGTCTATCAGTTAGTGTCAGGAGGTCAAAGCATTGCTGTATTGGGAGAATATTCTAGGCTAGGCTAGGACCTCTAACTACAGACAACTACAAGGAGAAGAAATAAGAGGATACAGGCAGGGTCTTCATTCCATAATATCTAATCATTTATCAGTTCATTCACTCTTTCAGAAATTCTTCTAGACTCTTGTTATATGGTAGGTATTACACTACGGACTTCCTCTGGGTCACACAAAAGAACCCAGAGTCAGGAGAGGCTCAGGGGATTAGCTTTGCATGCTGAGCGAGAATTCGTTATGTCATACAGACAGAAGTGCGTCAGGTCCCAGAAGAAGGCATCAGTGTTGCTTTCTGAAAGCTACATTTTTAAAGCCATAATTCTCCAGAATGTGTTGAGAATTGTCCTCTGAAGCTATTTCTGCTTCACACAGACGCAGCATTTGGATAACGGGACAAATGCTCATATTTTCAGCTCAAGTTCTTAAGTGGGGGAAACATGGCAGATGCGTCTTCCAAGTATAAAGGGCGAATTTGAACTGAATTTTAATTAAAATTACTCAAAGGCTTAGTGAATAATCTTTCCATAAAAAAATCTGTCCTATACGGAACTAAATGCTGTCACAGTAAATCAAAGTAGAAAGACAAAAACAGGAAAAGGTAACCAGTTATTAGCTGGCTCAATCCTGAGGCTATCTTCAGTGTAACAGTGGAAAATCATTTTCATTTTTCTTTGATAATTATACTTACACTAATCTGTAATGGCATTAACAATGAAGTAAAATCTTAGACTGAGCACAGCAAAACAAACTGATAAATTGACATTTATATTAGATGTACCTATATTTTAACATCTGTCATTGGGTTTCCTTATTCACGGAAGGTTTGAGAACTGAATTTTAAATTTAAAATGCAACGCTTAGAAATGCATTAAAGCATTCTTTCACTCTTGCATGTGTCAAATGTCAATACAGTTTATTTTCCGGCATAATCATCTTTAACTGTGGCAATCTCTCTTCCACAAAAAGAAGGTATACAGAATGCTGTGGAGAAGTTAAAATTTAATAGAAACTTAATTAACCAGTGTTGCTGAGTTCTTTATATAAATAGTGCTATCTTGGGTACTTTGCAAGATAAAAAAGATGAACTGGATAGGACCATGAGTCACAGGGGCCTCACACAATACACTTCAAAACACCTGTGATAAATGCTTTGATATCTGAATAAACAGTGTGCAAGGACTGGGAGTGTAACTCCAACCAAGGACTCCGTTACGTGATGGATTGCTATGTGCTGCACTGGGTGTGCAAAGGACAACAGTGAGAACCTGTGGCATGATCTTACCCTTTAAAGGACTTATAATCTTCAGAGAGGCAGGCTCATGCATAACATGGAAGCTACGGACATACAGAATACTGTAAAGTGTATAACTGCATACCAAAGAACAAAAGCCATCAGAACACGAGAGTTTGCTCAAGGAACAAACTGGTATTGACTGGAGAAGGTAGACTTGAGATATGCTGGAGAGGATGGGGTCTATTTGCAGAAGAAGAGGAGGGAGGGAAGGAAGATGAAGAGGAGGAGGAGAAGGAAGAGGAGGAAGAGAATGAGGAGAAGGAGGAAGAGGAGAAAGAGAGAGAGGGAGGGAGAGAGGGAGGAAGGGAGGGAGGGAGGGAGAAAGGAAGGAAGGAAGGAAGGAAGGAAGGAAGGAAGGAAGGAAGGAAGGAAACCATTAGACAGAGACTCAGTGTTCTAATGACCCCGGTCATGTGCTGACCACTAGTGAGTGTCTACTCAACCCTACTGCTTGTAGATGTGTTTTCTAAAATCTTGGGAGACTTAGAAGAAATAATGTAGTTGGCTTGTTCTGCCGTGAAGGAGTACATATTTTTAAAAACAAACTAGCCTTTGTTAAAACATGAGAGACCCTGGAGTGGAAATGCAACCTTGAAAAGAAAGGTTTAAGTCAGAAAAGACACTCAGAACTAGTTAGATGGCACAACAGGTAAAGGTCGCCAAACCTGGAGGCAAGAGGCAGGTCAGGCCGATTTCCTCCCAGGACAAAGTAATAGATCTTGGCAACAAGAAGTTTCAATGAAGTTGGATTTTTTAAAACTTTGAGTTCTGCTCTACTGAGCAGGAAGGTGTTGTGCAAGAAGGAGGTGATGAGAAGTCACTGGCAGATGTTGATTTAAAGCATAGCACCATTAGTGTGGAAACATTCATCTGTGGCTGGGAGTTTAGTGATTAGGGCCACACTAATAAAGTAATAAAGTTAATAAAGTAACAGAATTGCCCAGAGGGTGGGTTGACTTCATCTGAATCATATAGTCAGCGAGACTCACAACTTCCGCTGACTCAAAATGGATGCAGTAGTTACTATAGGAACCAGAAAAGAAGGATAACACAAACAAAACCCCCAGAAATTTGACCTAGGCAAAGTTCGTAGACAGAGAGGAGACCTTCAGTCACAAACCCTACCAGCTTATCTAACTATTTATACATGTATCTAAGACATCAAACACATCAAAGGCAATGATAAAACAAATCTAAACTTTCTGCCTTCCTTTATTACCCCTGAGACAGACCAAAGATATGGGTGTGAGCTCTGGCAGTTGAGAAGTCGTTGCAAATTCACCTGCACTAGGTTTACTTCCTTTTCCCATGAGGGCCTGCAACGTCTAACTTGCCCTTTATTCCAAGAGAGTAAGTTCTTCCCACCTTCCCCCAGAATCTCCCCAGCCAACCGTCTTCAGTGCCCTTGGTTTCCATGGCATGTTTACACTATTGCCTCTTCCCAGCTAGAGCCTTGGAATCCACCCAGAGGTTAAGTCCACTGTATGAATAAGCCTTGCAAACTAAGTGTACAAGGGCCAAGTCCTTGGAATATCCGCAAGTGGGGTTATGATCAGGCCTCTGCCCTATCTTGCTTAGTGTTTCCACTCTTTTAGGTTTTAGGGAGCCTCACCTTCCCCTCTCTCTAGCTTCTGCTCAGGTTGATGCTCTGGGCCACTGTAACTGTGCATGTGGAGGACTTGACCTCTCAGATTTCCTTCCAAATGTACTAGTCAACTTATATTGTATTATCAGTGACTGGTGCATGTTCCATCTGACTGTATCCCAACCTGTAAAAAATATGAATTGAAGTCCTGCACTAGTGACTTATAGTGAGGTGCTCATTTAAACAGTCTCTGGGGGTTGTTGTGGAGGATATGTTAGCCTCTCAGGAGAGTTGAAGGTAAGGCTCAATGAGATCATTCCTTCCTAATGCCCAAGGCCTTGGGTTTAGTCTCAACAAACAAAAATGAAAACAATAAAATTCTTCCTATGAATTTATTTTCTGCTAAACAACATTTAAAACTCATCTTATTTTTAATAAAATTCAAAGTTAAAAGGTATAAAACAGCTCCGTGCCATATAAATTCTATCATAATTATTTCAAGCAATTTGATGTTCACCTGACATGGTGGTGTCCTGGGTTACGTTTGTCATAGGATTTTTGTACGTATATGGCATACAGTTTGTAAGTAAAACCTGCCATCAGCTTAGCAATGCAGCTATGGTGGAAAGCCAGTTTTACTTGTACTCTTCTTAAACAATGCCCAAATTGTATTTTGTTCTTGGAGGGTTTTTTTTTTTTATTATTGATCCAGATAAATTTTGTCTGATGTCTTTTCAAAGACAGAATTATCAGAAAACTTCAGTAACCTCCTGGCATTTCTAATTGCATATTACTGCTAAGAATTTCATTTTTGTGGCTACAGATCTTCCAGTTTCTTCAGTGGTATTTCTAATGCAAAGAGACGGCTGTGGGAAATGCTCTTGCTGTCCTTGCTTCTTCCAGGCTCTGCAGATTTTCATTTCTTTCCCCTTTGCTACACTTGGAAAGCATATTTTCAAGCTAGTAATGCCCATTATAGTAGTATTATGTTTGATATACATCAATTAATTAAAATAAGTGATATCAAATATAATACGGGTTCACTTAAATATATTTTTTCAAGACAGGGTTTTTCTGTATAGCTTTGGAGCCTATCCTGGCACTAGCTCTTTTGTTTGTTTATTTGTTTGTTTTAAAGTTCTTATTTGTGTTTTTAATATATTATTCAATACTTTTATTATTTCTTTTTAAGTTTCCCCTTGCAAGTGGATGCTACGAGGGTGTAAGGCAGCTACAGAGGGCTGGGAAATGGTGGGGGGACTGGGGTGTATGATGTGTTAACGCAAAGGAAGAAAAAAGGAAACGTGGGACAGAAAGGAGACCAAATTCAGTGAGAAAGAAGATAGCTTCTTTTAATTCCACTCCTGAGCCAACAGCCAGCGTCAAAGTGGGTGACTTCAGTACATAAACTCAGGCATGATAATTCTAAAATATTCACTTTGGGGCTGGGGAGAAGGCTCAGTCAGTGAACTGCCTGCCACAGATGTGTGAGGACCTGCGTTCAAACACACTAACACCCTTATAGAAGCCAGACACTGCAGCATGTGTGTCTGTACCCTTGGCACTTGGTAGGATAGGTGAGGACAGGTGGATTCCTATAGTTGATTATTAGCCAAACGGCCTAAACAAATGGATGAGCTCCAAGTTCAGTCAAAGAATCTGTATCAAATGGAAGAGGCTTAGGCATAGTTAAGCGGAGTGAATGACAACATGAAATTGGCAAGAGAAAAAGTTTTGGAACACACACACACAAAGATAAAAAGCCATCAAGGAAGATGCCCATATCAATCGCTAGTCTCTGTACCTCCATGCACACATGTGCAAGAAGACCCATAAGTAAGCAAAAACCACATATGTGAATCTATAATTACATCATGTACACACACAGTATACAGCTTTGTGATGCACGCCAGTAGGATTTGCTGAAGGAGGCAGAGGCAGGGAGCACTAGCTCTTGTAGACCAGGCTGGCCTTGAACTCACAGAGATCTGCCTACCTATGCCTCCTGAGTGCTGGGATTAAAAGCATGCACCACCATCACCAGGCTTACTTAAATAATTTTACCCAGCATCTTCTTTCACAGTAGCAAAATTTTATGTATTTTATTACCTCAAATGTTTAATTGCATTATGAAATAACATATTATAAAAACCTAATCAATAAAACAGCTTTTCACTATATTGGACAGGCCCTCTTATTTTAATTTTTTTAAAAAAGAAGAATTCATTTCTCCTTATGTTTTAGTTTCATCTAAACCCCCAGAAAAGTTATCAAGAAATAGCCCCGATTTTCTCCCACTACTCAAAACTCTTCTGGCTCTGAATTATTTTCTTCTCTTGCATTCCAAGGATGAATTTCAGAATTTCAGACTTTTCTCTGCCATCCTTGGGTAACAACTTCTTCTTAAGAACATGGCGTCATTTTTTTCCCTCTCTGTGTGTACGGTGATCACTGTCATCCACTTCCATGCAGAAGAGCTGAGAAGTAGGTGGGTGGTGTTTATCAAAATCCTTGCAACTGCCAATATCTCTGTGACTTTGGGTTTTGAGGAGTTCCTGACTCCAGCCATACCACTCTGTCACACCACATTCTGGCCACGTTCTGAGACAACTGTGTGCCCAACTCTTGAATTTCTAAAGTTACAAATCTCCCTCTGACTAGCCATGATCGTTGATTGGTAAGCTACGTACACACTTTGAGTGTCCACAGATAAGGACAGTTGCAGTCAGGCTGCTGTAGAGGCCAAAACTTTAATGAACATGAGAAGTGCCTGACACACAGGAATCCCAGTGTAAGAGTTATTATTGTTACTGTTTTATTTAATATCAGAATGACTTGATGAAGAGTTATAATCATTATTTCCAGTATCTTCCACTTGGGGAAACTGAGATCCAATAGGATCATATCACTGTGATGAACATGTCTTGAAATTAGAAATTGAAAGTAATCAACTGATTTAACACACATTAATCACACAGGGAGTCTGTGTGATTAATGACAAGGGAAGGCAATAGGGAAGACAAAAGAGGTAGTCCGTTCTAGAAGCAGGTCACTAATAGTGTTGACTGCAACAAAGCCGGTAGATCCTCCTTAGAGCATATCTTACCCCATGCATGAACTCATTCACAGCCCGAGAGTGGCTGTGGTCATAGATGTGACGGCCTTCTCTGATCAGACACAGGAGCAACTGGATCATCCTGGAATTTGCTCAACACTACTCCTGTCAATCTCACACTTTCGTTTCAATATTTGATTCATTTTAGCTTGAAATTCATGTTTTATAGACATTATATTGTATTAATTTTAGTTTTTTTGGCTGGATTCATTCATTCTCTACTTAGCAGGCTAAACGTTTTTGTTGCCAACTACCTTCCATCACCCTCATAAAATGTATTTATTTAATAAAAACCATATTGTATATCTTGTAACATTTCAAATCTAATACTCCTTGTATTGAAGAAACTGAGATTTGGTAAGCTTCTCAGGGAAGTATATTTCCTTTGACATCAGCAGGTCATGTGACATTGTGCCTTGTCTTAGTATGTGGTGGCACACACATAAGTAGCTTGGATATCGAGACATGGTGATTTAGGTTTTGTTTTTAACTGATCCATGAAGCTTGCATTGCTCTCTTAATGGTGATTGGAGTGGAGGATCATTGAGAAAGCAACCAGGGTGTTTCCCATCGCATCTCAGCTCTTCGTAATCTTAAACTGCAGACTACGCTGGTATGCTTTGCTGTAGACTTCTACAGGACTCTGGGCACAATGCCTTCTCTGACAGTTCCCCAGAGCTGTTTTGGAAAAGTCCTATGCTGAAAATGCCAGAACGCAGCTTGAATTCTTGTCCCCTGTCGGGGAGAATCTTCCTGTCCGCGGGATTGCTCAGCTGTCTCAAACGTCATTGAGAGCTTTAGTGGTGAGTTTTGTTTCTGTGAAGTATGCTGACTGCCTTGCCCTGATTTAATTCACTCCACTAGCTCCAAAGGTAAAGAGCCTCGTCTGGAAGTTTCAGCTTTTGCTGTAAACGTTTCTGCATAGAGTCTAAAATTCAGTTCTTCCATTTCTTCCAAACTCACTTTTTTGGACGTATTGTTTACTTTCATTTTGATCAGCAACATGAGATTTTCTTTATGACAATAACTGAGTGTGTTAAGGATTGGTGTATCTAGAGATGGAGCGGAACATTTCCATGATTAGTAAAATGGTAAACGCGGTGTTTGAAGCCAGGCAGTCTTGCTCACTGCAGAGTCTGGACACGCATGGACTGTCCTGAGGACAGAAAAGGAATATCTAGACTTTTAAGTCAGTGTGCCTTTTGTGGCAGCAACAAGGATACCGATGCTAAACCTGGATTAAGAGAGCCCTTCACAAGCGTGCTGAGACACATAGTCCACTACTGAACCTGGATTAAGAGAGCCCTTCACAAGCATGCTGAGACACATAGTCCACTACTGGTTAGTGACCTGAAATTTAGAATACAATGCTGGAGAAGCCCTTCACCCAGACCACAAATGCCTACTAAAGTCTAAAGTCATTTAAATGCAATATATTTAAAATAACTCTTGCAGAAATGGTGGCTTTGCAATGCCAGAGATAAAGGAAAACATAAAAACATAAGAAAAGTTCAGAAAGTTGGTAGTATTGCATAACTAAAGTTAAATTCAATTGTAAAATTAAAATGAATATAAATATCTTAGGTATCAAAGAAAGGAGATGAATCTAGTCTCTTATACAAGTTGTGATCATTTTGATAAAATGAAAAAATTGTAAACTGAGAAGTAGAAAAGCAGATCAGAATGGAGAGGAAGTGTGACCTGCAGAAGATTTTGAGGCCACACAAAAATCCTCCACATGTTGCTTTGGTTGATACTCATGAGGAAAATCCAGACTTATCTAAATGTGTGGCTGGAAAACATGACAGTGCTGTCACAGATTTTTCAGATTGCTGTGCGTGTTCTTTAGTGTATCCAAAATTTAATTGAATTTTTAGGTTCATCTGTGGTGTCCCAATGGCAAGATTTTGATTTGAAGGCTGAATAGTATTGCATTGTGTGTGTGAGTGAGTGTGTGTGTGTGTGTGTGTGTGTGTATGCCACTTGTCCTTATCCATTCATCCATTGATCTAAATCCTGGTTGAGTCCATCTCTTAGCTATGATGATGATAGAGCTGCAGTGAATGTTGGCATACATGCATCTGTTTGGCTTGCTTTTTCACTTCCTTTGTGTACATACAGCAGTGAGATTCTGGGCTCCAATGTCATTCTACTGGAAACTTATGAAGCGTATGTGCCCTACAGCACCTTACTAACTTACATTCATTATGGGGTCAGTTCTCAAAGGTAAGCTGTCATACAGAATCTTAAACCACTTCAGTCATTTTGTTGTTTATTTAATATCTAGTATCTACTCAGACTCTGTGTAGGTCTTTTTAGCCACGTGTTGTTTATGACGTTATGTGTCACAGATTCTTAAAATAATCATGATTTTATTATTATTTATATAAGTATATATTATATAATTATTATTATTTATATAAAAATTGCAAATAAGTAAAAACAACACACACCAAAATTAACAGATTCTCAAAGCGCAACTTAATGAACTCATTCACAATTAGAATGGACATTTTAAATGGAGCCTATGTCACCTGAAGTCTTACACTTTTAGTATTGAATACATTCCATACACTTATCTAACACCAAACCAAAAAAATATGACAGAATTAGAACAAGAAAACCAATTAGCTTCATACCCTCTGCATAGAGATCCTCATTCCAAATTTATCCTGTGCTGTTTTATTTTAAAATATCTCCTTCCCCGCCCACAGCTTTGAAGTCACTGAGTTACAAAATCCAAATCGTGACTTTGCCGTGAGAACAGCCACTTGTCGGCTGAGGCCTAGGCCATCGGTGCTAATTAAAACAAATTAAGAAGTTTGTCTGCTGGTTGTTTTGAAACGCCGGCAGAGAACTTGATTACCGATGGCTATTTAATAAAAGGAGTCATCCAGCCCAACTTCCAGGCCTCTTCTAACAGGTGCCTAGAGAAAGTAATAAAAAGAGCAAGCAATTGAGTAACCCACGACACGGCTGAAGGTCGAAAATGAGTGACACATTTGCTTATACAATATGCTACTTCCTTAATTGTTGACATTTTCCACTTTAGATTATTTCAAAAGAAAGGAAGTGGAATTGCGCACAAATATTATGCCAAGAGTAAAGAAATCAGGTATAGCAGCCTGAAGCAGGATTTCTCTCACCGCCTGTGATCGTTGCTATTAGTGGCACATTCTTCTGTTTACTTCTAGCAAACAGGATTTAATTAAGTTCAGTTCATTGCTCCTCTAGCAGCTCTTATTAGATCTTTTATTACAGAGGCTTTAGCTGCCAGTTCAGGGGAACATTCGGCGGCGGGGGGGAGGGGAGAGCACGGTATATTTCCACCCTGGAACTAAGTAAAAGCACTCCAAAGGAAGCAAGTCTCCCACACATGAGACGGTCCATTTTCCACTGCTGTAACTAAAGAGCTGATGCTAAGAAAGTCTGACGGCTGAGAAGAGCAAGAGTGTGGCAGAGATGTCTGCTCAGCTTCTGGGATGGGCCACCTGCCTTGTGGGAATGTGCTGAGCAAGAAAGGGTCAGTGCGAGAGAAACAGAACACAAAGACAGTGGGGACCTCACCTTGGCCCTCAGTCCCAGGCGAGAGTTAGCCTCCTCCCTGGAGAAAAGTATTAATCCTTTCTTCAAAAGGTTTTTAAAATTAGCTAGCATGCTATTATATATCATTATACAGCTCACCCTCCTCATCCCCCCAGCTCTTTGCCAGCCTTTAGGCTCTACCAACATTTACCCGCACACTCGCACATACATATTCATACATGAACTCATATATATCGGGCTGGAGTCTACATATAGAGAGAACATGTGGGGTTTTTTGTTTGTTTGCTTGGTTTTTTGTTTTATTTTGTTTTTCTGAGTTTGGTTAACCTCAATATTATATTTTCTAGATTCATCCATTTTCCTAGAATTTCATCTTTCTTGACAGAAGAATAAAATTCCACTGTGCTTAGGAACCTTTCACTATCCACTCACTGGATAGTGACTATGACTATGGCCTTTCTTAAAGGCCCAATTCCCAAAATCGCAACAATGATAATCTTCAACAAGAGTTTCAATGATGTCAAACCATATTCTTTTTACTTATTGATTTTCATACAATGCATGCTGATTGAGGTTCCCCTCCCTGAATTCTTTCCAGAGTCTTCCTACTTCCCCACCCATACAAATCTACACCCTTCTCTCTCTCTCTCTCTCTCTCTCTCTCTCTCTCTCTCTCTCTCTCTCATTAGAATACAGAAAGGAATCTAAAAAATAAGATAAAATTTTTAAAAAAGCAGAAAAAGACAAAACAAATAAATGGGGGGGGTGCAAAAGAAAAGCACAAGTAGCCCAGATAGACACTGAGCCCACACAAGGGAACCTCATTAAGACTGAGCTCCCAAGGTCCAGTTGAAGAGCAGAAGGAGTGAGAGTATGAGCAAGGAAGTTAAGAACATGAGGGGTTCACCCATTGAGACAATGTGCCTGAGCTAATGGGAGCTCACCAACTCCAACTGGATGAGCATGGGATTAAACTAGTCCCTCTGAATGTGGTTGACAGTTGGGGTAGACTGAGGGGTCAATGATAATGGCACTGGGATTGGTCTCTACTACATGTACTGGCTTTTTGGGATCCTATCTTCTTTGGATGCATACCTTGCTCAGCCTGGATATAGGAGGGAAGGGCCTTGAACTTCCCACAGGGAAGGGTGCCTTGCCCTCTCTTAAGATTGGAGGGGGTGGGGGGAAGGTGTGTGGAGGGAGTGGGAGGAAAGTGGGAGGAGGGAAGGAAGTGGGAATTTGGATTGATAATTTTTTAAGTAATAAAATAAAATAATAATTTTTTAAAAAGACAAAATTGGGAAGCCTGAAAAATAAACAAAAGCTCTCTAAGGGAAAGAAAAATAAATCCCAAACAAAACATTGTGAGACAAAAAAAAAACCTCCAAAAGTACCACTAAGTTTGTTTTATATTAGCCATCTACTGCTGAGCATGGGGTTGATCCTTCAGTGTGGTTTGTATGCCCAGTGAGACTCCATGAGAGAAAACTAATTCTTCCTTCATAAGCAATTGTCAGTTGGAGACAGCTTCTGGGCTAGGGACAGGAGCTTCTGTCTGCTCCCCCTCTCAGCGCAGAGACCTTATTTGGCTTAGACAAGCAGGCCCTGTGCATGCTGCCACTGTCTCTGTGAGTTTGTATGTGTGCTGATACTGTTGGTCCAGGAAGGCCTCAAGTCATGTTCAAGCCATGACATTATGTAAATATGGCAAAAATATTTACTGAGCATGCATTACACTTGGCTCTCAGATAGTACTAGACTGAATATTTAAACAGCCCCAAATCCTAGCTCTCAGAGAAGCCCCACCCAGCTACACCCTGCTGACTGTGGTCTCTACCCCAGAACTTGAGGTGCCCATTGTGATGGGCACAGGCACAGTTCTTCCTCAGGAATAATGAACTTGAATTATTTAAGTTCATAAAACAAATAAACATACAACTTCTGATACGATTGGGGAGTGGATGGAGGGGAAGAGTACTGAGAGAGATGACTAAAAGGGGGGGGGGGGCTTTACCAAGTTGGGTAGAGGCCTGATGTAAGGGAAACTTTCAGAAGTCTATAAGGATGGCCCCAACTAAGACTCCTGGCTGTAGTGGAAGCAGAGCCTGAGCTGGCCATGCTTTGATCCAGATTGATAACTACCCTGGTTGTCAGAGAACCTTTATCCAATGACTGATAGAGGCAGGTTCAGAGACCCATGGCCAAACATTAGGTCAAGGACATTGGAGAGTCCTGCTGATAAGTCCAGCAGAAGAAGGAATCATAGGAGCCAAGGGCGTAATGGTCATTGGAGGAAAACCCACAGAAATGGCTAGCCTGGCTCATGGGAACTCAAGAGTCTGAACCAACAACCAGGGAGCCTGCACAGGACTGCATATATGTGACAGTTGTGTGGCTTGGTCTATTTGTGGAACTCCTGGCAATGGGTGCAGATCTGTCCCTAGCTCTTAGGCTGGCTCTTGGGAACCTATTCCACATGCTGGATTACCTTCCCCAGTCCGAATACAGGAGGTGACGAGTCTTACAGCAGCTTGATACGTCTTCCCTTTCTGATACCCATGGGAGGCCTGCCCTTTTCTGAGTGAATATGGAGGGTGCTGTAATGGGGTGGAGGAAAGGGGAGAGAAAGTGGGAAAAGAGGAGAGAGAGGAGGCTATGTTGGGGATATAAAATTAGTTAATTAATTTAAAAAAACTTCTGATGCCAAAGAGTCAGCATATAATGGCTAATGAAAGCAACATTAGGACAATTGTGTGGGGTGTACATTCAGTGTCCCCTTTTGGCAGATGGAGAGAAGAAAGCAGAAGTTGAGAATGGTTTAGTAAGCTTCCATCAGAGTAGGAGCAGTTCACCGGATTGCTCAAATGTTGAGAGCAGAGTACTAACCTCATATATCTACAGCAAAAAATGGTGCCTACATCGGAGCCTTTTACTGTGAGTTGGTCACAGTCACGTTTGGCCCCAGGATCTTCCCTTAAGTACCGGAGTGAACACTGGCATGACCGGGCAGGTCTCAGCAGCTCAGCCCACCCTCAAAGGCCTGCTGGCCTTGGATTAGCTGCTCACTTAGTCTCCTCCAGCTGAAAAGGATCCTGAGGAATTAAATGAGATCATGGATATGGAGCACTTAATAGAATGCCTGGCATATGGCGAAGAAGAAGTCAGTATTAATTTCCTCTCTGACTTGCCTCTCAGCACCTCGGTTGCTGTCTCCCCTGCAGTCCTAACTAACACTTTTTGATTATTTAATTAGTGTATGTTAGTTGTGCAAAGTAAGGAAAATCATTGACCTTTCCGAATATGGTTACAATGCAATTGATTATGTCTTTTCTTTATTATTTGGCCTATTTCCCTGGGATTTGTGGGGTTGGGATTAGGACAGTAGTACAGATATTTTTTTTCTGCCTGATCCAGTGGATTAAAATACCATAATTGTGTTTTTTAAGAGTTCCATTAAAAGCCTTCTGTGCAGATCTCTGCTGAGATCAAGTTCTCAGAAATGAGTGTTAACCTACAGTTGGGCAATCAGAGATAATAGTCCCTTTTCTATTGCTGTATTATCAGTATTGTGTGATCAGCAGCTTCCTCCTCTTTGTACCTTGAAGATTGTCCCATTCCTTCTACCAGTAACAGCTGTGTGGTTCTTTGGCTGGCTTCCCTGAATGACTCCCCATCTTAATCCAGCCTCCCGTTGTCTTTGGCAGTCTCAAGCAGAAATACATCTATGGATAGATTTGCAATTTTATTTTAATGATATACCAATTATTGTATGCATTTTTGTGTTAATATATCATTCATCCTGGTTTTGTCCTGTACTGGTATCCGATCCAGCAGCTGGTCTCTGTCTTACTTCCCCTCCTTTCCTGTTCTACTGGGGACTATCACTTTGCCTGTAAAATTTAGTGTCATCAAGGAGGACCTTCACTGCCAGTGCAAACACTTCTTCTTCATCCTATAAACATGTATCAAATACTGCTCCAAACTGACCACAAGCTAGATGCAGATTCCTACCCTGTGATGCTCCGGCCAATGTTATAAACTTGTTTATTAGACACCATGCTTTGCCTACCTGTTCTCACCTCCCAGAACAGAGGGTCCCTCCAGTCTTTAACCTCACCTAGCCTTAAAAGGACGGTTCTCTATTTTTGCATCAGATATTAAAACAGAGGACTTGTTTTGGGTTTTCTTTCCTTGTGGTTTTTTATTTTGTTTTGTTTTTCTCTGTTTCTACTATTTTTTCTGGTTTGTTTCTGTTTTTCTGTTGACTTCTAAATCATTTTCATCATATAGAGAGGACATATCTGTCGTAGGAATGAATAAAATGCTTGTTCATTCCCTGGCCACCTAGAATCATAAAATAACCACACAGAAAATTTGCAATAATGTTTGGCCAATAGCTTAAGCATATTTCTGGCTAACTCATATCTTAAATTAACCCATCTCCTTTAATCTGTGTATTGCCATGAGGCTGTGGCATACTGGGTAAAGTTCCATCCAGTGGCATCTGTCTCTGGTGGGGCTACATGGCTTCTCTTGACTCTGCCTTCTTTTCCCCAGCATTCAGTTTTGCTTTCCTTGCCTAGCTCTACTCTACCCTATCACAGGTCAAGACAATTTCTTTATTCATTAACTAATAAAAGCAACACATATACAGAAAGACTTCCTATATCACATATCCATTTCAGGAGGCTTGTTTGGTTTTGTTGTGACTGTTGCTTGGTTTGGCTTCTTCTGATTTTTTTTAAGAAGAACGTTGACATTTTATTTGTCATGTCAAATTGTGTACTTGTTCGCTGAAGACAAAGGTTTCACCAATAACTGAATATCTCATATGGTAAAAAACACTGACTGTCATGATTAGTAAAACTCAACATGAAGATCAATGCACATGTAGAAAATGTATAGAAGTTATAGAATACAGAGTGCAAGCTCAGAGTAACAGTGAGGATGACTTTAACTGCATGCTGAGGACTCAACAACTTCTGTGCCTGAAAATAACTATAATGATTCATTGTGTTATATCTAATACTATTTATTAAACATTGTCTTGCCCACTAGTTGATCAAATAAAATCTTCGGTATAATCAAATACTGGAAACTGTCCTCTCCGATACTGGGAACTCACCATAGAACTTAACAGAGCAATATATGATAGAAGAGATATTTTTGAATGTTAGAAAATTCTTCCACTTATTGTTTTTGGCCTTTGCCAATGCTCTCTGAAACCTGACTAAATTGCTCTCTGCCCTTTCACATGGTATTCCTTAATGCATGTGACCACAGCAATCATTAAACTTGGCCATTTCTGAGAACAACAGTATGAAAAGTTAGCCTATCCAATCCTCCCACTTACAGCAGAAGACTTTACTGGAAGAAGCCAACCAACCCCTTGACCAAACTCTCTCCCTTCCATCAGATGTCAATGCATCTGGACACTATGGCCCAGGTAACCAAGCGCTTTTAATTTGCTTCTGTGTTTTAGCATAAGTAATTTGATTTGTGACTTTAGTTTGGAGATGAATAGTATAAAGAAGATTCAGAATGAAAGAACAAGTGTTGTATAGTAGAGACATAGCAAATTTTATCACAGAGTAACTTATTCATCTTTATAATGGGAGAATTAAAAAATAATCCCTGCCAAAGAATCCAACTGAACAACATTCTGGCAAACCTTCACCCATCTAAAGAGGTATTAATATTCTTCCTGGGGATGTTATTGTGTACGATCATAGCATCTCCAGAACTCTTGTTAGTAGCTGTGTCTCAAACAATATGTATGGGTTGCTGTAGTTTGTTGCAGGCCACTGAAGCATTCTGGGAACTTGGTGCATCTGTAGCAGAATCAAATGTATCCCCATGACAAGAATGAATACACTCAGGACTGACAATGGGAACTTAGAAGTTGCCCAAATCAAAGGTGAGAGTCCCCACTCAACCGACCCTTGTCCTCTATGTTGGGATTCTACAGGTCAAGAGAAAGGCTTCTGATTTGATGACAAGCATTTCTTTATTACTTAGAGCACTTTTATAAAACATATTTATATTTGTTACATGTTGGGTTGGGGATGTCACAGCTTGTGTGTGGAGATCAGAGGACAACTCTGTGGAGTCAGTTCTCTCCCTCCACCTCGACACAGATTCTGGGTATAAAACTTAACCCACAGGCTTGTGTGGCAAGGGTCTTCACCTATCAAGCCTTTTCCCTGGCCTCTGCTTGAATGCTATTTGAGTCTATAGGCTTACTGCCTCAGAGGAGGGAACTCGGAACACAGCTTCCCTTCGCTCCAGGCAGGCTTTCCTGGGGAATCATATTTCTTGACTGCATGCTAAGTAGCTTTATCCACAGAGCTTCCACCCTCCCAGAAATGTCACAGCACCACCCTGTTCCTAGCTTGTCATCACTCACCTGGAACCCATGCCTTAAGTAGTGTGCCATCGTTCAGTACAGTCTGTTTCAAAACATCCCTGGGTATTAAGTTCAGCTAGAGCCATGATTGGTGGCTATTTCTGGCAGCATTCTTCTCATCTGGGGACATGGTCAGTCTTTAGTGAGCAAAGGGAATGTGAACACCAATATAGAGTTCAAAGTTTATCATCATCTCAGTGACTCAGGGCATCTCTGCTTGCAGCCACTGGTGCCAGAACTCTTGTTTTTGCTTACATTGATAAATCATGTACCCACCTACTTTGAAGGTTTAACATTAGGAGAATACATTTTTCCAGTTTTAAATTTAATGTTAGAATTCATTAAAATATATGTGCTTATATTCCTATGTTCTTAAAGTATGATGGGAATCTACAAGGATGGCTCTCGATGGGCAGTGGCGTCTCTCCAGTTCCTTAATCTCAAATACAATATGATGAAAGACACTTCAGCTATGTGCTGCTTAATTTGATTCTTATTTATCTTCATTCCCACAAATGGCATGTCTTTAAGAAAATATCTTTATTTTTATTTCTTTGCAAAGAACCTTCAAAAGTATATTAAACTGAAATGTTGGCACCAAAATCACTCATTTCCACAATTTCATTGTCTAGGCTATAGGCCAAAGCATCTGAATTGCATATCATTTTTGTCTTTAAGCATAATTTTTATTACATTATAAAAAAAAAGAAACAGGATTAAGGCCGAGCATGCAGCTCTGTAGGAGCCTAACTTGTGCAAGGCCCTAGAGAAACCATTCCCCAATACCACAAAGGTAACTAAACTGTGATAAAATTCTTAACTTTCTTCTTTGCTCCACTGTTTAAAGCTAATTGCCAATATTAAATCATAATATAATTGTATTCACATTGAATGTTCTGTAATTGCATAATTTGTTGAGTCCACAAACATTCTTAAGTGTTCTCTTCCAATACCTGTAAAACAAAATCAGTTGGTGGGGCTGGAGTGTTGGCCCAGTGGTTAAGTGAACTCGCTCCTCTTGTAGAGGATCAGAACTTAGTTCCCGGTACCAGCATCTGTGTCAGGCAGCTTATGATCGCCTGGAACACCAGCTCTCAGGGAACCAACAGCCTCTTCTGAACTCTATGAACCCCTGCACTCATGTGCACCTACCTGTACATAGATACACACATAATTCAAAAGTAACAAAAGTAAACCTTTAAAAAAAATCAGCTTCTGTCCCCCAAAGCCGAATTGCCAGCATGCCGCTTCTCCACTCTTAGCAGGAGCCTTGGCGCCTGCCTCTTCAGTGTGCGTTCAGATGCTCTCCCCCAATTGTCTGCCTCTCCCCATGGCCAATCTGATTATGGCGGATAAGAGGACAGGGGGAAAACAGATATTTTAAATTCACAAAGAAGCCAAACTCCATCAGAGGAAGTCGTTTCAGGCTCCCTTTGCCAGATCCTAGCCTGTATCCAATTGTTCTACTCATTCTGGAATTCCTAGTAAGCTCTGATGATGTCTACACAGAGATGAAACCTATAAAGAAATAAAGGAGAGGGGGCTAAAAGGCCCACAAAGCTGTGTGGAGCATGGGGGGTTATCACTATTAAAAGGATCTTTTTGTAAGTGCTAGTTATTTTGACAATTTGTAACTTTGTTATCTGAAGTATTGAGAGAATAAACTTATACCATAACTAATAAAATAACGGAAGTGCTGGAGATGGCTCGGGAGTTAAGAGTGCTTACTGCACTAATAGGGCACCCAAAGTTAGCTCCCATTACTCACTGAGGCAGCTCTGTAACTTCAGCTTAGGGGAAATTTGACACCTTTGACCTCTGAGAGTACCATCTACACACTTACGCACATTCACCACACACACACACACACACACACACACACTCAGTTTAAAGTGAAATTTTGAAATGTTTTTCTAAAGACCGTAGATGAAACATGACCATCAGTTCAAAGGGCTGTCTGGACTACAGATTTTCCAGCGTCTCCCAAATCCTACAAGGGAAGCAAATGGCTCTAAAGGATTTTTGTAGTCACTTAAGCATCTCTGGATTTATTTTTGAGCTCAGATCTGTTTAGTCACTGTAGATGTGTACTTGCAACCATCAGGAATAGTCCAGAAATACACAACTTAGTGCCTCACTTCAGAATCAGCAGAGGACATCACGATTTTCATTCCATTTCACCCGGTCTTTGGTCTTCAGCCTAATATGGATATAAAATGTATCTGGCAGCACCGTTTCCAGTGTTCCTGGCGCTTGCCAGAAGGCTTAGCCCTTCACACAAGGAGCTCTTTATTTCAGTAAATACAAAAGGGCGTAATACTCTAAACAACTCGTCACATTCCTTCCAGTGTCCCTTGGACCCAAGAGCATAGTTTAATGTATACTATGCATTTGACTGTGTTTTCAAAGTGGCATTTTTTCTTTTAATTGTTGCCCTTTAGAAGTTCTTTGTACACAGCGCTGAGGTTACAATCCAGCGTAATAACTTTTATCACTTTGACACTGGAAGAGAATACTGTCCTTGCCCAAATTTCTCAAGCTTATTTCTTCCATAAATTTTTTATAACATAACATTCACATTGTTATACTAAGAAGAATAATTTTTATAAAACTGGCCTATAGTTTCTAGATTATGATTGTGGAAGATGTTGACATATTTTTACACTGTGTGGAGATCTTAGCTGAGTGAATGATTTAATTTTCCTCAATGCCTGATGCTATAGTGACCTGGATACAGCCACTACAGTAATGCTCATGACTACTAACAAAATGTGTGTATAGGTCTTTGAGCATGTACATGGTATTGCCAAAGTCTGGAAAGTGCTATTAATCTTACCCTAGAATGGAAGCAAGAAATTGAGAGTTACTGTTGACATGGGGAATATGAAGATTTAGGCTCTGAATTAAATAAAGATATTAAATTCAATAATAGAGCAGACTCTCTCAATTCTATATATGCTGATTCATGTTAAAATCTACTCGTATGTATCTCTAGATGTAGATACGGGGGATTAAACCTCAATGGGTATCAAATGTTGTATCTGTAGTAGATATGTAGGAGGATGACAAAATTATTATAACACAAGAAACGAGCTCTGAGAAAGCAATATCCAGAAGATGTTATAGATGAAAATGGGAGTCTCTTCCATTTCCCGGTATTTTCTGAAAGGCCCTAATAGGAGAAAACTCTAAGAGTGGGAGACCAAAAGCACTCCAAATGCTTCCTCATCTCTGTTGACTTTAAAATCTGATTTATATCATTTACTTATTTCCTATTCCTGTGGTCATTTTGTGAAGAATTGTATCTGATTTGTTCATTATTTTTTTCTAGGAAAATTTCAATCACATACTCTATTAGTTTCAGCTAAATATTAAAAAATTAGCTGGAAAAAGAAACCCCTGCTTCCTATTTTTGCTTTTAAAAGAATCATATGGTCTGTTTTTTTCCCCAGTAAATGATATATGTATTTACTTAGCTGGCAGTTCTTCAAGGGTTGAGTTTCTGGTTCTTGTGGATTTGGGTTGTTTTTTGTTTGTCTGTTTAGTGTCATTTTCAAACAGGATCTCATGATGGAGCCCAGACGTTCCCTGAACTCAGAGTCTCCAGCAGGTCCACAGAGTCCTAGGGCTGTAGCTATGTGACAGCACACTAGTGTGGCTGAGAATTTGAGGTCATGTCTGAGTCTACTTCCTGCTTTCTCAGCAACCCATAACCTTTAATTCTTATGTTAAAAGGTTGTTGTAATGGGCTCTTCATAATGACTCAAATAATGATATAAAATTCTTCATTAGATGATAAATGTTCACACTGAATATTGTACATTACTTGAATTACTGTTAGGTCTGTAATACTCTTAAATGATGGCCTCTAGAATTACCAATAAACTTGCTTTTAGATGAGCAGTTTAAATTTTATATTTTTAAAATTAGAAGGATATAGCTCACATAAACAATAAGAAATTATGTCATATTTTGTACATTATTAGGGATAAAGTTTTATTTTCTATCTAGTGTTAGTTATATAATGCCCATAGTCACTCTTAGGTATTAGGTAAATACCATACATTGACTAGAGGATTATTAATAGCAGTTTCAACTTTTACACAACCTGATTTCCCACAGGTTTTTGTTGTTTGGATTAAGATGCATATCTTAAATTGCTTCTACTTTAAAAGCATTATATCATCAGTTATCATTTTGTAAAAACTATTTTTTTAAAGCATGGTCCATGCATTTAAACTGTCTATTGTTCTCTACAAATCTCCACTTGCAGCTGACAAAGTTAATGATTGAAAGGTCACAGAATTCTGCTAGGATTAAAGATATTTGACTTTTATAGATCAAATGTGACGGTAAGATGAGCTGTACTTAGTCCCCTTTGCAGAAATACACATAGAATACAAAATGGGATGGCATTGTGCCTCTGTGGCTTGTATCCTTAAATTCCAACCTTAGCTAATCCACATGCATGAAAGATTGCAGGTAATAGGGTGTGTTTCCTCCCATACCCAAGTTATCCCTGACCAGCAGGAGGTGTTTCTCCACGCAATAACAGCAACAAAGGCCCTTTCCTTTTAGAATTTTCCCATCTTCTAGGAGTCCAGAGTCCTTTGTTTCTAGTCCAAAATCTAAAGACGAAATTACAGTGAGCGTATATGGAAGCTTCTAGAGGGCCAGGTATAGAGACGGCTGCTACCACCTGTATGCACTGTCCTTTGACTAGAAATGTATCAAAAGTCTTACTGCATGGGAGCCAGGAAAATGAGAGGAAGAGAGCCAGTGGTCCTTCTAATCCTGCTGATTCACTTATTTCTAAAGCGGGGGAAACACCAACGCGTTTGGGACTGGTTTCTACAATTACTTCAGTCACTAAAGCACTTAGAAAACTGATCAGATTCTAATTTTGTACCTAAGTCTGATAGAGCTCACAGCCCCCAAAGAAAGGACTCTACTAAACAGATATATGGATAAATAGATCATTCATTGCACATGGAGTCTAATGTAAGTCATATGAGAGCTTGGCTGGGCCTTTCTGTCTTAGAACAGTTGACTGGTGCCTACTAGATCCTTGACCGTATTACTGAGGTGCACGCCTACATGAATGCATGAGTCTGGAGACAGGGAATCAATTTCATGAACAAAATAGTAAGGGAATTTAAGCTAGCTTGAAGCGAGGGAAAATCTTTCTGACAATAAATCCTGAGGCTTAAGATGGGAGCTGAGCTAGCAAAGAGAAGAGGTGCATGATGGGCAAGTTTTCAGGAGGACAGAACAACATAGCAAAGGGTGTGCTGGGTTTAGTTTGGCACATAAGGAGCATACAAAAGCCAGTGTTGCAGGGACACTGGGGGTCTGAATGTCGATAACGGGAAGGAAGCTAGCAGAGCTGGCAAGGACTTATATGACCAATGTGGCCTCTCAGTCTTCTCTAAAGGCACAAGTGGGAAACCGATAAAAAGCAAAAGAAAGGAAGGGCAATGGGGTCGTGTTTTCCTCCAGCACCAGCTTTATGTGAAGAAGGGGTTGAATTGGGAACTGAGTGAAGGTGGAGGGACTACTCAGGAAACCATTTTAAATATCCAAGTGAGGTGACTAGTACAGTGTGGAGGGGGGAAGGGGAGCAGCAAAGTGACAGCCAGGCAGGCAGGGGGTTGAAACAGACTGTGTAGACCCGGAGAGTGGGGAGAGGCACGCATATGCATGCTCATGCGGCTTTAGGGCTTCTAGTTCCACTCACTGTTCTTCCAAGTGTAGATGCTGCAGACCTGTCAAGACAACGAACATTGCTTCTTCCAGATCCTTTGGGAAGCCGCATCCCCATTCCGGATTAGCGCAACTGCTGGGCATTAGACATTCCTATTGGAGCTACTGTCTTGATTTGTTTCTTTTTTCCTTTGCTAAAGGAAATGAATTAGGGCTGGACATAATTTACACCTGTAAGTACAGCACTTAGAAGGTAGAGGCCCAAAAATCAGCTCATCATAATGTCGGCTACATACAACTTCATGTCAGCTAAATAGTAAGTTTAAGGTCAGCCTGTACTATGTGAAAACTTATCTAAAATATTAAAACTTGACTAAAATATTATTTATTTATCCTATAAATAATAATAACTAAAGTAAATTATGTAAATTCATGATTAGAGTGGAGGATTCTGGAGGCAAATGTCTTTAAAACTGCCTTTAAAATATTTTGTTAAAATTTCATCTTTAATAATGTACTTTTGAGACTGGAGAGATGTCACAGCAGTTAAGAAAAAGTACTGTCCCTGCAAAGGAAGCAGTTTAGTCACCAGCGCCTACTTTGTGGCTCACAGCGGTCTCCAGCCCCAGGGCAGCCAACACCCTAAACTGGCCTCTCTGGACACCTGCAATTATGTGCAACCACATAGAGACACATATATTTTTCAAACATTTAAAAATATATTCATAAAAGCTAAGTTTGGACCATCTTTATATCTTGAGGACATGGTCTTATTGATTCTGCTTAGTTCTTTGCTTTAAGTTTAGGAAGCGATCCATAAAGTGTTCCATTGTTGAAGTCATCCCTGAAGCCAATGCCCTGCTCAGTTCTTCTGATTCACGCTCTGCTGGGGTTTCTCTGGATAGGCTCCCGCCTCCATTCTGCTCTGCCCCCTCTTCCTGTCCTTCACTGGTAGATCTATCTGTTTGTTTTTACTATCCAGAAAGCAGACAGCATCGTGACTCCCTAGGGTAAGTGTTACTTCTATCTACTTATTAGCTCTTAAGAGGGTATGCTCATTTGGGTGAAAGAATATCCTGAGCTCAGAGACGAGCGGAGCTGCTTCTCACAGGTCCACATGCTGCGAAGATCTGGCAGCTTTCCTGGAGGGATGGTAAAGTTGTGGCCAAAGCAATGGTTCCGGCATGTTCCTTCCCTCATTCTACTAAAGATAGAGCCTAATTTCCGGGACTCTCTGCCAAAGACATTTACATGTGTTAAATGTTGTTCCAATTTTAAATAGTTTATGTGAATAATTTTCACCTCAAATGCACTATTTTAGCTACAAAAGAGTAGAGAAAATTCTTTAATTGCCTGTTACACTATAAAGAAAAAAAATACTGTAGAAATAAAGATTTTTATAAAATGTTTTTTATTATTTTTTACAAATAGCTTATGCTTACAATCTTACCTTTCTAATTCTTGACTATTAGGATGCTCCTTCTTTTTTCCTTTCTTGTATACCCCAGATTAATTTTTATTTGCATTCTGATTTAAATTCTTTTTCAGGAATCTTTACAATTCTTTTTTTCCTCCCAGTTCTCTTTAGTCACACAGTCTTCTCACTTCAATATTATGCTGTCTCTTGTCCAACACATAGGATATGAGGAAATCTTAAACTCTCTTTGTCGAACTGACTTCACTCTGTCTCTTGAAGTAGGATATGATATAAACATGGCATTAGTCTGAAGACAAATTTCAATGTTACTTTTACCATTCTGGGCACGTATTTGCATATTTTACTTAACTCCAACTGGACACTTGTCACAGGGCTATAAAAGGGGGCCATTGGGACTGAAGAAATGACTCAGCAGGTGGCTTCTGCTCTACCAGTGGGCCCAGATGCTATTCCCGGAACCCACGCTGTACAGTTCACAACCACCTGTGATTCCAGCTCTAAGTGATCTGGCCTGGTACCCTGTCCTAACCTCTGCCAGCATCCCATACACACAACTAAAACCAGAAATAAACCTTTTAAAAAAGAAACTAAGAAGAGCCCAAGACCTCTGAATAAAGTCACGTGTGCAGACGGACTCCAGAGTCAAATGGCAGGTGCCTTTGTCTTTAAGAGGTCACTGCAACGATCTGTGTCACACTGCTTTCAGGCAACTGGCCCAGAGGATCAAATACCCACTTCCTGAAAACAGTATTACTGAAGAGAAAGCCTTCGCCTTATAACCATCCAGACTTACGGCCAAAAATTAAAGAAGGACCTTTTAAAACATCCAAAGAGTCAGGCGTGCCTTCTATAACAAGGGGCATGTACCAGCTATGTGAATCAGCTCAAGAAAGAGGCTCAGGAGCAAGAGTGTGCTTCCCTTTTGTGGCCTTCCCACACCTGCCTTGAGCCTGCTTTTCCCCTTGGAACATGATCTTTTTATAGCAATGGTGGTAATTAGATCGTGTCCCTTTTAGACACTCTTAGTCATCTTTAGACTTGTATCCAGTATCTCTACCTCAAAATAGAATGAAAATTCAGTTTCTTAGCCTGTGATTTTGCTGTTCATTTTTCTAGAATGGAATGAACCTTCAAGACGCCATCCCAGGCCCTGAAGGCAGTTACTGTGTGTCCATTCTTATGTCCCTTAAGAACAGAAAACCAGTGTGTAGAGTCAGATGCTCAGTTCTGCTGAAATGGTGTTTTCTCTAGTAAAGTAGCTGAAGGAGATATGCCAGCAGAGTAGTTTTCTTACCATAAGATAAGAATTTGCCTCTAAATCATAACGCATACTAGTAATCTATTATAAGCCTAAGAATTCTAAGTCATTTGAGTGTTTATTATTATTTTAAATCTTCTCCTCGTGATACTATTAGAACATCCTCTCATAAAGCCAAGGTGCACCCTTTGCATCTATGATCAGCTTTTAGAAGTTAGTCTGCAATCATCTTTTACATAGGCTTCATACCTTCTTCCAGAATACCCAGTTTGAAGTCATTAGTCAGGTTAGTGTCTAATACTCATCCAATCTGTTTAACTTATTCAGCTATGAATATCCCCAGTGCTGGGGTGGATAGTGGGAATGCAGCAACAGATAGACAAGGTCTCTGACTTCAAAGATCTTCCATAAGCCAGGAAGACTGGTAATATTTAGGTGATTACTACATGATGCAAAAGAAACCTGCAGGATGAAAAAATGACACAGTAAAAAGAGGCACAGCACATCCGGTGGTCTTTTTGCAATAGTGATGTTACCATTGGCACCGAAAGATGAATCGGGCTTGGCTAGAAAGAAGGACTGGAGAAAGACAAAAGCAGAGAGATCACCACCAGAAGAAAAGGCCTGGGTATGTGAGGAGGTGAGAGGAAAGGCTATTCACCGATGAACTGGCAGAGACTCCAGAGGGGTGGAAAGGAGGAAGAAACAGGGACGTCCAGAGGTGCTAAAGCTGAGAGGACTTTGACCTGCAGTCACCTCTGGGATCATTGATGCCTTCTCTTCACCAATCCAGAATCATTCCATCTTAGCTGCGGTCTACATGCATAGGCCTAAACCGCTTGGCAATTATTTCCTTATATCTCCCACCAAGAGTGTGCTCATTCGCTGTCTCCAATTCCTGTTATCAAATCCAGAATGCATTTACTGGTCAGTGTCTTCTCCAAAATCTGTTCATTTATTCCGTCTACAATGGTTATTGTCTTGCAAAATATATGATGCCATGCACCCTAGCTGCTGGGAAGACCTGCTGATGCCTCCCCTGACATAAGCTCCTCTGCATTTCTTCCTCCTCTTAACGTGCAGTGGGTGACAGATACCGTCATCTGTACAATGCCTGGTAGCTTAGTTCTTGCAAGGGTTTGAGCCTAGCTGTACTCTGTTCTAGAGACTGAGAGCCAGTCCCACTTGTTTTCAGCAGGGGTTCTGTTCACACCTCAGTCTAGAAGCTCGAAATAACTAATAAGTATTCCAATACTAAATGTAATCTGCAACTGCATGAGAGTCCCCTTAGTTCGGACATTCTTAATGAGCCCCCGTTGGCAAGACAAATCAACTAAACCACTTGTTTCAAAGTCGTTAAACTCTGATCTAATACAATTTCTCTTAAAAGTCACTAGTTCTTACGGGGTTCACGGGATTAGCCGGAAATGTAATAAATTATAGGGAATCAAAATAAAAGAACAGCTGACACTGGAGAATGCAGAAAAGAAAAAGGCTTGCATTAGTCCAGAATGAGGCGTCCACGGGCCTAGTGCAGCATGCTCTCTGCCATAGCTTAGGGGTGTATTTACTCGTGAGTTTAACATTTCATTGTAATCATGGCAAGTCTAAGAAAATGGAGTAGACTTTTACCAGTCGATGGTAACAGCAAGACCCTCCTTTTCCCTCCCTCCCTCCATGGTCCTCCAGCTCCCTCGCCCTCTCCCTCTTTCCCCGCCTCTTCTTCACCTTGCTTTTACAGTTCTCTGTCTGAATTTATAGCCAGTACCTTCACTAATTGTGTCTGCATTTCCTAGACATGCTCTTCTTGCTTCCAGCAGGTTCTATATTTCATAGTAAGTTTTAGAGTTGAATCCTAATTGCCACCACAGTGACCAGGATACTAGAGGCTTAACCCTCCCCAGTGTATCCTGATCTATATGAAGGACAAGGAAAAGCCACTTCCAGTGAAGGTGTTTTGAAGACCACAGAGGAATCATACTGAAATACCAGGGGTTGTAGAATGGGAAGCGATAGTCTGTGTCTTCCATATGTATTCTTCTGCTGTGGCTGCTGCCCTACACCCAGGGGAGCTCAGCTGATAAACCTGCTAGACATCAAATGAACTATTGGAGGGGTCTCCTCTCTTGTCCATGGCAGACAATTGCTGAAGCCAACATTCAGAGTATTCTTCAAGAGGAAGTGCTGGGAGGATAAGGAGTTCACAAGGAGCCATGGGTTTATTTACAGGTTGGTTTCCCCATAAAACATCTGGTCCCCTGATTTGGTTTTCTCATCCCAGCCAGTCTCCTAGGGGCTCACTGATATTTTCGAATAACTGGTATGATAGAACCTGGTCAAAAGGAAGGGGTTTTTCACTTTAGAAAGGACTTTATTTTTATTTATTTACTTCCTATCTCTTACCCAACTGGTATTCTTAGAGCAATTGCCAGCAATTGCATTCATTATCTATATGAAAATTCCAGACCACTCAAAGAAATCGCAGTTAAAGATGAACAAACACATCTAAAGGAAAGAAATAATAGACTGATGTAGTAGTAGGAGGTTTTTTATTTTTTTCCCGGCAGCTCAGCCCGGAAACAATCACACAGAAACCATATTATTTGCAATAATGTTTGGTCAATAGCTTAAGCGTATTTCTGGCTAACTCTTATATCCTAAATTAGGCCATCTCCATTAATCTATGTATTGCTATGTAACTGTGGCTTATGGGGTAAAGTTCTGGCGTGTGTCTCTTGTGGAGCTACATAGCTACTCTCTGACTCCACCTCCTTTCTCCCAGCATTCAGTTTAGTTCCCCCCCCCACCCTGCCTAGCGCTACTCTACCCTATCACAGGCCCAAAACAGCTTCTTTATTAACCAATGGTGTTCACAGCATACAGATGGGAATCCCACATCAGGCTGGCATTCATGCTCTGGGTCACCCATGCTGTCCTGTCTCGACTCCCCAGGGTACTCACCAAAGAACTTTTCACCCTATATGAAACAATGTTGGATTGTGAAAGCTAACTTCAAATAGCACCATATTCTGAATCTGCACACAGACTTTGGAACTTATTTTCAACATAGCATAATCTATTTTCACTTTGGTGCAGGGGAAAGATGAATATCACCCAGGTTTAGTGAAAATCATTCCAGTCTCTAGGCTCTCTTTACCCCCTCCCAGATCCTCCAGCCTGAAATGATACAGGCTCTACTCCAGCCAGTGTAATTATAGCCAGAAGTTTTACAGCTTTCAAAACTGTGTAGACAAATACCTTTGCACAAATATACAAAGTTCACTGTTCAAACTAAATGATCCATTCTCTGCCTGTTTACCACTCATCAGTGATAGTATATCAATTCACATATACTAAAATTGGAACAATACAGAGAAGATTAGCATGGCCCCTGCGCAAGGATGACATGCAGATTCGTGAAGTGTTCCATATTTTTTTATAAAAAATCCTACTGATTCATGAGCATGTAAGAGTCTTTCATCTTTTGATATCTTCTTCAATTTCTTTTTCAATGTCTTAAAGTTTTTAATCATACAAGTCTTTCACTTGTTTGTTTAGAGTTATCTTAAGATATTTATATTATTTGAGGCTATTGTGAACATCTCTTTTCCTTTTGTTTCTTTATTTTATTTTTTAATTAACGTTTTCATTTATTTTATATACCAATCAGTTTACCCTCCATCCTCTCCTCCCAACCCCTCCCCTTTCCCACCTGTCTACCTTCCCATCTACTCCTTCTCCATCTCCATTCAGAAAGGGACAGGCATCCTATGGACTTATTTGTTTCTGAGTCTGTTTGGCTTTTCATATATAGGAAGATTATTGATTTTTTTGAGATAATTTTGTATCCAGTTAATTTGCTGAAAGTGTTTTATAGCTGTAAGAGTTTCCTGGTGGAAATTTTAGGGTCACACATGTATATTATCATATGATCTACAAATAAAAATACTTTGATTTCTTTCTTCCCCCCCCCCAAAAAAAAGAACTGGATGTATGCAGGAGAAATCAAAGATACGTGCTTATAATCATGGCATTTATGGAATGCCGTAGAGGTGGAGGCAGGAGGATCTCTAGGGCTTGATGACAAATCAGCTTAGCCTACTCTCCAAATTCCAGGCCAATCAGAGTAGGTCCCCAAAATAAACAAAGGTGGATGGCGCCTAAGAAATGGCCTCAAGGCTGCCCTCTCCTCTCACCTCCACGTAAATGTACGCTCATAAGCACTTACACATATAGAATGCATGCATACACACACAAGCAAACGTTTATTCTGTTGGCGTGTGAAGAGAATCTTACAACCTTGCTGTAACAGGGGATCTTGACAAAAATAATCAGTGCTTATCTATACAAAGTAATCAATAGTTTCATTTGTCCTTATTCTCAAACTTGTCAGTTCTTACCTTTTAGACTTTGAATGACCAAATTAGGTGACTTTGCATGCACACACGTATGTGTGTTTGCACTTAGAAGCATGCACACATGTGAGTTAATTTGTCAATGCCTTCTCTTGCTACAGAATTAGATATCTGGTTTGTTCTTGGAAGTAATTCTCTTATCATAGGCTTCTGTCATTAGAAAATTCCTACAATTTTTAAGTTCCTTTCATGCAGATGCCTGTCCTTGTTTCTTTTATCTCATGACATATTTCAGTCATGATTTTACTTCCCCTTTTAGAATTACTAAATGCTAGGCACCAGCACAGACTGAAAGCCTTTGTTGGGTACAGTCTGCCATTTGTTGAAGTTATTCATCCTGGTTAAGCCAGCAATGACCGGGCAGTTTGGATTTTTATAGTCTGCATATTACCATGCTAGAAATCGCATGGTAAAAGAAGGGGGCTTTCCTTATTGAAAAATGCCTAAGAGATATATTATGGGTCCTCTTCTCTTGAAAGCAGCCATTGCTATGAGGCCAGAGAGGAGCAGCCAATGACCACAAACCCCTTCCTGAATGTCAAGCTCAGGGGCCAGTGGGCTCACTTTCCACTCTTCCACTAATCTCATCCAAGCCCCATCAGCTACCTTGAATCTTCCAGGTAGCAAGGCCTTCAACCTTGTAGTTTCTGTTTGTTTCATCCACAGGAGTCTTGTTCTCAGTATGTAAAATCTTAGCGTATACAGGAATTTTATGTGTGTTACATTTCTTGATTATAAATCTACAACAAATAAAAGTCTAATAGTTGTTTTTAAAAAAATCTATTTTTAAACAGTGCTATAACACAGTTCTCTTAAAATATAGTGGAATGAAGCCAAGTATATTCCACATGATCCTTCCATATTTGCAAGACTCTACTCAATATTATTTTAATCCCAGCCCTGAAATCAGCTATTTAGGGGCATTATTATACAAACATTGTGAGTCTGTCTTAGCTGTATTTTCCAGATATGAACACTTTTTTATTACTAAGAAATATTTGTCATTAATTTAGATTTAAATAGTCACAGTCATATACACTTGTCGTCCTAGAATGTCGGAGGTTAATTTGAGAGAACCACAGGTTCTAGAGCAGCCTGGGCTATGTAAGAAATCCCAGGCAAACCTGCACTATATGACCTGTCTTTAAAGTTTTTACTTAGTCTCTGATTCTTTCATTAGCTTTTGGGACCCTACCCCTCACACTGGGTCATCTTGCACTGCCATAATATATGGAGAGGTGCTTAGTCTTACAATAACTTGATATTCCATGTTTTGCTGATATCCATGTGATACCCACCATCTCCTGAGCAGAAATGAAGGAGGAATGGATTCAGGAATATGGGGAAAGGACTGAGAGAAGAAAAAGGAAGATAAACTGTGGCTGGGATGGAAAATAAATTAATTTTTAAAAATGTTTTTATTTAGAAAATCTTTTAAAAAATAAATGTAATATAAGTCAGTAAATTTTCTTTTCAATGTCAAAATGGAAAGGACCTTAAATTGATTACCATAAGAGGGGGAAAAGTATTTTTATTGACATCGGTACTTTATATAAATGTTTATATTTTGCTACTTGTGATGTTTTAATAAAAAATGATAAAAATTTGACAAACCTTTGATATTAACCAGTTAATTAAAAAAAAAAAGACATGTTCTCATAACCTCAAGCGGATATAGTAACTTTCTCATGTCACTCTGTTTGGAGGGGGAACCAGGACTGTAGCAGAGAGATGGGCTGTTCTCCAACAAGTCTCCCAAGAGACCATGGGGTAGTCTCTGAATCTAAAGGCTACAACGATGCTATTTGTCTGTGACAGAGTGGAGACAGTGCGTGGATCTGAATGAACATCTTGGGGAATTCCCTCCTCCTTCCAGCTATGGAAGGAGCCATGTGCTCTGCTACTTTTTTAAAAAAATTGAATTCTCTAACAAGAATGACACCTCTGCCTAGTTATTTGTCTTTTGCCCCTGCTCATGGTAATTAAAATCAAGAGTTAATATTAAAATAAATGAAAGAAATTTAAAGACAGGAGGTAGATGACCTTGGAGCCCCAAACTGACTCCTTTTTTTCCTTCATGACTCCCAAGTCCTCAAGGTACATGCTGAAGAAGATGAGGAAACTGAGTGAGGGGGTTCTAGGACCAAACTAAAGCTGGAAAACTTGGGACTTGCAACATGGGACAGAAGCTGGGCAGTAGTGAGAAGGCAACTGGGGACCTCTGGACACTAAAGAGAGTCAGGACTATGACTGAGTAGCAGTAACACGTGCTACTCAAAACAGCACAATGGAGCAAGTCTGGAAATTATGACTGCTGATTTAAGTAACGAATCAGGTATAGACTTGACTTTTCTGAAGTGTCTCACTAGGCCCGATGTTTAGCACTATGTGAGTGCATAGTGGCCTTAATCAACATAGACAAACCTTTCTCAAGTACCCATGTCTAAAACAGACCTGGGAAGCCAAGCGAGCGTCACCAAGCCATTTCCACAAAGCACACTGCATTCTTTTCTAAGTGCAGGAAGAAGAAAGAGAGTTATTAGAACCCAAACAGCACCGTTGGCTTCTTTGGAAAGTGGTTAAAATGAAATGGGCTGTAGGGCATGCTCCTTCATACTGTGACCTCGAGCTGAGGTCTATTGGCAGTTCACGGTGGCTGTTCCCAATGCAGATGGCACTGCAATCTTCTTTGGTTTAGAGGCTAAGTAGTGCTGAAGCCTATAAGTATTTTAGCACCCACTATTATTTTTCATTTTAATTTAATTTATTGTTTTTTGAGACAGATATAGAAAGGGGAAAGGATGCCATGTGTAGACTATGGCATGCATGTGGAGTTCAGAGGACAATTTTCTGGGATCAATGTTTACCTCGACCATGAGTTCCAGAGGTTGAACACAGGCCATTAGGCTTAGGTGACAACACTTGTACCTATAGATCATCTCACCGACCTTCAGGGCTCACTATTATGGCTGTTCTTCTTAATCTATGCCCACATTCATGCTGTGTGTGTGTGTGTGTGTGTGTGTGTGTGTGTGTGTGTGTGTTAATAAGCACAATAATGAAATCTAATGCCTTCTAAAGCACGACTGCTGAAGATAAAATGTGAGCTATATGGTCTAAGACTTTCTAGAAGCCACGTTTTAAACAACTAAAAAGAAATAGGTGAAATTAATTTAAATAATGTTCTTTATTTAGTCTAGTATGTCAAACATACCATTTCAACATATACAGGATTTTCAGAGCTATCAATGACAGTAGATCTTGTTCAACACTGCATCTGTGAGATCAGATGTAGACTTCACAAGAGATGAAATCTCAATTAAAGCTGGTCCCATTTCAGCTAGCGAGGAGCTGTGGGTTCATCTCCCTAGGTCATGTCTAGCTCTTACCACAGCATTGTTTCATTGTGGTATTTCTACCTTCTGACATTTTGGCTCCTCAACTGCATATGTTTCATTTTACAGAAGAAATCCTTGTGTATAAGTATTTTAATGTAGTTTATAATTCAAACAAATGCATACACATATATAAATGCATGCACAAAATTCAAATGTAGCTATTGATAATCTGTATAGTTCCTTCTAAATAAATGTGGAAAATGAAAGCAAGTACCTCCTCCTGTTGTTTTCAAAAAGTGTGTTTGTGTTTTGCCATGTATCAAGTGATCAGTGTTATCAGAGTCACTGACTCATGACCTCGGGTGGCCATGATGCCCATGGTAACCATTTGACAGAATGCCAAGGATGGCCACCTCCTGCATCTGAAAAGCTGACCTTGTAACAATATCCACACTCTCTGGTTGTTTCTGCTAACATGCTCTCAACTCAAAAACTGTTTTCAAAATAAAAGATAGCCAACATTTTTGCTTCATTAAATTACCCTACAGTGTCCAGGAGGGCAAAACATCAAAGAATGAATATACAATGGAAATGATCCTTGAATGTTGATATTTGAGCTAAAAGTACATAATACTTGGGACGGTGATCTAAGATGACAAGGGTATCCCAATGAAAAAAGCTATCAGGATCCCTATATTACTGTATTACTGAACTAACTTAAGTTCAATTTAGTTTTTGAAACCTGAGAAGTTTATCTCATTTCTACCACACTAAAAATATTTTATTGAAATTAAACTTTGTAACAAAGGATCTAAGATCCTCTCCATTAATTAGTAAGTGCTCAGATACCATTAAATACTTAAAATGGGGATCAAGTTAACAGATAGTGCACTACTTGGTGGGTAAGTTGATCATTGGCACTGAATCTATCTGCTTACTTAGAACTTGGCACGTACCTTCCAGCTGGTTTGAGGAACTGCTGGCCCTGCATTCCAGCTCAGCACATGCTTTAAGAATCTGCTTCTCCTGGTAGCAATATTTCAGAGAAGACATTTCTAGAGAGTTTGTTTTTAGCCTTAGATAAAAGAGATAGCTGGGGCTCTCTGTCGTCTACCTATCTGGCTATAGATTCACACCCCTTCCCCCTGATAATTTCTGCTTTTTAAACCTGATGTGACAGACAGTAGATTCGGGCTAGGAGACTAAGAGAGCCATAAAATTCAGTATTTCCTGTGTTGTTACTAGCCTTATCTAAGAAAATGCTCATGACTGCCTACACACGGGTTTGTAAACCCAACAAACAAGGGCCAAAGTGTCAAGTTTGCATGCAGCGCAGCAGGGGACAAAAGTGTCCTCATGGTTCTGATACTTACAGAGGAAATGTCAAATGCAATTTGGGTCTGGGTCAAATAAGCAAATCCCAATAGCTGACTTTCATCTCTACTCTTCATCTGATAATAAAGCTGATAATCACAAAATCGTATCTTCATCTCAACAATTGATAGTATAGATACCAGGGATCACAGTGAACAGTACCATATGATTCTTTTAATCTTTGGAAACTGAAAATTCAGAGAAAAAAAAAGTCTGGTTTAGAGGTGTGGTAGTAAAAATGTGGGAACTGGGGTATAAGCCACTTGTCCAAAATTTAATAAAGATTAAATCAATGAGAGAAGAGTCACCAGTGAGTACCTCTGTCCTACCTCAGAGCTACCTTCCAGCCATCCACATATGCCCCTTCCTTCTGGAGTAATGTTTTTCTAAATGAAGTCTCCAAGGGTCTTCTAGGGTTGATTGAGTATTTTAATAAAAACCTAACCCAGTATTTTCCTTCTGTATGTGGACATTATCTTGATCACATAAAAGCCCTAGTAAGTGAAAATTTTGAAACCATATTGAAAATTAATGTGTCACAGCCTCTACTTGTAGTCACTATATTATTTACTTCATCAAATATAGATAGGGAAAAAGCAAACAACAACAAAAAAATAACAATGTCTTATCAAATCTTGCAACCTTGATGCACATCGTTTGGTAATTGTGAGGAAATGCAAAGCATGCATGTAATATGTTGCTATATGTTGAAGTGCCATCAATGTCCTCAAGTGTAATTGTTGTGGTGTGTATTATGTCAGACTCCTCTTACAGAAAAACATGCTTCCTTGAAAGACTAACTGGCTGACTAACTATGATTATTCAAACATGGAAATCTGACAAATACTTCATTGGAAATAATTGAAATAAGCTTAATACTTTAGGGGAATAATTAAATGAAAATATTCTGACAATAATAAATTTCAAACTTTCAGTAAATATTAGAAGTTTTGGGGAAACTTGTATCTGTTGCTATAAGCTTGACAGTTTCCCAATTCATTTTGGAAATGCTTTTCTGATGAAAGGGATGATTATATTAACAACAATAATTTTTATTGTTGAAAATGAACTGTGTCAGCATTTGGAATATTTGTAGTTCTGAGAGAACCAATATTTTCCAAATGACAAATACATGATCTTATATAATCATACACACACTAAAACTCTATACAAACTATGTCATCCACTATGGATTTTCATGTAATGAATGAATTATTTAGAGGTCTTTAGCTGCTTTTAGGTTTCATACTATGACTAACTCAAGAAATAATCTGTTACTGAGTTTCTATGAATATTATATCAAAATCAATGGATGGTCCTCAACCCAGGGTCACACCGACAGCCCTAGTTAAACACAGAGGAAGTCTTTAATAAGAGAAGGAGATTTGTTTTGAAGAGAGAGGGTCTACCGGGTTGGAGAGAGATGGGGTGGTAGAGTGTAGTTTATGCTTGCATGAAACTGTCAAAGAGCAAAACTTATTCATAAAATAAACAAGCTTCCTAAAAGGCTGTGAAAATGCTTTGTTCTGAGTTCCTTTCCAGATTGTTGTGATCAAATACCAGAGGGGGAAAAGAACATGTAAAGGGTAAAGGGCTTATTGTGTCTCATAGCTTGAGGGAATTATTCCACCACAGCAGGGAGAGCATGGCAGAAGGAGTGGGAAGCCTGCTAGTTAGTTTGCCTCCACAGTCAGGATGCAGGCAGTAAATGGGCCAGAGCTCAGCAATCCATTTCCGCTAACAAAGCTCTACCTTCTAAAGGCTCCCCCAAACAATCTCCCCAAACACATGAGCCTGTGGAATTCATTTCACAACTCACATTTCTTCATACTTCTTGAGGTAAGAAATGTCCTGCAGTTTCCATTAACCCAGACATTTAGGAGATTTCCAGCTACGGAGAATTGTTTTATACCTCTCCTTGAATTTTTGTTTTGAAAAATATTTGCCTTAGTACTATACTATGTATATAACAATATTTACACATCATATAAATCATATATATGTATTATATTATGCATAGTGATATTTTGTTTATTATCTAATAAATAAAACGTGCCTGTAGATCAGAGAAGCGAAGCAGCCAGCCACTAGAGAGCTCTTATCTCTACCAGATCCTTAGATTGTAACGAAGAGAGTGAGTTCCTGTCTCATCCTGCCTTACATTCCTCTCCAGTGCTGGGATTAAAGGTGTGCACCACTACTGCATGGCCTTTGTAGCTAACTAGTGTGGCTAGCTTTGCACTCTGATCTTCAGAAGAGATTAATTTGTTAGATCATAAACAAAATATCACTGTAATTATGTGTATATAATTATGACTGTTTATGTATTAATTTCTATGTAGCTATTTTATTTATAAATTTTTATTTAGAATAAAATATATTGATAATGACAGCAACGATTTTTGTGAAACTCTTTTATAAATGAAGGGAAAATTTTTCTCTTCATTTTTGAAAAGGAATGGTTTCCTCTGAATCACATGGAAATGATAACTCAGGCCCTGTTTTCCACCAGATGAGAGACTGAGGCATGTGGTACACACAGGCTATTAGTCCAGCCAGAAATATACTTCTGAAGAGCAAGAGCTGAGCACAATTTAAGAATTAATGCTCTTTCATCCTGTGCCTTCCACAAAAGAAGCAGTTCCTTGTCTAAGAAAACACCTACGCATATTCTGTGCGAGGCCCTCTTTCTCCTGAGGACTCCAGATATACATTCATGAGAATCTGGTTTTCCAACAACAAAAGTTGCATCAAATAACTGATTTGTGCACATGTGCTATTTTAGGAGGATGGGCTTTGTGGTTGAATTCCATGTGGTTAACAAAGAGAAATGTTTACAGCTACCTGGAATGCCATGTGCTCAGCACAGTCTTCATTCAGAGTATTCCCAGGCTGCCTGTGAGCATCTGCTCCCTTCTCTTTCTGTCCTCCATTGATGCCACTACTGGAATGAATAAAATGCTTAATGAAACAATATTATTTTCATTTTTGCTTTACACAACTATAACCAGTTTTATGACTGCTTTTTTCCCTTCCTTCCTTTCCCTTCCCTTCTAATTGTTTTGATAGTTACCCAATGGGAAAATCAAAACACAGCTATACTAGGTCAAATTGTAGAACTAATCTCTTCAAAGTATGCTGTGGACGTCTCTGTCCAATGAAGAGACAGAAACTCTGAGCAAGATTTGAAGGTCATATTTTACCAGGAGATTTCAATAGAATGTGTGTTGTGCCTGCATGCAGCTAATTAAAAAATTGTCTTCTAAAAATTAATTAGACTAATCTTTGACACACTAGGACTTAATGTTCAAAATCCAACTTAATTTTCTTTTGGATCGATTTGAGTGGTACTGAGAGGCAGGAGACAAAGGCTGAGGCTGCTTAATTTTTTCCTAATCGACATAAAGTGTGTTAATCTTCCTTCTTTGCCTGGAATTAATTTCAGCATAGGGGTTTCGAGGCCTAATGAGTCCATGGCTATGGGAAGCCTTTGCTGGCACACAGCTCTAGTGTCGCACAGTCTTGCATAAAAGACTTTAATCTGAAGAAAATTCCAGACATATAAATCTGACAATTATATAAGCAAATGAGACTTTCACTAGTTCTATACTCATGTATTACATTAAAACACATAACAGGAGGCTGTACAGATCACTCAGCAGTTAGGATCACTTGCTCTGCAATCATGTAGACCAGAGTTCAGATCCCAGCACCTACTTGACAAGCTGGGCTTCCCTGCAAATGAACGAGGGTCACTGGGGCTTGCTGGCCTCAAGCCTAACCAAGAAACTATGAGCCCCAGAAGGACAAGCAGGGAGCAGTGATGGAAGATGCTTCCTTCTGGCCTCCCCACCCTCAAATAGGCACATGGACCCCTCTCATACACACACCTACACACGGCTCACGCAGCTACATACAAATAAATCGATAAGTAAGCTTATTTTAAATACAAAACGAGGTAATTGGTGTCTCTAACAATGATTTTGAAGAAAATGACCCCTATTTTTTCTGATGTTTTGTTGTTTGGGGATACATAAGTTTTGAACTCCATAAATTTTCTATTACAAAAAGTACTATTATTATGGTAAAATGAGGGTCTTCTACCCTGCTTTCAGATGAAGCAGAAATGTACTGTGCATGAATACGTGTATTAATATAAGGATAAAATAGAGAAGCACACATCTTACATATATTCTGTGCTTTAATAATCTCATAGCACAAAAAGAAAATGTTTGTGTCAAATGTGGGTAGTTCACTAGTAAATAGGAAACAAAAAATTATGTGCATTATAATCCCTCAATGTGACATAAATATGTGTTCTGCATGTATGTGTATGTACATGTTTGTAACTGTAGCTATACATGTTCACATGTGTCCATGTGTGGGGAAATGGAAGTAAATGTACAAACTCTTCATAGGCATGTTCTCAGGAGTAGATGAGCTACCATTTTCAAAATCCACTGTATTTCTATCTTTCTATAAAGAAAATTTGCTGTGGTTTTAAAAACCTAACTCTAAATGTTGTCAGCATTTCATGTTCCATTTTTACTAATTCAATTTTTTATTAATTGTCAGCTAATAGTTTTACATTTTTCATTTCTATGAAGGCAGATCTGTCTGAACACTTAGGTGAGGCAGAGCAACTGACCCTCTCTGCAGAAGTTGCCCAGGAATGGATGAGGGACTGAATCATGTAACAGTGATGCCCTTTCAGATTCAGGTACCTGGGTAAGCCACTGCCTTCGCCTTACAGCAAGAGGCAATAAAGAGAAGCACATAGGAGATGGGGAGGGGTAGCTACTGTCCAGGAAACAACTGCAAGTTCCTTTATAATCTACTTCTCCCTTCTCAGCACCTCTAAAACAGCTGACAGAACACTAGCTGGGTGGATTGGACAGACAAGTCACCATGGCTCTTAAGAGTTTCTGTGTGTTGGCAGACCTCTGGCTTCATGGTATAAAATCTCCTCGTTGACTCCATACATGCCCATTTCTTATGACAGATACTTTGTCCAAATGTTGCTTTCTGTCTTATCTTACTGTACCTGAATAATGGAGCATAAATTGTTTAGTCTCACTGATAAAACAGCAAAATAAAAATGAATTGTAAGCTACTGTCTTTATGCTGTTCAAATACCTTCTTGCTGTTCTGTATCTTATAGGAAGCTGGTATGGGGGGGATGGGGAGCCTGAATAGTGAGGCACACCAGTGGCTCCAATTTCCTTGAAAAGGTATATAGACTGTTACAAGGGTGAACTCTACCTGTGCTTCTGTTGTCATAAGATGTTTTGATAGAAAGAAATCACATATGTAAAATGTTCCTGCCTCTGAGATTCAATTAAGTTCCCTATTTATCTGTCCAGGACATAAAATGTCTCAAAAATAAAATGAAGCCTCATCAGCATCCTAGTAGCCATGGCCAGTTGCTCTAATGCTTTGGTAAACAATTATAATTCCCACAGTGAGGTCCACCTGCCCGGAGAGTAGCCCTTCCACAATGGCCACATTAGATCTATACTACCATTGCTACCATCCTTCTCCTAGGAACTTGGAGTCAAAGGCAATAATCTGAAGTTATTTGTCAACAGCCAAGGTCTTCCTGACTTGCAAGCTGAGCTTTGAGTCAACAAAACTAATATTTGAAACAGAAAGGATACCCACATTTCTCCAAGCACCAATGTTCCCTTCAATTTCCAGGCATCCGCAAAGCTCCATTTGATGGAATCTTCTACCTGATTCTGTCATAATATCCTTGTGTTTGGCATGGCATTATCTTTAAACCAAGGGTTTTAAATATAAAACCATCACACTGCTGCTCTCAGTTGGATGTTTTTAAATCAATAATTAAAAATCAGGTGAAATGATTGGAATAAAAGCCACAGCTGGGAGAAGGGGCCAGAAAGAATATCCTGGGCTTCGTGCTCACCAATTCCTCCACCATCAGTCATTTGCTCAAATGGTTGCTGGTGATCACAATTCATCATTAAAGAGGATAGGGATGATCATTCAAACCTATAATCCTTGCATCTGACAGACTGGGGGCAACAAGATTGTCATGATTTTGAGGACATCCTGAGCTACACAGCAAGTACCAAGCCAGCCAGAAAGCTTCAGATAGATTCTTTCTCAAAATGTAATTAAAAAAGGAAGGAAGGAAGTTAGTGTAGATGTGGTGCTGATGATGATGAAGAAGAAATTGACAAGGTTGTCTCTTCCATTAATCTTCATCTCTTCTTATGGCGAGATAAGAAGTGGTGGAGCCTCCCCTGGAAGCCTTGCCTGCTTACAAAGGATGGCCACTCCAGATTCCATACCCTCCATTTCTAGGAGTCCTCACTAGGGTCACCGTCACAGATTCCAGGAAGTTCCTACTGCACCCTGCAGAAGAGGAGGAGGTGGACTGGAGGAGTCAGAGGAGATGGAGGACACCAGGAGATCATGGCCCACTGAACCAACTAAGTAGGGCTTACGTGGGCTCATAGAGACTGAAATGGCAAGCACGGGGCCTACATGGGTCTGCACCAGGTCTTCTGCATATACGTTATGGCTCTTAGCTTGGTGCTTTTGTGAGACGCCTAACAGTGGGAGCAGGTTTATTTCCGACTCTTATGCCTGCTCTTGCACAATGCCACCAGATATGGCCACATGTCCCCACATGTGTCCACGTGACCATTGGTTGTAAACCATTGTATTAGACTGGCACTCTAATTCAGAAAATCAAAGCCAAGTTAAAGGTGGTCAAGACTTAAATAAAACACAGTCTTCTGGACATCAGAAAATGACTCAAGAACCTTTCAGATCTGTTTCCCTTCTCCCCTACATCTTTATTACTGAACCAGTTTTTCCTAAGGGTTTGTTTGCTAAAGAACATTAACAGGACTCCCAAGTTCAGCCCTTGCCTGAGGTTGTACCAAGCAATCTGTAAATATGGCAGCCTCGGTTCACTTTTAAGAAGTAGGGCCTATTCACTCATTTGGAAATTATTCAGATAAGTAACTGTTGCTTCTCTAACGTCTATAGCCACCCCTAGCCAATTTCCCTTAATAACTGCTACAGCCTACACTGCCAAACAGTTCCAAATATTAAGCATCACCAAGTGCAATGTGGGTATGATTGCAGTGTGGCCATCCATGTCTGCATTTCACCAGAGTGTCCTTTGCAAACCTGTAGCTATTATCTCTAATCTACAGTTTCTTCTGTCTTCACGTCTGTGCTCTAAAACGTTGGCCTTAGGAATTCCAGTCTCCTGAGCCTAACTTACAGAAGGGAGAACCTGCATGGCATGGCAGAAAATCTTCAGTTCTTCAGCCACCAATCCCCACATTACAAAGAAAGCAGATAAATGCCTTTTTGAGCTCCTCATTATTTCCCATTGTGACTTCATCACACTGTGACAACATTATTGGTGCAAGTTATAGGGATAAGGAATAGAAGATTGACCCAGTATTTATAAGAAAAGAATTTTTTAATGGAAATAATGGAGAACTTTCTTCTTTTACAACATCCATGTTACTTAATGATATGTTTTCCTCTGGTTTGATTTATATCTCAGATCTATATGAGTAAAAATTATCATTTGTAACTCCATATTGAACCTTCAAATCTTTGTTATAAAATTTGTCTTTTCTTGGCTTTAGTATTGATAGAAACTTAAGCTATTCCTCCAGGTACTGTTTTGTCCATTCAAGCACCAGCTGTTCTACAAGCCAAAGTTCTGTGCATCAGAGGTCTATGTTGAACAGATTTCCTGCCTTTGTCAGTCTTATCTTTACCATGAAGAGACTGTGAATAAACAGTGTATCAGACATAGGACATGCTACACAGGAAAACACTCAGAGATAGAGGACAAAGAGCAGACAGCTCACTAGGGTGTGGGCATAAGAACATGGCTCCATCTCATGTTAGTCTATATTCTATTAATGTAGAATTGTTTTAATTTTGTGTACTGAATTCATGTCACTTGTCAAATTCACCACTACAGAGGACAGTGAGATCCATCATTAGATTAATGTCATGTCTCTTTGCTTTCTTTTAAATGGCCCGTTCAAATTACACATGTTTGAATTTGAGGTAATTCCCTTAGTAAGCAAAAAATTGCTTCCTTCAGCTTTCTTCAATACCATATCCCTAAGATAGGGCATTAAAAGTCAACAAAATGCATGTTTCTCTTGTGGCAGGCTGTGGTGAGATACTGACTTTTAATATCAACCTGTGCCCTGGCTAGAAATTTCCCAGGGAGCTAAGCAAAAGAGATAATATATATTTTATTTCATGTATATGTTTGTGTGCCTGAGTGCTTGTATGTACACCACATGTGTGCAGGTGTCTGTGAAAGTCAGAAAAGGGTATAGGATCCCCTGGAACCTGAGATACAGGAGGCTGTGAGATGCTCGAGGTAGATGCTGGGAACTAAAATCAGGACCTTTACATGACCAGTAAATGCTCTCAACTTCTGACCCATCTCTCCAGACCGAGAGATGGTGTTTTTTATTTAATGTCCTAACACTAAAATTTAACTTAGCTCACACTAGAAATTCTGAGGTTCTAAGTTAGGCAACCTAGAATTTAAGTTAGCTGACCTATAATTCAAATAAAAATAAAAAGAGAAAAAGTTATCATTTTCTATTTCCACCTACTGTTCATGTGGGAATGTTGATTTCCAATGTCCTGTAGGCTGCAGCATACCAGAGAATAGGATTGATGACTTTAATTCACAACAGTTTTGGAGGCAGCCACTCTCAGGCTCTGCACATGCTGGGTGTGCCACAGGGACCAGAAGGCAGTAATAGCAAAGATGGATCTACCTCTGTATTAGACACTGGTATTTAATCACTGTCCCTGAGATACAGACTGAAGCAGGGCCACTTTGTGGTGGAGGAAGAATAGAAGACATGAAAACCATCTTGCAATTGGTTTATCATCTAGGGTACAATTTTTATTAAAGTTATGAATCTTATCAAGGTAGCCACCTGTGAGATTATTCAGCACAGTGACTTTGAGGATGCCACCTGGTCTTCCAAGTCTGCTGCAATCAGCAGGGACCAGAGACCAAAATAGAAAATCAACGTGCAAAGGACCCAGCCTAAGACTGACAGGGAGAGGAGAAACAGTCAGAAATGGGACCCTAAGAAGTCAATAGTGAGTCTATATTGTCAGTTATGTGTAAACTTGCTTATATGTGTGTATGTATGAAATACATGATTATAGAGAAAGATTGTGTTGTAAGTCCCATTTATTTTCTCATCCTGTGGTTTGAAGCAATATTAATGAGATCAGGGATAATATTTTAATATGTAGCTAATTTCCAAATACATGGCTGTTGTTAGTTTACCAGAATATCAATTTTCAAAAAAAATAATTATGATGTACTTTCAGAAAGCAAAAATTAACAAAGTAGTTCAACTGCAACAACACATTTAATTCAAATGATACCAGATTTGTCCTAGAATGTCATCCAGGATAGGGAAGGCAAACTCTACTGGACACAAGAGCCAATTGCACTGTGAGAAGTTACCTTCTAGTAATAAGTCTTAGGATGTAATAAGTGATGCTGAGGTTTCAGATGCGAGGATAGCGAGTTTTCAAAGTGTTTCCAAAATCAAAATACATCTGAAGCCAGACAGGAAAGCTCCAACACTACGGTGGTCATTTTAGACAGCTCAGGTTGAAGAATGTCCAAGAGGAGAGTGAAGGGTTGTCACTCGGGGCAGAGGGCATCCAGTATCCTTGGGGATCCTGTCTTCCCTTCCCTTCCCAACTTCCACTCTCGCCTTCTGCCCTTCTCCTCACTCCTTGCTTTTAGCTCAATAAATGGGTTGCAGAGCTTCAGGTTTCTGCTCCTCCAAATATCTGGCACCTGGAATAACAATGCCAACTACAGGCAAGGAGAAGAGAGTGATCCAGGAGATGAAGGGTAGGGGAAAGAGATATTGATGAAGATGCATGTAATGTACCTGAATCACTCTCAGGAAACCTTAGGCACAGGGTGCCCATCTCTTCTTTCTAATATATAAGTTCTCTCAGCAAGCAAAATATTTCAAAAACATTCACTTTTAAAATCATGAACTATTTACTATTTATGTGTGATTATTCCATATCACAATCGCCATATGGATTATTAAATAGCTCTAGGCTGCCTTGCTCTCGTCAGCTCCTGTGGGATAGCTATTTAAAACTGCTCGAGTTTATGCTCTCAGAGAACATGTTGTTCTGAGGCATCTGACCTCCGCAGTAATTTCCTTGGCTTTAGTAGAAATTATGATGGTGCAATATTCTAGAAAATTGCCTATTCAGAAAACAGAAGAATCCATGTTCTCTCTCATCTCTCATTCTTAATCAACTGAAAATAAAGGGCTATATTAAGAACTCATAGCCGTTGCTAACCAGCTGCCTCATCCTGCATGGTGACTTCATGCCTCCAGGCCTGGCCATCCTCATCTGTCAAAGAACATCTAGAATAAAAGTTCATTTGTCTCGGCTAATGAAAGCTGAGTTGCTGAGTAGGGCATTCCAAATTGCTAATAGTGTAGAGGGGTTTGTATGAGGCTGTGTATTCTAGAACTTCCAACTCAGGCCCCTGTTTCTGTAAGCATGTTAGTATAAATGGCTCAATGCAAGTGTTCTTTTTTTTTTCATTATAGATAAATAGGATTTACAAGCCCCGGGGAGCACTTGAGAAGCCTTCAAATGCCACAATCAACTGTTACTTCAAAGAAAACTAAATAGATGGTTCTGGGAGGTCCATGCTGTTTCTTCATTGAATTTTAGGTGAGTGCTTAAGACAAAATTGATTAATCTAATCTCTCAAAATGTGCTTTCCTTCTTTGCATAAAAATTGGGGTTATATAGTATCAATATCTCTCATTCCATACTTTTAGGGAGTTTCTAACTAAAGACTTTTAAAGGTAAAGTCCTTTACTCTTGTTTTCGTTCTGTAAACAGACGCTATCTGGACTGAAGTCACATGAGAGATGGTTTATACTGGGGTAAAATCCACAATACTTTATTCTATTCCAAAAGTTACCTAATATTTTAAAATATGAAAATAAATTTTAGAATATTAAGTCTGAATGAGGTAGCAGATAACCAGGTTAATGGCATAAACGGAAAGGAAGGTTGATGGTGGTGATGTTACATGTCATTAATTCCCAAAGCTTCCTGCTGGGGATTTTATATTGTCTAAATTAAAACTAAAGAACAATAAAGGTGAGGTAAACTAAATCTTACAATGTGCTGTACAATGAAACATAAACAGTGTGCGCACACAGAGACGCACACACGGACACACACACACACACAGCTTTGTTTTGTCTGGCTATAAAATAAATAAACAAGTTCATGTTGAATTATCAGTTGTAATTAGCCTCCAATGGTACAAAAAGTCTAGGGTCTCAAATTAGTTGTATAGAATTTTCCTGGAACATGCTGCCGTTCTTCAGCAGAGAAGAGGGAAACGAAGAAGGTAAACGGTGGTCACATTGAGAATCCCCTCTTCGCCCCAAGAGGAGCTTTTGAAGCAGTATTGTTTCTTTTATTGTCTACTTTAAAGAATAGCTTTGGCCAGAACGTCAGAATAGAGTCATGTTTAGTTCTTAACTGAACAATGCCACTGACAGAGCCCCCACCAATTGTAATTCTAATTCTACAGGCACCCATGCTTTCTCTCCACATTAAAAGTTATGCAAGTGAAAACTGTTTAATCAACTTAAAGCAGTTAAAATACAACAGAAGTCAAAGTGACACTATTACAAGTTTGAAAACAACTTTGATTAAAATTCAGATCATCATCCACTTTAAGCAAATGAAATAAAAGATCAAAATCCTGTGGGTGGTGGAATGACTGCTTTCCGAACACCAAGATACCCTCTCTTGCTTTGATTAACTTCACAATGTAAATAAGAGATCCTCCAAGTCCTAAGTGTGTGCAAATTCTCTTTACTGAGATTGAGTATAGAACTAAAGCAATGATTTCCTTTATTTTCAAGAGATTTGTTCGTAATTCCCAAGAACTAAACTGAGTACATTTCAAAACTCTTAGTAAATCAATTTGGCTCATATAGCCATTACTCCAGAAAAGAAAATGAAAATGAGAAATGTGTTTCTGAGCTCTTTATTCTGCAGGTGTGCCTGTCTGTAGCCGTCTTTATCTTCAGGTCCATTGCTGGTCTTGCCCAGGTCTAGCCACATCAGGGACTGAACCGATTGGGCTATATTTCATCACTTCCAGCTTCCCCAGGTGATTTTTAATTCTGACATCCAGGGACACTACCTCTTCCTTTGTTCTTAAGAACTCTAAATGTCAGTGCCTGTCACTTCTTTTTTTTTTTTTATTGAGAAAAGGAAAAAAAAAAAAACAAGTTTCCACCTCCTCCCAGCCTCCCATTTCCCTCCCCCTCCTCCCACCCTTCTCCCCTTCCTCCCACCCTTCTCCCCCTCCCCCCACTCCTCTCCCCCTCCCTCTCCAGTCCAAAGAGCAGTCCGGGTTCCCTGCCCTGTGGTAAGTCCTAGGCCCTCCCCACTCCGTCCATATCTAGGAAGGTGAACATCCAAACTGGCTAGGCTCCCACAAAGCCAGAACATTAAGTAGGATCAAAACCCCGTGCCATTGTCCTTGGCGTCTCATCAGCCCTCATTGTTCGCCATGCTCAGAGAGTCCAGTTTTATCCCATGCTTTTTCAGTCACAGTCCAGCTGGCCTTGGTGAGCTCCCAGTAGATCAGCTCCACTGTCTCAGTGGGTGGGTGCACCCCTCATGGTCCCGACTTCTTTGCTCATGTTCTCCCTCCTTCTGCTCCTCATTGGGACCTTGGGAGCTCAGTCCAGTGCTCCAGTGTGGGTCTCTGTCTCTATCTCCATCCATCACCAGATGAAGGTTCTATGATGATATGCAAGATATTCGTCAGTATTGCTCTAGGATAGGGTCATTTCAGGTTCCCTATCCTCAGCTGCCCAAGGAACTAACTGGGGACCTCAGCTTGGGCACCTGGGATCCCCTCTAGGGTCAAGTCTCTTGCCCACCCTAAAGTGGCTCCCTTAACTAAGAATTGTGGTTCCGTGCTCCCCTATCCAACCTTCCTTTATCCCAATCCTCCTGTTTCCCCAAGTCCCCCCCTCCTTCCTGTCTACCTTTTCTCTCCCCATCTCCCCTTACCCCCATCCCACCCCACCCCCAAGATCCCAATTTTCTCCCCGGCAATTTTGTCTGCTTCCCGTAGCCAAGAGGATAACTATATGTTTTTCCCTGGGGTCACCTTCTTACTTAGCTTCTTTAGGTTCACCTATTGTAGACTCCGTGACCCTTATTTATGGCTAGAAACCAATTATGAGTGAGTACATCCCATGTTCATCTTTTTGGGTCTGGGACACCTCACTCAGGATAGTGTTTTCTATTTCCATCCATTTGCATGCAAAACTATGACTTAAATACCTTAAGGCTCCTTCACAATCCCCAGCTGTGGTGGTTTGAATGAGAATGGCTCATAAAACTCATATTTTTTTTTTTATCTTTGGCCTCAAGGTGATGTAGCTGGTTGGGAAGGATTAGGAAGTATAACCTTTTTGGAGGAGGTGTGCTACCATCAGGTGAGGCATGCCTGGTGTTCACACCATCACAGTTCCTTTCTTGGCCTCTTGGTTGTTGTCTCAACATGTAAGCTCTCAGTTGTTGCTCCAACAACATTCCTGAGTGTCTGCTGCCATGCCTCCCACCATGATGATCATAGACTCCAACTCTCTGGAACTACGAGCCCCCATATTTAATACTTACTTTTAATAAGTTGCCTTGGTCATGGTGTCTCCCACAGCAATAGAAGAGTAACTAAGATACCAACTTAGTTTCCCAGTTCTTCAATCTTTTGTGTAATCATTTCATTAGACTAAATTCTGTTTTAAATAGTTAATGTTTCTCTTCCTGGCTAAGTTCTAACTGATCTACCCATGTTTTATCAATTTCTTACAAATTATTGAAAGAAAATGTAAGTTAGATACTTGCTTCTCCCCCAACCACAGAAAACAAATGATTCCCGGGAAATTAAATTTAAAGGTATAATTAGGTTTTTTTCTTAACATACATAGTCTTTATAGTAAAACATTGAGATAAATTATAGACTCAAAAATGACACCAGGAATATAAGTCTCTATCAATACTCACAAGGTGCTTGTTTATCAATCAAATAAAGAAGGAGAACATCACTAACATCCCCAGAAAAGCAACTCACAGCTTCTTCCAGTCTGTTGTCCCACAGAAACAAAATCCTAGGCTGCATCACCACTGGCTGCCTTGTGTACTCATCAATAGAATCACACATTCTATCCTGTGGTTATGAATCATTCCCTTTCAAAGGGAAATAATTGCTATTTTAGAACAAATTGTGGTTTCCAGAAAAACTGAGAAGAGGGAGCAGGTTTAGCCTGAATCCTGCCTGCCCCCCACACGCATGGCCTTCCCAGCTACCAATACCCATCACCTGGGAAGGTGTTTATACAATCAATTGATCTACCTTGACTCATGACCACAGATAATTCTGTGCATTAGTGAACATTATAAATTTTTGTAACATGAGGGGCTGGCTTGTGGGGTTTCTGTCCTCCCACCAGGTCCCACAGCCAGCAAGTCCCAAAGAAAATCACATGGAGAGGTCTATATTAGGTTATAAACTGATTGGTCCATTAGCTGAGGCTACTTATTAGCTCTTATCACTTATGTTAACCCATTATTCTTATCTATGTTAGCCACATGGCTCGGTACTTTTCTCAGCCGGGTAGGTTACATCTTACTTCTCAGTGGTCTGGGCAGGAATGGGAGGGATGGGCTTCCTCCTTCCTAGAATTCTCCTGTTCTCATTGTGCCATCTCTACTTCCTGTCTGGTTGACCCGCCTATACTTCCTGCCTGGCCAATCAGTGTTTATTTAAAATATGATTGACAGAATACAGACAATTCTCCCGCACCAAATTTTGACAGAAACACATGACCTGTGTACATCATTGCTTATCACGTGTTTCTACTATCCTTAAAATTTTTTCCTCCATGGTAGACCCACTGTATTTTCTGTAGACCTAGAGTTCTGCAGTTTCTGAATTGCCTTGTTAAAAATCACGGGGTGCATGGCCTTTTCATATTTCCCTACTTCACTCAATGATGGGCATTTAAGTTTCTTCCTTTATTTTCATGTCTTCAAGACTTTTTTCTGCTCCAGCCTAAATAATGTTTCCCTGCTCAGATGTGCCACAATGTATGCTTCTATTCACAATTACAAATAAAGCTAATATAAACATTTATGCACAGGTTTTGTATGCTCATCTGGATAAATAACAAGGGATTCACTGACTGGACTGGAGAAGCATATGTTTAGCATAGTAAAAGACAGTGACCCACTTTGCATTTTTACCAGCAATCAACACATACCCTGCAGCTTCCTTCTTTCAAGAGCATTGGTTGTTGTCAGTGTTTTGGACCTTGGTCATTCCAATAGGTGTTGTGTAGCTTTGGTTTTAATTAGCAACTCTCCAGTGGCAGATGATGTTGAGCATCCTCGCATGTGCCCACTCACCATCTGTAGGGTGTCTTCCATGAGGGGGCTGTCTGGATTTCTGGCCCACTTTTGAATTGGGTTGTTTGTGGTTTTATTATTCTATTCTACAAATAGGCTGTACATTTTATATATTTTGCAGATACTTTTCCTAGGCTGGGTTTTGTCTTGTCTTGAAGAATGGGGAGTAGAGGCAATGAAAAACAACTTAATATACTTAAAACCATATTCTAAGTTATATGATATTGCATAGATTTGTTATTACTGAAAACAAAATGTTGTCACCTTTTCCATTTTCCATTCTAAACTAATAGAAAGATTGTTTAAAATTTTTAAATATACTCTAAGTATGGTTTTTATTTCTTTAGTGTTCAAATATCATAAGCATCATTATATCTGACATAAGAGCAAAGCCTCACTAGAACTATGGTTTCGTGTTTCTTTATTCATAAATTTTCACCTTCAAGTTGAATCTGACTTCTCCCTCTTAACAGTGATTATTTATTGCCCTAAGAATTCTTCACATTTTTTATAATAAATACCAAATACATTGAAAATCAAAGTGGTCAGGAGGCCAGTGCCTGTCTGGCTTCCCAGCCCCTCTCACAAGATCTTGTGATGTTAAAACATCTGCTCACTTGATCATTTTACTAAATGTAAGGGCCTTGCTGTTCTCATTTCTTTCCCATTTATTTCCTAGACATTTTCTTTTTCTGTCTTATCTTAGAGTCAGTCTATCACAACTGCTCATCTCTCCATTGTAATGTACTGTGGTTATCCTCAGAAGGACATCCTGTCCCTTAGACCAATATTTTTTATCTATTCAACCAATGCTAATGTTCACTCTGAACTCTCTAATTTAGAATCCTTTCAGACAGTGTCATCATAGGCAGAACAGAAGTGCTCCTGAAGCTGAAAGGCACAGGGCTCAGCAGTTTTTTGTGGCTTAAAAGGTAGTAAGTACCTGATATTCCCAAAACAAATATTTTCTTTATTTTGGTACAATATTGAAAATTCAAATCACAAGCATTTGTCTCCAGGATACATAAATAAGACCTTATACAGTTGATTTAAAAAAAAATCAATGGGGAAAGAAAACACTTTCACTAAATATGCTACATTATTATATAATATATGATTATATTATTATATAATTATTGGATAATATATAAATCTAAGGAATTGGCTAGGAGGATACAACTTGAACAATAGAGTAGACCCTTGGCTTTGTAACCCTACAAACTAGTGTAGTATGCGTCATGCTATAGGTAGTTTCTGTATAAATACCTGATGGGTGATGAAGACCATGTAGTACTGGACAATTCATGTCATATATTCAGCTTCATGATTAATCACTTTATGTTATAGGCTCTCTTTTTTCCTTTGCTAAGAATACAAGAGCCCGGAAAGACATAATAACCTAGCCAAGTTTCAGTGAACATTATATAAAGTATATGAACATTCAAACGAAGACATTCTGCTTTCTAAGCCCGTAGACTTCATATGGTTCACTTCCTCTTATGTGGCCTGACCCATAGATTATTTTCAACCACAAAAGCAATGTGTATATGGATTTTTAAATGAAATCATTATACAGTACACCAATATCAAGACAGCATTCTGTGTCTTAAGTTTTTGTACATTAAGCACAAATTTTCTTTTCAATGTCCTTTCTCTCATTTTCTTTTTTAAAAGATGAACACCAGCTTTCTAATATACATTCAGATTTCATCATTTCTATGCTTCAATTCTTTATTCTTAAGTTATTATTTAAAAAATACCATTGGTATTTTTATGCCATTTAAAAATGTGAAATTTTGATAAAGTTATTGAACTTCTGTGCCTAAAGAGATGCATTTATTTCATTTTAGAAGCAAGAAAATCATACCCATGAAACAGCAGAACATCACTCCTGGCACATAATCAGTAGCTAACAAACAGTAGATGCCATGATCCAATCACCCTTGCAGACTGCTGACTTATGGTCACTCTTGGTTGCTCCATCAACCAGAGAATAATATGTATACCCCGTCTTCTTCAGAATTCCATTATATGGGGACAGTAGTTTTGGTGCAACTTGTGTTTTCTCCCTAACAGCTGATCATTTCATTGCTAGGATAAGAGCATCTTCATCTTTTCTAAACTGTGTTCTTTAAGCCTTCCCTTTTACACACTTAGGTTCTTCTGCCCAGACTCTCCTTTCATCCGCATTTCTCTCCAAATGTCCCTTCCCCTGAATGCAATCTTCAGTGCTTGCAGCATCAAGATCCTCTGCTACTCTTTCACAAAGACTATTGAAGAATGCCCTTGGGCCAATAGCTGGCCAGTCTTACAAAGAATTACAAGCCTGTGTAGCCATCATTAGCAGATCTGAGACTAGTGTAGACAGCAGAAAGAAAAGCAACCTTCTACCAGTCATTCACAGAATCATGTTCTAATTTCCCATGCTTTCTCCGTTCCTTCTTAATTTTTCATAAAAGATAAATGTCAGCTCTTTTCAGTCTCTGTGACACTTTTGTGCCAAGCTCAATGTGATCTTGCTTTCTAGTTTATTGACAGAGTAGGGAAGTCTCATATTTGGGGATGGGATTAGGTGTTCCCGAAGTAGTTGATTATAATGCTTTATCTAGCCCTTGTAAGGAAAGAGGAGAGCTCCATCCTGTGAAGGAGACCTCCCACAGAGAATTGAAGCCATCTGCCAAGACCAAAGCAGATGCTCCATGAACCTCATAGCTTTCCATCTTCATAATGATCCTCTGATTAGCCGCTGTTGTTTTTGCTGTTCTGATGTAATAACTAAGGTTCTGGTAATTTGGGTGACTTACCAAGGACATACTTCGATAAAGATACTCTCTTTCTTCTGAGAAAACTCGTACCCTAAATCAGCTCTCCCATTGAGTCCTGTAAGGCCAATAAGCATAGTAGATACTTTTATATATTTCCTTGGATTGTGCCATTTATAAGCCTACAAATCATTTCTTACTAGTAAGTACATATACGTGTAAGCTGGTATTAAAGTTAACATCATGTCTGTTTAACAAGAGTTTTTAGAGACAGCACAGTACGGCTCTGAGTGTTCTTTGTGTAAAATCCTCCTTTACTGCTATTCACAGATGTCTACATGATCAGAAGCTGTAGCCTGATAGAAACTTGGACTAATGTCTCTGGAATAACCCCTTGGGCCAGAGTCTTTAAAATCAAGAATTTCTAACTCCCCCACTGCCTTTCTCCCGAAGAAACTTTGTAAAGTAAATATTTATGACCAATTGTGGAAGATTCGTAAAGATGGAAAATAAAATTTTCCCCAGATTTAGCGACACCTTCAGCACTTCCTAAAGGAGTGTATAGAGCTGTAAGAGCCCTGTCTACTCTTGCAGAGGACTCAGATTCAAATCCCAGGGCTAGCATGGCAGTTCTGGACCTCCAGTTCTGGCCCTCTTCTGGCCTCCACAGACACCAGGCACACATGCACAGCACAGAAGTGCATGCAGGCCAAATTCTCATGCATGCAAAATAAAAACAAATAAGTCCTTAAATGAATGCCTAAAAGTGTTCTGAATTTCTGATTGTCTCAAGAGAATAAAGCATGTCTGTAGTACAATTCTCAGTTCTGGGGATTCCTAACAGTTTTCTAGCAATGGGCTATCAATCTGACTGTTTGCTTTCAGATGAGTCAGATAAATAGCTGCAGACTGTCTCAGGGAATTTGCATAAATGAGTAGGATGGCTGCCATTTTACTATGAAAACATTTTCTGATTGTCCTATATCCTTCTTAATATGTAAGCAACCCCAGGGTCCCATGACTTCTGTTCTAAAGCTGAAATTCTTCTCAGGGTAGTAATCTCCATGAAGGGTCCATTTGGAGAAAAACAGCATCCGTGCAGATAAAGGTCACATTCTTCTTAACCAGATGCAGCAACAGACTTCTCCCAAGCTCAGTTAACTAGGCTGTGTTTCGTCTTGCAACACATTGGCCACATTGAATTCTAGACTTTCTTTGTGCTGCTGGTACCATCATGTGTAAGACGCAGTCCACACCCCTTCAACTGCTGGCACAATCCCCCCATACCTTATTCTCTCCTTTCCCAAGAAAACTTTCTCTGGAAAAGTTTTCAGACATTAAGTACAATGTTTAAAACACCCTAATATAAAAACTTTTCCATTTACCCCCAGATTTCCCACTCTCGTGTGTGTGTGTGTGTGTGTGTGTGTGTGTGTGTGTGTGTACACGTGATACCTGAATAAAGCACCTATAAATGAGAGCTTACGTCTTCCTGCAAGAAATGCTCTGAAGAGGAACTCTTCCCTGCTGTAGACAGGACTTCAACATCCTCCAGCTCTAAGGCTGCAGTGTATATGGCTGTAGCCTGCAGGCATATAGGGCTTCTGAAGGATATGAAGGCCCTTGGATTTTGAGGTTTCTAAAGTCATTCCAGACAGTTCACAATTTCCGTTTCATGAAAATATGCAGAATCCCTTTTGTGTCCATACCCAGTGTTCATGCTTAATGTATACTATCTGTGATAATCTATGGTTGCCAGGTAACCAGTGGAGGGATGTCAGGGTCTGCAACAGCATCAGAGGGTAACTGAGATGCTGATGTTCTTTTCAGGCGGGTGACCTTAGCCCTCTGTCTACCCTTAGCCATGCCAGGTGTTTGTAACAGCAGGAGAAGCAGTACCTTCAGAAGTAGCTCACCAAGTCATAAAAATGAGAAAACTTACAATAATAACGTGCTTCTCTGATTTAGTAAATTTTAAGAATAGCCACAGTGGCAAAGTCGCTCTATTCTACCCTGTCTAAATGCTTTGCATTAAATAAAAAAAAAACTGTTGCTTTAGGAAGAGACATGCAGAGAAAGGTGCCAACAAGGAAGCCGCTGTGCACCCCTAAGAGTGACTGTGGACATGAGGAAGTCAGGGCCATTGTTTCAATCTGTGATATTCAGGACACGGAGATGACAGCTTTTAAAGCCGCAGGAGGAAGCATCACCTCTCCTTAGAAGTTTAGCACTTTAAAGGTTGAGAATGAAAACAATAACAAGTATACTATTGAGCTGACATAAAAATGACCATTCATTTTCAAGGGCAAAAAATAAGATATCAAAGAAACGTTAGCACTGGGACATCATTCAACCCTCAGACTCTACTCCCATACCTTTAAAAGTCTCTCTTCTCCAGTATAGGTATGGGCAGATCGGAAGAGCAGCCAAGGACCAACTCTTCCATTCTTGGAGGGGATATTATTTTTGTTTATGTAGGAAACTGCCCCTCACGGTGTGAATTTCTCTGTAGGGATTTGAATAAACACCTCTCCATCCAAGCAGGTCACAGACAGGCAAAGACAGGTAGGATTTCTCCCCAGTCTTGGGAAGTGGGTTTACTGGGATTGTTTCTGGGAGAGCAGCTAAGGGATTGCTTAAAGAATCATATGTGGCTGAGAGGTAAGTGCCTCCCCCAAAACCTATCCATGTGTGAGCAACAGCTTATTGCAGCAGCTACATCTCTGGCACAACTGCATGTGTCTTGGCCAATCCAAGAGTCTCCTCCTACCAGCAATCTTTACTGCATCTATAGCCTTCAAGAGGGACTTTACCGCTCAAAAGTTTTAGCAATTTCCCTGGGCGTGTAGGTTTTGTTTACTTCATGAGTCCAATGAATCTCCCTCCTGACTCTAGGAGAGAATGTTCCAGTTTTGATGAAATGGCTATACAACATTACCTATTCATAACAATATTATTTGTATAAACTTCAATACGCACAGAGAGAGAGAGAGAGAGAGAGAGAGAGAGAGAGAGATAGCAAGATTATTTGTGTAAATTCTAATACACACAGAAAGAGAGATACAGAGAACAGAAACTCATCTACCGCTAGTTCTAGGGCAGAGCTCAGAGGCCTTCCCACATTATGCTAGGCAGGGGATATAAACTGCATGATTTCCCACCTCAGGGAATTTAGGTAATACCTGATGCTGTTTTTATTGTTGAGCTTAGGGATAGGAAAGCAACAAGAATTTAGAGAGCATACATTGGAGTCTTGATAAGTATCCAACAATGCTTTGAAGTATCCTTGACGGTGCCAGGGTTGAGAAACTGGGCTCAGAAATATTAAGAGCATCCGTTACTATGTGCCTGGCACAGAGGCAGCAGGTCCATTCCCAGGTGACCCATGTAATCCTCAGCCCCAATCCGGTAAGTATGTCATCCCGCATGGACTTGGGGACACTGAATTGGGTGCTCAGAAGGGTAAATGACTTTATTAAAGCCAGGAAATCAACAAGCAAAGGACCGAATCTGAAAGCAAGGGAGATGCAAAATCAGCTTCTATCACATCACCATGTCCCTCCCTTCATCTGTAGTTCCTAAAACTCTTGGTCTCCAAGGCGCCCCTATTAGGGTATGTGTGTGTCATTTCAGTATACCAACAAGATGGTTAATTGTGACCCCATTATCACATTCCTGGAGTGATTGGCTGGTTGACTTGTTTTACTAACCTGAGCTAGGAAAGAGTTAATGAGGTTAGAAGTAAAAACAAAAGAGTTCTTTGAAAGAGAAAAATATGTAAAGCGAATTTCATAAGATAACCTTGAGGAAAATGAGGTTTCAGGGACAAGAATTAAAGAATCTAAACAAAGACAAATCAGCCACGTGTGGAGGTTTACCCCTGAATTCCCAGTTCATGGGAGCTACGGGCAGGAGAACCAGCAGCCTAGTCTACATGGGATCCAATCTCTAACACATAGAACAAAACAAAAGGCCAAATCTTGCACAAGGGGTTTGATGCATGCATCTGGAGATCCTGTGGTAACAGGTGGCAGGAACTGCAGGGCATGGGATGCAACATCATCCTAGTGCTCAACGGGTGACAAGTGACTTCTTCCTGTCACATGAGCAAAGAACCCAGGACGTGTCTGTCATCACAAACCAGCAAGGCAGACAACTCACTTTAGGCAGCACTTGTCAAAACATAATAAAAGGCCACCCCAGCCCAGCCCCAGAGACAGCAAGTGAACAGAAGGCAAACACAGTATTTTCAGAGAATGGCTTTGTTTGTTGGGTTCCTGGACCTGCTGCACTCAGTCTAGCATCCACATTTCTATCCTTATGTGGGGACTAGCTGGGCTCTGTCTCTGCAGACTTCTGTCCAGCTCAGCCTGTACCCATGTTACGTAGTTATCCACCATTCTCCCAAAGGGCCAACATTGTCATTTCTTCCCACGAGACTTTTGAGTGAAGAAACGCTACCCACAAGCCCCCTTTGAAATTTTGAATTTTTCAAACAACTTGCTGCACATTTGGTGTGTTTAATCAACAAAAATTTATTTTTACCACAGCCAGGAGTCTGAAACCAGGGTGTTAGCTGTGTGGGCCTCCCTCTAAAAGCTTCAGGCAATAGTCTTCCTGGTTCTTCCATGTCTCTGACACTCATAGGCCTCCTCTGGGCCTGCATCTTCTGAGTCTATACCTACATTCTCACAGGGCTCTTTGGCCCGTGCCTGCCTCCATCTTTACAGCCTCGCTACGACCCTTCCTGCTCCCTTGGGACTCTTCTTAGTAAGTTCTGAGTTTTCTCATAGATAAAAATTATTCTAAAGATTTGCTTTGCCAGGTGATATTGGCACACACCTTTCATACCAGCACTCAGAAGGCAGAGACAGGAGGATGTCTGTGAGTTTGAGGTCAGTCTGGTGTACAAGAGCAAGTTCCAAGACAGTCAGAGCTGTTCCATACAGAAACCCTGTTTCTAAAAACAAACAAAAAGATTTGTTTTTTTTTATTCGTGTGCGGGTGAGTGTATGGTCACTTGTGTCCACAGGCATGGGCAAAAGCGGGTGCCCATGAGCCAGAAAAGGATGTCGGATACCTTGAGCTGGAATTATAGGAAGTTGTGTGCCACCTGAGATGCGCACTGACAACCAAATGTGGGTTCCCTGTAAAAGCAGCAAACATTCCTTTTTATTTTTTATTTCATTGAGCTCTACATTTTTCTCTGCTCCCCTCCCTGCCTCTCCACTCCCCTTCTACCCTCTCCCATGATCCCCATGCTCCAAATTTACTCAGGAGATCTTGTCTTTTTTGACTTCCCATGTAGATTAGATCCATGTATGTCTCTCTTAGTGTCTCATTGTTGTCTAGGTTCTCTGGGATTGTGATTTGTGGGCTGGTTTTCTTTGCTTTATGTTTAAAAGCCACTTATGAGTGAGTATATGTGATAATTGTCTTTCTGGGTCTGAGTTACCTCACTCAATATGTTTTCCAGATTCACCCATTTGCCTGCAAATCTCAAGATGTCATTATTTTTTTCTGTTGTGTAGTACTCCACTGTGTAAATGTACCACATTTTCCTTATCCATATTAGGTTGTTCCAGGCTCTGGCTATAACAAACAATGCTGCTATGTACATAGTTGAGCACATGTCCTTGTGATATGATTGATTATCTTTTGGATATATACCCAAAAGTGGCATTGCTTGGTCTTGCTTAACCACTAGCCCTAGTCATGACTTTTCTAGGGTCATTGCTTGTATATTTTTCAGGGTTCTCAAAAAAAAAGATCTAATATACATGTGTGTACAGTTGCACAAACACATATATGAAGAACGATGTGTTCATAAGAATGTCTCACACAATTATAGAAACAAAGATGTCTCCAAATTTGTAACCTAAGAGCCTGAGAAATCAGGAGAGCCTATAGTGTGAGTTCCATGTTCAAAGTGTGGCAGAGACAGATGCCTCTCCTTACAAGTAAACAATCCGGTAAAGAGGTCTAATTTGCCTTATTATTGTCTTTTATTCAGTTCAGGTTGTCAAGGGATTCGATGAGAAAAGTCAACATTGGCAAAAAATAAAAAAATCATTTTCACTTAATTCAAGTGTTTATCTCTTCATAAATATCCCCAACATGTACTCAGAATAATATTTAATGAAATACCTATACCGAATGTCCCAGTCAACTAGACACACTAGTGAAATGTCACACATTCATCTCACTATACCTCCCCCAGCAGGCTTTCTTCACGTTCCGTTGACATGGCACTGGCAAGCGGATAACAGTGATTGACGCAGATGCTTCCCTGAGATCTATACTGGGAGACAGAGAAGAAAAATCTTAGTGTTCTGCCAGCAAAGAAAAACAAGAGTGTGCTTATTGGGTACATAACCAGCATATACAATACGGATCCACGTATTTATTTATGCATTTTTCTTAGAAAAGAGTCTCATTCTGCTGAGTTTTTCTATGACTTCAGTAACATGGCAGTTCTGGTTCTGCAGCACATACATCCCGCATGTCAACCAAGGCGACATCAGGCTAAGCAATCTGCATCTGTGTCCATTTCATTTCTTAAATTACATTTTCTCTCTCTTTCTCTAGTGCCTGCTCTGCTCTGGCCCACTCTCTGTGCAAACCTTCTCTAGATTTTGTGTGGTTTCCTCCGTGTGGTGGTATTTTGTTTGTAATCTAACAAATAAAATTTGCCTAAGGATCAGAGTATGGAGCAAGACACTAGTTAGACAAAGAGACCAGGCAATGGAGGCACACACCTTTAATCCCAGCAGTCAGGAGACAGAGGCAAATGGAACTCTGTGAATTCAAGGCTACCCTGGACTACACTGGATTGATCCAATCTCAAAGAGAAACAGAGCCAGGTGGTGGTGGCTCACAGTTTTAATCCCAGTACTTTGGAGTCACATGCCTTTAATCCCAGCACTGGGGAGGTGGAGGGAGGAAGGATATGGCTGGGCAGAGGGGGAAATATAAGGTGGGAGGAGAGAGGAACTCAAGGTATTCAGTCTGAGGACTTGTAGAGACAGGATACCCCATTGAGTCTGAGGATTTTGTAGAGGTGAGAACTAGTAGCTAGCTGCTCTGCTTCTCTGATCTTTCAGCTTTCAGGCCCTAATATCTGACTCCAGGTTTTTATTATGAAGACCAATTAGAATTCGCGCCACACCTCCCAGCCCCATCTCTCTCTGGTTCTAAAGGCCCCTCCCTGACTATAATAACAACTTTCACTCTCGTCAGCCAGTAAGAGCAGCTCATGCACTGAGCCCCAGCCATTTAGCTGCCTCGTTATGGAGAATTCTCACCCCAAGTTTGTCTCTTTTTTCTCTTATTCTTTCTCTTATTTCGCCAGTATTTGTCGCATTTTTGTCTTAACTTTCTTTTGCCTGACCACACAGATGCAGCAGCCTCGTATCCGCTGCTGCAGCTGGAAGTCTTGTCCGTGATTTATAGCACCATCTATCTTAGCCTATAGTTCAGGTTTGCAAGTGACGAAAAATATCAAAACAGAATAGAAATCACAGCTTCCTCTGATAGAAAGGAGTCACTTGATCTTCAGCTTAGGGCGGATCTAGAGACTCAAAGATTATACTCAGAGTGCCCCACCTCCATGTTTCTCTCTGGTCATGGATTTCTACTGAAGGTTCTGTGTGGCTTCTCCCTTTGTTATCATTACATCCTCTCCTCTCCACAATAACTAGTCATTGTTTTCCCACTTATGTCAAACCATATTCCTATTTTTCATTTAAATGTGTCTACACGCCAATGTGACCACAGCCTATAGCCTGCCATCACCTGTCAACCCCCATTCCAGTGTGTCCACTTCCTACCGTGCCCAGTGTCTAACGTCCACCATCACCCATCACCCATGTGCCCACTTCCATCCAGCCTGATATAATATATATATATGTATATATATATATACATATATATATATATATATATATATATATATATATATATTCCACTCCTGCTAGACTCCTATCTGTTCTCCCTACCATAGTCAGGGTGTTTTTAAAAGATGAAAATTAGAATATATGTATATATATATACACATACATATATATTGAATTGAAGACCCTGGCATTAATCCATGCACATATGAACACCTGACTTTTTTTCTGCTACTGCTAAACCAGGAAAACTTCTATTAAAGGAACCACAACATGTCACCAGCAAGCAAAGCCCATTCAGAAAAATAAATGCAGCTAAACTATGTTTTAGTGTCTAGAATTTCTTTCCAAACCCTCTCAGGTTTTACATGGATTTTAGTTGGCCACATTGGCATGGCAATTTGTTGTAGTGAGGCTACTTGTTGGTTCCCAACTGTCCAGCCCCAAAATAATTACACAGAAAATATATTACTTAAAACACTGCTTGGCACATTATTCTAGCTTCTTATTGGCTAACTCTTACATAGTAATTTAACCCATCTCCATTAATCTGTGTATCACCACATGGCTGTGGTTTATGAGCTAAAGTTCCGGTATTCCGGTGTCTGTCTCTGGCAGGACTACAAGGCTTCTCTCTGACTCTACCTCCTTACTCCCAGCATTCAGTTTAGTTTTCCCTGCCTACATAATTTCTGTCCTATCAACAAGCCAAGGCAGTTTCTTTATTCACCAATGGTATTCACAGCTTACAGAGGGGTATGGAATCCCACATCAACAAACAGTATTTGTGTTCAAACTCTGGACATTATCCTTGTGAGTATGATACTACAGGTGGGCAAGCGAAACACAACATGCCATACAGAGGATTTCTTTATTTGCCTTCACTAAGATATAGAATTCTGCAATACGTATGGCAAAAACAACTGACAAGTATCCTCTGAAAACCTTCTCACGTTAACGTACACCAGTGTCTTCCCATCTGCATGTTTAGAAGCCAGAATTCTAATGTTACAGCAGGATGTCCTTTCTGGAATCTAGCTTGGTCAAAGTAGATTGTGTTGGCTTCAATAAGAGATGACGAACACCTGTTCACCATTGTTTACGCACTGATAGCCTTTCAAAAGCTGAAGCCCCTCCCCGAGAGGCTCCTATTCCAGTTTGCTTCCTGATTATTGTTCATCCACCTCTCTGCCTTCTCCAGTTTCCCCACTGCGTATGTCACTGTGGGGTTCTAAGAAGAATGCATTGGCTTTGTGGAGAGCTGACCCAGCTGACTTGTGGAGCAAGCGTCATGTCTCCCAATTGACCCCAGTGAGCCCTTCAGCATCATGAACCAGCCTCTGCAATATCAGATGACTGTGGCTTCTGACAGTTGCCATGGACACTCAGAAGGGTTTAAAGTGCCCCATATTCATAGTATGGGTCAAACTGTGCAAAGTGCTTACCTCAGAGGAAAGGGGCCTTTGCATTCATTATAATAATAGAACTCATTTAAGCTTATTAAGCAAATTTTCACTTATTAGTTTGTCAGTATCTTCAATTCACACAATTTTCTCCATAGTGTACATTTCTTTTAGAACTCTTTACTAGTCTCCTTGGGTAATTTTGCTTTATGTACTCTTAAGCATATATGCTTGTTTTTTGTGGGATTTTTTGTTTGTTTTTATTTCCCTATAAACCACTGTATTGTTTTGGTTAATCTTTGGGCTTTTTTGGTAATAATTTATTTTCCCATAATATTAACCTTCTCTTTTAACTGACTTCTTATTTTTTTAATCATAGTTGTCATCAGCAATTAGTTTTTGCTGAGCCCACAAATTTGCATTGACATCCCAATCTCCTCCAGTTCAGTTTCAGGTATGGATACACATAGTTCTTGATAGACAAATAGAGTCCACTCCTCCTGCCTACTGACCAATAAGTGATTTGCCTTTTAATAGCATAGTTATGGAAAGAAGAAGTTTAATGGCTTCTGCCATTCCTCCACAGTTTTCCTTAGTTACGATAGAAGTTAACCAATGGCACTGTGAGGGACCAACAGCATCCTCCTCAGGAGCACAGTGGGCTCTGTGCTGCTACATGCCAAATCACTAAACACAAAGTAAAATTATAAGAGGAAATGCACCTAAGACCACAATAACAAATGTTTTCCAAGCCTGGTGGTGCACTGTATGGATGCTTTCCTGTCTAAAGACATTCTACCTAGTTTGACCTAATTTAATTATATACCCACTGTCTAATCTATTGACTATATTCTTTCTTGGGTATTGATATAAGAGAATTTTTAGTGCCACGAAAAGACACCATGATCATAGCAACTCTTATAAGGAAACATTTAATTGAGGTAGCTCGCATACAGTTTCAGAGGTTCACTTCATTATCATCATGATGGGGAGCATATCAGCGTGCAGGCAGACATGGTGCTGGCTATATCTTGGCTTGGTGGGAGCAGGAAGCCATCTGAGACACTGAGCAATATCCTGAGCATAGGAAACCTCAAAGTCTGCCCCCACTGTGACACACTTCCTATAACAAGGCCATACCCACTCCAACAAAACCACACCTCCTAACAGTGCCCAGGCCTGTGAGATTCTGGGGACCAATTACATTGAAACTATCACAATATCTAAAGCTATATTTTCCTGTCTGTATTCTTACTTCTGCATCTAGATCTTAGCACCATTCATAGTCTTTGTATCTAGTACAGAAAGTACTTATAGGATGCTTTAATTGACTTAGAGGAGGCCCTCTCATGCAGCATAAGCCACACAGAGGCAACTGTGAGGAAATGATCTGCAGTGCTCTGCTTCCAGAATAAGAAAAGGAATTCTTCTAAGAACGAGGTTTCAAATCGCTCAGTCAGTAAAGCACTCGCCTTGAGACACAAAGACTTGAGTTTCATTCCCAGAACCACATTGAGGAAAACAAAACAACAACAACAAGAAGGTGTGGTAAGAGTGGCTGGTGTTTGTCAGCCCGGTGCTGGAGAGGAGGGGGCAGGCGGGTCTCTGGCATCCAGGAGCCAGAATCGCCTCTGCTCCCTAAGCTACTTCCTGTCAGGTATGTGGTTAGAGCAGCAAGAAAAGGAACTAATCCAGTGAATGGCTCTTGAGATATAGACGTGCACTGACCCTGATTGAGAAACAAAACAACAAAATGTAGTCACTTCCAAATAATTCCTTCTTTCTGATCCAGAACCCACAGACCGCACCAGGTAACTCCTAAGGAGCAACACACATGCACACGGAAAACAAACAGGGACGGTGTTGGTTACATCTGATAACTGAATTCTGAGTATTCTTAGTGCTAGTACACAACTTTTCTGTTTTTCTTTTTCTTTTTTAACTACTCTACAACAAACACATACTGCTATCCTCAGTGAGAAAATGGACGAGAAGTACAACTTTTCGTGATTAATTTTAAAGGCTGAGTGTATTGTTTCCACCTCTGGATGAACCCAGAAGTAACTATAGAATCTGAAGTCTGAAGGTCAGTTCCCATAAATAAGTACAACAAATTGGTCCAAGGCCCACACAGGATTTTCTGTAGGATTCAAAGCCATCAAGGTCACAGTGTTATTTAAGAATAGATATTTCTTTGACATGTCCATAAGTAAGTAAAAAAAAAAAAAACCTTTTCTTTACAAACCTATTAATACAACTCAAAAGAAAAAAAGTATATTTTAAAAACACATGAAGCACTATTCATAAAACTTGAGACAGCCAGCAACAGCCCCAGCCTTTTTATTTAAAAATATTATGAATAATAGATCTTAATATCCAAAGAATACTTTAGGTCAGCTGCTCAATGTGGCCCGAGAAAGCATGTGCTTGCAAAATCTGTTCAACAGATCGCAATCTTCTTGCAGTATAGTTAACAATTTTTTTCACTTAATATAAACCAGTGTCCTAACAATAAAGGACTTTGTGGCATTCAAAAGAAAAGGGCAGTTTCAGAATGTGACCTGAAAAAGAAAGTGGCATTGCAGTGACTCAAATTGTTTTGTCTTGCTTGAGTTTCAGGAGCTTCAACAGTGTTTTTGTGGCACCACAACTTAGTTTAAACTGGTGACCTTCAGAGGCGGGGTTTTATCTTGGGTGCCTGAGAAGTTGAAACCCTCCCCTCCAAGGAGGAACAGTGAGGCATGGACCGCCTAGGCTCCCTCCTGCCTCTGTGGAGCCAGAGCTTGGCAAAGACTTCCCCAGCGGTCCTTTCCTAATCATCGCCCATGTCACCAAACATGGTTTCTGCCCAAGGGATTGATTCTTCCTGAGCAATTGAGCCACACGAGCACAGATAGGTTATTTTATGAGTCCCGTTCACAAGGAGAGGTAAATTCATCTTAACATGCGTGGAAAGAGATTTTAAACAAGGCTTGCAAGGCAAGGACACCGACATCGTGTTTCTTACTGTTTAAAGGAGAACCGAGCAAGATGCTCTCCCATCTGATGAAGAGTACACAGCTGATTGAATGCTCTGGATGCGGGGTTCGTACCTGTGGAGTAGGCAAATGAAGGACTTTTAGGTTTGTAAAATGAAGAGCAGGGAGACACCCACAGCCATCTGTAGAAAAAAGCACCAGGTAGAGACTCCTAAAAACACTGGACACAGGCACCGATGGGACCTCTTTTCAGCCATAACACAAGGAAATGTTATGAATTATTCAGAGTGTAGTTCTACCGGCCTCTCCTTCAGCCCTGACTCCGAGGAGGGTTAATGGTGTTGGTTTCAGTGTGGCTGCCCTCGCCTCTTTCCATGTTCCGTCGCACATGGTTACATAGCACTGCATCTGCATAAGTTACCCTAGAGCATTGTTCAGGGATATAGCAGAGCCAGTTCTGCTTTGATAATCTCAACAGATGTGTTGTGGTTCTTTTCCTCTCTTCTTTCTGCTTTTATTGATAAAGGAATCTTACAAGGCTCAACATCTTCTCCTTTCCTGCGAAGGAAAGTTGCAGGTTTGTTTTTGTTGTTATTTGCCCTCTGCTCTATGACTTTTTTTTAACTCTTTGTGCCGTTTTACCATTTTCAATCTTTTTCCAAAAAGATTTCCATACTAGTTTCTCTATGCATTTGGATTTGTTGCCCAATGATTTCCCGAGTTTGATGGTGGTGGAGAAATGGAGCCAAGAGTTTTGGTGGTGAGCAGCTTGCAGCACTTGTTACAGATCAAGGTGAACTGGTAGTTAGTCCAACTTGTCAACATGTCTAGTTTCTGCTCAGAAATCTTTTAGAGTGAATATTCCTTACTTTCCACTTAATTTGCAAAACTGTCACCTCTAAATGGCACGGCCACAGCAATTCTTTTTAAGATTTATTTATTGTATGAGGTGGGTGACACAGACCCCACAGTGATGGTAGAGGGCAGAGGACAACTTGCAAAGGTCGGTTCTCCCCTCACATCATGTGGCTGCCAGGGGAGTGACTCAAACTTATTGGCAAGCTCCTTCACCCACTGAGCCATATTGCCAGAGTAACATGGCCATTTTTCTAAGAATCCAAAATAAAGATTGTAATAACCTTTGTTTTAAATGTATTTTTTTCATAATTATAGTTTACCAAATATCAACTCCCAAAATGAACCCTTGCTCGGTCCATTCCACACCTTCCACTGCTCAGTTGCTCCTACTTGACAGGTTATGGGTGGGGACGAGCTGCCATCACAGTTTACCCAAAATCATTCATTATTTTCACAGTGTCATACCTTAGCCCCATAGCATAAGGTGTGTGAGTGATAAGGACAAGGACTGTTTTATCAGCACGGGAACGTCCTGTCTGGTCAGCTCCCCCACTGTTTCTCTGTTCGAGAACATGAACTCAGAAATTCACAAGCATCCTCAGTAGCACTAGCCAGGATTCATTGAGCACTGAATGTACTTTCAGTGTTGTGCTCAGTGCTCCCCTTTAAGAAGCTGCTGAGTTGCAGAGCAGTAGACTGAGGTGTGAAGAGGCCCCTTGAGGTAACATGGAATGAGAGTGGCTTTTTGTTGACTTTTTAGGAAATTGCCATAATATGTTTTATCATCTTCTTTGTCCTCCCCAAATCCTTCTAGAACTCTCACCTCACCCCCACCCAACTTCACATTCTTGTTTTCTCTTTCCCATTCTCTCTCTCTCTCTCTTTCCCTCTCTCTGACTCTGTCTCTCTCTGCCTTTGTCTCTGTCTGTCTCTTTCTGTCTCTCTGTATATGTGAGTGTGTGAGTATGTATGTGTGTTATTTCTAGTCCACATCTGCTGAACCCCCTACCTGCCAATAGCACTCCCCTGAAGTCTCTAAGGGGGACTGTCAAGAACAATCCTGCAAAGACCTTGACAATCTATATCAGAAGTGCTTTACATAAAGTCCTGGGAAGCTATCTTACCCAGACTCTGGACACCCTCCCCACCTTGCGCCATATATTTTGAGGGCTGGTAGGCATGGAGAAAGATGAATCAGGCAGGGTTCCTCTTCCTCAGAAAGCCTACATCCGGTGAGGCAAGACAGGTACATGGAACAAATATAATAAAATACCAGTGATATTAAGCGATTAAATAAGGCTGTAAGGCACCAAGAAAAGGCCTGAGGGACAAAGTCACAGCCCAGGAGGACAGCACTTCAGCTAAGGGTAGCAGAGGCAGGAGAGGACAGAATTGACTCTGGCTTAAGGGGACTTCATAAGCTTCCCCTAAAGGATAAGGTGTCCACTGAAGGTACCCCCTTCACTGTGCCCTAATACATAGTGGTTTGGGCATCTGCGGGAGTGCTTAAAATTTCTCTTGTGCCAACCCAAAGACTTCTCTAGTACTCTAGGGCACCTAGACTTAGTTTGGTTCATTCTGGCTCACAAGCTGTGCCACCACACATTGTTAGAAATAGAAACGGATAACAAGGAAACAAAGGATTTTCCTCGCACATCTAAGCTGGGATCAAACTTTGCATGAGGCAAAAACTGTGCTTTGAAACTAGCCTACTGTGTATTTTCAGTCTGTTTATAGAATAAATTGATTTATTTTTAATGTTTGAAAGGGGCTGTGGGAATATTTCCTACTGTGTTAGTAACTGGTGTTTAAAAATATCTACCAGGCTGAAATAAGGGGTAAGGGTTAGCATTTGGGGACGTTAGCTGCAATTTTAAAAATGAATATAGTGATTTCATTCATTTAAAGGCTTTGGGAAACCTCGCCTTTTTATACCTGTTATTCACTTCCATCTCTCTTTTTCCTTATTCACATAGTTGAGTCAGCAAGAGAAAAATATTCAAATTAGACTTGTCATACAGAGGGGAAAGAATCCGACTCTGTCGGGGTGGGTGGAGGGGGAGAAAGCAACTTTTTGTCAGTCTTTTGTGTCTCAGCAGCTGGATTCATTGCTGCCATGGCAACAGACCACATGATGAGGTGTATTAGATTGCTGTGTTGAGCACAGGGGGACGAATGAACACAGCTTTTTATTGAAGTTAAAGGTTACTTTGGAGTTTCCTCTGTGGAAGTGTGTACGGTCCGGTATCATAGCCTTCAGCAGATGTAGTACTCTCATAGAAGAATTAGGGGCTTGTCGGTGCCTTAGAAGACAAAACCAGGTAAGCTACAATCGGAGCTGCAGATCGGGACTCTCTTACCTCTGAGGCAGTAGCATAACTTGCTGGCTGGAATTTCATTGTTGGCTCCACTCCCACCCTACCCCCATCCCCCACATGGGCACAGGAAAACTTCCTGCTGTCCCCTCCCCAAGTTCTCCACCTCCGATTTCACCTGTTTTAACTGAAAAGTTTCATGTTCCAATGCGTTGTGAATTTGTAAAGTTCTGCGGTTGTGATCGTGCGTGCGTGTGTGTGTGTGTGTGTGTGTGTGTGTGTGTAAGAAAGAAATGTAGAAAGGAAACAGAAAGAGCAGTCATTGTTGTCTTTGGATCGGTGTGCCGCTGAGTGAAGTGTTGCCTTATTTTGTCCTCTGCAATTGCTCTCCTCTCCTAGGAGGCACTGGTCCAAAGCTGCTTGTCTCCTCCTAAATCAAGCAGGAGGAGCACATTCTCCAGGAGGTTGCTCGGCGAATTCACTATGTACAGACTTCTTTTCCCTTTTGCGTCATACTGACTTCCAGCCCCATCCAGTGTCAGAGAGTTCATTTTGCCTACAGTTTTTACTGTGTGGGTCAATTCCTCGGCTTTCTCTTCATTCGCATATCGCAACTGTATGTGTACCAGAGGAACTCAAAACAGAAGTAAATACAGTATGGGTGAGTGAGTGCCAAGTGAACTCTTTTGCTTAGAGAGGAGCTGCAGGAACTGAACGGAAGCAATGCAATGTGGTTTGGTGCCCCATTTAATCCCGGAGGGAACACAGAAGCCTCCTGATTTGCTCACATGTCACCCTGGCAGCAGACATCGAGGGGGCGGCTTTGAGATGCTCCTAGAAAGCCCATGAACCAGAGAAAATGTCCTTATTGATAAATTATTCTGGTTCCTTGTTCATATCATTTCTACAAAAGAGTAGGATTTCTTTTAACTTTTAGCCAAGGGTGAGCCATGCAATTTCTCTCATTTGTTCAAAGTTCTCTAGGAAGCTTACAAAGCCAAGATCTAACTAAACAAACGCAAAGTTTACTGTTATTATAGCCTATTCACTATCAACTAAAATCAATCCTTGAAAAATACTTTCTTAGTAAGATTAAACTAATTATTTGCCCCTGGTTGACATTCAGGACAAAAACCAGTATATTATTTCAAGTTGAGCCATGTACTATGCATTCCTCACAAAGGGAAACTTGGAGTTCGTTAGAATCATTTATGCTCTGTTTTATTGTTGCGTCCTTGGTTTACAGTTTTAATGTATCTAAACTAACTCCCAAATGTCACCTAGGAGTTACAGTCACTATTCTGAACACACTTGGCCATGCTTTTTAAAAAGAGAACTGTTTCCCACTATAAAAAATATTAAAAGCTTTATAATCACAACTCACATTTGCAAAAGATTAGTGCTTCTCTCAGAATTCGATTCTTTCTCTTTCCCTTCATTGCTGATAATACTGAATAATCTTTTGGTATGATCTTCAAGACATGAAATATCTTCATAGCCGTAGGTTATTATTGCTAGGGGATGAGAAATTTCCCCAAAATCAGTGAAAAACCATACCTCATAAAAGATTTTTTTTTTGAATTTTCGAGACAGGGTTTCTCCATAGTTTTTGGTTCCTGTCCTGGAACTAGCTCTTGTAGCCCAGGCTGGCCTTGAACTCACAGAGATCCGCCTGCCTCTGCCTCCCGAGTGCTGGGATTAAAGGCGTGTGCCACCACCGCCCGGCTCTCATAAAAGATTTTAAAATGCAACATCTCAAAGCTGACAGTGTCTTAGCTTTAGGAAAGAATGCTCTGTGGTAGGGGATGGGGGAGTGGTCTGTCTTTATTGAAATTAAAAACAAAAGATGGAGATCGAGGAATGCAAAGAGACACAGAAAAAGGATGTGCCTCCGATGAAAGAAGATGATAGTTTCAGTGGTCTGCACTCCTTATGTCTCATTGCTACTGGAAATATTCACTATATGTCTGCATTAAGATTTCTACTGCTGAATTAAACATCACTGTAGAAACGAATTTTGGAGAACAGGTTTATTCCAGCCAACAGTTGTAGTCCAGCATGGAGGCAAGCCAGGCAGAAACTCAAGGCAAGAACTGAAGCAGAGACCATGGAGGAATACTGCTTGTGGTCTTGCTCAGCCTGCTCTCTTGTGCACCCTAGGACCAGGGATGGCATCACCCACAGTGATTAGGACCCTGTTACATCAATAATTCATCAAGCAAATTTTCTACAGGCTGGCCTGCAGGTGAATATTATAGAGACTTTTTTTTCAATTAAGATTCCCTCTTTCCAGATATGTCTAGATTTGTGTCCAACCACCACACCTTATTTAAAAAAAAAAAGCACCAAGTTCTACAGACAAGGTTGAATTACTAAAAAGCCTAACTCTTACAACTCTTGCCTAACTATTACAAGTTTAAAATACATACATTATACAGCTCATCTTCTTTTATTTCTTCTGGGTTTCTCTGTGTAGCCCTGGCTGTCCTGGATATCTCTCTCTCTCTCTCTCTCTCTCTCTCTCTCTCTTTCTCTCTCTCTCTCTGTAAACCAGGGTTGCCTTGAACTCAGGGATCCACTTGCCTCTGTCTCCCAAAAGTTCTGGGATTAAAGGCGTGCTCCACCACTGCTTGACTCAATATACAATTCATTCTATTGGCTGATATGCATGTTATATCAGCTGATATATATAATAAATATTTTAATTTATATTATCATTGCATATTGTATATTGCTATATAATATATTATTATATGTAATTATTATGTTATCATATATAATGTGATATATGATATGTATTTATATATAAATATATATATAATATACAATAGCTAATGGTCTCAGTCTTGCTATAAGCTAAAATTTATCAAGAAATGTATGCAATCTATATCCAAGTGTTGGGTTATTATGTTGTCTGATACTAGACTACAAGTGAGTCTTCACCTCTGCAGCCATTGTCACAAAGAGGTCAGAAGGCAGAGCGTCTTCTAGGCGACAGAGTGGGTAAAGACACTTGCCATATAAGTCTGGCAACTTGAGTTTGAAGGAAATAATCAATACCACAAAGTTGTCCTCCAACTTCCACCCTTGTCATGGTGCTTGTGCCTGCGTACGTGCGTGTGCGCGCGCATGCGCGCACGCGTGCATACACACACACACACACACACACACAAATAAAAACTAAGAATTAAGTAGGATCAAAACCCAGTGCCATTGTCCTTGGCTTCTCAGCAGCACTCATTGTCCGCCATATTCAGAGAGTCCGGTTTTATCCCATGCTTTTTCAGTCACAGTCCAGCTGGCCTTGGTGAGCTCCCAATAGATCAGCCCCACTGTCTCCGTGGGTGGATGCACCCCTCGTGGTCCTGACTTCTTTGCTCATGTTCTCCCTCCTTCTGCTCCTCAGTGGGACATTGGGAGCTCAGTCCAGTGCTCCATTGTGGGTCTCTGTCTCTATCTCCATGCATGTTCTGGCTTTGTGGGAGCCTAGCCAGTTTGGATGTTCACCTTCCTAGACCAGGATGGAGGGGGGAGGACTTTGGACTTTCCACAGGGCAGGGAACCCTGACTGCTCTTCAGACTGGAGAGGGAGGGGGAGAGGAGTGGGGGGAGGGGGAGAGGAGTGGGAAGAGGGGGAGGGAAATGGGAGGCTGGGAAAAGGCAGAAATTTTTTCTTTAAAAAAAAATAAAAAAAAAATCCTGACCTTCATCCCGACCAAAAAAAAAAAAAAAAAAACCTAAGAATTAAGACTATGTTTCAAAAGAAGATTCCTCTATAGAGCCATTTTGGTACCTACATTCTTAAAACTCAGAATCACTTCTTGGTGCCCTTGCCACACCCAGAAATATTGTCAAACTGTTTTAAATGAGTGTTTTCACCACCCTGTGCCTAACTTGGACATCCTTCTCATGGGAATAATTGGCAGTGCTTTTTAACATTTTGTCTCTAGTTTCTGGTACCTCATAGATGCTCAAATAACTAATTATCTGAAAACCTTCGAATATGTAGGAAGAATACATATTCAGCAGAGCCATGGTGGCAAATCAGAGAAACTCATAGAGAGTTTCTAGAAAGTAAAGATATATTCTGAACCCCAAGACAATATTCTTAAGATAGTTGAAGAGTAAGCCAATGAATGAAGAGTCAATATCAGCCCTTGCATCATGGTTAAGGGTTATTTTTTAACATTTAATAAAAATGTGTTTTACTATTGACCACCATAATTTTTATATGAAAAATTTGAACTTTTAACTTTTTAAAATGATTCTTAAACGTTTTGAATGAAAAACCAAGTAGTGACGATCATGGTCATAATACTGGTGAGGAAGGCATTGGTAATAGAGTGATGGATTTGGAGACTGAAGCAGACTTAGAAAATAAGTCCCTAGATCTCATAAAAGGGCAGTGTTTTTCTATTAAGAAAATAGAAATCTTTAATGCATTGTGTGATTCTCAGAGATGTGCTTCCAAATTTAATTAATTTCATTAATAGTCTTTATAAATCACTAATAATAGGTGTGCGTCACTGTGTTCTTAAAAGACTTATTTTAAGATGATGCTGGCTTTGTAAGATAAACACTAGAGGCTTTCATAAAAAGTGATTAAGCTTATCAAGTGCAATTATCAGAGAAGAATAAACTCATTTCTAGGGAAACGTCACTTGTTAGAGTGTATAGGGAGCGTTCACCTGGTTGCATTTGCATGATAATTTCAGTCATATTACAATTATTGACCCCAGTATAAGTGCTGTGAAATATTTACAATCTATACCCTTTTAATAATATTTGCATTTAAAATTTTTAGCTTTAAACGATATTTATGTCTGAAACCTTTTGGTTCTGGATTATTTGAAGAAAGATTATACTCAGTAAAAAAAGTTTCTGGCCTCTCTGCCTGTTTTACAGTTGAGAGGCAATGCCAGATGGATTATCTGTTCCAGTATCCAGTGAGGGTCCATGAAAGTAATAAGAGAAAATACAGAACTTGGGGTGGCAAAGCATGCCCTCAAAGGCAGACGTCCTAGAGGAGTGGTGGCATGAGAAGGAATTACTTCTGGGAAATGTTTGAAGGAAAATAAAAAGACAAATTACAGTCTACAAATAGCATTCATGATGTATCTGAAAGAGAAGGAGAGGCATCCAAGTGTTGGGCTACAAGTCTGCAGTCCTGGTGCTTAAAGAGCCGGAGCAGAGAGGTTGTCAGCTTTAGCCCAACCTGGACTACTTGGCAAGACTTTGTCTCAAGAAAACAGGAACAAAACCAACAACAACAAAGGTAGGGAGCCAGTGGATGGGAGGAAGGAAAGGAACTAGGAGAGAAGAGAGGAAAAGAAAGGGGGAAGGTGAAAGAGAAAGGAAATAGATAAGGAACGGGGAAAGATTTATGATGAGGTCCCAAAGAACCAGCAAATAAAAAAAACTATTATTTTGAAAAAAAAACCAATTTTTTCAAATAGCTACCATTTACACAAATGGTCGCTGGCACCACCACCACCATCGCCACCACCATCACCACCACAATAATCACACACTGATAACTTGGCATCAGACATTCATCATGTGCCACTTAATTCTTACCACAATCTAGGGAGTAAACATGGTGCCAATTCCTTAATGAGGTGAGTACCAGTAATTGCAGGCCTTGGATGTCAGAGCGCAGTTGGCTATGTCAACTGTGCTAAGTCTCCACCTACCTGCTCTTCTATTGAGTTGAAACTAATTTACTCCAAATGCTCTGGAGCTGGGTGCACTTGATAAGTTTCAAATGGCAGCAGTGTAGACAGGAGACCAGAAGGAGGCAATACTGGAGGATCAAAAACGAATCATCTAGTAGGGGTCACCATCCAAGACAAAAAGAAGAATAGTTGGGAGTTGAGCAAACTTTGTAAAGGGCAGATCTGAGAAGATGCTTTGTCAGGTGTCTGTCTCTACACTAACCAGCTAGGAAACATCTGACTGACTTTCTAAGCCCCCTTAAAACTTTCCAGTTACTGCATATGGCATTTGAACAAGATCATTATGGTCAAGAAAACTGAGCCTGTCTTATGATGCACATGCTTTTCTACCAAGAATAGTCATAGCCTTCCTCTCAGAAGGACATGCTGCTCCATTGTCTGCGTCCTTCAAGTGTGTGGTGTGCAATGTGTGGTGATTGCCCATCTGTGGACATCATGTGAATGAGATTAGGTCTTTATGAAGTTTTTTCTGTCATTAAAATCTTTTTTTTATTTTTATAAATAGTAGTTATATTTTGTTTCATAGGAGTGTTCCCCTCACAAGTTGAAGGAACCCCTTTCTACTGAAATTCTGTCAATCAGTTTGACTGACAGAGCTAAGTCTCTACCTCAAAGATTGTGGTTCATTGACATAATTGACACCTGCAGGGCTCTGACCTTCTGGCAGGGAATGTCTGCTGCTCCTGGGAGTAATGAAAGAAAATGAAATCCCTCCCATGCCTGGGATTTGAATAAAACATCACTTTGTTCATTGTCATCTTGCTAGGAACTAAATGCTCTGACATTTTTTGTAACCTAAGGGAGCAATGGGGAAGTTGGAATATCAGGCCAGAAGCTGGACAAAGCCTAATCTTAAATGGCTAGATAGTGGCCTCAGGTCAAGTAAGTGACTCCAGGCAGAACTCAATTAGACCTAAATACAGACTTGGACTCTGATCTCCTTCCTGCTGGTGTGGACTGCTGACTATACCAGAGGAATTCCAAGGACAGTTAGTTGGCTTGAAATCTACTGAAATGTGCATGCTGACAGATGCAGAATTCAAGATAGGGAAACATCCAGACACGAGGCCAGGCAAGAACAACGCCTCTGTTGTCCTGGGCTTCCAGGGAGGGTGCTGCTGCTGTGGGCTCTGAGTCATGAATAAGCCACATATGGAGGCAGAGGAGACTCAAGGACACTGTGGCTTGGGAGAGCAGGAAAGTGGGTGTTCTGGGGGTGCACAGATTATGGAATAGAGAGTCAGGAGAGGCCTACATCTGAGCAACTAGCGGTTGCCTTGATACCTGTCTATGACTCCTCTGCCTTTATGAGTGACTTGAGACTGCCATGTGTTGACTAATGATGTCATCCCACAAGTGTGCTAGCCAACAGCCCCAGGAAGATGACAGAGGGAATAGAAGAACCACCTGACCTCTCATCCCTGCTTGCCAGGGAAGGACTCCCCAGGGATACAGGGATGGAGATCATCTGAAGCCTGTCCTCTTTATCAAGCATCTCAATAGAGGCTTCTCTGGTACCAAGTGGCTATTCTATTTTATTTTGCCTCAGATCTTATGGAAGTTCTAGTTTATAGACCTCTGAAACTATCTCTGCAAATCTGTATGTGTGTGGGTGCATGTGGAGGCCAGCAGTCAGCCTTGGGTGTTGGTCCTCTGGTACTATGTCCTAATTAATATTAACTGTCAACTTGACACAGCTTAGAATCAGTACCTGAAAAAAAAACTATCAATCAAATAATTGTCTTCATCAGAGTGGCCTGTGGGTATGTCTCTAAGGGATGGTCTTGATTATTAATTAGTGTGGGAGGAGCCAGCCCAGTGTGGGCAATCCTATTTCCTGTGCAGATGGTCCTGGGCTGTGTAAGAAACCTGAATAAGCATAAACACAGAGCAAGCTGGCAAGTAGTGTTCCTCCATAGTTTCTGCTTAAGATTTCTGCTTAAGATCCTTCCCTGACTTCCCTCAGAGATGAACTATGGCCAAAATTGGAACCAATTAAACCCTTTGCTTCCTTAGTTGCTTTTGATCAGAATGATGTATTGCAGAAAGAGAGATAAAGCGAGAATATGTCATCCTCTCTTTGGTTTGGTTTGGTTTAGTTGGGTTAGGTTTCTTTGGGTTGGGTTTGGTTGGGTTGGGTTGGATTGAGTTAGGTTTGAGATAGGGCCTCTCACTGAGACCTGAGTTGATTAAGCTAGGGAGGTCATTGAGCCCAGGAATATGCCTGCCTTCTCCTCCCCAAATCTCAGATAGGAAGCAGGTATTGAACTCAAGCCCTCATGCTTGCAAGCCAAGCATTTTACCAACAGAGCCACCATCCCACATCCTTACACAAATATTTTATGTAGTTTATTACTAGAGATGGAACAGACTTTTAACCACAATAATAGCTAACATTTATATCCTGATTTACAGTCATAAAGTATTTTCATTACATTGCAGCTGAATCTCATATAGTTCTGGAAAGTAGATGGCACCACCACTTACTTTTTCAACTTTATTTATTCATTTGATGGCTTTGTGTATAATTAAAATAAAATTATTGCATCCCCTCCTCATTTTCTCTCCTCCCTCTTGCCACTCCCATTCCCATCACCCTTCAAATTCATGGTTTTCTTTTTTTTTTAATTTATTTATTTATTAAGGATTTCTGCTTCGTCCCCACAACCGCTTCCCATTTCCCTCCCCCTCCCCCGATCAAGTCCCCCCCCCTCATCTGCTCGAAGAGCAATCAGGGTTCCCTGACCTGTGGGAAGCCCAAGGACTGCCCACCTCTATCCAGGTCTCGTAAGGTGAGCATTCAAACTGCCTAGGCTCCCACAAAGCCAGTACGTGCAGTAGGATCAAAAACCCACTGCAATTGTTCTTGAATTCTCAGTATTCCTCATTGTCCGCTATGTTCAGCTAGTCCGGATTTATCCCATGCTTTTTCAGACCTAGGCCAGCTGGCCTTGGTGAGATCCCAATAGAACATCCCCATTGTCTTAGTGTGTGGGTGCACCCCTCGTGGTCCATAAATAAAGGACATTGAGCCTATAATTCATGTTCCTAGAGAAGCTAAATAAGGTGAATCCAAAGACAAACACATAGGCATCCTCAGGAATATTAACCTTCATCAGGCGATGAAAGGAGACAGAGACAGAGACCCACACGGGAGCACCGGACAGAAATCTCAAGGTCCAAATCAGGAGCAGAAAGAGACGGAGCACGAGCAAGGAACTCATGGTTTTCTTTTTTTAACCATTGTTATCTCATACACTTAAATTCAAATAGACATATAAATATAACCTGAGTCCACCCAGTTTCACCTGCTTGTAAATTTTTTTTTTAATGACCACTTGGTACTGGATAACCAGGCAGGGGACTCACCCTGGGGGAGACTAATTCTCTCTTCTCTCAGCAATTACTAATTGTTATTATCTGTTTCCTTTCCAAAGATGAAGGAAAACAGGCAGACATGGTGGCACACTCCTTTAATCCCGGCACTCAGCAGGAAGAGGCAGGCAGACGATCTGTGAGATCAAGGCCAGCCTGGTCCACATAGTGAGTTCCAACCCAGCCAGAGCTATGCAGTGAGACCCTATCTCAAAACCAAACACAGAAGATAAAGGAAAGCAGGCTCTGTGATTTCACCAGTTTAGATAACAAAGCATATGTTGTGATTGACTGATTTACTAACCACTCAGTACATTCTCACCTCTAGAACTTGCAATCACTAGGCTAGAAGCAATGATTCTCCATTGGTAAAGCATTTACCTTGCAAACTTGGGAACCTGAATTCAATGACTAGAGTCTATGTAAAAGCCAAACCTTATGGCAAGCTTGAAAATTCCTTTTTAGTGAGATAGGAGGTGGAGAAAGGTAGAACTTTGAGTTTGCTAGCCAGAGAGGCTAGCCTCCTTCACAAATTTCTAGGCTGGCGAGAGACCCTCTCAAACTAAAAGTGGAAGGTACCTCTGATTTCACATGCAAACACAGACATGTGCAATCATATATACACCACACACATGGCCAGATGTGCTTGCACATCTCTCTCTCTCTCTCTCTCTCTCTCTCTCTCTCTCTCTCTCACACACACACACACACACACACACACACACACACACACTTACATATTCCCAAGCTACACTGTGTACACACGGATATTTTTGACGTGTCGACTACCTGGCCACTGGTGCTCTGGACCCTTCCATGTAATCATTCTGATACTTACACATTTTCTGGAAAGCTTGCTTATTCTGGAAAATAAAAGAATAGTAGTCAATTAAATTCCTGATATGGGACAGTAATACGAAAGAGTGGAAATTCTAGATGGCTGAACTTAAATTCAAACAGGAAAAACCAGGTGATGGGGCAGACATGTTAAACTTACACTAAATTAACAAAAAGGTATTTTATGCCCCCAAAGCACTCTCTTGCCCACATACATGGAGCCAAGGGTGTCAAGCACCTGTCTACCTTGTGGGGGGGCCTGGATTTGTTTCCTGGTGTGATGGTGGTGGTGGTGGTAATGGTGGAGGTGGTGGTGGTGGTGGTGGTGGTTGAGGTGGAGGTGGTGATGGTGGAGGTGGAGGTGGTGGTGGTGGTAGTGATGGTTGTGGTGGTGATGATGGTAGTGATGGTTGTGGTGGTGATGATGGTAGTGGTGGTGATGGTGGTGATGGTGGTAATGGTGATGATAACGGTGATTGTGTTGATGGTGATGGTAGAGGTGGTGGTGATGATGGTGGTGGTGGGAGGGGGTGATGGTGGTGGTGGGGGAGGTGCTATCACCAGCATCCCACTTCATTCATATTAAAGGAGAAACTAGCTTATATAAATAAGAGGAGCCTGCATACAGATGACTTCAGCCTTGTTTAGATCCAGAGGTTTGAGGACATTCCCAAATCATTCCCACTCCCCAATTCTAGGCTCTGCTTGTTTCTGCCTGGGCCTTACTCAGTGACTATTACTCAAACAGCAAAACCAGATCCTGTGTCTTTCTCTAGTTCCTCTAGAGAGGAGCTTCCCACCTAACAGTGAGTGATGCCATTACAGCCCCATCACACTGCAGGGCTTTTGTTTAGTTACCGAATACCCCAGCAAGTCAGTGGCAAAGCCTGGCTTAGGTTATGTGCCTAACCCTGGGCGCTTAGCATGGCCACGTCAGGGCATTCTTTCCCCAAGGCCTGGCTCATTTGTCTAACTTTCTGTCTGAAGGGAAATGAAGTCAACACATAACTGCCACGTAGAAATACCGGAAGGAGAGTATGACAGATGTCAAGTGGCAAAATCTACCATGTACAGCACCAAACACGGCGCATTACCATCTTTCTGTGCTCTGTGGCTGTTGATAGATAATTGCATCTATTTTCAAATAAGGAACCTGAAAGTCAGAAAAACTCAGCTTACTTGTAGGGACCTGACAGCAGCACCCAGCAGAGAGATGTTAAGCCAAGTGTGTCTGACTCCCTGGCCAAGCACTCTCTCTAAAATGTTTGCCTCTCTTAACCTCCTAATGTCACTATATGTTCTAACAAAGGAAACACAGAGACGCTCTCTGTTTTTGTGAGTGGGAAAGCATAAAGAAAGCATACACCAGTTTTAATCCCTTTCAAATTAAGCCCCTGGGTGACAGATTGCTTCTTTGTCCCTGAGGAACAATGTTTTGAGAACAGTTAACAAAGCAAATGTCAAAGTGTGTCCCTCAGGTAAAGCAGTTACTCCTTCCCATCAAAAGCTGCGAGATAACTTGGTAAAGTTCTTGCCACGCAAGCGTGAGGGCCCGAGTTTTATCCCCAAAACACACAGGGAAAAACAAAAGGAAAACCTGGTTGTGATGCTGTGAGTTTGTAATTCTAGCACAGGGGAGGTAGACAAAGGCAGATCTCTGGAGCACCCTGGCCAGCTAGCCTAGCCTACTTGGTGAATTTTGAATCAATGAGAGACTCTGTCTCTAAGAACAAAGAACAGCAACTGAGGAGCAATACCCAAGGTTGTGCTCTAACATGTGTATGAATGCACACACACACACACACACACACACACACACACATGAGTATGTACATACACACACACATACAGACACACACACACACATGGGGGGAGAGTAACACACTGACACTGATTTTTTTTTTAAGGTTTTTGAAGAGATTGAACAAAACCCATGCTTGATCTTTAAAGAATATTCCTGAGAGTACACCAGGAACTCTGAAAAACACAAAGGGAAACACAGGCTAAGTTAGAGTACAGAGGAGAGGGGAAGATGGGATGGTCAAAATGAGAGGGGAATAACCAGCAACCAGAAACAATAGTCTTTGTAGGTCTGGCACTTCCCCAACCACAGGAGATGACCTAAAAGAAGCCTTGGGTTATTTATACCTGCTGAGCGTTCACTGTACCCAGTGATTAAGACTCCAGGACACACTAGATACGGTTATCGGAACCTTAAGATTTCAAGGTTTGTGTTTCCTTAACCTTTTTGTTTCCTGCCCTTGGTTCTGAATGAAAATAAAAAGCAAACTCTTCACCTCTCCACGGTTCCAAGGGGGTAATTCTAAAAATAAATGGGAGCATTTGCTTTTGCCAGGACATTATGTCCCCAGTTTTCTTTCCAGAACCCACAGGACGTGCACGATGCTCTTGAAGTCTGTCCACAACACACCAAATGCAAGGTCTGCTCTGCTGAGTGACTGCTCCTGCCAGAGCTGCATTTGTAGATAATTCCTGCTGAACAACTGCTGGATGAGTCACTTGTAGGCAAAGCGCTGGCAGAGCCGGGAGATTTATTTAGTGCCATGTAGTTAGCTATTCATTGAAAAGAAGTAAAGTAAAATTCCATACATTTGGGTGAGGATGTAAAGCGCCTTGAACTGTCAGGGTGGAAGCAGAATACAGCTGTGTGGGGCTCTGAGGTGGAGACGGGGATAGCCTGTACTCTTGCCGGGCAGGAACTAAGTCCTTCGAACTAGAAAGAAAAAAAAAAAAGCAATGAAAGAGAAAAGTGTGGCCTTCTAACTTTTTCTTTTTTAAAGCACTTTTTAAAAATGTCTTCTCATTTTTAGTTGTGTATTTGGATTTGTGTATTTGAGGGCAGTGCTCCTGGAGTCCAGGGAGAGCAAGGGATTCCCTGGAGCTGGAGCGACATGTCATTGTAAACTGGGGTATATGTGTCCTAGGAACCAGACTCAGGTTCTCTGCGGGAATATTATTTGCTCTTAAGTGCTGAGCCATCTCTTAACCCTGTGCCTGTGTGACAAAGCTGGTGAAGCACAGTCCAGGAATATCCTATCTCGAGGTTGGATTGGGGTCAAATATCATTAGCGAGGAGGAGAAACCTGGAGAGTCACAGCCTACTCCATGATCTCACCAACCTGTGTTCTCTGCTTTCATTCATTCAGCCTCAGTCACTAGTTAAAGAAACAAACGTTCTTAACCCCACCTTTCTGAGAAGCATTGCTCTCTTCTGTTTTTGTTTCCAACCTCTGTACTTCCCCTGTGTAGAGATACAAGTACACAAAGGGTCTTCCAGGGGTCTCTTTGTGGGAGTGTGGATATACCTACAGAAGAGGACGTCTCCCATATTTCAAAATACTCAGCTTACCATTTCCAAGATTAATTAACTTATCTAAAATTGCTAAATTTTATTGCTAAAATTTATTACGAAATAAAGGATTTACAGAACTTCTGTAGTGTCTCGTATATAGTACATCATAATGGTGACGATGATGGCGATGATGATCAATAGCATAGTAGTGGTGATGAGGATGTGATAGTGTGATCCTCATTGAATAATTAGTGCCTGTAGTAACTGGACTTCCCTGAGTAATATAGCAATTACAGAGAATTATTTTTGCAATCGTTTTTAATGTCTGTCTTCTGTGCTGTGACTGTTAAGGTCCCTGAGGGCAGAAACTATTTCTGTCTTGTTTAGCACTGTGTGCCACCAATGTGTCATCTTGAGTCTGGCCAACATATTTAACTCTTTGCTGCATTAATGGACAGGTGAATGGGCAAATGGACCACTATGGGTTACAGGGGATTTTCCCTCTGTTTCAAGTTGTAGATTTGCAGAAATAAGCATCGGGACTTATGAGGATGAGGAATGTTGAACACACTTCAGATGCTGTTGGAACCTCGTCAGTTCTCTTGAATTTGGGAATAATCAGCAGAAACAGTTCCATTATTCACCTCTTAGATATATTTTCTGTTCTTACCATGACATTAGCCTCCTCCCTATTTTTCTTAAGTTTATCAGAATCCTAAAAGCTTTCTGAAAAACAACAGAGCATTCATCTCAGTATCTCATTCACATCAACCTTGGCCAGAAAGGCCATAATGGCCATAATTCATTTGAAATAACTGGGAATTTTCCCTACTGTTTTTCCATAACAGGTGGTTTAGGTTTTATCTGCTTTGTTGAGTGATGTGTGAATCTAAGTCTGACATTACTGCATTTTCTGAATAGGAGGATGTGCTCCGTGCAGTGGTGAAATTTGTGAATTAACTCAGGTAGAATGTGCAAGGCAGTCACTTGTGTGCACCTTTGGAAACCCTCCCTGGTGACAGATACTCCTTTCTCAGCTAAAATGAGAATAGGGAGTTAACATTAAATACACTAACAGCTGAAAGGGGACGATGTGTGCACAGCATTGTTCTGCCTGCCCGCCCTGACCAGAGCAATGCTTGCTGACTCAGGCTGAGGATTTTATCTGGATAAAAGAAAAAGTGCTGCAGAAATCCTGGCTAGAAGACTAAAAGAAGTCTAATGTGTCCTTTACATCATGTCCTGTATGTGTGTGTGCGTGTGCGTGTGTGTGTGTGTGTGTGTGTGTGTGTGTGTTAAAGACTGTATCCAGGGCTTTGTACATGGTGGCAAACACCCTGCCACTGAGCTATAGCCTCAGTCATTTCTGTATTTTTTTATTTTAAGACAAGGGCTCACTAAGTTGCCTACGCAGGGTCCAACCTTGCTAGCCTCCTGCTTCTGTCTCCCAGTAGTTTGTCTTATAAACCTGTGACACCAGGTCCTCCTTACGTTTCAATTTCAGATAAGCAATGAGTGATTAAAAATATTGAATGTATACTTTCAATATTTGGATCATACTTAGAATTTAAAATATATTTGCTAAGTCTGGTCTCATTTCATGTGGCAACCCACTATCATTCCACTCAACAGCCAAAAGAAGCAGCTCCCCTGGACCTCACATTTAAGAGACGCTATGTGCAAGATGAATGAAATATCTTTCCTTTAACTCCTCATTTTCTCTTATATGGGCTCCTCCCCTCACCCAACCACTAAGGTACAATTCCCTGGAGCTTTAATCCCTTTGGAATTTACTTCTCATGAGAAAATAAGCGATCATTTCTAAAACAGATTTGGTAGCAGACAGAGACTCCCAGAAGACATCATCTGTGACAAGGGTGGGAGGTGGCAGCCCAATGTCCTGCAAACACACATCAAGCACACATGCATGTGCACTGTGCTTTGTGATTCTGTCTCCTGGTTGGCTTACACTGGTAAAAAAATAAATAAATAAATAAATACAAAACAAAAATCTTATTCTCCCTAAAGCATGCCCACATACTATGGACATGGACATGCACTGCTGATTGTATTCATTTCCATTGCTCAGTGACTTACTTTCTAATGAATTATACATGAGCCTTAATTAATATGAATAATCCATCTAATAAATACTTTATAATGGTTCTTTCCCATTGATAATATTGTAATTGTCATCCAATGGGGAACTTAATGATTTCCTATAACATTAGGATCGTGAACTTAATATGGAGCTGCAGGTAGGCAGAAGCACAGCCAATGAATTGGACATTGAGACCTGAATTTCAGGTCCTTTAGAACCTGTAGAGTGGACAGAGAAACCCAGTCAGCATTGTGGAGAGGAGAGTGTCAGTATTTTGAAGTTTCAGACAATATGCTCACACCTTGAGATATATTTTTCAAAATCATACATTCATAAATGAAATTATAAACTGTCAGAACATATCCTTAGTACATCTTTGCCCTAAATAGTGTGAATTCACCAAGTCATTTGAATTCAATTTGAAAATACTGATAGGAAATTCCGTGGTGACTTTTGAAAAGTTAAAGAGTTAGCTGGACATGGCAGTGCGCATGTCACTAAGGGACAAAATTGTTGACAGTTTGTGGCAAGCCTGGGTTACAACAGTGAGTTCAAGGCCATAGGCTGGGCTACATAGCAAAGCCTTGTCTCAAAAAAAAATCAATAAATAAGAAGTAAAATTAACTATCTAGTTGCAGAAATGACAAAAACTGAGGGAGGACTCCATTGTGTTCCTCATGCAACTTTATCTTCCTGCCTTGCTGTGTAGACACCCCAATTCTGTCAGAAAAGCATTAGGATGCCCCCAAGCACAAAAGGCCACGTTGAACTTAAGTGGGGAAATGAGACCGGGTAGGAGACCACAGGCAGGAGTCGGGGCGTGTCCCACAGTGTGTCGTCTGACACTGTATATGCAGGTTCAAACTTTTTCCATTTTAAAAAGAATAAAAAAGAACAATCTTTTAATATAGGTTTATTTACTTTATAAAATGTACTATATAATTCTCATTTTAATTAAAATATTATATGCACCTAAACAAAAATACTACAAGGCACATTACTTACTTTCTATGAGTTATAAGGAAAGAATTTTCATCCAAAATTCAGATCTAAACTGGGACGCCAAAAGTACTTTGTTCATTTCTAAGCAATGCTGTAGTGGAATTATCAGTATCCCATGGACATTTGGCCTCTTTGAGGTTCGTCACAGTTATCCAAAACAAACTACTTTGCTTAAACAGAACTGCATGTCCCTGATGTTTGTAAAGAAAAAAAAAATGCTCTCACTAAGGAAAAGGCTGCACAACATTCCACGGTGTGTAAAAGACCAGTGTGTGGCTGCCTGTGCGACTGTGTGATGGCCATTATACAGGCTCACACCCACAAACAACAGCGTTTGAATTTTTAAATGCTATATCTCCTCAAAATTATTTTGTAAAATGATAGTGAAGCCTTATTTATTTAATTCTTTCTTCTAAGAGAGTCTTTCTTTACCTCATTTCCCATCTCTTCAAAATAAGAAGCTATCAGGACAGCAGGAGAAGGCCTCTCATATTCTTTTTAAGTATTAATTTGGCATCACCTGAGGCCCCTCTACAGTTCTCTTCTCTCTTACATTGAGTGCTTCCAACCAAGAGCTGCTTAGACTTAGGAGTTCCCATGGCTCCCCTCTCCCTAAGGTTTGATTCTCTCCCCATCTGAACTCACTCCCAGATTAATTTCCCCAATTATTGCGCTTACTAACTACTACACACAGAAATCTCTTCCTGGTCCTTGTCACCTTTTTCTGTGGCGCGTCAGCCGCTCTGACATCCTGAGGTCACTGCCGTGCTCTAACTGGCATTTATTCCAGGTGAAACTGATAGTCCTCTGAGTAATAGGGAATAAAATAAAAGGAAACGATTCATGTGGCCATTGTGATAATACTTTCAGAAGACATAATAGAAGCATTGTGGAAGTGTGGAACTGGTTATCAAGGGAATATCAGATAATTAGGAAGAGCTGTCCAGGAGCTGAGATGCTAATTTGAACAGGAATCTAGGACCAAATAGTTTAGGCAAATGAACCAGCATAAGCGAGGGCCCTGAGGCCCATGTGACCACAGTACAGTTTGTGAACAGAGACCCTGCCTAACAATAAATCTAAAAGGCAGGCGGCTCAGGACCACAAAGCCATGCTAAGGATCTGGGACTTTAAATTAAAGGCAGTCCATCCTGCTTTTACTTGCTGTTCTCTGAGAAGCATGATAATTGACCACAGAGGCCATTTAGACACAACAGGCAGAGCAGCCAGATTAGATCATGTAATACAAGCTGCAATAACAGAAGCAATGTGTCTTAACAAAGAAGGGCACTTACAGCGCCCTCCAGCCGGAGAGGAGAATCTCCCAGATGTCAGAGATGGCATCACACCGCATGGCTACCCTGCTGAGAGCAAAGGCACCCACACTGGATTTTTGCAGTTCAGAAGACAGAGATCCCTGAGGGTGCTGGCTAGTGCAGACACTTTTCTGAGCTGAGTACAGTCAGTGTCCTCCAAATTCCTTTCTTCATTCTTTTTCTCTTACTATAGGGTAGGACATTCTCTGCTGTCTTATGACCATAGTCTGTTCGAAGGAGGAAAGAGAAACTCCAATCTCCTGTTCTCAAACTCTTTATAGCTAGACGTCTGTGTGTTAGTAAGAGCCCTAGAATAAACATGTTTCTAAGAACTTGACAAAGGGTCAACCGAGAATGCTACCTGCCTAGAGAATATTTCCAAGATTGTGTTGCAAAGAATTCTCAATGGTTTCATGAAGAAAAATGTTGTTTGTGTGTCTATGTTTTCAAAACAGACTCAATAGGATGTATTTGTATGTTTATGCATACATACATGTAAATGCAACGCTAATAAATAAAAGGAGACTGTCCATTTGAGAATGAGGGAAGACAGACATGGAAAAAATTAGATGTTGAGAATCTAGGAGGGGCTAGGAAGAAAGGGTTGTAATTATATTTTAATTTAAAATGCATAGCTATAAAGAAAAGTATGTAATTAGCTTGAAATTTTTAAATGAGAAAACACCACACTTAACATCCCATACATATGTGTGCTTCATATTAAATCATTTTTTATACTCAGTGACATATTTGAAGCTAAAATGACTGCAGTTTTCTGTTCTCCTTCTTCTCTGCATGGTTACAGATGGCCGCCCTTACCATCCTTTCACAGATACTGACATAAGCTAAAGACCTCATGAGCCTGAGTCCTTTGAGGCCAGTGCATAGGCCTTGGAAAATAATAGTGCCATTGTGAAAAATTTTCCAACAGATGGCACCCAAGAACAGTGGCTTTCTTGCCTGAAAGGATGTCTGGGGACCCTGGTGTGGGTGGTGATCACTTGGCAGCTCCAGGAGTCTGATGCCTCAGCACCCCTGTTCCTGAAACCCCATACCCATTGCCTCCTCGAGGTTCTAGAAAGTGTTTATAAGACAGAGTGGCTCCGTGGAATATAGCTCTAAATCTGAGAAGGGAAAGTCGTTTCCTCCCAGGAGCCGTGAGCTCAGGTTCTGGTGTTGACCATTCCACTCCCCAGGCAGCTTCTCCTTTGCCTCTAGACCCTGAAGTTTCTTTGACCTTAGCAGGCAAAGCGCACAGCTGAGAAATGGGGTATACACCCATTACTAAGCAGAGTGGGCTGCCTGAGGAGTGCAGTATACACCTGTGACCAACCGGAGTGGGCTGCCTGAGGAATGCAGTATGCACCCATGACTAACCAGAATGGGCTAGAAGGAACTTCTTGCAGGGATTCTCATCAGTGCATCACTCTCCTTCATTCCCAAAACATGATACAGATGCTGAGATTTACTGTAATGATCTGGCAGTGTAGTGTGTGCCCATAGCAGACATGAGACTCAATTCATACAGCAAGTCTACTAACGCAACAGCTCACAGCTAGAAGGAGACATCTCTGAAATTGATGCCTAGATGGTCTACACTCACACTGTATTTCGCACGTAGGAACCTTCTCAAGTCCCGGAACCCCTTGACTGGCCTTTTGGAGTCTGTAAATACCGGATTTAGTAGTTCTCTCACTCCATGCCTAATTATTTCCAGGCATTACTTTAGACTCATGCAGGCGCTTTCAGTCACTAGGTGCAATTAAACTCATCAATGCATTGAGTAACAGCGGAGCAGTGGCTACTTGTCTGTGTGCCCAGCACCTCCAGGAAATGGCTTGAGTAAGTACCCTTAGGGAAACGGCTTTGTTATAAAAGCAAAACTGCTTGTTCAGTCTGGGACACACCCTCATGCTTATTAGCCTGTGTTGTGTTCTCCCCAGGTCCAGGAACACTTGTTCCCCTGAATTCACATTTCTGAAGCAAAGAATCTAGAACTTTAGTATTCTGAGTGTCAGAGTGTACATGTGTAGATGTGTGATTTTTTTTTTTGAATCTCAAAAGTGTACCCAGGATACTTTTAGAGATGGTTGGTTACAAATAGCTTCATATTGTGTCCAGAGGTGTACTGTGATTAAAATATAATCACCGTGAATCAGAGCAACTGTGTGTGTGTGCTCGCACATGCATGGGCACACATGTGTCTGAGTGTGTGCATATCTGTGTATCTGTGTATATATACCTGTGTGTATCAGTGTGTATAGCTGTGTGTATCTGTATGTGTGCAGCTGTGTGTGTGTCGATGTGTATAGTTATGTATGTATCTGTGTGTGTAGCTGTGTGTGTGCATATCTTGTGTAACTGTGTGTATTCATCTCTGTGTGTATATATCTGTGTGTGTATCTGTGTGTAGAACTGTGTGTATCTGTGTGTATTTGTCTTTGGTCTATTTAAGAGCTCTAACTTCGAACAGACTATAATTCAAAACTTAGATTGGTTTTCTGATTCTCTGTGTTGGTCCATTTCTATATAAGTGTATTGCATATTATTTTGTCTTTTAGAGCATGGTAACAAAACCACACCATATGAAAAGGTTTGATATACTAGTTGGGATAATGCAGTTTACCGTAGTTCTGGTTTCATGGCTCATACAGTCCCTTGGTCACGATCTTCATTTACCCATGCTTGTTAGTTAGTTACTCTTATGCTTTAGAGTATTTATCCTCCCACTCGGGTAGTCAGGTATGTAGGATATTGACCTGTCAATCATTTTATTATGGTATCTTGTGAATTGACATTCACAGAAAAACAGTCATGCTTGTACTAAGGCTTCTTTCTACCTGTTGTCTGGCTAAATGGAACTTTGATCATGGAAAGTCTGGAATGGAGCAGATTCCGAACCATATTGTCATGTGCTATCTTGAGTCCCCTGCATAGGCAGTTACTGCCACATCTGCTACCTAACACCCTTGTTACTATCATGTGAAACTTTGGGTTTCATATGATATGGTTGGGACCACCAGCTCTCAACAACCCAAGGACAGAAAATTCTCAGAGAGCATCTACAGCCTATAGCACAGATTTTCCCACTTTGCTGAAACCTGCCGATTCATGACTCCCATTTATTCTGTCACTATAAAAACCCCACAAAGACCATTGCTATCGTAGGGCGTGGTATTTGGAGTAAAATGAACTCATGTTAGCAGGCCCTGACCTCTCAGATTTGACTTGATAATAAGTAATCGAAACCTATTAAGTATATTGTTAAGAACTAATATCAGACAATATATGCCCTGACTGATTTTAGTCAAGAAACCCCTAAGATTGGAAGAGAATATGTCAATGATGACTTTCACCATGACCCTCTAGGGTGAACTATATTTGGAGCATAGTTGGTATACTGACAGATTTTTAACCTGTCTAGTGTCTTCAAGAATTTTCAACTTTGGTTTGTTTTATTCTAGCATTAGCATATACTATAGTCAATAAAGACTGGCCAAGTATGTGAGGTAAGAGGATAGTGGAATCAAAATGTTGGCCTAGAGACTGTATGGACTCTTTTAAGTTCAAATTTCAGTATCTTAACATCTGCATGCCTCTCTTTCCCCATCTCAAATTAGAGATGCTGGTACATGTGACTTGAGAATTTAAGATCATGACAGTTAGGGATTAGCATATAACATCTCAGAGTTCAGAGAGAAATAGGGAGGTGGCCCAGAAGGGCGGCCAATTCAGTGTGCTGCCTCTGGAGAGACTTCTTTGGGGCACACCCTGATTTCTCGGGCTCCAGCAGTACGAGCCTTTGAATGTTGATTAGCTTCTCATAACTTCAGTAACTTAACTTAGAGAGTATGCGCTATCTGATAGTTTTGTAGGTCCAGAAACTAGAAATGAGCACAGCATATAAAACCGGAGGGTCAGCAGGGCTACCATAAAGCCACCTGTATTCTTGAGTGCCAAAGTTCTTTCTCCAGTCTGTAAAGACTTCTTGATTGTGTAGACTGTCTTAATTACTTTAAACCCGGTAATTAGTTAAGAGATAATGTTCCCATCTCAGTGTCTTTAAATTTTTATTCCATTTTTTTACACGTATGTGTGTCTGTGTGTACACACGAGCGCATGCACACACATACAAATGAGCACACGCCAAGGCACATTCATGATCAGAGGACATGTTGTGGGACCTGGTTCTCTTTTTACATGATGTAGAAGCCAAGGTTAGAACTCAGGTCTTCAGGCTTGATGGCAAGCACCTTTACCAACTGCGCTATCTCGCTGGCCCTTAAATTTTTTAAAAATAATTAAATCTATTAAGTTCTTTCTGTCATAAAATACCATTGTCACAAATTTGGGGCCTTAAGATGGGAGTGCGTCTGGGACTAAGGACTCTGCTTCAACTACTGCATCAGCCTTCATCTTCTCAGCTGTTAAACACGGTGATGGCCAGAGACAGGGCCCAGCAGTTAAGAGCACATACTGCTCTTTCAGAGGGCTGGAGCTGCAGTTCTAGCCCCTGTGGCAGGTACTTATCACTCAGCTCCAGGGCATCTGACTCATCTTCTGAACTCCTGCACACCTGACCTCCCATGTGCACATACCCCACACACACACACACACACACATACATCACTTCAATTTTTAATTCATCATAAAATGTGGTGATAAAATATGAGCTGTCTCACAGTTCAGATAAGAGGCGTAAAACATTACATTAAACAGTTAGTTTTGAGCCTAGTCATACAAAGGAGGCCTTTAAATGTTGGTCATTATTATTAAGTCCAGAAACCTGAGAGGCCCTTTATGCTACATAATCCAGGCCATTCATGTCTGTGTTCTCCGGGTGACTCTGCAGGCCTGGACAATCCAGACCGAAGAGAAGACCTTATTCCCAGCAGCTATTCTGCTGCTCTTAGATTCTTGGCAGCCACCAGCTGAGAGCCATGGCTCTCTCAGAAAATGGACTATTTGAAGTCCCCCCTCAATTTCAGATTGAATTGTCCTCGGTAGGGGGGCTAGAACTGAGGGCCTTATAATTCAGAAAACAGACCCAGAGCAACAAATAAGGGCTGCTTCTGTTTCTGTCTTCCCCTCTTCACTCCTTTCAGGACCGGCGGCCCTCCTCTAGAAGAAAGGACCCTGATGTGTGAAGTGCCCCTGTTTACTGGGGCAGAGTCTGCGCATGGCTCTTGGCTGCACATGCCCTCGGCCTGTCTCTGCTCTGGGTGACCTAGTTAATGCTGGCATCTCAACTCATTAACCCTCGGTGTCTAGCGATGGTTTCACTGGGCTGCAACCCCCAGTGGCCCTGCAATGCCTCTGCTGTCTTCTGAGCTGTTTCACGCTATATCAGTTTTGGATATTCAGCATGCACAAAACTTAAATAGGCAAAAGAAAAAATAGTCTACTATTAATTAGTATGGTATTTAACCACAGTAAACTGTTATGTGTTGTGCGGATGAAGTACGATAGATTGAAAATTGTTAAACTCAACATGGCATCTCAGGGATGTCATGAGGGAAGGGGATTGTCATGAGTTCAAGACCAGCCTGAGCTAAAGAGCAAGGCTGTCTCAAAAAAAATTGTTAAATGTATTTTTGCTAAATTTATATGTGTTTTTAAAGGTTTAAATATGTGTCTCTCTATCTCTCTGTGTGTGTTTCTGTCCATGTATGTATCTATCTCTGTCCATGTATGTATCTATCTCTGTGTATGTTTCTGTCTCTCTATCTCTCTGCCTGCCTATCTATCTGTCTCTATCACTCTGTGTGTGTGTGTGTGTGTGTGTGTGTGTGTGTGTGTGTGTGTGTGTTTAGGTCAGAGGACAGCTTCGTACAGTCAGTCCTCTCCTTTCACCTTTAACTAAGTAGCCTAGTTTGTCTGACAAGCACCATACATGCTAAACAATTCCCTGACATCTTAAATGTGTGTTTATTAAGAAACAAAGCAAGAGCCAAGTGTGTTGATGTGTGCTATTCATCCCAGCACTCAGAATGGAGAGGCAAGAGCATCTCTGTGAGTTCCAGGCCAGTTTGGACTACATAGTGAATTCCAGGGCAGGCAGAGCTACATAGTGAGACTCTGGCTCAAATGAGATAGCTCATCTAGTAGATAAAGATGCTTGCCAAATCTGGGATCCACATGGTAGAAAGAGAGAGCAGGTTCCTGGGATGTCCTCTGGCTTCTACATGCATATTATAGCAAGCACCTCCACCTTCCTCTCTCTTCCCCTTCCCCTCCTCCTCTTTCTCTCTTTCTCTCTCTCTCTCTCTCTCTCTCTCTCTCTCTCTCTCCCTGTCTCTCTATGTCTCTCTCTCTTTCTCTCTCCCATGCACATGCACACACACTAAATAAATAAAATAGAATTTTAAGAAATCACTCCTATACTTACACTTTAAAAATAACTGTTCAGACCTAAGTAGATTTTTTGAAACATGCAGCTAGATTCATATGCAATAAGGAAGAGAATTATAAAGAACCAGAGGCATGTCCACTCTATACGTTACTCTCCTTACCCCTAGCTGGACACCTGTGTCCTTCCTTTGGGACGGTTCTGGATCTGTCACTACACAAGGACAGGCTAACTGACACCCCACCTGTCTTAAGCCTCGTCTTCCATTTTCCCCCCATTACTCTGGCCTCACAGCCAGCTCTGTGTGCAGCCTCTGAGGGGCACTGTCCACACCGGCCTCCCCAGAAAGCACACAAAAGCATTCTCTCTTCCTTCTTCTGGTGACTCAAAAGCACCATCTGTTCCCTGCACGTGTCTGGGCCAGGAATGAAGATGGAAGCAGCTAAATTAGTTCTATGGTGAACTTCTTCATTTCCCCAAGGAAACTTGTACTTTAGAGAACATGGGGCACATTTCCCATCATGAAATTTTAAGGAATAGCTCAACCTTATGAAGCATGAAATGCAGCCATTTCAGAGTTTTCCACTTCCACAACTTGACCCTCAAACAAAGAACTACTCTCCCTCTCTCTCTCTTTGTATCCGAGGTCTCCAGGTGGATGCAGGCAGCTCTGTGCTCTGAAAGTTGCCAGCAGGCTTCCGCCTCGGACTGTAGGACTTCACGGGTGCCACCACTCTGTCGTGTTCCTCTTGATACTTCTCTTTTCTCTCTGCTTACCTGATGCTTCTCAAGATGAAAGTCGTCAAGTTTAGGGAGAATTTCGTTTCTGTTCCCTAACACACACACACACACGTCACACACACACACACACACACACACAAAGAGGTGGATGAGAGGGAGAAGGAAAGGATATATATACACATACACATACATACATATATGAAGAATTAAGTAAAAGAATGGGCAGTAAAGAAAAAAAGGTTGACTTAGAAAGTGAGATTAAAGTGCAAGGAAGTGGAAGATGAAGGGGAGCAATGCCAAGGAAACAAGACCTGTGCTCATGGGTCTTTCTCCTTAGCAAAGACGCTTTGTGCACCACCCACCAGCGCCATCCTATCCATCTGCCTCTGGCATCCACTAGCACATGCTTTAGGTTTGACTTCAGCTCATTTCAGTGTGTACTGCAGGCAATGCCCCTGTGCCACTAGAAAACAAAGGCATCTCCCTGAGCCTCGTTTCATACAATTCCAAATTGAAGCTTATGAGACTCAAAGTGCCTCTAGTTCAACATAGCATTTTAAGCTGTAAATTGCCCAAAAGGGCAACTTCTAACTCTGTAGCTCATAGTTTTACCTTGGTAAAACAGGACTAATCAAACCATCAGACTTATGTGAGCTTGGTGCCACTACAAGGTACCATTGCTTGGTCAGCTGTTTTAGTGAAGTGACAGTTGTTTCAAGTAATGGTGTGGCTACTATCATTGCTATTATTTCTTCTCCCAATTGAAGTCTGACTTAGTCTCTGCTGCAGGAAAATACACTTTCCTCTCTCCTCCCTTTGCTATGGCTCACACTTTGTACCACCTCCACCATAATAAAAGAGCAGAACAGGATCTGAGAACCTATCTTGGTCAGTACAGTCCTTCCTGAGCGTGAATAAAGCCTTGTTTGAAAACCCTGCACCACACAAACCAGACAGACTGAAGCAGGCCTGTCATCCCCGAGAGTTAGAGATGAGATGATCAAAACAGGTTGAGGCTCGCGTGGCCTGCAAGAGCCTCTGTCTCAAACAACAAAAGAACAAAATATAAGGGCACAGCCTCCCTGGGCTGCATGCGCAGACTCAGATCCACCTTCCTCTTAGTTTTCACTCACTTTACACTCTGTCTCCGGCAGGAATCATTCTCCCAGAAGTCCAGATAGCAATTAGCCCAGAGCAGCACTGGGGTTTTTTGTTTGTATCTTCTTCAACATATTAGGAATGATCAAGGGAGGATCTAATTTTTCCTACTAGTATTTTCTAAACAAAAGAGCAAACCCTATTAGTGTCAAGAGTCATGTTAATAACGTACATCCTTTTGGATCTTCCATATATTCACTTCTGCCTGACATGTGACTGAATATTGGGCTTATATATCCAAGGACTCTGATCCCTATGACGTGAGAGGCCCCTTGGCCCTAGCAGCCCCATCTAGCACTTCCCATCTTCCCACAGGCAGGTGCTCTGTCATAGGCTCTGTAGAGTTGGCTGTAACATTTCATTGCTAGTTGGTACTCACATAAAATAAAAAGTATCTTTAGTCCTCATCAAACGCTAAGTTCCTCATCCTAAAGCAATCCACACATGGACCTGTCTCCTTTGTCCATGGACGTGAACATTTCCGTAGGGTGAGATTCCATACCCTTCTATCATCCCATTGAAAAGACTACGTACTAAGAGAAATTAGAGACAAGATTGTATAACATCTCCAGCTAAATTCATTGGTTCTGTTGCAATCACTTCGCCAGAAAACTAAATTTAGCCTAGTCACTTGAAAAAAATAGAAGTATCATTCTTAAAGCTTTTTGGAATATTTTACTTCTGGATTCTGTATAAATGCAACATAGTCCCATCATAGTGAGATGCACAGAGTTTAAGACTTCAGTTGCAAAATTTGAAATTGGCTTATTGATAAACTAATGAAAATAATTTAATTTGTGTGTTTTAATTTATTGGGTATTTAGGAAAAATAATTAGAGGTGTGTTTAAGAGTAGGGACATTGAATACCAAGTTGAGAAAAGAGCAGGCAATTTGACAGTCTTCATTTCCCAGTTCCTGTGCAGAAGGTGAAGACTGAACAATCCATGCTGTGAATATAGCACAAAGGCTGTCTGTCACCCACCATCTGAAAACCACTAGGTTCAATTCCCTGTGCTAAGGTTTTCTCTAAAGGTAAAAGCAGGGTCTATTGGCACAGGTCTGTAATCCCAATCCTCACAAGACAGCAAGCTTGAGGTCAGCTAAGCTACACAGCATGGCCCTGACTCTAAAATAAATAAATACAGAACCAGTTCAAAACAGCAGTCCCACAAGAAAGACAAGGGCGTCGTCATCATTAGCTTCACCCATCAGTACAAAATAGGCCAGTTCCTACGACATCTTCACTCATAAAAAACATAGACCCAGACCACAATAATTCTCTAAGGCACATGTCGTCTGAAAAGGATCTACAGGTCCCAATGGCAGCCTCACAGCAACGGGTCAGAAGACTTTTTCCTACAGTCATCTCCCCTTGGGGAGCCTTGAATTCCCTCTGATTAACCTCACCCAGGGCTCCCGGGTCCTTCGGAGACATTCTAGAAACTGAATTTCACATGGAGGAGTCTGAGTTTTATCATTCTTCCAAAAGCTTCCTTTGACCTTACGCCAGTTTGTACCCAGCCCCAGTCTACAGCCTGTACTGCTAAAGGGAACCGGCATCCTCTCTTGCCAAATAATATTAAATGAAACCAAATAAAAAGCCTTCCTGAAACATCTTGTGCACCCTGAGTACAGAAGATTCCTTCCTGACTCAAAAGAAAGATAGAGAGTAATTTTTTCTAGAATGAAAATGGTTTTCTTGCTTTTACATGGCATTTTCTAGTTTGTAAAGCCTACCTCTTTAGGAGTCTGTGTCTGTATGTGTGTATGTTTATGCATAGTTACATTCCCCAAAGGAATTAATTATCTTCTCCATTGACTCAAGGTACATTTCACAAACTCTTATAAAGTATAAAAGTGAATTACAAAGTAACCTAAGAATGCCACTCTAGTATACAAATAAGTTTATACTCAAATTCAACGAGCATCATATTTCTAGTTTAGCCTGTTACCAGGGTTTTTAAGGTGAAAGCTCTTGCTCAGGTAGTCCCAGCAGTATATGCTCAATCACTGTCCCCAACTGGCCAATTAAATAGACGAGTAATAGTGGAAATCAGCTGGAGATTTATGTAATATGGGAAGAGGGACACAGAATAGCCTAAGTGACTCAAAGCCTATCTGTTCAGAGTGCCCAAGTGAGGTTTAAAGTTCAAATCAAAAGAAAAAGTATGAGCTGACCCTGTGGGCACGAAAGCAGGAGAACTGGCCCCACCCCTTGTAAGGGGTGAAGTAGCCAGAGCAATTCAGGAAAGCTCACCCTGGTGGTGAGGACCAAGGAGAGCTGGTGTGCTAACCAACCCTGCAACTACCTAACCCCAGAACTAGGGTGATGAGTTGGCCCAACCCAATATCCACCCATCATTTGTGATCTGCAAGAGCACATGAAGGGGATCAGTCCTGCAGACACAACTGCAGGATCTCCATGACACAGGGCAACAACAAGATAGATGAGGGGGTCCCAGTGATGGCCCAGCATTGATATTGTAGCAGAAACCAGAGGCCTCGAGCCAAATCAATGACTCTTTGCAATAAACACTTGCAAGTAAAGATGAATGGACAAAGGGGTTACTGTGTGACTTTCTATCTATCTATCTATCTATCTATCTATCTATCTAGCATCTATCTGTCAATCTTCTATTATTCATCCATCAATTATCTATTTGTCTGCAATCTGTTATCTATTTTCTATCATCTATCTTATATCTATTATCTATTCATCTATAATTTATCCATCTGTCTACCTTCCCACCTACCTTCCTATACACCTATCTACTTAGGAGACACAATATACTCCTTTAGTGTAATGGCCAGTCAGGCAGATTCCCAGCAATTTGTTCTATCTGAAGTATCTCTGCTACCCATCAACCAAGTCCAGCGACCTTATCCAGAGTACCAGTCCTTTGAATACGGAATGTGGACATGGTGCACTTGGACCTTTTAGATGCACCCCAGACAGTTTAGAAACACAGCTAAAGTCTGAAAAAAGATGTTTAGAAACTGCACGTGCTAAACTACATTGCTGCCTCCCTTGGGCCCATAAGATACTCAAAACAGAAAAAAAAAATCTGCAAGCCTCTGTTCTCATTCTGTCTGTAGTTAGATGAAAACACAGAAAAAAAGTCACTATCCTGAAGCTCTATTTGAGTCATTCCGAATTTCAAGAAAATCCTGGCCTTGTACTCTAGAGCCCGTACCCCATATGAGGACAGGTGTTCATAAGAGCAAGGATGTACCCTCAGTCAATAACGAATTAAAAGTTATATGGGCCACTTCGTGAGACAGACAAGGACTGAGACAATGACAGCTGGGACCATTCTTTGGCCAGATTCTGTAGTTTTAATTTTGATTACTTTATGCTTTTTATTTATTTTTAACTTCCTTTTTTGTTTATTTTATGTGTCATTCATACCATGAATCTCAATTCTACTCCTATTTTGTCCCTTCATGTTTACCCTTGCAACCTCCCACCTCAAAAAAATAAAATAAAATTTATGAGAAAAAAAGAAAAAAAAAGAAAAAATCAATCTTGTCATGGAAGCTGTAGTGTGACCCAGTGAGATAGATAGGTAGGTGGGTAGGTGGGTGGGTGGATAAATGATAGGTCCATAACGCATTTGTATTAACCACAATATTTTCCTACTGCCACAGGCTAATATAGATAAAGGCCTAGGGAGGAAGCACAGTTCCATTTGGACTCAAGAAAAAATTCGGAATACTTTTTTATGTTTGCACAGATTAGGACTCGAACATAAATCTGAAAGGTTCTATGAGAAGCTTTCATCACCACAGTGACAACAGGTGTTTATATGGCACCAATTAAACAACCAGAGGCGGAAAGGAGCTAGAGATGGGCTGTGTGGTTATTAACTCTCGGATGGCAAAAACGGTGTGATTGCTGACCTCAGCATTTTTTCACCCACATGGAGCAAAAGAAAAGGAAATAAACTGTTGGATGAGTTTAATATAGTGACATGAAACCCACAGTCTTCATGAACTTGCTAAAGAGGAGGAAGAGCAGGGGCGAGCCAGACAGCTCTGCAAACACTGCAGGCTCACGCAGCTCTCAATTGTGAATGTGAACTCGTGTGTGATCTGGCGTGTTTACATGTTTCTAGGGTTACATAAACTTGAACGCCCAGGATTGTTTTACTCTCCACAGTTCTTTCCAGTCTGACAATACTTTCCAACAGGAGGCAGCCATTAAGAAATAACGTGCAAAGGCATTTCCCAGCAGGTTTCAGAGGTCTGGGACTCTTTTCCGCTAAGTTAGCCAGTCTTAGTATATTCCTTTCAGCTTACCAATTTCAGGAAATCCTAATCTGCATCACCCAGAAACATCACGGATGCTGTTACTGGCAGATGGACCCATGCAAGCCTAGGAATTTTAAAATTAAGCACAAAATTTAAATGAAGTTGATGATTTGCCCTGAGAAAAACCGTGATATTTAACTTTGCCTGCCTGAGTCTCAAGATGCCCCCCTATTTCCTCTCAAGGTTGTGATTTTTAGGAAGTTGTATAGTGTAAGGCACCATCAGTTTAAGTTGTTCCTCTCAAACATCTTATCTATTGTGTGTAATTAACAAGTATTTATCAAGGATGGTGTTGAGTTTGAGCAATGCCACTCCAGAAATATCTTGAGGGTGTTGCATTGCCGTGGGACCTTACACCCACCAAGCTAAAATACAATTTGTATTTCGTCTAACATTTCACCTCTACAAGTGTTATTTTTATACATTTTCAATTAAATTTGCTCTTTGATAGTTGGTACACACATAGACTACATTCTGTTTGCTCTCACCCACACCCCTCTTGAGTGTCCTCCCGTTCCTGTCATCCCCCCTCCTGCTACTTTCCTGTCTTTTTGTTTAGCGACCCACTGATTTTAACCGTGACCCTCTGTGTGACTCTCTGAGTTACAACTAAAGACAGTGGCTGTCCTTCCCCAAGAATCCATCAGTTGTCCATACATCAGCAGGAGAGTGTGTGGCCCCTTGAGCCCCTTTGTGATTGGCTGTTGACAGGCAGAGTCTTGTGCAGACCCAGCCAATTCAGGCATCCTGAATTGCCATGAGACCATGTATACATTGGCTGCGTCTTGCCTAGAAAGTAGCATTTTGCACTCCTTCTCCTTGTATAGCCTCTACTTTACTTCTTACTGGGTCCTAAGCTGTTTGATGCTTCATTTCAAAGCTCCCCAGAGATATAGACTGTCAGGGCCCTTCTTAACACATTGTAGTTTCCTTAACTTTAAAAATAATTAGCACATATTAATTTAATAAAACTAGGCTTTGTTTTGGCATATCATGCCTGTATATAATATACTGTGACAATATGTAACCCTCTAGTGCCCAATCTTGTCCCTACCACCGACTTCCACTATTCCCCTTTCATTTTCATGTCTTTAAGAACAAAAGTCTAAATTCCACACCTGAGAGAAAACATAGAGTATTTATCCTTCTATGTCTAGCTTCTTTTGCTTAACTTAACAGTCTCCAGTTTGTCCATCCTCCTGCAAATGACCTAACATGATCCTCTTTATTAACAACACTCCATCATTTATCTATGACACATTTTCTTTATCTGTTCATCTGTTGATGGGCACTGTCTTAGTTAGGGTCTCTGTTGCTACAATGAAACACTATGATCAAAAAGCAAGTCTGGGAGGAAAGAGTCTATTTAGCTTATACTTCCATATCACAGTTCATCACTCGAGGAAGTCAGGATTGGAACTCAAGCAGAGCAAGAACCAGAGGCAGGAGCTGACACAGAGCTGTGAAGGGTGCTTCTTACTGGCTTGCTCAGCCCACTTACTTATGAAACAGAGGACCACCAGGCCAGGGATGGTGCCACCCACAATGGGTTGGACCCTCTCCAATCAATCACTAATCAAGAAAAAACCTTACAGTAGTATCTTATGGAGGAGGAATTTTTTTTTAATTGAGGTTCCTTCCCTTCAGTTAACTCTAGCTCTGTCAGCTTGACATAAGACCAAGACTATCCAGCAGAGGCACCAAGGCAAAGGATGACTTTATACACACGAGTCTTGTTCTAAGATCCTGAAACATTCAGCTAACTGAACACTTCCTATAACCACACCTACTCTCCTGACTACTCAGTCTTTCTCCCACTTAACCTGATAGAGTCACCTTGCCAAAATCTAAACCTTTGTGTACAAAGTCTTCTTAAGCCTTGAGTGGTACCCTGGCTCTCTCCTGTAGGACGGAGGTCCCATTCTGGTCTAGACGTCAGACTGTCCAAATCTGAGGCCGCTTCATTTCTCCGCATCTCCACTAACACTTGCACACAGAGATGCTGCCTAATTCCCAGTTCCCCTGAGTGCCATACCCTCTAGAGATCTATGTGCTCTCCCACGATTCCTTCTAACTGTAATCATTTTTCCTGAACTCTTCCATCTTTAAAAAAAAAAGTACTGTTTGTTTTTTATCCTCCTATGCTAGAATCACTGATTCTTTGATGTCATTCTCAAACCTCATAAATAAGCTACCACTTCGAGCAGTACATGCTTGCATGTGGCATATATTACACCAAGCTATAAATACTTACTAGGAAAAAAATATTCCGTTTCTAAAAGGGGATCTTAAAAAGCACAGAGCTCCATAAGGTCATGTCTTTTTAATCTTTTGATCTTAGGAGACTATGAAAGTGTCTAAAAACTTACAGCTCTTTTCAAACATTTCCTTTGGGTGGTTTTACTGGGGCTCATGGCTTGCAGTCATCTGTCGTGGTCGGAAGACATGATTGTAGGAGCAGGAGACAAGTGCTCACGGTCCGCAGGCAGGAAGCAGAGGGAGATCCGTGTTGGAGCTCCTACTCTAGGAGTGTTTCCTCGTAAGGGGGTGCAGGTTAGTGGTGAAGGCAGCAGGTACCTGTGTAGTCCTGGGAACTGAGAGTTAATCAGGAGCTAGCAGAAGGGACTCATCATTCTCTTACCATGCTAGCATAAGTTTGTGAATATCCCATCTACAAGGAAAGACATCAATTGAACAAGTGAGCCACACCTTGTGGCAAACAATAATACTGTCCCTTCACCTCTACCATATAACTTCGGATAGCTGTTGTTTCACTAAAATTCATGAAAACTAGAGATCCTAGCCAAGCTCCGTTGCTTTCCAAGCAAAAATGCACCCTGTAGACGCACTCAGGATAACCTCTTCCGAGGGCCTTGCTGTTCTGTTTGTAAGGTGACAAAAATGTGGTGGAGTATTACAGTGTCACTTCCTTTGGTAAGTTAGACTGGAAGCCGCGGAGTCCACAATGGTGGTCCTCACCTACCTGATGCTTGAACACACTTCAAGAGCTGTCCCCGCTGAGGGGCTCGGGAGACAGCTGAACCAGTAAAGTGTTAGCTATGTGAAGGCCTGCAATCCCCTGTACTGATGTAAAATGTCTCGTCATGTGGTGGCACCTGTGTCTCCAGCACTGGAAAGGCAGAGACACTCTAGACTCAGTGGCCACCATTCTAGACCGACTGGCCAGTTCCAGCTTCCCTAAGAGAACCTGTCTCAAAGGATATTGTGGAGCGTGATCAAGGAAGATAGCAGTAGAGAGAAAGAGTCCCAGACATCTCCCACTGAATCAGTCTGAGATGGAAGCTAGTATGCCCGTTCCTTCCTTGGCTGTAATGACTGAAGAAAGTGAAGATTATCAGTTGAACCTGGCTTGATGCTTCCCGTGAAATTTGGAGATAATGGGAGGCACACCGTTTGCCTTTTTCTCTGCTGCTGTATTTCTATGCCTCCTAAGATGTAACACCAATGAATTTTCCCTCATAAGGTCTATGCTTTACCTTAGCAATTATTAGCAATCATTGTGTAGCTTATGGTTCTTTTATGAGGGAATTAATAACAACAACAAAAGTGGTGATGAACAAATCAGAAGCTGACACTTATGGAGTTTGCAACTTTTTCAACTATTGCATGACGTATGATTTTGCTTAAAATTTTATAGCCCTGTTTTGATAAACATAAATAAATTTGTTTTTCCCCTTTTTAGATAATGACCCTCTGAAATGATTATGGTTTGAATTTCATTTTTCTGTGCTAGATTTTGGAAGTATAATTTGAATGTCTATTTTGTGTAAAAAAAATACAACTATTCTTTTTCTCACCTCTATTTTTTGCATTCCCTTTTCATTCATTTCTTCAGTAACACTGCTGCCTGTGAAGAATCTTAAAAAGAATGAGGTTACTCACTTCAGAAAAGCACAGTTAGCTTAGAAACGAACATTTCTGTGCAAGTGAGTGGTCCAGGCAGTCAGAGCGATGACCTCAAATGCCACTCTTAACCTCACAGATATGCTCAGTCAGTCCCAGCCTGCATTCCTTCATGTTTATTCTAACGTTCTTCCCATCCTGTCCCAGCACATAGACAGATACAGGAATGTACCGCTGGCTCTGTTCCCTGCCCTCCCGCTGCCTCCCTTCTATTTCTGAGCCCTTGAAATAAAAACTGGGAGCTATATCCGGATGACTTGGTACATGTCAGGTGTTACCTACCCACTTCCTCTGCAGTGAAGGAGATGGGATGCGAATCAGGAAGCAAAAGTTCTTCAGATCGCTACGGGTCAATAATACCTTACTCTAGAGTAAGCAATCTGCAAGGAGGATCTGTGATTCAGCAGCTGTTTCATCCAGGGCCCATTGCAGCACACTTTCTGGAGGGTAGGTGGTCCAAGGCAAAGTTCTGGGGAACAGACACATCATCAAGAGGAAAGCTCTGTGAACTACAGAGGTTCAGAATCAAGGCCGTCATAGAGCTGGGGTTGATTTCAGAGTAAGACACAGCTAGACGTAGACCTGAGACTCACTACAAATTAGGGAGACACGAACAAAACTCTTTTTAGGAAGGGAAGGACCTATCCAAAGAAAAGCCAAACATCCTTGCAGGCATGTCATATGTTCACCATGCCTGAGAATCAACATGGGAGGTGGGATGGTATACATGCATATGCCTGTGTACAACACTGATGGTTGAATTAAAGCCAGACATGGTGGTATACACCTGAGATCCAGGCTACTGAGACATTGGGAAATGAAGATCAGCTTGGGCAATCTAGCAAAATTCTATTTCAAATCAGGATGAAATATCTGAGGGTAGTTCAATGGAAGAGCACTAGCCTAGCATGTGTAAGACCCTGGATTCATGTCTTTAAAGTTTAACCAGATATAATAAAAATCAAGCTCATCAAATCATAAATTCTCAATACTTATAATAAAGCCATCCTTGTTACTAAATAACACTACTATTAACTTTCTCATTATCTTCTTCCTCGAGTCCAATTTTCTACCCTCTGTCTTAGTTGTTTTTATTTTAATAGCATTTTTTAAAAATGACCTACAGGAGATGATGGCATGGTTGAAGAAAAAAACATGAACCCAACCACTTGCATCAAATAATTATGTACAGGAAAACTATTGTAAGTTACACTTAAAGATTAACAATAGAAATTCACCTGCTTCTACACTGAGGCTGTGGCTATACAAGGAACAAGCAGCAGGCGCAACCCTGGAGTTCTGGGGTTCTGCATCCTTCATCCATGAAGTCCCTGGGTCCTCATCTGCTGCATGGGAGCCGAGAAATGTGGTCTCTAATCTAAATAGGTAGCCTCAGAATTGTAAGAGGTACTCGACATGAAGTAAACCACCCACCATTAAATAGGCGATTAAATAGGTGTTGTTATAGTTACTTTTCTATTGCTGTGGTAAGATACCATGACCAAGGAAACTTAAAAAAGGAAACATTCATTTGGGCGCAAAGATCTAGGGAGAGAGAATCCAAGCTCTTGAGGCAGGAACCATGACAGCAGGCAGGTTGGCCTGACACCAAAGCAGTAGCTGAGAGCTTATATCTGATCCACAAATAGGAGGGAGGGAGAGATGGGGGGAAAGAGATGGAGGGAGGGAGGGAGGAGGGAGGGAGGGAGGGAGGGAGGGAGGGAGGGAAAGAGAGCAAGAGAGAGAGAGAGCTAACCTTAAATGCTGTGGGCTTTCGAAACCTTAAAACTCACTCCCTAGTGACATGATACACCTCCTCCAACAAGGCCACACTTCCAATTCCTTCCCCCCCCCCCCAAATTCCACCAAGTAGAGACCAAGTATTCAAGTGTTTGAGCATATGCTTTATAGGGGGACCATTCTCATTCAAATCAGCACAATGGCTGTATTTAGTTATAGCATTTGGGTCATATACTGTTTAGTAATTTTTAAATTAGTATAAGCACCGGCACTTACCAAACTAGGATTAGCTGGTTATGGTCAGTGGTAATGTCAACCAGACAGGTCTGAGGGGTTGCTATATGTCTGTGGCAGAGACAAGCTTATTGCAAGCAATCAGACTTCTTATACCCTTATCAGAAACAGAATATAACTGTGGTTGCTAGGAAGAATAAATACAATTGTAGTTGCCAGGATACAATGACATTTGCAAGCTGTACAAGGTACACAAGGTTAATGTCTAAGACTAATTGTCCAGCCAAGCTTCTGAATGCTCTGCTGACTTCTAGGGAATGCAAAGATGCACAGGAACCCTGAATGTTTCACTGTCTGAGGGAATGCCTCAGTTTCTCAGAAACTGGAAGGCACACAGTGCCCCAGGAGGCACAGACTCTAACCTGAAAGACCTGTGATCCATGCCTCTCCAGGCAGCTAGACCAGGTCAACTCCATGGTTTCCCTCATGTTAGGAAAGAAAGCATTTCTTTCCCTTTCAACAACTATATGGCGTATGGGGAATATGCACAGTAATCAAAATGAATGATATATTTTACTTATAAATGTATAAAAGTATAAAGAAAATACTTTTGTGTGTAGTTTATATGTTTTAGGGGATCCGTATGGAGGCCCTAAGTTGAAATCAAGTGTCTTGCTTCAGGAATCCCCTGTGTCTATTTCCCAAGTAATGGGAATAGAGGCAGCAGCCAGGCCTGTCCTGCTTTTCGTTGGGTTCTAAGGATCCAAACTCTTCACGGTCTTCATACATACAGGCCATGTGCCTTACCTACTGGGCCACCTCCCCAGCCCCCAGTACTCTGAAATAAACAAGTTCAGTGGATGATTTTTTGTCTGTGGCCCAAGTGCGTTTAATGTGCTTACCTAGAAATGTCTGTCTGCCTGCTTACCATGAGACTGACGCATATTGTCACAATTTTGTCCCACAGAATGATTGAAGATAGCGGGAAAAGAGGAACTACCATGGCAGAGAGAAGACAGCTGTTTGCAGAGATGAGTGAGTATGGAACTTTTAAGGAAACCCCCTTCACTGTTCATTGAATATTCATGGGAAAGCCAGAAATAACCATGTAGTCCTGAGAGCATCTGGGTTTCTCCGGAAAATCCCCAGTTCCTTGCATAAATATGCGCTTGGCCGTTTCAGCCTCTTGTTAGGTGAGAATTAAATTAGTCGGGGACTTATAATCTGATTCTCACTCTGTATTTCATACATTAAAAATTTGTTTCTGGATCTGTATATTTACACCCAAGCAGAAACACCTGATGACGTTACTCAGTGTTGACTTTAATACAGTCCACTGGGATCTGAAGTCCGCACGCCCTGGCCAAGTGGCTGCCATAGCATAAAAGCAGTGGAACACATCCTTGATGTCTTCCCTGGAAAATGATATAATACATTTACTAAGTGGGCATGCTGACCAAACTGGACCAAAGAAAGATAACACTGTAAGCTGTCATTTCGTCCTCCTTTGGAAGGCAGGCTATCTCAAAACCATTAAAATAAAAACAAAGGCTGAGAAAGATACGAGCAGTCGGGGTGACTGAGGTTCGGAGCCACAAACGCTGGTGGTGTTCTATGGCTGGCCTGCGGATGCTCATGAAGGTTGCACGGCTGCTGCTGGTGGCATCTCCCTTACAGACCACTTGGTTGTTCATAAAAAGAGGAGAAACATCCTTCTCAAATTAAATGTTATAAAGAGAAACATTTCAGTTCTCTTCTTCTGTGAGTTTTGTTTTTTAAGAGTGCTTAGAAATGGCTTGTAAACTCCTTCCCTTAGGAAGGAAAAGGGACAGAAAAAAAGGTACACAGAAAATGGGATATGATTGGCAGAAATGGTAGTTGGGAAAAAAGTTCCCGGTAATAGGGGTGAAGGTAAATCATTTCCCAATCATATGCCAGCACTCCTGCAGTGTTGTAAGTAGCTGAAGAGAAGTAGAATTGACATGGGGACTTCTAGACATCCGCTGGACTTCTGTATGTACAGAGGGCTTTTTTGTTTTGTTTTGTTTTGTTTTGTTTGTTTGTTGGTTGGTTTGTTTTGTTGCTGTTTTTTTCTTGTCTTATTATTGTTTTGAGACAGGGTTTCTCTGTGTAGCCTTGGCCATCCTGGGACTCAATCTGAAGACCAGGCTGGTCTCAAACTCACAGGGATCCACCTACGTCTGCCTCTGCCTCCAAAGAGCTAGGATTAAAGACGTGCACGACCACAGAGTCTGAAGTGTCTGCGAGAGTATCAGCTGAGACTCTCCAGTATCTCCTGCTGTCATCTGGTTATGATCTGCCAAGGTCTTGGTTAGACCAGAGGAGTAAATTTTAAAAAACTACTATACTGCTGTCAATGATGTGTCACATCTTTCAACTTTTCTATAAGGAACAGATATTTTATATTATCCCCGTCAAAAGATAAAGAATTAAATAAGTAATGGGATAGTAGTTAGCTAGACTAAATCTTTCTACATGGATCAGAACAGCATAGTGTGTACCACATATAAACAGAATTATTTTTAATTAAAAACAAAATTTTTAAAGAAAAAATACCTAGTTGCATAACTAAAATACCGGGGGGAGGGAATTAAAGAGCAATGTCTTTGGTGGAGAAAGCTTGCCTTAACTTCTGAGGAATCTCCATCATCAGGAAATATTCTACCAGACACAGAAAAATTATTAATATTTTCTATAAAAAAGAAAATACGTCAAATCTTTTAACTTGCTGTAGGTGGAGACTGCTTATTTGTTCCTGGCCACCCAAGACCCGAATAATCACACAAAAACTATATTAATTACAACACTGTTTGGCCTATTAGCTTATGCATATTTCTAGCTCACTCTTACTTCTTAAATTAACCCATTTCTATTAATCTGTGTATTGCTACTAGGCTGTGGCTGACAGATGCCAGCAGCTACGTGATGTCTCCTTGACTCTGCTTACTCTCTATATATATCTCTGTTCAGATTTCCCACCTGGCTATATTCTGTTCTACCATAGGCCCAAAGCAGATTCTTTATTAACCAATGGTAATAAAACATATTCACAGCATAGCTAGGGGAAGCCCACATCAACTTGCCTTTGGAATACTAAATATTCAGCAGTTGGCACACTCTAATGATTACAAAAGTATGCTTACTTAATGGTTTGAGCAATACTTAACTAAGTTTCTTCCCTATCTGGTGCAATTCCTGGCACAAGTAAAAAGCAATGTTATACATGTCTACAAAATTAAAACTCGACTCAAGGAAAACTTGACATAAATCTCATGTTGAAGAAGCAGCAGCCAGACTTGTTGATGCTCACCTGTAATCTTAGCACCAGGCAGGTAGAGGCAGGAGGATGCGGAACACAAAGTTATCCTTGGCTATATAATGGGTGGGAGGCCAGCATGGGCTACCTGAGATTCTGTCGAGAGAGTGGAAGACAGGGAGACTTGGGAGAACTGTGAATCTATTATGTTTCCCGTTTCCTAAGAATGCCGCAGGATGCCACGAGGCTTTCTTACACAGCTTTGTGAACTCTACTGAGGAATGATTAGAATAAATAAGCCAGTCAGACTTATTTATTTATTCAGACTAGGTGTCTCTCTTCCCACATGGGCCGGAGACTCAGATACTGGCCAAGGCCTGTGAATGGCTGGCTTTACTGGTCCTTTGGTTTCACTAGCATTTTAGCTCACCACTGAGACGCCTCCTCAGCAGGGAAACAATTGCCAGAGCCCAAAGGGAAGAAACGCTGTTGTTGGGTGAACTGTCACACAGACTAAGACGATCTTCTTGGCATTATGTTAAAATAGCCAAAAATAAAACATCTTCCAGGAATCTGTGATGTTCAGAAAGCAAAAACAGGACTAAGAATTCATACAAGTGGCTAATTATATTTTATCTAGAAACAATTCATTTTTTAAAAAAAAGAAAGTGGTGAAGGGGAGGCCGATTTGTTGTTCTGAATATTATAGTTGTGAAAGAATAGTCTCATCTCACGATTACACAAGCTAAACGGGCAACTAAAGACTTACGAAAGTGTTTCAGTAAAAAGACTACCTCCTGCATCGGAAGGGTTTGTGCTCTGGGGTTGGTCAGTGGGATTAGGCCACCTGATTACTAATGATGACAATTTAGATGTTGGGCTCTTCTTCCAGGGAGACTGAGGGACAGGGGCCCATCTCTCTCAATGATTACTTTTCTGGGGCTGATATCCAGGTCCTTAGAAAGACACTGGGGTGGTGAAAAACTGGCAAGAGACTGAGAAATTTACATCTCAAAGTACCCTAGTTAGGATTAACAATGAAAAGTTCTGAAGTTAAATGCTCAGGGAAAATGAGAAATCTAAGGCCTAAAGGCCTGAAGAAATATTTCTAAAGTTAGGCCTAGGAAGGGAGTTTCAGGCCCAGCTGGCATACATGTTTATTTAACATATATTCCTGAACATAGCCTGTTCAGTCTGTATAATGTTATTTGTCTACATGCTCTCAATGCTGACCATTTGGTATTGGATAACCAATTGGTGCACTCTTCAGTGGAGAGTCCAAATGGATAAATCTACAAACAACTCCTACACCTAAGGCTCAGGGAACATTGCAGAAAAAGGATCCGAAAGACTGTAAGAGCCAGAGGCTCAGAGAGTTTATCTCCTAGGAATGTCAGATGCTACACCCGTAAAGTCTCACTAATGTGACTGCCTAAACCTGAGCTGAACAAAGACAACAATAGATTTGCCAAAGTGGACAAGGAAAGTACACAAGACTTCAACCCTAAACAAAGAGTCCCAGGCAACTAAGGAATTCCTTCATCTTTTAGGAAACTTTACTCAGGCAAAAATGGGATCCTTCGGAGTATAGAGGAAAAGATTTCGGGGTAATCCCATATGACGCAGAACTAAAATTTATTTTAAAAAGAAATGTGCTCAGGGATAAATAAGACATGTTCAAGAGTGTAGGTGCAAGCTTCTCAAAGAATATAGGGACTTAAGTAATGATTGCACTTAGGACATTATCTCATTCCTCCTCTTCATCTCTTTTATATATAACACACACACATGTACTCAATCAGTCATCAGGCATAGCAAATAGTTCAGGAACATAATTTATAAGTTCTATTTTCATGTTGTAAATATTTGTTGAATGAACTTTTTAAATGAGCAAGATGTCTAAGAATATAAGAATACTTTATGTAAAATATTTTATAATGAGCTATCAAAACATAAATGGCAAACACATGTAGAAGATGTAAAACTTTCCGTGTAATAAAGCGAATAGCAAAACTAGAAGACTCGTTGGTTGGTTGGTCAATTGTCAGTTGGTTGCTTGGTTGGTTTGTGGATTGGTTTGACGAATGAATAGGAGGAAAGGGAGAAAATTAATGAGAAAAATAAAGGACATTGAGCCTATAATTAGAGATTTTAGAGAAGCTAAATAAGAAGGAGAACCCAAAGAAAAACATATAGTCATCCTCCTAAATATTAACCTTCATCAGGCGATGAAAGGAGACAGAGACAGAGACCCACATTGGAGCACCGGACAGAAATCTCAAGGTCCAAATCAGGAGCAGGAGAGAGAGCACGAGCAAGGAACTCAGGACCGCAACCGCGAGGGGTGCACCCCACTTAGAGTGCATTCCCACACTAAGACAATGGGGATGTTCTATCCGGAACTCACCAAGGCCGGCTGGCCTGGGTCTGAAAAAGCCTGGGATAAAACTGGACTCGCTGAACATAGCGGACAATGAGGGCTACTGAGAACTCAAGAACAATGGCAATGGGTTTTTGATCCTACTGCACGTACTGGCTTTGTGGGAGCCTAGGCAGTTTGGATGCTCACCTTACTAGACCTGGATGGAGGTGGGTGGTCCTTGGACTTCCCACAGGGCAGGGAACCCTGATTGCTCTTTGAGCTGATGAGGGAAGGGGACTTGGTTGGGGGAGGGGGAGGGAAATGGGAGGCGGTGGCGGGGAAGAGACAGAAATCTTTAATAAATAAATTAAAAAAAAAGAAAATTAATGAGAATATGTTTGAGAGAAATACAAAGAAAAATGGAAGGGAAAAACATGAAAAGATGCTATTCTGTTTTTGTGTCAACTTGACACAAGCTACTCACCAGAGGGGAAGGAGCCTCATTTAAGAAAATGCCTCCATGAGATCCAACTGTAAAGTGTTTTCTGAATTAGTATAGACAGAGTGTATACAGAATATGTATGTATATGTATACATATATACAGAAGTTTCTGTCCTGCCTGGTTCTGCACCCATTCAGTTCCAAAGAAACACACAGAAACTTATATTAATTATAAACTGTTTGGCCTATTAGCTCAGGCTTATTAACTAGCAACTTAACTTAACCCATATCTATCTTATCTATGTTTAGCCATGTGGCTTGGTACCTTTTCTCAGTGAGAGATTCTTATCTTGCTTCCTCTATGTTTGACTAGTGACTGACTCTGCCTTTCCTGTTCCCAGAATTCTCCTAGTCTGGTTGCCCTGTCTATACTTCCTGTGGCTACTGGCCAATCAGTGTTTTAGTAAACCAATATGAGTGGCAAATCTTTACAGTGTGCAAGAGCATTGCCCCACAACAGGGGAAGGTCCAACCCGGTGTGGAAGGTGCGATACCTGGGCTGGTGATCCTGGGTTAGAAAGCAGGTGAGCAAGCCATGGGTAGCAAGCCAGGAAGCAGCTCTTCTCCATGGTCTCTGCATTAGCTCTTGCCTCCAGGATCCTGTCCTGTTTAAAATCATATACTGGCTTCCCTCAGTGATGAACAGCAATAAGGAAGTATAAGCCAAATAAGCCCTTTTCTCCCGAACTTGGTGTTCTGTTGCAGCAATAGAAACCTAACTGAGACAGGTGGATTAAAAGAAAAAACACAGGGCTTGTAACTGATAGCTGTGAATGTGTGTGATTTCTTACATACATCTTTGCTCCTGTTTCCAACACATCTTCCAACCATGAAATGGGCAGAAGAGGTTTGAGGAGACAGTTCAAGAGCATTTTTTCTTAAATACATATACCTTATGGTTTTATTATATTTTTCAAATATATACAGATATAGAATGGTATCTATCACTGCCTTTTAATGTTTATCTCCCACTGTATATTAGTGTGAAGCAGGCCTGATATCATTTGAGTGAGCTGAATTTTCAAGTTTTAAAGACTTATATACCACTGATGTAATTTAAAAAGAAATAAACACCATTAGTGGATAATAAAATAAAATGAAAAAAGCATTCCCCTCCCAGAGAAGAATTCAATGGGAGAACGTTCTTCATGGTTCCTTTTATCATTTATTTAAATCCCATATTTTAATAAAATAGTAAATAAAATATTTTTCTCTTTAATGTCACCAGAATTCTAAATCAGAAAAAAAAATGCCATTACATAAATGTTAACCTTAGTTTCAACAAAGTGTTGAAAAGGCTCTTAGACTATGCATATGTTGGACAAAAGTGAGCCGGGTCACAGTGAAGTGAACTCGCAGGTAGTATTATGATTATGTAGGGCAACAATCAATGGTTCAGTCAGCCTTGGAGGAAGGCTGACCTCCAGGAGCACAGGGCCTGTACGTGTGGCTCTGCTTAGGCCATTGGTTTTAATCAAAGACTTAGACGAAGACAGAGAGAACACTCATAGGCATTCAACAAAACACCACTCAAGTGAAATTAAATTAAGTTCATAATTTATTAAGTCAGAGAAAGCTAAATTTATTTTTGAGAGCTTAAAAAAAAATAAACTCTATGGAGCATGCCACAGTGTCTGTTCACCAAATCCAGCACGGTTCCCATAGCACCGCCCCCATTGTCTGTATGAAGCAGCCGGCTGTTGTATCTGCAAAGCTGTATTTTGTTGCTTGTTTACCAAAAACCCTTTAATATTAGATTTTACATCATCAGACACAAAGAACGTATATGACTAGGAACCATTTACAGACATCTAAGTCCCTTTATTTTGCTCTTCAGCATCAGTTAGACCTACATAATAGTGACAAGAAGAGAGCCGTAGGTGATTCTCTATACCCACACATCATATGTGTGTCCTTCTTTACCACATCCTGTAGAAATGCATTTTTGCAAAAACGCCCAGGGACCTCTACAAGGGAGAGAGGCACAGAAGTACAAGGTTATCCTTCTCAGACTTTGGCTAAGGTCTTGCTGAAATTAACAGACATCATTGTGTGCTAGGTCACAATCTTGGTGTACCAACTGGTATTTAACTCATTGTTCTTGGTTTGTTTTGTTTGTTTGTTTGTTTGTTGTTGTTTTGATACAGGGTCTATCATAGCCCAGGCTGGCCTTAAAATTGCTATGTAGCCTGGAATGACCTTAAACTTCTGATGTTCTTCCTACATCCAGCTACATAGAACTGAACCCCATTGCTCAATGTGTGTGGTACCTAGGGATCAAATCCAAGACTTTGTGCATTCTAGGCAAGTACTCTACCAACTGAGGCTACATCTCCTTGTATGGTTTTGTTTGTTTATCTGCCTGTTTTATTTTGATACAGGCTCTGTGGCTCAGGCTAGCCTTAAACATGTTCCTCCCACTTCATCCTCCTTAGTGATGGGATGACAAGTAGATACAATTATGACCAGCTTTAATGAATTGTTCTTGATGAACGTATACAAAGAATATACACCTCCTATTTTTTCTTTGAAAGCATTATTTACAGATATGGAAACTCGATACTGATAAGCCAAACTTAACACCAGTAAAATTTCATGCAGTAAAAAGGCAGATTCAGAACACAGGTGTTTCTTATACTCTGCCATTGGCATCTTAGAGAGTTTGTTTCCAACAAGGTCCTATTAGATTTACCAAAGACTTTAACATGGGAAGGATCTTTGGCATGCCAGAAGAAAATAATGAATTTGAAAATGATATACAGATTAATTAGGACAGAAAATTAAAATAAACTATCTAAATAGATACAAAGTCCTATCTTTAATGCAAAGCCAGAAAATCAAAAGAAAATCTTAATATATGCAGACATTCATAGCCAAGCATTGGGCCAAGCTCCAGGAATCCTGGTGGAGAGGGAGGAAGAATAGTATGAGTCTGGGAGGAAGAATCAAAGTCATCACAAAGAAACTCACAGAAGCAACATGCCTGATAATAATAGCAGCAGCCCTGTGTATCTGTGCCCTTTGTGTGCCACACTGCATGATGAACACTATAACTATCTGACATGAATGGAGCTGAACATCTTCAAACCAACATTGAAAAAGTGAAAGCTCTCTCCCCAGTTCAGCTTCAAAGTTTGTGGTGACAAAGCCTCTTGTCTATAATTGCAATGCTTATGATGATGAGAGCAGCCACCAAATACTGAGAAGTAAATTGTCAATCGGCAGGATGAAACATTTCTGCAGTTCCAGTTGTGAGAACTGGACCAAGGGGGCTGTAGTGATGAGGAGATAGAGGAAAACTCACATGTAAGGCGATGCTTTCTGTTATCCACTGCTGTTCAGAACTAGCCCAGGAAGCCTTTTAAGACAGTGTGTTTGTGAGCTCAGTCCAGTGCTCCAGTGTGGGTCTCTGTCTCTGTCTCCATCCATCACCAGATGAAGGTTCTATGATGATATGCAAGATATTCGTCATTATTGCTCTAGGATAGGGTCAATTCAGGTTCCCCATCCTCAGCTGCCCAAGGAACTAACTGGGGACCTCGGCTTGGGTATCTGGGAGCCACTCTAGGTTCAAGTCTCTTGCCAACCCTAAGGTGGCTCCCTTAACTAAGAACCGTGCTTCCGTGCTCCCCGATCCAACCTTCCTTCATCCCAATCCTCCCCCTTCCCCAAGCTCCCCCCATTCTCCCTCTCTCCCCCCTCTCTCCCCATCTCCCCTTACCCCCATCCCACCCCACCCCCAAGATCTCAATTTTCTCCCCGGCAATTTTGTCTACTTCCCATAGCCAAGAGGGCAACTATATGCTTTTCCTTTGGTTCACCTTTTTACTTAGCTTCTTTGGGATCACCAAGTGTAGACTCCGTGACCCTTGTTTATGGCTAGAAACCAATTATGAGTGAGTACATCCCATGTTCATCTTTTTGGGTCTGGGATACCTCACTCAGGATAGTGTTTTCTATTTCCATCCATTTGCATGCAAAATTTGAGAAGTCATTGTTTTTTAACGCAGCATAGTACTCTAATGTGTAGATATTCCACACTTTCTTCATCCATTCTTCCATTCAAGGGCATCTAGGTTGTTTCCAGGTTCTGGCTATTACAAATAATACTGCTATGAACATAGTTGAACAAATGCTCTTGTCATGTGATAGGGCATCTCTTGGGTATATTCCCAGGAGTGGTATTGCTGGGTCCAGGGGTAAGTTGATCCCGAATTTCCTGAGAAACCGAAACACCGATTTCCAAAGTGGTTGCACAAGATTGCATTCCCACCAGCAATGGATGAGTGTTCCGCTTCCTCCACAGCCTCTGAGCAGAAGGAGGGAGAACATGAGCAAAGAAGTCGGGACCACGAGGGGAGCACCCACCCACTGAGACAGTGGAGCTGATCTATTGGGAGCTCACCAAGGCCAACTGAACTGTGACGGAAAAAGCATGGGATAAAACTGGACTCTCTGAGCATGGCCAACAATGAGGGCTGATGAGAACCCAAGGACAATGGCACGGGGTTTTGAACCTACGTAATTGCTGGCTTTGTGGGAGCCTAGCCAGTTTGGATGTTCACCTTCCTAGAAATGCACGGAGTGGGGAAGGACCTAGGACTTACCACAGGGCAGGGAAATCTGACTGCTCTTTGGGCTGGAGAGGGAGGGGGAGAGGAGTGGGGGGAGGGGGAGAAGGGTGGGAGGAGGGGGAGGGAAATGGGAGGCTGGGAGGAGGAGGAAATTTGTTTTTTTTTCTTTTCTCAATAAAAAAAAAGTTAAAAAAAAAAAAGACCATGTGTTTGCTTTAATTGTTCACTGTGTACTGAGAACAGAGGTCAGAACTACACTATTGCTAACTCAAGTTTATCTTTTTTTATCCCCATCTCATACTTGGCCATCTAGAGATGGAAAGTAAAATGTTGCTGAGGTTCACACAAATAAGAAGTGATAGAATTAATTAGTAAAGGCCAAACAATACATAATTTCACTAAATTCCCATCTTCCTTTTCTTTGGAAATAATCCTACACGGCCATTTGTTGAAAGTTGAATGTCTTTTTCCTAAGAACATTTTTATTTGAAACCCTGTACTGAGAAACCTTCACCTTGGTATAAGAAGCCTGCTTGTCAAGCAATATCACTTCACAAGAATAAGTGGTTGGTGGTTAACAAACCAGTAACTGGACAGTAGACAATAATATGTCCAAGTGAATCTTTAGAGTCAGTGAAATGTGGAACTCCATCAGTGGGGGGTACTTATGAAGCCATCCTGATTCTTTGCAAAAGCATTTTATTGGCCTGCGAGTCCTCCTGCTTCAGGAAGAGTCCATATACCTGCTGTTCTATTTTCAAGCATTTGTATAGCAGTTATGTGAGCCCCATTCATTAAGAGAAAGCTCTAATATGTATCCAAATATAGCTATGTGCTTTCATTTCCGTTGTGAATAACAAAATACTTAAAAGCAGGCATCTGTTTAGAGTCTTGCTTACTTGGGAGATGGCCTAGCAATTGGCCCAATCAGGGAGGGTAGGAGGAACACTAGAGCTCAGTGGGCTGTGAGGAGACATCCCAGTAACTCTAGGTGGGTCATTATAAAACATTACTGGGTGGGGAAGATGGTTAGAATATGGTGGGACATAAACTCTGAGCAGGGTTTTCAGAACTACTTACTGTCTTGGTATCAAGATTCATGATGGATTCTTGAATGGAAAAGTAGAACATGTTCCTACAATGCTAGGGTGGAACTGGTTGTCACAGAACAGGAGCAGACGTTGGTTTTGGAAAAGAGTCTCCCCTCTGAGGTTTCAAGATACACATTAGCACAAATGCAGGACTCTTCCATTAGAGCATCAGGAATCTCCTTCATTTGCCTTTCCAGCAATCATGTGAAATAGCTAATGTATCATTATCCCAACCTTGTAAATGAGAAAACTGAGGTTTCCTGAAGCACTTGGTAGAAGGTCTCACAGAAAAAATACCAGAGAACTTAGACAACAATGTGGACACTAAGAGAGACTTACATAGATCTAATCTACATGGGAAGTAGAAAGTAGAAAAAGACAAGATCACCTGAATAAATTGGGAGCATGGGGACATAGGGGGAGGGTTGAAGGGGGGAGGGGAGAGGCAGGGAGGGGAGCAGAGAAAAATGTAGAGCTCAATAAATATCAATAAAAAAAACAAAAAAACATAAACAGCAAAAAAAAGAAAGAAAAAATACTCAATATTCAATCTTTTCACCTAACAACTATGTTCCAATGACAATGATGAATTTAAAAGCTCATTTATTCAGTGATCATTTCTGATATCATCTTTCCATTACTTAAGTCACAGCTTGAGTATATTGTTCTGTGGAGTGGTAGACACAACAGGGAGAGGTTGTGTTCCTTGATCCATCATCATGGTTGGCAGTCTCATTGAATACCAGAGTTCTGTGCCCTGGGAACATGAATAGACCCGAGTCTTAAACTAGTATTTATATTGCAACAGAAGTACCATAAGCATATGGATTATATCTGCAGTTCTTTTGTTTACAAACATTGCAAGCTCCTATCTATACAAATGGCATACCATATGTATACTCTTTTCCCATACTAGGGGCTCAAGATCTGGATCGTATCCGACTCTCCACCTACAGAACAGCATGCAAGCTGAGGTTTGTGCAGAAGAAATGCAATTGTAAGTGTTCCATTTGTTTGTGCTAATTACCTACATGAGTACTATCATTTATGCTTGTTATTGGGTTTATTAAAACCAGGTTTTCCTACAAGGATTGATAAACATATGCTTACACAAGAATAAAGAGGGTATTGTGGTCGTGAATAGTAAAGAAACTATTGCTAGAAACTCTCAGGTCTGGTTTAGCCTCAACTACCAAAGACTTAAAATAGATGAGCCTCTTGAAATCTATATCTATGTGTGTCTATCTTTCTTTCTCTACATATTAAATATATAAATAAATGATAGATATAGATACATATGTGTGTATATGTATATAGATAAATATATGATAAATAGATTAGATAGATAGATAGATAGATAGATAGATAGATAGATAGATAGATGATAGATTAAATTGAGAGATTTCTAAACTCAGCAAGGAGTGTTTCCTCTCTTTACTACCCATGACATTTTAATGATATCCAAGTTGTTGGGGGGACTGTTTGTTGGTTCCCAGCCACCCAGCCAGCTTATCCCAGAAATAATCACACAGAAACTGTACTAATTAAATCACTTCTTTGCCCATCAACTCTAGCTTTTTATTAGCTAACTCTTATATTAATTTAACCCATTTCTATTAATCTGTATATTGCCACGTGGCTGTAGCTTATGGGGTAAAATTCCCAGTATCTGTCTCTGGCGGCAGCTCCACAGTTCCTTTCTTACTCCACCCTTCTTTTCTCCCAGCATTCAGCTTAGTTTACCCCACCTAGCTCTGTTCTCCTATAACTCTGCTATAGGCACAAAGCAGTTCCTTTATTTATCAATGGTAATCACAGCATACAGGTACTTTGTAAACCATCACACTTAAAATCCTCTCTGCATGTCCATTTATAACTATCAGTTGTTTATAAACAAACATCTTGAAAACATTCAAGCTCCTTTCTGAAATGATAAAATCAGCCCAGAGAATCAATGTGTTGATTACATTTTTTGGACAAGAGTTGCAGTAGATAGATAACTTTAAAAAACACAGGAACCTGCTTCTGTTTGCTGCCGATTGCAAACTACACACAGCAAGCTGAGTGCCAACCACATGAGCAGTTCAGTGCTCCCTGTGGGTTGGCACGCCCCTTCATGCTGCCACAACTGTTCTCTCTGGCAAAAATATTACTTCGTGGTTCATTTGTGTCGATTTATTCTGTTCTTTTTAAAGAATTGACTCTCATTCAAAATTAATAACTTCTCATTTTCTAATTAGTGAAGAACAGTTTGTTTTGTTTTTTTATGTAAGCCCTAACATTCTATCCAGAAATACATATAGTTCTTGAATAGCTAACATGGGAATTAGACTCTTAGTGAATGCAGAGTTAGCCACTTCCCCAGGTCTACCCTGCCAGAGTCTCCGTGGGTATTTCCCAGAGCCCTGAGCAAGCCACACAGCCCCACACATCTGGGTACACAGTTGATCGTGACTACGAAGATGGTAAGGTGATTCCGTCCCCGCAAGGTGCTTAAAGCAGTTCACCAGCCAGGGGATAAGAAATAGGCCAAGATTTGGGACAGGATGAATGGGGAGAAAACACACACATACACATGGAACAAAAACAAGCAAACAAACTGTGTGTGTGTGTGTGTGTGTGTGTGTGTGTGTGTGTGTAAAGACACTATGTCCAATGCTGGAAATATCACTCAGATGGTAGAGTTCTTGCTTATCAAGCATGAAGTCCCTTTCACCATATTAATCAGGTGGTGCATGAGCAGAAGGATCAGAAGTTCAAGGTCATTGTTGGCTTCATACTGATTTTGAGGTGAGGCTATCCTGGGCTAAAGGAGACTGTATTTTCTATAGTTAATTAATTAACCTGAAATTTAAATATATGTATATAGCTATATTTGTAGAAGGAGCTGCGGGCTCCTTCCTGCCACCCATCTCCCAGCTGCCTGGCTAGCTTATGCCCCGAAATAACAACACACAAATTGTATTCTTTTAAACACTGCCTGGCCCATTAGTTTCAGCCTCTTATTGGCTAATTCTCACATCTTGATTAACCCATTTCTAATAATGTGTGTAGCACCACAAGGTGGTGGCTTACCGGGAAAGATTCTAGCCAACATCATCTCAAAGAGGAGAGCTATGGTGTCTGCTTCATTGCCTTCTTCCCAGCATTCTGTTCTGTTTAATCCGTCTACCTAATTTTCTGTCCTATCAAAGGGCCAAGACAGTTTCTTTATTTAACCAATGAAATCAATACAAAACAGAAGGCCCTCCCACATCATATATTTGTATTTTCAGGCATGAATGAGCCAATAAGAGTCTTTTCAGTGCTGTTTTCCAAAGGTAAAGAAAAGGCTTCCAGAGAGGAAAGACTCCCCTTCTTTCTCAGTGATATCCAAAATAGAACAAATGAGGAATCCCCAAAGTGGGGAGGAGTTGGGAGAATGGGATGAGAATTGCATCCCCCTTAAAAGTTTGCCAAGCTTTTTGTAGACATTTATCAGTGAAGGTTGGAACTTCCAAAAAGACCACAAAATGGTTAGGAGAAATGAGAAAATAAATGGGAAAGAAGACAGAGAAAGGAGGAGGGAAAAATGAATAGATTCATAGTGACTAATCAGCAACCCTTTAGGCAACATTACACCATGCACATACAACATGATCCTTGCCTGGTTTTGTGGCACCCTGTGGGTCATATCCCATTCCTCATACTCTGAGAAAGTCTATTCTCAGTCTTGCACATTTCTTTTTAGGATGAGGAAAAAAATCACAATCTAAAATAACTAGTTAAAGCTCAGAAAACAAAAGCAATCGTGACTGGAGTGTTGCACTGAAATTAAGCTTGTTTAAATACTTTCTGCATTGATCAGAGGATCAAATTCAGAGCTGTCTGTTTGTTCCACCTTCTTTCCTAACAGTAAACCATGTGATGTTCTGAGTTACCTGTGAAACGTTAACACAATTGATTTTGGTTTATTGGAATCAATGTTGGAGTCTTCTAGAAAAGTAGCCAAAGGGGGTGATCATTTTGGTAACATAATATTCATCAGCAATTGTTGTAGGAGGCTGCTACTTAATTCCCAGCTGCTAAGCCCTGAAATAATCCCATAGAAAGCATATTATTTGCAATACTATTTGGCTGATAACTTAAGTATATTTCTGGCTAACTCATAAATCCTAAACTAGCCCATCTCCATTAATCTATGTATCACCATGATTACTGGGTAAAGCTCTGTTCTGAGCATTTGTCTCTGGTGGGGCTACATGGTATCTCCTGACTCTGCCTTCTTTCTCCCAGCATTCAGTTTAGTTTTCACTATCTGCCTCTATTCTGCTCTATGCAGGCCCGAGACAATTTCCTTATTAATCAATGGTATTCACAGCATACAAAGGGAAATCCCACATCACCTCCCCTTTTCTGTTTAAATAAAAAGGGAGGTTTTAATTTTAACACAGAAAAAATACATATAACAAAAGAAGTATCAAGAAAGAATTATAGTTACAATATTTATATCTACTATAACTATACATTCTTCAAATCCATCAAAGACTCCAGAAGGATATAATACTACCTAAGTAAATAGGAAGTGCATTGTAAGCAACTTCCAAATCTCTAGAATTGACAGAGACCTCTCACTGCCTGGACAGTCACCCAAAGTTCTTCTGAATCATTGGGGCATCCATCTTCGGCCTACAGGCCCATAGTATCCAGCAGACATTTCCATGAATCAGGAAATTTGAAGATCTGTTCTACCTTATAATGATAAAGTTCATCAGTTGCTTTCTTCTGTATCCTACGGAATGCCTGGCAGACTCTTTCATCTAGCAGGAACCCCAAAGGATCATCTCACCTTTAGGCAAGTTCAGCAGTCATTTCTCTGTGGATCCTGCATGTCCAGTTCATACAGCATAGCATCAAGCAGTCCAGGCAATAGCAGTTTCTTACTCAGATGGCTAACCAATCAATGCCATAAGGAGCTTCTTTGGTGCCCATCATCCTCTTCAAATATCTTGGTGCTGCCAGGAGCAAATGTGTCTCACTGTCATGGAAAGTCCTAAGTTTTTACCAACACCAAGTATCATATCCCCCTTTAAATGTAAACAAACATTTATAAACTATCATTTAGGAAATTTGTGCATAGTTCTCTCCAAACTGTTTCCTGCTTTTTGTTGGGTGAAGTAATTTTGGGGGTGTTCATGGCAACCTTTTGGGGGATCTTGGTGCATCAAACAACATTAATCTGGACTTAATCCACAGGTTCTCATCTTCTGTGGAAGCAAAAGAAGAACTTCTTTTCCAAAGTAGCATATCCTTAGACTCAAATTTTGAACTAAAGAAACCTTTAAAATATATATGCTGACTTAGCTTAGCAGTCCCCAGAATCAAATGTCTCTCTGCAATCAAAAAAATTCAAAGAAAACACAATAATATACATAATCCACACTCTTAAAATATATTCCATCTTTACATGCCTTATTTTCTTTATTCCTATTACTTTTTCTGCAAGTTCACTTTGTCTCTTTAAAGACTTTGTTTTATGTTTTAAAAACCATTTACTTCTTTTATAACTGTCTATATTCTTTTTGTTTTCATTTTCCACTCTTTCAAAACTGTATGGGTTTTTTTGTTTTGTTTTTGTTGCTACCACTTTATCAAGAGGACCTTTCTTAAAGGAGCTGCAACATGCCATTAGCAAACAGAGCCCAACTGAAAAACAAATGCAGCTAAGCTTTGTTTTTTAGTGTCTAGAATTCCTTTCCAAATCTTCTTGGGTTTTATGTTGATTTAGCTAGCACACTTTGGAGCATCACTTTGTTGTAGGAGACCACTTGTTTGTTCTGGCTGCTCAGCCCCAAAATAACCACCCATAAACTGTATTAATTAAATCACTGCTTGGCCAATCACTATAGCATATTTCTAGCAAACTCTTACATATTAAATTAACCCATTTCTTATTATTTTATATTTTATCATAAGTCTCATGGCCTACTGGCAAGTTTTCAGCTGTCAACTCATGTCTTTACCCTCTGGCAGCTACATGGCATTTCTTGACTCTGCCTTCTTTCTCCCAGCATTCAGTTTAGTATTCTCCACCTACCTCTACTCTGCTCTGTGCAGGCCCAAGACAATTTCTTTATTAACCAATGGTAGTCATAGCATACAGAGGGGAATCCCACATCAAGCAATGAATTTACATCCTTGCATTAGAGTAAGGTAATTCTAGTCTACAAAAAAGTTAACACAGTGAATTATTATGCCTTGTAATGGAGCTTTACTCTAAAACAAAGGGCGTAAGATAAAAATCAGAATGTAGTGGATTTACCTCTCCAGAGCACAAAAATTCTAATCACCTCCAAGAGCTAAGAGAAAGATCAGAGGTTCCCTGCTTGCAGCAAGGACCACAAACAGATAAGAGCAGAACTGATCTATAACAAAAAAAAAAAAACTCCATGCTTGCTTACAGTCAATTTAATGGGTAAAGAAGGGGTAATTCCAGGAACAGTTGCCTAGCACCTGCTAACAGAGTTACTGAGGAATCTTGGCATACCTGAGATGCTATAATAAAATGCCATCATATAGACAGTTTGTAAATGATAGAAATATATTTATTTTCATAGCTACAGTGGTCAGGAAGTCCAAGAGAAGGCACCGGTCCACTTGGTGGTTTCTGTGAGCCTAATTTCAGATTCATAGGTAGCCTCTTCCTTCCCAGGAGATCTCATGTGACTGAGGGGGAAGTGACACACTCTTGGGCCTCTTTCATAAGGGCCTTAGTTGCCACTATGAGGCTCCAGTTTAAGGAATTAATCACTTTCCTGAAGGCGCCAGCTCATTTGACTGTCACATTGGACATTAAGTTTCTGTATATACTTGGAGGAGGGGAGATAGGTATAAGCATAGGATATGCATAGGATAACTCATTATGTCATTTATTTTATAGAAATCAATGGATTATGACCAAGAAGAGGTTATTTATTTTTCAAAATAGAACTCCTTTAGAGGCCAAATTTATTCTGCATATTATTCAAACTAAATTTTAAACTCACAATATAGAAGAAAAAAATAAAAAATTGGCTATCATGAAATCATCCCAAAGAGGGAAAAATGCCCAAATACAGCAGGAGTATATGGATTTTCTATTTCCTGAAATCAAAGACCACACAAGTTAGTTAATTATCCATCCTATCCACACAGAGACAGATTCCCATTACAGATGCCAAATCCATCTCCTGATACAAGTATTGACCGAAGCTGAGAATAAAAGCTCCCAATACTGTGATAAGTACTTAAAGACGGGCTAGTGTCTCTTTTTGTGTAGACCAGGACCGAAGAATAGTTTTTATAGATAGATACTTGTAATAAATTTGGTAATAGGGAACAATAATATGCATCCTAATTGAATAAATTGTGCTCCTAAAAAAGAATTTAATCCTCATTAGAAGCCAGCATTTGGGAGAAAACTTCTACTCACTCATTAAGTGTTTGATTCCATCAATAAAAATATTGTGAACATTCTTTCTCTCCTATATGTGGCTGTGTAACATCCTTCATTCTTCTGAGAATATAAAGTTGTTTGGCATCCCTCAGGCTTAGAGAAACACTTTCTTGCCTAGGTCTCTTTATCTATCAAAGGCATTTACCAGTCTTGCTGATAAAAGAATAGCTGTGAGAAATTCATCTCATTTTTTACAGGCAGAAGACTTTCAGCCTTCTTCCATTGAAATTATTTTCCACATCACTATTTCTGCTAGTTGTTCGTCCTTGTATTCTACTATAACTACCCTCCCTGTGATATAATCCTAATAGAACAGAAGAAAGGATATCTCTAAAACTTAAGAACATCAAGCTGGCTATTTTACATCCTGGAAAGAAGGGACAAAATGTAGAAAACAAGATTTCTTACACACTCTGCTCATTTACAATCTTTTCTTAATTGAATTTATTTAGATTAAACAGCTTGTTAACTATTGATAAGATCTGTGAAATGACAACCTCTCCGTCTTTATTTTAAGCAAATAGATGCTTCCTTCTAGATCAGCATTTCTTTGGGGGGCAATGGCAAGCTTAATGATACAGATACCCTGCCAAGTAAGCACATTTTCCCCTTCAAAAATTACTTTGAAGGCAATGATACAACATCTCAAGTTCATGATCAACAAAAAGGCAACATGAGAAACAATTCAGAACCATGGGGCCACCTCTGTTTAATAAAGGGAACAAAATACTGCAATGGGATACTCCCTCCCACACCCACAGAAAGAGTGGCCCATTCCCCCATCCCCTCAGCCTCAGCTTCACTTTGCTTTCTGTCAGTAGCAGCAATTAAATTTTTCTTTCAAAGGGAAAGAGGTGAAAGTGTCTATAATTGCATCTGGTCTTTCATGGTTTCTCAAATGATCTTTTCTTTACCAAGCGAAATGCCTTTTGAAAATACCCTGCATTCAGAGTCTGTTGGAACATATGTTTTTGTCTACATTAAAGTCTGTAAGCTTTTTTCAGGGTTTGTAGGCACCACTACCTATTGATCTGTTTCTCTATCACAGAAAAATAACCTAAGAAAATTACATCTCAAGGAGATCCTAATAAAATTTCTTAGATGAGTGAGTGAGTGTGAAGTAGATTTGTTATTTCACTAGCCAAGTGACTAGTCTTCCACAGTAAGAGAATGTATTCATAGTACTGACTCATGCTCGTTTTCTCGCTTTTGTCTCCCTACCTCGCTGTGCATGCATTTGTGGCTCTCTGGATCAGTTTTCTGTGTGCCATGCACTCAGCTCTTAGCATCACATTGGGCTGAAATCTGCAGCTTGCATCCAGGACTTGTCCTCTTCCAAGTGTATTGGCTGTTGTGATTCTTGTCCTTGTGGTTGTGGGGCTGATGTCCCTGTTTTCTTGCTGGGTGCCAGCTGAGAACTGTTTTCAGTTCTTAGAGCTTTCTTGATTCCTTGCTATGTGACCCCTGTGGACTACTCAGATGATTGTGCTGGATTACATCCCTGCTTTCCTCTTTTGTGACCAAACAGCCTTTGTATTTAAATGGGAAAACTAGTTGTTTATGCCGGGACTAACAAAATGATCTTCAGATTTTAAGGTTACCCAAAATCTATCTGTAAAATTTCCCTAAGAAGAGTATCAGGATTAAGGTTCCACTGAGGAGCTGAGAGAAGACAGGTGATACCAGGGGGCAAGAAACCTTAGGGAGATGTTCTTGGAGTCTAGCCTATTATAGTGCCCAAGAACATAGATTTTTTCCTGTTTCCAGATAGTAACCTTGAGTATAAAAATAAGTTAAAAGACTAGAAAAGAAGGAAAGCAGGAGCTTCCCCTGGCCTAGGAGTGGGAGGAAGGGCAGAAAGTATCACAATTAGTACATAAAGGGCAGGTGATGGAGCAGAATCATCTTTGTGTTGTTTCAAATGTTTTCTATGCATATTTTTGTTGCTGGTGTTCAATGTTCTAGACACTTGTTTAGAATAAAGAAGGAAAGAAAGAAAAGTGCACTGTGCAAGAATGAAATGTTCTCAAAAATTCCCTGTGGGGGAGTTAGTGGCAGCGGAGCATAAACAAACTTATTAATGATACCCATTCAAGATGAGTGTGGGGGAGGGGAACTCTCTGAGGGCCCTACACCTCTGAGGAAGTGGTTTCCCTTTCATCAGAACAAACCCCTGACAGAATGTAGCTATGACTTTAATGTTCTGACAGTTTAGATGTGGATTTCAATGTAGTTGCTTTTGCTTGCTTGCTTGTTTATTTTTATTTGATACAGGAAATGGAGGGCTTGTTTTCTTGGTGATATTTTTAGTTTTCCAGAATGTTGACTGTTTTGTTCAGGGTCTCCCTGCGGCAGAATCTGTGGACTAAGCCTGGACCCCTGTTCTTCTTTCTGGAGGTGGGATGCTGCAAACAACAGTTCCCTAGACTCTTGTCTGCTCCTGGGTGACACCTAGATACTGTGCAGCAAAGCATGTCATCTTTAATGGTCTTGTAGTGTTGGGGGGGAGTGGAATTTGATGCATTCCTAGCTTTTTAAACTTCTCCAAATGTATTTAAGAGGTTTTAAGGCAAGATTAAGTAACCTTCCCCTTGAGATTTCCTAGTTTTCTTTCTGGAAGTTTCTGCTACTAGCCCAAAGTCATTCAAGAGAATGGTGAAGGGTATTCGGTAAGGGTTCTCCCACAGAGAACATATATCAGAGCTCCAGAGCACACTAAAGGAAAGCAGAGATTCTCAGAAGGCTGGGAATACAAGCGGTCTCTCCTATGCAGCCACTTCAGTTGTTCAAATGGAAATTCAACCCCAATGTCACCCCATTTTAATCTCCACTTAGGTTTCCTTAATGGTTGTTGTTAAAGATTAATTATGCATTCAACAATTAGGGACTAAACATTTACTGCACACCAAGCTTGACACAAGACCAAAATGTGTGGGTGAAAAGTAGAGAATTCAGAAATCCTCCCCTTTACATATTTCTCTTCCACAAAATTTAAATGAGTGGATTCCCCCTTCCAATACATTATGGTCGCATGTTAAAAGTAAGAAGAAAGAAAAAAGTTGGAGGTTGGTAATAGAACAGTGGGAGGACATATGCCCAGGTCATGAATCTTTAAACTCTTCTCCCACCTCAAAATGTAGGCATCATAACATCTAACCAGCTGCGAGTTTACATGTTCGTCATCTCCTTTCTGAGATAACTCTACACCTTTGATCAAATATACTCCACAGTATGTAATACCCCTCAAACTTTCCCCAGGACTGTGAGTCTGAGAGCATTTACTACTGTCTCCACATATTTTATTGTACAGTTTTCCTTAAAATAGAGGGATTATCTGGCTTGTCCTGACCTAACTATGTAAGCCATTTAAAAGCAGAGAGTTTTCCCAGTTAGAGTAAAGCTATGATTTTAATAGACTAACAATTGAAATGTAGGCATAGGTGCAGTTGCTTTTAGTTTTAGATTACCTGGATTGCAGTCCAAAATAGCCCTCAAGATCTCTGACCCCCTGAGTAATAATGTCTCAGGAAAGTCGTAGATTTCAGTGGTTGGACATACCACCACTCTCTTGAAAATAAAGGGAAAAGCATGCTTAATTCCTAACTGTTGATAGGTACCGAGCAAAAAAAAAAGGCTGTAAAACACTGAACTCTGATAACAAAAAGAATAAATAGTTGAAACAGATTTTCTCCAGGGCATTTTAAATGAGAATTCAACTCATCCCCTGGTCCTATTGTTTGCCCTTTCTTAAATCATCCTAAACTTCTATTCGAATTTTCTGGTGCAAATATTCTCCATGCAGTAGTTATATGAAGCCATGAATGGAAGAGTATGTCAAACAGCCCTTACAGAGAAAGGTTTTTCCTGGACTTCTGAGTTTTACGGAATGGAGGTTTGTTAGCAGACTGTGATTCCTTTTCCATGATAGAGAAATGTCAGAATACGATGACTCTGTAATGTACTCTAAAGCTTGATGCACACATATCACTACAGAAAATATCACAAGAGAGTGACTACCCATAAACAAGTGCTTCATTGCCTTAAAAGTAACAGCTAATGTGTTCAGGCATATTATTGCATTTTTTTTGTTTGTGAAGGTTCAATGAAGTATGATGTTAAGTATGTCCACATCATTCTTATGTTAGCATAGTCCTAAATATATCTCATGGTTTTCTAAAAATTGTTTTAAAATATGTAACATAAAATTTATCATTTATGCCATTTTTAGTGTATTACTTCCATTAAATATATTCATAAAGTTGTTCAGATATGACCAGCCATGCCCAGAACTTTTGCACATGCCAAATAAAATGTAATTAATTAAATTAATGGTTAATTATGGTTTAATTAATTATAAAAAATTAATGATTATTAATTAAAAATAATTTAATTATCTTTTAAAAGATTTATTATTCTTATTTTATGTGCTTAAGTATTTGTTTGTCTTCATGTGTATGTGTACACCATGTTTGTGCCTGAAGCCTGCAAAGACCTGAAGAGAGCATCAAACCAACAGGAATAGGAGTTATAGGAAGATTTGAGCCACTATGTGGGTGCTGGAGAACCGAACCTGGATCCTGTATGAGTACAACAAGTGCTTTTAACCACTGAGCCATCTCTCTAGCTCCTTCTTTTACATGGTTTTTTATTTGTGTCTGTGAGAGTGCATCCATGCACAAGTGTATGCATGTGCACGCTCATACATGCATTCCATAGCACGCATGTGGAGTTCCTAAGACCGCTAATGAGGGTCAGTTCTCTCCTTCCACTTTGTGGGTCCTCAAGCCAGAACTCAGGCTGTCAGTCTCAATGGCAACTGCCTGTTACCTGCTGTACCATTTCTCCAGCTCCTGATAATTTTTAAATGTCATAGAAATGTTGTCTAAGACATTTTGTCCCCAGTGATGGGCACCAAACATGTTCCACTGAAGTATGTAAATTAAGGCACCCAAAAGTCAAGTACGTGTTTAAGTGGCATCTACTAGGAAGAAGATGTCCCTTAAGCTATTACTAAACTCATTCTGGAAACATGTCTATCAGACCACTATGCCTAAGCCTGGTGTTCTGTGCATAGAGAAGTAATAAAACAGAAAAAAAAATAGCACCTCCCATTACAAAATCTAGCAAAGAGAATTATTTGGGATAGGAGTAAATAATCTATGGAAACCAGGTAAGACCAGAAAGACTTAACCATAGCTGTATCCTCTGTAGTATATAACATACAGCAAACACTGAATCCATATTCACCAGCAGGTCTGTTGAGTGACAGCTCTGTATAGGACATCTTGCTTGGTACCTTGAAGTAATGCGTATGGCTCATATTTAAAGATTCACCTTAAGGAGTTTGCTAGTGATCTTAAGAACCTGGTATGCACGATACATTGCAGTTGGTAACTTACCCAGCATTCTCTTTGGCCTAAATTTACTTCTTAATTTTTACATGTTTTGTAAATTATATTCCCAGGACTTTCCCAAATCTCTACTTGGCACATTCTGCACAATTTACTTAAAAAGTTTCAAGATGCTCAACAGAGCAGGCAAGCTGTAGACATTGGGTTTCCAAAGAAAGCTATTAGTTTCCTTCCCCCTACAAAGTCTTCCTTTTCCAAAATAACATTTTTGCTTCTTTGGGAACATTCAATATGTCTGACATTCACACTGCTAGCTCTTGGAATTATCATTTGCTTTCACAACTGGACAGTATAACTGAAAACTGCAGTGTGAGATGAGCCAGGTACTTTAGGGTCGCCTCCATAGCTATCTTCCTGAGTGTAAAGATTTAGGAAGAGAATGCCTCATACCTATGTAAGGGAAATAACCCAACAGTCTGTTCTACTTAGTACAGATCTAGATTTTATGAAGCTCAAACAACTCTTTATAACTTCACTGTATAAAGTGATAGCAAGCCGATCAATCAAAAATCAACCAGGAGGTTTGATTTCTTTACTTGTGTGTATGTTTGCATGTCTATGTGTGGGCAGGTGCACATGAATGCAGTGTCTGAGAAGGCCAGAAGCAACAGGTCACTGTAGAAGTGGAATTACAGGTGTTTGTGAATTGCCTGATGTGAGTGCTAGGAATTGAACTCAGTCCTCTGTAAGCACAGCAGAAACTCTTATGTACAAAGTCCTTGCTCCAGACTCCTCAAATGTCAATGTTGCCAGGAAATGAACTTTGAAAAGTTCAACAGCTAAGTCTGAAACACCACCGGGTCCCTGTCTGACTTTCACTGCTCATCATTATTTCCAATTACTATGATTTTTAATTTTTTTGTGAATTGACAAATAATATGCATTTTTAGAATGCAGTATAACATTGTACTATATGATTGCCTTGTGGGATTATTGAAGATTAGCTTATAAATTCCTTCATACACTGTATTAGTTATCTTCCTTATTGCTGTGACCAAATATGTGACCCGAAAACAATTTGAGAAGAGTTCATTTTGACTCATGGTTTGAGGGCATTATAGTCATCACGGTAGAGAGCATATGATGGTGGGCTGTAGGCAGACATTTCTCTCCCCCTCATCAACCTCATCCCAAATAACCAACACAGAGGCTTAATATTGTTTACAAATGCTCAGAGATAGCCCAGGCTTGATGCTACCTTACTCTTATTCTTAAATTAACCCATATTTCTATCTATACCTTTCCATGTGTCTTGGTACCTTCATTCATGTCCTGCTCCCTCTGCATCTGACTGGTAACTCCTGACTCCGCCACTCTCCCTCCCATCATCCTAATTTTGGTCACACTGCCTCTGCTGCCCACCTGACTACTGGCCAATCAGCATTTTCTTAAACCAACTTGAGTGTCAACACTTTGTACTGTACAAAAAGATGATTCCACAGATGTGGGCAGCTACATGGCAGTAGAGGCAGAAGACTGCTTCCCCACATCTCAGACCAGGGGTGGAGACAGGGAAACCCTGGAGCTCAGGCACCCTTCTTGTTTTGTAGTTTTATTCAGTCTGTTCACATTCTGGATGGGTCTTCCTTCTGTAGTTGGTCCTCTCTGAAAAAGTCCTCAAAGATACACCCACAAGTGCATCTTATTAATACTCTTGGGATTTCTTAATCCGCTACTCAAATTTACAGTCACACAGACTTAAGATGTATTTATGATGAGAACATTTAATATATTCTTTTAGCAGTTTTTAACTCTATAATTCTGTAGTTAACCATAGCCATTCTACTTGGCAGTATGTCATTAGAACGTAGTCTATGACTTCTTTCCAACTCAAGCCTGTCACCTAGGAGACAAGCACTCTAAGTAAGCCACATCCTTTATTTCATGACATTTGAAGATTTCTTTTCTAATAAAATGTACATTTTATAGTCTTTATAGTATGTGGGTATATCTATGACTTCACCAAGATACCCATAAATCCTTATACTGCTGATTAACCACCTAAAGGCCTACTCATCCCAGTGCTCACATCATTACCCAAGCAATGAAGTATACACTAGGAAACTAGACCATAGCTAGTTTCTGAGTAGATAAATGAAATGCTGCTTGTTTTATCATTTACTCTCACTGCAGGTACAATAATGTATTTAAAGGATATAGTTTCAGAGCAGAAAAACTAAGGCTTCAATTTCTAGACGCTTGGTTGTAAAAGGAGTGGGTTGCATCCCGCCACCCAACTAGCTTACCCCCCAAAATAACCACACAGAAATTCTATTAATTAAATTACTGCCTGGCCCATTATTTCTAACCTCTTATTGGCTAACTCTCACATACTAGTTTAACCCAGCTCAATTAACGTGTATTACCACTTGACTGTGGCTCACCGGCATGAGTCTAACCAGCGTCCGTCTCAGGCAGGAGAACCATGGCATCTACCTGCCTGTCTTTCTTCCCACCATTCAGTTCTGTTTACTCCACCTACCTAAAAGCTGCCCTATCAAAAGGCCAAGGGAGTTTCTTTATTCATCCAATGAAAGCAATACAAATACAGAAGGACCTCCTATACCAAATGCTATTTACTTGTGATTTCCAGTGGCCCCTTACTATGTCTAGTGTTCATGCTGGCCAGACGGATGTTTCATACAGAGTCAGAAAGATAAAGGGTTGTAAAAGGAGGAAGACAATTCCTCATGGGTGCCAGAGCTGTAGCTGCACTTTCTTTCTGAGTGTGGCTTCTAGCATATAGGATTCCGGCCATATGAAGCCATAGTGCATAGGAAATAGGAGGTAACTAGAAAACCATGGTCAACAAAAATTATCGGATTGTGTAGACTACCAAGGTACATAAAAAGCTTCCAGGGATATTAGCTGGTACCGGATTTGCTATAGGTGTTCTAAACTACTCAATTCACTAAACATTATTGAGCATCTTGTTTGAACAAGGTATTGCAAAGATTATGAATATAAACAAGACATAGTGCCATCGAGGTGGTTATTATTTGATTCTCCAATCCATACACTTCTTTCCCACCAGTTTTGGAGACTCCAGTGAAATCCATAGATGTTCCCTTCCCAAAATACATGCAACCACACTCACAACATGTGACTCATAAAACCCTTTCCTCCAAACTCCAATCTGAAGAAATAAAGAACAACATCTGTGTATTAATAACTGGAAAATTCAGAATGTTATAAATGAACAAATAAATGTGTGCAGGTTTCTGGGAACTACAAAGGAAAGAACACACAGTTGTCTGAAGGCATTAGAATGGGTCTCCTAGGGATATGGCGTGTGTGTGCTACCATGAAAAATGGTGGATGAAATGCTGCATCTTACAGAAAGAACAGGCCCACTACAGGCATATATAAAAAACATCAAGGGCACATTCTGGCACTGTCAGAAGTCTGGCATACCTGGAATGTAGGATACTTTGAAGAAGCTGAAGAATACTGAGAGGTGAGACTAACAATCGGTAAAAACAGAGTCCAAACACTGGTTCTCACTGTCAGTCTCCTAGGTATTGCTCAATGGACAATGGAGAATGACCTGGCCTTAACTGTTTCTTGGGATGAATAGAATGGGAAAGAAACTAGATGTGAATGGGAAGCCTGCTTCCAAAAGGGTAGTAAAAACACAAGTTAGGGCATTGCAAGATAGAGAGTGGTAAGGCCACATAAAAGAAACCATACATAATTACCTAAAAGCACCGCACAAAGTGAGTGATAATGTGTTAGGGTCTCTTGCTCTAAAAATATTAAACATATTCTGTATAAGCTAAACTGGGCAAGGAGAAGTTAGATATTATTCTTTTTCCATTTACATTCTCTTACTATTTTTACAACTCTTGGTACAATACTTTGAAAATAATAAGCATAAGTCAGGTGGTGGTGGCGCATGCCTTTAATCCCAGAACTTGGGAAGCAGAGGTAGGTGGATCTCTGAGTTCGAGGCCAGCCTGATCTGTAAGAGCTAGTTCCAGAACAGCTAGGGCTGTTACACAGAGAAACCCCTGTCTCGGGGGGGGAAAAAAAAAGAAGGAAGAAGGAAGAAGGAAGAAGGAAGGAAGGAAGGAAGGAAAATAATAGGCATAATAAGTGTTTGATTGAATTGAATTTAGTCAAATTTAATTTATAGTGTGATGGTTACTGAGCCAATAATTATTACCTCATTTTTAATAATGATGTCAGTGTATAAACACAATTTAAGAAGCACTGACTATTTTTCCTGATAGGCAGTGTATGTTGTGGCATGGCCTTTAAGATTGGCCGGGTCCTCAATTTGATTTTACGTGACAATATGTTGTAGACCTTTTTCATGAAGCATTATTACAACACCTTAACCAGAAAATTAAAATGAAGCCGAGACGTTATGTCTGTGAGATGTGATGGTTCTCTCTGAAGACTCATAGCAAAAAAAGCTATCTCTGAAATAAAATTGTTTTCTAGGAGCACAGAAAGGGTGGAGACCAGAAGCATAAAATAAAACTGGTAGGCTTCCTAGGGACTGTCTGCTTTCACGTCTTATAAGGGCTTTACCTCAAGACCACTCATCAAAAGCCAATCTAAACATTGTGTTCCTACTAATATTTTCTTTCCAAGCTAAATGCTTGGTTGGCGTGAGTGGTACCCAGTATGGGCAATGTAATTACAGAAGACACCTCTGTGGACTCTGCCAAGGTGTCCCATTCAACCAGTTCTTCCTTCCCACTGGGCTTGTGAACTTCATTTTGTGAAGGGGCCTTAGTAAGGCATAGAGAGAAATTATCTGAGGGAAGTCTCAATAACTTTCTGACTCACACATGCCTTTCTTGATCACAATGCTTTCACGATTTTATGGATATTTTTAAAATAAATTCATCTGGATCAAATGAACATTATATTCCTGTTCTTTCATTTCTAACTCCATCCCTTAAGTCATGCCCATCCCCTAACTCTGAAACCGTGCTGTTCATCACAGTCACCTGGAGTGATGCTTGAATGTAGAGATGCCCTCCGCGTCAAGGTCATGCAAGGATTTACCATAGTTTGAAACCTACCCACTGCCGTGAAAACAGCCCTGCCTTACACACCGATTCATTGGCTGCAAATGTGGAAGTTAATTGACACGACAGACAGAAAAGGAAATTAAGAGTTAAAATATATAAAATGCAAATTCTAGATAAAAGGTACAAATAAATATGCATAAATTTTTAATGGGGCCATTTGTTTATTGTAATAAGCAGTATAAGATTTCTCAGTTACAGACTTGCTTTAGGTGCCAGATCAACGCCTCTAGCTGGACGGCATCAGGACTGGATCTGAGCCGTCCTCCTCCCTCCATGCTTTAAGCTTTCCATCACTGGGTGACCTTCATCCTGGGGCAGGACCCTAGTCACCTCCAGCTGTGTTTCCCGCTACATGTGAGGAGTCAATGTGAGGTTTACCTCCTCCTCCAAGGAGTCCCACGTTTCCAGTCAAGGATGGCAAGGATGGCATCCCTGTAGAGTTCCTCTGGCAGTTTCATTTTTTTAGTTATGTATATGGACTTATTATAACCCAGAGTTTAGTGTCATCCTTCAGGTGAGTCTGACTGTGATCCTCCCCATGGGATCCACTGGTTATGATTTTATGTCAGACACAGATAACATTAACCACAGTGCATTCCAGATCCCTAAAAATTAACTATTGGATTTGTATTTCTTTTCAAACTATTATGGGATCTCATTTCTTTTTCTAGCACTGTAAAGGGAAACACATGGCAGCCTTTCTCCATATGCTTAGCCACAGTGTGCAAGAGATGTATGGTTAGTAACGATGCATTAAAATATCCTGTTTTCTCATGAATGAGTTGAACATGTAAATCTCAAGAGAAATGGGTTTTTAAAATATGTGTTTATTTAGTTATTGGAGGGACATTGCACATGTTTTCACATACCTATGGAACTCAGAGGACAATTTCACAGATTTCTCTCCTTCCACCGTGTGGGTTCTGAAACCAAACTCAGTTAACCTGTCATAGCAACAAGTTCCTTTGCCCTCTGCTCCACCATTGTGAGCGCAGAAAGCACGTGACATAAAGGTGAACTTAACTAACGATCACAGTGACAAGTCTCTTTTTTACAACACATTTTAACTATTAAAAGCAAAACCAAAATGGAGTCCTAGAAGAAGACTTACAAAATGAGGCAAACGTCTTTGTAACTGGGGGAAAGAACTGGAAGAATTTGAGGGAGAAGGTTTGTAATTCGACCTGAGAAAGATAGTAAAATTTCGGTGCTTCTCTGTTTTCTCTCAAAAATGAGCATGCTGCCTGAAATGGATCCAGTGCTTTATCATCTGCTATTTTCCTATGAAATTTTTCATTGCTCCTCACAGCTGAGAGAGGTGTATATCTTTGTTTCCCTTATGAAAAACTGAAGGTGCGGTGTGCTATCCAAACCCACATCTCTTATAGGAGAACAGATTTCTGCATAAAGCATTGATTCTGACAAATGTCAAATTATTGTACTGTTGTATTGGTTAGGTTTCCTATTATGGGATGAAACACCAAGAGGAAAATCAAGATAAGGAGAAAAGGGTTCATTTTGCTTGTACTTCCACATCACGGTTCATCATCAAGGAAGTCTGGGCAAGAACCCGGAGGCAGAAGCTAAGTCCAAGGAGGAATTCTGATTACTGGCTTGCTCCTCACGGCTTGCTGAGCCTGCTTTCTTATGGAGCCCAGGACCACCACCCCAAAGGTGGTCCCTCTACAATGTACTCTCCACATTAATCACTTATTAAGAAAATACCCTACAAGCGTGCTTAGCCTGATCTTACAGGGCACTTTCTCCTTAATATATTTGTTTACTTGATCTCTCTCTCTCTCCTCTCTCTCTCTCTCTCTCTCTCTCTTTCTCTCTCTCTCTCTCCCTCTTTTTTCTCTCTCTCCTTACCATTCGTAAGAAATCTGCTATTTTGCACATTAGGGTTTCAGAACCCAAAACATCAATACTGAACAAGACCTGAATAAATATTTAGTAAAAGAAGGGTGTTTCGAGCCTCTGAGCTAGAAGGCTAAGCTCAGGTAATGGCCTGAACTGAAGAGTGGCAGGAGGTGCTTCACTGGTTCCTGGCACACTCATATGACGAGGGGCTGAGTGAGCTCTTGTGGCCGCCTCACACCCCACCTCTATGAGGCCTGTAAAACTCCTTGAAGCTATTTTTACTTGTTGTCTATTTGTCTCTTAGACTATTAAATTAAATATTTCATTTGTAAATTGTCATGGGGAAAAGACAATGGCTATGCTGTGTGTATGTGTGTATGCAAGTGTGTGTGATCTTTTAGTTCTACGGATATGAGAATTTTCTTATTCGGCTCCTTTTCTCGTTGCTGTGACAGAGTGTCTGACAGAAGTAAACTGAGACAGGAAGGTTGATCTTGGCTCACAAGTTCAGGGTTTCAGCCTGTTGTGGCAGGGAGAGGTGGCTTTGGTGACAGACTCATTCCTACTGGCCCGCTTCAGCCAGACAAACCCCCACCTCCTAAAGGCTCCACAGCCTTCAAAACCATGTCCCAGTCTGTGGACAGAGCATTCAAAACATGAACCTGTGGGAAACATTTCACTTTCCAGCCATAGCAAGTAAGAAATCAAATGAATTGCTGCAGTTAAGTTTTCTACAAACTCACAGCATGCTTTAAGGATACATGGTGTGAGGACTGGAGTGAATCTCAGCTTTTAGAGTGCTTGATTAAGATGCACATGGCCCCGGGATTGATCCTCAGTCCCATATAAACTGAACTTGGTGACACACACGTGGAATCCCAACATGCAGGAAGTAGAGGCAGGAAAGAGCATGTTTTGGTATTTCAAATCCAGTGTGCAAACTAATCAAAATGATCACCTCAACTTGGTTCTCATACACTGAAGATTATGGTTGCCATGGAAAATCCATGTGGGCAGAAGTACACAGATTAGGAAATTAACATCTAAGGAAAAGAGAACTGAGGGGATTTTGAGGGAATACATCCTATCCATGTTGTTGTGAAGCTTGATTGGGTGACTTATCAACAGAATAGCTGCATATATCAGAGCGGAGAAAGGCAATACAACCTCAGGCATCACCACTATAACCATGAAGGGCAGAGGTAAGTGTTGAAGAGGCGTGTTTACTGGTACACACACATACTATATCTCTGGAGGATGTATACACTGACAAATTATAGGCATTCTACCTCCAATTTCTTTTTTTCTTAATTAAAATAATTCATAATGAAGTAGATGCCCTGATTATGGGTATAAATATCAAATCTCTCTAAAATAATATTCATATAATTAAAGACATCACTCCTGAACTCTATAAGTTGGTAGCAATCAGATTCACACAGCAGTTAGCCTGTCAGGACATACCAGAGCCTTCATGCCAAAAGACAGAAGACAGACTTCAGGCAGCACCCCATATGCTCCAGTGTGAATTATTTGCCTGGATATGTTGTTCTGAGATAGCTTCTGGCTTTCTGAGTGGGGTGGGGATTTCTGAAAAGTCTAGCCTTTGCTATCTTGGTTATCACACAGTATTATAACAGCAGCATCACCAGAGAGCTGTTTTACACCCTTGTGGGTGATCCCAATGTGTGGCCAAAGTTGAGATTCGCTATGTTAAAATGGTAGGAATTATGGTAGTCTGCAACATGGCTTCTTACATCTCCCTCCACAAGCCCTTTGAGACTCTTAAAGGGCCTGTAGCTCTGTGGTCGTGAGAATCATCCGTGAAGCTTCAGCAAACATTTTCCTGCCCTCCTACATCTTAGACTTGAGGTTCTGGGGAGACCTGCAAGTGCTTTAGAAAAAGGAAGACACTCATTGAGTCAGTGGTGTGGACCTAGCCTCTCACAGCCCGTGCAAGGCTGGAACTACATCATGACATACACTAACTCCCCAAGGTGTTGTTTATATTTGTCTCCCTCTGGTGTTTATGACATCATCATCTCTGTCTGCCATAATTGGGCTCACACATATTATAAAGTTATAAGATAGTTCCTCAGTGATGATACTATGGCTGACCAGTATCTCACCTGGTGTGGCAAAGTCAGGGCCTCTGGACACAGCATCTCTATTTCCACCCCAGGATGGCTTTAGACCTGAGGGTGTTTAGTTCTTTATCACTGATAACTACTTCTTCCTTCCTGTCTTGTGTTTGTCATTGGTAGTTTTCCCCTATACACCTGGATTTAAGTAAGCCTAACTATAGACTTACTCTCAATCCCCTGTTTAAAAGGTGTGTGGCGTCAGCAAATAGCCTACACACATCTCCATAGCAACAAATCCCACTATTTCCTTCATCCCCAACCTAAAGTTTCTACCTGCAGCTGCTTTCAGTGAATAGAAAAACAGTGAACCTGTGTCTATGCGCATTGATTTACTACAAGGTCAAACTCCTTGGTATTAGTAAATTATCTCTGAAGTCAATACTAGTAACTGATAGGATTATATGAAGTAGGATTGCCTTAAGAATATGTTTTTGTTCATTCATGATATGGTTAATGTTGGAGGGGGTTGTTATTCAGAATGCTGTATTACCAAGTATAGCAATATAATACACATCTAGTTACATAGATGAGAAAGCCCAATTTCCTCCCACTTTGGCTAAGTAGCAGGTGCTCTCCAGTCCTTAATGCTTGACAGCTGTTTAGTAAAACGTGCACAGTGCCATCTAGTGGTCTATTGTCATGATTGCATTTTCTAAATCATTTTGGAATTGCGATGACTCCAGTAAGCAACCATAGGTACTACTGTTAGACCTGAAACAGACTTCGTGTTGATTTCCCAATGAATCCCCAACTTAGCATTTCTTAGTGCTCCTATTTAAATGGTAAAGAGATTGATGATATTTCTTTTTCAGAAATTAGTACGGGGCAAGTAAGAGCTCTTCCAGATCACCCAGGTTCAATTCCCAGTGCCCAAATGGCTGCTCACAACTGGCTATACTTCCAGTCCCGAAAGCTCCAGCACCCTCTTCTGCCCTCTGTGGGTACCAGGCACACACATGGTACACATACATACGTGTAGGCAAAACACCCCTAAACTTTGAAAATAAACAAAAATAACTAGAAAAGTACAGAAGCATTATAAGGTGGTAAAAACTAAGAAGAAATGTCTCGTCACAGTGTCAGCAGCACCCATAAATAAATTGGACTGGATTGGCCTGGGCATAGTTGCATAAGCCTTCAAACCCAGCAGACCTTGAGACGAGTTGACATTTGGGTTTGAGACCAGCCTGGTCTACACAGTGAGTTCCGGGACAGTGCTAGGTGTTTTTGCACACCACCATGCCCTGTGTCATTAATATGATCTCTCCAGCAATTGGTTTTGCTGTTCCCATTTCTTGCCTGTCTGTCTGGATTTCTTTCTTCCATTAGACTCAGAAATAATATTTCCAAGCTGGACTTCATCGCGTAGCTCTCCTTACTACCTGTGTCTTCATGCTTGGCATAAAAATCAAATCCTGTTCATAGCTACAGTGCAGCCTTGGTCTCCTGGCCCCACCACAGCCCTCATGACTCCATTCTGTACCTAGTGCTGAGTCTTACCATACGCAGCTAGTGTGTTCTGCCCATGTGACAGGGTGACGCTTGTGTCCTTGCCAGAAGTAGGACCTAAAGTGAAGCGGGAACCACATCTTCTGCCACATATTTTGAGCCTCAGTACATTACTCCTAATTATAAACCCAGTTTTACTGAGATCATTTGTGATTATCTGACCTTACTATTGGCTAGACCCCATGGTTTGCTGTTCAGCTGAGGTCTTGGGTATGAGAAAACACAAACACTGAGAACTTGTACTTTAAATGACTTCAATATGACATCTCAATGTTTTATTTGCCTGTGACAAAAGGTCATTATTTCCTGTGACATGCCCAGTGTTTCTCAGGGATTGACTCTTTTAAACCATGCTGTGATTAATTGAAGATATTACTAATGCTCTGAAAACTGACTACTGAAATATGGTGATTCAAACCCACTATGTGAGCATAAGCGAGCACGCGCGCGCGCGCACACACACACACACACACACACACACACACGCACACACACTGGCCTCCATCCAGTCTAGTCTCTTCATTTATAAGTATTTAATGAGAAAATTGAAGCTTGTACATAATTTCTCATAACGACTTTATTTGTAACAACCAGAACCTGGATCAATTCAAATACCCATCAACAGATGAGGCAGGAACCGAACTCCTATGTTTCTATATAGGATACTATCACTCAGCAACAGAAATGAGGGAATTGCCCATAACCACCCAATAAAGGTGACTCTTAAAATAGTTATGCTAAGTAGAAGCATCTACTTAGGTGAACAAATAGAATTCTTGTTATTTAGAATTCAATAAATTTCTAGTGGAGGGAAAGAAAAGCAGAGTTGCCTGATTGCAAAGAATGTGCCACAGGGCACACATGAATGCTCTTAGCAGTGATGGCTCGTGGGAGGTCATAGTCATACTTCAGGACATACAGAGAAATACTCCCTGAGTATTTCAGGAGAAAGTAACCAAAAATATAATTTCTGACCAAGTTGGTTAAGTAATCTGTGACTTAGTTCTGCTGTTGTGTGGCTTTATCCCTCTCTGTTTTCCTTCCTGCCCCATCTCTTATTTCAACCTCTGTGTGTATGTGTGTGTAGGCATGTGTGTATGCGTGTGTAGATTGATTAATGGTAGACAGATAGATGGATAGATAGATAGATAGATAGATAGATAGATAGACAGACAGACAGACAGATAGATAGGAAAATAAAGAAAATAAATCCATTTTAAATGCTCAAAATGAATTCTGGCCTCCTTTGGGTGCTTAGAACTTAAGTTCTTGTCTTCTTTTCATTTCAAACAGTCCCTGTATTCAGTGGGGAATTTCTTTAATCCCAATCTACTTGAATTGGACTAACAATTTTGCTAGTGACTCTTTTTACATTGACAGTTAACTCCCCTGTGCCTCAGTTTTCCTGCATGTATTATTGGAATAATGACCATATTTCAAGAGTGTATGTAAGACAGAAAATGACGGCATTGATTACCAACTTGACAAGGTCCAGCCTCACCTAGGAGCTATACCTGTAAACACATATATAAAGGAACTTCCAGACTTGGTTCATTGAAATGGAAGGCCACCCTGTTGTATGGGTAGCACCATTCTGTAGGGTGGGGTCCTAGACTTAATAAAATGGAAAAACTGAACTGGATGGCATCACTGGTCTCTTCCTGCTTCCTGATTGTGGATGCAATGTGACCAGCTACCATGGCTTTCCTACCATCATGGACCACACCCTTTCTTTCTAAAGTTGCTTTTGCTGGAGATTTTGTCACAACAATGAGAAAATACGCATGTGTTTGGTAAGTCATTTGCTGCTAAGTGCATGGTCTTCAAGTCCTGGAGATGGGCTTCTCGTGTACACCCCTGTGTGCAACTGAGCACATGTGCAGAACCTAGACAACCCAGGGACTTGTAAGCAGAACGCCATCCTCCTATGCGCATTGGGCTAACAGGTTCACTCTCCTTCCATTGCAGTGCACCTGGTGGACATCTGGAACGTCATCGAAGCCTTGCGGGAAAACGCTTTGAATAACCTAGACCCAAACATAGAACTCAATGTGGCCCGCCTGGAGGCTGTGCTCTCCACCATTTTTTACCAGCTCAATAAACGGATGCCGACCACTCACCAAATCCACGTGGAGCAGTCCATCAGTCTCCTGCTGAACTTCCTGCTCGCAGCCTTTGACCCGTGAGCCCCCTGTGACTGTCAATTACTCTCTCTGTGTTTGGGTTCTGTTTTCTTTTGCACTTTTCTTGGTCATTTTCCCACATGATTTTCTAGATTCGTTATATTAGGTCCTAGATACCGTTATATTCATAACATCATTAGATGTTACGTTCATAAGTGAAACTTTAAAGGCTGTAGAGACTAGAGAGTAAACAAACACACAGGAATGGGGGACAGCCATATCTTACGAGAAAACCTTTATTTGCCTTGTTGTCTGGTTTGTATGGGTGCTCAGAGAGTGCTATCATGGCTTGCATGCAGAGTAATTTGACAAAGCATGAAGGAGTCTAACCTGATTCTTTGACATTTAACCTGGGACTGTGGTTTCTGAAGTATCATAAAAACACCTTAGGCAGGAAAGAAACGGAAGAGTTTTTGTCTAGCCTAAGAAAGTAACACTGACTGGTGTTATGTGGACTGGTCAGGTGGGTGCCACAGAGAAGCAGTGTGCCCCTGTCATGTACCACAGCTGCAACGTAGCCTCATTAACTGCCCCCTCATAGAATGCGGAGAGCCTTAGAGCTGGCTGACATCTTAAAGAGTATTCACACAATCTCGTTTCACAGACGAAGAGCCCAACTCACAGATATTGTCACCTCTCCAGTTCTTTGTGGCAGTTGGTGGAGGACCGGGGACTTGGCTGTTCTGCTGAGGTTTCTCTTTCTAAGGTGTACATGACAGCCATATGGCCTATGAAAACTTCAGGAATTACCTGATCAGCCTGGGATTTCAAAAGGACTTTTACCCTCAGCCGCTAGTGTTGACCCGACATCTCCACCTTAGCTTTTAACATGTTTTGAATATTAAAAAGGAAAAGTGCGAAGCTGACCTTTACACAACCATATTTTAACTCTGAACACTTTGCTTAGTCCCCCTGTCCGAGTGCTTTGAAACATGCACTACGGCAATGGAGATGTCCCAGCCATGCTAATGGCATTTGTCCTACTCACCAACGTCACCAGCTGTCACTTTGGAAGGTAGAATGGTAATGGAAGTCTCCCTGCTCGATTTGACCAGCATGTATTAGGTCTCCGTGATGACTATATTGTGAGAAACCTGCAAGTCGAAAACAAATGCTTTTAAAATCAGCTGCCCAGATAGGTTTCTTTCCTTGTGCATATTTCAGAACCAGGCGATCGGCTCTGGTCTGACCACTGGAGAAATCGGGAAGGGACAGTGAGACAGGGCTGTGGTTCCACGTGGCAGATGTGGCTGATGATAAAATAGAACTGGGTTGTAGAATTTCTGTAACAGAATTCCCATCCTGAGACCTTACCAAGAACACAATGGAGTCTGAACTTGCACTGAAGCTTGAGTGTGCTCAAATGTGTGCTATCCAGCATCCAATTGCTGCATCAAATACCTGAGATAAGTAACTTCCGGGGGGGAGGTGGTCCGTATGGACTCACGGTTTCCACGGCTTTGGTTCAGGTTCACTTGGCACCATTGCCAAGGGGGCGGTGGGTGAGGCAGTCTACCAGAAGTCAGTTCACTTATGATGTCTGGGAGGCAGGGAGAGGGCACTGGAGTCCCCATGTTCCCTTTAAAGGCTCATGCTTGATGGCCTAACTTCCACTCAGTTCCATCATTTCCTAAAAGTGCTGCAGTCTGGCAACCAAGCCTTCAGTGTATGGACTGCAGAGGAAGTGGTATCTAAATCACAGCCAAATGTGTTGATGGGAAATACTAAAATAAATACGGGACTGCAGAGATGTCTTAGTGGTTAAGAGAACTTGCCACTTCTGCAGAGGACTCAGGTCCAGTTCCCAGAACCCACATGGTGGCTCACAACCATCTATAACTGTAGTTTTGAGACATCTGATGTCCTCCATGGGCACCAGCCACTTGCATGATGCACATACATAAATGCAGACAGAACACTCACAGACATAAAACATTTTTAAAGGAAATATCATTCCTCCTAAGTCCTAAAAATATTTCAGAAAATGCATATAGAATAAAAGTCAAAACATAATTTGTACCCCATTCCATAAAACAGGACCAGATTAGTAATTATTGAAGGGATTGTCATATGAAATGCATAGCATTTGACTCATAGAGGTAGAATTTTCCCATTTGTTTAGAAATATCAGTTAGATTATTTTATAGTAACTAAAGCTATCAGTGTTCCCTAAATAGCTACTGAAAATATTGCCATGTTATTTTAAGGCCAGATGAGTTCTAAAGTTGACTACTCTCCTTTGATAAGAAGTCATCCACAGAACTGTAGAGAAAAATGCTTATTAGTAGCTCTTCCTATAGAGCAGAAGCCCCTGGATGTTTGATCAACCTGCCCTGAGGGAGAGTTATAAACATACACAACTGGAGCTCTGTTCTGGAAGCGTAGTGCTTTCTCTCCCCTGGAACAGACTATCTACGTGGGACATCTTACCTGCGCCCAGGTTTTTCCATCTGACAGCCTTTGCAATTCCAGCAAGGAATGCAAGCTATCAGGAAGTTCTACTCACTACCAATGCAACTTCCGTGAGTGTAAGAAGAGAAACGAAAGAATGAAATATGTTCGTTTCTGTTTCTTATAATGGCAAACGTATGCTTACCCAAATGAGCTTCAATATGGAGACACGAGATCACTTCCTGCCACCCACTCCGGGGCCCATGTTTACAGCAACTTGTTCTATTTTGACAGATAAGAATGAGCCTGGTACTAGTGAAACAAAGATGTGCTGTTACTGTTCTCCACTTGCCGACATATCTCGGGGGCTGTCTCCCATTTTTAATTGGAATTTCAAATAAGAAAAATCAAAGGTGTCTTGAAACCCTACACTCTCAAGAGGTCATGTTATTAAAAATCAGAAATGGAAGGCAGGAGAGCAATTACAATCCATGCACAATGAGAATTTGCATTCAGAGAAATGGGCTCGCTCTTTTGGCAGGGCCTTAAAATTCACTAGACTCTGAAACAATCACTAAAGCCCTTCAATTGGCTCTATGCCAGGAAGCTACAGTTACCTTCCGACAACCACAGTTTCCCAAGACTAGCATCCCCCCCCCCACAGCCCAAAAACCTGGATATGAGTTCTCATGCAGTGTGCTTCCGACAGACAAAGGCCAGCTCTGTAGCCACAAGACAAGTCTGTCCTACACTCAGACCTTCTTCATAAAGACCCTTGCCTACGGAGGACCACTGGAATGCCGGGATGCACTGGCCTATGCCCACACTTGACACTCTGTCGCCGAGGAGATGAGCCCTTGAGTCTAAAGAAATTCTATTTTTCTAACTTACCATCTCAAAATGGCCTTTCTCTGGAAACCTCCTAAACAGGTCTGATCTGTGGCCACAATCTTATTCTCTAAGAGCCTCTGTAGAAATGGATGGACAGTCCTGGGGGGGAAAATGGGGCAAGAAGTGTCAAAAGAGGGAAACCGAGGCTCTGAAGGAAGAGGACGCTTCCTCTTTTTTCTTCTTTCTACAAACCCTCAGGAGGTGGCCTGCCACCTGCCCTCTGCTGCCAGGAGCCATCACCTGTCACATTCTCCTTCAGAATTCACCATCAAATGCCAACCAGTGATCACAGTCACCTCTGCCTGCATCCCAAGTGAGGAAATCCCTTTGAAGAGCTTAAAGGAGATTTGCTGCTGCTATTATATTTTTATACAAGGATATAGTAAAGCAAAAGAGAACTAATGTAGCCAAAAGTTGTGAGATGAAAGCAATTCTTAGATGTCTAAGGGATCTGGCCTTTTGGGGGGTCACTGGCTCCATGCAGCCCTTCACTTTCCCAGTCAAGTTGATCATCGTTTTCCGGGCCTCTGTTACACAAGATCCCCCTGCTCTCTGATAGAGCGCATTTAACTATTCATTGGTCATCTCACACAAGATATTACAGAGTGGAGCTATAACTCATTCTTCTCATAGATAACCACACAACATGAGGACGAGTGGGGCAAAATCACAGACTGGCCTGTCTTAGCTCCCATGCCTTTCTCCTTTCATCCTTTCTTTTTAGATTTAATCTATAATTGCCATCCCCCTCCTCCAGAAACTAGCAAATGCTATTAGCCTTAAATTCATACCATATATACCATGTGTTCCTGGCTGCTGAAATGGATTCTTATGGGTTTTTTTTCTTTATGCTTCAATGTGTTACTCTTATTTTCTTCCTACTTTTTCTGAAAAATACTAATAGCGACTCGGTTATAATATTCTTAGCTTTCAATCCAGTCGTATCTTTCCCCTTAAGATGCTTCCTCACTAAGTTAGTTATATGAAAAAAAGTGGCCTGGTTTTGGTGTTTGTTTGTTTGTTTGTTTATTCAATATCATTCTCATACACATCTGGCCACTCAAAAGCCATAGTATGGCAGTGACCACTCTCACAGGGAGTGGATTCCCAGTTTGCAAAGAGCAAACTTCATTTTTAATGCAGACTCTCCGATGGTAACATATGGGTTATTCTTCTCATCCGGTGACAATGCATCTGATAGAAGCAACCTCAGAGTACGAGGGGTTTATCTTGACTCACACCTTTAGGAGACAGCATCCATCGCGGTAGACAGGGCTGCCCTGTCAGCAACTGCAGGAGTTTGAAGCACAGGTGGAGAGATGGTACTCCCCAGGAGCAGGGAGAGCTCCAGAAGCAAGGATGATCCTAATCCCCAAAGCCTGTCTTCCCTTCCTCCAACCAGGCATCACCTTCCATCCCTAAACAACACCCCCAGCTGGTGATCAAATATCCAAACACATGAGCCTATAGGGAGCATTTCCCAACCAAACATAGCTGATGACAATGTAATCACTGCAGTAACCTGTAAGATCCACCCGGCGTTCGCTGTGGGTCAGCAATGGCACTGGTTTGGCACTGTAATCAGAATGTTCCAGAGGGAGGAGGTGATGCTGCTGAGATACTCAGAGACTAAATAATTTCACGTGATGTAGCATCAGGGAAAATGGTGTGAACAGAAAATAATGATCCTTTTTATAGGAATTGATTTCAATTAATCTATCTTTTTTTTATTAAGAAAAGAAGAAAAAAAACATAAACAAAAAACAAGTTTCCACCTCCTCCCAGCCTCCCATTTCCCTCCCCCTCCTCCCACCCTTCTCCCCCTCCTCCCACCCTTCTCCCCCTCCCCCCACTCCTCTCCCCCTCCCTCTCCAGTCCACAGAGCAGTCCGGGTTCCCTGCCCTGTGGTAAGTCCTAGGTCCTCCCCCCTCCGTCCATATCTAGGAAGGTGAACATCCAAACTGGCTAGGCTTCCACAAAGCCAGCACATTAAGTAGGATCAAAACCCCGTGCCATTGTCCTTGGCGTCTCATCAGCCCTCATTGTTCGCCATGTTCAGAGAGTCCAGTTTTATCCCATGCTTTTTCGGTCACAGTCCAGCTGGCCTTGCTGAGCTCCCAGTAGATTAGCTCCACTGTCTCAGTGGGTGGGTGCTCCCCTCGTGGTCCCGACTTCTTTGCTCATGTTCTCCCTCCTTCTGCTCCTCATCGGGACCTTGGGAGCTCAGTCCAGTGCTCCAGTGTGGGTCTCTGTCTCTATCTCTATCCATCACCAGATGAAGGTTCTATGATGATATGCAAGATATTCGTCAGTATTGCTCTAGGATAGGGTCATTTCAGGTTCCCAATCCTCAGCTGCCCAAGGAACTAACTGGGAACCTCATCTTGGGCACTTGGGAGCCCCTCTAGGGTCAAATCTCTTGCCCACCCTAAAGTGGCTCCCTTAACTAAGAATTGTGGTTCCGTGCTCCCCTATCCACCTTTCCTTTATCCCAATTCTCCTGATTCCCCAAGTCCCCCCTCCTTCCCTTCTACCTTTTCTCTCCCCATCTCCCCTTACCCCCATCCCACCCCACCCCTAAGATCCTAATTTTCTCCCTGGCAATTTGGTCTACTTCCCTTAGCCAAGAGGATAACTATATGTTTTTCCTTGGGTTCACCTTCTTACTTAGCTTCTTTAGGTTCACCTATTGTAGACTTCGTGGCCCTTATTTATGACTAGAAACCAATAATGAGCGAGTACAACCCATGTTCATCTTTTTGGGTCTGGGACACCTCACTCAGGATAGTGTTTTCTATTTCCATCCATTTGCATGCAAAATTTGAGAAGTCATTGTTTTTTACCGCAGCGTAGTACTCTAGCGTGTATATATTCCATACTTTCTTCATCCATTCTTCCATTGAAGGGCATCTAGGTTGTTTCCAGGTTCTGGCTATTACAAATAATACTGCTATGAACATAGTTGAACAAATGCTTTTGTCATATGATAGAGCATCTCTTGGGTATATTCCCAGGAGTGGTATTGCTGGGTCCAGGGGTAAGTTGATCCCGAATTTCCTGAGAAACCGAAACACTGACTTCCACAGTGGTTGCACAAGATTGCATTCCCACCAGCAATGGATGAGGGTACCCGTTCCTCCACAGCCTCTCCAGCAAAGGTTATCCTTGGTGTTTTTGACTTTAGCCATTCTGACAGGTGTAAGATGATATCTCAAAGTTGTTTTGATTTGCATTTCCCTGATTGCTAAGGAAGTTGAGCACGACTTTAAGTGTCTTTTGGCCATTTGAACTTCCTCTGTTCAGTTCAGTGCCCCATTTTTTAATTGGGTTAATTAGCATTTTAAAGTCTAGTTTCTTGAATTCTCTATATATTTTGGAGATCAGACCTTTGTCTGTTGTGGGGTTGGTGAAGATCTTCTCCCAGTCAGTAGGTTGCCTTTGTGTCTTAGTGACTATGTCCTTTGCTTTACAGAAGCTTCTCAGTTTAAGTAGGTCCCATTTATTCAATGTTGTCCTTAATTAATGTCTGTGCTTCTGGGGTTATACATAGGAAGCGATCTCCTGTGCCCATCTCCTGTAGGGTACTTCCCACTTTCTCTTCTATCAGGTTCAGTGTGTTCGGGCTGATATTGAGGTCTTTAATCCATTTGGACTTGAGTTTTGTGCACGGTGATAGATAAGGGTCTATTTTCATTCTTCTACAGGATGACATCCAGTTGTGCCAGCACCATTTGTTGAAGATGCTTTCTTTCTTCCATTGTATACTTTTAGCTCCTTTATCAAAAATGAGGTGTTCATAGGTTTGTGGGATAAAATCCAGGTCTTCTATACGATTCCATTGGTCGACTTCTCTGTTTTTATGCCAGTACCACACTGTTTTCATTACTGTAGCTCTGTAATAGAGTTTGAAGTCAGGGATGGTAATGCCTCCAGAAGATCCTTTATTGTATAGGATTGTTTTGGCTATCCTGGGTTTTTTGTTTTTCCATATAAAGTTGATTATTGTCCTCTCCAGATCTGTGAAGAATTTTGATGGGATCTTGATGGGGATTGCATTGAATCTATAAATTGCCTTTGGTAGAATTGCCATTTTTACTATGTTGATCCTCCCAATCCAAGAGCAAGGGAGGTCCATCCATTTTTTGGTATCCTCTTCAATTTCTTTCTTCAATGCCTTAAAGTTCTTGTCAAATAGATCTTTCACTTCCTTGGTTAGATTTACCCCAAGATATTTTATGCTGTTTGTGGCTATCGTGAAAGGTGAAGCTTCTCTGATTTCCCTCTCTGCTTCCATATCCTTTGTGTATAAGAGGGCGACTGATTTTTTGGAGTTGATCTTGTATCCTGTCACATTACTAAAGCTGTTTATCAGCTGTAAAAGTTCTTTGGTGGAGTTTTGGGGGTCGCTTATGTACACTATCATATCATCTGCAAATAACGAAAGTTTAACTTCTTCCTTTCCAATTCGAATCCCCTTGATTCCATTATGTTGTCTTATGGCTATTGCTAGAACTTCAAGCACTATATTGAAGAGGTATGGCGAGAGTGGACAGCCTTGTCGTGTTCCTGAGTTAAGTGGGATGGCTTTGAGTTTCTCTCCGTTTAATTTGATGTTAGCTGTCGGCTTGCTGTATATAGCTTTTATTATATTTAGGTATGACCCTTGTATCCCTAATCTCTCCAAGACTTTTAACATAAATGGATGTTGAATTTTGTCAAATGCTTTTTCAGCATCTAATGAGATGATCATATGGTTTTTTTCTTTCAGTTTATTTATATGCTGGATTACATTGATAGATTTTCGTATGTTGAACCAGCCCTGCATCTCAGGAATGAATCCTACTTGATCATAATGGATAATTTTTCGGATGTGTTCTTGGATTCGATTTGCCAGTATTTTGTTGAGGATTTTTGCGTCGATATTCATGAGTGAGATTGGCCTGTAGTTCTCTTTCCTGGTTGAGTCTTTGAGTGGTTTTGGTATCAGAGTAATTGTGGCTTCATAAAAGGAGTTTGGTAATGACCCTTCTGTTTCTATATTGTGGAATACATTAAGGAGTATAGGTATTAGATCTTCTTGGAAGTTCTTGTAGAATTCTGCATTGAAACCATCTGGTCCTGGGCTTTTTTTGGTAGGGAGGTTTTTGATAACCTCTTCTAATTCTTCGCGACTAACAGGTCTATTTAGATTGTTCACCAGGTCCTGATTTAACTTTTGGTATATGATATTTATCTAAAAAAGTATCCATTTCTTTTACATTTTTCAATTTTGGGGCATATAGGCTTTTGTAGTAAGATCTAATGATTCTCTGAATTTCCTCTGTGTCTGTGGTTATGTGCCCCTTTTCATTTCTGATCTTATTAATTTGCAAATTCTCTCTCTGCCGTTTGATTAGCTTGGATAGTGGTTTGTCAATCTTGTTGATTTTCTCCAGGAACCAGCTTTTTGTTTCATTGATTCTTTGTATTGTTTTCTGTGTTTCTATTTTGTTGATTTCAGCCCTCAGTTTGATTATTTCCAGTCTTCTACTCCTCCTAGGTGAGTCTGCTTCTTTTTTTTCTAGAGCTTTCAGGTGGGCTGTTAAGTCTCCAATGTGAGCTTTCTCTGTTTTCTTTAAGTGGGCACTTAGTGCTATGAACTTTCCTCTTAGGACTGCTTTCATAGTGTCCCATAAGTTTGAGTATGTTGTTTCTTTATTTTCATTGAATTCCAGGAAGACTTTAATTTCTTTCTTTATTTCTTCCTTAATCCAGGTATGGTTCAATAGTTGACGGTTCAGTTTCCATGACTTTGTGTGCTTTCTGGGGTTAGCATTATTGTTGAATTCTAACTTTAATCCATGGTGATCTGATAAGACACAGGTGGTTACTAATATTTTTTTGTAACTGTGGATGTTTGCTTTGTTACCAACTATGTGGTCGATTTTCGAGAAGGTTCCATGAGCTGCAGAGAAGAAGGTATATTCTTTCCTATTTGGATGGAATGTTCTATAGACGTCTGTTAAGTCCATTTGATTCATTACCTCCATTAATTCTCTTATTTCTCTGTTAGGTTTCTGTCTGATTGACCTGTCCATTGGTGAGAGAGGAGTGTTGAAGTCTCCTACTATTAGTGTGTGCGGTTTGATGGCTGCCTTGAATTTTAGCAATGTTTCTTTTATGTACGTGGGTGCTTTTATATTAGGGGCATAGGTGTTCAGGATTGAGACTTCATCCTGATGAACTGTTCCTGTTATGAGTATAAAATGCCCCTCTCCATCTCTTCTGATTGATTTAAGTTTGAAGTCAACTTTGTTAGAGATTAGTATGGCCACACCTGCCTGTTTCTTAGGTCCATTTGCTTGATAGGCCTTTTCCCTGCCCTTTACTCTGAGTAGGTGCCTGTCTTTGTGGTTGAGGTGTGTTTCTTGTATACAGCAGAATGTTGGATCCTGTTTTCTTATCCAATCTCTTAGCCTGTGCCTTTTTATAGGTGAGTTGAGTCCATTGACATTAAGTGATATTAATGACCAGTGGTTGTTAACTCCGGTCTTTTTTTTTTAGTCTTTGAGTTTGTGTGTTTCCCTTCTTTGTTTTGTGTTGGTGAAGGGTCTCTAGATGTCTGAGTTATTGTGGTCATTGTTGGACTCCTTGGTTAGTGATTTTCCTTCAATTACTTTCTGTAAGGCTGGATTTGTGGCTGCGTATTGTTTAAATTTGTTTTTATCCTGGAAAATTTTATTTTCTCCATTTATAGTGAATGAAAGCTTGGCTGGGTATAGTAATCTGGGCTTGCACCCATGGTCTCTCAGTTTCTGCAATACATCTATCCAGGACCTTCTGGCTTTCATGGTTTCCATGGAGAAGTCAGGTGTAAGTCTGATAGGTTTACCTTTATAAGTAATTTGGCCTTTTTCCTTTGCAGCTCTTAATATTCTTTCCTTATTCTGTATGCTTTGTGTTTTGATAATTATATGGCGAGGGGATGTTTCTTTTTTTTGATCCAGCCTATTTGGTGTTCTGTATGCTTCTTGCACCTACATAGGTATATCTTTCTTTAGGTTGGGAAAGTTTTCTTCTATAATTTTATTAAATATATTTTCTGGACCATTGAGCTGCCCTTCTTCTCCTTCTTCTACTCCTATTATTCTTAGGTTTGGTCTTTTTATTGTGTCCCATATTTCCTGAATGTTTTGTGATGAGAGTTTGTTGGACTTGCTGTTTTCTTTGATCAGTGTGTTTATTTTCTCTATGGTATCTTCAGAATCCGAGAGTCTTTCTTCTATCTCTTGTATTCTGCTGGTTATGCTTGTTTCTGTAGTCTCTATTCGTTTACCTAGATTTTCCATGTCCAGCTGGCCCTCTGTTTGTGTTTTCTTCTTTGCCTCCATTTCAGTTTTCAGGTCTTGAACTGTTTCCATTATCTGTTTGATTGTTTTTCCTTGGTTTTCTAGGGTATCATTCACTGATTTATTCAATTCTTCAAACTTTCTGTTATATTTCTCATCCATTTCTATAAGGGCGTTTTTTACATGCTGTTTAAGGGTGTCAATCACTTTCATGAAGTCAATCTTTTCTCCTTCTTCTTGATTAAGGGGTTCTTGTCCTCCCGTTGTGAGGTCGCTTGTTTCTGGTGGCTTCATGTTGCTTTTCAGCTTGTTGGGCGAATTCTTGCCTTGACGTCGGCCCATCTATTCTTCCAAATGCTCCCTATGGATCTTCTTTTACCGGATCAGGTCTCCTTGCCTACCAAACGCTGGCTCTCCCCAATGTTGGCTCTCCTGGCGCCGAGAGATCAGGCCTCCGTGCTGGTTGGGCAGCTGGCAAACAAAGCACCTACCCCGCTTGGTGCAGGCAGGCCACAGAAACAAAGGAACTGCTGCCCGCCCGGGAGCCCCCGAGTACTCGGACCCAGTGCCCAGATAGGCTGGGCTGGGCGATGCCACGCGCCAAAAGAGGGCAGTGGGGCCGAAGTGGGGAGGGCTCTGGACGGAAGCTGGGTGGGCCAGAAAGAAAGAGGCAGCACCCAGGAAGTAGAGGCCCTGCAGAGAGCCCAAGAAGGACAGGGGGCCAAGAAACCCCCGAGCTCCCCGTCACCCAATTAATCTATCTTTATATTTTCTATTTCATATTTTAAATGTGAAAATTCATGTACTTTCCCCCTCTCAGACTTAGCCTGTGTGCTGCAGAATGCTAGGATAATGCTCACATGTGTAGCCTTTCCAGTTATCCTTGCAGAGTGCGTGGGAAAGAAATACCTGAACTTCTGTGCATGACAGCATTAGTGGGTTTTGTGGCCACTATGCAGGATGACCCATCATATGAGGGTCTAATGTAGAGAGTACCGAATCCTGGCAGGATTTGCTCTGTGTCACATGCCCTACCTTGCAGAACCTTCTGAACGGCCATGCCCAGTGCTGAACCCTGGGTGATTTAAGAAAAGAATCAGGGAACCTCAATTGCTAGGATGTAAAGTTATCCTGAAATTCTGTCGAACTCTTCTGCCTTTTGAATTTCAAAAATGATTCTGATGTATACTGCAAATATACTACAAAGTACACAGCCAATTCTCTGTGTGCCTGCAAAGAAGGCGTCTTACTCGTGAGATTGCAAGGACATGAGACAGCAGAGGAAGCAGAGAGGAGTGGCATGCACCCGGGTGTTCCTTGTTTCTTCTACTATCCTTATCACCACGACTAGGAGTCTTGAATAATGTTTTTCCTTCTTAGCACACGCTAAGTTCAAGACAGCCGTGAAGTGTTCTCCGCTAGTTGACTGCCACTGTTTATTTAACATTGAAAATCTTTTATTTGAACTACAATAAAGACACTTTTCAAAGGATATTTACAGTAGTAAATAAACTGAATGTCCTTACTCACCCTCATCTTTTGTCAGACTTACCGTTTGAATAGGAGATAGAATTCTAAGGGAGTAAAGGAGTCACAGTCATTGTCCCCACCCCAGCTGGAGAGCTCCTGGAAAATGCACGTTGCTCAGGAGGACCAGGAGAAGGATTTCTCTGGTGTTTTATTTGGTCCAGAGAGATGCCAGGGCCAGTCAGAGGGTTTGCTCATACACTAATACTTGCACTAGCCTCCAAATATATATATATATATATATATATATATATATATATATATATATATATGCCATCACTTTCAAATTTAAGGAATTAAGGGGTATAAAGTCTACTCTAACTGCAGTAACCGGTAAGATCCACCCGGCGTTCGCTGTGGGTCAGCAATGGCACTGGTTTGGCACTGTCATCAGAATGTTCCAGAGGGAGGAGGTGATGCTGCTGAGATACTCAGAGACTAAATAATTTCACGTGATGTAGCATCAGAGTAAATGGTGTGAACAGAAAATAATGATCCTTTTTATAGGAATTGATTTCAATTAATCTATCTTTATATTTTCTATTTCCTGTTTTAAATGTGAAAATTCATGTACTTTCCCCCTCTCAGACTTAGCCTGTGTGCTGCAGAATGCTAGGATATATATATAGATGTCATCACTTTCAAATTTAAGGAATTAAGGGGTATAAAGTCTACTCTAACACTGTCAATCAGAAGATTGTTTTTTATTTATGCATTCACTAATTTAGCTAGCATACTAAGAGTTTCCTATGTGTGTTTTAATAGCTGGAGATAGAAAATAATGAGAAAACACAAGATGAGATGCTATGCAAAAGATGTGTGATCAAAACAAACCTTTCTGGTTTCAGAACTCCTAAAGGAAGGATAATGTTTTCTTCCTATTCAAGAGAATATTCTCCTATTCTCCATATTCTCCTTATGTATTTTAAGATTGACATGTTCATATGCTCCCTAAGTCAATGATTTGGCAACATCGTTAGTTTTGGAAGAAATGGAACTCCTACTCCTATATATGTCAGGGGCCATGTGCACATTCTCATGTAAGTGTCTGTGTGTATAACTGTGCATGTATGTGTGTATGTCTGTGTGTGTATATGTGTGTATGTCTGTGTAAGTATGTATATGTGTGTATGTCTATGTATGTGTGTGTATGTCTGGGTATGTTTATATGGGTGTATATATGTATATGTGTATATGTACATGTTCAGTGTATATGTGTATATATGTATATTGTGGTGTATATGTGTGTATGTGTGTGCATGAGAGAGAGAGAGAGAGAGAGAGAGAGAGAGAGAGAGAGAGAGAGAAAGTCAGAGATTAATATATTAATATTAAGGGCCTTTCTCTCCACACTTTTTTGAAAAATTCTTTGACTGACTTTTTAAAAATTTACTTCATACAATGTATTTTTATCACATTTCCCCCTCCCTCAATTCTTTCCTGATCCTTCATACTTTCCTGTCCACCCGACTTTATGTTCTTTCTCTCTCAAAAAAAAAAAAAAGTAGTAGAAATTCCAAAACAAAACAAAAAGCACACAAAAGCCATGGAGTCTGTTGGTGTTGACTAATCCCGATCATATGGCCTACCCTGCAGTGTAAATCACATACAAGGGACCCTCCATTGAAAAACACGTCATTTTCTTCCTCAGGGGTAGCAGCTGCAAATAGCTTCTCAGGAATAGAACCTTGTGCTTTCTTTCCCTTCTCTGGTTTATTTTTTCTGGTTTTTTGTCTGGTTTATACTTATGTGGGTCTTGCACATTCTGTCACCGTCTCTGAGAGTTCATTTTGTATCAGACCTGTTGTGTCTTGGTGACAAGTTTTCCTGGGGGTCATCCACCACCTCGCGCTTACAGTCTTTCTGCCTCCTCTTCCACAGAGATCCCTGATGCGGCATGGGGGGGTTGATAAACAGATCCCATCTCGGGTCAAGTGCTCCCAACTGTCACTCTATGCACATAGCCTAGCTGTGGATCTCTGCTAATTACCATCTGCTGCAAGAGGGTTGAGTGGCACACTGAGAGATAGCATTGGGTCATTCAGAGTCATTTTGTTCCTGTGTTCCTTTAGCAGAATAATAGTAGTAAATTTTCCCCTGGGCTCACACTGAATCTAGTCTTAGGTTCTTGGCCACTTTAACAGTGTCAGGAGCGGGTTTCATCTCATGGAGGGGACCTTTACTTCAATCAAAAACTGATTGTTTACTCCCACACGTTGGTGCCACTAATGCACCAGTGTATCTTGCAGGCATGTGCTGGTGTAGGTCACAGAATTCCTGGTTGTGTGAGGAGGAGGATGATAACATGCCGAGTAACATCCAGGACCATGACACTTGCAGTTGGGCGCAAGCTCAATGACATGTACAAATGGTATCTTCAGCAACAGGACCTTACTGTTAAGTTGTTGATAGTAACCAACAGCATTTCAATAGCCTATGGTGTTAGGCAGGGTCTGTGAGACTCCTTAGGCCAATGGCTCAACAAGATGTTACTCATTCTTGGTATTAGAGGTTTCACTTCATATCATGTAATGTCTACTGTGGGCATTGTCTTCCCCATTATATGGTGACTCCATTTAACTTCCTTTCATATATACCTTAGGGATCTTCCACAGTGCTGGGTTTCCATGTGGTTTTCCTAAAGGCCTTTAGTGTTCGTTGTCCCTCCCCATACTCTCCCCTTTACCCTGCTCTCTCACTCCTCCCCCCATTTAGTCCTCCTACTCTACGCCTATGTCCTCCCTTTATGTCTCTATCACACTATATTCTAAGTTCCCTCCCTTAGGAGAGCCCCTCCTCCCTGGTCCCTTACAAAGTACCTAACCTCTGGTTATTCAGACTGTAGTGCACATATTGAAAACTTAAAAACTAACATGTTTATGTAAGAAAAAACGTGCAACATTTGTCTTTAGGATGCCTTACTGAGGATGAATGAGGCATCCATTAACAACCTATAAATTTTATAAGTTTTTATCATTTTTCTTTTTATTTTATTTTTTAATTAATTTATTTTTAAAAACAATCTTTTCTCATTTTACGTATTATTCCCATTTCCCACTCTCTCCCCTCCCTTCCTCCCACTCCCAGTTGCTGGCTGAAGGTTCTATGATGACAATTAAGGCAGTCATCAAGCTGATTACAGGGGAAGGCCAGTTTAGGCTTTCTCTCCACGGTTGCTTAGAGTCTTAATTGGGGCCATCCTTTTGGATTCCTGGGAATTTCTCTAGTGCTATCCTGAGTGAGGTAACCCAGACCCAGATAGACAAACATGGTAGGTACTCACTCATAAGTGGATTTTAGGCTTAAAGCAAAAGATAACCAGTGTATAGTCCATGATCCCAGAGAAGCTAGATAACAGGAGAACCCTAAGAGTATATTGATTCCCTGGAAAGTCCAAACAGACAACACCTCCTGAGAAAATTAGGAAAGGGGAGAAATGAGGGTCAAAGGAGGGGAGGGGGGAGGGGAGAAGAGGACGAAGAAGGAGAACATGAGGGAATGGGATGTTCAAAAAAGGAGAAGGCTAGTGAGGGAGAGAAAGAAAAGAGATATCTTCATTGAGGGAGCCATTAAAGGGCTAGGGAGAACCATTTAACATTCTTCTGTTGAGAAATCTCTGTTTAGATCTCCATCCAGTTTTTAATTGCATTATTTAGTATTTTGATGTCTAGTTTCTTGAGTTCTTTATACATTTTGGAGATCAGTCCTCTGTCTGATGTGGTGTTGGTGAAGATTTTTCCATTCAGAAGGATGCCATTTTGTCTTATTGACTATGTGCTTTGCTTTACAGAAACTTCTAAGTTTTAGAAGGTCCCATTTATTTATTGTTGCTCTCAGGGTCTGTGTTACTAGTGTTATATTTAGGAAGTGGTCTCCTCTGACTATGCCTTCAAGGCTACTTCCCACTTTCTCTGCTATGAGGTTCAATGTGGTTGAATTTATGTTGAGGTCTTTGATCCATTTGGACTTAAGTTTTGCACATGGGAATAGATATGGATCTATTTTCATTCTTCTGCATGTTGATATCCAGTTATGCCAGAACCATTTATTGAAGATACTTTCTGTTTCCACCGTATAATTTTAGCTTCTTTGTCAAAAACCAGGTGTTCATAGGTGTGTGGATTAATATCAGAGTCTTTAATTCGATTCCATTTGTCCACCTGTCTGTTCTTATGTCAATACCAAGCTGTTTTCATTACTGAGCTCTATAATAGAGCTTGATATCAAAGGTCAGGGATGATGATGCCTCCGGAGTTCCTTTATTGCACAGAATTGTTTTGGCTATCATGGTTTTTTTTTTTATGTGAAGTTGAGTATTGTTCTTTCAAGCTCTAGGAAGAATTTTCCTGGGATTTTGATGGGAATTGCACTGAATCTGTAAATTGCTTTTGGTAGGATTGCCATTTTTATTATGCTAATCCTACCTATCCAAGAGCATGGGAGATCTTTCCATTTTCTGATATATTCTTCACAGACTTAAAGTTCTTGTCCCACTTCTTTGGTTATAGTTACCACCAAGACTTTATGTTATTTGTAGCTATTGTAAAGAGTGATATTTCTCAGATTTCTTTCTCGGCCCCTTTATCATTTATATATAGAATGGCTGCTGATTTTGTTAATTGATCTTGTATCCTGTCACACTACTGGGTATTTATCAGCTGTAGGAGTTCCATGGAAGAATTTTTAGGGTCACTTATGTTTAGTATCATTTCATCAGCAAATAGTGAAAGTCTGACTTCTTCATTTCCAATTTGTATCCCCTTGATCTCCTTTTGTTGTCTTCTTGCTCTAGCTAGAACTTTGAGTACTATATTGAATAGATATGGAAAGAAAGCCATGTCTTTTTCCTGATTTTAATGGAATCGCTTTGAGTTTATCTCCCTCAAATGTGATGTTGGTTGTCAGCTTGCTGTTTATTGCTTTCATTATGTTTAGATACATTCCTTATTCCTGATCTCACCAAGACTTTTATCATAAAGGGGTGTTGGATTTTATCAAATGCTTTTTCAGCATCTAATGAGATGATCATATGGGTTTTTTTTCTCTCAGTTTATTTATATAGTAGATTTCATTAATAGATTTTCATGTGTTAAACCACCCCTGCATCTCTCCAATGAAGTCAACTTGATCATGGTTGATGATTTTTTATGTGTTCTTGGATAATTTTATTTTTCTTAACAGTTGAATAATATTCCATTGTGTAAATGTAAGCACATTTTCATTATCCATTCATCAATTGATGGACATCCTAGGCTGTTTCCAATTTCTGGCTATTATGAATAGCACAGCGATGAACATGGATGAGCAAATATCTCTAAAGTGACATAGTCCTTTGGATATTTGCCTAAGAGCAGTACATCTGAATTTTGTGTTAGATTGATTTTCAGCTTTTTGAGGAACTTACATGCAGATTTCCATTGACTTTACCAGTTTTCATTCCTAGTAGCAGTGAGTAAGTGCTCCCCTTTCCCCACACCCTCGCCAGTATGTGCCAACATTTGTTTAGTTGGCCATTTTGGTTAGTGTAGAATGAAATCTCAAAATAGTTTTAATTTTCATTTCTCTGGTGACAAAGAATGTTGAAAATTTTTAAGTGTTAGCCATTTGTGTTTCATCTTTTCAGAACTGAGAACTCTATTTAACACTGTAACCCTTTTTTTTTTAATTGAATAGCTTTCCTGATGTTTAGGTTTTGTTTTTTTAGGTTTTGGTTTCTGAGTTTTAATTTTTTTTTTTTTTAGTTCTTTGTATGTTCTAAAAACAAACCCTCTACCAGATGTATAGCTTTTTCCCCAATTCTGTAGGCTTGTGCTTTGCTTGAATGGTGATGTCCTTTGCTATACAGAAACTTTTTAGCTCCATGAGGCCCCATTTACTAATATTGGTCTTTGTGCCTGTGCTTTGGAGGTCCTGGTCAGGAAGACATCCCCTATGCCCATGTAGATCAAGTGAATTCCCTGCTCTTTTTTTCTTTAAGGTTCAGGGAATTTGGTCTATGTCAGGATCCTTGATCTACTTGGAGGGAGTTTTTGTTCAGGAAGATAAATAGGGATCTATTAGTATTCTTCTACGTGCACACATCCAGTTTGACCAGCACTATTTTGTTGAGGATGCTATCTTTTCTTCAGTGTGCATTTTGGATTCTTTTTAAAAACTCAAGTGTCTGTAGCTCTGTAGTTATGATCGCATCTCAAGTTCTGTTCCATTGATCATGTTTTTATGCAATACTGACTTTTTTTTACTATAACTCTGTAGTGTAAGATGAAATCTAGGATGGTGACACCTCCAGCAATTCTTTTATTATTCATGGTTGCTTTAGCTAGTCTTCTTCAATTTCTTTCTTTAGCAATTTTTTTTCTTTTAATAATAAGCTTTTTATTATAAAATCTTTTCTTTTATCGATTTTTATTGAGGTATACATTTTTCTCTGCTCCCCTCCTTTCCTCTCCTCTCCCCTTCAACCCTTTCCCATGGTCCCCATGATCCCAATTTACTCAGGAGATATTTTTGCTACCTCCCACGTAGATTAGATCCATGTATGTCTTTCTTAGGGTCCTCATTGTTGTCTAGGTTCTCTGGGATTGTGATTTGTAGGCTGGTTTTCTTTGCTTTATGTTTAAAAACCACTTATGAGTGAGTACATGTGATATTTGTCTTTCTGGGTCTGGGTTACCTCACTCAAAATTATGTTTTCTAGCTCCATCCATTTACCTGCAAATTTCAAGATGTCATTTTTTTCTGTTATGTAGTACTCCATTGTACAAATATACCACATCTTCCTTATCCATTCTTTGGTCAAGGAGTATTTAGGTTGTTTCCAGGTTCTGACTGTGACAAACAATGCTGCTATGAACATAGTTGGGCACTTGTCCTTGTGGTATAATTGAGCACTTTTTGGATATATACCCAAAAGTGGTACTGTTGGGTCTTGAGGAAGGTTGTTTCCTAATTTCCTGAGAAATCACCATACTGATATCCAAAGCAGCTGTACCAGCTTGCACTCCCACCAGCAATGCAGGAGTGTTCCCTTTACCCCACAACCTCTCCAGCATAAGTTGCCATCGATGTTTTTGATCTTGGCCTTTCTTACAGGTATAAGATGGGATCTTAGAGTTGTTTGATTTGCATTTCTCTGATGGCTAAAATGTTGGGCATTACCTTAAGTGTCTTTCAGCCATTTTAGATTCCTCTGTTGAGAGTTCTCTGTTTAGGTCTGTACCCCATTTTTTTATTGGATTATTTGTTTTTTGATGACCAATTTCTTGAGTTCTTTGTGTATTTTGGAGATCAGATCTCTGTCTGATGTGGGGTTGGTGAAGAACTTTTCCCATTCTTTAGGCTGCTGTTTCGTCTGTTGACCATATCCTTTGCTTTACAAAAGCTGTAAAAGCTTTTCTTAAAGTTTTTATTATACAAGTTTATCACATCCCTGATTAGAGTTATTCCAAGATTTTTGTTTTGTTTTGTTTTAGTTTTTTCTTTCAAGACAGGGGACAGGATTTCTCTATGTAACAGCTCTAACTGTCCTGAAAAATCACTGTAGACCAGGCTGGCTTCGAACTCACAGAGATTTTCCCTGTCTCTGCCTCCAGAGTGCTAGGATTAAAGGCATATGCTACCATGCCTGGCCCCAAGATATTTTTGAAACTATCGTAAAAGATACTGTTTTCATGCTTTGTTTCTCAGTCTGTCTGTCATTCGTAGATTTAAAATAATGTGCTGATTTCATGTGTTGGTTTCATATACTTTGCTAAATATAGTAAATACTAAATATAGTATTTACCAACTATAGAAATTTCCTGTGAGACTCTTTAGAATCTTAAATATAAAACCATATCATCTGCAAGTGAGAATACTTTTCTCCTTCCTTTCTTATTTGTATCCTCTTGATCTTTTTCACGTGTCTTTTTGCTTTAGCTAAGACTTCAAGTACTATATTGAATAGGTATGGAGAGAATGGGCACCCTTATCTTGTTCCTGATTTTAGTGGAAATGTTTCAAATTTCTCTGTCTACTTAGGTTAATGTTGGCTGTGGACTTGCTGTGTATTGCTTTTGTTATATTGAGGTTTATCCCTTGTAACCCTACTCTCTCTCCAGGACTTTTATTATAAAGGAGTGTTGGACTTTTGTCAAAGGCCTTTCTGCATCTAATTAGATGAGATATTTTTATCTTTCAGTTTGTGTATGTGGTGGATTACATTTATCAATTTATGTATGTTGGATCATCCCTGCATCACTGGGATGAAGCCTACTTGATCATGGTGGAAAATCTTTTGGATATGTTCCTGGATTCAGTTTACAAGTACTTTAACTGGGAAATCCTGCATGTGTGTTCATAAGGCATATATTGATCTATTTTTTGAGACAAGTTCTCTCACTGATTCTAGAGCTCCATTGATTTGGCTAGGCTGGTCAATGATCTATCTGACTCTGCTTCTTCAGTAGTGATGTTACAAGTATTTGCCACCATTTGTCAGGCTTTATGTGGGTGTTGGGGATCCAAGATCGGGTTCTCATGCATCCATAGCAACCACATCACTGAGCCAGCTCTACAACTGAGCTCCTACCCTCTGACCCCTTAAAATACTGTCTTTTTTTAAAGTAAATATATTACACAGAAACAATTGACTTGCTTGTGTGTTTAGAAAATGTGTTTTTTAAATTGTCTCTTGGGGACCTGTTCTTTTCTGAATGAAAATAGCAGGGGAGTGGGTCTAGGGACAAGGGAAGGTAGGGGGACACTAAAGGAAATGTAAGGAGGGGAATCCGCACTCCGGATGTATCGTATAAGAGAAGACTATTTCCAATAAAAACTAAAATAAAAATGTCAAAATACAATTTAAAAAGGTTGAGCTTGTAATTTTAAAAAGTCCACATTTAGTTTTACCTTAACTAAAAATTTAAAAATTCTCTAAGGAAATAAAATATGAAATTTCTGAAGTCTGTTTGAATAAATTATAAAGACTAGAGTCATGCATAAAATTATTTCATGAAAGCCAAAGAAAAAAGCATGATCTGCTATTTAAACCCACAGCTATATAGGGCATATTTCTCTGGCTACCAGCCTATGTTTTGAGCAAGTGACATATTCAATGAATAAAGTAAGAGATTCTGATGTCTCTTGAAAAACAAAAGCGTCAAATAGACAGTCTCTCAGCAATGTGTATGGAATTGTATTCACAACCCTTTCTAAAATGTGTCCGCATAATGCATGCAGCCATGTATCCTACAATTTCTACAGAATGGAAAATGTCAACATTCTTTATTGGAAGTACCCTAAATAACACCATTTTTTTCTCCTATCATTAAACAGGGAAGGCCATGGTAAAATCTCAGTATTTGCTGTCAAAATGGCTTTGGCCACATTGTGTGGAGGGAAGATCATGGACAAGTTAAGATGTAAGTTACCCCCACCCCCACCTCCTTGCTTGTCTCTGTTGTGCACCTACATCCTCTCTCTTAGTCTTGCCACGTCCCCTGTCTATCTCTGCCTTCCCTTGTCCTGTGGCGCTATCTCAAACGCAGCCTTCTTTGGCCTTTAAATTTTATAATAAAATTATTTTCACATTAGGTGAAATGAATATTCCCCTCTACTTTTGAATTATCATTATTTTTTACTGCCCGAGTATCTCCAACTAGAATCTTTCTGATACTAAAGTATTCAATTTTCACTAATTTAAAATAATGTTAGTATTGTGATTTCACCCTGTCTCTTACCCTAACTATTGTGAGTTTGCCGTGCTGTGTTAGAAAGAACATGACAACTGGCGTTGATAACCCAGGCTGTGGGTCCAGCCACGCCATTTGTTTGCTAAGTTACACTATGACGCGGTTTCATGTCTTTAGTCCTTCCACATTGTAATGGGGATGGTTATAAAAACCCGGAGGGTGCCTCCAGCTCTGTAGATCATGGAGTCCCTCCCTCCCTCCCTTTCTGCTTGTTGGATTCAGAGTAGTCGAAAGGGAGTGAGAAAAAGAGGGACAGCCCTTTGCTCCTTGGGAATCTAGCAGACACACTGTCTGAATGTTTTCCCGCTGGCTAACCAGGCTAGTGACAGCGTGGGAAGACTGAGGTGGCGTCAGCTTCCTTCACACCCATGATTTCTTTCATGGAGCAGCCAGTGCCGCCAGAATTCAGAGACACCCACCCAGACCCTGGGGCCAGTTCGTTTCTCTTCAGTTGGCCGAGGAAATAAAGAAACTGAAACTATCTACTTGATTGTTCAGCTGGGAGACAATGAATTAGAAGTTCCAGAAACCAGTGGCGTTCTCCTCACCTTCTAAGTGGCTTCAGAAGTATCTAGGAGGTATTTCCTTCAAGACTGGGCTAAGAAAAGAAAGTTTAACAAAATGAATGAACAAGAAGGGAAACCCAGAGCTGCTGCCTTCATATCAATCGGCCATCTATGCGGAGGGTGGTAGAGAAAGGTCTCAAACATTAAAATCCTCAAGCATCTTCGGATACTGATTCAATGCTGTGTCCATAGACACACAATTAAAGAGGCCTATCTTAGACTAAGTTTGAGCCAAACTGGTGAAAGGCACTTTTCTAAAGATGCAGAGCCTCTGAGCCTTCCCTGAAGCCAGCGAGTCCTTATCCTGGAGTACCAGGCGCTTCTGCTCAGCTACCCTGGTCAGATGTTGCCCGCTACTGGGGGCAGCCATATCAGAAATCTCCTGCCACTCTCTGGCCTGTGCTGGCATCTTGCCCATCTCAGAGCAGTCACTAAAGCAATTGTTGGGAAAAGGAAACTCTGACAGACTCACTCATCTCCAGACCCTAGGCTTGGAGGAGCCACTTGTCCTTTAAGGCAGGATCAGATCTGAAAGGAAAGTGGTCAGAGGTGGTTGCACATAGACCTGAAGACCTGAATTAAATCCCAGGATTGCACCAAGTGGATAAAGAGAACCAGTTCCCAGGATTTATCCACATCTCTACACACATGCTAGACATATACTTATGCATGCATGCATGAACACACACACACAGTAAAAATGTGAAAATATACATCAAATGCATGGTTGCTAGGCAAGCAACTTGAGTACAGTTAACAGAAAAATGAAGTAAATTTTATTAAATGCTTAAAATGCAGTAAAGAGAATGTTAACTCCATTTTACAACGATTTGGGGCCACCACCAACCAATAGGCATGGTGTTCACCATGTTACTCCTGGTGGCACCATTGGTGCAGCTATGGAAAGAAGGGCACTTTCTGTGGGCATATGGCAGAGCACCACAGCATAAAGTGGCCTTTTCTGTTTAATTTTTCTCATCTTTTAATTAACTGCTTTCATGGGATAGAACACTTGTCTCTTCCTGTTGGCTGCTTTTTCTTAAGTGTGTCCATGTGTGTCTGCATACAAGCATGTGTATGCATATATGCATACTCACATCTGTGTACAAGTATGACTTGGTGCATGCATGATAGTAGACAACCTTAGATGTCATGTGGGGGAATTTTGTCCATGTCCTTTGAGACAAGACCTGGAGCTCACCGATTAAACTAGACTGGCTGGCAAGTGAGTAGCAAGGGTCCTCCTGTGTCTGCTTTCCTGGGGCTGAAATTGCAAGCATCCACCACACACACACACACACACACACACACACACACACACAAACACACACACAGCATTTCCAGGTGCAAATTAAGGTCTCATGCATGCAAGTCAAACACTGTACCAACTCAGCCAACTCTTGCACCCCCAACAATCCAGGTCTTAAGGAATTCCAAGTCTAACACCATAAGCCTGGGATGTCTTACTTTGTCTATAATGTCTGGGTACTGTTTTTCTTTAGTTCAGAAGACCCACACTACCTTGTGTTTGCTCTAAATGGGTTAATCTGCCTCTGCAAATACCTCCAAGGTTGAGCCTCTAACTCGCTGGCTTGCTTTAAACCCCTCATCCTCTCCCTTGATATCTTCCAGACACAATTTGAATTCCATAGTAGAAGCTTCAAGGCATTTTATATCTGGGGTCACCATCCATAGTACCCTAGTACCCCATCCCAGGCCACTGGAAGCTCCTTGAGAGCATTGTGCTTGCACTCCATTTTGTCTGATCCCGATTTTTTGAGCCGATTCCTCCTCCTCTGTGATAACCACTCAGTGGCCTTTACGCTTTGCCCTGACCAGCTCTTCCCTCTGCATCGCATCCACCTGTTCTTCCAGCATCACACCATGGTGTTATCATCTGTGATGGTCTACGAGGCATCCTTCAAGCTTTTCTCAATCCGCCAAGCCTCCCAGAGGGCAAGAACTGCATCTGGTTTCCCATATATCCATTGATTCGCCACAATGCTACCCATTTAGTCTTGCAGAGACACAGGGTGACCCTGTTAGAACCAGCCCATCTTTCCCAAGGCAAGCAAGATGGCAGTCACCATATAAAAACCAGTCTGATTTTCCCAAGTTTTCTTTTCTCCCGGTCCATTGGAATGTTTGAGCACCTACATATAGAATAAATCAACATATTCTTCTGCTGGCAGATTCATTTCAATTTATTTATTCTTGGACAGTGTGACTAGAGCCTGAGAGAAAGCCCTGTAAGCAAACAACATTGCAAATATGAAGACAACACTTTGGTTGAAATTGATTTTTTAATTAACATAAAATTAATTGCTAATAATATATTTTGCATAAAAATACACTGTGATTGTAGCTGAATGAACCAATGAATGAAAATTCATGTTGTGGTACTGTAGGAGACACAAAGGGGGTTATAATATGATCTGGAGTCACAAGGAAAATTCCCATGGGAGATTTCAAATGAATCTATGATGTCAGCAACAGAAAAAAATACAGAATGAAAATACCACTGTGTCCCACATGTGAAGTGTGATTCTGAATGCTTTACTCCGTTAGCTGATTAAACCCTTGAAATAATTATTCTTCTTATATATTCATACTCATAGAACCCAAAACCAAGATGCAGCCATGTATCTTGTAAGGTTTTTACATCAACTTTAGAGTTCCTTCATTTCTTTTTGAAGACCTGGGTAAGCCACCCATAGCCACTTCCAGATAATCCCTGTGGTCCATACTTACTTGGGCTCTTAGATGACCTTCCTCAACACAAAAGAAGTTCATTTTAGTGTGGAATGTGTGGAAGGTACTATGGGTATTCCTGCTTTTGCTCTAGTTAAAGATTAAATACATTACCTTTCACTGTGCCCAAATATTTCACAATGTGCCCAGACAGTTATGGGGGAATGGTTTACTCAGGTTTACAGTTCAGGGAAAGCAGACCACTACACTGAGGAAGGCATGGTGGCAGGACAGTATTCTGTCCATAGCCGTGAGAGTGTGAGGTGCCGTGTTCATACTGAGGTAGATCAGGAGGCATGAGGAGCCAGCAGAGGAACCACGGGTGGGCTATCCTATGGACTGTACCTGCAGACCATGCCTCCCACCCCAGAACTAACAGCTGCATGTCAATATTCAAACCAGAACAGAAAGGTTGCCTGAATTCTTTCACTTAGTGATGTGAAAAGCCCAGGCAACATGTCACAAGAAACCTTGGCTTGGAAAATCAGAGTCTTGCGAGACACAGGGTGACCCTGTTAGAACCAGCCCATCTTCCCCAAGGCAAACAAGATGGCAGTCACCATATAAAAGCCAGTCTGATTTTCCCAGGTTTTCTTTTCTCCCGGTCCATTGGAATGTTTCAGCATCTACATATAGAATTAATCAACATATTCTTCTGCTGGCAGATTCATTTCAATTTATTTATTCTTGGGCAGTGTGACTAGAGCCTGAGAGAAAGCCCTGTAAGCAAACAACATTGCAGAGATATGAAGACAACACTTTGGTTGAAATTAAATTTTTTAATTAACATAAAATTAATTACTTATCATATATTTTGCATACAAATACACTGTGGAGTGGTTAAATCCATCTGATTAGCATATGCACCATTTTATACGGTATTTTGTGATGAGAGCACATGCATCTATCAGCTGTACTACACATATTTCATTACCTTGCCACCCTTCTGTGAAGGCTCTCTCTAAAACTTGCTCCTTAGCTATAACTATATATTCTTTGACAACATGTTCGAAACCCTGCCTGTCTTTTAAGCACTCCAGGCTCTGGCAATTACCATTCTACACTCTACTTCTGAAATCAACATGTTTGTATTCCATATGAGTCTGAACATGTAATATTTGCCTCTGTGTGTGGCTTATTTCACTTAGCAGATTGCTCCCTGAGCCCAGCAGTGTTCTTGCAGATGGCAGGATTTCCTCCTCCGATGGCTGAGCAACACTCCACAGGGGATGTACCACTCTTGTATTTATGAGTTTGTAGACACTTAGGTTGATTGCTCATCTCCACAGTTGTACGGGTGTCGTCATAAACATGGGAGCACAGACATTTCATCAACACACTAGTTTCACTTACGCATACCTTCTGATGCAGGCCCAGGAATAGAACTGCTGGATCGTGCAGTGATTCTACTGTTTCCAACTGTGATATTTTCCACTGTGCTCCGCAACTATTCCCTTGGCTCCAGGTTCTCTCCCACACTCGTTTTTGTTTGTACTGTCATTTTGGTTTTCCTTTTCACTGGAGATGGTACCTGGCCGTGGCTTTCATTTGCCTTTGGCAGATGAACATTGACACTGAGCATTTAATGAACTCTAACCAGTTTTTATGCCTTCCTTCAGGAAGTATCTCCTTGGCTTCTCTGCCCATTGTCGGTCAGATGTTTTTTCTTACTGTTGAGTTATCTGAGCTCCTTGCACATCTTGGATATTAACCTCAGAATATCAGCATTAATATCAATTGTAAAATGTCATTTTCATCAGGAAGATCTCGAATGAAGAGAGATGATTCACCTCCTAAAACCATCACCCAGTAAAAGCTTGTAATGTGTGACACAGAATTACAGCGTGAATGTGCTAGCCTCAGCTGGCAAGAGCATCAGCTACATTCTGACCTTGAAACACTGAAACTGAAAGTAAACAGAGAAAACACGTTGAATTTACTGGGTTTTGTCGCAGCAGCTACACTGGCAGAGTGATGTCTAATTAGCATTAGATAAACTGATGGCAAGTCCTTCCATTCTGGTGATTCCCAGGGGAGATTAGGAAGCACCTTGGGAATTGAGCTGTTAGTGTTCATTAAGCCCATATCACGGCAGAATGGAGCTCACAGCTCAGTGAAGCCAGAAGCACTCTGGGGAATAATCTGAAACCCTGACTTTACCTCTGAGATCAGCTGTAAGACCAGGCTCCTCTCCACCACACAAAGAACCTTCCCGTAAGTCACATGCCCTCCACCCTATGGACAGTGTGGCCTGCCAAGGTTTTCTGCCTCTGTGAGAACTTACTCAAGTGATGGCTTTTTTTTCATTTCGTCCTTATCTCTATTTTGCCCTTGATTTTTCAAAAACACTAAATCAAACCCCAAAATTTTGATAATGGTATAAATGAATAAATAATTGCCAATCAGATAAATGATATACATACCTCTCCTAATTCTATAGGGATAATTTCATTCTGTTTCCTAAGAGGTTAGCAATTTTGTTTTACTTTTCTGTTGCTACGATAAAATGTCTTGACTGAAACAACTTAAGGGAAAAAGGGGTTTATTTTGGTTCACAGTTCCTAAGAGATCCAGATGTTACAGTAGAAAACAGACAGTAGGAGGAGCGGGGGACTAGCCTGTTCCAGCATCAGTAGTTTAGTAGCAGAGAAAGAACAGGGAGTGGGGACAGAAAATAGAACCTCAAAGCCTGCTCCCACCAACATGACTCCACTTCCTGAGTGTTCCACCGCCTTCCCAAACAGCACCACCCCATGGCAGATAAGGGCCAGGTGTTCGAACACATGAGCCTATGGGTGACATTTCATGCTCAAGCCACAGCAGCATGTATCACTTATACAATATGTATCTTAGCAGCATTCTATGTGAGTTGAAAATTGACCTCAGGACAAAATCAGGTCCCCTGTCTTATCAAAATGTATTAATATTACCCAAATTACAATTCATCTTCAAAAAGACACCAGACATATAGCAAGACCCTGTCTTGAAACAACACAAGAGGAAGAAAACACTGGCTCTCATGCTGAGACCATTTCGGCAGACAAAGCGAGTTTCATATTATTTGTGTGAGAGATGTTGACCGGACGCTCCAGATGTTTATGTGGCAAACACCTTCATCCTTTCTTCCCATCAGATATTTTCTCAATGATCTCTGACTCCAGTGGGGTGATGGTGTATGGAAGATACGACCAGTTCCTTCGGGAAGTTCTCAAGCTTCCCACAGCCGTGTTTGAAGGTCCTTCATTTGGCTATACAGAACAGTCAGCCAGATCCTGCTTTTCCCAACAGGTAACTTTCTTAAGGAACCCTTCCTAACACTGTTATTCCCTTTCTGTCTGTGACTTCCGTGCTTGGGTGCCTAATTTCCTCCTCCTGACAGTAGCCTAGGGTATATTTTTCCAACCTTTGACAAATGGCCTGTGATCCAGCAACTAACATATATAGATATAGATATATACATGCTTGTATATATGTATGCATGCATGTTATATGTATGTTATATATATGATACATATACCTGAATAGTAATAATTACTAGTGCTCACTGGCCAAAAGGCAAACATCATGCTAACTATGTCTACTGTCTAATTTAATCTTTCAGCTGACCCTGTTGCTAGGGAAGGCACTTAGTTTACTGCATCTCCAATCTATACCTCTATGGACAGACCATATGTTTGTTCCCCAATACCGTACAGTGGTAGTTTCTAAGTTCACACCCATAATATTGTTTACTACTGTACAGTCTAAACTAACAAGGCATGCTTTCTCCGGCAGTCTGTTTAATTAAAACATAAAACAGCATTTAAAAAGGAAAGAAGTGTGCACCTCAGCTCCTGGAAAACCACACTGCTCACCCAGCTAGTGACATCATCCATCTACATTTATTCAGCCGTCTGCAAAGCTGAAACTCCAACAAGTGTCAATCTTATCATGCATGTGTAGAAATATAACTAGCCTCCTGATGCATGACGACATGCATGGCAGGCTGCACTAGACCCTAACCCTGCTCCATGAAGACATGCATGGCAGGCTACACTATACGCTGACTGACCTTGCTCCATGAAGTCATGCATGCATGACTGCACTAGACGCTGACCCTGCTCCATGAAGACATGCATGCATGGCTGCACTAGATCCTAATCCTGCTCCATGAAGACATGCATGCATGGCTGCACTAGACCCTAACCCTGCTCCATGAAAACATGCGTGGCAGGCTACACTATATGCTGACTGACCTTGCTCCATAAAGTCATGCATGCATGACTGCACTAGACGGTGACCCTGCTCCATGAAGACATGCATGCATGGCTGCACTAGACACTGACCCTACTGCATGAAGACATGCATGGCAGGCTGCACTAGACACTGACCCTGCTCCATGAAGACATGCATGGCAGGCTGCACTAGACCCTAACCCTGCTGCATGAAGTCATGCATGGCAGGCTACACTAGATGCTGACTTGCTCCTGTGCCATCCAGACCGGGAAGTCTATGAAATTTTCAGGACCCAACCCCTGAATTCAGGTCTTAGGTGCTCCTGTACATTCCTCCACCTCTGCCCTGAGTCAGTGCGTTCTCCTCTCAGTAACTGCATTTTGGACTTGGTATTTCTTATAGCTCCCTTCTGGTGACCATTGTCCTTTTGTTTCTCCATCCCTTTTCCTCCTCGTCCTTGTCTTTCTCCCACTCCAAGTCTCTAGAGAAATACTGTTTACTCTGAGATGAGCATCTGAGACACGGTGTTTTTCTTTCTCTACCCGACCTTCAGACAAAAAAAAGACTGTATGTTCAAAAACTGTCAAATAAGATGTTCTCATACTAAAAATTGCTTCCAAAATATCCTAAAGCTTGTCCCATAACATCATTATTTGTTTGTTTGTTTGTTTATTCTTAATGATGAGAAATTTATACTTATCTAAATTATTACTATCTTAAAAATTGCAGGATCAATTGTAATTTAGCCAATATGATTGAATAACCAAAGTGGATAAGATCATCTGAAAAATTTAGAAAATGACACATGAAAAAACAAATCCAAATTTATTTTTGATCTAATGTTTTTATAGCCACAATTTAAAAGGCAGGGGCAGGGAAGAGGTGCACTAGAGAGATGGCTCAGTAGTTAAGAACACTCTTGCAGTTACTCTTGCAGGGGACCTGTATTCAAACCCCAGCACAATTCCCAACACCCATATAAAAGCTCCCAACTGCTTGCAGCTGCAGACCCAGGAGATCTGATTTCCCCTTCTAGCCTTCATGGGTACCAGTCACTCATGAGTATGCACACGGACATACATGTAGTCAAAGCACTCATGCGCCCATACACATAAGAAATAAATAAATAAATGACTGGAATTCCAAATGTTTTTGAAATATTTCTCTAGGGAAAAGTCCATACAACACAGAGTAATAGCTTTGAAGAAAAATTTACTTTTAGACATATAAATTCTGATATCTTTTGAAACTACCAACTCCTTACTGATAATTCGTAAAATATATATCTTAACAACAATATACATATCATCCCAATAGAAAGCTAAAACCAGCTAATGTTATGAAAAAAACTAAAACTGTAAATTCCTATTGTAAGAGATTAGTCAAATGATCCAGTGTTGCGGGATATTTTGATCACACTGTTAACACTCCTGATACTGCCCAGTAAAGATATACATTGAATCAGGGGGCGGAGCCAGTGACTAGCTGACCAGAATTGACCATAGAGAAGTCAGCAATCTAGAGAAAATGCATTGGAAGGAAAGACAGGAACGAGAGTTTGGGCTTCCTCTTGGTTCTGGGATGAGGGAAGAGGTTCATCTAGTTGCTCCTCAGCCTCTCTGAGCTAGCAGGTTTCTACCCCAGCCTTTGACTTCTGAGTCTTATAGATAAATAGAATGATAGAGGCTCAATTTAAACCTACATATATCCGCTGTGGCAGAGCCGGGGCCTTGGGACCAGAGACCCTGTCATACCTCAGCCGGAGAGACTGGTGGGATGCTGACTGAGTAGCTGTGAGGCCAAAAAAGATAATTAAAACATCGGTAGATTCATGTGCAGTGACTAAGCCAAGAAAAAAATATCAATCCAGAATCAGTTATTAGTGAAACACAAGGTTTAACCCAAGATATGGGCCTTGAAAACAGTATACTTCTTTGGGATTTATTATTAAAACTATTATGGTCCTATCAACCTTAATATCTTGGTTCAAATTTTCAAATAAAATAATTTTAGAATTTGACAATGTGGGCCGAGTGGTGGTGGCGCACGCCTTTAATCCCAGCACTCGGGAGAGGCAGGCGGGTCTCCATGAGTTCGAGGCCAGCCTGGTCTACAAGAGCTAGTGCCAGGGTGCCAGGACAGGCTCCAAAGCTACAGAGAAACCCTGTCTCAAAAAACTAAAAAAAAAGAAAGAAAGAAAGAAAGAAAGAATTTGACAATGTGATTTCTGCTATTTCCGAATTCCAGCAAAGCAGAGATGTGAATACATCGGCAACTAAACATTCAGTGTGTAAGCAATTGAGGAAACCCTGAAGGGAAATCATTCCCAAACAGCCCAACTCCATACAGCCTGGTGTTATGAGGCTCTTCTGAGTTAGCATCTGTGCAGATCTCAGCCCATTTCCACACTGTCCCTTATCTCTGGGAGGGAGGCTCAGACTCTTCTGGCTGTCTCCTGGCTCAGGCCTGGTGCAGATGATCTACTCTCATGCACATTTGGACACAAGAAGCAGTGGATGTCTCAGTTCTTAAGAGTGCAACCGCAGCCTTGGCACGTTCTGTTCCTCCCTAGATCAGGAGCTAACTGGATGCTTTGTTTCTTTGTCAAATGACATGTGGCCAGTATATGAATTCAAGTTGTTCTCTGACCTACACTTGTGCAATTTTTCTTCTGATGCAGAAAAAGGTCACCTTAAATGGCTTCTTGGACACGCTCATGTCAGATCCTCCTCCACAGTGCCTGGTCTGGCTGCCTCTTCTGCACCGACTGGCAAACGTAGAAAATGGTGAGTACTTACTGCTGAACCAGAACAGTAGTAAATCGGTCGACTTAGACCACCAAGTCTGTAGACATGAAGTCCATGGTAGTAAATCGGTAACTTAGACCACCAAGCCTATAGTCATGAAGTCCATGACAGTTTTAGGGAAATTTGTTTAGTAGATCATCTAACCAATCTATGTCCTGACCAGTCAAACCTTAAATGATACAAAATTAGGAGGATAATGCAAAAAAGATCAAAAACAAGCAAACAGAAACAAACAAACAAAAACACCTCAATTGTATTCTAACCTCAGTTATGAACTATCTGTGTTCAGTAGAAAGATCCCAATAAAGGACATTTTCAGGGAACTAGAGAGATGGCTCAGTGGTTAAGAGTACTGGCTTCTCTTCCAGAGGACTTGGAATCAGTCCCCAGCATCCACATAGCATCTATCGGTAAGCTCAGTTCCAAGGAGACCTGACACCCTCACTCAGACACACATGCAATCAAAATACCAATGAACATAAGGTAAAAATTAAAAAAATAAAGAAAATAAAACATTCTTAAAATTTTAAACATTTTCTAGGATTTGTTTTAGAGGTGAATAAAACATTCTTAAAATTTTAAACATTTTCTAGGATTTGTTTTAGAGGTGAAGTTCCCATGTTGGGATCTATGACATCGACCATTTTTCCAAAGCAATCAGCCAGGGATAGGGGAAAGAAATAGCAAGAAAATAAATGAAAACAATAAATGAGAGCAACTGGCTCACCTTACAGCATGTGTTCAAGGTTACACATGTCAATAAGCAGATTTATGTTAAAGACAAAAGGGGTGCTAATCTTCACTGCTTGTTTCTTTTCCAAAGTAGCTCAGCTTCTAATCTAAGATCTGTTTACCATTGACATACCCAGATTTAAATATAAATAATTATACAACCTAGGACAGGTTTAAGGAAATTTACACATGGATCAGACTAAAGCCTCTAACTAATGTTTATAGTTTTATTGTCAAACTGAAAATTTCTCCAATTTGAATACAAAATAATCTACTCCATATCTATGCATTGCTTTAATAATCGGTAGGAATAAAGTTGGCTTCGTTTTAAATTCTCATTTGAATATTTAAAACCTGACTCTGCCATCTCTCAGAGTTACGCATTTATCTATTTTGTTTTTGTATAAAACTTAAAGGATGAATTTATTAGTTCCTTTGCAATTACTAAGAATCACATGGATGCAAGAGCTAAGAGCCAGAGAGTGTCTACTGTGTGTGGCCTAGGATGGGTTCAAAGCTCCAGTCAGCGTTCCAGAAGGCATCAGGGACCAATCCTAACTCTGTGGTTTCAGCTCCAACTTCTCTGTGCTTCCTGTCGCAGGAGATCTGCTTCTTAGGGCCTCTCCAGAGCAGTTTCCCAGACTTAACTCAGGCCTTAGCTTTCCTGGGTGCCAGGACAGGGGCTCAGAATATCCCTTAGGCAACAGAAAGCCCAGAAGGCATCATGTTCTTCTCTCATGGTTTACTCGGTATCATCATCTCTTCTTGTCTGTAATACTTTTCTTGCCCAGCTAATCAGATAACTTTAAAAACAAACAAGCAATTCTTATTTCTGCTGCTGTTTCAATATCTTTAGCTTATGTCATGAAGACAATTTAGATTTGATTGTATATTAGCTTCAAATCTCAAAGATTTGACCTGACCAGCTTGGCAGTTCACATTTCCTGGCAAAACAAATGAGATGTCTCTCAAACACTCTATGTCAGAACTGTGTTCAAATAATTTGCTCATCTTTTGGAGACCTAGCCTTCTGTCCCGGAAAAGTGTGTGTGTGTTAGATAAAGGCAATGTCACTCCTGAAATAAGCCCATTAGCCACTCCATTAGATTAAAAGAACTCAATTTTCTCATCTAGTTTTTATGCTCCCCTATTTCATTTCTTTTTCTTCCTCCCATTTTCTATTTCATTGGCATTTGCCCCTTGCCTACTAAATTCTTAGCTGTATTCATCCCTTGTGCTTCTGTGTCTTCATGACCTCTGCTGGTCTCTGGGAGATTTTCTGGAAGAAAGGCCGGTCAGTTTGTATAATTTATATTCTTATGACATAAGAAATAGGGGTCAAAAGAGCAAAGGCATTAAAGAGATTTGTGCTGCCAGAGGACACTTGTCCTTCATCCCATTTCATGTATGCTCCCCATCCCACCCCCACATACATACACACGTGCACATGCTTAGGAAGTGAAGCTACAAACACTTCTCACAGTCAAAACCGATCATCGCCACAGCACACAGTAGAAAACAGAATTCCTCGTAAGCTGTGTTTCTCTTTAGTTCAGTTCACACTTTTCCTCGTTTCCTTCCTGCCTAGTCTTCCATCCAGTGGAGTGTTCCTACTGTCACAGCGAGAGCATGATGGGATTTCGCTACCGATGCCAGCAGTGTCACAACTACCAGCTCTGCCAGGACTGCTTCTGGAGGGGCCATGCCGGAGGTTCCCATAGCAACCAGCACCAAATGAAAGAGTATACATCATGGGTAAGTGATGTGCGAGGATTGCCTAGAAGGAGCAGGAAGGTTGAGGGTGGAGCATTGATCAGGTTTCTCCGCTGCTGTGAAGACTGAACAAAAAGCAACTCCTGGAAGGACCCCCAGGTCACAATTCATCACCAAGGGATGTCAGGGCAGGAACTAACTCCCAGGTCACAATTCGTCATCAAGGGAGGTCAGGAACATGAGCAGGAACCTAGAGGCAGGAACTGAATTGCTCTCACGGCTTACCTATTTTCTTACAGCACACAGGGCCACCTCCCCAGGATGGCATTCTCCACAAAGGGCTAGACCCTCCCACATATATCATTAATAAAGAAAATGCCCCACACCCTTGGCGACAGATTGTCTGATGGAAACATTCTTGGCTGTGCTTCCCTCTTCCCTGGTGGCCCTGACTTGTGTTAAGTTGACAAACAAAACAAAACAATAAATAAATAAACAAAAACAAACCAGGACAGATGATGATGAAATTAAGTGCAAACTTACCTTCTTTTCCAAAATCCTTTCCCCTTCCCTGCCATTCCTCATCCTACTGGGATCTCACACTGTTTGTATCTGAGCCAAGTGTGGCTTTCTGAGACTTAAAATACTGGAAGAATCAAACTATGTTTCTTCTCAAAATATGGACAGGTCAATACCAATCCACTCAACAGAAAGGTGGGCACCTCCAGATCAGTCTGTATGTGTTTTAGTACAGTATGTGTTTTAGTAAATTTCACTTCATTTTGTTTCTATGTAAATTGGTAAAAAGAAAAAAATACTTTATGTTTTTATCCTAAGATCCCTGATTTCTTTCAAGTGTATGACTGGACAGGAGTATGGGAATGTGTGCTTAACAAAACTGGTGCCATTTTGAATTTTTTTTCAGGGAATGGAGAAGGAAACTTGTGGTTTTTAAAATCATCTTTTTATGAGTGGTTATCTTAGTAAAAGTGGCCTGTGGTGCCCACGTGGCACTTGATCTGTGGGGTAAACTCTGCGTTCTTATTGCTTATATGGCTAACTGTTTTCTGATTTACCGCAATTAAACTCAAAGACTTTGTCTCTGACATCTACTGTTTTGTGCCTGATTGATTGCTGTTGGCTGTGCCATCAACTAAGCCAACTGAACTGCCTAAAATAGTTCAGCCCCAAGAATGCAAAGTTGAATGAGTTACTACCTATTTAAATGTATCACGTAGGCTTTGTGTAAAGGGTAACTTGCTAAATATTTTTATATACACACTCACATTGTGTTTCTTCCTGAGGAGACATGAATGAACACCTTTCTACCCAATGGGAACTGGTCTGCCTCCCACTGCTCTTTCTAGAATGAGTTCTCCTCTTCCTCCTCCCTTCACACTTGTTATTCCTCCCATCTGGGATGACTCTCTCTTCCCCTGAGATTTTCTCAGAGGGTTCTAAATGTCTCGCAAACCTCAACACGTGTTTTCCCACATAAGGACGTTTTCTCTTCAGCAGGGACTTTGTAGCAAGGGCTGGGTAGCCTGATGGCTTGTTCCAGCAGTCACTTCCTCTACCAAACTTCCTGACTCAGAGGACAAGCACTCAAAACAGAGTTCTCCAATAAATGAATCAATCAAGAAATGAATGAATGAATATTGCAACTATTGGCAAACATTTTAAATTCCTCTGATAAAATGTAAGAGAAAGGATGTTTTTATTCTCTTTCTAGAAATCTCCTGCTAAGAAGCTAACGAATGCATTAAGCAAGTCCCTGAGCTGTGCTTCAAGCCGAGAACCTTTGCACCCCATGTTCCCAGATCAGCCCGAAAAGCCACTCAACTTGGCTCATATCGTGTGAGTATCTCTGACCACAGACTAAGATGTGTTTTCTTTCCCTCACATGTGTCCAGGGCATTCGGGGAATTCCTTCCAAGACAAGCGCACGTCATTGGTCAGGTGCCAAGTTTCAGTTATTCTCTTATTCCTTTATCTTTTGGTAAGCATAAAAGAAATGAGGTTCACTGCTGTACCATTCACGTATATACCATTAATCTTTATTTCCATTCATCCCCATGGCCTTTCCCTATATCTCTTTCCCCTTCCTGCTGGTCCCCTTCACCCAAATAATTCCCCTTCTGTTTTCATTACACATACACACACACACACACACACACACACACACACAGCTTTCGTTTTTTAAATATAAAAGCAATATAATGCTGGCATAAGCCAAAGACCCACAAAACCGATATAAAACCCACTCTGTAGACTATGGCTAACTTACTTTTTACCTTTTTTTAAATTATGCTTCAATTAATAAGCCAGAGGAACATTAACAAGGGGAGTATCCCAGGGACCAATGTCTTAAAGTGATGACCTGCCCAGGAACTTTGACGTAAAAGCCTGCTCTTTCCCTTGGCATCACCAAGGAGACAAAACATCCAAGTTGCTCATGAAGGAGCACAAGGTAGAACGAGTCTGTGCTGTGTGAACTCTACGGAGTCACACTTCCCACTGGCTGGTCCCACTTCCAAGCTGCTGGCCGTGGAGGCAGAGAGAAAGTGGCCAGGGCCTGATGCTGACTGAAAGCACTGAAGTATAGCAGAGTAGGGTGTTGTGAGTCACGCTATACAGACACAGCCCAGGGCCTTGTATGGTCAGCACTTGGGATTGTGTGTGTGTGTGTGTGTGTGTGTGTGTGTGTGTGTGTGTACATCTGTGTATGCAGGCACGTGTGAATAAGTCTATATGTGTGTTTGTGTATTATGCATTTGTGCATGTCTGTATATGTATATATGTGTGTCTGTATGAATATATTATTTTAGTGTGATTTATAAAATATATAATTTAGAGGCAAGTTCTTTCATCACAAGCCTTTTATCTAGCACTATACAATGAAAATAAGAGAATAAACACTTTAATAAAAACCAAACACTAATACCTCCCTGCACACTTAATGCTTTTAATATGTTATTCCCAAGTATAGCTTAAAACAAAAAGATCTAGGGCTGGAGAGATGGATCAGCAGCTACTAGTACTGACTGCTCTTGCAGAGAGCCAAGTTTGGCTCCCAGCACCCACCCAGTAGCTCACAACTGTCCATAACAAATTCTCATTTCAAGGGACTCAGTTCCCGCTTCTGGCCTTCCTGGCACCAGGCATGCATGTGGTGCATATCTGTGTGTGTGTGTGTATGAATATGTATATATATACACACTACACTCATACACGTAAAATAAAAGTTATTAATAAAATATCTTCTTAAAAAACAGAAAGATCACTATGGCCATAGTTTAAAAAAACATAAATAGTATGAATTTTTTTAAAGATTCATTTATTTATTTATTATGTATTCAGTGCTCTGCCTGCATGTATGCTTGCACTCCAGAAGAGGGCACCAGATCTCATTACAGATAGTTGTGAGCCACCATGTGCTTGCTGGAAATTGAACTCAGGACCTCTGCAAGTACAACCTGTGCTCCTAACCTCTAAACCTGTGAGCCAGCTCTCCAACCTGACTTATTTATTTTTTGTTTGTTTGTTTGTTTTCTCTAGCAAAGACCATTCTGAAATAACTTACAAATTGTTTCATTAACTGTGATACAAACCACACTTTTTCATTGTTTTGACACGTGTTCCCATGCATCTGTCAGTGTCTAACTACACAAGTGCACCCCCTATGCACACAATAAACTCACAGACAGAGGCAGAGAGGAGGCAGTGGGTGGGGGCTGGAGTTTCAGTGGGCACACTGTGTCATGCACTGAGTGCCCTAGAGGTTGGGCCATTAAGAATTACAGCACAAACTCAAAATAAAACACTTACTGCTTGTTAATATGAAAAATATATTAATTTGTAAATTACTATCAGCTTAGGAAAAGATCACATAAAATGAGTGTTTATGCGGATCTAATTGCACATCCTCGTGGGATATGGAGTGTGTCTGTGGCAGGAATCGCATGCATTTGGAATGTCATACTGTCCTCCTCAAGGCACAGCTTGGTGTGTTTGTGTTAAAAATCTCATGTTCATGTCTAGAAGGTGTATCCAGTCATGAGCAGAGAAGTCAAAAGTCGGTCTAAGTTCCATAAATATAAACTAAGGCAAAGTCATGGCTTCTGCTTAATTATCATAACAAATTAATTAGAAAACACTTGAAGACTCTTTAAATCTCCTGCTTTTAACTGTGGGAAATGGAAAATATGACAGCGGTGAGGACTGTGTAGCTAGAATAGCTCAAGAAGCCTTAGCTAGAGAGAGTCTGGACCAACAGAACTCTGAAACAGCCCGGTGTGGTACTGCAGACCTTCAGTCTCGGTGCTCAGGAGGCAGAGGCAGGTAGACCTCTGTGAATTCAAAACCAGCCTGGTCTACAGAGTGAGGTCCAGGCCAGCCAGGGCTACACATGGAGGCCCTGTCTCAAAAAACAACAATAATAGCAACAAAACCAACAGCAAATCCGGTCAGGCAGCACTCACTAACTTTGCTTAGAAATGAGTCACGTGACAGAGAAAATGCTAGCGCTGTCAAGAGCCAGGGGACTTACACGTGTAGCAAAGCGACACAGCCAGTCATGAATTATTTCTTCCACAGAAATGGGCAGGGGGTGGCATTTTGGTATTTCGGAATGTGTGCTTAACTATCGTATTGCTTGTAAATGTTGCCGTGACTAACAGTCTCTGCTCTGTTCCACTTCCTTGCTGCCAAAAAGTGATACTTGGTAAGTGATTAATGCCCCCACACACTTACACAACCTGTCAATCCTAATTATAAGTAGTTACGAGATGGAAATCATGTGAGCCATACACAGCTAGTTAACTAACTAACCCAGCTTTGAACTGAGCCTTTGAGCTTATGAGAAGGGTGTCAATGATAGTTTTTTTTATAAGTTCTCTGCTGAGATTAACACAGCAAACATTCTTTGTATATTGCCTCTGAGACCTGTTGCTCATGTGGGGCGGTTTCACTTTTTTTAAGAATAAATACATTAACAACTCCCGGGTGAGGCTTAGGCTGAAGAAACAAACTTGCCATTTGGTGATGGGGGAAGGTGGGAACATTAGCCACTTTCAAAGCTGCCGTTTTCTTCTCCAAGTTTAATGTATTGAATGGTGATCCTTAAACACGGAGCAATTTGCTAAGAAATCCCAATCTTAGTTTTGCAGTGACCTGGTTCACTGAAGAGAGCTGACTGAGTTAATTAAAAAGCATTCTCGGGTCATGTGTTTTCCATTTCCTAGACGTAGAGCAAAACGGGAAAGGTTTTTTTGTTGTTGTTTTTTTTTTTTTTTTTTTTTTTGTAAAAAGAAAGCAAGAAACATAAGGTCAATCTTAACTTTTAGCAAGGTTATAATGAACGTATTTCATCCCAATTGCTGGGTTAAAATCTAACGTGCCTACCTTCCTAATCACAGAGGACACTGGGATGCAGTGATCACCCCCCTACAAAGTTAAGTTACTCACATTAAAGCACAAATAGTTTTAAGGCCCTCGTGTTGCGCCCATCGTGAAGGTGCATCCTAGGTAAATAATCCACAACTCGCAGAATGTTTTCTGCACCCTGGTTGGTAAGTCCAGAGATGACAGTGAACCCGTCGTTCTGACCTCATCCAAAAATCTTGAAATGCAGTGTGGCTCCAAGTACCAGGAAGAAGTTTCGACGTAATTTCACAGCCAGCGCTGATACTTTAAAACCTGCAGTGCTTCGCGCGAAACAGGATAAACAAGTCCACTTTCTGCTGTTAAAGGCAAAAGTCCAAAACTAACTTGGATTAATGTAAGCCCTTTACTATCAACTCTCTTAGACTACTGAAACTAAAGTCTCGTCTCCGAAATATTCTCTACTGTCAATTTCAAATGTAGAATTATAATAGAGCTAAAAATTTCCCCTTGGGGTTTGAAATATAACTCAGTCAATCCAATTGTTGCCTAACATACACAAAGCCCGTGCTGCAGTCTCAGGACCACAGAAACCTAGCACAGCATTCAGGAGGTCAGAGCAGGAGAATCAGAAGTTCAAGGTCATTCTCAGCAGCATAGTGAGTTTGAGGCTAGCCTGGGTTACACAAGACCCTATCTCAATAGGTAAATAAAGAAGTTTCCTCTCCCTGTTAATGATGCACCTTCTGAGCTCTAAATTAGTGTTCGATATCTTACATTGAACCTAAAATAAGGCAAAATGTCTAGGAGCTGAGCTAGGGACCTGGACTCTGGTTTAATCTGATGTGGGACATACGTGATAAAGAATGACAAGATGAAATAGAGATAAAACAGAGGAAGGAAGACCCGATGCACAGGGTGTATAGGGCCATGGGCAGCTCTGAGGAACACTGGTCACTGTTTTCCCTCAAGACTTATGAATACAATGAAGCTTAAAGAAGGTCAACACCATGTAACTTTTCACATGGGTCTGCCAAGTAGCACGAACAAGAGACTTGGTGCTGTCCCATCGCATCTGCACTCAGACAGAGGACAAATAAAACAGGATGTGATTTTATTTCGATGTGTGTCCTTTCCGACCAGCATATCAAAAAGGACCACCGTCATGAGGGCCCACGGAACTTTCAGAATCCTTGATCTGCTCAGAAACATGACTCCACAAGGCATCAAGACTCAGAGCCAGTGGGAAAATAGTCTCATCGCCTACTGTCTCCCTAGTGTTTCAGTCTCGGTGTGCCCAGGGAATTCTAGCTTTATACCATGAGAATAATGCAGTTGCCGTACACAAGCTTTCCCGTGGATCTTGGACTAGAGACAACACTGATTCCCGTCTTTCCCCTCCATGGATGGTGGGAAGTTTGAATTCATTACTTTGCCTTAACTTTTTCACCCACATTGTGTTTGTTCCAGGCCTCCAAGACCTGTAACCAGCATGAACGACACACTCTTCTCCCACTCGGTTCCCTCCTCAGGAAGTCCGTTCATCACTAGGAGGTAAGTTCCCAATCCTGTCAGAAACAACAATCCCTCTCTGAATAAGTTTGACAGTATAGTGAAAAAAAAATATTCTACTGTGTGAGAAATACATGCTGTTATTATCATTATTGGAAACAAGGATGTAAATGCCCATCACTTGTCCTCCGTTTCCCTCACATGTACATATGTAGAGGCCTGGGTTGGCTCTTGAGGTTTATGTAACTTCCAAAAACCTGCATTATAGCTTCCCCCACAGGAAGAATGTGGGGTAGGTATGCTTCAATTTTACTACTTACACATATACAAGGGTGTATTATTCTAGAGAATCTAAACTGACTCGTGAGTTATGACTCCAGGCATAAATGAATACTCTCTGGATGACCTCTAGAGTTCCTAAGGCCAGGGCTAAAGACCAGACCTAGAATACAATGTCCACACCAATAGTCCCATGGATCAAGAACTTTTCAAAGATGTGGTTATATGTCTTGTCGTTTTGCACAAAATCCATTCCATGTGTTCAAGGAAGAGGCAACCTATGTGTTCCTCTGTTCCTTAGTAGTAGGAACACCCAAGGCTCAACAGGTGCTCTGGTTAATTTGATGAGATACCAAGATCAGCACCAGGGAGTTATTTGGTGAATACATGGAAAGTCTCAAAGGAAAGCAAGAAGAAAGATAGGAAAAATGACCAAGTGATTGAGCATAAGACCGCCACGGCCTTGCAGGATACCCACCCCACCCCCTTTTCCCTGATAGGATGAGTAAGTACCAACTTCACTCCACTATGTTCTGGCACATTCTAGAGAAGGTTTAAATAAAAAAGACTTTTTAGTCCCACATCTAATTTTTCCCATGCATCCCTATATGTGCCCATCAGCTGGAACCTGAGATGAAAAAGCTCCCCTTTATTACAATAAGCAGAACAAAGAGAATAAGCTTCTACAGTGTTTTCAATATATAAATTAAATCTGTCCTAAATACAAACAGTGAAACATTTATACCACAGAACATGTGCAGCAAAATGATGAGGTTTAGGCATTCGGTAACTTCTTGTGACCATCCTGTTTCATAACCATCAACACATAAAGCCATCTTTTCTACAAGAAAAATCATATAGTCAATAGGAGACACAGACCTGTGCATCTATTTAGTGAAGGCTCGATGTGATGCTTAGAAAGATACTGTGTGTTTCAGGAAGCTCTGCATTCTGCAAATGCCACAGCAAGGCAGACCCCATCCTTACTGAAGGTCGTTTTATATCATTTCAGCTCAGACGGCGCTTATGGTGGATGCGTCTAGATGGATAACATGACTTCCTGTACCCTAAAATATCCCTAGAACACTTTGAGCTTTTCTGCTTCCTCTATTAACCTAGAATCCGATTGCTTCCCTTTCATCCCATTTTCAGTCCTTTTGGCTTGTTCCCTGTGAAGGACAGACTTGTATAAACGTGTGGATCTTATCACTGCAGAGATTGGACCTCAGTTTTTGTTTTTAGGGTGCTGCTCAATAAAGCTGTGTACACTGAACATCCATCCTCTCTGAGTGGGCCTCACTCTGTCCATGGGAGGTTTCATTGTCGCCACCCCTCAGGTCACTTACGTCCATTCAGCCCCACAGCTGAACCTAAACCCAGAAAGCTGTAGGCAAATCAGCTTAACCTTGGGGCGCGATCAGTAGCCCCCATTCCGAGCCTTTAAAAAAAAATAATAAAAAAAATAGCAGCCGTTAAATGCTTGTTAGGAAGCTGATGTTTCTACCCCAGAGTGAAAAACCTTAGTCTTCTAGTGGTGATGATGGTGGGTTTGCATCAGAAGGCTGAGCCAGTCTCTCAGCTCGCCCTCTTCCTTGTTATTTTATAACTTTCGTAGCTTTGTGCTAGTATGAGGCGTATGCACACCAAAAGTACCAAGCTGGCCCACGTATAATTTGCAAGACCCTAGATGGTGATTTCTAAAACTCTTGAATTAAGGATCCTTGACGAACGGTCCATCGCTAAGTGAATAAGGCAAGAACAAGGGCTTCTGAATAGACCTGAATAGACAACTGAAGAGCCAAGGATTTAACAAGCTTTAAAATTCTTCTGTCCCACTGAGCCAGGGCCATTTTCAGGTCAAAGGAAAATAATCTGAATCCACTAAAGAAGTGAGTGATTTTAGAACCAGTTTCTTACTGCTCTGGCTTCCTTTCACCCACCTGGTGATTCTGAAATTGACTGGTCTCTGCTTTCTTTACCCCAATTACACAAAGGTTGGTACAACTACATCATGCCAAAGGCATAGCTAAAGGTCCTCTTCCTTCTATAGCTAGAGGCAGACTACTGAAACATGCTTAGAGCTGGGTCCCCTCTTTCCTCACATTCCAATGGCCCTTTGCAGTGGCAGACAGACTTAGGAAAACTTCCACAGCTTTTCCTTTAGACTGAGCTGTCGGCTGGTGCTGTGACTTAGGAGTCTCAGGAACTGAGGACCATGGCAGAGTGTGAGTAACTAAAATCACTACAGTAAGACCTCACTACAAAGCCCTGGCATTGCCCCTCCACTCCTTTCAAAGCTGCCACTTGGATGTTCAGAAGGTTCTGGGCTGTGCCTCTGATGTCCCTTGGCATTCTAGAGATTTACCTCATGCAGATTGGAGCTCTGCTCCCAGCACCCTCTGTTGTTCTTACCACCTTCTGTTGTACCCCGTTCTTATACTCTTTTCCTACTAGATACTCAACTCACCCTTCCATTAGCTAAAGGAAGATGGGATTCTTAAAGGTGCTCACCAACAGTCCTGGGAAGACTCCAGGCATAATATCTGTGTGTTGTATGAACAAGCCGCCTATCGTCAGTGCTAGTTAGCAGTTAGGTCAGAAGCAGGTCAAACAACAAAGTCATGGACCAGTTCGTTTCGTTCATGCTGTAGTGCTCCATAAGATCAGCTTTCGCTTTTGGCAGCATACCTTCTTTGTAAAATCTGAAGGATCTGCCCAAATTCCTTCATAGTGTGTAAACAAGAGTTATCTACCTCTTTCCCATGTTAATTTAGCTGCTTTAATTATGGCCCATTTTCTTGCTTTAGCCATAAAGGTACAAATGGCTAATTTCTTTTACTTTCAATATTAACAGCATGGTTTAAGGATTTCACAAGTATTTTCATAGTTATAACTTATAATGGGGCAAAAATATTGACAAAAAATAACCACTTTGGCTGTTACATATGGCATCTAGCCAGACCTTACCCTTCTTTAAATATTGGAAAATTGCTTATATAAATTATGTAGTGTTCTGAATACAATCGAATATACTTATTTTCATTCTCCATTTCTTATTACTGACAGTGCATGAAGCCCTTTAGAACCCGTGAGAAGGTCACCTACAGAGACACCCACTGTGTTAACACCCCAACCAGCTCCCAAGGCCTGACTCTTCCCAGTGAGACAGCCTTTATGTGACATTTCTCTAGCCTGGCTTGGTCATTTGATTTCTTGGCTTATGTTTTCAGTTCAAAGGGGGAAAAAAAAGACTAATTCCTTGTGTCTGTTTTCGTTCTTTTCAAACAATTCACTCACCCAAAGATTCTTTAATGGTCCAGCTTTTAACCTGACTTAACAGGATGAAACTATGTTATTGGCATTTGTGATTTGGTCTTTCAAAGTGGGGACAAAATTACCCTGGATTCAGCCTTTGCTTCTTAAAGGCTCTTCCACGGCTGATGTTGTCCAAAGATGGAACTCATCCACTTTCATTAGCAAAATCAGGCAAACTCACCTGGCACTGCCTTGACAACTTTTGCAGGATCCTCACAATTCCTATGTATGTTACATGAAATCCTATAAATAAAATAACCACACTCTGTGGATAATTTCTATTTCAATTCATTTATAAGCTAAGATTTATAAGTCTTCAAAGTTTTGATTTCCATATAAACGTGTTAGCACATGATTAAAAAGCTAGAACTAGCAGTCTTCATACCAAGTCCTAACATCCATATTAATGTGTTAGTGCATAATTAAAACCGTGGTCATCCCACTTCATTGACCTTTCTTCGCTTTCTGGGATGCTTTAGTTATGTTTGCACGCATTCTTTATGGAAAAGACTTTTCTGTAGACTCTCTCGACAAACACAATTGATATGACGTGATGATAACTAATGTGAAGAAGAAAAATTGACCTCAGAACTATGATGTCTTTTAAGACACCTTGGTGTTTATGCCAGCCTGAATTGATGGTTACTTAATTTTTTTAAAGATGTGTTTATTTTATATTTCATTCATGCATATATGTGTGTGCCTGTATGAGTTTATATGCACCACGTGCCTGCAGATGCCCATGGAGGCAAAATGAGGGCATAAGATCCCCTGAAACTGTGGTTACAGTCTATTGGGAGCTACTAGGTGGGTGCTGGGAACTAAATCCAGCTTGTCAGCATGAGCAGTAAAAGCTCTTAACTACTGAGCTTTCTGCACATCCCTAACCCATTTTTATGCATAATTTTGATTTGCATATTACCAGAGCTTTATATTCCTGTCTGGGATGTTGAAATGTAGGAAAGTACAATAGAATGTTTCAAGAAACTTTCTTCACTAAAGTTATGAGAGGGCTCTTATTACTGAGTTTGTCAGTTTGACGACCTCGTCACTATTGAATAAATTAGTGAGAAGTAGTTTTTTACTCTTGAGATCTCTTGAAGAAGGAGCCGACCTCACAAGCATTCCTCACAGTCCATCCGTTATTTAAGAATCCATAGAAACTGGACTTGTGCTTGTTTTTTTTTAAATCTGCAATGATTAAAATGTTGTTTTCCTTTTAACCACTGTGATATTAAATATTCTACATTCAATGAGATCAAATACAATCCTTTGATACCATGTTAAATAAGGGGAAAACAGATTTTCTTGGTCAGGGTTTAATAAAGCATTCCAGCATAAACAGAATTGTTTTAAAACACAAATTTCAGCAAAATCCAATGAGAATTTGCGTAGAATTCACCATAAGACACCCCCAAAAATTCTTTCATTAAAGTAAAAATCATGACATCAGCTGTCAACCTTCAAAACTAGCAGTAGAATTTTAACTACATATGAAATATTTTGAAAGTGATCCTCAAAAACCCATTAATTGTCTCTACTGGTTCTTTGTTTTAAATCTTGCATTCAACATCAGAAGACAGTCCTGAATAATTTAATAAGGCCTTGGTTTAAGGAGTTATTGCTATAATTTCTGATATTCAACAAGCAAGGAGATGTTAAAGGGCAGGGAACTCATTCTGCATGGAAGAGAAGAGGCAGATATTTCTCACAGTTTAGTGAATGGTTTGTGGAATCTGAGATCTGTTACAGATACATCTGCTTTCAGCTAGAGAAAATGTTTGGAAAACATTGAGAAGAAGGAAGAAATCTGTGCTTACTGGATAAGGAGTATATGTTGAGTTGCTAAAGGGGGCAATGGTTAGAAAGCTGTTTTGGTGGAATAATGGAACATCACAGGAAATACCAACTATGAGTTTAGGTGTTTATTGGCCATAGTGGGAAGCTCCTTGGAGCTTAGGGGATAAAAATCAATATCCTGAAAAACATCCTTATTTCCCTATGGTCATAGGGAAATCAGGTCCTCTAAGACATTAATGTATCAGTTTTAAAGTTATAATTATCTGTTGTGGGCATTGTAACAATCATTAATAATAATGTATATAATATTTTTAAATTGCTGGAAGAGTAGATTTTAAATATTACAGATACACAAAGTAAGAATTTAAAATGTGGCTATGCTAATTTGTAACAGGCTTTCTTTTGGGCCACCGACCATCTCCCAAATCATGACACCGTGACTTATTATTAGTTATGAATGCTTGGTCATTTCTTGCTAGCTCTTATAACAACCTGTTCCTCTTTGTCTTCTTTTTGCCTCCGGTGTTTTACCTTTCTTTTGTTCTGTATGTCCTACTCTGTTTGTCCCATGTCCGGCTGATTGACCCTGGGCATCTCCCTCTCTTTCTCCCTCATTCTCTTCTCTCTGACTTTTTCTTTCTGCCCACCAGCCCCACTTAGCCCTCTACTGTCTAGCTGTTCAGTTTTTTATTAGACCAATCAGGTGCCTTAGGCAGGCAAGGTGAAACAAATGTAACATATCTTTATGTAATTAAACAAATGCAGCACAAACAAATGTAACACGTCTTTAAATCGTTGACAAAGGCAGCAGAAACAAATGTAACACCCCTTCACATAGTTAAAGTAGTATTCCGCAGCATAAACAAATGTAACTCATCTTTGTCTGGTGAAAATAATATTCCACAACACTAATTAGCTTGATTTAATAATTTTACAGTATACACATACATCAAAACATCTGCCCCTTTCTGTGATTTATTTTTAAAACCAATTTTATGTGTGTGCAGTTGTGCTTTTCAAACATGGCAATACTTAAAAGAAAGGATGCTCTCCTAATAGGCTGAGTGAAAGTATCATAACTTTGACAAGCAAGGTTATCTGCTAGACTCTTAAAGAATAAAATCTGACTTAAATGTACCAGAGATTTTACTATCTAAGAGATAGTTGGTATATATTATTGTAAACCATACAATTTGATCTTAATTGTAATGTACATAATTCTGATGTGATATCCATACATTCATTTGTACAGAGGGTCCAGCCTTCTGCAGGTCAGAGATGCTGGAAACAAGATGTAGGGTCAGAGAGAAAAACATACAGATTTTTTTCTGAGGGACAGAAGTTTCACTTCTATTTCATTTTTCTTCCTGTTGCTCCCTCTATTCTTTTCTGTACCCCGATATTTCCCTTCTTTCTTTTTCCTGATAACCCCTTCTACCTCTCATTCTACATCTTTCCTAGTGTTTTTCTTCTAAAATCTTTAGTTTTTCCCCTTACAGCTTACATATCTCGGCAAAATCTTTCAAGCAATCTAAAAATTACAATGTGGTTACATTCTGTTTTTTGAGTGAATGATTACAATGAACACATGCATAAAAACAACATGTTTTTATATCCCTTATGTGACTAAACATTTTTCATATTGCAGGTGAAAAACAAATTACCCCCCAAACCCACATACATTCATATCCAAGCTAGGATTACAGATTACACAGTGTAAGCAAGCAATGTATTTTTCTCAGCCAGTCCTTTTACTGGAAAGCTGCTTTTTTGCAGTTACAAAGAAAGGGTCAATTATTTTATTATTTATCTTAAATGGTAATATTATTAAAAAAATCTTAAAAGAATCACAAATATAAACTTTTATTTATGAAAAAAATCAGTCATCTCTACTTTAAATCCTCAAAGTGCATATCCACTCATAAACAGTTTTTCTATGTCAAGAAGCTGAGGGCAGAAATGGGTACAAGGAATTAGTTAGCAGCCAGCAATAGCCAGGCGCCATTGCTTCGTTCCCTGACCTCAATGAGTCCCCGATTTAGCTATTCAAAGTGTGCCTTTTTAAACTTTAAATTGTTCCTCAAGATTTTCTACCTCAAAACTATTAACAAAATCATCTTAACCTAGTCTTCCTAGCAATCTACATGTCTAAATTCTTTCTAAATAGGTGGTGGTTACATCACTAATCCGCTCCAGCAACAATGATAGGAAAAAGTCCATGATAATTATTTTAAGTACCACTAACACTGCCCAGTGAGAGGTTAAAATTTTCATACAACCCATAGATATGAGGGATGCGGTGACCAGGAAGGCAACAATCAGAGCTGTGGGCTCAGCAACAGCACGAGGTCCTCAGGGCACACAGTCCTTGGGGCTTTGCCTCTCCAATGCTCACTCAGGTATGGCTTTGCCAACCACCCAGCCATGTTCCATGAGTTCCAGTTCTGACTGTTGCTCCTCTCACACAGCCCCCAACAAATTCCTATGTTTTTATCATTTCACTATGACAGTTTATGTGACTTTAATTATTTTGTAATATCTTGTATGTGATATACATTATGATATATCTGTTCTATATGTACATGATTATAGATGTGACTTAGAACTTCCTGGAAATTCATGGCATCCAATAGTTTAGATCCCAATTATTAAATATTTGTATCTAGAACAGTCCGGTGATAGCTGCATCTTGTAAACACGGATGGTTAATTTTGTATTTTCCACAAATGTGAGGACTTAGTTTTAAGCACATTGACATATAGACTACATTACAAAGGTTGACTTTTAATAAAAACCATATTGAAACCTTAAAAACCTGTCATTTAAAATAGTTAAACAAAAAAATTCTTCTTAATAATATAAAATATCAAAAATCACTTTAATCTATTCATTAGATAGCTATTAATGACTACAGAAAATATCAGCATTTTTTTTTTTTTGGTTTTTTGAGACAGGGTTTCTCTGTGGCTTTGGAGCCTGTCCTGGAACTAGCTGTTGTAGACCAGGCTGGCCTCGAACTCACAGAGATCCACCTGTCTCTGCCACCCGAGTGCTGGGATTAAAGGCGTGCGCCACCACCGCCTGGCTATCAGCATTATTAAAACTGCTCCAAAGTGTATTTATTTTTATCTGAAACTTTGCTTTGTAGCTTCATAGCCAAGACCAGGTAACTTACGTCACTGATAACAGTGAAACACATCTGGTATGACAGCTGTCTTTCGGTAATGCTCACATCTGTATTCAAATGTGACTGAAGAATTTAGGGACAATCAAAAAGCATTTTTCTAAGATTGATTTTATTTTTAATGATGCGTGTGGGTGTGTGCCATGTATGAACATCTCCACGAGAATGCTGGTGCCCAGAGAAGCTAGAAGAGCCAGCGGCGCTAGAGCTTCAGTCACAGACAGCTGTGAGCCACCTGATAGGAGCAGTGGGAACAAAACCTGGGTCCTCTGAAAAAGCCGCACATGCTTTTAACAGTTGAGCTATCTCTGCAGCCTGGAAGCCAACCTCTTAAGAGACATCTAAACCCCGGCAGGGCTTTATGAAGTATTGGGCCATTTCCTTCACACCCCGGAATAAATGTTAGATGGATTAATGATGTCAGCCATGTGCAATATAAGTGTTCCTTGTTAAGTAAATAGCTGAGGTCAAGTCTGAGGTCACGGTAGCTATTGTGGCTCTCAAATGCTTCTCTTCTCTTAAACTCTATGGAAATCTGGAGACATCTCGAGCTTTTCAAAATCCTAAGCTATCTGTACACATAGAGTGTGGATCTAGACTAGGGCGTGTCTGATGCCAGTTTCTGGTCTCGCTGCGTCGCTGTGTTTACGCTCTTCTTGGCTTTCCCATCTTATTAACTAGCTCTCCTCCCAAGGACAGTGAAGTAGAACAGAACAAAATGCTGGCTAGGGCTGCTCCAGCCTTTCTGAAGGGCAAAGGGTAAGTTCAAGCCAGAGTGTGCTGGGATCCTCGATTAACTCAACTAAAGATGGTGGGTTTTTGTTGTTGTAAGTGGTTTGCATGTGAAAGACGATTTGACCTAGAATAGTGACTGTCTTATAACTCACTAATGGCACCAAATCATTATTCCAAGAAAACACACTTGTGTTATTACTTTCTCTACTTCCCTTTTTCTTTTATCTTTATGTTACATGACTAATGCAACTCCCCAGAAGATATTTGGTCTTTGCTGTGACATGTTTTGATGTGTTTTCCATGCTGAAAAGCCCCTTGGTCTTTGTGGTTAAAGATCTGTTTTCTAAACATTTCTCAGCATGTTGAAAGTGAATAGAATGAAGTAGCGGATTGCCTTGTCTGGTTTTGCTTGGGTTTCTCATAGAACGTCACAAGGTAGACTCCCTTTACCTGCTTGGTTTTCTGAGTGCTTTTCCTACCACAGACTCACTCCTATTGTGTCTTTATTTCTGTTCACCTCTCTTAATTCTTCTTTCCTCCTCCCCTCTTTTAGGATACAGTACAGCCTGAATGTGGCAGACAGGCTAGCTGATGAACATGTTCTCATTGGGTTGTATGTCAACATGCTCCGGAACAACCCATCATGGTTAGTGCAACATGGTTAGGCTTAGCTGCCAGCCTGTCCTTCCAGAGAGGAACAGCCTGGGTTACTGACAAGCAGTCTTGGCAAGGGGTTAGAGTCCTACAAGGCAAAGGTGAACCAGGAACTTTTCACCTAGTTCAATTAAACAAGTCTTTTGTGGTGCTGTTCTGAATACATCCCAGCCCTGCATCACAGAGTTCTCATCCTTGCTTTGTCTTAGCTAAAGTGAGAACTGGTGTGAACAGGGTCGATGATAACCGTCACCATGTAGTAATCACAGGAATCAGAGGCCCACCAGAAGGTTCTAGTCCAAGTGTCACGTTACTGCAAGAGGGAGGTGGTTCTTACTTCAAGGGTATGAAGCTGATCTGAGAAACAATGCTTTATGCATTTCAGATAGAAGCAAAACATCAGAAACCAGCAATCATTTAGCAATGATGGCATGGGAAAAATTGTCTTTTAACAGTTCTCTTACTGACAAATATATCAGAGTAGCCATCCTGATGAAGCCTGCTTTCAGGTCACAGGAAATGTAAGGTCCAGTGCTTGCATGAATCTAGTGTTAAGATAAAAGTATTTGCAAAGCTTTTTTCTCTTTTAATTGTGATATGAGAGACTGATTAAAGTTATTTCTCTTAAATAAATATTCATTTGAAATTTGAATGAAAGTCAAAGCAGACTATATTCTTATTGCATGTATGTTCTAATTTGGTTTAGACTACCATTACAAATGTAATTATTCGACAAATTTTTTACAAACATGTTAAAAATTCCAATTTTGATTGAACTGAGAACCTGTAGGCTTTGTGGTGTTCTAATTATTAAGAGAAGCTATGGGCTCCGTCCCCATAACTTGGTTTATACATCCAGTACAGCAGCTCCTTTACCTTTTCTTTATTGCAAGGCTTCTGTTTTCGTGTCTCTTCTTTTCGCTGTGCCCAAATACCTGCCCAAAACAGCAATTTATTCTAGCTCACTGTTTCAGAGAATGTAGTCTATGCTCACTTGGAACCGTGTTGCTGGGCCCATTGTGAGACACAATAGCATGGTGGCACATAGCATGCAGACAAATGGGAACACAGGAAGGGGTCTGCGTAAGGTAAAGATCCCATGGACCATCTACTAGTGGTCTAGCCCCTCCAACTAGGCACCACCCCCTGCCTTTCATCATTTCCCAACAACAACATCTTATGAAGCCATCAAGGGTTAATCCATTCATTGTTTCAAAGTGTCTAGAATCTAGCTGCCTCTGGAAATATCCTAACAGGTACATCCAAGTGCCCTTCTCTGCTACCCTGGGCATTTCTTAATGAAGTCAATTTGGTAGTCAAAATTGACTGTCTTAAGAGGGGAACCAGATGGAAAGGAGGGGTGATTAGAAGGGGGGAAGGTGAGAAGAGATAGGGTACAGTGAACGTGTGACCACAAAACACTGAATGAGAAGGTCACAATTTAGTAATCTTAATTATGACTGTGTCTATCAGTCACACAACAGACACACATCTGTGCTATGGCTCTCACCACTCTGTCATTGGACTGTGTTTCTAGAACATTCTCCTCCCATGGTTGTTTGAAAACTTCATTCCTATTGCTGTTTCTGATTCCTCAGACTGTTTTTGGAGGATTGGTACATGAGAGAAATCTATAACTGATGAACTAGTAGACATTATTTGTGTCAATGGGTATATATAATGAGCATGTTAGCTTGTAATATATATATACAGCTGCCACACTGGTTTAATTTCATCCTATCTTCTACTCCTTGAAGATTCAAAACTTGAATCTCCACCTTGCTCAAATTTCCCAAGCCTCTCAATTCAGCAGTGTCTCCTCTTTCCTTACTCAGTCTCTCAGAGCTACGTATTACTTCAATCTTATTTACAACAAAGATAATATCCCAATGCTACACAGGGACTGAAAAACCAAAACTTAATAATGAATTACTTTTTAATAATTTAAATACCATCAGTATGGAGCCAATGAGAAGACAGTAACAATGACTTCACCCTGTCCTCACCTGAGTAATTCTAGGCACGCCTCAACCACTTCCACCTCATTCCTTTGGCCTCTTCTTTATGAAGGTTGCAACAAAGAAATCTCCAAAGGGAAAAGCTTAGAATTTGTAACTTCCCTCATTTTCCCTACTCAAGTGATTAATTTTATTGACCCTCTGGTCACTTTAGACCATAGGAGCTGTCCAGCAAAAACACCTTACATCAGCTTGGGGAAAGTCAGGAGGGGTTTGCATGATATAAAGCAGGCCATAAGGCTTGACCAGTGAGGCAGACTCTGTGGGAATCGCTGCCTCCATGTTAAAGTTTGTGTCCTTATGAAGCAACAACGTCTTCAGATTGCTCATAACTTCCTCCTTTTCATTTGCATTTGGTCAGGAGTTAGTATCGTAAGATGCTGGCGCCTGTCGTGATAATAGAGGTGAGACAAGGATCTCTCACCGGTGCAGCCAGAACCCTTTGCCCTCCGTTATGGTAGGCTAGAATGCTGTGTGATAACAAGTGGTAGCACTTGCCTCGTGGTATCTTCCCTGGTCAAGCTCTATGTACATGGCTACTCCTCATCCTGAAGGTAAGCCCACAGAGTAAATAGACTCATTCCCATTAAAAATAAGATGTCATTTTAGGGATATTATCCCTTCTCCCCCATCACACGACTGCTTGCTAAGTAGCAAGCAGAGATTTTAAACTTTGCCCATCCCAGTCCATAACCACTATGCTGCATCGCTTCTTACAAACCCTAGTCAACAACAGTCCTCCAGACAGCTCCCACGGAGAGCACCTCCATCTAGCTGACAACCACCATGTGCCTGCTTACCCAATCTGCATTTCTTACTATACTATTTTACTGATAATAAAATGTAGTCCACACCCCTTGCTAGTCTCTGCAAGGAGTGAACTCACCAGGGCAATATAGAAGAGTTCACCCTGGTAGTGAGGACAAGGGCGATCTGGCAGACTGACCAACCCTGCAACCACCCAGGCCCAGAATGAAAGTTACAAGTTAGCTCACCCCAACATCCACCCCATCTGTGATCTGCTGGAGCACATGAAGGGACCAGTCCTGCAGACCCAAAGCTGCAGGATCTCCACAACACAGGGCAACAGCAGGATAACCAAGAGAGTCACAGTGAGAACCCAGCATTGACAGAGTAGCAGAAACCAGAGGCTTCGAGCCAGACCAATGACTCTGTGCAATGAACTCTTGCCAGTAAACATGTATGGACAAAAGGGTTTACTGTGTGATTCACTGTCTCACTACAGCTTCCATGATGAGATTGATTTTCCCTTCTCTCTCCCTTTTTTCCTCTTAAATTTTAATTTATTTATTTGGTGGGGGTGCTGCAAGGGCAGAGTGTGAATGTGAAGGGACTGGAATGATACAATGAATAAATAGAAAGAAAGAGAGAGAGAGAGAAAATGTGAGCTTAATGTAAGGTGTAAGGTGTGATCCGGGTTGAATGCTGGTGAGGGCTTGCACTCGGATTTCTGACTCAGGAGCCCTTCCCCTCTCCACCCTTACTGAGATGGAAGGAGCCCTATATCAACTACATAACACAGGGGAAACTGGCTTGCTCATAAATACTCTGCTTCCAAGTTAAAGAAATTCTTAAGCCAAACAAGTAAATGGCAACTCAATGAAAATGCCTGGCAGCAGAAGGATTTATTTTGGGGGGAGGGGGGTACCAGCTAACAAAAAAAATGACATGGAGAATTATTAATTATAAAATTTCAGCCTATAACCTAGGCTTGTCCCATTAGGTCTTATACTTAAATTAACCCCCTTCTGTTCATCTCCGTGTTATCAGTGGCTCGTGGCTTTTATCTCTGATTCTCATGACTTTTATCTCTTGCTGCCTCTGGGTGGCAACTTCCCCTTGCTTCTTCTCTGAGATCTCTCTGTCCCCAGAAGTCTCACCTAAGCTCTTCCTGTCTAGTTACTGGCCATTCGGCTCTTTATTAAACCAGTCACAGTGACACATCTTCACACAGTGTTGTAGTGAGGAGGTGAGCAGGCCTGCTTTTGTCCTGCCCTGCTCCTGCATAGCTAGCTTTACACCCAAAATAACAACACAGAAATTGTATTCATTTAAACACTGCCTGGCCCATTAATTCCAGCCTCTTACTGGCTAACTCTCACATCTTGCTTAACCCATTTCTAATGATGTGTGTAGCACCATGAGGTGGTGGCTTACCAGGAAAGATTCAGCATGTCTGACCTGATGGCTGGCTCCATGGCGTCTGACCGACTCTGCTTCTTTCTCCCAGCATTCTTTTCTGTCTACTCCACCCACCTAAGTGCTGGCCTATCAAAAGGCCAAGGCAGCTTCTTTATTAACCAATGAAAGTAACACATAGACAGATGACCCTCCTACATCACAGTCTGAAGGAATACTCCACAACACAGGATGCCTTCCTGATTGTTTTTAGCACTGTGTGGTTTGTAAGGGCCTTCTCCAGTGAGAGAGGATGAGTCTCACAAGGAAATACACTGAGACCTTGTACTCTCTTCCCTCTCTAAAGTTTATCAACTACCAGGACATACCAGTGATTTATGGAAAATATCTCTGGCAGGCAGAACAAAAGATTGAAAACAAATCCAGGACTTCTGCCTCTACCCACAATTGCATCCTATACACCTATTGTTTGGATGGCTTAGTATGTCACTCAGAACTCTATAAGGGAAAGTTATGGTGGCCTATATCTCTAACCCCAGAGCTGAGGGACTCTGCAAAAAACATAGCAAAAGGCCGTCAACTGGAACTTGTGTCCCGATCAGTTACTGCCTCTTGGTTAGATTCCTGGTCCCCTCTAACAAAGTTACAAGTGGCTTGTTCTTTTTCTTGAGTACCAGAATTGTACATTATACTACAAGTAGATTTATTGCCTACTGCCTTTGTAATGCAGCTGATTTTAAATCGTCTCCCAGGGCTGGGAATGTAGCTCAGTTGGCAGAGTGCTTGCCTAGCATGCATGCATCTTCAGGGTTGATCCCCAACATTACATAGATTAGACATAACGACGTTATAGTCCTAATGCCCCCCAGAAGTGGAGACAGAAGGATCAGAGGTTCAAGGCCATGCTTAGCCTATCAGTGAGTTTGAGGCCAACCAGGGCTACCTGAGACCTTGTCTCAAGAAAAATAGAACAATAAAATAAAAAAAGTTTCACAATATATTATGTTGTGGGAACCTCTTCTTGAAGGGTACCAGTCATGTGAAATTAGCACCTCTGGCTTATGACTTTATGTAACTTTAAATGTTTCTTTAAAGGGCTTGTCTATAAAGGTAGCCATAGTCCAAAATTAGTAGGGTATTGGGGCTATAATAAATAAATTCAGAAGAAGATGCAATTCACTCCATAACATGCTCCAACCCAGAACCCACTTACCCTATATGTCTATTTTTAATATGTAGGCTAAAGAATGATCGATATAACTTTGTTTATAACTTACAAGTTGTGAAGTTAGGGTCTTAATAAAGGAGTTTGGATACATTCTTAAGAGAGGCCACTGTGACAATTTCTATTGCTATAATATAATAACATTGTTTCAGAAATTTCTGCCTTTTCTTTGCAAACCACTCATTCAAAAGCCCCGAGAATAAACTTCAAAGCTTAGCTCTTTCCCTCCCCATTCATTAGTCATATGAAAATACTGCTCAGGCCCTAGGATTGCTTCGTTCTTTTCTACCTCAACTCTCCTATGCTCACTGTCTTCTAGTTTCTTCGACAGTACTGTCTATTCATAACATTTTGTTCTCATCTACTGGGAAAATATAGGATAAAATCTGATTTAAAAAAAAAAAAACACCAGCAGCAAGAACAAAAATCTTTCAGGCTGGTGAGATAGTTCAGCTGTTAGAAGTACTTGCCACCCAACTTGATGACCTGAGTTTGATCCCAGAAATCCACTTGGTGTAAGGAGAGAACTGACTTCAACAAATTGTCTTGTGATCTTCACGTGTGTGCTGTGGCATGTATGTGGACACACTTGCATACAAAGACACACGCAGACACACACACATGCACATACAGACTTACACTTTTTTAATCTTCTACTTAGGAGTTATAATACTTCTCGGTATATAACCCATTAACTGCTTACATTTTGATAGAAGAACAGCACATCAGTCTTGATAAACATCTTTAGTGTCTTTTTCCAAACAAATAGGAAAAAAAAAGCCTATTCAGAGAGAAATGAAGTATTTCTTCTAAGAATTACATCATAGTTTTCACTGACTGCCCCACGCTGGAAGTCAGGCCCACCCATGCCCAAAAGAATCAAAGAAATGAAACATCTGAGTTCCGAGAAATCTCTGCAAAACCTCAGTTTAGAAAGCCCTGACTGGGTGTCAACCAAGATCCCAGGAAAGCCATCTGAAATCCCTTGTAAAAGACTCTGATTGTGCCTTTAAGGTAGAAATTGAAGACCTTTCAAAACAATGGCTCCTTCCACTCCAGAATGCAGCCAACAGAGCAGTACTACCCATTTTAGTACAGCGTCATCTTGTAGGTTACTGACTGTAGTCTTCAAATGAACAGTTAGCACTAGAGAAAGTGCTAGGGTTGGTATTTATTTTAATGATCTACGGGCTATTTATCATTTATTTTCAACTGTATGTAACTGATGTCTTGTAAAACTGGAATTTATCAGAAGAGCATTACCGGTGTGTAATTTGAACATCCTGAAAGGCTCGTGCAGGCTCATGTATCATTTGTATGCAGAACCAAGCAATGTATCACCCCAGTGCTCATTTACACCATGTTGGGCGAAGAAAGGCCCGGGGTATGAGTTATTGCTTGTGAGACAGAATCTCATATCTTTATGGCTTACATTGCCAGGAGGCTTTTTTATATAACCTTCATACTTTATTTGCTTGCAGGTCATTCATAATAAAAAAAATACTTTTACCATGAAGTTTTTTATCAAGGATTTTTTATTACATTTTTATCAAAGCACTCACATGAGTTCATGACAAAGTCATTTTCAAGCACTTAGATGGATGGTCGTCTTGAGCTCAGAACACTGGGTACTTTAACCTGCACAAACTTTGTTGAATTAGGCAGCTATCCTCTAACATACCAGTCAGAAATGACAGATATGTTAAAATCAAACTAAATGCTCTATTGATAGGTTTGTAAGAAGAAACGCGGCCATCTGAGTCCTACATAATGCAGATATTACCTATAGGCACACATCTGCTTTCAAGCATTAGCTTTCCATAAGTCATTCTGGCTTATTCTGTTAAAATTTATGTTCAGTCAGCATTGTGATTGATATTATACATCATATGAATTCTGCATTCTAGAATTTTCTTGTGTCAAGAAAATGCCTGTAAAATATCGAACAGTCAAATGTTCATAAAACAGTATATTTTATTTCTGGTATGCAGATGATTTATTTAAATTGTTGGATTTTCTAGATTGTTCTGCTCAGAGATCTTCTAAAACCAGAAGTATCATATTCTGAAACTTCATTAAAAATGCAGATTCTCGGTTATACCCCCCAAACTTTGACCACTCCCACCCCAAACCTTAGCCACTCCCACCCCAAACCTTAGCCACTCCCACCCCAAACCTTAGCCACTCCCACCCCAAAACTTAACCAGCCCCACCCCAAACCTTAACCACTCCCACCCTCAAATCTTAGCCAGTCCCACCAACGCCGGTAGAGAGCTCAGATACTAAAGTTTCACATCACCAAGCTGCCAATTTCTTCTGTTTATTAACGTCAGTAAGTGAAGACCAAAGCACGGAGAGGAGATTACGTAAGGCAGTGAGCGCCAACAGGCAGGAGTCACTGGATCAACAACAACGATACAACTGGGTCTTTGCCCTTCCTGTTCCCTTCCGTATTTCTAATGTTGCCACCTTTTGACATGAGCTGTTTGTAAAATGAAATTAAAATGTTAAAACAATAAAATTTAATTAAAGAGAAAGTATTCTTATATCTGAAACATCAAAAATGTCACATCACTTCTCATAGGAGCCATTATTATTATTATTATTATTTAATTGATATTTTACATACCGATCCCAGTTCCCACTCCCTCCACCTCTCTCCCCACACACACTGTCCCCCCCCAATCCACTCCTCAGAGAGGGTAAGGCTTCCCATGGGGAGTCAGCAAAGTCTAGCACATTGCTTTGAGGCAGGACCAAGGCCCTTCCCCACTATATCTATACTGAGCAAGGTATCCCTCCAAAGAGAATGGGCTCATAGAAGCCTTCTCAATACGATAATTGAACTGACTGGGCAAAGGACTTACTATTGATCTTCCCAGCCACATATTAGATCATGAACCCAAGTTGAAGATCATTAATCTAAGAGATATTTGAGAGTTTGAAAATCTTTGTCATTGAAGTGGCCAAAGCCCCTAGCAGTGATAAGAATACATCAGACTCTCAGGGGCCTAACAGTCTCCTGTTCGCTTTGTTCTCTATAGTATGCTTGAGAGTTCAAACCGGCTTGATGAAGAACACAGGCTGATCGCCAGGTATGCGGCACGCCTGGCAGCAGAGTCCTCCTCATCCGTAAGTAGAACGAAAGGGCAGCCCTGTTGGCCTCCAGCATCACTGAATTTCAAAAGCCCCAGTCCATTGTTATCATTAAACCTGGTGCTAATTAACAAGAAAATTGGTGTTTTTTTCCCTTGTTCTCCTCTTCGTTGCCATAATTATGATGTCTTGGTAATTAATTCTCAGCTTTAAAAATATGCTAGCCTAAGGAACCAAGCCTCTGCAATAGTGTGGCATGCCCAACTGGAAGCCCCACTCCTCCCTCCTCCCCTTTACCCAGCCTTGCTCCCAGATGTGAGAACCTGAGGAAGGGCTGTTTGTTTTCCATTGTGCAGCTGCACAGGAGATCTGCAGAAGAGTTTGCTCTTAGAATGAAGAGCAGTTTAATTTTCTGTTCTTGTCCCCATCCCACCCTTCTCTGCATACCCATGACTTTATCTCACATGTGAATTAACATTCCTCATATTAAATAATGCCAACTCCGTGTTTTTCAGCAGCCGACTCAGCAGAGGAGTGCTCCCGACATCTCCTTCACCATCGATTCAAATAAACAGCAAAGGCAGCTGATTGCAGAGCTAGAAAACAAGAACAGGTAGGGCTTGGGGACATGTACCTCGCGTGTTTGGAGTTTCCTTACATGCCTATTTAAGGGAGGATACTGAGGATACTGCAAGTCTGTGGAGCTTCGTTATAAAAGTGTGTGTGTGTGTCTGAGTCTGTGTCTGTGTGTGTATGTGTGCATGTGTGCATGCATGAGTATGTGCATGTTGTGTGCCTCTGTGTGTGTCTGCGCCTGTGTATGGGTGTGTATGTTTATGTGCATGTATGTGTCTACGTGTATGTGTATCTGTACATGCCTTGTGTGTGAGTGTGTATGTTTATATGCATTGTGTGTCTATGTGTGTTTGTACACGCCTTGTGGGTGGGTGGGTGGGTATATGGAGGTGTATGTTTATGTGCACGTATGTGTGTATTTATGTATATGGGTGTATATTTCGGAACCATCAAGATGATTAATGTTGGACAACTCTGGACAGAGCTCATTTCCCCTTTTTCTAGTTTTCTTACAAGCTGTAGTTCAGGAAGACCTTCCAGAGTATGAGGTAGAATATATCTCTGTTGCTCAGGGATGAGCAGGAATCCCATCAAGAAGTCCTCCTATAGGGTTAAAGAAACTCTCAGGGTCGCATCACCATCATCCCATAGTCCATTCCAAAACATCTCTTCATCATCAGGTTTATCTCCGCTCAACCCAGATTAACACCAATGATTCTCTCTGCAGCACCTCCCCCAAATCTACCACTGTGTCTCCTCCACCAATGACCAACCAACCTGCCATTTTTGAAACATAAATTATATCATATTTTTCCCAAGACAAAACCATGTCTTGATTTTCCATGACATTTGGATTAAAACCCTCTCCTGTCATCATGGCAGGCAAGGTGCTAGCTCCCTGGAGTCCTGAATGCATTTTCAGCATCTGTGCCCATGACCTTCACACTCCAGCCTCCTGCGACTCCTTTCACTTCCTAACAGCCCTCCCTTCAGCCTAGGGAGTTTTTCTGTGGAGCTTTGCAAGATAGTCCCTCATCATTATCAGGGGCATCACCCTTAAGACTACTTCGTGTGTGTGTGTGTGTGTGTGTGTGTGTGTGTGTGTGTGTGTCCATCCTCAATGTCTGAAATAATCCTACTTATGCCTCCACTTCTTATTTTAACCCCACTTTCCATGAATGAAATGGAAGATCTCTAGGAACAGAGATAGTGCCAAAAACCCACATGGGCCCAGGAGTGTACCTAAAATTATAGTTGCTGGGTAAATGTGTTTGAATGAGAAAATAACAAGTAGCCAAAGCTCACACCCAGTTCTGAGTAAACTCATCACCGAAATTTGCCCATTCTATATATGCCTTGGAACAATAAAGAATGTCTCAGTCCTTTATCCCATTCTTACTGCTGATATCATATTTGATGTGTCAGTGGTGAAGGGGGAAACATCATTATTTCATGCCTGTAGAGTTTAACCTAAAATGTTTGGAGAAATGATCAAAACATCCTTTAGTATGTTGCACATAAGAATTAAGAGGCTTAGCACAATTTCATATGTTTCCTAATAAACACTCCCTTGGTTGAATTGTCTCAGAACCTGGCTATCATCATCAGGAAGCCACAAACCAGAGTGGAGGTGCTGTAATAACTATGACATCATGACTTCACGGTCTTTGAAATTACTTCTCTCTTGTTGTAGGAGCTGCGGGCCGCTTCCCACCTCTCAGCTCCCTGCCACCAGCTAGCCTTACCCGAAATAATTACACAGAAACTGTATTCTTTTAAACACTGCTTGACCCATTAGCTCCAGCCTCTCATTGGCTAATTCTCACATCTTGATTAACCCATTTCTAATAATCTGTGTTGCACCATGAGGTGTGGCTTACCAGAGAGATGCTTAACCTGTGCCTGTGTTGGGTGGGAGAATCATGGCGATTGCATGACTCAGCTTCTTTCTCCCAGCATTCTGTTCGGTCTACTCCGCCTGCCTAATTTTCTGTCCATCAGGGCCAAGCAGTTTTCTTTATTAATTAACCAATGAAAGCAACAGATAGATACAAGACCCATCTCCATCACTCTTTCCTGACCCCACCCCCCAGGCAGATGTTAATTACAGGGTTTCTCTAATTTACAATGGGGTGGGAAACAAGAATCCAGGAGGGAGAAAGAAGAGGCACTGTGAAAAAATTAGACAAGAGGAAAATAGAGCCATGGATGTCAAGATTTGCTCAGGGTAGTTACCAGTTTGTAACATGCTATCTGGTTTATTTAACACTTGTTACAGATGGCGTGGGAAAACAATTGTATGGGATCACCGAAAGCATTGATGAATGGATTTATTTAAAATGAGCAAAGACACCTAAAATCCATGCAAGGGAATAAAGGGGAAGAGTAGAGGAAGGGAAAGCCATGTGGGGGAGGGGCTGAGTGGGGACAGAAGCCATGAAGAAAGCATTGAACAAGCCAGGCAGCTGAGGGCTTGAAGCCAACAGTGTGAAAGAGCCAAGTGGACCCACAGGGCCCCACTGGGTGGCTGCAGGAAACCGGGGGGCCATGGTTGGTGTTGGACCCCGAACAGTACACAGAAAGAAGGAAAGAGTACTGCACTCCAAAATTCCCAGTTCCTCTGGAAACCTGAGCACATATGAAAATTGGAATTCAAAAGAGTTTATGCTCAGTAACAACGTCAACTTACAATATGTGCTATGAAAGGTTTTTCCAAATGAGCTAATCTGGAATTAATAAATTAATTAATATGTCAGTGAGTGAGCCACTCACGAGATCAATGAAGGAGCTAAGAAGATGGCGAGGAAGGCAGGGAAGCAGTTACCTTATGGGACAGTGAGCCCCATGGCTGACTAGACATCGGGCAAGTGGAAGCCACTCTCAGCCCTTTCATTCAGTCAGTTGCCAGCAGGCATCACCACACATACACATCCCTTCTCCAACCTTTAGTCCCTCTCCAGGGCACACACACTGTGGCTGCTAACCAGGAATTAACCATCCACCCAAATCTCTGATTAATAACGTCCAACCCAGCTTCCAGGTGACAAAAGCAAGAAAACTACCATTTGCTTTGGGTTATTAAAAACAGAGCAGTGGCGACATGTGTATTTAGGGAAACATGCACTGCTCTTCTTCCAGCTCAGCCCCAGCAACCCTGCAAGCTGGGCACAATGATTACATCATTTGTCATATCAATTTATATTAAAAAGTAATGGCTCCTGTCACCCTCCTTTCCCCACAGTGATCTACTTCACAATATCACTGTGATGCAAGCTTAGAGGGTAAGTGTATAGAGGTGGAGAGTTAATTGGACATGTCAAGATAGTGAAATTTGGCCATGAACGACCAAAGAATTACAGGAGAAATTACAAATAATCATTGAGAACTACTTGCCAGAGTAAATCCAAAGGAGTCAGATTAAGGGTAAAGTAGAAGTACCAGTATCTAAGACTGTCCATAAGGCACGGCCAAACAGAAATTTGTGCTGTAGTGGCAAAGAGTGGCCGTCAGACAGGTGATAAGATGTCTACATGTTTCTGATGGAGGAATAGCAAATTAAACAAGCAGAGAGTGTTTTCACAGGGCTGAGCAGATAAGGGGAAAAGTCCAATGGTAAATGGAGGATGCCAGAAATGGCGTTAAAATAACCAGTACAGAAGATGACTAAAGAAAGAATAACTCTTAGCAGAATTGTTTCCAGAAATTCCAGCTGAGGGTACTGCTCTCCTGTCCTGTCTGCTTTCCATTACGGACTCCAGATCTTCCAGTAACAATCTTAAGACAGCTAGACTCCCTAATGGATCACTTTTCTGTTACTCTTGTCTGATACAAAGGGAGTGGGAAAGAGGAAAGGAACGTCAGGGCCGAGACTGGTGTCTGTGAAGCATCAGGAGGACAGGTCAAACCCAGCCTGAGATCCACACCCTTCAGACCCTCTCCTGTGCCCTTTATAGATGGGGGACAAAGCGTTCACACCACCACTAGCCCATAAACATTTTATCTAGGCTGCTCCATTCTCCTGCCTTTTCTCCTCTCCAGAGCACTTCTGTTTGCGGCCTGACCCTCTGCTTCCCCGTTTAACCAGCCTTCTTCTGGGTCTGGTCCTGGTTCCACAGTCAGCAGCAAGTGCTGTAAACATTTGGACAGCCCTGGCTGGGCCTTGACACCATCTCACTGCCTGTCTCTGGGTGTTTTTATTGTGCACCCATAAGTGCATATTTATAGACCTGAGAGAGATAGAGAAAGGGAGAGGGAGAGGGGAGGTGGGGGAGGAAATTAGAGGAGGAGAGGGCAGGGGAGGGGAGGGGTGAGAGGAGAGGAAAAAAGAGGAGAGGGGTGAGGAAAAGAGGGTGAGAGGAGAGGAGGGGGTGGGGAGAAGAGGGAGGGAAAGAGGAGAGGGGATGGGGAGAGGAGGAGGAAGGAGAGGAGAGGGGAGGAGAAGAGAAGAGAGGGGAGGGGAGGAGAAGAGAGGGGAGGGGAGGAGAGGAGAGGAGAGGAGAGGAGAAGGGTGGGGAGGGGAGGGAGGGAAAGAGGAGAGGAGAGGGGAGGGGAGGGGAGGGGGGAAAAAGGAGAGGGGATGGGGAGAGGAGGGGGGAGAAAAGGAAAGGAGAGGGGAGGGGAGGGGAGGGGAGAGAAGGAGAGCTTCATCCTGCCCTCAGGCATGTATCATTCCTAGAATTCCCTGCCCCATCCCTAAGGACCAGCTCATCCATCCTAAACTCACCCCTTTGAATGCCCACTAGGTTCCACTCCTGCAGTATGGAAATTCACTCATTTTCAGGCTCAGCTCTCTAGCTCCCTAGGAGCCCTGAAGAGTGGCAGTATAAGGAGAAAAAAGCTAAGAACACATAGATCCGCCCTCTTCTCTTCCGTAAGGAAGATGAGTTTCCATCAAAGATTCCTTTAAAGAAATATTTCTACCTCGGAGTTTCAGGGAGAAAACAAAGGAGAGTCAGGGTCCAAACTTTTCACCATTGCCAGGAAAGGTGGGCTGCACTCCTGATTCTCAGATATCTGTGCAAAACTGCAACCACCCTACTGTGTTACAGAACAGTCCGGCTTGACCTAAACTGTCTATTTTTCGGTACCCCTTACCTGACTTAGAGAATCTGAGACTCCCAACAGGAAAAAAGATGCTTACCTGCCTAATTTAATCATTATTCATTGTATGCATGTGTCACGTTATTATGTTACTCCATAAAAAATGGACAATTTTGTATCAATTTAAAATTTTGAAATGCAGAAAGCCATCCCACCCCCCCACCCCCAATTTGCTCAGCAATTCTGTTCTCCTTTCTCGGTGTTTTTACTGTCTTACTGGCCCTTAGGCCTTTTGTTGAGTAGAAACTTGACACTTCCGTTTCCAAGAGTATATAACTAATAATTCTACTTAATGGCTTCAAATCTACTTACACAGAATTTGCTGTGCACAGTTGCATGTCACTAATGGCCGGCCTAATGCTCACCCAAGTGCCGGGCATTCTAGCATCAATAATACACTGACAGATCTCACTGCCTGACCGAGGTTCCACCAATAGCTCTCTGTGTCATGGGATCAATTACGATGAATCCTTCTAAGAGCCTTTCCCTGTAAAGCTGCCTTCTTTGAGATTCATTGTTAAAGCTGAAGATGGAAAGTAAAAAAAAAAAAAAAAAAGACTTCAGGATTTCTCTAATGATTTCAGCAAGAATTTTTTCCACTCAGTAAAAGAATAGGATATTTATTTTTGTCAAATGAGCATCATTTATGCTTTCTTCTCTCTCAGGCACCTCTCATTTGATATTCATGGTGTTTTGTGGTGTCAGATTATGATCATAAATAACAGGAGATACCAAACATAACACTCACTAATGTTGATACCACAGCATTGTATGACTTACCAGAGAGGATAGGTCCTAGGAATAACACCCAGCAGCACACTGCACAGCCTGCATGGTACGTGTGTGCCATCCAGACTACATAGGTGCAAGGCATCCCCAGGCCGAGGAAGGTCATATCTGTTCTTAACCTCAGGACAACCCCACTTCCCTCTGTTCTGCAGCCTGCTGTGCTCACATGTTGGGGTCCAGGGAAACACTAACACTAGTTCTTCTCTTTCTCCTCTTTCCCAAGAGAAATCCTACAAGAGATCCAGAGACTTCGGCTAGAGCATGAGCAAGCTTCTCAGCCCACACCGGAGAAGGCCCAACAGAACCCAACCTTGCTGGCAGAACTGCGACTCCTCAGGTAAAAGGAAGACCCATATTTCCCCAGGGAACATAATGTTAGAGATGTTTTTAATGTGTCTTGTGGACGGGTCTATATGCATGCATACATATATATTGTTTATGGGTGCCTTTGTGGGGAGTTGAGGTTAGTTGTCAGGAATCTTTCCATCATGCCCTGCCTTACATATGGCAGAAGTGTTCCTCGCTTGACCAGAGCTCACCGCTAGGGCTGCTGTGCCCAGCCAGCTTGCTCCCAGGATGCCCTGGCTCTGCCTGAAGAGTATTGAGGTTACCAGTGGGGCACCATGCCCACCAGACTTTTATGTAAGAGCTGAGATTATGATATCTGGCTCTCATGCTTGTGTGACAAGAGCTTTACATGCCGAGCCATGGCCCAGCCCCAGGGCTGAGCTCCTTAGCACCAATGGCAGAGCTGGCCCTTTACACAGCACTGAACCAGCATAGCTACTAATTGTTCCAATAGATCACACTTGATCACTGAGATTTGGGCAACTTTGAGAAAACTACTTTTTTTTTTTTAACTAGACACACAGAAACTGACAATGTGTTCCTTAGATCAAAAGCAAAATATCTTCACAGGAAAAAATAAATGTTCCACTTGGCTGTTTTTAGTCATTTGCTCTCTCAGACTATGTACATTAAAACCAAACACATAGCAGCTAAATAAACATTGCAGGTTTCTAAATCGAGAGATTTATATATAGCCCACAAAACAGAATCTGATTTTCTCTAAATCATGTCTTCCAAAGAGTCATGCTTTGGGGTCTGTAATCCTAGCCAATATAGATGCTGAGACAGAAGGACCATGTGTTCAAGACTAGCCTAGGTCATAATGGGACCTTGTCTTGATTTTTTTTAAGATGACACAATTAGCTCCCTGGTAGAACTCTTACACAGTACACATGAGTACTGGGGTCTGAGCCCCAGAATCTCTTTTAAAATAGGGGCTGTGTGGGTGTTCTTCCATGGATGGGGAAACCTTGTCTTGTCTAGTCTGTCACCCCTGGACATCTGAGTTGGGAGGGACTGTAAGAGGTCATGACTACTTTCTGGAGTGCGCAGCCTTCTCAGGCAGAAAGCTACAGTATTCTGTCTTGGATGAAGGCTGCAGTTGGTCGCACTACTGCTGTCCTAAAAAATGCAGGTATTATTATAGGTTCCTCTCCTGAAACTGATTTGTCACGATGCCTTGGATATGACAAGTATTCAGGTGTATTTATGAAACAATAACAGAGAAGAAAATTCCCTCAAGGAAGACCATACTTATCTTTCACAAGGAAGCTTTGGCTATGAAGAATTTCATGTTCTTATCCTTTGGTTTATGTGTGAATCTACTCCATGTGCACCTATAACTCTGTGATGTATAGTTTCTGTAGTGAATACAGGAGCAGAAACTCATCAAAATGAAGTCTCTTTTCTTCCTCCAAACAGAAGCTAAATTTACTAGGTTCCTCCTGCCCTTGTTATAAAGTCCCTGCTGCCTTCCACCAGGGTTGCTTCTCAGCTCTTCAGACACAAGAACACCAGAGAAGCCCTATAGCCCACCTGGCCCAGGCTGCAGGCCCTGCCTTTCCCATGCCTATGACTACAGCAGACCTATCAAGGCTTTGCTTGAAAGGGGATTGACAAAACTTACAGATGCTGCTTCATGTAGAGTGGTTGCCTTATACGTTGGAATAACTATATAATTCAATCAATAATTAATTATTTAATTGACAATTTAGTTATTAACAGCATAATGACTTAATTAATGGAAACAGAAATTATTCCAGAATCTTCCAGATATCTCTCTGGTTTCTATTTTCAGTCTTTTCTATTCTGACCAAGATAAATTCTTACACGCTCTACACACTATGTCCTAGAAGAGATGGAAATGAATAAAAGAGAAAGGCGGTGCTGTTTCTTATCATATTCATCAAATACATTTTAAAAACAAATGGCTGCTTGACAGTCGTGTGGAAATGGAATGGTCATTGCTCTGCCAGGATCAGGGTAGCACTTGTGTCTGCCTGAAATGTCACATATGTCTCTTCTCCTGGTCATCCTGAGAGATTTGGGAGAGGAATTTTCATAAGTAGTTTTAATGCTTGTCCTGTACCGCTTTTGTTTCTCAAAATGTTCTGTTTCACATGGGAGACAAACTATAAAGTTTGCAGGATGAGCCCAGGTCATTGAGATGTTTTTCCAGCTGATATTTCCCCATCCACCAAGGAGCCATCACAGAACAGGCACAGTTTTAACTGCCATCCTGTGCACCAAAGGTGGACACCTCATGACCTCAGCTGAGCACAAAGCCTTACTTCCTAAGGAATCTAGAATCACAAGGAACTTCCTTGCCATTGGCACTTCTTATCAACTGGTGCCCAGATGGTTTATGGTCTGCTGCTATAGTCTATATATTTCTTTATCTTGACGGAAGAACTGTCCTCTCTAGATATTTGTGCCACCTGTCACATACATCAGTTACCCCTTCTTGCTCTGTTCTAAGCATTTCCAGAATTTGGAGATTGCACAGATACACCGACACCTAGTGTACTGCCTGCACTATGGGACAGTCCGTGAGTCAGGCAAGGGGCTGAAGATTGAAGAACACAAGAGATGTGGGCCATTCATGAAGAGAGAATGCGTAATGGCATTTATTCAAGCTTAGAGAAAGCCTTATATACCTAATTGCTGCACAGTGGAAATCCCCCAGGCAGGTGGGAAATTGCCAGGTTCAAGACAGAGCAAACAACTTTCCTGTAGCTAACCACCAGGGTGGGCAGAACAAGCACAGGAACAAACAAGATGTTTACAGAAACTGCAAGCTATCCTCAATATGAACCCCAGGAGGAGGGGTAGATCTGTGGGCCCTACAACCTAGATTTAGATAGATAGATGATAGATAGATAGATAGATAGATAGATAGATACATACATACATACATACATACCTGGGAATTCTGTACTTTAGTCTTTTGTTATTTCAGACTTTCAAGAGGCCTCTAAGACAGTGACCTCTTACAAAGTTGCTTTGGTCATAGTTCACAGGAATGAACAGCATCCATGGGAAGGAACCCTTACTGTGTCTTTCCTACTCCATCCTTCCAGAATCTTTTCTTAAGAAAACAAGAAATTGGGGATCTGCTTTAATGAATACTCAATTTTATTTTTATATTAAGATCACTCAGACCGTTCTAAATGAGTATGCTTCCCTTTTTACTTAAGTCACAAGGAAACTGAAAGTCACATTAGCAGATCTGACATGGTGACAAATGGACACTCCCCATGTGCTAACCACCTGATACTTAGTATGTGCTGGCTCTATGTATGCTGTGCCACTGAAGGCAATAGCAAACCTGGGAGAAAGGCTCCATTATTCTCCCTTCAGAAATGTGGAAGCTGAGATTCAATAAAGTGAAATGGATGTGGCAGGTATCGTGGCCCCAGACCACTAAGGATATATGTATATGCTTCCTAAGGAAAACATTCTCTTTTATAACCATGGTCCAGTCCTCAAATTCAGAAAGTGATTGAGGATATATGGTGTTATCTCCTACGTAATTCTTATTAAAATGTTACTGCCCTTAATCTCTCTTCAAAGAAATTAGATTCTAACACACAGACACTAGATTAAAAACAATCGCATGGAATTTCAGAATAAAAGGCATTTATTTAGAAATTCGTGCAGTTAACAGAAGGAAATCAGAATCACTATTTAGTCTTCGTGTTGTTTGACCACCTTGAATGTGGAGGTTGCAATATCCGTTGGTGATTGGGCTACTTTTCCTTCTGCCTCATTTTTCTTTTGAGGGTTGTTTTCATACCTCTTAATGTCCTCATAAATGATGGAGTGCAGATTGGTTTCCAGGCTGCTGACCATTTCTGACAAGCTCTGTAAAGCGACCACTAGCTTTACTCCTCCTTTTCAGTTACAGAACAAGGGTGTGGCAACAGGTTATTCTGACTTCACTTGATGAAACCAAGCCCAAACCAAGTACTTCAGAATGGTTATAACCAGTAAAAGCCATGACTGGTTCATACACATATGCTAGAACAAACTTTAGTTTGCATCCCTACATCAGATTTCCAAAGGTCTTAATAAATTTTATAAAATTTATAATAATTGCTTTGGATTTTGAAGATCTGTATGGCTGGCCCTTTCCTGATGGAGAAGGGTCATTTGTCTATGTGTTACCTTCATTGGTTAATAAAGAAACTGCCTTGGCTTTTGATAGGACAGCAGCTTAGATAGGCAGAGTAGACAGAACAGAATGCTGGGAGAAAAAAGCAGATTCAGGCAGTCACCATGATTCTCCAACCTGAGACAGATGTAGGCTAGAATCCTTCCTGGTAAGCCACCACCTCGTGGTACTACACAGATTATTAGAAATAGGTTAATCAAGATGTGAGAGTTAGCCAATAAGAAGCTAGAACTAATGGGCCAAGCAGTGTTTAAAAGAATACAGTTTCCGTGTAATTATTCTGGGGCTAAGCTAGCCGATGGCTGGGAGCTGGGTGGCGGGAACCGGCCTGCAGCTCCCTACTACACTTTCCAGTGACTGTTCAGTTTGTGTTTGATTTCTGAAGCCAGAAGAGCAGAACAACACCAACAAGATAGTAAACACAATGTAGGAATGCCAAGAAGGGTCTCTATCTTGCTTACATGCCGTGTGACTTCTCTCAAATAGCAGGAGCCCTCACATTACAATCACTTACCCATCCGGAAAGGTGCTTCCCTTGGTAACACTATCAAAGACTGGATGGGCACGCCCATTTAGAGACAGTCAACTACACACCCACAAAACCAGGAAGCGAACTGGCTCAGCCTGAGTGGTTTTCTGATGATGGTGACTTCTTCCTTAGACAACGCAAGGATGAGCTAGAACAGAGGATGTCTGCGCTCCAGGAGAGCCGGAGGGAGCTGATGGTCCAGCTGGAAGGGCTCATGAAGCTGCTCAAGGTAAAGCCTCTTACATCTATGTCTCTGACCTACACTGCGCTGTTGTACAATTGCTTGCAATGACTTTCCAGTTACTACATACAATTTCTTCCCAAAGTGTTGTGAGCTCAAATGAAACAGTAGCAGTCCATGAGTGGTGGTTCTCGATCCACCCACTTTCTAGAACTAGACTGCTAAGGACCACAGGGCAAATTCTTTGCCTATTTTCAGTCTCTTTACGCCCTTTAAAATTATAAAACTGGATTTGCTGATAATCGCCTTTGATCAGTTTTAGCAGTTCGGACTAGCTTGAACACAGACTAACGTCTAATTCGTAAAATTAGGAAATGGTAACTAACAAGTCGACAATAACAGCAAATATTTTCTTGCATTTCTGTGGCTCCAGTGAGTCACATGACTTCCACGGGTCTCAAGTGCAAACTGTTAAGTGTGAAAGGCATTACATGCTGGAAGCCCTGTAGAGGGCAGCAGGCTGTTGCTTCCTTGGAATAGCAGTCTCCTTTAATTAGATCTCTGACTTCCCCAGTTAACAGCAGGTGGATAGACACACGGCCACTTGGGCCAATAGCACTGTCAGTGCTCCATGGTCATCTGGTCCAAGGGAAACAAGTGGGAACCAATATAAACAGGAACTTCCATGTGCCGAGGGCAGCACTCACTGTGAGACGGGAATTTCAGGCTGGTTTTCAGTCTATGCATTTCTCACCCTCCCCCACACTAGTATTTGTGGTTTCTCTGTGCCCTTTCTTTTTCTTTTAATTTCTCCTTCTGTCTCCTTGCTTATTCCCTTCTCTCTTTCTTTTCTCTTTCTTTATTAAATTCTTTTTAAAGGCAATTTTGTGACGCTTTTCTGCCCCAGACACTGTACTTGCAGCTCTTCTTTCCTTTGGTTTCTTTGCTCCATTTTATAACTTAGCCAACAGTTTTGGCCGTGAGTCCCTTCTTTCATAAAGCATTTGGGAAACGTTTTATCGTCACTCAACAAAATTTACTTCCAGTGTGCTGGACATATACAATGTAGATCTGGGGATTTGATGGGTTGATATTGGTTCTGTCTTTGCTAAGACTGGATCATTAGTAACCTGTTTCTAGCCTATTATCTCATTTGATGCAACAGAACATCTCTTTTCTGCTTCCCTTTGAAAATATGTCGAGTGAAAAGTACTGAGGCCGTCTTGCCCTTTCCTGAATGGCAGGAAATTTTGACAAATCTCTCTGCTGGTGTTCCTGTACTTCTTCCACTGTAGTGATGAGATGGGAGTCTACTGGCCAGCAGCCACTGTGGGATCAATCCCACCCAACTGAACAGATTTTGTACCAAGACGTACAACTACTGGGATAGACAGACAGATCAGATACACGGAGGAAAGGAATGGGGGTCTGTTGTCTCAAATACCTAAATAGGCTTGGAACTAAAGTCACAGGGGTGGCAGAGCCAGGAGAGGTGATCAAGCCATGTTGACGCCTCCGGTCTCTTGCCTTCCTTCCCTGTGTACATGCCTTGGTTGGAACCTTGGGTAATCTAATTGTTATTGATTCGATCTTTCTGTAGGAAGAAGAATTGAAGCAGGGAGTAAGTTATGTCCCTGCTGCAGGTCTTAACTAACAGTGGAGGGACGCACGTCCTGCTGGCGTTCTCATTGCTTTGGCCTCTAATGTATGTTCGTGCTTCAGTTTGGAGAGAGAAAAAAATCATACTAATTTGCTTCCATTTCTATGTAGTGCTTGAATTGAGATTATAAAATTCGGCATTCTGTTATAACTGTCACTGGTTTCGGCAACAAATGAAGACCTCTTTCATGTTTAGAAGGGAGAATGATCTGTGATTTGTTGGGGAAGTTTTAGATTCCCCAAGGGTGTTAAGTTTCAAATCCATGGTATGCTTTTTGAGGTTATTGACCAGACCCTTCTCTTAGTAGAAGGTCTGTCACTAGAGCTACACAAACGTTAAATGTTGTCTCACAGGCTACAGCCTACAAGAGCAAACCTCCACACTGTGAACATTTGGTTCAGCTTCCATTTCTCTGAAAGGGCGTAGAAACTCTTTTCATAAGAATCGGGTAACGAGTCCCTTTCCATCACATAACTACGACACCATGCCCTCTACCCTGTGCCCTGTATTCAATTGTGTAAGACCGGGCTTCTAGCTGCCTGTCTTCCTCGTGTTTCCTCCAAAGCCATTTATTAACAAGATTCTATGAAGAATAGGTAATGTCCTTTCCTCCCATCCTTCCCAAGGACCTTTCTACTCTGTGGTTTCATAAGGTCATTCCACACATTATTTTTTTTCTGGAGATAGAGGCATCATGACTGTCTGAGGATGTCACCCCCTGAAACCCTGTGTGCCCTTGTGGTTAGGTCAGAAGCAAGCAGAAGAACAGCACACTGAGAGGAACTACACTAAACTAGAGCAAGAGAAACACAGCTTGACTACCTGTGCATGTACCAAAGCATATGATGATATCCCAGGTACCCGCATTATTTCAAGATTTCACATTTTATCCTTGTTAAAGAGAGCTCCAACCTGTCCAGTCTCAATGGGTCTGTTAATTCTTCTGTATGCTCTTTCCTATTATTCATTCTGTGTGTTTGTGTGTAACAAAGAATGTTTGCAAAACGCTGGAAACTTTCTAACTCTTCTTTCCAAGGGTCTGTAAAGAAAGAAAGGAAAAGAACCATGTTAAACAAATCTGTAACTCAAACAATAAAGACAATGTGCGGCATTATTTTGTATATTATGAAAAAGTTACTTTATTGGACTGATGCCAAGTTTTCAGCAGGGATGACTCCCTTGTGTTAAAAATGCCCTGGATTTGTAGCCTGTATCATTGCCCATCCCTGCATCTCTGGGGTGTGGCCACTGGACTTAGATCATGGCAGAGCAAATGCCTCGTCCTTGATATCTCCCTTTGCAAACAGGCATGTACATGAAACAGAAGATGCTGTTCTAGTCTAACTTCCTTCTCCTAGAGAGGGCACTTGTCTTGCTTTAAAAACCATTTCTCCCAGTGCCCCTTCCCTCCATTTCCCAAGCAGTATACTCTGAAAGGCTCTGTGGACCAGAAAGTTAAAGGCTGCACAGAGTCAGGCTGTGGGAATGACTCTTAGGGAGGCCTTTGTCACCTCCCTCTCTCTGCCTTTCCTGTGGAGCCCCGCCACGCCTCTGCACTTTGAAGGGTCACAGCGGTTGATAGACGTGATCTGTCAGTCAGTGCCACCCAAATGTGGGTAACACATGGCTTCACTCCCATCTGCTTGGTTTCTGCTCAGGCTTCTCCTTAAGCTGACCTGAGGTCAGGGTCACTTACACCAGAGCATATAAGCAGCAGCTCCACAGAAAGGAAATAGAAGAATGGGATGCTAAGGAAGAGAAAATGGGACTATGTCCCCTAAGGGGACAGGCTGTTCTTCTTAACCCTGAGCAACAAAACAAAAGAGGGAAATAGTAAGCCGGGGTTTTATCAGCAGAAAAATACCACTCCTCTGAAGCTCAGAAAACCTACTGCGTTAAAACTAAAGCAAGCCTTTGTTGAGAGCTTTATAGAAAGTATTGAGCAATACAATAGAAAAGTGATTGCAAGTGGTCATGGCTTATGCTGACCTTTAGTCAAAACTAAAAACGTAGAGCCCCATAAAATCTAGCCCCACTGAGTTGAGCCTATGAAGAAAATCAACAAATTCCTTCCAAATCGAGTTCTCATGGAATAACATGATCTAAGGAGAGAATTTAGAGGTTTTAGATGGGCATCTACTTCTAAATTCTGTTTTATGAGTCTTTCCCCTTCGGGAACATTCTCTCTGTAAAAAATCAAACTCTAAATCCCCCACACAACCAATCATGCTTGATTTAATGGCCTCTGCTTTATCATAAATCTGTGTGGTTCATTGTAGTGTTTTATTATGCTGGTGTTTATATTCCTTACATATACTGTTTCTTGTTATAGGTAATGCATGAAATGATCCCCCTTGAGGAGAAAACATGAATTTTAAAAAATAGTGCCTGTAATATAATATGATTATGGTATCACAGCAATAAATTGTGTTTTTTACAAAACTTGAATCAAAGTTATCCTACCCTCTTTCTTCCTTGTGTACCTTCAAGATTTATTGAAGGAGCTATAAAATGAGCACTCATAAAAATATCTTAAGAGTGAAAACAGCTGCCTGTAGTTGCAGTAACAATATGGTCTAGAAGCTTCTGGTATAATCCCAGTCCCAACTATTATGTATTTATCTAAAACCAAGTATCTTAACTCAGTTTGCAAAACAGAGCCTCAGTCATTTTCTTAGAAAGATCCCAGCAGTTCAGCCTGAATTATAGAGGCCCCTGATTGAGCTCACAGCAATAAAGAAACGGGAAAGTAAGCTAACCTAGTGGCCATCTCAAGCGCTCTGATAGCACGCACCTCACAGGATTACTGTGGCTATCTTAAAAGACAGTGGGTGTGGAAGCATTCTGTGCAAATGCTATCTGAATAGCGAATATAAAAACAAATATCTGTAGGCATATGTGTACAATCACATATAAACTTTTCAAATGTTGGAACATGCACATCTGTTCACTTGGTTCTTTTCCTAACAGTTGACTAACAAAGTCTCAGTCTGTGGAAGAAATGTGAACACGGCTTTCAGTTTGTTTAGATCTCTTGTAAGAGACACCCCAAGTGGGCTGGAGAGATGGCTCAGAGGTTAAGAGCATTGCCTGCTCTTCCAAAGGACCTGAGTTCAATTCCCAGCAACCACATGGTGGCTCGCAACCATCTGTAATGAGGTCTGGTGCCCTCTTCTGGCCTGCAGTCATACACACAGACAGAATATTGTATACATAATAAGTAAATAAATAAATATTTTTTTAAAAAAAAGAAACACCCCAATAAGATTGTCTGGCTTCCGTTAACATCAGATATGTCCCTAAATGCACAAATTTCGTAGTATTTGCTATCAACACATTCCTGAGTATATTTTTAATAGATAGTAGTGTGAGTGTCTGGGAGTGCCAATGCCTGTGTGTTACACAACATACTACAGATACATCCTGGAGGGGTAACAGACACACTGCATAAAGACATAATTGCTGTAGAGTACTTAATACTCAAGAACCAAAATCAGGTTGTCTCTATTTTCAGGAATCTTTCTTTCTTTGGATTCCCAATAAGGGTTAACTTAAAAACTATTACATTGTAATCCTTGGAATCAAACTGCTCCCTGTTTGGTTGGGGGCAGAGTCTTACATCATTCAAAATTCCATGTCTTTCTCTCACTCAAATGTAACAGGGAATAAGAGCAGGCCACACACAGTCAACCTTCCAGCCTTTGTTTCACCTTCCGCTTTATCAGCCTTCCTCATTCTATCGGTGGACTTCCTACAGAGCTGATAAGTCCTCCACAGAAGGCTGGGGGAGGAAAGTTTATATAGTGTCTGCATATAGAAACTGGTATCTAGTATTCAAAAATATATGATGTACTTTATCAGACTATATACCACACACATATTATATATATATATATATACATATATATATAATCTTATTTTTAAAGTTATAGCTGATTGATTCTAGAGAAGTGGAGGGAAAACAATCTCTTTGTTCAAAACCCATGGACATCGACCCTCTCATTCAAGATACCATCTACACTGAAGGCTCCCAAGTCTAGTTCCTCCTCTAAGCTTCCTCGTATCTCTGCCTTTAACATGGATCCTGGTACCAGCTTCAGCACCAGTGGTCTCTCTGCGTGTCTCTTCTGCTCTTTGCAAGTCCCAAGTCTTGCTCAAACTTTTTTAAACCTCAGACACCCTTTTCTCTTCTCCATGCTGCCGCCTTTCCTGCCCAGATATCTTCTGCTTAAAAACCTGAGTCAAACAACGCCTCATGGCTGGCCATTCGGAATCAACCATGTCTTCAGTTGCCCGTTATATTTTGTACACAGCAGACCTTAAAAAGCCCAGTAATCATAGCGGTGATGGTGGCAGTTGGTGACTTTGTGCTTCCTCATTTTCCCTGGTTGTAGGGTACTACCTGTCAGGGGCAGGCTGCAAGATGCAGGGCCAGGTAGCATCATCATCAGCCAGACCGTGAAGCCAGACTGTGCAGGTTGTAATAAGAGGATGGGGGACAAGCACTCTGCACTTCTCCAGGGTCAGTTTGTTCAGCAGTTACACATGTGTCCCTTTCCGTGAAGAGTCCTCTATCTCTAGAGCTGAGTAGAAGCCAAAATACATTCTGTAAGAAAAGAAATGAAAAATGTATGGATCTTAAAAATTGATGTGAAACAGGTGGATTGCAGTCAGAAGATGCATGTAGAAATTAATTTTTCATTTATCCTCTAGGAAGAAAGCTATTTTACATTGCCAACTGTGATATATGTTTTCCTTCATCCATAAATCAATTCTCCTTGGGAATGTTGGATCCATATATTGATCTGCATGGACCATTGTCTTTTAAGTCTTTCCACCATAAATCATGAAGTCATTTCTAGGGAAAAGTTTTCTCAGGGAATTTGCAGAAACTTATTCTAAAGTTCATGGTAGACAGCCATGCTGGATGACCAGGCTACAGAAAACCTGTGAAAACGAAACTCAGTGATCTGTCCCATTGCCCTTTCAGAGAAACCAGAGAATCCATTTTCTATAGTAGGTGCTAAATATCAAACTGGGCAGTGTCCTATCATAGAGAGATAAAGTCATGGTTACCAGGCAACCAGGATCCTACTCTGAGAACTCTGGGTAAAAGATGGACATGACGTGGGAATTGCAAATTGCAGAAAAGATGGAGACAAATCATTTTGTCAACCACAGAATCCCCCACCAAAACTATTTACACATCCAGACTGCTTGAAATTGCAGCAATTAGGTATTCACTTGGCTATGACTTGGGCGTGATGTCTATTAGCCATTCATACGCTGGTGTAATTTAGATTCGGCTGGCGATTTTTCTCATAAGAAATAACCACAGCCAGTTATTTTCCTCTAACACAGATCCACTGTTGGGAGTTTTGGAGACAGGAAACAGAAAATCAAGGGGAAAGTTACTTCAGGAATGGGTACGAAGCAGGAAGATATGGGGATGGAAAGGTTTCAGACATACACACGCCCAAGAGAACTCGGTGCACTATAGAAAACAGTCTCTCACCTGGAGAGACGAAGCCAAAGTACACACCTTTCTACAAATGTCACCAGAAGGAAGAGTCGCATGGGCACAGCCAAAGGACTCTGGCACAGAATCTGTGAACAGAACTGGAAGCACAGCCCTAGCACTGCCTGTCGAATACTGCAGTGTGGCCATACCACCATAGCTGAGAGCACTGGGTGCAGCCATATTGCAGAATTCTTCATGTTTTCAGGCTTTTGAAGAGTAACATGATGTACCTAAACCAATAGTCTCACCTCTTATTGGGGTCAAATCACCAGTGAAATGTGTGCCTGTTAGATCTGTTTACAGATAAGAAATTATAGACCTGGCTGACAGCCCAAAGGCCGTCCAGCAGCACTGGGCACCCACACCTCTCCACAACCCAACAAGGAAAATGTGTTACCTGCCCTGCCACAGACCCAGAACACTATGCTGTGGTCACAGTGGAAGCTTCTCAGTCTTTAGTTGCTAAAATTTCCAAAATTAATAAGATCGAGCTGGAAGCATGTGGTGCTGGTCACATCTTGAGAAGACCCTGGGGTGCTGGGAGAAAGCCCCAGACTTACAATCTAAGCTTACCTCTGCCTCTTGTTACTATGGAGATCTTGTATATGTCAGTTATCTTCTGAGCCTCATACCTGCTGAATGAGAATGATAACATCTCATTGACTTGTAAGAGGGTTAAAGTGCTTTAGGGATTTCAAACTGCTATTCAAATACTGTTTTATCCCTTTTTACTATATTAGAAACACAAAACACAACTGTGTGTGGTAAAGTGCTCTATACCCTGTAAAATGCATACAAAAAACCAAGTCTTTGTGTGTGTGTGAACTTTCTAACTAAAAACCCTGGCTTCCTAGGGTCGAATTGGTGACCCATGCTAGACCACCAAGGGAAGCCTATTTTCTACCACCTCACTTCTCTTCCCACCAGTCACAAATCCCCCCTGCGACTGAAGTCTTTTTGGTATTGAAGACAGATAAGAAAAGCTCAGAAGTGCTTCCTAAGCACTACCTTGGACAGGGTGCCCAGGAGGGCCGGCCAGACCTAGACACCCGCAAGGCACCTGAGCAACATCTATTTCTATGATGAACGCTCCACCAGCCATGGTTCTTAAAGAGTTCTGCAGCCCAGAGGACTCAGAGTCTCTGGGCTCAGCCATGGGCCCAGCTACTGTCTCTACCTCCCCCAGGGTGATCGTTTCCACTTTCAGAGCCCTGGGATATCACAACTGCACACTTAGAGTGATTATGTCCCCTTCCCGGGACATGGGGAGAGATCCATGGGCCATAGATAGATAAAACCGTTTGGGCAGGAGAATGGTCAGTTCCACAGAGGAGTTGCTCCTCATTGACATGGGAGCTCGAAGTGCAGGGTTATCTCAGATGCAGAAGGTGTCAGAGAAACGGCTGAGATGCTGTTTTCTGGGAAGCCCAGGCCCCTCTTTGAGCAGGCTGAGGAAAGCAGGCAAAAGCATCACCACCTGAGTCCTCCTCCCCGTGCCTGGACAGACCATTGCAAACAGGTACTGTTACAAGTGTACGGAGAATCCCCAGCCCATGGGGCAGCACATGAGTTCTGGGCTGTGCTCTGCTTTGCCTTGCTTGTGTTTCTGGGTTTTCTTCGCTTTAGAGATTTGACAGTTATGTAATCCTGCCGAGCCCGGGAGAGCTAACAGCATGGCATTTTCCAGCAATGGTGTGTCCGCGGGTGTGGTGGGGGTGGGATGTTTAGCTGCAAGCAGTTAAAGCAAACGTCTAAACAGAATATCCCAAAGCAGGCTTTCACGCTGCCGGTCTAAGAATGTGAACAGGTAGGCAATTGCTCTCTGGATTTTTCTGGAAAAAGAGTTCCTACCATGGTTGGCCAAAGTCAACAGCCTGGGAGGGAACCACTAAGAGTGCATGGTCGGCTACTGTGTACTCCAGGGACTCCCTGCATGTTTTACACGCATGCTTGACTTTCTTTCCTTTCTACTAATTATTGAAACCAGGAGTCTGTTTCCGAGGACCTCATTGTAAAAAATAAGCTTTACAATTAAAGGTCTCATGCCAAAGATCTCAATGCAGAAATGAGTGTTCTAGTTGTTTCCTACTCTTTTTTTTTTTTCACTTCTTTTTAAATCTTGCTATTATCACTCTTCTGCTAAACTACCGCTTTCTCAAATGTCTAAAGAAAAGGGTGTTCCCTCAGAAAGCAGTAACCAAAAATTAGAGACCACAACTCTTGCAAATCAAAACCTCAATGAGACAGCGCCTCCTCCTAGGAAGAATGACTATTATAAAAAGGACAAAGGCTGACAAGTGTGGGCAAGGTTGTAGGGAGAAGAGAACACAGTTGGCAGGAATCTAAGTTAGTACAGCCACTATAGAAAATAGTAGGTTAGAGCTGTCCTGTGATTCAGCAATACCCCTGAGTGAATTACCCAAAGGAAATGAAGTCAGGATAACAAAGAGATATCTACAGTCCCATGCTTAAGTCAAAAGTGACCATTAGATCATGAATGGATAAAAAAAAATGTACTGAGTGAGTGTGTGTGTGTGTGTGTGTGTGTGTGTGTGTGTGTGTGTGTTGTAGTGGAATATGATTCAGCTCACAGAAATCCTGCCATTGCAGCAACAGGGGTAGAACTGAAGATCATATGTTAGATATATGTTAAATAAAGTAAGTCGGGTACAAAAAGATAAACCTCACGTAAGTTTACCCATATATGAAATATACAAAGCAGGTGCTAAGAAATGGAAAGTGGAATAGTACTTATCAGAAGTTGGGGACAGTAGAGCAAAGGAAATGATGGGGAAACATTGAAGGTTGGGTACTGAGACTCAGTTAGGCAAGAGCCAGACGCTCTGGCACTATTCTGAATGGGAGGATGACTACAAATAACAGCCGTGTGCTGGTCATCTCAAAAGAGGCCATGAATTTGAGCGAGACAAGGGTGGGAGAGTACATAGGAAGGATTGGAAAAAGGAAAAGGAGAGGTAAATAATATAATTATATTTCAAAAAATAAAAAATATATATTTTTAAAAAAGCCAAAAGAAAGCATTTTGAATGTTTTCATCTTGAAAACATGATAGACACTTGGGAGGCAGATGCATTCCCTGGGGTTGAACATTGCATGACATGTACATATGCAAAATCACCAGTTAAAATCAATTAGTAAAGAAAAGAATAAAAGACACCAATATTTCTTTTTCTTCTTCCCCATTCAGATCACTCATTTGCAGAGTAATGTCACAATGTCAACTTTTATTGTAAAGCAGAGATTAAGCAGTGTACATCCCAGTGCAATTATTTGAGACAATATATGAAATATTTTAAGACATATTCTGAGTTGTACCTAAAGATGAAGCCAAAGCAGTTTGGATATTAGGGAACTAAGATACCACATCTGTACCAGATAGTCTCCCAGTCCATGGGGAAAACTTTCTCCTTTGTGTCTTATATTCTATGTAGACATGCTTCTTAGAGAAATAAGCACACCTTGCAATCATCTGTTTAATAACAGCTTCATAGCGAGGACAAAGGGATCATACTGTAGAACAATCAATATGAACATAAACTTCAGATTATGTATGATGGCTTGCTAGATTAATCTACACATGCAGCTAGGTTTAGGGTAGTCTCCTTGGTTTCCTGAGATTTGCTCATATTCTGGAATGTTGTTCTCACTGTTGTTAACCTGGGACTTGAAACTTTAGAGAAGGCATATGGGCTTTTCTTGTGAAAGCAAACTAATGATGTGTCTTGTTTCTGCAGACCCAGGGGGCAGGCTCCCCTCGCTCCTCCCCCAGCCACACCGTCAGCAGGCCCATTCCCATGCCCATCCGGTCCGCATCTGCCTGCTCCACCCCAACGCACACCCCTCAGGACTCTCTCACTGGGGTAGGGGGAGATGTGCAAGAGGCCTTTGCACAAAGTAAGTAGTCTCTCCTTTCCTGTGTTCTGCGTGTGCCTGGCAAACACTTCGCCGAGACCCATTGAGCAGAAGGCCATCAAGAGTCATCACAGCCTCACGTGGACACTCACAGGAGTGTCCAACCTTAGGTCCATTGAGCAGAAGGCCATCAAGAGTCATCACAGCCTCACGTGGACACTCACAGGAGCGTCCAACCTTTCGGCTTCTCAGGGCCACATTTGTCATCTCCAAAATTCATTCTTGAAAAGCTGTAGAGTCGAGTTACAAAGCAAACCTCATAATGTATAATGTAAGTTTGTGGTTTGGGGCTGTGCTGTGTTCATGACTATCCTGAGTCGCATGTGTCCTACAGATTATGGGTGGGACATTTCTACTATGGTGTCCTATATTTTGGCTCAGAGCCTGGCCTATGCGTCTGAGAAAGCCACTCGGCAGCTCTTCCCTGCCTCCCCATTTAGTCTTCTTTCATCTTCTCTTGCCCCGCCCCACTTTTAGTAAATCTTGGAGTCTCGGGGCACAAGAACTTCTTTACAACTTCAGTCCACCCTGATACTCTTATTTCATATCATCATCAAAGTCAAGACAGAGATTTAACAATCCCAACTTTGAGCTGATGAAGGACAAGTCGTCATTTTACAGATTTCACACTGAGATGCTCTAGAGGGTTGGATCCTGGCTTCTGTAATCAGGGATACAAGACTACGGTTACCCTCAGTAGAAAAAGAAGAGCTGGCGATCAGCCTTCTCCACAGAGGACCCCTGTCTCCCTTTCTTCTCCCACTGATAGATAAATAATTTGACAAAAACAGCAGAAGAGATAAAGCATTTATTTTATCTCGCAGGTCAAGGCAGGCATCAGGAGCTTGAAGCTACTGGTCACAGCCTGGCCAGAGTCAGGAAGCAGGCAGCGGGACACGCGTGTGCTGATGTCACGTCACTCTCTCCACTTCATACATCCTAGGATCCCCTTCCCAGGGGATAGCTCCAACTATTAAGATGGGTCTTCCCAAATCATCTTTTTAAAAAAAAATCAAGATAATTCCTCACAAACATTCTCAGAGGCTAAATTAATCTAGATAATCTTTCACAGGTGTGCCTAGTGGTCCATTTCCAGGGTGATTCTAGATTTTTATCTAATTGAAAAGTACTACTAATCATCATAGGCACCCCAAACTAAGTGATTTTAGCCTTCCCCTTTCTATCATTTTACAAGTTTATAGCTATTAAGAAACCCCCTTCCATTAAGTCTTTCCAATCAGGCCAATTTCACTGCTAGAAGCGATCACAACTAATGCATGGGCTCTTCCCACCATACTTTTTATATATAAATAGCTATGCACATATGCGGATACAGCTCATAGACTCTTCTTCCTTCACACACATTAGAACTTCGTCTACAATCTCCCTTTTCTTTAATTTAGAAATATATTATGAATATCCTGGCTATTTTAAATCAAAGAAAAACAGAAATCAAAGACAGAAACTAATAGATTGGTGTGTGCACCAATCAAATTTCATAACTTCAGCTATACATAAAATATGGAGGCTTGCCTCCCTAACAAAACAGATAATGGGAATTAGAAGACAAGAGAAGCATAAATTGCCAACAGAGGGAAGATGTGCAACCTCACTAATGACCGCAGAAATAGACATTTTAATCAGAATCATCATTTGCCTAGTAGTATTTTTATCAGCCCGAGTCTAAGGACAGCAACCACGTGTAAAAACAAACCGTCTCATCCATCTTGTATGGGGATAAAATGTTAACTCATTTCAATGGGCAAAGCTAGCAGACTGCTTGCTTCTGTGATGGAAAATGGAGGCTCCATATCAAGGTTCATCTAAGCGTGAATACCATGCAAGAGCTACCTATGTAATTCACAGTATATGTTTCTTTTTTAATCTTTAAAAGGGAAAGTGTCCTTCACATAAACCAGATTTTAAAGACCTACAGTATGTTAAATCTGCTTGTGCTTTATATTATGATTAATGTTTTTACTTAGACTCTTTGATTTTCTAATTTAAATATATTTATTGCTTTATTCATTTAATGGTACTTTGTGAGAAATGACAATGGTATGTCACTTACAGGCACCCCCTGGTCCATAAGACACTCATGCTATGTAACTTTTTTGTAAGTGGCAAATTTGGAATCCTGAACCCTTTCTTCCAAAGATATCATGGTAATTAATGCTTGGCTCCATCTTCACCTTACCCACTCCCACCCTAAAAATATCCATTTAGCCCTTACCGGCCTGATATATAAGAATAATTTTTTCTACCATGGATTACCTTCCAGCAGTAAAAGTCCAGCTTAAGATACCAGGCATTCCTCTGCCCGGTATCTTAAGAGCAGTGGCAAAAATCCTCAACCCTTTTCCCCTCTCTGGGAGCATTCTGTATACGGTGTCCCAGTCTCAAAAGGTATCAGTCCAGGGACCAGAGATCTCTGGAAGCCCCAGCAGGAGAGAGAGCCTGTGCTGCCTGAGGGCAGCAACAAGTGTGCTCAGAGGGCAGGCGCCAGGTAAAAGCTGGGACCACAAGAGATGTTTGAAAACTACAATTCTCCTGGCAATGTGGGTTGTGCTCAATAGGGTATCCACACCTTTTGATTCATGGTGAGGACCAAAGCTTGTGCCAGGTCACCATGTCTTAGCGATGCTGATCCCTTTCATTTTCAAAACCTCCCAGTGGAAATAACGAATCTACAAACCTCGTCATTCTCCAGGTCTTTTACCTCAGGGCCAGTTTACTCCCCTCCCCCACCCCCCCATTCAGGGAAGAAACCAAAGCTCCTGTTGTTGCTATAGGTCTTCAGAGGAGCTGACAGATGAGCAACATAGAGCTGGTGGGGAAGGAAAGGCTGTATCATTTTTAAATTGTTGCCTCTTTATTGAAGGTTCAAGAAGGAATTTAAGGAATGACTTGCTGGTAGCTGCAGATTCCATCACTAACACTATGTCCTCGCTGGTGAAAGAGCTGAATTCAGGTGCGTTTTGGTGTCCTGTCCCTTGTGGGTTTGTTGTGGAAGGGTCCTTATGCTCAGGGTCCCTCTTGGAAACCTGATCATACAAAATGATATTTTAACATTTTAAAGAATTTTGAAACGTGTGTGTGCGCGCGAGTATGTGTCTGCACATGTGTGTGTGGATATGTGGGCCTGTGCAGGTGCTTTGTCTATGTGGAAGCCAGACTAGGGTTTCTAATTCCTGGCAGCTTTGGCTGTGGGTGATTGTGAGCCTCTCGACATGGGTGTTGGGAATGGGACTCGGTCTTCTACAACAGCAGAAAGTGCCCTTAACCACCTTAACCTCCAGCCCTGAATAAAGAAGCTATCTTATAGTTAATTCATTTAAGTACCAACTCTCATTTTAGAGGAAAAAAAGAAAGACTAGTGTCTGAAACCCTGACTTTACTGCATGTGGAACCTGGGAAATTGTTTCTAGGCCCTAAGCTTCCTGAGGAGTCCGGGCCTTTATTTCTGGGTCATAGGCTTCCTAAGGGGTGACTCTCTGTGTCTTCCACTGCCCACTAGAGGTGGCGAGTGAAACAGAAAGTACTGTGGATTCCGAATTTGCAAGAACTCAGTTTGAAGGTCTGGTTCCATCACCAACCTCTGAAAAGGCTTTTCTAGCCCAAATCCACGCCCGAAAACCCGGGTACATCCAAGGTGGAGCTGCAAGTACCATGCACGGCGACATGTGAGTATCTTGTTCTTGGAAGCATTTTCTCAATTGGAGAGCAATTTGTAGGTGACCTCTAAAAGTTTAAATAATAAATAAATAAATAAATAAATAAATAAATGAATGAATAAATAAATAAATAAATCTGGAAAGGGTGCAGTTCCCCATTCTGCCAGAAAAGGCAGAAGAGAGCTGCATTTAAGTTTGGTATTAGGGGCTCTTCCTTCTGACCGATTTCCAGAAAGTATCAGTAATGTAAAACAATGAGTGCTTAATGAAAGCCTGACTCACCTGACACACTGGACACGGATGGCACTCAAATTCTGTTGAAGATATACTCCAGTAAACTTCCTGGAAGTCAAAAACTTACCTAATACAACTAAGCCATAGTATGCTGTGGACGAGAGCACTCTAGGGTGTCAATCAAGCATGAGCCCTCTGACCCCTGTGACTGACACAGGGCTGCAACTTATCCATGATGCCAAATCACAAAACAGTGTCATACACATATTGCTTGTTTGGGGACAATATTAATTCAGAACTGAAGTGTGGTCTCTGGTAAATGCATACCACATTTGTATCATGGTAAAACTGGAAGCAAAACCCTAAGTCTCAAGTCACTTGTAGTCAATAAGAGGGAAAGCATTCTCCCAGGGCACATATGCCACTTTGGAAGAGAAGTCATCACGTCTCCTGAGTTTACTACTTAGGGGACAATGGTGAGGCTAGAATGGCATCAGATAGATGTCATTAAACACATGGAATTTCATTATAAAGGAGCCCAGTTTGATTGGGTCATTAAATATGTATAAAGTCCTACAGAAACCATTTACAGAGGCTGTTATCACAAACCTCTCTATGAACAGAAGTCATGGATGGGCAAGGGGCAACTGCCTAAGCACCTGTGGCCTGAGTTCCAGAGGCTCAGGGCTTGGCTTACAAATTCTCAAGGCTCTAAGCCTTGAGAACTAAAGGCACTACACTACACTTTCAGATTCAGAAGCTTGTGGCTCTGGTCTTACCTACCAATGCTCAGGGGCTATGGTGATACTTCCTAGGCTTTAAGCCAGAACCCTCAAATGTTGACCCATGACAGCTCTCTGGAGCTATAGTCCTCCTAGTGGTGACTGCTGCCATTGGCTCTTCACAGATTCTCATCTTCCATACTTCCAGCTTCTTCCCTGTCTCTCGTCTTCTCGATGCTTCCACCATCATTCTACCTTAGTTTTGCACAGCCTTCTGCCCTTGGCCATTTTCTGGAGCTCCTCAAGAGCCTCAGCTCCTAGTGACTTTCTCCATCTCTTAGGCACCTGCTTAGTATTGCTACCATTGCAGGGCTGGGTTCTTTATGCAGCCAACACAGCCATCCTACCTATGACAGAACCATAAGTAGGGAAAAGACCATTCAGGGGAAACATTTATTGGGATAATGACCAAGAGAGATGTCTTCCAGATGACCATACCAGGAAAGACTACACATACACACATACATGTGTGCATAAATATATTTCTCTCAAACCTTATGAGCCAATCATGAGCCTCAAATTGCACTGAGTTTTTCCTGAGTCACGGGACAGGTTGCCCCGTTTCCATCCCGAGCCAACACTGTTGTCAGTTGAGCAGAGTTATTTAGTGTTACAGAGTTCACAGAATGGAGTCTTCCAAAGCCACTGGGAGTTGCCTAGAGTATGTGTGACTGGAGCAAGTACTCTAAGCAGGAATTGTGGCTCTCACAGCCCCTGTGATTGCAGTAATCCTTGACTGCTGGAGTGGTGTTCCTGCAGAGTAATGAATGGTACAGAGTTCAAAACAGCCAGACTTCCAGAATTGCAGTCTGGCCAATTGCCAAAGATGGTATTGCTTAGCTGGTAGCTTCCCACTTAAGACAGCCAGTAAGAGAAGGGTCTGTTGGCTGTCATTCAGAGGACCAAACAGCCTATTCCCGACAGTTTTGCTCATTCATAGAAAAATAAAAATAAATAAATAAAGACTGCTTGTGCTAGAGACTAAGAATTAACATTCCTAACAGTTTCTAAGAATGTGTGACTCCTAACCAAACACCCTAGGGAGAGCTGGCTGATTAGGTCTGTGTAGTTTGAGCAAAACCAGCAGCATCAGTGACATTCCATTAGGCTTGCTATGACCCTCCATCAGCAGAGGAAACCAAAGCTAAGATAGAAGGGCAAATTAGGGACCTAGCTGAAGAGCCCAGAGGGGAAAGGAACAAAGTAAGAAGAAGGAAGAAGAGGAAGTGGGGTGTTAGGGGCTAGCATTCTGATAAATGTGGGCAAGAGCCAAAGCACTAAAATCATGACAAGGAGAAGGCTTAATGTGAGAAGTACTTCAAGCTAGTCTACAGGATAAACGGGCTGCTCTACAGACCCTATGATGAAACTAAGCAGAAGTCCTGGTGTCCTGGCTCTAGTCCTAAGTAACCAGTAAAGGCCAGAAGTTACAGAGTTATAAAGAGACCTGTCTTGAAAGCCAGCTGTGAAACAGCAGCCTGGGGGAGCAGAACAAATCGCTACAACATCATTGTAAATGGCAGTGTGACTGGTTCTATTTTTAGGGTGTTTTCTTGTCCTTGCCTATAAAATCGAGAACTGCTTGATATATTATTCAAAGTAGTGAATTAACTGACAGATTTTTTTCTAGTAAATATAAAAATACGTATCTTCTTATGATCATGTATTTTGTAGTAGCTATCTAACGCATCCTTGCCCCAGTCCTAAAACTCAGGACTATGAAACACCTCCCCACTTCTGACCTGCTTGCTCTCCCTTGGTTGCCAGGGACCAGCACCAGCTTCCAGCAAATGATCTGGTGGCTGAAAATGAAGAGTTCATAGAAGTCTCACGGACTGTTTTAGGTTGACCCTAGACCTCCAAACATAGTATGTCCCACAGATAAGCATGGGCAATGGCATTTGATGCCCATCCCCAAATCCTCTCTTTAAACCATCTTTTCACTTTGGAGGGTGTTTTGCTGTCAGCATTAAAAAAAAAAAAAGGACTGTTTTAGCTCCAAGAGCGATAGTTTGATTTAGTTTGTGAACCTGTGCTCAGCCCTGTGAGTCCTTTACACATGGGAGGAATAGGCTTTGTCTGCCCATTACTATTACTAGATGGGGTCAATCTTATTTGCTTATTTTGTCATGGAAGTAAATAATGAAAATGGATTTTTCAGCTCCAGGGCTAATAAAAATTTGTAAGTTCAAGAGCTATGGGTGCAATATCCTGGTATCAAGTTATTGGTATTATAAGGCTTATTGTACCATGAAGTGTGTTTATATGTGTGTGCACATGCTCGAGTGTGTGTGTGTGTGTGTGTGTGTGTGTGTGTAGTGTTTAAGCATGTGGTATAACACAAAGAGAGTTAAATCATGCACACATTTCCTTAAACATTATTTCACTAGAGGGCTCACTTGCCTTTCAGAAAAAAAAATCTCATGTTGGGAACCTTGACATTACCTCTAAAGACAAATTTGCCTTGTTGAAGACTATAAGACTATAGAACGTTTTACGGACTATTGTTCCCGTATACCCTATAAAAACATAAACGGCCAATGACTTCTTCACTCAATTTGATTAAACTGAAGGTATTTTAATCATATATTTCTCCAAGCTTCAGACTTTTTTGCTGTTGTTATTACTGTTGTTTTGTTTTTTGTTTTCCTCTGAGTCAAAGAAGACATGAAAGTGAATTTCAAGGGGGGGGGGCTCAGGAAAACTACATGAATAAAGTGAAAAAGGACGCAGGAATTCCACCCACTCTTTCCTGTTAAGACTCCTCCCAAACACCTCTTGTGCTTTCCCAGCGTCCCGGAAGATGGGGATTCGTACGTCCAGCCCGAGGACGAGAACTACGAGAACGAGTCTGTGCGGCAGCTGGAGACTGAGCTGCAGATGGAGGAGTACCTGAAACAGAAGCTGCAGGACGAAGCCTTCCAGGTACAGGGGGCAGCAGCATCCCTGCCCCTCCACGGTCCTCCACAACTGGGTCCTTCCCCCTCCCTGAAAATGCAGGCCTTCCTCCCTGTTTCTTCGCTACTTTTCCAGAATATTCTGGTAGTACTCCTCAGTCCATGCATTCCATACAGTGATGTGTTAAATGTCTCTTGTAGCTGTCTATTCTCCCAGATTCTGATGTGGACTGTGAAAGGGGCCTTTGTGATGTTGGCAGACTGATAGTGGCAACCAATACAAACATATCCAGATTGTTAGAAGGTTTTTTTTCTCCTAAATTAAAATGTAGGGACCTGGGGAGATGGTTCCATGGATAAGGCACTTGCATAGCAAGTGTGAAGGATAGAGTTTGGGTTTCCAGAATCTGGTTGCATGGCAGCCCAGCCTATAATCCTAACAATCAGAAGGTAAAAGCAGGGGCTCCCTGGAGCCAGCAGGCTAACCAGACTAGTCAAATCGGTGAGCCCTGAGTTCAGTTAGAAGACCTCAATGAATAAGGCAGAGAGCAACAGAGGAAGACCCCCAACATCAACCTTGGGCTTCCATATGCTTGTACCAATACATAGACCAGCAAGCTTATGCACATGCATACATGCATACACACACATGCAAACATATGTAAAAATAGAAACCCACATATCAAATAAAAAGCTGAAAATAGCGATAATTATATAAAGAACACATGGCACAAGAAAAATGAATAAACGCCAATCCACTTCCTCCCCCTGAATTGTCTCTGACTTCCTTGTTGCCTGCAACACATCAAACATAAGGGTGAAGGTGACGAAACCTACTGAGAAACAATGAGGGACCTGCAAGCCCCCATTCAGCAAGGTGCAGACAGGTAGATACCGAAAGAGGCTGAAGTGTACTAACCCATCTGGGAATTCACAGAGCATAGCTCATGCCACTAAGAATAATATCATTACTTACTCTCGCCAACAGTAATGGTTTGTCCCTCAGGGATACTCCACTGCCTACTTCTTCTCGGGTGTATAGTTGGATGCTGGAGGACTCAGGGATGTTTTTCTGGTAGAGACCAGCTAGCCCCAGGCTCATCAGACCTATTGTCTAATGGCCACGGGAGCCTTTTCCACAGTCTTGAGTCACCATGGCCCTCTCTCACCCTATCAGTGAAGGCCAGAGACTCAGAAAGCGCCACCTGGGTCTGGCTTCTGTGTTATGTATAGAGTGAGCCTTGAACGGTTCCCAAGAGGATGGCGGCAGCAGGGAAACCGATCCCAAGTTCACCTGAACGTAGTGCTGCTTAACATTTTCATCCTAGCTCCTGCCTTTGAGAAACAGTGAAAACAGCCATTTAAAAAGAACAATAATAATAATTAGTCCGTAGAGCCAAGCTCCTGTGCCACCTACCAATATGTTCAACCAATTACAAAACCGTGGTGAGTGTGCATTCTTAGTAACTTCTGAGGTTCCTCCCTAGAGAGAAGCTAGCCTTGGACGGAGCTGGCTGGGAGTCTCTGGGAAGCCTAAGGGGTGGTGTCCTGTACGCATCTCACATGGGTTGGCACATGGAGCAGAGAGATGTGGCTAGATCATCAACATCCTACTTGGCCTGTTGGAGTTGCCTGCCAGGCCCTGTTCTTCAAGCTTATCTTCAGTTTCTGGGTAGTAACTGTACTTGTTACATTTTTAGGTGACTTTTATCCAGTCTATAACAAATATTAGATTCTTAATGAATTATTAGTTAATGTTACATGAGCAAAGTAAAGGGGTTCTATGAGCAAGATCTATCTGAAGTTCTGCCATGCCCAGTAAATCCCCGGTTCCTCTCTCTCTCTCTCCTTGCCTTTCGGTGCTTGATGACCTCAAGGAAAAGAGCAGGGGAGGGGCCCACATGCTCTCCCTCAATGCGTATCCTGGAGTGTGGTGGAGTGGTTCTCTTCAAAGGCTGTGTACGCTGAAGGTGACAGGCTAGATGGAATGCCTCTGTCGTTCTCCGGACTCTCTCCCTCTCTGTGTGTCTCTGTGCATGGCTTCCAGCCAAATAATTCACCAGCTTGACTGCCTCACTGACTTGATATGTCACCTTTCTTGTTTGTGTCCTTTGTCACCCACAGGTCAGCTTGCAAGGTTGAATGCAATATCCCTTTCTCACTCTCCTCTCAAGTAAGTACCTGCTGTTTGGGAGGAAGCATGGACACTGTAGGCTGAGCTGTGATGACTCTTAGCCTGAGTTCACTCTTTCCATGTGATGTAATGTGAACCCTCCCTGCTGCCCTCAGAGTGGCAACTCAAGTGCAGAGCTCATTCCAGTCCTGTGTAAATCCCCCAGACATCCCTGGAGTTGACATTTTACTCTTTGTTTAGAGCAGTTGTCACAGAAACTTCCATGGCTCCTGAGGTGCACCAGAGTCTCTGTGGCCACATCACTAATGGCATCCAAGCTACTTCAGCACTTCTGGATGTCAGTCAACTCCTTAGTCCCCAAAAAACATATGTGCACACTGGAACCAGGAACAACACAACCAAAGGGGGAAAATCCTGCAGCCTTGTGTTCTGAGGATGACTAATTCAAATCCACTGGGGATTTCAGTGTGATAAGTTAACTCAAGATGTCATTTAGGTTATTTCATGCCACTCTAAAGATTTGCCTAGTAATGGGCCAAAATCTCAAGTCATTTTTTTTTCTCTATCATGGAAATACTGGTTGGTACTTGACTGTCAAAATCACTTGAGTGTCATGATCCAAGTCTCAAGTTCTGTATTTTATTAGAACCATTTTGAAATACGAATCTCACCAAAACTTAGCATAATTTAAAGAAACTATTAATCCTTTATGAGTTTCACTTTCCTCTGTCCATCAAGATATTATACAGGAGGTGGACATGTGGGATACAGTTTTAAAGAACTTGACACAGCATAACTAGCTGTGGACATGCACATGTATGCATACCTCCACATGCTCCAGCTCCCACGAGTACCTACAGAAGTGGAGCAGATCCACGGGACTCAGAACAACCTTGTTATTTCAACTTTTATAAACAAGCCCAGGACTCAGCTTCCTGCAATGATGGTGGGACCCGCTGTCCCTTAAGTCTAGATGGCTTCTCTAGTTCTAGTTAATGACCATTTGGTGCTCCCTCGTCACAACCTAAGTTAGTGCACTTCCTATAGCAGTCAGGCTGGCCTGGCCAAAGGACTTGTGTATAGTGTAGTTACATAATCCTTCTCAATCATGGAATCAAATGAGTCTACAAGATAGCCGATAAGGCACCCTGCCAACCCTAGTTGCTAATTTTTGGAATGAACATATTTCTTCAGCAGCATTTCAAGTAGTAATGGATACACACTAGGTCAAATACTAAAAGCACCCTAGTTGCACCCCCAGGTTCACATCAAGTCAATAAGATTGCACGAATGGGCAGACCTGAGCTGTAAGAAGAACCCTTACAGCTACACTCTGTTTGCCCTCCCTCGCGTTCACACCCTCTCCCAGTTCACAGTGACTACAGCAGACAAGGGTCCCAGGAGCTGTTTCTGAAAATATTCACTCTGGTTATAGCACATCTAGTCCCAGAAGAAAAGGTTGTTCCTTAATAGCATTTTCTTCCTCTTAGCTCCAACAATTTATTTGTTTTTGTTCTGTGTATTATCTAAATATTAAGGGTTTGTTCTTAGAAAAAAAAACATTCATTGTTTTAAGGTAATAAAATGGTCTTACTATAAACCCACATAAAAATTAGATCAGGTAAGCCAGGTGGTGGTGGTTCACACATTTAATCCAGCAGCACTCGGGAGGCAGAGGTAGGTGGATCTCTGTGAGTTCAAGGCCAGCCTGGTCTACAAGAGCTGGTTCTAGCAGAGAAACCCTGTCTCAAAAAAACCAAAACAAAAAAAAACAAAAAAAAAACTTAGATCAGGTTCTATTTTTTACCTAAAAGTCAACTTTTTTACTTTCTTGGAAATCTAGTAGTGAGAAGTAAAACAGGTGTGCCCTCTGTCATTTACCCGAGATATTCTGATTAGATGGCATTCTGAAGGAGCCTACACACAAACCAGCCTGTGGCTAAGTCAGCCAGCTGAGCAAAATGCGTTTAAAATCTTATAGGGCACCACAAAAAGTAGTGACATTTCACCTTTAGCTCCTTTTAACCTACTATGATGTTCACAATGGGGTCGATACAGTTGAAATTTAAGAATGACCTGTATGATTAGTATGTTTTTGTTTGGACTTTCTGACTATACAGCAATACCAAAATTATCCCAAAGCACATGCCTCTCTTACGCAAGGGTCCTGAACCAAGGTCATTGTCTTGGCATTAGTCAACCAGTCTCCAAGACAGAGTCCTTCATGAATAAGGGCAGAACATGGAACCTAAGGAGCAGGAAGACTCTTCCTGTGTTCAAGGCAGACTACGGGCCTGTTGTAAGCCATTGGGTGCCTTGAACACTTCATGACTCTCAGGAGTACCCCAGGGATCCCTTAAGAGGAGGCTCAATCAAGAGAACTCCGCAGCATATCTTCCAGAAGACACACAGTGTCCAAGACACTGGTCCCTGATTTCATAGGAAGAAAAAACAGTGTGTGTGTGTGTGTGTGTGTGTGTGTGTGTGTGTGTGCATGCCTATGTGTGTAAGGGCAAGGTGGGGGACTCAAAGCTACTTAGCCCTAATTTAGAAACAGTTTTCACCTGTTTAAAAAAAAATTACACACTCCTTATTCCCAGGCAAGCTATAGTCAGACAGATGATGAGAGTAACATGACATCCGGTGACGGAGAGAGCTGCGCCTGCAGAGAGGAGGAAGACAGCAGCGTGGCAGCAGCCTCACCCTCGCTCGCTCGGAGAGAGGAGCCACCACCTCCAGCACCGCCAGCAACCCCCTCCCCTAAAGATGTGTTCCGATGCCTGTAGTGCAGCTAGCTTTCCGTTCCAAGATTTGTAGTTCATAGGTGTGTGTTTTAGAGGGGGGTGGGGGGACAAGACTTCTGTTCCTAGACAATTTATCGACTCCATCTCCTGTAACACAGCTCATCCCTGGTTCAGAGCAAACACCCGGCGGCTGAGAGCCTGCTGCTGTTACACCGGACAGTAGTATCGACGAGCGTTTTCAACCTTCACACACAATATTGAACCCGTTCAGTTTACAGTGACAATATTAATACTGTTTGTAGCTAGAAGTTTCATTTCTGGGTTTTTTGAGATTTTTAGCAAAGACCCGTCTTATTATATACTACACACTTTCCCCCCACAGCAACTGAAGGGGAAGAAAACAAAAACCTGCAATAGGATTTGGTTTCTGAGTGTCCAGACTCAGAACCTAGAAGCCAAGGAGGGTCCTTGGCCTGCCCGGGTCTCCAAGTCCCTCTGAAAAAATGACTTAAACCTACCACCAGGAATAATGGGTTCTTGAGGGCTTATTTCCAACTTGGGGTTATTTTCCTTCAAGATACTCTAGTGAGTCAGCCATAGAATTTAATGTAAATACTTTTCCAAATAGATATCATATTAAAAAGAGAGAGAGAAAAAAAAACATTCAAATGATATAGAATCTAGTTTTTAAAATCAGCACAGATCTTCCTAAAAACTGTGAACTTGTTTTGGAATACTCGTTACTAAAGCTGTTTATAAACCACACGTGCCATAAGACCCCACGGACTCCCGTTCTCTGCACTCCTCCAGGTCTCGCTCTCCACAGTGTACCCTTAGGAAGCATGTCTTACCCCACACCGCTCATTGACAAGTCCCCTCATCGGCTAGTTCCGAGGCCTTCAGCTTTAAACGTATGGGCTTAAAGTGCGCTTGCAGACTTCACCCGCTTTTCTTTCTGAATGTCGATTGCCTTACCTGACTGCCTGTTGTTCTGCATGTGGCGTTGTGTGGTCCTGCAAAAGGAGACAGGCCCTTCCGTGTGGGGTTGGGATTTCACACTCAGTGTGAAGCTGGTGTGCGAAAGAACGGTCAAAGGCAAGAGGATAAGAGCCTGCGGATGGTCCTTCACGAGGTCCCTCAGTAGAGAGACCTCAAAAGGGCCTCTTGTAATGATTCTGGGGAAAATGGAAAAGTCATTGGTTATCCCAAGATCTCGTGTATAAGGAAAAGGAGAAGCCAGACACTTGCTAGCTGTCTTAAGCTAGCAGCCTCTCTGGAATTCCTGGGTTTTTCTTCTAAAAGAAAGAAGGGAACATCACCGCAGAACAATGATTCTCAGAGTGTGTCCCTCAGACCAGCAATGTTCTTCATGTCACCCAAAAGTCTTAGCAATGCAGTTTCCTAGACTCCAGCCCAGACCCATTGAATCTGAAACTCTTGGGTCTGGGCCTGGTGATCCATGTGTTAATCAGCCCTCCTAACAATTCTGAAGTAGGCTATAAGATAGAAAGCACTGGTCTTGCACAGAGCTATACAGCAAAGGCTGGAAAAAGCCTTAGCCAGGCTAGGTGGTAACTCAGTTGGTCAAATGCTTGCCTAGCATACACAAAGCCCTGGGTTCAAACTTTCAGAGCTCTGTAAACCTGGCACGATGACACATGCCTGTGATCCCAGCACTCAGGAGATGGAGGCAGGAAGATCAAGAGTTTGAGGTCATCCTCAGCTACATAGTGAGTTTAAGGCCAGCCTGGGATACATGAGACCCTGGCTTGAAGGAGGGGGTGAAGTGTTCAGAATAAATAAGAAATGCTGTAAGCGGACCTCAGATTTATTTTTGCTCACTGGGCTGGCTAAAGCCTCCTCCCACCTCGTACACCTAGTCCATATTGAGCTGCTGATGACTCACTTCCTGGCCCGACTCTGCAGAGGACTGTTGGATGCTCTTGCCTCTGCATTTGGTCAGAAGCCTTCTCCTTGGCTGCCCTTTGAAACAAAATTGTTTGCCTTGAGGATAGCTGAGAGATTGGTTGGCATCAGTAGAGGACCCCGTGCTGTCCCTGGGTGTTATTTGTCTATTTCTCTCGAGAAAACCCGCCTCGCAAAATTCCCTGAGCACAGGCTAGCACCAAAGTTTCACAGCTGCACAGTTCTCTGATGTCTTTGCACAGGTGGATTGTTTTTTGGTTTTTGGGTTTTTTTTTTTTTTGCTGGTTTTGTTGGTGTGTCTTAACGTTCATCTCTTCCCCTGCCCATCCTCTGTGAAATCACACCTCTCTAGATGGTGCAGGTGGCCATTGGTGCCTCATACTCAGTACTGAAAACCACTACATCCCAGATACCTGCATTTCTGTCAGCTCGACATCAGATCTCAGAGCCTGCAGGCGGCCCTCAGCCACTAACTGGACAGAGCTGACCCATGTCGTTTCTTTGGTTTTCTACATCAAATGTGTGTCTAAGGTTAGAACCATTCTCCTGACAACCTTCCCTCTTGTCATGGCTCCCACTGCTAAGCAGCTCCATCCCATGATCTAGACTCCGTCGTACAAAGCCATTATAGGAACTCTCTGGAAACCACTACCAGTGAGCAATTTCTCACTAACCAGCCACCTTTTCTTTCTCTTAGCTCCACGTCAGCACTGAGACCAGATTCAAGCACCCCTATCCTGTAACCGAGACAAAATGGCGTGTATTGTTTTGGGGTTTTGTGATTGTCGGTGGATTTCTTTCCTTGGCTCTCCAAATTTACTTTTGGGGCCTGTTCTAATTGCAAACCCAGCAGGTTTTGTCTACCCTGTCTGTCCTTCTCAACTATATCTCACAGGGGTTGTTCTTTCTTATCCCACAATGAATTGCACACCCATGTCCATCAGAGCATATGAACGAGCACTGGTCTAACACCGCCAAACCTCCCCCACAGCACTGTGGTCAGGAGGTGGGTGAAATCTACTGTATAGGATTCAGGAATTGGTTGTGGTTTGTCGGGATGGAAGTTGGGGTAAGTTTGGTCGGTCAGAGGGAGACGTGTGGGAGATTATGAAGATGGATTACCGTATGATCTAGAATAAGGCAGGGAAGGTTCATTTGTAAGTAGTAATGTGAACTGAATTGCATTAAGATTGTGGCCTTTGTGTGATATATACTATGTATTTTCTTATATGCATGAGCCAAATTGTTGCGATATAAGTTAGCACTGGTGTCTGCTCTTATTTTGACCATCTTCGTCCACCATTATTAGTTCTTGGCTGTTAAGTGTAGATAGATCTTGTAAATATGGCAACCTTTGGTTGCTGCATTCACTTTGGTTCAATTCCACCCAAGGAACCACAAGCAAAGAACTCCACTGTGTCCTTAGAAGACAGGGCATTTTTACTTTGAACCAAAAAATGGAAAGAAAAATCAGAAGCATTCATTGCATCTTGAAGCTAATCAACATAAGACATTTTAAATTGTGACTACTGTAATTTGACCCCATTTGAAATAACCAATTCAGAAACACTAAAGAGTACACAATATTCATTGGGATTGTAACAAAACTACTATAATATGTTGTTTTGTTGATATTGCTGTTGAGTATTGTTTTCTGTGTGTATGTGTGTGTGCGTGCGTGCGTGTGTGTGTGTGTGTGTGTGTGTGTGTGTGTGTGTGTGTGTTGGAACCTCCTGGGGACATGTTATATTTTGAAGTGATTAAACTATTTAATTGTGTGTCTATATTTTGGAATGAAATTATTTCTTCATTAAAAATGTTTTTTAAAACACTATGTTGTGGGTTTTTATCTTTTGTTTTAATGGACCTTTTTTACAATAATATGAAATCATCTCAAAGAAGGTGAATAGGTGAGTTCCAAACATATGGAAGATGAAACACGGTGGAATGTTGGACTGCTAAGGCAAAGAGTTTCCATATTCCCATTAAGAAAAAATACCAAAGAAAAATGCTAAAAAAAAAATCAAAGTCTAACTGTGGAGTTATGGGTGATATTCCTAATTTGTTCATTAGGCTACTATCTTTTGCCCAGCCTCCCTGCCTTAGATATTTGGAGTAGCTGGACAGATGGATAGAGTCCTTGAGTGAGTTAGACAGGCTTTGATTTGTGCACAACCCTTCCTGCATCCACCTGCGCTTCCAGAGAGCAAGTCTGATATCAGAAATTCTTTCAAGAGTGAGAAGTTGTCTTTCAATTGTATTGTTAGGCCATAGAGCACTAAAAATTATGTGTGTGCTCACTTTATTTTAAAGAAATGATGCTAGCCGGGCAGTGGTGGCGCACGCCTTTAATCCCAGCACTCGGAAGGCAGAGGCAGGCGGATCTCTGTGAGTTCGAGACCAGCCTGGTCTACAAGAGCTAGTTCCAGGACAGGCTCCAAAAACACAGAGAAACCCTGTCTCGAAAAAACCAAAAAAAAAAAAACGATGCTTATGGGTCAAGTTGCATAACAAAATGTTCCCTCTTTCCAGCGCTAACTGGTTTAGTCTTGGACAGAGCAAAGTATGTAATACAATGCAGGACACACATATTCTACATCTCTTCATCTAGTGTCTTCGGTGCTCAAGTTGTACTTCACAGTGCCTGGCTGCACCACCACTCCAGAGGTCATGCTGCAAGGGGTGGCTCTCTGGCCATTGGAACAAAATTGGCACTACGAAAATGACTTCTTTGACATCTCATTTTCCTGGCACTCTTGTGTAGCTACTCTAGCTTAGAAGCAAGCACACCTTCAAAATATAAGGGTAAAGCCAGTTAGCCCAGCTTTGTGGTCTAGAACCCCAGGGGAATCTATGGCTGCTTTCCATGGAATTATTTCTAGGCAAACACATTTCCTTCCAGTGACTGGATGCCAAGAAGGAAAGTGTGCACACATGTATTCCAGCTATATACTCAAGTTTCCTCCGGTGTCTGAAGCTAAACCTTTTGGTAATAATGAGCTTTTATTTGTGGCAGACAGCATTTATACATTATGTGCCAATTACCACATATTTATAAACAATGTTGTACTTCTATCTCTTAGGTAATATAAGAAATTAAAAACCGTGTTGCAAAACGAAATACAGCATGCATCATTTCTAGCACAGGTGTAACCAGCAATTGCTCTCTGGATCACCAAGTTCTTTTTTTAAGTCCTTCTTTGTTTTTAATTATGTGTATACAGGTATGCCTGCATGTGGATTTGTGTGTGAGAGCTTGGTGTCTGCAGAGGCCAGAAGGCAGCACTGGATTGGAGGTACAGGTGGTGTGAGACACTGGACGTGGGTGCTAGAAACCGAGCAGGTCCTCTGTAAGAAGAGCTGGTGCTCTTAACAGCTGAGCTGCCTCTCCAGCTCTATTACCAGGTTCTTGACATCTTGTCTGAAGAACTGAAAAGGCAAACACAAGTAGCAAAGTAGCAAGGAATGTTATTATTTAGAAGCAAAAGTGCAGTGCAGATATTCTGCAAGGGAGCATGTGATGACCCACAAGGAGCTGTCTCACTAGCATAATGAAACATTCCCCTGGCACAAGAAATTCCAAGAGGTTTTGAAGTTCCATGGCAGCAGCTCAGTGCAGGTATAGCATCCCTGTGGTAAGATGTGTTTGTCCATGCAATTTCCTTTACTGAAGTCTTTGTTTCTTCATACACATCAAGTTACTGTTCAATATCCTTACATTACAAATTGATGATCCCCTTTAGGACATCAATATTGTAGAACAAGCAAACCCCCAGGATTTTGTTCATCTGGGAATAGATTATAACACTCATTTCTGAAAACATTTTTGCCAGATAGAGAATTCTTGGTGGACAGGTATCTACTGGCTTTTGGCCTCTATAGATTTGGATGCATAATCAGCCATGAACTTTATGGCTCTTCTATTGTAATTAGCACTCTTTTCTTTTGCTACTTCCAAGAATCTCTCTTTATCTTTGTCTTCCCGTGGTTTTGTTGTAACAGGTCTTAATGCTATTTTCATTGAGTTTATTCCACGTGGAATTCACAGGGCTTCTTTGGGGATATACAAAGAAACTTTGCTTCCTGACTTGCTGTGTCCTTCATAAATTCTTTTATTGATGAGACCAAGAGCCTGGATATAAAGGGTTTTGACTTCGTAAGTTAGTGTTCCTAATAATAATACCATTGAGAACTTAAGCAACTGAGAGAAAGCCGACCCATTTCTAAGTAAAGGAAACTAGAAGGAATAACCTTAGGACCAGATCTTCGGTAGTTTGATTCTTGGCGTTATATTTGAAATGCAGAATAAGACAAGAGTCAAAAATGCGGTATATTGACAAGGACTTGGGATTCCAGAGTGAAGTGTGATGGATGTTAGGATCATCTCCTAGGCACAGGAGACCAAAAAGAATGGTCAGAAAATGAGAGAGGACGTCAGGAGCAGGAGCCTGGAGAGATGGTCAGTGGTTAGGAGCACTTATTGTTCTTGCAGACCTACACTGTGGCTGAAACCACCTGTAGCTCCAGTTCTTGGGGGCCTGATGTCCTCTTCTGGCCTCCTCAAGCACCCACCCACCATCATGGTTCACATAAACTCACTCGGGCACACACACATACACTTACATAAAATAAGTATCTTTTTTAAAACCAGAAGCCAAATGATAAGTGTTTCAAAATAAGTGAAGCAAGTGCCTTGGACGCTGCTGATGGGTGAGGTGAGAGAACAAGGCCACGCCTCTCACTCAAGGGCTCACATGAACCAGCATGGTAGCTTCCCAGAACTTATTCACTCTTATGGTACTTCCCGATCTCCACATGGCTGGTGAAACCTTGAACAACGGGTGACAGTTTATAGTGTTTTCTTGCTGAGGGCCTTAGAGAAAAATGTGGTGCTATATAATAAATTCACAGGGTAGACCACACCCCCCCCCATCCCTACCTCCACCTCCCCCACACCGGCTCCATGTTGCCTTCACATTTGGGGATATCAATCTACAAAGACAACTCTGAGCATTTCCACACTGTGATCAGCTTCTAACAACCAATCCATAGCAGAAAATGCTCCCCAAGGTGCAGTGAGCAGACGCAGAGGTGTGAGCTCCCCCACAGATCCAGTGAGGGGGTGTGGAGATGTTAGTTCCCCCACAGGTACAGTGAGGGGGTATAGAGGTGTCAGCTCCCCAACAGGTGTGGTGAGATGGTATGGAGATGTTAGCTCCCCCACAGGTGCAGTGAGGGGGAGGAGGTGTCAGCTCCCCTACAGGTGCAGCAGGGAGGAGGAGTGTATCGACGTAAATAAATGCAATGCAGATATTAAAGAATATTTACACTTTAATGATAAACTTACAGAACCAAAGTTCCCGCGTGGCACAGGAGGTAGGAAGGAAAAGAAAAGACAGAGCCGCCTCCCGCATGCCCATTTATCTGTAGGCATTGGCCGGAGGCAAACCCCGCCCCCTCAAGGGGCTGTCTTAACTCTACATCTCCCCCTTCTGTCTAAATAAGACAGAACTAAACCAAATATAACTATAAACAATAATAACAAATGATAAATATAACAAACAATATTGAGAACAAAAGTTTTGCTAGGCATTCTGTCTCAAGGAGTCTAAATAATGTAGAGAGTAACTACTATTAAATAATCTTCAACTCCATCAAAGATCTGAGAAGGGAATAAATATTACTTAACAAATGAGAGATATCCAAAATGTGCAACAAATGACAGAGACAACTGACTACCTGGGCAATCACCCAAAGTCTCGTTTGCAATGTTGAGTCATCCAACTTTGGCTAAGGCCTAACATAACTGACATACCATTATCAAATGCAAGGAACTTTCTTAGAATTATCCTACCCTGTCTTGGCAAGATAAGACAATCCTGTTTCATATCTTAGTCAGTAGTTGAGGAATGGGTTTTTCTTAACCCAAAGGCCAGTTCTGCCAAGAAAACAAGCTCCCAGTGGAGTGTCTTTGGTGCTCAACATTCTCTCAGGAGTAGAGTGGTGTTGCCAAGAGTAATTGTGTCTCGTTGACACAGAATTCTAGGTTAGATTAAAGGCCATTTTCTACAGCTCTTCAAAGAGGCTGAAGATTATACTATCTATACTAAAAATAATCTCTATGTATCTAAAAGACCTGATTAACCTAAAAATAAATATGACAAACATATAATTCTCAATACTTATCTAATTTGAAAACTAAGAGAATAAACAACTGTGCAATATATGAAGACAATGATCTTCACCTGTAAACAATGTCATTACATATCAAAATGTAAACAATGTTATTACATAAATAGTACCAGAGGTAGAAATGTACATTGTGATATGATTGATGCATCCATACAATATAAGCATACTCTTATACAAAAATAGAGGTAGGGACACTCACATTCAATATTCAATATATCAATATACAAGAAACAGTACCAATATAATTTTCTAAAAACAGTAAGTCACAAATACCAATCATCCCATCAAACCAGTTAATCCACCATTATTTTTGTATATACCCCTAATTCCATACAATATCTCCCCATCCCCTCAACCCTAAACCAACCACTAAAAGATGTCCCTAACCCTGTGGGCAAACTCTGTTGGGAGAGGGGACGTCATCCTCTTAGATTGCTTCTACCTGACATGGGGGCGACGTTCTTCTTAGGGGCTCCTGTGAAAGCAAATGATGGTAAAATTCCCAAATTAACCTTTGACTTAAGAAAATTATAACTAGTCTTTGAGCGTTTTGAGAAGGTCCGGCCAGAGTGTTGTCAAAAATGTGCATCATTCGAAATTGTCTCTTGCAGTTGGTACCAAAAAACACGTCTAATATTAGCGCTTAAAAAAAAATTCATGACGTCATAAAAGCCAGATTGAGTTGATGTTGTGGGGCCCCATCTTCATCCTGGAAACTTCAAAGTTTACTGTAGGAAAATATGTTGCTTGTTATGGGAAATTTAAACATTAACAACAAGGACATATACTGACATATAAAGAAAGACACAGATATGAGGAAAGGCAAAGAAAGTTTATCAAATATAAAATTATTCTTATTCTATCCCATTTCATGGCTCCTGACCTGAGACAGAAACTCTGAAATATCTCTTATCAACAGGCTTGGAATTGAAGAGGGACTGAGCCATAGTCCAACTCCAAAACCAGCTCTACACATTTATAAAGAAGTGTTCAATAAAACATATATATAAATAGATATAAAAAAATCAATACAGTATATATAGAATTTTATTGTTGATACTCAGTGGGTCATAACTATTTTCCATCCATCAGTAATTAAATATTCAGGGTCTCTTAAATTCTTTGAAGATGAGTATTTTCCTGTGGAGATAAGAAAAGAACCCTGCCCCCAACCTATCTGTAATCCTTACCATCAGAATGCCTGTCATTCTTGTGAATGAACTGTTATTTATCTTTTCCAAGTGACTTCTCTTCTTCAAACCGAACCTTTATTAATTTTGACGGTATCCATAATTTTTCCTCACCTGTGGAGATAAGAGCAAAACCCCTTCCCCAACGCAGCACATCTCCTGGCTTCCATTGTGAGGTCAGCACATCCTTGAAATAAACTGGTTGATTTAGTTCAACAGACTTTTCCATTATCCAATGTCTTTCTGCAGCCGTCGTTCCCTTCTCACTAGTGTTGAGAAAATTCAAGGTTAACAAAGCATTATGTAACCTATTTCTGGGGGTGTTTTCCACCCCTTTCTGTTTGTTCAACATATCCTTTATAGTTCGATTTGATCTTTCTATGACTGCTTGACCTGTAGGATTGTATGGTATACCTGTAACATGCTTGATATTGTAATAATCAAAAAACCGTTTCATTTTCCTAGAGACATAAGCAGGACCATTATCTGTCTTTATTTGTGTAGGTATACCCATGATAGCCATGACTTCTAATAAATGAGTGATTACTGAATCAGCTTTTTCTGAACTTAAAGCAGTTGCCCACTGAAAGCCTGAATAAGTGTCAATGGTGTGATGAACATACTTCAATTTGCCAAATTCTGCAAAGTGGAACACATCCATCTGCCAGATTTCATTCCTATGGGTGCCCTTTGGATTAGCCCCTGCTGGCAGTGGCGTTTGGTTATAGAAAGAGCAGGTAGGACATTTCTTCACAGTCTCCTTAGCTTGTTGCCATGTAATAGAAAACTCTTTCTTCAAACCTTGCTATTAACATGATGTTTTTTATGAAATTCAGAGGCTTGTAGCACACTACCAATCAATAATTGATCAATTTCTGCATTACCTTGTGCTAGAGGACCTGGCAGACCCGTATGGGATCAGATGTGTGTTATGTACATAGGGCAAAGCCTGTTCCTGATCAAATCTTGAACCTCCATAAACAATGAAGTTAGTTCTGTATCATCAGGTATAAATTCAGCAGTTTCAATATGTAAAATAACTCTTTCTGTGTATTGTGAATTAGTAACTATATTAATAGGTTCTTTAAAATCTCTTAGTACCATAAGAATGGCATATAATTCTGCCTTCTGGACAGACTCATAAGGACTTTGTTCCACCTTACCCAAGTCTTCTGATTTGTAACCTGCCTTCCCTGATTTATTGGCATCAGTATAGAATGTACGGGCTCCAGTTATTGGAGCATCACGGACGATTCGAGGAAGGATCCATGAAGTTCTCTTTATGAAGTTAAGCCGCTTGCTTTTTGGATAGTTGTTATTAATGTCTCCCAAAAAATTAGCACAAGCTCTTTGCCATGGTTCATTATCTTCCCATAATTTCTTTAGTTCATCAGCAGTGAAAGGCACTATAATTTCTGCTGGGTCTATGCCTGCTAGTTGACGAAGTCTCAGCTTGCCTTTTATAATTAACTCAGAGACTTTGTCCACATAAGTTTTCAGTTTTTTACTTGGTTTATGTGGTAAAAAGATCCATTCCAAGATAATATCATCTCTCTGCATTAAAATTCCTGTAGGAGAAATTTTTGACGGTAATATGACGAGAATACAATCGAGCTCTGGATTCACTCTGTCCACATGTGCCTGTTGTAATTTCTCCTCAATCATTGTCAGTTCCTTTTCTGCTTCAGCTGTTAATTCTCTGGGACTGTTTAAATCTTTATCACCATCCAAGGTTTTGTTCAAATGAATTATTAGATCAGGTGTTATTCCGATAGCTGGTCGTAGACTGGAAATGTCTCCTAACAGTCTTTGAAAGTCATTAAGAGTCCGTAGGCGATCCCTCCAAATTTGTGCCTTTTGTGTCTTAATTTTTTGCAAACCTATTCTATAACCTAAATAATTAACAGAATCTCCCTTCTGAATCTTTTCAGGAGCAATTTGCAATGCCCATTTAGGTAACAGTATCTGTATTTCTTCAAACAGTCTGTTCAAGGTATCTATGTTTGAATCAGATAACAATATGTCGTCCATGTAATGGTATACTATAGATTTGGGAAATTTCTTGTGTATTATTTGCAATGGTTGGTTCACAAAATATTGGCACAGGGAGGGGCTATTTAACATACCCTGGGGGAGGACGGCCCAATGGTACCTCCTCGAAGGTTGAGAATTGTTATAGGTAGGCACTGTGAAGGCAAATTTTTCTCTATCTTCTTTTTGCAAAGGTATAGTGAAAAAACAATCCTTTAAATCATTAACTATGAGAGGCCATCCTTTTGGTAATAAAGAGGGCAAAGGAATTCCAGATTGCAGAGGGCCCATAGGTTGAATAACCTTGTTGATGGCCCTGAGATCTGTCACCATTCTCCATTTACCTGATTTTTTCTTAACCACAAATACAGGAGAATTCCAAGGGCTGGTAGATTCTTCTATATGTCAAGCATCTAATTGTTCTTGCACCAGCTGTTTTAAAGCCTGTAACTTTTCCTCAGCTAAAGGTCATTGTTTTGTCCATATTGGTTTCTCAGTCAACCATTTTAGAGGCAAGGCTGTTGGTATCTCTGAAGGGACATCAATTGCTTGTTCTTGCACAGCCCTAATGGCCGGTTTTCTCCATTTGTAATAACTTTTAATATTATTTTCAGAAATATAGGCTCTAGAAGTAGCAGGAATGTTAATTTGGGTATTCCATTGTTGTAATAGGTCACGACCCCATAAATTCATTGCAATATTGGCTACATATGGTCTTAATTTTCCTATTTGTCCCTCAGGCCCTATACATTCAACCCATCTCGTGCTCTGCCTTACTCGAGATAGGGTTCCAATTCCCAGGAGCTGAACATTTACATTCTGAAGAGGCCAATATGGATGCCAAGATTCTGGGGTAATGATACTTACATCAGCACCTGTGTCCAGCAGGCCAGTAATAAAAATGCCATTTACACACACTCTCAGCTTAGGTCTTTGATCATTTATAGAAGTTTGCCAAAACACACGTAACTCATCTTTCTGATTACTATTGCTTGTAACAGTAGGCATGTGGCTTCCTAATTGTCCTGACGAGGCATGTTCTCTGCAGAAACTGGAAATGACTGAACCATGTTTGCCATGGGGGCCTGTGAGGCCCCCCTCTCACGTTTCCTGTCTGTATCAGATTGCCTTGTCTATCTTTTGTAGACCTGCATTCATTCATCCAATGCCTGCCTTTTCCACATCTTCTACATAAGCCTGAAGGCTGAGTCCTTCTATTTCTGTTATTTCTAGAAGATGCATTATTATTATTTCTGAAAATCTGTTGTTTACAATTCCTTTTCATATGACCCAGTTTGCCACAATTAAAACATTTGGTATTCTGGTGTCTCCTCTTACCATTGGAAATTGCTTCTTCTACCCATGCTTCAGTGCCATAGTCAAATGTATCAACATTTAGTGTATGCAAGACCCATTCTTCCAAGGACGCTGATCTGAACTTTAAAGGCCCCAAGATCTTTTTGCATTCCACATTTGCATTTTCGTAAGCCAAAGACTCAATTATTATACGTCTTGCTTCTGGGTCAGATATCCCTATTTGTACAGCCTTAGTTAACCTTTGTAAAAAGTCACTAAAGGGTTCTCTCTGACCCTGTTTAACTGTGACAAATGATTCCATTCTCTGTCCTGGGTCTTGTACTCTGTCCCAAGCCCTTAAGGCTGCTGTAGTACACATGGAGAGTGTGTTTTCATCCAAATTAGCTTGTTCCTGAGGATCGGAAAAGAGCCCTTCACCTAGAATTTTATCTAGGGAAATGTCAATTCCCTTCGCCTTTTCCTGCTGCTCTAAAAGTCTAGCCTCTTGCCTGAATAAGCATTTCCATTTTAATTGCGGTCCACTCTCAAGGACCGCAGAGCTCAGCTGGAGCCAGTCCAAGGGGGTTGCTCTGCTTGTTGTGGCCCAAGATTTTAGCATCTCTTTAATAAAAGAGGCATGCATCCCAAAAGTCATGACGGCCTGTTTAATTTCTTTGAGATCATTCATGCGGACAGGCTCCCATGTATCTTCCTTGATGACCCTAGGGTTTCTGGAACCAATCACCTTTTCTGTTGTTATTACAGGAAAGGCATGTAGAGCTGTAGGTAGAGCTTTGTGGAAATTGTCCCGGAGGGATTTATCCACAGATGTAGTTAAAATTTGCCTTTCTACCCTTTGCTCTTCTTCATCAGAATTTAGAAATTCCTCAATCTTTTCAATTCTATTCACCATTGCTTTTTGTAATGTCTGAATCTCCTGTCCAGAATTATGTTCCAAAGCCTTCATTGAGGATTCTAAAGTATGAAATTTGTCCATTAGAGATAACTTGTCATCTTTGGACATAATTTTTATGGCATAAACCGTGCCTTCTTGTATTGATAATCTTTCCGCCAATCTGTCATAAGCTTTAGACAAAATTCGATTGTCACATTCAGCAGTTTTGATTCTCTCAGTTAATGTTTCAGTTCCTACAGAAAGGGACTGCTGGAACTTATGATCTAATTCAGCTGTTCCTTCTTCCATAGTAATGAATTTCTCCTTAACATCAGCCTGTACCTTTTCTAGATTTTGCTCAGTTAACCGAGTCATGTTAAACAAAGATCTGTTTTCTTCCTGGAGAACTTCAAACTGATTCTTGAGAAGATTGTTGTCATTCTCAATAGTTTTTAAACGTTCAACCTCTGCCTTAAGAGATTTGATCATTTTTCTATTATCAAACCAAATAGTGCTAAAGAAAATTAAGAATCCCAGAAATATCCATAGATGTGGGGTGATAGACACCTCTTGTAAAATCTCCCAAATGGTACACTCAAAAAAGCTGTTGAAATCTGAAATTGTCACGTTCTCAGACATTTTATTTATAAAAGAAAAAATTCTTTTACCTGTAATGACCGGTTCCTGCCAGTGGTGGCGAAAGAGTCCACTTGAGTCCACGTGGCCTAAGTCTGAAATAAATGACTCAAAAACAAAATTGAAACAGACACCAGACTGATAAGTAGCAATTGGGCCAGAATGGGAACAGAGAGAAAAGCCTCCAAAGTGAACAAATCAGAGGGATGCCGGCGTGCCGGGGCTCGAAGGGCCGCTGTCATGTGACCCGAGCACCCGGTGGAGATGGGAGGGGAACAGAGACTGATCACACTGTTACAGAGGCACTGCCGATTTCAAAATGCCGGAGAGTGCTAGCTCTCCCGTCCCGCTTGATTCTCTAGCAAGCAGCAGGGAAAATCGAGTCACTCAAATCTCAGCTGCTTCCGCGTGCCCAGGGAGACCACTGCCGGGAGCAGTGGCTCCGATTTGGGCCAGGTCTCGGCAAAGCCTCACGGGGAGGGCGCCAAATGTATCGACGTAAATAAATACAATGCAGATATTAAAGAATATTTACACTTTAATGATAAACTTACAGAACCAAAGTTCCCGCATGGCACAGGAGGTAGGAAGGACAAAAAAAAGACAGAGCCACCTCCCGCATGCCCATTTATCTGTAGGCATTCGCCCGAGGCAAACCCCGCCCCCTCAAGGGGCTGTCTTAACCCTACAGAGGAGGAGGTGTCAGCTCCCCAACAGGTAAGGTGAGCAGATGCAGAGGTGTTAGCTCCCCCACAGATCCAATGAGGTGGTGTGGAGATGTCAGCTCCCCCACAGGTGCAGTGAGGGGATGGAGGTGTCAGCTCCCCCACAGGTGCAGTGAGGGGGTATGGAGATGTTAGCTCCCCTACAGGTGCAGGGAGGGGGAGGAGGTGTCAGTTCCCCTACAGGTGCAGTGAGGGGGTGGATGTGTCAGCTCCCCCACAGGTACAGGGAGGGGGAGGAGGTGTCAGCTACCCCACAGGTGCAGGGAGGAGGTGGAGGTGTCAGCTCCCCCACAGGTGCAGGGAGGGAGGGGGTGGAGGTGTCAGCTCCCCCACAGGTGCAGGGAGGGGTGGAGGTGTCAGCTCCCCCACAGGTGCAGGGAGGGGGTGGAGGTGTCAGCTCCCCCACAGGTGCAGGGAGGGAGGGGGTGGAGGTGTCAGCTCCCCCACAGGTGCAGGGAGGGGTGGAGGTGTCCGCTTTGGAACAGAAATTCTTCTTTTCTTACTTTCAGGGTCCCATTTACCTCCACTCTTCTCAGCGAGACCATGGATACAATTACAAAACTCTCTTGCTCTCTGCACACATATAAATAAAATTTTAAATATGGTTTTGTCATTTATAGTAATATGTGTCTGCTTGATGGTACCTATTGATTGCTGTGAAGACCAATTAAAGAAACCAATACATGTAAAGCACACGGCAAATACCTGAACGTGTTAATGTGTTAGAAGCCCAGCACACACAATCAGTTCTTCCTTCTTTTTTTTTTTTTCTTTTTAATGTACTTTCCAATCCTCATCCACAAAATTGGGGCAAAAGTTTTATTTACAGAAAATTCACACAAAGATAAATTAGCTTATGTGCAAATTTTAAAAAAATATCTATTCAATCTTATTAAATGATTAGGTATAGTATTGAATATCTGCTATCCAGGAAGTCAAGTTGATGCAGGAGGATCCCAAGTTCAAAGCCAGCCTAGGCAACTTAAGGAAACCCTACCTCCAAAACCAAGCAATCCAGATAAAAATGTAATGCATAGCTAGAAGTTAAACACTGCTCTGTTTAAAATCTGTTAAACAAGTCGGGCAGTGCCGATACACGCCTTTAATCCCAGCACTTGGCAGGCAGCTCTCTGTGAGTTTGAGGTCTACAGAGCAAGTTCCAGGATAGACAAGGCTACACAGAGAAACCCCATGTCAAAAAAAAAAAAAAAAAAAAAAAAAAAAAAAAAAAAAAAAAAAAAACTATAGGGAAACTCTGTCACAAAAAAAAAAAAAATCTGTTAAATAAGCACCTTAGCCAAGTCAGCAAATATTAAAGTGAGCCACATGCTGCTGAGAATGTAGATTTTTAAACCTGAGTGGGGTTGGGGGGAGAGGAAAGGTTTACAAACATTGTCGCTGTGTTGCCCAATAAAACCACACCATGTGTTCCTTCCATCTTCTCTTCCCTGTTCTCGCTCTCCTGAGCAAGGCCATAGCTTTACAACTACGAGGACAGGTGTCTCGTCGGTCACGAACTTCCTAGAAACGCATGTTGTAAAGGCCCACGTCAACACTGACAAGTGTGAGGGACAGCTGCCTGTCATTTTTCCTGAAAAGACACAAATCCTACATAGGGCCATTTAGCGCAATGTGAAAACAGGTGTCTCGAGAATAAACCGCGTGGAACTATTTCCTGGAGGACAATATCTTTGCCATGGCCGACAGAAGAGAGACTTGCTGACCGTCCTATGAGCAGGGTCTGTTCCTCATTTTGGAACACTAACCCCGATCCTGACGCAGGCGCTGAGTGGTAAGGACAGAGGAAAATAAAATGGTGCAGCATTTCTCGGCCTTCTCTGAAAGCAGGAGCCACGGCCAGGATTCCCCGTGCGTTCAGAATAGACGACCCTGTCCAGACTGTCTGCACACTGTACATGCAAGATTGCCCATGTGACCCCATGCTCCAAAACTCGGTCATATGAGGGAGAGACACAGCTTTATTTTTTGATGCCAACCCAGCATTTTTTTTTATCGAAATACAGATCAATAGCTTGAGTCTGACCCTATTTTAGTATTGTAAACCCCAAGTCCTGAAAAACTCCTTAGTTCCCAAGATAACAGAATGATTTTGGTCTGCCCAAAAAGCAAGTAAGGATGAGGCAATCCTGAGGCAAGGAAAAAGTCTCCATTAAATTCTGCACGATAAAGCAAGTATGACCAGGGCCACTGAGACGGTTCAGCGGGTCAAAGTGCACGCTACCAAGCTTTATGACCTGAGCTTGATCACCAGGACCATCATGGAGGAAGGGAAAAGTTGTCCTACGACCCCTGTATATGTGGAGAGCCAGTAAATACACAGAGAGAGAGAGAGTCATACACAAAAATAAATTAATGTAGTCTAAAATTTTAAGCATAAAAGATCAATTTAGAGCAGGACATTTTAAGGACAATGTTTATCATAAATTAATCTTTGTCTTTTCTACCATAAATTAATCTTTTCTCTTCTGTTTTAATCAGGACTCTACTCTCACATCCTGTGGATTCCCTCAGGGTTTCTGGAGTGAAACAGTCGTGGGTCAGAGCTATTCACAAAGCATGTTAAAGTTAAAATGAATTTGGGAATAACTAATATTGTGCTTTTTCAAAAAAAATTCCAGGGATTGACCTTGAGAATCAATATGTTATCGATGCCCCCCGAAATGTTGCCCAGGCTGTTAGCTGGTGCTCCTGTTAACTTTGAAAGGAAGGCACTGCCCACTCCATCAAGAGTGGAAGCCAGGGCCCTAGGCACGCATTCAGATGGGGAGAGCCTCGGGATCCAGTCTGGTTTCTGTCATTGCTTCAACCACTACTTTGTTAAGTACCCTGTTGGGCAGTGGAACAATCTGGAAAGAAAGAGTTTGAGCTCTGTTAGTTATTTTTTTTCTCATTTCTGTGACAAAATAGCACTTATAACTTAAGGGAAGGGAGATCTGATGTGGCTCATAGTTTCCCAGGGTTTAGTCCATCATGTTGGGGAGGTGTGGAGAAGTAGGTCATGGTGGTGAGAATGTGGAGTGGAGGATTCGTTATGGCAGACTAGGAAGGAAAGAGAGAGAGAGAGAGAGAGAGAGAGAGAGAGAGAGGGAGGGAAGGAGGGAGAGGGAGAGGGAGAGGGAGAGGGAGAAGGAGAAGGAGAAGGAGAAGGAGAAGAAGAAGAAGAAGAAGAAGAAGAAGAAGAAGAAGAAGAAGAAGAAGGCAAATACATAACCACCAACATCTGACACCAGTGGCCTACTTCCTTCAGCTAGTCCCCGCCTCCTAAGTTCCCAAGGCTTCCACCAGCATTCAGAACACAACCCTGTGGGGGACATTTCAAGTCCAAGTCACAACAGGATATGAGTGCGAACGTGTAATGGGATCTCTAGGGAGTCTCCATTAGTGGAACCAAAGGAGAACGATCACCGTAAAGACTCACATACACCATGAAGCAGTGAAGAAACCATCTTCCTATCACTGTAACAGTTGCTACTATATAGTGATGTTTGGATGAGATTATAGAATGCCAGAGTCAAAACCAAACAAATTATGGCCAGTCAGAAAACTAGAACACAATACAGAGTACTTAAGATTGATGTCACTGAGACTTCCTGAGGAAGAGGCACCAAAGATGGCAATGGCTCGCCTCTGAGTGTTCATCACTGAGGCACATGCGTCAAAAACTCATCTGAAAATGACTTCAGCACAGTAACAATTGCCAACACAGACTTATTTCATCTGAAGTGTTAAGCAGGAACAAACAAGTCTCACAGCGTTTACTAGGTTTATGTTCCATATCCAGATCATCTTTGAATGTGCATGCACACATGCACGCGCGTGCGCGTACACACACACACACCAAATCTTTGCTGCTCTCACGTCAGCCACATTATCTTCCTGTTGCACATGTGGCCACACTCCTGAAAGTGGTTAAAGGCTATTATATCACGGTGCTGCGGTGAGTCCTTATTTTAAGCAAATCATCAGTGGGATTGCCCCCCCTTGAAATTTTGTGTTATTAGTCATATATTTTTTGTTAGGAAGAAATAATTTTAAAATTATGAGGAGCAAAGTTCATATTTAGATGTTAGATAAAACTGCTAGTTGGACCAGCAAGATGTCTCTACCCATGATTCAGGTCATACTGTCAAACCTGATGACCTGAGTTCAATCCCACAATTCCTCCCTCTGGCCTGCACACTTGCATCTTCATGTGCAGATGCTTGTGCATGCACACACATAAATAAATAAGCACATCAGTAGATGCTTAAAAGAAAAGAAAATGCTGCTAATATTTACAAGTTATTCCCTCACTCAATGACCTAGACACAGGGGAAGATACAGGCAATTTCTCTCTGTGAAAGCCTCATTCATTAAGTGAGAAAAACTGGTAGAAAAAGAAAATTAGGTTTTAGAATAATTGTTTTATTCACCCTCAAAAGAGCATATCCCCAATGACTTGTTCCTAGTCCAACTTAAAACTTTTCACAATTAACATTTACTGAACAAATGTAAGAGGAGACATGTCAACCATTCTTCTGTAGGAACATCTGTTTCCAAAGGAATGTTGGCAGCGTGTGTGTGCGATGTCAGTCTGCCAGGCCCGAAGATGGCAATCTGCTTCCCTATAGCCCTGGCATTTCTTGCTGGGGGAACCCTTGTTGAGAGGCATGCAAGGCAGAGTTTGAAAGGGGTTACTGTACATTCTTCCTAGAGAATAAACAAGAGATTGGAAACAGGAAGTTCTCATAAATCTGTACCTTATATTCAACATTTGCAATATGTCCATTTATAAAAATCTCTAGAAAAATAAGATGCAGCTCCAAAAAAAAAAAAACCCAACACTCCTAGTCATGCTGTCAATAAATATTTCCTGAGTTAACCAATTCCTTTGAGTTGAAGGTGTCATCAAGCTCTTTCTTTAAGGACCAACACCCTCCGTAGTTTCCATAAGATCATTGTACTTTACCCATCCAGTTAGCGAATCGGAATTTCACAAGATCCTTTAGTGGCCTTCTCCTCATCAGCTTTTACTGGGTTTTCAAATATTTGGTCGGCAAAAGGTTTTATGTAAAATACTTAGGGTAGGGAATCCAACAACCAATTTCTGACTAAGACGACTATCTAGTTTTAATATTGATGGAAGGACACAGTACTCGGGTTTAGTTGTAAGCTATAAAACAATGGCTGTAGAGAACATAACTCCTTCAAAGTTAAGATTTGATAGATGAGAGAGACTTTGCTTTGAGATAACAACACAGAATTAAATGGAGGCTTGTTGGAATCAAGAGAAAATAGCTTCTAGTATTTTCAATACAAACAATAAAAAATGTACAAACTGCATGTTTTACATTATGAACATTGCTTATGTTCATAAGAATTACCTAGACTTGATATGTTCATTGCAATTGTGAACTTAAGTGTGGTTGTCTACGCTGGGTCCAGACAACAGACTCTGCCAACTGTGAGTCGGAGAGGGATGGGAGATGGGAAATTGGTCAGTATGGCTTACCATACATGGGAGAAAATGTCTAAAAGTGATTTTAATAAATAAAAATTTGATTGTTTTCCAATGTATCCAGTAGGCAGCATTAGGGCACAAGCGTGTATTGTTCAATTACTTCATTGTATTGCACCTGAGGAATCATTAAGTTTATCTCTGTGACATTTCACAAACTCAGAAGACACCACGAAAACAGCCTGGCACCCAGACCAATGTAACACTGTTTTGGCACTAGGCCAGCCACTTAATTTCAACAAAACTCCCACTGAGAATATAACAGTTTAAGTTATGTAGTTATGACAATCAGGTAAGCAAATGAAGTGGAACAGAAATACAGTCATGTAGAATTTCCCGTGCAAATGAGAAGAATTTTGTAGAGCTCTAGAATACCATTCGGTTTCAACAACTCTCAGTTAAGTTTCATATTCAGGGATGTGCTGTGATCAATTTCCCTGCCATCTTACTTGTTTGTTTGTTTGCTTGCTTGTTTTTACATTCCAACCAAAGTTCCCCCTCCTTCCTCTCCTCCCTGTCCCTTCCCCCACTCCCCATCCCCACCCACTCCTCCTCTTCTGTTTCTCTTCAGAAAAGGGCAGGTCTCCCATGGATATCAGTCAGTCGTGATATATGAAGTTGCAGTGAGACTAGGCACCGCCTTTTCTGTAAAGGCTGAACAAGGCAATCCAGTAGGAAGAACAAATCCCAAAAGCAACAGAGTCAGAGACAGTCTCTGTTCTCACTGTTAGGAGTTTCACACGAAGACCAAGTTACACAACTGTAACATATGTGCAGAGGGTCTAGGTCAGCCCCATGCAGGCTCCCTGCTTGTGGGTTCAGTCTCTGTGAGCCCCAATGAACCCAGGTTACTTGGTTCTGTACGTTTTCTTGAGATGTGCTTGACCCATCTCACTCCTACAATTCTTCCTACTCTTCTTGCACAGGATTCCCTGGGCTCCGCCTAAAGTCAACTGTGGGTCTTCATCTGACTCCGTCAGTTGCTGGATGAAGTCTCTCTGATGATAGCAGAGCTAGACAAATATAATTAGGAATCATTTCATTGACTTTTTGTCTTTTTTTTTTTTTTTTGTCAGTCATGTTTGGTTCTATCCTAGGTCCCTGGGGTATCCTGCTTCTAGGTCCTGGCCCTCAGGGCTGAGCTCCCTCTCATGGTATGGTTCTCAAGGTGGGTCAGTCATTGTTTGGTAATTCCCACAATTTCTGTGCCATCTTTACCCCAGCATATCTTGCACACAGGACAAATTGTAGGTCGAAGGATTTATGGCTGGGTACCATATGTCCTCCACTGGAAGTCTTGTCTGGTTACAGGAGATAGCTGGTTCAGCCTCCGTTTTTTGAAACAGGGTTTCTCTGTACCCCTGGCTGTCCTGGAACTTCCTCTGTAGACCAGACTGGCCTCGAACTCACATTGATCCACCTGCCTCAGCCTTCCAAGTGCTGGGATTAAAGGCATGTACCAGCCCGGTTTCCTTATCATCTTTAAAGAAGTCAAGTGTGCTGGGTATTTCAGTGAGGCTGCACTGCTCCGTACTAAGCCTTGCCTGCTTGCAGGTATACGGCATCACCCTCTAGCTCTTAGTCATCAAGCGGTTAGTGCATTGCTGATGTGACCAAAGCAGTTCCTCTCCCCAAGGTCCAGGGAGCTACTACCATGGCGGAGACAAGCTCTACAATGTCCACGTGTGCTCATGCAATTGTGTGTGTGCGTCCATGTGTGTGTGTGTGTGTGCACGCACACACATGAGAAATGCCTGCGCAACCAAAAGCATGAGCACACAGGAAAATCTAATTCCATATCAAGGGAATGCTTTCCCCTTCCTCCAGGCAAATCCAAATGTGTGTCTGCTCATGACTGAACTCTCCAGAAGGGGTTAGCAGGCTCTTGTGTCAAGGATCCCTCAAAGCTACCATTTTACGCATCTTGCTGGCCCGAAGATTTAGACAAGTCCCAGGATGTCGGAGGAGAAACTTCAGAGGTGCCGTTGCTTTTGTTTCTGATTTCTTCTGGTTTTTCTAGGAGCTGTCCTCTATTTCATAGCTGTAAGCCTTCCTCTAAATGTAAACAGCAGCAAGTACAGAAAATGACTGCCACACTTGATGCCAAACAAACACAAGATGACAAGCGCAGATTCTTGGCTTCATATTAAAGCTTGTGTTTTTTTTTTTCCAACAAACCCCTTTGTTGTCTCTGAAGACAATGGTTCCAGTGTTTCTGAGCCAGATCCCTGTGACCCTGGGCTGAGTCTCCCTTTCCACAACCCAAAAGAGATCATTGTACACATGGAAGTAGTGTCCTCTTAGGCTTGAAAGCCAGCCATCACTCCCCTCCTGTTGGGCTGCTGCAGAAGGCTTTCTTCGCTGGTACTAAAAGCTGTGCTATATAAAACTTGGGCTTTCAGACCAAGTCCAGTGTGAAGTCTGTGCTTGGTGGTTTCTGCTGGGGCAAGAAATGGCAGTTCCATTGTGGTCTCTTCAGCGTCTCCTTTGGAGGGAGTAGAGGATTCCTCCGTTCCATTAATTTAATGAAGGTTTCCATACGAATTGGTTTTTATTGTTTTGGCTTCACTAGGTGGGACCTCTGGGCATCTTACTCTGATTGTAGCCCACAGTTGAGCAGAGGAATAGCCCTGAATAGCCCCAGCATGTATATGCATGAGAAGCTCAGCATAGACAGTGAACTTCTCATATCAGGTGATGGGTGGTCCTCTGTGTCACCGTGAGGGATAATCAGGGGTGACAGCTGACATGTGGGAAGAAGGAAGCTCAGCTGAGGAATGGTCCCTAACACTGGCATGTCAGCGGAGCATTTTCTTAATTCCTGATTGATGTGGGAGGGCCCAGTCCACTGTATTACTGTATTCCTATCCCTGAATATTTGTGATAATAAAACTTGTGGGAGACACAACTCAGAGGTTAAAGTCACATGATGCTCTTGCAGAGGAGCTGAGTCTTGGTTTCCAGCACCAATTCCAGGCAGCACATAAATGTCTGAAACTCCAGCTCTGGAGATCTACCACCTCCAGTCATGTGCACACATACACACACACACACTTTAAAAATAATAAAAGTAAATCTTTAAAAAAAATAACTAGTGGACATCACACTCAGCCACTGCCGCAATGGCATGGTATTTATAAAGAAATTGATGAGCCAGTCATGGTAGCTCACGCTTTTAATCATAGCACAGGAGACAGAGATAGGCAGATCTCTGAGTCTAGGCCAGTCTACATTTCAGATTGAGTTCCAGGCCAGGCAGGACTACATGTGAGACCTTGTCTGGGAAAAGAAAAGACAGAGAAGAAAAAGGGAAGAAAGTGACAGTCACCAATGCTCCTCCTCCATCTGCAGCTCTGTTGTCTACAATGGAGCCGTTGTCAGTTTCCATCTTCCAAACTGTCCTGACAAGAGATTAATGCCATCTGTCTTATATCTGAGAAACTGAGTGGGGAAAATTAGATGACTTAATGGTGGTCATGCGAACACTGTGGCATACGAGAATTTGATTTCTGTTCTCCTTCCCGGGATTTGAGTGGAAGGCGTCAGACAAGATGGAAATATAAACAACACAGTGTTCGCAAACCACCTGGTGGTCCAGGAGATGACACTGCGTGGTCTTGCTAAGGCTTAAGAAAGAATCCATTTATTCTTCAAGTACAATGAGCCATTTTCTAAGAAACTATAGTTCCTCAATCACAACATCATAACTAGGTCACTGTGGGAATGACCCAAAGAAACCATCCCCACTATGTTTCCATTCATTCATTCATCCATGAATCTTTTAACACATTTATCTACTTACTTATTTTAGGAATAATGATTTTCCTCTCTTGCTTAGACTTTCAGTCCTGACATCATCCTTAGTAAACTGATCAAATAACAGCCAACAATCAGAGCGGAGGAAGTGATACTATAGCACACTTCTTGTATATATGGAAAAGTCTCATCAATAAAAATGAACATGCCAGAGCATAGCTGGTTTCAATAGAACATGCTTTTCCTCTTCCCGTAGATCTGTTTCAGTTTAAATTTCCCGCTGAAGAAGAGACAGTTGCTCAACATTTGTGACAGAAGAGAATTCAATTCACAAATGCAAAGAGATTTTGCGGCTTCACTATAATGAATTAAAAAAAAAAGGAATTCTGTGTGAGTAAAATTCAATTCAGTTCATCTTCATCTTCATAAGAGCCTTGATAAGGAGCTCATTCCCCATCAGAATTTTGTAATATCCAGGATGAAATTCACAGAAAGGGACAGAAAATAGAAGTTGGTGGTATGAGCTTTGCACTCCGCCAGTGTGCTCTACTTGAGATGTGCAAAGTGGAACTGAACTCGGGATGGCAGAATGCGGTGAGTGAGTTTCTCCAGGAGCAGGACAAGCCATGGACCAGAAGCTCCAACAGCAGCCAGATTCCTCTGTGCACAGCTGGGATGTTCGGTCTCGATGGCCAGCTGGATCGTTCTACTGCTGCTTTCAACATCAGTGACAGGCTGACTCACTCCACAAACGTTTAGCATCTGAATCACATTGGATCAAAAAGAAACTGCATTCTAGGTGAGAATCGCCAAGAGACACACCTATGGGTGCTTCTAGAGATTTGCCTGAGGTGGGAAGACCCGCCCTGCGTGTGTGAGGCGTCATCACCACACGGGCTGGGAACTCAGGTGAATAATCAAAACGAGGGGCTGTACCCAGAAACTAAGACAAAAGTCATTTCCTCACTTGAGGTGTTTTCTGTTTGGTATTTTGTCAGGCAACAAAAAAAAAAAAAAAATCAACTAGCAACATTGAAAAAGCTCCCTAAGTGTTGTTCTCCACTGTAGTGAGCCGGACAGGATCGCCATTACAAGATGGCACCGACATCCTGTCTTGTTGGTTATAAACAACTCCATATTTGGCTATGGCTTTGAGAGCTGCGTGTCCCCGCTTCCCGCATGCGCGGTGAATGAGGATCCTTGAACCTATCCCGATGCGGTCTGGTGTCAGCTGTTGGTGGCAGCCAATCACAGGGCGACCCGTGTGCCAATTCCCTATTTAAGCGGCTGCCTAAGTGCACCCTGGTCCCTTCGCTTCCTGCTGCCTCTCCCCTTCGCTCCCTGTCCCTCGTCTTCGGCCCTCTTGTTCCCTGCTCCCCATCAATCAAGGGCACTCCAGTAAAAGCGTGATCTGAGTGGAATCCTGATGTGGTGGTTGTTCTTCCTCGCTGGTCGAGAAGTCTGACACACTCCACTTAGCATTTTCTGAGCAACAGAAAATACCAAACCCAAGAGCAGGATCTGGGATCCTGTAGATCCAGCTGTGCTCTGCCGTCTCAGCAAGAATTTCTAGAAATGCTGCCACAAAGCAGAGTTGAGTTCCTGAGGAAGATGATTTTAGGAGCTGGAGAGCGGACCAGGGGTTAAAGCTCTTGCAGCATGAGCATAAGGACCAGAGTTCGGATCCCCCAAACTCATATAAATGCCAGGTGGGAGAGGCAGCTCACCTATAATACCAATCTGCCTCTGCCCCTGAGAGCAAAGGCAGGGGAGCCCCAGAGCAAGCCTGCGAGGAGATGATCCATATGGGCTAGCTCTTCATTCACTTGAGGGGCCCTGCCTTGGTAAATAACGTGGAAAGAAACTGAAAAAGACTCCTGGCATGAGACTTGGGCCTCCACAGCTGTTCACACACATGTGTGCATATCTGGACACACACATGTGCTAGGATCACACACACACACCACAGAGACAAAAGAGAAAGAAGGAGTTTTAGTGCAATGTTCATACAGACGTTAAGGGAGCAGCGGGGCTGGGGGGCTTAGGAAAGGATGGTGCAGGCCTTAGCTGCTTCCTGGCCTGTCTCTGTAAGAAAATACTCTAACGAAAGCAATGTAAGGAAGCTTAAAAAGTTTCCTTAGTTCATAATCCATGACAGGGAAGGAGAGTCAGTAGGAGACTGAAGCAGATGGTCACATCTAACCAACAGTCAAAAGACAGAGCAACGAACACAAGGTCCTCCTCACCGTTAACACAGTCCAGGACCCGGTCAGGGAATGGCTCCACCCACATCAACAAACCGCCCCACATTAACCAAGGTAATCAAAAGATGCTAGCACATATATCTTGCTCAGAGGCCTCTCTCCCAGGTGATTCTAGATTTGCGTCCAATTAACAACATCACCATCACGACGATGCTTCTCAAGAGAGAGTCACTCTTGTGTCAGCACCGGAGCCTCGTGAACGATTCTGGTGGCCCTTGAAGTTGCATCTCAAAGTGATTTTAAGGGAACCATCTTCTCCGGCAAATGAGCCTAGGGTGGCTTGTGAGGTCCATGGATGACATTAAACCCAATAATGCACCACCAAGAGTTGTATTATCAAGTTGCATTATCATTCACAAGGGTTGCACAGAGAATTGCACCTGCCGTTCACTCTCAGCACGGTTATAGCCTATCTGTGAGTCTCAGACGTCACAGGCTTGCATCTGAAAAAGAGAAAAGCCCTGCTTGAGATTGCATGGGCTTAGACCTTAAGCTTGGCTCACTGCTGTGCAACATTTAAAAAGAAGACTGTCTCTGTACTGGCAACCGTCATAGAAAGTGTTGTTGACTGTGCCAGGATTCTTCCGGCTTCAGCCAGATTCCAGAGCGGGGACTCCCTCTCCATTCTTGTGGCCCTTACTCTTCTCCTTTCTATCCTGCCGCAGAAAGACGAGATGTGTCTTTTCACAACTTGTTCTTGCTGACCTCATATCTTCATTTTTAATTTTTAATAATGGAGGCGCCACAGGATAAAATCGGAGCCCCATATGAATAACAGCTTTTTTGCGCAATCAGGCATTTTTTTTAAAGAAAACTTAATTATAAATAGTTTTCAAAACCAAGGAAGGGGAAGGAGATCAGATTTAGAAAACTAAAGAGAGCAAAATCACTGATACTCTGGGCCTGTATTTAATCCCTGTGCCTCCAGTATACTCTCCTATCATCTTCTTTTCCACTTGGAAATTCCCCTTAGAACTCTCTCCTTCTCCCCCTCGGGCTCTGCCCTGTTTTAACCCAGAAGCTCAATCTGTCACTACAAATCTTTGAAGTTTGCCAGTGTACAAGCTCCGCAGCATTCTACCAAGTACTGGGCTTAATGAACCTTACTGCAAAGAATTTGGAGAAGCCAGTGAAGGTGAGTGGGGGATCCCTTCTAGTTAAAGCAAACAGAAGTAAACTCCCTTTGCTGCAGCCCGGAAAGAGAAGTCAAGCAGATTAACACCATGATCCTTTGATTACATTTTTGTCCCTAAACACAGCCCCCAGCAAAGCAGAATCCAGGCTTCCAAATCTCTCCTGCTACCTGTCTTGGCTCTTTGTAGTCTGTCTGGCACAGACCGCTGCTTCTGCCGGTTTCCTAGAGCTTCGTCTACTGCAGAAAGCATCCCTTTGATCACAGTTTGACTTTCCATTCAGCTACCAGCTGGATGCGCACATCCACAATCTCAGCTTTGCTTTTCCGATGTCCAGGCTCATCACGCGGCCCGGAGAAACAGTGAAAATGTCAGAGCAAATCTGGGTTCGTTTTGCAGCAAAGTAAGTGTTCGTGGAATCCAGAAAAAAAAAAGTCCTCGTTTGGGAATACACAACACACACACACACACACACACACACACACCACGACAAAGAAGAGAACAGCTGAAGGGGAGATAAGAACTCTTGGGAGTTTCTAGAGCTGTGACCTTGGTCTTCAGCAGTGGCTCAGTCCTGATCCTCTTTTGTTTCTGCCAGTATCTTCCATCTGAGAACTTGTACCACACAGTTCCTTTGATTCACACTTTGGGCCTTCACATCTCAGATTTAAAACATAAAACCTGTCCTCCCTTTCTGCGTTCGCAGTATCCATCACTAGACACAAGAATATTTCACATCTGGCCATGCAGATGTGTGTGGTTTTCTGCCTATACACCAACCAATCATGTCTCCATCATTTAATCTCATGAAAGGTGTCAATCATAAGCAATGATTTTGTCACCATTCTGTTTCTGGTCAGCTGATTATACAACAGAGGTTCCCATGTCCCTTCCTCAAGCTTCCCAGTTATTATAGCAAATGTTATAAATGGATACACAAATGTCATCAGGTAACATTTGGGAAGAGATCACCTGTAAGAATAAGGCCTACAAGGCTAAGAGATGAGTCAACCTGGAGTCTGCCTGGGGGGTGCTGTCAGAGGTACAGATCATGCCTAGCCAATGAGAGACAACCGCACAATGTCAACAGCTAGAAACTCAGTCTGGGTGCTAGGCTCTCCCCATTGCTGAATAAACAAGTCTTCTCTTTACTCCCACTGTCTACGCCACTGACACCACGCTGTCTCACTCCCTCCCCCTAGGGAGCCATTAGAACCCAGCGATAATCACCTGCTCCCATCACTATCTCTGGTCCTCACCTTCTAGGAATCTGTGTGTTTATCCTCCATCAGTTCATCAGAACATGACCTTACGGGGTCTTATAGAAGCTTAAATTATAGAGGTATGATGGATTGTATTACCCATCATTGGTAATCAGTTCAATCTTCACCCCTCACCCTCCTCTAGTTTGGAAGACGAAGCTAAAAATTCCAACTTTCTAATCACAGTTAGTTTCCCTGGCAACTAGACAGAGCCTAAGGTTCCAGAGACATGCACCAAGAGTATGTTTGTTAAAACTAAAGAAGATGTTCGTATCAAGCAAAAAACACCAGGATTTAGGGACTGTGTGTTAGATACCCCTATCACTGGAAAAGCCCTAGGGAGCTCAGTGTCAGAAACTGGGGCCAAAAAACAATTGTTAGAACAGGATTCTGTTGGTGCCCCATTGCCAAGGTCGTTAGCAGCTAGGAACCTAGGAACTATGGAGTGACTGTAGATATATTTAGTTGTTTGGGTGTTTTTGTGTTTTATTTTTTATGCTTGTTTGGTTTGGGGGCTTTGATTTTTTTTGGGGGGGGGCAAGGACTTACTGTGAAGCCCACACAAAGCTCAAAGTTTGTCTGTCTCTTCCTCTGAAGTCCAGGATTATAAATATGCACGATATGCCCAGCTGATATATCTTACTATACAGTCTTATTATGATTTTTCTTGGGCTTTTGAGTCTCAACTTTCCCGTACAGTATCTGACTTAGCTTGTCCCATCACTCCATGTTTTCATCCCTGATCCCAGGTCTAATTGCACCAGGGCCCAGCATTGTCTACAGCTATATCCCCAACCGTCATAGAGCTAAGCATAGTCACTAACACACACACAACCACCTGAACACAGAGGAGAGCTCTGCCTTGCACAACGAAACAGAGGATTATACTCAAATGAGATCTCACTCACCAGAGAAGTGAGGAGTCCAGGAGAAGCACCAGCCTGTCTCCATGCATGGTAGGAAAACATTATTCCTTACCAACAACATGCCCAAAGACATTGTTCGCTTCTCTTTTATACCTGAGTACACCCATCCTCTGTGCTGTGGAGAGCCTGCCAAGTCATCAAATGACCGTGGCACACTCACTGGGAGGCTTTGCCAGTTATCTGATGTCCAGCTTGTTTCCTAAGGTCATAGAGCTGCTGCAGACAGCCGAGATCCAGACACGAAAATAAAGCAAGAATGCAAAGAGGAACAGTATTTTCTTTCTCCCAACATGTTTTTATTATTATTTAGGAATTTAGCTTAATGTAAGAGTCCTCCCAGGTCCACCTCACCCTTGTGACCATCTCCAAAAATGAAGAAGAAGAGGAAGAGGAGGAGGAAGAAGAGGAGGAAGAAAAAGAGGAGAAAGAGGAAGAAGAGTATACACACACAAAAAAATTGAACTTGATATGTATATATACCAAGTTCAATTTGTGTTGCATTACCTGTTTATTCACTGGAGCATGCTCAAACTCCCAGTGACCAATTCACAAGAGAATTGAGTCCTTCCGCAGACACCCGCCAGAAGCCATCAACTGTGGAGAGCTACACTTCAGCGGCCCTAGCACAATTTTTAAGAGTTCTCTTCATGGCTGCCTGTCTACAATGTTTCTTTGAGGGGGTGGGGAGAGGTTGTCGTGGGAACCTTCTGTGTCTCTCCTCTCAACTGTGAGTCTGCAGTCATCAACACCACTGTAAAAGCAGCTTCCTTGTCATGTAGAGTGGCAGCATGGACTCCCACATGGCCTCTGGTGAGACACAGTCCACTAACCTCGACATGGTCTCCAGCAGCAGCACAGATCATAAACATCATTGCATCCCTCAGTCGCAGCATGGAGCAAAGACACCTTCATGGCCCTCGGTGGCAGCCCAGACTGTGCACACAAAAATGGTCTGCAGAAGCAGCATGGACCACAGACATCAGCATAGCCTCCAGGAGTAGCACAGACCAAGGATGTCCACCTGGCCTCCAGCAGTCACACGGACCACGGACATCGACATGGCCTTAGGTGGCAGCAAGGACCAAGGACATCAACATGGCCTCCAGGAGTAGCACAGACCATGGACACCAACATGGCTTCAGGTGGCAGCATGGACCAAAGACATCGACATGGCCTCAGGTGGCAGCATGTTCCGTGGACATCAATATGGTCTCAGGCAGCAGCACGGACCAAGGACATCGACATGGCTTCCAGCAGCAGCGTGGACCAGCAACAGATGCCATGGACACCTCTAGGGTCATGTCCTCCAGGAACAGCACAGATGGACACTAACATGGCTTCCAGAAGCAGCGCGGACCATCCACGGACGCCATGGACACCTCTGGTTTCATGGTCTCCAGGGGCAGCACAGACCATGGACACTAACATGGCTTCCAGCAACAGCGCAGATCAGCAACGGAAGCCACAGACACCTTTGGTTTCATGGCCTCCAGGGGCAGTGCAGACCATGGACACCAACATGGCTTCCAGCAGCAGCGTGGACCAGCAACAGAAGCCACGGACACCTCTGGTTTCATGGCCTCCAGGAGCAGTGCAGACCATGGACACCAACATGGCTTCCAGCAGCAGCGTGGACCAGCAACAGAAGCCACGGACACCTCTGGTTTCATGGCCTCCAGGAGCAGTGCAGACCATGGAGGCCTTTCTAGGAGGCCCAGTCCAGAAAATGAACCACTCTCTCCATCTCAGACATCCATCATTGCTCAGAGGCCGGGTAGCCGTGTGGCTGGGCAGGGGCAGAGCCTGTGCAGGCTCCAGACTGCTGCACACCACCCCGCCAGCCCTACTCGGCAACAACATGTTGTGTCCCTCGTCCTCTGCAGCCTCTCCCACACCTGTCACCACCGAGGACTCTCTAGCTCCTCCTCTCTCTCCATGCCTGCACCACTCGGCTCCTCCATCTTTCCCACCTCTCCGTCACATATTTGATCGTCAAAGTGGCATTGCATGTGTCACACAGTTTTTGTCTGTCTGTCTGTCTGTCCAAACAGCTTTACATGCGAATACTCATTGAGAGGAGTCAGAGGTCTGGTTCAAGGTCTCTGGTTTCTGAGGCCCGGTAAATACTGGACCATCACCAAGACTGTCTGAGCCTGCTGCTGCCCAGAGTCAAGATGGTCTTGTGGGTAAGCAGGGGCAGAATCCAAGCAAGTTCCAGGCCACTGCACACCTCCCTGCTCTCAGTGCCAACTGCCCAAGGCTCACTGGACATGACCTTTGTGCATATAGACTGTGAGCAGTGCCTCAGGCCTGCACTCTCCTCCCCCCCAGCAAGTCAAACAACAGTCAGGATTGCAGACCAGCCCATACACCTCCCTGTCCTTTCTGCGGGCTGTCCCATGGCTCACTGTGCATGACGATGACCTTCGTGCCTCCAGCCTCCAGGCAGTGCTCTCCTTCTCCTGGAAGGGTGAGCAGTGGCTCCATGAGGAGGGCCGGCCCTATTTAGTAATGCCATGTTCTTTGTTCATCTTTCCCTCCCGTCCCATCAGCTCACTTTTTCAAAGCATCTTCCCATATGACCGCATTTTCAGTTGTTCCAGAGATACTGCAGGCTCTGCAGGCTCCTCCTCCGCTGCCTTTACCCTCAGATTCTCTATGGATCTCTCAGGCTCTTTGGAGCTCCTCTGGGGTCCTCCAGATGCTACAGGCAGCCACCATATTAAGTCAATCCTCAGCATTTTGTTTTAAAAGTGACAAGCCAATTTGTAGAAGTGTTAGCATTATTTTATCTGATAGTGAATGATTATTTAAGAGAAGATATTAGAAAGAATATGATTTAAAATACTAAATACCAAAAGTCCAACAATATCATCTTTCAGGGAAAATGGCTGAATGGCTAAACCCTGGCTGCTCCTCCAGAAGATTCAGGTTAGAGTCCCAGGACCTAAGTAGCAGCTCACAACCATCCATAACTCCAGTTCAAGGGGATCCAATTCCCTCTTCTGACCTCCAAGGGTACCAGGCATGCACATGATACACAGATTGCACACAATGAAATTATTGCTCATACACATGAAATTATTCTTGTTGTTGTTAAGTAATAATAACCCCTTGGTATTTATCAGTGGATAGGATTATCAGCTCCTAATAAAGAAGTCTGAACTTTTAACAGAATGATAATTTTACTTCTTTCCTTCTTCCTTCCTTTTTTCTTTCTTTCTCTCTTTCTTTCTTTCTCTTCTTCTCTCTTTACTTTTCATCTTTACTCTGTAGCCCAGGTTGTCCCGAAACTCACTATATAGCTCAGGCTGCCTTTAAACTCACATCAAGGCATTTGTCTCAGCCTCCTGAATGCTGGTCCTCTATAAGAGCAGCGAGCACACTTAACCACTGAGTCATCTCTCCAGCCACACACACAAAGGGAAGAGAAGGAGCTAGGGAAGGAGGGGAGGAGGGAGAGGAGGAGGAACCCAGGAATTTTTAGATGAACATTTGATGCAGCTGCCTTACTTGTAGAGCTCCTTATGAAAAGTATCATCATCTGCGACCGGACCCCATGCACCCTGTGCAGAGCTCCTTATGAAAAGTATCATCATCTGCGACCGGACCCCATGCACCCTGTGCAAGGGATTCTTATCAACAAGAGGGCGCTCTGAACTCTGGCCGCCACTCCAGCATTAATTTACCTACGGATACTATGTGAAGTATTTAATATTTCCAAGTATGTTAAGATAGTTGACTGCATCACAAACACCAGATTTTATCGGTGACAATGTTTCTTGCCCACAGGACAACTGAATGAGAATATTCTCAGTAGGCAGGCAGTTTTCCTTCATGGGTGATTCAGGGATTCAGGCTCTTCCATGGCATAATTCCCCTACCACCCAGGACTTTAGAGTCCCCTGCATACCACTCCCGTCTACTCCTCCACTCTCTCATCTTATTCAGACTGCTATGGAAGTTTGACAAGTGTTCTGTTCCCATACTTGCCATCTTCAACACATCCCCAGAACAGAAAGAACAATCTTTTAAAGACACGCTATACCTTATCTACTATATTAAGTCCTTAATTTGTAAGAGAGAACACACCTCTTGGCCTATGGCCCAATGCTTTCTTATTACATACATAATGAGGGGCATCTTGATTTCAATGTGATAAAACCTGGAGAACTCACTAATGGTAACTGATTGATTTAAAATTTGCCGTGTTAAGTTCTGTGGGTGGAAAAAACACCGCAAACAAAGCAAATAAAACCACACATAGTCTACACTTTCAACAGCATTATGATTGAAAATATTATGGTACTAAAATTAGCTGTAAGTGGAGATATTAATGGAGTCCCAGCTGAGCTCCCAAAACCTGGAGAACTCACTAATGGTAACTGATTGATTTAAAATTTGCCGTGTTAAGTTCTGTGGGTGGAAAAAACACCGCAAACAAAGCAAATAAAACCACACATAGTCTACACTTTCAACAGCATTATGATTGAAAATATTATGGTACTAAAATTAGCTGTAAGTGGAGATATTAATGGAGTCCCAGCTGAGCTCCCAACACCCACACACTACTGAAAGAAGGATTGTACATGAAGGAGAGGAAAGGGGTCTTATAGAGTTCCAGGAAAAGATCAAAGGAATGCCCAGAGCTTAGACATGGTACTGTTAGAATCATCCCCAGAAAGGAAAGTACCAGAAACCTGGCCTCGAATCAAACTTGGGGAAATTCTAGTACCAGGCGAAGGCAAGTAGTGGAGGATGTTAGACACAGGCCTTGCTATTTCTAAAGAGCACTGCTGGGGTGTGGGGAGCAGTGAATATGGGGGGTAGGGTAGGGAACTATTACAGAGTTGGGGATGTCACTTTTGGAAACATGGGAGTGATGGAGGAGAAAGAAGTAAAACGAAATTGAAAGCCTCTACTAAGTCAAATGAAACATACAACAGAGAATCAAACTACACCACCATCGCCTTCCTGACACATCCACCCATCCATAAAGTACCACCCTGGGATAGCACAGTGTCAGAACAGAAGCACCAAAGTAGGAGCACTGACCACAAAATAAATAGGAATAAAAATAGCAGCTGAAATCCTGACTTCCAAATCTGCCCCAAAGTGGTAGAAATGGGATTCAATGCTCCAAACTGAACTAAGTAACATGAACATTTACAAATATGGAAGAGCTCTGGAGTCAAAGACTATGAGCAGAAAATGAGGAAGGAGCAGAAGAGACAACATACATCAGAAATAAGACAGTCACAGGCTATCAGAGATGAGATGCAAGTAAAAATTTAAGAAAAGAAAAAGCAGTTTGTGGTGATTTGAATAAGAGTGGTCCCCATGTACTTGTATATTTGAATGCTTGGCCCCTAGGGAGTGGCAAGGTTTAAAGGGATTAGGAGGTATGGCTTTGTTGAAGGAAGAGTGTCACTGAGGGTGGCCTTTGGGGTTTCAAATGCTCAAGCCAGTCTTGGTGGCAGTCTCTTCCTGCTGCCTGTGGATCTGAATGTAGAACTCTCAGCTACTACCTCTTCAGCACCATGTCTGCCTCCATGCCACCATGGTCCCTGCCATGATGACAATGGACTAAACCTCTGAAACTGTAAGCCAACCCACAGATAAGTGCTTTCTTTTATAAGTGTTGCCATGGTCACAGTGTCTTTTCACAGCAATAGAACACTAACCAAAGCACAACCTAAAGAATAAAAGTGAAATATGCTAATAAAACCATAAAATAAATGAAGATGGTTGGTAAATGCGCAAAGGACTCACAGGTATTCACCACCACCTTCCACGGTCATGACAAGACTGGTTTGAGTAAATTAGCAGTGAGTTCTAAATCCAGTAAAAAAAAATTTTGAAGAGAAATAGGATATCTACATGATTTGGGGGTGACTTCTCAATTGGGAAACTTGTTAGTTTCAAGATAAAGGAAGAAGAGGAGGAGATGAGACGTAAGAGGAAGAGAATAGAGATGAATAGGAGGAGGAAGAAGAGAAAGGGGAGGAGGAGAAATTGGATCACACTGTGACCATGTGACCAGGTAAACAAAAGTAACATTACCTTGAAGGCAGATGGAGGACACAATGTGCCCACAAACATGACACCCTAAGAAAGTGACATCAATTTTTTTCACCTTCTGTCATGACACACATGTGCATCTCATTTCAACCCTGGAGAAGCTTCAGTTGACCCCTAAATGAGGATCACACAGCTTTTACAAAAGGGGGCACTGTATTGTTCACAAATGTCAACGCCCATCAAAACAAAAGGGTTGTTTAAATGTGCCAAATTAAGGAAAGCAGAAGAGATATGACTGTCAAATGTCACAGGCCACCTCACATTCTCCTGTGCCTGAGGGGCAAGTCTCTGGAGGACATTTGGGTCAACTAACAAAGCTGGGATAAGAGACATTTGACTCTATTGTATTATGTTAGTATTAATTGCAGTGGAATTTTATAAAAACACTTTTTTAGTTGGGGTCTTACTATGTAGCCCAGACAGTCTTCCTCTGCCTCTCAAGTATCGGGATTATAGCCATGTGGCAGTACACTCATCTTTCATAAAGGAATGTTCTTATAGAGACATTCACACTGATGAGCTACATTGTAAGACCCAGGCTAGCCTGCTACAAGATCCTGTCTCAAAAACAAAACAAGATGAGAGGTACCCACTAAAATCGCTAGGGATATAGTACTATGATGGAGGCAACTTAGTCTAAAGTTACTCAAAATATTATTTATGTATGTGTGGAGAGAGAAAAGGGCACAGGTGGAGGTAGCAATGGCCTCCTGTGTGTTATTATCAGGTGATAAGTGTAAATTAGACATTGTTAGCTTCCAGACACACCTGGCCCCACCTCTTGGGGACTTGGCAGAGTACATTACCCCTGCCTACACACACACTTTCACTTTCTCTCTCTCTCTCTCTCTCTCTCTCTCTCTGTCTCTCTGTCTCTCTCTCTCTCTCTCTCTCTCTCTCTCTCTCTCTGTCTCTCTCTCTCCCTCTCCCCCATCCCCCACAAGGCCACTCTGAGCTCCCTTTTTCCCCTCTCCCTTGCCTTCCCCCAATTAAACTCCCCAGGTAAACTCTGTGCCCTATTTGTCCCTCATCCTCCCCACCAAGGCCCAATCTCACAGATGTGAGTCTCTTGTGTGCTGTTGTTATGTGAGAGTCAGCCATGATAATTTAAGTATGGGCAGGGCACTCAAAGGAAGTTCTTTACTTCCAACCATTATTATCTGCCAGAGAAGGACTCTGGCCATTGATAAATTTAAATAGAGGCCTGAGTCTCAATAGTTTACCCTGAAGCAATACTTGGTTGCTGAAAGAACCACAAACTAAGATTACCCGACCACCACCCAAAAACAGACCATTTAAAGGAAACGCCTAGCATTCTAACCACTGTAGAAAGGACCACCTGCCAGAGCAAACTCACCAGGACACCCCTAGACAAATGTCAGCCAGTAAGGGGTCCTAAACCTCAGAAACCCCTCACGCCCACTTTTACTACTATAAAAACCCAACTCTAACAGAGCTCAGGGCTCTCCATTTGTTCCAATACATTGGACGTGTGGAGAGACCGAGTTTGCAAACTTGCTTAAAATAAAGGCTATTTGCTTTTACATACGGGACTCGGTCTCCTTGTTGGCTTTTGCAGGGACTCCGTGGATTTGGGCATAACACTATTGTTCTTGCAACATTTCTATAAGGCTGAAATTATTTCCAAATGCAAAGTAGTGTAAGACAATATAAAGAATGAAAGGGGATGGTTTTATTATGCCTTATCCCCCTTATGAGCTTCCAGACAGCATCTCTGAGAATTCAAGCCCTTTCCCAACACCTGGGAGACTCAAGACACACTGCTGCTCCCTGCGGCATCACCTGAACCCTGGCAGTGTGCCACCCTCTGCCTGCCAGGCTATACGAGAGGCAGAACAATGAGTCACCACTTAGTTTTTGGTGCTGCAATCCCTTTACTGGGCTGCAAGCTGGTGAAGAAGAGCTTTATTGCCTTCTTCCTTTTCTGGTCACTCCCAAAACCTTGCATAAAGCCTTGAACCTAGCATGTGTACAACCGTGTAAACTTTGCCCCCAATTTTACTGCTGACTGAGGCAGCTAAGGAGCCAACCAGTGTATTGAGAACAATACATGTAAAGCTGCCCTTCTGCCGTATGCATTTACTGTGAGAGTCCTGGGGCCAGGTTAGCATTTGGGGGAGGAAATTTTCCAGGCAGTGGATTAAAGGGTTGTAAATATTGATTAAATGAGTCAGAAGTAGTTCCAGCTTAACAAATTCCACAAAGTGGAGAAGATGGGGGGTGGGGAGAAGAGGAGGAGGGCGGGAAGGGAGAGAAGTTAATCTCCGTATTCTCAGGGTCAACAAGCTTCTTGACACTCTCCATATAATTCCATTGCCTTCACCATCCACCCTCCAGAAAATGTCAGAGCCAAAAAGGTTTTAGGGTGAATGGGGTGAGGAAAAGGTGGCAAATAATAAAGAGGAGAGGAGGAAAGGAAGGAGAGAGAGGGATGAGAGAAGGGGGAATCCTCAGTCACAGAACTAAATAAGAAGCCATCAGCAGGGGCTAGAGAGATGGCTCAGCAGCTAAGAGCTCTGGTTCTCTTCCAGAAGATCTGAGTTCAGTTTCCAGCAGTCAAAACCCCAATCACACACAAAGTAATTGTCAGATCTCAAAGAGACCCAGGCTAGCTGTGGTGCCTATTAGCATGCCAAAGCTTCTGCTTGGCCTCTAGGCTCACTCAGTACCTGTGGATGCTCTAAGCACATGTTAACCTGCCCCCTACCTTAAACCTCTGAGCCTAGGGCTTCTCTTCCCTTCTCCCAGCTTCTCTTTCCTAATAACCCTGCCATTTAGGCCCATGGTCCCTTGGTGTTCTCTCTCTCTCTCTCTCTCTCTCTCTCTCTCTCTCCTCTTTCTTGCTCTCTTCTCTCCCTCTCTCGCTCTCCCCTCTTGCTCTCCTGTCTTGTCATCATTTAGTCCTCTCATCGTGTCTAGTCTACTACACTTCCCTCTCCGCTGTGGACTCTCCTAGCTGCCTCTGGCGGTTCTCATCCTCATCTACCATAAAAACCTTCCCCTCAACCATACCTTGGTGTGTCATTTTCTCATTCTCATTCAGTAATAAATATTTTTACATGGAACTCATGTACAACCCCACCGCAATCACAATGACAGCTATGCTTTCTGCATTTAAAGCTTCCAGAGCTGACAAAGAGATGACCATGAATCTGTGGAAGCGTTTCCTAGGATTCCCCTCTTCCTGGTCTCAAAGGCCTTCATGAGACTAACACAGAGCACTAGTCTATGAGGTGAGAGTTAATAAGAATGCACTCTAAACCTCACAAATTATTACCAAAAACACAACAATAGAATATATTAATAAAGGTAATTTAGGGCTAAACAAATACCAAATTTCAGTAACAAAATAATCTTACTGCTAACACAAAACCACAGTACAGTCTCATTCCTCTGATTACTTTCACTGCTCCGAAAGATTCAGTCTCCCTGATAATCTAAACTGTTGTTTGCACCAAAAGCTACTTTAAAAGTATAGCGACCTAGTGATGTATGGAGGCAGACCTCTGTGAGTTCAAGGCCAGCCTGGTATAGAGTGAGCTCCAGGACACACAAGGCTACACAATGAAACCCTGTCTCTAAAAAAACCAATGGGGAGTGGGGAGGACCACAATCCGTAATTAATAAAATAATAAATAAAAATTTTAAAAAACGTAGAGAAAAGAGCTCCAGAAACTCATTAAACTAATCAGAAATTCAACTTCTCGCTTTAATTTTTTCTTTTCAACTATTTTAGTTAGTGTTCATCTCAGAATATGTGGCTTCTTCAAAATTTTACCAAAGTGAAAATCATGAAAACAAATTGACGTATTAAATATCTGGACAAGGCAGCTCATTTTGCCTTTTTGACTAGTTGAGGAATTAAACAGTCTCTGTGAAGGTCCCATTGTTAAATTTTGGGTCACCCCCTAAACCTAAGTTGTGGATTACAAGGAATTCTCAGAGAAAGATGTGTTTTCCAGCTTCCCATTGCCACAGTAGACCAGAAAAAAATAAAAGACATTTGGGTGGGACAAACTTGCACGTGCGCACATACACACACACACACACACACACACACACACACACATGCACACAGAGAGAGAGAGAGAGAATAGGAGTGGGGATAAACATTACTCAGCTTTTAAAAAGAAGAAAATTTTGTCATTTGTAACACAAGGACATTATGCAAAATTTAAAAAAACAAAGCAAAGCGAGATAAGATCACATGACCTCACTATAGGTGGAGTGTAAAACTGTGGACCTCACAGAAGCATGGGTCAGAGTGCCGTTGCCGGGATGGGAGGTAGAGCAGGAGGGAGGGAGATGCCAGTCAATTGAGCACAGCTTCAGCTGTGTCTAATGAACAAGCTCTGTGTCACGTGAGTAACTCGACAGCAGCAAATGACAACATGGAAACTTGATGTGATGTAGACGATAGTGTTCACTGGGACACACGTCTGTGTGAAGAGATGGTGTGTTCATTAGCTTATAATTGTGGTGGTCATTTCACAATGAATGAGCACATGAAAATTCAGTTCATACACCATAAATGAGATGTGTGATTTTCATCTGCCAGTTACAGCCTAATAAAACTGAGCAGAAAAAAGGAAATAGCAAAAGGGAGAAACAGATAGGGCAGGAGGGAGGGGACAAAACCCCACTCCCAGCATAAAGAAACTATGATACATAGATATGGTGCTGGAGTGTGTGTGTGTGTGTGTGTGTGTGTGTGTGTGTGTGTGTATTCTTCTGTATGTATACATGTGCCTGTGTGTGTGTACCTAAGTGTGTGTGTATGTGCAGGCACACATGTAGAAACCAGAGGAAGACATCAGCTGTCCTGCTCTATCACTGTCTGCCATAATTTGTTGAGACAGGGTAGTCATCAAACCTGGAGCTCACTGTTTTTCTGCTGAGGTTAGCCTGGCAGTTAGTAGGTCTAAAGAATCCTCTTTTCTCCACACCTCCCAGGATTGGGCTTACAGCATGCATCACTGTAAATAGTTTTTACATGGGTGACTAAATCTAAATCCTATGTTTGCAAGGCAAGCAATTTTGTCCACTGAACTATTTCTGCAGCTCCTACAGACAGGGTTTTATGGTCACATGGTAACTATGTTGTATCTTACGGGCTACTACATATACTACCGTCCTGTAGCATCTGTACTATGAGATGGTTCATAAGTCTTGGGCAAGGGCCTGGAGATTTAAACACACAAAGACACACACACAGAGACACGGAGACATGGGTCATCCTTGAAACAAGAATGCCCACTTTATTGTGTTCCAAGGCAGCTTATATAGAGATTCCTAACTGATAGTCATACCCCAGCCAAACCCCCAGAAACCACTCCCCTGTCATCGGGAACTCTTGAGGGTCTTGTGCTCAGAGCAGCTGCAAACACAGGAAAACAAGTTGTTTATTGTGGCAGGCAAGGGGGTCACAGGAAATTCAGGGTCTGGAGGTCCACTGTCCCCAACCCAGTGGGGTCTGAGAGGCTCTGGCTTGCCTCGGCTCCAGCACTTGTTGCTGCAGTTGCCAATGCTCCTGGCACCACCACAGTGTCCCCTTGGCCCCACAACCTCTAGTAAACAATTTTGGGAATTTGGGCATTGTTCTCTATACTACTTCCCTCTGTTTATTGTGTGAAGTTTATTTGGGGGTATTCACAGCAACATTTCAGGGGTTATGGTACATAAGTGTCTCTCTAGTCAAAACAAAACAAAAGAAAACACAACATCTGTGTACATCCCATCTTTTCGAAGCCTTCAATTCACCCTCCCACCTCCTCTTTATTACTTTCTTGCTGGCCAGTCTTCCAGAGGGCATCCCTCTGAGCATCTCTGAGGATGAAAAAACACATACTAATCCATGTGCACATTCCATCTTTACATGGCTTATTATGTCTTTACTCCTTTAAATCTGACTGTCTATACTCCTCTGTCTCTTTAAAGACTTACTCTTTTTCTTCCATTCTTTTTGAGGCCTTCAATTCCCCCTCCAGTCTCCTCTTTATTACTTTCCTGCTGGCTAACCTCCTGGAGGGCGTCCTTCAGAGAGCCTCTAGTTCCTGATCTCAGCAATGCCTCCTGCGGCACCTGCACCACCTGGAACCACTATCGGGCAAAAGTCTGGGGATGAAAATACACATATACACATACCCACCTTCAATCCACCCTCACCATTCCCAAGGGCAATCTCTCAGCGTGTCCCTAGTTCCTGATCTTGCTGAGAGCCTCCACCTGCAGCATCCGCATTACGTGTTGGTTTGCGCCGGGAAACAGGCTGGAGATTTAAACACATATGCACACAGACAGAGACATGGGGACACAGGTTATCCTTGAACCAAAAATGCCAAGAACGCCCCCTTTATTGTGTTCCAGGGCAGTTTATATACGGATGCTTAACTGATCACCATGCCCCAGCCAAACCTACCAGAAACCACTCCTCTGCCATCAGGAATTCCTGAGGGTCTCATGCTCAGAGCAGCTGCAAGCACAGGAAAACAAGTTGCTTTGCTCAGAGAAGCTACAAGCATAACAAGTTGTTTACTCTGGCAGGCAAGGGGGTCACAGGAAATTCAGGGTCCGGGGGTCCACTGTCCCCAACACTGTGTGATGTTGTGACATGGGCAATTTGCTCTCTACACCTTAGTTCCTTCACCCATTAGAGACAAAGGACACTCCTTAAGAGGATCCAGGAAAGGTTTATGAGGTTAGAGATAAAGGATACCCCTTAAGAGGATCCAGGAAAGGTTTATGAGGTAAATGACTGCTTTCACTAACATCACTAACCATAAAAATTCATTTCATTTTCCCTTTAGATTTTAAGGTCCTAAAGCCATAATGCTCTTATAGTTCACAACACAATAAAGAATGTTCTAGTTTTTCCTTGGATATCTTTTGAGTCAGGTAGACTTTACATATTCCTCAATGCCCCTTATTTTAATCTGTTGGGAAATTATCACAAAGTATTGATAATGTGCTCTAAGTACCAAAGAAAATCTTCTCTTTTATTATTTGTTACTCTTAATAAATAGTAAATAGAAATAGCATGATCTTTTTATTAATTCTTTGTGGAATTTATTTTACCTTTTCAAATAATTTTTAAAATTTTCATTTTGATCATATTCTTCATCCCTCTTCAAATCCTCCAAGATTCTCCCTACATCTCTACCCCCAACTTCATGTTCTTTCTCTATTTCTCAAAAACAGCAAACTAAATTTAAGATATAAGAGTTAGTTAATAAGAAGCCTGAGATAATAGGCCAAACAGTGTTGTAACTAAATATAGTCGCTGTGTGATTATTTGGGTCTGGGTGGCTGGAAATGAAAGAGCAGTCTCCCTTTACATTGCCCAATTGCCATTCTTTTTTAAAAAATGATTTATTTTATGTGTATTAGTACTTTCCCAGCGTGTATGTATATATGCATGTATGTATGTATGTATGTATGTATGTATGTATGTGGTGCCTGTAGAGTCCAGAAGAAGGCATCAGAGTCCCTGCAACTGGAGTTATAGCAAATTTGAGAGCCACTAAGTGGATGCAGGGAATAGAACCTGGGTCCTCTGGAGGTACAACCAGTAATTTTAGCCATTGAACTTCTCTTCAGCCTCCGCCATGCTGTTTACTGTTGTTAGTTTGTCATCGATGCCCTGCTGCCTTCAACCCCCTTGCAGATGTCACTGCTGTCATCCTGCCTGCAGCCTTACAAACCTCGGAGCATCGCCTTGACTGACAAAGGAAAGAATCCCTGGGGCTCTACTAGCATGCTCACTCAGTGACGTGCAAGTCCTAATTCTACATCTCTAGAAATGGTACCCATCCCTAGCTCCCAGAAAACCCTAATAGATAACAACAAAATCTGGTCACACTTCTAATCCATTATTTATCAGATTATACTCCCAAATGAGTCACCGTCACCTCCACTTTTTAAAAAAACAACAAGATTTAAAGCCTAATGCTAAAAGATGTATTGATTTCAAAATTCCATCAAGAACACTTATCTTAGAAACATAATCAATAGCGCTGCTGGGTAAACAGCTCAATCCAATAGCGCCTGTGTGCCAGAATTAAGTAAGGTCTTGTGGTGTCACTTTCTACTGCTATTAGCAAATTCCTGAGAACTCATATTACTTGGACACTTACCATAGCCACGGTCCTCTAGGCTAACAGTCAGTAAGGATCCTGCCAGAATAGATTTATGCTTGGTAATTAGGCTCCAAGCTTGCTGCAGTGCTACAGGCAGTAAAGTACCAGTGGGATTTGCTTTGGTTTGTTTTAACTGTTTACATTTTATATGATAGACAATGACTTCAAACATGTCACAATACAATTTGCCTGCCCTTGCTTTGACTATATGAGCTCTTTATAGAAACACAGTTCAACCTGAATGAAGTCCACAGTCTGACACACCCACTACAATTCTGAAACTTTCTGGGAATTTCCTTCCAACATGAATTTTTAAATGAAAGCCTGTCATGTATGTGAATGTTAGGGTTACGGTCATTCCCGGTACACCTTGTTGAAAATTCTCGATACCCACTTTCTAGTACTTTCGGTTCAAGAGTTGGAATTGCTTCCAATTCTTACCACACATTTTCCTGTTTTATTAATTTCTACTTCTCAAAATCTTTAATTCATATTAAGAGAAATAGTGATTCTTTAGAAAAATCACATTTTTACATTTAAAAAATATTTTCTCTGGTTCCTATGGGTTTTGTTATTGTTATTAACTTTGGTTCTTTTAAAGGCAGGGTCCTCTGAAGCCCAGCCACTAAATTCACATCTATAATGCCAAATTAATAACTTGGTATTTTGTCTTCTCTCCCCTCCTTAAACCTTTTTAAAATAGTTTTATTGCTTTCGCTGACCTTACATCCCGTTCACTCCGTAAAACTAAGCAACCCAGTGAATTCTACCAACAATGTAGGCAATTTCCCTCTGCATCAAATAGCAAATAAAACATGGACAGGATTTCAGTTCAAATTATTAATCAAATGACTTCAAGAAACATCATCCCGAATGTCCATTTATAGTGATAGTGATGTCAGTTTAGACTTGGAACCACAACAGCAGCGTGGAGACATTCTGACATAAATACATTTCTTAGGAAATTCAACACCTGCGCTTTCTAGGAATTTGTAGGGCCTGTCTTTAACATATGTACAGAGGTACTCATTTAGCCAATAATAAACGTTCAAAGAAAATATTTTCAAAGAAAAAATTTATATTACATGACTCTTCAACAGCTCTGATGAAAGGATAGTTATACTATATATTTTACATATTGTTTCCTGTATTTTCCCAACAATATATTTCCACGCTGTAGGAGAAAATGACTAACTTAATGTGTAACATATATTTATGCCACTCAAGAATCCCAAATTACTTTCAAACAATGAAGCAGGGTGTGGAAAAATTTTTAGGCATTTAGGCAATTGTAAACTGTCTTAGAACAGAAAGAGTCTGGCTGCAAATATCTGCTCTATAGGCAGTGTTTTAATGAAAGCCAATGCAGAAGAAAGAGAATTCCCAACACATCTGAAAGCACTTATACCTCCCACGCCACAATCAAAAGACCAATGTAAAATTTACTTGAGTCGAAACACACACATCCAAGAAGTCCATTCATGAAAATATTTATAGTCATGCCCAAGCCTTCAACCAATATCTGTGCTTGTAACATCAAACTTCACCAAGTCCCTTAACATTAAGGCTTGTCTGTTGACAGTTTGTCACCAGCCTTCCTTGGGAAAGAAATACTGGCTTATAAAAAGTGCCTAAGGAAACTAAAGACCACTTTAGAAAAGCCAGTTAGTAAAGATGCTAAGTGATAAATTCACCTCAAATTGTTTCCATATGGCAAATAGATTCTCAAACCATCACTGACGAAGTCTGAAATAGTTTAGTAATAGACGAATGTCTCTTTTCCTTTCTATATAACATTCGTAAGTTTTAGTGATCTATTATGTTTTATAACCAAATTTTAAAGACTGCAATAAGGGCTAGGGAGATGGTTCGGTAGGTAAGCACACTTGCTACCCAGACAGGAGGACTTGAGTTGAAACCCCCAGGAATAGAAAACCAGACATAAGAACAGATTAGTGCCTAGCCCAGTATTATTAAAGAGGCTCATTCAACAAGTAAAGGCAGCCAAACATTAGGGGGAGCTTGGGGAAGCCCGCAGAAGATGGGGAAGAAAGATTGTAGAAGGACACCAGGAGAACACAACCCACAGAATCAACTAAGCAGGGTTCATAACGGCTCAGAGAGACTGAAGCAGCAGTCACAGCATCTGCATGGGTCTAAGCTAGGTCTTCTGCATGTATGTTATGGTTACATAGCTTGGTGTCTTCATGGGATTCCTAACAGTGGTAGTAGTGAGGGAGTATCTCTGACACTTTTGCCTGCTCTAGGGACACTTTTCCTCCTACAGGGTTACTTTATCCAGCCTTGATAAGAGGGTTTGTGCCTACTCTTACTGTAACTTGTTATGCTGTGTTCAGTTGATATCTCTGGGAGGGAGGGATGCCTGCTCTTTTCTGATGAGGAATAGAGGAGGAAAAAATCTCAGGAACAGAGAAAATAAGGTTGTGGCAAGAATGTGTTGTATGAAAGAAGAATAAATAAAATAAATCAATATTTTTAAAAAATAACCAGATATAGTCATGCCTGGTCCTGTAACCCCAGTGCTGTATGGGGCAAAGGCAAGAAGCTGCTGGGACTTGCTGGCTGATAAATTAACTCTAGATTCGATGAGAGATCCTGATGCAAAGAAATAAGCTAGAGAAGGACAGACTAGTACACCCAACAGCCTCTTCTGACCTCCTCAAACAACATGCATGGATGCATACACACATGCATGTAAAGCACACATGTATACCACATGTATACGTATACACACATACATAAAAGTAAATACATACCTAAATTAAAACAATAAAATGGAATGATGGAGGAAGGTCATTGGCTAATAAAGAAACTGCCTTGGCCCATTTGATAGGCCAGCCTTGAGGTGGGTGGAGTAAACAGAACAGAATGCTGGGAGGAAGAGGAAGTGAGCTGAGGCACCATTTCCTCTCCTCTCTGGGGCAGAGGCGATGAAGCTCCGACCCAGAATGGACGTAGGCTAGAATCTTCCCGGTAAGCGCACCTTGGGGTGCTACACACATAAATAGAAATGGGAAATCAAGATGTAAGAATTAGCCAGTAAGAAGCAAAAGCAAGTGAGCCAGGCAGTGTTTAAATTAATACAATTTGTGTGTTGTTATTGCGGGACATAAGCTAGCCAGGTGGCCGGGAGCTGGGTGGCAGGAACTGGCCCGCAGCTCCTTCAACAATGGAAGAGCATGTCATGCTTTAAAAGAGTAACAAATGGAATTTTGGGATATAGCCATTGGACTTTTAGTGACAATTGTGCCAATTGTGATGCAAGAAATTGCATGTACTGAGCATAGAGCAGTCACACCAAGCCCTAGTCTTGAAAATATAACACAGTAAAAGCCCAAGCAGAGAATACTGGCTTCCCTTGCTTATGCCCACCTACACACCCAGGAATTACTTTCCCGGCACCAGGCCCCAGGACCTCCTACACCCTTCTCTTGTTCAGGCCCAACCTATACACCAGGAAGCATATGTCATCATGGTCTTCTGCACCAGGCCCAAGAATTTTGCTTCAGGAACACAGTCTGTAGAGGTCCTCTGCTTAGACACTTATATACTACCCTGAGACAACATTCCAGACACTATTGATCAGTCATTAGAGCTTCCTGAAGTAGGCCTATATAGAGGCTCCCAGAAATTTTGTTCTGGTAGCCTACCCCATACACTTTCCTACAACCACCTAGGGACCCAGGCTATGAGCTGTAGTCAGAGGTTTTGTTTTTTTTTCCTGCCTCTCAGTTCCCAAATAACCAACAGAGAGATTTAATATTATTCATAAATGTTCACCCAATAGTTCAGACTTATTACTAGCTAACTCTTAGATTTAAACTAAACTGTTTTCTCTTATCTATCCTCTGCCATGTGGCTCATGGCTTGGTACCTCATTTTCTATGTATCCTGTTTTCTCTGCATCTGTTAGTATCTTTTCTTTCTCCCAGAATTCTTTCTGTTCCAAAAATCCTAGCTATTGGCCAATCAGCTTTTTATTAAATCAATTCAAGTGATAAATCTTTACAATTTACAAAAGGATTATTGCACAGAATTTTACCCTTTTGTCTAATTAAAAAGGAAGGTTTTAACTTTAACATAGCAAAATTATATACAACAAAAACAGTTATTATTAAGTAAGAATTACAGTTACAATATCCAGTCTATTTGTAGTTGACAAATTTAGAGAAAATACCCAGTTATTTATCCTGTCTTGGTGAGTCTAAACTTTTGTACTTAATTCACTTTCTATCTTAACTAATAAAAACTTTAAATCTAATTATTTAAGTTTTAATCTCAACAAAGTGCCAGGAGGGTATAATGTTATCTAATGACAAGGACATCTGACTGCCTGGAAAGTCATTGGCCTACAGGCCTAGTACATCTGACAGACGTTTCTGAGAAGCAGGGAATTTTGAAGGACTAGCCTACTTTGCCTTGGCATGGTTTGACAGTCACTTCCTTTTACATCCTGCTTATCCAGTTTGGACAGTATATTGTCAGTAATTGAGGCAAGTGGAGTGTTTTGCTCAAATGTCTAGTTTTTAACATAAAGAAATTGAACTCCATGTGGAGTTTCTTCGATGTCCATCTTCTTTCAAACTAAATATGTGTTGTTAGGAGCAGACATGTCTTATTGTCATAAAAAGCTTTAAGTTATTAATCATACTAAATTCCATATTTTGTAGGTCTTTGAAGTATTTGATGACCTCATCTATATATCTATTTAACCATGAAAACATATCTAATATGACTACAAATTTGATTATTATAGATGACTAACTACCAAACTGTATTTTTAAATTATTCATTACATTTTTAAATGAGCTGTATAAGCACAATATCCCAAACAAGAGTAGAAACAAACATATAGTATAGAAAAATAACTTTAAATTTGTATCAAAAAATAAGATCCATGCCAATGTAAAATATTTTGAGATCAATGGTTATTTTTTGGATTAAAGTAGTTTGATAATCTACCCTTTTATCTCATCATTTCTGTATCCTATCCCCCTTATTTCTTTGGAAAGAGGTCTTTGAATTTAGTTCTTTTGCTTAGCTTTTTTCTATGACCATTAATAACTTGCAACCAACCCCCACTAAATGATAGCAAACATCCATGACCCTCTTTTGGGAATGTGGGCATTGTTTGCCTTAGAATGCTTCCTGTTGCCTGAGGGTGTTGACCTGTTTGGGGGAATCTTTAGAAAATTAGGATATTTGTTAAGTCTTGAAGTATTCTGTGAGACTGGATCATCTCAACCTTGAAACTCTTTTGGATGTAGAATTTTGAGAAGACTATAACAGAGGCATTTTGGATACTGGATCACATGGATCATCTGTCTTCATTGGTGTTGCCCCCCCCCCCCCTTATTCTGAAAATATGTAAAAATTTAAAAGTAACTTACATTTCTTTATCAATGCAAGTATAGATTATGTGTTGTACACAAGTTAGCCAAAATTTTGTTGTTGTGTGTTTGAGCAGATAAAATACACATTATTTGTTTTGCAGTTTTCTAGTTTTATTTCTTTGTTTTTGTAGTCAGAATTTTCAGGGGGTCTTTCTTGATCAAACCTTTAATCTGAACACATCCTTAAACTTTAAATGAATCCACAGCCTCTCATTTCCTGTGGAAATAAAAGCTGAATCTTTTTACCAAAGTAGCATATCTTTTGACCTTCATTTTGAAATTAAGACATTTTTAAAATATATAGAATGGTTTAGTTCAACAGTTTTGATAATCCAATGTGTCTTAGTAGCTATTGTTTCTTCCCTAGCAATCAGAAACTCTAAAGGCAACAAGATAAAATACATAATCCAAACTCTGTATATTTCCCATCTTTATATTATATTTTTATATTGTTATATTTTTACTCTATTCCTTTTTTAAGGACTTTATTATCTTCAAAATATTTTTAGTCTGTGACTATCTCTTCTCTTTTGCTTTTCTCTTCCAAACCTATGTATATTTTTAAACATACTGTAACCCATTTAGAGTTTTTTCCTATATAGATCTGTCTTTGCAGAGCATCTGTATTTATTTTATCACGAGATGAATCTGAAACTGCTGTATTAGTCACCAACATGGTTTAGCTTAGCACAAGGCATTGGCAGTAGGCTCCTCCCCACTTTGGTTCTTTGGCCAGAACTTCAAATAAGAACTTCAGAAAAACTTCACTGGCCTACTCAGAGACTATCTGCAATTATACCAGACAGTAATCTTGAAACTTAACCATCATTTTAGTTTCTACAGGATCCCATAGAAATAACATTATCCTCATGACAGTTGGAAGTAATTCTTAAAAATGACATCTGCTTTCCCAGCAAAATTTGTCCTCAGGGTTTGGGACAATTGTCATCTGTTAGGGGTTGGTTATAAGTGGTATAGAGTTTGGGGTAAAAATGAAGTAGGCTCAGGGATCTATCTTTTTAAAAAAAGAGAAGGAATGTATGGGATAGACTAATAGGTAGATTAGTTTATCTACTTATGAGTCATTAGTTATAGACAATTTACATTGGTATAGATTTCTATATAGTGATACAAATTCAAATTTCCATATTTAGGGTCCATTGCAATCTTTTTGACTATTAAATTTTCAAAATCTTCAGTTGTTTAATTGTTATTGTTTTTAAAATAAATCTAAGTTCCCATAAATTCAAACTTCATATAATAAAGTTACGGATATTTAGGTGAACATTATTATTGGATATCGTGTAATGTTTTCATACTTTTATACCTTGTATAACGTTCAAATCAGAATAGCACACAAAGTTCAAGGAATTCAAAGAGGTCATAAACACCTAAATAAACAGGGATAAACTGAATGGAATCACAAACAATGCAGACAAATGGCTGGCTGAAGTAATGAAGACAGTGTGGGTTGTGAAATTTTAATTCAATAAAGAGGTAGAAAGACTGAAGAAAATCCAAACTGAAATGCAATTGGAAGTGAAAAATTCAATAAGAAAAATAAAAGAAAGAAAACTTTAGTGGAAAGCCTCTCCAAGAGAATGGACCACATAGAAGACAGAATATCAAGGTCTGAAGACAAAGGGCTGGAATAGAATCCTTGTGTCAACATACGTTCTCATTCTTTCACTGTTATTAAAGCAGCAATCCTTTTGCCCCTGCACTCTTAACCATCTTCATGATTTAAATTGACAGCAAATTAATCCAAACTTCCCACAAACAAATGATTCATGTTTTCCTCCTCTAGTACTGGCTAATAAGATTTATAGGAAATATGGAATGCACTTACATTTGGCAGTCATCAGAGTATGGAGATCCTCTTAAATGTCTCTCTTTGAGGCTACATTAAATGGAGCAGGTCAGAAACAAGGGAGGGATCATCTAACTTTAGGAAGTGCATAATGTAAGTTTGTAATTTTTAATTAATAGAAGACTTTACACACAGGAATGTCAAATCTATGTCTTATATTTGCAGTTAGTTGTTTATTTAGTTGACACTAAATTCCATGAGTACATAGGTACCAGGTTACCATATTTTGAAGTTTTTCTTTTATTCCCTCTTCTGCTGGGACAAAGAACAACATTCCCCAGGACAGCATGAAAAGATGGCATTGTGCTGTTCTCTTACACTTAGCCTGAAAGCTCCTCAGAAGCAAAAATAACCAGCTGTTGCAAAACATGGTCTGGTTTTCTAAAGAGTCCTTTCATTGCTGCCAAGAAGTCTGCCAATGATCTCAGCTTACCCAAAGCAGGCTACCACACAGCAGCCGGGTACGGAGCGGGCCATGCAAACAGGTCACCTTCTGAGGAGCATAACAATGTTGCTTGGATAATGGGTCTCAATTTCTTTATGAAAGTGACTTCACTGCACTTCAAAGTTTTGAGGGGCATTAGTAACAGGAGCGCCCACCACTGGTATCTGGCAGACCAAGACTGTGCCTTAAAGAACATTTAAATGTGTCTGATATCAGGTTGTCTTGCAAACTGATCACTTTCCAACAAAAATATGTCCTCTTGGGACTTTGAATGTATCTCTGTGGTTGAGTGCTTGCCTAGCGTGTGGGGTTTCATCCCCAGTATCTCTAAAAACATCTGTATATGCATCCATGTGTACATGTGTGAATGCATGTGTGTCTATACATATGTGTGCATATGTAGAGAGGCTTGTGTAAATGTGTGGCTGTTTCCGTGTATATTCATGTTTAATGTGTGTATGTATGTGCACATGTATGTGCATGATTCTATGAGTGTATATAGTGTGTATGCTTGATTGTGTATGTGAATGTGTGTGCATGAATGTGTGGCATTACTCAGATAAAGAGCTAGATGAAAGAGTCTTCAATTTGAAAAAAAAAACTTTCCTTAAAAGAATCTCTTTTTTTGATACATTTTTTACTGAAAAAATTTCCGCCTCCTCCCTGCCTCCCATTTCCCTCCCCTTCCCCCCCCCACTCCTCTTCCCCTCCCCCCACTCCTCTCCCACTCCCTCTCCAGTCCAAAGAGCAGTCAGGGTTCCCTGCCCTGTGGAAAGTCCAAGGTCCTCCCCCCTCCGTCCATGTCTAGGAAGGTGAACATCCAAACAGGCTAGGCTCCCACAAAGCCAGTACATGCAGTAGGATCAAAACCCCGTGCCATTGTCCTTGGCTTCTCATCAGCCCTCATTGTCCGCCATGTTCAGAGAGTCCGGTTTTATCCCATGCTTTTTCAGTCCCAGTCCTCATGTAGTAAATGGGCACCACAAATTCAAATTGAAGGTTTAAAAAAAAAAAAAGAGGATACGAAAGGGGTAGAGAGGGGTGGGAGGAGTTGGAGTGGCTATGATCAAAACTCATTCTGTGAAATTCTCAAAGAATAAAAATACTTTTTAAAAAAGAAAGACTCTTGTAAAGCAAAATACTTTAAAAATAAACAAAATTGTGTCAATTCTCTCACTCAGATCCATGGCCCTGCAGTCAGGCTCTCTGGTGTTTTATTGCCATGATAAGGTCAGTGTTAAGACAGCCAATAACTACTATTATTTCCAAATGTTTGGTGAAAGTCAATTTCTGTAGTCATTCATTTTACATGTGAGTGTCTTGCCTGCATGTATGTGTGTGCACCACATGCATGACTAGTGTCCACAGAGGTCAAAGGTGTGGAAGGGGACAGTATCAGATCCCCTGGAACTGGAGTTATATGGTTGTGAACCACCACGTGGGTGCTAGGAATTAAACCCAGGTCCTCTGCAAAAGCAACAAGTGCTCTTAAAACTGAGCCATCTCTCCAGCCCCCAAAATAAACATTTTAACAATCTAGGGAATAAGAAGACTATGTTGCTATAAAAAATACAGTGAAATAAAAATCAAATAATACTTAAAAGAAAATACAGAAAAGTGGCAAAAAAAACATGATGTATATCCTTGTAACCGTGTTTGCCAACATTTTGTGATGTTTATGCACCAACTGGAAGTCTTTAAAATTCAGATTCCAATCCTATAGGCTTAGGGCCAGAGGAGAGCCTGTCCTCTCAGGGAGCTCCCGACGGCTGGGCTAAGGACTCTGCTAAGGACAGGGTTGTTTTATCACATTGGAAGCTGACTTGTTATAGGGAAAATAAAAGAGCAATTCATCTAGAAGAGTCTTATCACCAATGACTCAACACACTACCCCCACCCCGTCTTCTAGCAATTTCCTTAGCCTTCAGGCAGACGTCACTACTTCTAAACTAACATTTAGCATATGATATGGAAAGAAGTCAGTCAGTTCTGGGGAGAAGGAGCAGGAGTCAAGTTTTCCACTTCTTAGCTTTTAAATGTGTGGCCTGGTTTACATTGCCCAGATCACACTTTTGAATGGCAGCTATAATCACGACTAAGTTAAAGCAGGACGAAGCTTGGGCACCAGCTCATTCAAGCTTAGTGGTGTCCCTTTACTGTTCCCTGAGCCAGGGAGACATAATGCCTGGCCTTTTCTTTACCACAGAGGGGAAGGAATTGTGGTCAGAAGCCCCTTAAATACACACTTGAAATGGAAGGATGTGATGGCATCTTCCACCCTTGGTCATCCAGGCAGAAAGGGTGTGGTGCTTTGCCTGCCTCTGCTGAGCACTAGCGAGTGTCTTTGTCTCTGTGCTAAGTGCTCCTGAGTCTCTTTGAAGATTCTTGACGATTGCTGGAATTGTTTATAGAAGTTCAGTCTCTATGTTTCAGAAATAAATTTGTATGTTCTCTGAATTCTCCAAGTACAAATTGTAAGTACTAAATACATCCAGTATGATCTGCTGGTGGAAATGCTTTATCTAGGAGAGTATAAATGTCATGATCCCGGCAACCTTTGCACTGTTTCTGTGGGCAATATTAATCATTCTAAAAGTTAAATAGAAAAAACTTAAGTATCTCTTTTAAAATAAAACAAACAAGGCCATTATACATTTATTATATAACACTGAAAATTATTTTATTTTTTAAAATCAGAGAGAGTAACATTGTCCTATAAATTTGAGAATCTCCTTAAGACCTAAGTTTGTAGATGATAACTGGATTCCAATAACTGTTTCTGCCATCATCCTTTCCACAGTGTGTTTCTCCAGCTGAAATATATTAAGACCATGTGGACCCACAGATAGTAGTTGGAAAGTGGAAGGCTACTTAAGAGTCTTCTAGGTTGAAGTTCCTCTTCCCAGATAACTCTGGTTCTGTCTCATCAACAAATAAACCAGGACACCTTCAAATGCTGATACATTTCCTTATATGCTTTTTAAAATAGTATTTATAGATATCATACTCATGAGAAAAGTACTAGGAAGCTGTGGTACCATTTCAGCAGATGGGAGGTTCTTGAGGTTTTGATTTGAACTTGAAAGGTTTTTATTGTTGACAACAGTACTGCTTACTCCTTCAACAAAGCATGCAGCTCCATTCACCCATTTATTAAAAATTCAAAGGCCAAATCCCCAAGTCCAAATCATGATATTCATCTCAGAGCATTCTTGAAGTATAATAGTATGTATCATGAAAAAAAAAAAAAAAACAATAGCTCAACTCACAGCACAGCCCACAGAAACACTCTTCGCCTCAAACTGACTGACTCTCCTGTAACTCCTGAATTTGGCAGGCTGGGGCAGGGAGATTATAGTGAATTTGATTGTCATGTACTACATAGTGAATTCCAAGCCAGCTTCCACTATGGAATGGGACCCTATCTAGAAAAGGACAACAGCAACCTCAATATAAGCAATAACGGTGCTTATGGGGACTTCACATTTTGTCATGCAAATGTGTTCTCAGGGATCAATAGTCAATACCACAAAACTGATAAATTTTTACTTTGGGGATTGAACTGGGGGCCTCATACAAGCTAAGCATATGTACTATCACTGAGTTATAGGCCCAGCTCATTAAGGGCATGTTTTGTTTTTATTGCAAGTATCTTAACACCATCAGCACAAATGTCCACAAAGTATTATTAGCAGATAATGTCACATATTATTGTGAAAATAGTTTTCATTTTATAGACCCCCCTGAGAGGTCTCAGGGATCCTCAGTGGTCTACAAGCCACTGGTATCTACAGTTGCACAAGCAATGGAGGGCTTAACATTGATAGAATTGGGGAGAGGGGAAATATCTCAGTGGGGTACATTATTTGCTACACAAACTTGTGGAGTACCTGAGTTCAAATCTCCAGCACCCACATGAAAACCTGGATATGGTATCACTTCTCTGTAGTCCTGGTGCAAGGGAAAAGGAAACTGGGGGATCCCCCAAAGCTCACTGTCCAGATAGGCTAAAGCCCAATCAATGAAATAAGGTAAAGAGTAATAGAGGAAGACATTCATTGTTACCTCCAGCTTCCATGTTGCAATTACACTCATATGCACACACACATACATGCACACAAACACACACACACATACATACATACACACATACACAAACACACACACACCTGAATCAATTTGCATAATCCATGTTCTGAAAAAAGCTTTTCCAGTAGCCAGTCTGAAACTGGAAGACAGAAAATGCAGCTAGATTGATGACCTGCTGCTCTGATTTAATAACCACTGTTGCCCAGTGCCAGGCCTGGCATCTCCAGGGCCAGATGAGACACTCCTCCTACCCTGTCTGCTCCCAAGTGGTGCAAGTGCGGCGAAGTAATGGGGTAGAGTAGGGACTGTGTTCAAATAGATTACGTATTTGCATGCAAATGGCTGGGTGGAGCCATGTATAGTAAAAGAAAAAGGGAAACGTTTTGGGTTTTGACTTTGCCTTTTTAAAACTTCATAGTCAGAGGGAACTGAAAGAAACAAGCTTTTCCTTAGAATTAAGTCTAGCTTTGTTCAGCTTTAACATTTCTAAAGCTAATTGACATGATTTCCTTGATCCCTGCATCCTGGCCATTCCTCTGGATAGTAAAAGAGATAGTAACCCCCAGAACAGAGAAGGGCTGGGGAAGCCATGATGACAACTCAAAGAACTCCCTGCAGACATGCTGCGAGCCTGCTTCATATCATCACACAGCTGTGCAGGTCTTGACTCCTCCATAATTTTACTGATTTGAGACTATGGAAAATAAGCAAATCTGCTCACTTACCACCAAGCAAGTGAGCCAGAACAGCTGACTGTGATCATATCCAATGGCTCATTTACACTGGCTGCACATAAGCCAAGGACCCAGCAGAGATGCAGCAACCATTTGTGCAGTTTAGATTTATTAAAAACATATACCAGGTGCTGATGTGGGATTCCCCTCTGGATGCTATGAATGTTTTATTACCATTGGTTAATAAAGTAGCTTCTTGGGACCTATGGCAGTGCAGAATAGAGCAAGGTGGGAATTCCAAGCAGAGATAAAGAAGAAAAGAAGGCAGAATCAGGGAGATACCATGTAGCTGCCAAAGAAGACAGATGCTGGAACCCAGAAAGCCACAACCTGTGGCAATATATAGAATAATAGAAGTGGATTAGTTTAAGATGTAAGCGTTAGTTAATAAGAAGCCTAAGCTAAAAGGCCAAGCAGTGTTGCAGTTAATAAAGTTTCTGCATGATTATTTCAGGTCTGGGAGACCGGGAAACAAACAAGAGACTTCTGTCTACAAAATGGTGCCAACATGGGCAACTACATCCACATAAAACCTGAGAGATATTGGGAAGAAATTCTAGACACAAAACAACAAAGTTAAGCATGGCGTCTTGGTAAAGGATTTTCTCAAGTAGGCTCTGTTTGCCAGAGGCAAGCGTGTCTCATTTAAAAGAGGTTTCCTGACTCAGCTTTAGCTGCAAAAACCTTGCAGCTCTTTTAAGAGGCCCTACCACCAAACACTTAAATTGTGTTTATTAATAGTGAACAGCATGCTTCTTGGTGTTGGCAGGGACCTTGAAACTCCACAGAATTATGGCAATAAACATGGCTCCCACCAGTACCCCTGCCATGAAGCTAGACTCTCAGAAAGCTAAGGAATGGGGTAGATTCAGCCATCAAAAACACGATTTAATCCTACCCATAAGGCTTAGCAAATTAAAACCTCATCTGGTCAGAAAAAGAGAGATATACAGTAAAAATAGATTCAGATTAAAAAAAAACTCTAAATGGTTTTCAGTGTGTTTAAAAATATATGTAGGCTTGGGAGAGAAAAGAAAAAGGATAAGTCCTTAAAAAGAGAGAGAAAGAGAGTAGTTGGTAGTCAGAGGTAGAAAGATCTCTGTAAGTTCAATGACAGCCTGGTCTACAGAATGAGTTACAGGACAGCCAAAGATACACAGAGAAATCACTTGTCAAAAAAAATTAAAAATAAAAATAAAAGAAATAGAGTTTAAAATAAAGCCATGTAAAGATGTAAAATACACAGAGAATCTGAATACTGCATATTATTGTGTTGTCTTTGAATTATTTGATGGCTGAGGAAGGAACAACAGCTGCTAAAAGACATTTGCTTATAAATGCTTCTGGATTAATCAAACATATATATTTTGAAACTACCCTGACTTCAAAATTTAAGTCAAAATATATGTTACTTTGGAGAAGAGGTTTTGTTATTGTTTCCATAGGAAACAAGAGGCTTTGGATTCATTCTGAGTTAAGAAAAATAAGGTTTGATCAAGGAAGACCCCCTAAAAAATTTCCAATAGGAGCAAATGGCCGAGATGATTCAACCTTTCAGAGGACTGCTTTTGGTGTTTCCTCTGAATTCTACATCCAGAATGGCCTCAAGACTGCTGGCTGAGATGATCAAGCCTCACATAATACTCCAGTCACTTGACCATAACTCTAAATTTTCTCTAGGTCCCTATAAGATTATGAGCATCCCCAGTCAGCAGGAAGTAGCCTAGAAAACTATACCCACATTCCCAAACATGGATTATGGATGTTTGTCTTTGTTTAGAGTGTTGGTTACAATTTGTTATGGATAGTAGTCAGGAAAAAAGCTAAACAAAGGAGATTCGATTCAGAGTTCTTATTTTGAAAAGAAAAAAGGGGAAGTACTGTGGGACAATGATCTTTTATCTGTAAAGATTTATCACTTGTATTGGTTAAATATAACACTGATTGGTCAGTAGCCAGGCAGGAAATATAGGCGGTGCAACCAGAATAGGAGAGTTCTGGAAAGAGGAAAGGCTTAGTTTACAGTTGTCACCCAGATACAGAGGAAGCAAGACGAGAATGCCTCACTAATAAAAGGTACCAAGCCATGTGGCTAACACAGAAAAGAATTATGGGTTAGTTTAAGATGTAAGAGTTAGTTAATAAGAAGTTTGAGCTAATAGGCCAACCAGTTTCTAATTAATGTAGACCTCTGTGTGTTTCTTTGGGACTGGATGACTGTGGGACTGAGCTGAACAGAAACCTCTGTCAACACAGTGCTACTAGGATTCACGACCATCACTACGTGCTTCTTCACCATCCACTCAGTCCACATCTGCAGTCACTCAGAGAGACTGGGAAGTGAAAGCTAGCTTCTTTCCTAATGGGAAACACTGTCTGCCTAAGAAAATTCCGACTGGGGAGGATCTACCATGCATCTGATTTTGTAGCGGAATCTGTGACTGTTCTGCGAAGCGATGTGTTGTGTAGTTACTGTTTCCTCCATACTGAACCACTCACTCCTGGAAAGAGGCTTTTAAAGACTCCAAAAGTCAGCAAAACTAATGAGACTTGAAACTCACAAGACATCTCCACTAGGCTATCCAGGCAATAGGTAATTGCTATGGAAATAGGATTCTGATTGGTCAGGCTGCCAGGGGGCCCTGTAGGGAGCTCCAATTATGAAACTTTTATGAGTTGTCACCCATGAATCATGCATGCTCCCATAAGGAAGCCCTCACCCATGTTCTTTTAGGTAACCCCAATAAGCGCACTGGCTCTGTGGGAATAGAATTATTTCTTCAGTCTGTGGTCAGGGCCCTAACGGGGAGATCAGAACTTTATTCCTATTTGCCCAGGTAAAGTCACACAATGTGATACTTCTCTATAGACATCGGAGGAGTCTGTTGGGCTTTGAATAACTGAATTGGGACCCCCCCCCATTTCGGCTATGTTACAGCTTGGATGAAAAGGTTTCCTGGCAGCTGGTAGCCAAAAAGTACCACAAAGTCACACCACAGAACAAACCTCACACAAGAGATTTATTGAGAGGGGGAAAAAAGAGGACAGCAGTTGCCTCTAGGATGAGAAACAGCAGCAAAGTGAACAAGATATGGGGTTTATATAGAATTTCTTAGGAAGGGGGTGGAACTCTTCAGGGTAGAGCTTTCCAGGGTGGAGATTTGTGGGATTTCACATCCAGAGATTGGGCATTTTACTCCAGTAAGGTGGGGGCAATGTCCAGTAATTAGGGCGTTAGAGTGTTCTTTGCGTAGAACCTGGCAGTTAGAGGTCCTTGGGGGAGGGACCTGGCCATTCGTGTGACTTGAGGGGTTTACATTGACTACTACTTAGCCTATAAGCTGTAGCCATTCAACTTGACTTTATATTGCATGGAGTCTAGCAGAATACTTTGTATATACTATATACTAACTGACAGTATTAATTTCAGTGAACAGAAACCAAATGTGTCATGAGTGAGAGCATAAGCCACCAGTGAATGGGAAATCAGAACATTGATTCTCCCTTTCCTATACACAACACAAATTATGAATTGTTCTTCAATATATCTTCCATTTGGGTTCTGGATCATTTACCCACCGAATCACCTCTCAAGCCTCTTATGGTATATGATATGTGGGCTGTTATAATGTGGACATCTCCCTAAAGTTCAACAGTTGTTCATGTAGAATCAGTAACCTCTCCCCAAATCTCTACCAAATCTACTCCTTTACATTATTTCTATCATGCTAAATATTAGAGTAAAACATTTCTAGTTCCTCTGATGCAGTCTTGTGCTACCAAAGAGTCCCAAGCCTCAAGGATAGATTATTTACTTGTTCTGAAAAATACAGTTCCACTCCTCCTTGCTAATGCCTCTCTAAACAAATGTCTGCACAAGCATGACTCATGTTCTTCCCGTCTTCTAGTGAGCCAAGAAACATGTTTATTCTCCATCACATCTACCTCTGGCAGTCTTATTAGCAGGCGTAAAAATAAATAACTTAGCTTAAATAGATCAGCTGAACAAATCTGTCTTCCTTAGCAAAGCCACACTTGGTAGCCAACATTTTGAAGATGCTTTTGTTTAAAGGGTTTTTGACAATTTTGGAAATTCAAATTTACTAAAATTCCATTTTAAAAAATTCTCATTTTATCTAAGCACATACTATCAAATTAGAGTTAAATCCTCCGGAACAGTGGAGTAAGCCTATGCCCATGTGTTTTTAATCCCCTTCCACCCCTGACATTTCAATGCATGTGTGTTTGGCTCCTAGCATCTGAATTTCTTTCTCTAGGTGCCTTTCTAGCCACTTCTTCGGTTGAGAGTGCCATCTGATCAGTATGTTTCCTACCCACCAAAGTGGAAGGAAGTCAGGAAGCGAACACCCCAGAGCCCTCTCTCCTGGAGGCTGACGATAAACAATGAGGGGTTTTATCATTTATTATGCTACATAAGCTCCCAGAGACCCTACCCTACTGTGTTTGGATCCCATTGGCTCACAGTATAACTGGACAGATAGTACCCCTCATGTGAATTCCAGTTCTCCTCCTGATGTCTGTTTCATCTCTCACATTAGTTTTGTATACCCACGTCTTTCTCCTGAGGATGATATTAGGGGAGTTAGTAATACAGCAAGCCCTGTGAGTCAGAGCCTGAGCCCAGACTCCAAACCTAAATGATTCCCAGCTGATGACAACGAGGCCTGACATGATAACAACCCTAGACATTGAGTGTTCATCTAGCGGCTGACAATCCACTACAATGAGCTGGGACGTGGGGCAGAGAAAGGATGACGTATTAAATCTCCATTGCTGATAGACTTGAAGGTAATGGTCACTAAAAACTGTGAAAATACTTTGCTGTTTAGTGCAACTGACATTTTGAAAGAAGCTAACAACCAACAGGCTGGTGACGACACCTTTGTTCCTAACCACTGAGCTCTCTTGGCCCCCGCTTTGCTGTAGGTTGAAAGTTCTGGGAATTCAAGAACTTCTACATAAATAACTCTCAACACTTGGATGACACTGAGACATATGTCCTATGATGGCTCCAAGAATTTCCCCTTTGGCCCTAATCTCCAATTCTAAATAATGACCTCATAAAGTAAGCAACTATTGTCTGGTTTCTCCTGTCTCACTTCAGTGTCTGTTTTGTTTCCCACTTTTAAACTCTAGTCTTGGTCTTAGGACCTTCTGTCAGAGAGCATCTAAATAAATCTGAGTGTTTGACGCATAATTAACAGAATTTCAGCATGGTTGCTGAAGAACTAGGCAATACCAAGAGGAATGTGCAAATCTAATCAATACTGTTTAAACTTTAATAAGATTTGGACCCTATTTGGGTAAGAAAACCATGAAATTGACTTAAAATAGATAAATTAGGAGCTTAAAAAGAAATTAGGAATAAAGATATTATTTTAATTTTGTCAACTGGTAGAAAAGTTATGAAGAAAAAAATGGACTTTGTAGTAAAAGAATTTTTCGGACTTGAATTGGCTGCAAAATACTTTCTGTAAATGGAATACGTGTTGTTGAAGCTACAGAAAGCCCACACTGCTACAGGCACTCAACAGTGCCTCAAACTATGTTATTCTGTGATTCAAATAAATGAGTCAGATACACAGCTTCTCTACGGGGTCTTAGCAGGATGGGGTCTTAGCAGGACACCGTTGACCTTGGGTAGAAACCTCCTCTTGCCGTGGTTTAAATATGAGGTGTCTCCTATGGGCTCATGGGTGTGTAGATTTGATCCCAGCAGGTGGGTGCTCTTTTGGAAGGGCTGGGGAACCTGTATGAAGTGGTGCCTGTGAGAGATGACACAGGGAAGGCAGGCTTTGAGATTTTTATATCTAAGTCATACTTCCTGTTCCCTACCTCCCAACTGTGGACATAAAATAGACAGTCATCTCTGTCACCATCTGAGGTCCTGGTAGACCACATACCTTCTTATATTATGAGGCAAGACAAACCCCTCCTCACTTAAGCTGACATTGTCAAATATTTTGTCATAAAATGGAGAAAGGTGACTAATACAACCCCTTTGCCTTCACTCAAAGACATTCAGATTTGAGAACACTATGAAAATGTAAATACATATTCCTTTTGTATTACATGCCAGAGAATATATCATAATTAAGACTGAGAGTAATAATTAAGGAACTAATAAATCTGCTCGATGAATCTCATGACTCACTATTAAATGTGCAATTGAATGATTCTTTCAGGCTTGTGATTTTAAGAGGAAATGCGTAAACAATAAGAAGTTTATAAATAATATCATAACCTTGAGAAAACTAATATTTACATATTCTTAGTACTTATAAATACAATTTATCAGATTCTAAGAATAATTTAAAAGTTTGGGAAGGTACTGTTTTAGCAAATAAGGTAATTACTTTAAAATTTCTGATACAGTACATTTATATTTGCCCTCAAATTAATTTTTTAAATACTCTAGATATATAAGCTGAACAATGAGATTTTTAAGGTTAAATACTAAGCTCAAGGAAAAATTAGAGCTTGGGTTTGCAGCATTAATGTAACAGTTATTAATTTTTAAAAGTGAGAACAATGGCAAGTAGGCTTATGGAAAAGTTGAGTTTAAAGGACATCCTTTATAGGTCTGGGATAGCCTTGCTGGCTTGTGCTTAGACCCACTGTGACTGTCAGTCTTATGGGAGATAATCACCCACAATTGTCAATGGTGTGTATTTTGAATCCCTCAAAGTTGTACCTGGGTCTCAGCTAGTATATACATTGTCTGATTCAATGGGGAATCATTTCCTATTCTTCCTGTGAGGGTAGCTCCCCGCAGAGACACTGAGATGAACCTGGTTGGACTCAGCACCTATCTGATCTACAGCTACAACACGTAGTGTGACTATGAGCTCTAACGATTAGAGACTGTATTGGTGACACACACTTCTGAGTGTGTCGGCAAGGGCATTTTCAGAGACAAATGTCATGTGGTGAGGGGATGTAAGAAGACTGTCCCTGAACATGGTGGCACCACCAATAAGCGGGGGGGAGGGTGGCAAGATGGGACAAAATCTAAGAGATGAGCAAGCCAGCCCGTGTTACAGCTGTGTAACCTGTGTCTGGCATCACCATGGACATCAATCTCTAGCCTCGTCACCCTTTCAATGTGGACTCGCAAGGCAACTCCTCCTGGAACTTCCAGGCCTTAAGCCTTTAAGCCTGTGTCATTGGTCTCTCTTGTTCTGAGGCTTCCAGCTTCTTGAACTAAGTAACTGTAGAACCCCTGACTCTTCCACCTGAGGTCAGCCATTTAGGGACAAACCATCCTCTAAACATGGAAGTCAATCCAACAAACCTCCTTTTATGATTTCATCCGTGAGTGTGTGTGTGTGTGTGTGTGTGTGTGTGTGTGTGTACATGTATATAATTGGTTCTTTCCTCTCGACAGCCTTGACTAAAACAGTTGTACTAAGCACCTTCTCTACATCTCTAGATTCAAACTTTATAGTAGGAAAGGCATTTTTATAACTCTATTGTGTCTCTCCCAGAGAAACCAGAATATCATCTCTCCATCTCTCTGTTTCCCCCAATTAACTAAACTTTCACACTTATAAGCAGAGAAACATCAATGTCTTTAAGTAAATAAAATGGCTTGGTGTTCAGTATTTGTGGTGCATACAAAGGTTTTTTCATTTGTTTTTGTTTACTTACCTAAACCATTTTCTTACCTCATTAGGTGAAGTCTTTGGTCCTGTGAACTTTCTGGATGGTTGCAGTGCCGTACCCGGATAAACAGTACAAGGCATTAGGTCACAATTAATAGTTATATTTAACATGCACCAATAGGTTTCTAAAGAAAATAAAATTACCCAAACTTTAAAACATTCTGTCATTCCCTTTTTCAACCATAATCCAGCAAGACATTTAAAAAGTAAATATATTCCATCTGTCAAGCTCACCATCTTATGTGACCTGAAGCATCAGCCAATTGATTCTTCTACTCCATAGAAGAGTGGGGTGCCCCCTTCTCTTCTGTTCCATAGGATTCTGGGGTTTCCCCTCCTCTTCTGCTCCATACAATGCTGGGTGTCCCTTCTCTTCTCTTCCGTAGGATTCTGGGGTGCCCCATTCTCTTCTGGCCCACAGGATGTGGGGGTGCCCCTTCTCTTCTGCTCCATAGGATTCTGGGGTGTTCCCTTCAGAGACTTATCAGGTTAGAACATTCAAGCTAGCTATTTATATGTATAGTGTTTGGAGGGTGATTAGAAGATGGGGCTCAGTAGAGACACTGGGGTATCAGAAAGTGACTGTCCAACATATTACAGACATAACAAATGATTACCATATTGCTTTTCTAGTCTAGACATTGACTGAATTTGATTATTGCACCACAATAACCAAAACAGAAAAATAGTTCTGCTTTGCCAGTTTGCTATCAACAAGAGAAAGATAAACAATGACTTTAAATAGTTACAAATACTCTGGAGAACAATAAATATAATATATAACATAAATAGCAGATGCTATAAAAATGAGTGAAATGTGTGTAATGGATGCTTCTTGAATTACTGAATGAGTAAATAAAATGATTTATTTTTAAATCAGTTTCAGAAAAATAACATCATTACCAAAATGAATAAAAGTAAGGAGAAAGGAAGCTGCAGGAATAGCTCAGTGACGAAGGGCACTTGCTGATCTTGTAGAAGACCCACGTTTGGTTCCCACCACCCACATAGTGGCTCATAACTGTGCAAAGCACCAGCTCCAGGAGATCTGACATCCTCTGACCTCTGAAGTACCTTCACTCACATGGTACATAGACATATATGCATAAACTTAAAAATAAATTTTAAGGAATAAGAAAAATATTTCACATTGATATCTTAACTTAATTAACCCATTAGACAACATATCTCAAAGTGTAATCTCTTTTAACATAACAATTCTTCATATTCACTGATGAGAGAACTGGAATTGATGGTGACTGATAGTATTTTCAACAACAAATTTTACCACAGCTGCTAGTGAATCTCTCAACATAATACTATCCCTAAATCTTAGACATGATTTTTATACATTGTTATTTTATAATTTTGACATGACAAAATAATATAATGGATATATAGTTAACAAATTTCATCAAAGTAACAGTCCAAATCATTTTAAAACTTTCAACTTAATCTAAGAGAAGACCTCAGTTTTCATGGATTGGAGATCCATCTCACTGGTCAAGCATTTGTCTATCAAGTCCCTAGGTTCAATCAGTCCCCAAGTACTTAAAAAAAAGAGAAATATCCCTTGAAATAAATCACCATTAAATTATCTATAATACAATGTGTCCCAGCACAAAATAAGTAGGGCCTTTGAAACTCAGTGACTCACAATAACCTTAGCTCACCAATGGTCGATTCTTGTGGAAAAAAATATGTCCGTGAGCAAGCCGGCTGTCGGGAATTAATAATGATCATAACCTTGAACCAAATTCAAAGACTCCAAAGCTGTATTGTATCTTTGCTAATGACACAGATCATAAACTCACACTACAAAGCTTCATTTGGCCACAGCTTTGTTCTAAGCCACTGAAAGCCCCATCTCCACTACTAACTACTCTTTGACAAGTCTCCTAAATACAAAAGGAACATAGGATCCTTCTAACTCACAGAATATCATGAGAATCAGCTTGTCATAGCAGAGGTCTTTAATGTTAGTACATCTACTCTTAGTACATATTGTCATTATTAAAGATTCAAGTATAGAAGAATTTGAAATTACAGGGATAGTTGGTTTTGGAACCATTTAAATTCAAAGTAATACAAAACCACAGCGTTCCAGAAAAAGAAAATAGATATTTAGAACTCTGTTACTTCTAGACTAGCTCAAGCATTGCTTTCATAGGCACACACTCAATGGTAGTGGAGGAGGGGGTATTTTTCCCTTACATGGTGTAGTCACTGGCAAGTGTTATTACTCTAGTGATTAGCTCCACACCTACACTCCCACAAAGGAAAAATACATGACAGTAGAAGGGGGACTTGTTAGGGAGACAAACAGGTCCAGGCTCAATGGGAAGGGGATAAGAAAGGGTAACCAAGAATAAGTACCATCTAAAAAATGCAGTATTTGTGACCAGAGTAAAAATATGTATGAAACTGTCATAGAGTAGAGAAGAAAGAAAATGAGTTTGTCTAATTGAAAACCTAGAGGTTAGAGTTGATTTCCCTTTTCCTACTTATTTATTATGTTTACAATAATCTGTCTGTGTGTGTGCCTGCAGGCCAGAAGAGGGCACCAGACCCTATTACAGATGGTTGTGAGCCACCATGTGGTTGCTGGGAATTGAACTCAGGACCTTTGGAAGAGTAGGCAATGCTCTTAACCTCTGAGCCATCTCTTCAGCCCCTGATTTCTTTTTTTTAACATTTTTTTAATTATTTATTTATTATATATACAGTGTTCTGTTTGCATACATGCTTGCAGGCCAGAAGAGGGCACCAGATCTCATCACAGGTGGTAGTGAGTCACCATGTGGTTGCTGGGAATTGAACTCAGGACCTCAGGAAGAGCAATCAGTGCTCTTAACCACTGAGCCATCTCTCCAGCCCTAGACTTGATTTCTAGGTGCCCTGTGTGCCCTGCCACGTTACCTGTGCCTCCACTCCACCTAACCCCATGCCGCTTGCATCTCCACTCTGCAGCACGACCTTCCATCCAGTACTCCAACCAGGAATTCAAAGCTTATCTCCCAGCCAAGCATACCAAAGTTGTCTCATGTAGGGGGCACAGAGGTCTTTGTGCCCACAGATGTTCACTAGGGGAGTCTGGGATGTTAAACACACAGGGATGTTCCTTCAAGGGAAAGAACAAAAAACCTATTTTCTGCCCAGAAGCCTGGAGAGTACATGCTTTCTTGCCAGGTGACGTTCCCACAAACTGTGTGGCCAAAAGCTTTCCTCACTGAACCCCCTCCAGACCTGTTTTCTTTAGCTAGTTTCTCTCAGTCAATCTACAGAACCCATCTTTATGGAAGAACTCACATGTACTTTGCAAAGAATGTCAATGTAGTCACATCTAATTTGTATTTAGCTCCTTTGTTCCTCAAAGATTTTTAGATGTGCATTCGTGATTGAGTTTATCATGACAAGAATAGTTTTCGCCAAATTGTGCTGTGTTTAAACAAGTCTAAAATAAACAGCTTGGTGTCAGACTCCTGGAAGTTTGAGCCCACACAGGCTACTGAGTCGTGCTGCACTGAACTGCCTCCTTGCCTCCCTCCACTGACACCCTGCTGCTGTGAAGGTCCCAGAGATTCCTGCAGTCCCATCTCGCCTGAGTTACAACAGTTGGTAAGAAGATAAAAAGTGTGTGCAAAAGGCACATGGACCACTAAGTGGAGACACCGCCACCAGAATTTTTATAAAAGGGAAACAGGGCATTTGAAAGCTGTAGTATTTAATCTTTTTTTCAGTTTTTATTTAAAATTTTTAGATACTATATTTTGATCATATTGTTTTCCCTTCCCTAGCTCCTCCCAGGTCCTCTCTACCTGCCTACCAATCCAATTGTATATTCTCTCTCTCTTTCTCTTTCTCTCTCTCTCTCTCTCTTTCTATCTATCTATCTATCTATCTATCTATCTATCTATCTCTTTCCTCTATCTCAAAAAAAAAAAACCCCACAGGAAAAACAGTGAAAAAACTAAAAAAATAAAAACACAAATTATTTAAAAAATGAAAATCAGTAAGACAAAAAAAGACCAAAACAAAACATAAAGTACAAAAAAAAGGAAATAAAACAAAATGTGGAGTCCCCTTTGTGTTGGCCAACTACTCCTGAGTAAGGGACCTCCCCCAGACTGACTGACATGGCCAGTGATGCTCTATTCGAGAAGACTAGGCTGTGCTTTCCCACCAGGTGTCAGTCACAAGTTGCTTCTCATATTCTTCTTCTTACAATAGATGGTAATTAACAGAGAGCCCCATCCGGACTGTGTCCAGAGAGGGAAGACTGGAGCACTCAGCCCCAAGTGGGGTGTCTTCATCAAACTCCTCCCCTCAAGGTTCTATTTGGAAGGAGAAATGGAAGGTTGTAAGCGCCTGAGATGGCAGGTGACTGTAGTGGTTTATTATTTGTATTTTGATAAATAACTCTTGCCTGAAGACCAGAGGCAAAGCTAATGCCACTAGAGATCAGGTAACGGTGACACACACCTTTAATCCCAGGATTTGGCTTAAGGGCCGAATTTGACATAGGGGCCTGTGAGAGGCCCTCAAAGAGTACCATGAATATTCCTCGTTTACCCACATTCATTAGTCCAATGCCTGCCTTTGCCATAACTTCTGCATAATCCAGAAGGGAGGGGCATTCTGAATGGATTATTCTTAGAGAAAAAACATCGCTTCTAGGAATACCCTGTCTACAATCCCTTTTAAAGTGACCTTGCTTGCCACAATTATAACATTTGACATTTCAATTTTTCTTCAAACCTCTGAAAATCACCTCTCGTATCCATGTATTATCATGTTCGTGGGATTCTATATTAATTGTATTTCAGATTCATTCCTCCAAAGGTGCTGGCCTTGCCTTTAAGGGCCTAATTATCCTTTTGCATAGAGAATTGGCATTCTCAAAAGCCAGAGATTCTACTATAATTTGTCTAGCTTCTGAATTTGATATCTTTCTATTTACTGCTGAAGTCAATCTTTGTAAGAATTTTGTAAAGACTTCCTTTGGTCCCTGCATACGTTAGTAAATATCTCAATTTTCTTTCCTGTTTCTCCAGTTCTGCCCTGAGCATTCAAAGTTGCTCCATGGTATAAAGCCAGGTGTTGTAATCATAGATAGCCTGCCTTTCTATCGTAGCTTAGTCTCCTCCTCCAAGAATTTGGTCTTGGGATAGTTCCCTCCCTCTAGCTTTAGTTCATTGTTCAATAATCTTAGCCTCTTCTCTGAACCAGGTACTCCATTGTAATTGTGCACCAGTCTCTAAAACGCCATTAACCAAATTTTTCCAGTCTTTAAAAGTAATTCTATTCCAAATTGACCACAAGTTTAACATTTGCTTCTCAAAAGGTGAATGCATGCCATATGAGACTATTGCTTCCTTGAATCTCCTTAAATCTAACAATGGCACAGGAGTCTAGTTAGCTGTAACAGAGTCTCTGCCATTTGGAAATTCTTATAAAGTTACTGGATATATTAAAGTTGGTTGTCTGAAAAACCTTAGGCTGTTCCTTTCTATTCTTATATGCAATGCTTCTGTCTGGATTTGAATCTCTCTGTGATCCATGATTAGTTTTTCCAATGCCTGTATCTTAGCACTCAGATTAATCACATTTTTTAGTGATAAGACAAAAATCAGAATACTGATAATGTTTAAAATTGATATTACTTAACTGCCATATAAATTAGATATCCTCTCATTGAATTGTTCCATTTCAAATTGTCTGGTATGTCATCATACAGAGACCCAAATCCCTCTATTATAATGGTTTTTCCCATCTTGTAATGTATGGGGGGGGAAACTCTCTCTTTTAACTAATTCCTTCCTCTTTTTAAGAATTCCCAATTGTCTTATCAAATCTACTGATGATGGTGATGAAGGTGTGAGGCTGATTGCTGTTGTGTAAAACAGTGAAAGCCAGATTGGATTTCAAGGCAGCTACCTAGTTTGGCAGCAGCCTGAGAAGGGGGTTCAAGGAGAACCTGCAACCCACGGTGGAGAGAGAAAGAGGAGGGGAGGAAAAAGCCTAGCCTGGTGGGGCTGCACCCCCATGTGCAGCCCCCGCCTGTGTTGGTGGCTAAAAAGCCTCAGGCAAATGGTTTTTTTTGTGGATTTGTTCTCCAAACATTAGGCACCAAATGGATCAGTTTGAGTTCAAGGTTACCCTGGTCTACACAAGATAACTGCAGAAACAAATCCAGGTGGTGGTGGCTCACAGCTTTAATCCCAGTCCTAGGGAATCGCATGCCTTTAATCCCAGCACTAGAGGGGATATACAATTGGAGGAGAGGCTTAGTCTGCTCAGTTTACCCTCACCCAGTCTTGGTAGAGGTAAGACTTCTTTAGTGGCTTGGCTCCCTTTCTTTTCTGGTTTTTGGGTTGATTTATTTATTAAAATACAAATAATGTATCACTAAAGATGCTCCAAAGAAACAGCCTCTTCCAGACACAACAGGACTGATGCACATCTGAACTCACAGACACTGTGATAGCATGTGTAAAGACACAGTACCCAGCACACAGAGGGAGGAGAAACATTCTGTCCTGCAGGAAAACCATTTAAACTTAGGAAGTAAGCAACACAGTAGTGTCAGGAAGTCATTGAAACCACCCCAATTCACTACAAAGTGGACTCTAGCTTCTGCCCTCTTCTTTCTCTCTTTCTCACTATATATATTCAAAATCCAATAAAAAAAATTCCAGTTAAAAACTGAAAAGCATGAAAGATGGAATAGAAATCCCAACAACGGGGAGCATCACATTGTTTGTTAGATACTTCCTTCCATTTTGTTTGTCTATCACAGACAATAGAGGAACTGTTTACTCAAACTGTATCATGCCAGAGATACAAAGTTCAAAACTTCTGAATCCTGTTTTTGTCCTTTATATAGAATGGTGATTGTTTTTCTGTGACTATGAATATATAGCATGGATTTTAGGAGTTATCACATAATCCATCACACAGTTGAAGTACAGTCTGCCTAACTGGTAATTATGTCTAGGATTTCTGATGACTTCTCTCTATTTTTGAAAAGTACAGTCTTCTCTTGGGATGTAAAAAGCCAAGTGGCCACTGTGTCTATAATCTAAAGTCTCTGGAGATCAGGTCACACAGGCTACACTTGGTCCCACCTGTGCAGGCTAGAGCTCGTTATGATTAAACAGCATGTGGCCAACTTGGAGTCACCCAGAGTGAATCTGATCTGGCATCAATAATAACATGAAATCACAAAGATCTGTACCCAAAGGGAATGTCTTTGTGGTCAAAATGCTCCCTGAGCCTAGTCCCTCTGCATTGCTGTTATAAGCATGCCTCTCTCTCCAAGTAACACATCCGTGCTGGGGTTTGCCCATAAAGCTCTCTAAGAAGAAAAAAAATGCCCAAAGACAATAAGGAGAAAATTTCTGAATGAGACTGCAGGGAAGCGTGCCTATTTTGTTCATTCTTTAGTCCCTTTTTTCCGGTCCTAATTAGGAGACAGAACTATATGTGCCCTCATGAGTCATGAACAGTATAGATGGTTTTTTCTTGTGTGTGTGTGTGTGTGTGTGTGTGTGTGTGTGTGTGTGTGTTTGGGGTTGTTTTGGTTTTTCAAGATAGGGTTTCTCTGCGTAACAGTACTGGCTGTCCTGGAACTCACTTTGTAGACCAGGCTGGCCTCCAACTCACAGAGATCTGCCTGCCTCTGCCTCCCAAGTGCTGGGATTAAAGGTGTGCGCCACTACCATCCAGCCCAATTAGATGTTTTGAAGGAAAGAAAACACATGGCAGTGAGGTAACAATGTTGCTGTGCCTCCAAAACAACCTGCTTGGGACTACCCGGCAAGGCTGGTAGGGACTGCCCGGCAAGGATCCCACCACTGCAGGGCTTGCTCTCCATCCTTTGTTCTTATTTCAGTAAGCTGAGCCAAATCCCCAGAGCCAATGCATAGTCAAATGTAGCAGCTGGATTTCTCAGGAGGCCCAGGGGCATTATTTCTAATTATTCAGAATGAGATGGAGACAAACATTTTTAAATGGTAATAGTAAAGGCAAGAATTAATCAGATGGTGTGGTTTAATGTACTATTTAAGTGATGTTTTAAATGGAAAGTGAGTAGCATTTTGCTGGAACAGTTGTGGGCTTCCAGAAACTTACTTCAAGGCTGTCAGTTCTGATATTCTCATGTATGCTATATTTCTTCTTTTATCACTTATGTGCCATATTCTAACGAAAACTGTTATTTATGAATTCCGGATTGTAATTTGGCAATTAATCTTCATCTTCCTACCTTAATGTTGCAGGAGACACACAGTGTTGCTTCTATGGTCTTCAGTGTATTCATTAGCTGAAACAATAAAGTATGTTTGTATAAAAATACTCTCTTAGAAGCAGGCGAGATGGCTCGGCTGATAAAGTGCTTGTCATACAGTCCTGGCAAGCTGAGTTAATGTCTGAAGCCATATAAAAGGGAAGGAGAGAACCAGCTCCATGAAGCTGGTCTCTGACTTCCACAGGAGCGCCATGGCACACCCACACGTCCACACCCACACGGTATGCACACAGCAATAATGATAAATAAAATTTTTTCAGAGAAAATTACTGTCCTAAAGGATGTTAGGGGAAAAGGAGAGAAGCTAATGAGATGCATGCATTATGGAAGTAGATGGGATAGGGTGGAACTATTAGGGAAGGGAAGGAATCTTCTCACACTTCTAGAGGCTGAATTTGGTGGTGGGGGGTTTCTGTTGATCAAGAAGACACCAACTGTATTGTCCTAAAATTTAAGTCAGGTTTACCACTACTTGAAAAAACTTCAGGTTTCACAGGTTAAGGGCACAGTCTAGGAAGACTAAAAATCCCAGCCTCAAATCCAAGGACAAATAAGAACAAAGTCTAAAGACATGGATGGAAATGTCTCAATGAAACCATGTCTTTGCATGCTAACCAAAAATTACTTAGGAACAATAACAACTAAAATCCTTGGTGACATAGTGTATAAACGGCATGTGTGCACGCTGCCTGCTGGCACCTAACCAGCAGGAGGCGGTAGATGAGGACCACAAACTCTTCTTCGCTGAGATGGTCAACATCCTCACACTTCTACTCAGAAGTTTGGGGGCCAACGGAATTCCTGTAACACAAGCCATTCCCCAGGAAGATCAACTCATGCCTACCATCAAAGTCAGTTCTGACACCCTTGGGAATAGCATCAGGCCTCCCTAGTAAGGGTGTACCCTAAAAGACTCCTTCCTACTTCAGATCCCAGCCTCAAATCCAGGCCTCCGGATTGTAGGTGGGTTTGTTTTGTTTCGTTTTTTGTTTTTTTCACTCTTTGCTCTTTGAGGGGTCACCACCCATTTCCCAAATGAATACACAGTGACTGATTCTTACTTATGAATGCCTGGCCTTAGCTTGGCTTATTTCTCCCCATGCTTTTCTTAACTTAAATTATCACATCTACCTTTTGTCTCTGGGCTTTTATCTTTCTCTACCCTACCCTATATACTTTTCTTGTTGCTCCGTGGCTTAGTGTGTAGGGGGTGACTAGTAACTAATGTCCTCTCCTCCTTTTCTCACTCTTCGATCTTCTCCTCCTGATTATTCTCTCTGCATGCCAACCCTGCCTATCATTTCTCCTGTCTAGCTATTGGCCATTCAGCTCTTTTATTAGACCAATCAGGTGTTTTAGACAAGCAAAGTAACACAGCTTCACAGAGTCAAACAAATGCAACACATCTTTGCATCATTAAACAATATTCTACAACTTAAATGAACGTAACACATCTTAAGCTAGTATTCCGCAGCACCAGCTTCTTTGAACAACTATTTTAAGTTAGAAATTGGGTTCCCACCATCTCCTCCCAGGGTTTGACTATTTTCTACAAGAACTCACAGAGTTTAGGAAAAACAATTTGCTAACGGTTACTAGTTCCCTACAGAGGAGACTACAAAGGCTACAGATGAATAACCAGGCGGAGGTTGGACACAGAACAAAATACAGAGCAAAGCACTGGAAGTTCCCCTGCTCTCCCTGGCTCACCAGCCTTCTTGCATCCCCATGTACTCAGCCACCTGCTGGTCAACCCTGAACACCATAGTCCAGGTATTTTTATGGAGGATCCATCACGAAGACATAATCTTTTACGAACAAAATCCCTAACTCTTTGTTCCTGAAGATGAGAATGTGTCACTGAAAATCCCAATTTATACTCATGGCTTGGTCTTTTTGTTCATCTATGCCATCTAGGAACCCAGCAAGAGTCACTTTATTAAAACAATAGATGCTCCCGTCATCCAAGGGATAGATGCTCTGTGTTAATCCCTGGATGGCAAAGAAGGAATATCGGAACAAGTGCCATTGGTGGACTTGCTCACTCCTATACTAGGAAGTAAGTAGCGTTGTAGGGATTGTCTGCTGGGAGACAAGGGCAGAGACCAGACATTTTAGATCACACCAAGCAAGGAACTGGGGGAAGTGGCGTGGGTGTATAGTCACAGCTTACCAGTAACAAGTTTCTCATGAGCTATGTGGAGAAGACTGAAGGTTGAGGTAAACATCATGCTTTGGTTTCACAACAAAATAGCAAAATGTCTACAATTTCTTTATTTATAGTTTTTAAAGCTGACCTGAACAATAAGATTGTAATGAGAAAATACAGAACGAAGTAAGAGAGAGTTATCGTGAAACGAATGAAAACAGAGAAAGCCCCACAGAAAGAGCAAGTAGTCACATGGAAACACAAAACAGGACACACTTTCAGAGAGATCACACACAAACATCACTCCAATGTTAGGTTAGACGCTAGGATTGCTTGTCGGCAATGGGCAGTGAAGGCAAGTGGAGTCCTCAATAGTATTGTCTCATTACAGATGGCAACCAATGTTTAACTGTTATTATAATGTGTCTTTAAAGAAAAAGATTGTTTTATTAAAAATTTTTCATACATTTTAATCATGTTTTCTCCTCCCCAACTCCACTCAGATCTTGCTTGGCCACCAAGGAATGGCACTAATTAAAAGGATTAGGAGGCGTGGCTTTATTGGAGGAAGAATGTCACTGGTAGTGGGCTGTGAAGTTTCAAAAACTTGAAATAGGAGTACCCAGGGCTCCCGGGCGGGCAGCAGTTCCTTTGTTTCTGTGGCCTGCCTGCACCAAGCGGGGTAGGCGCTTTGTCTGCGAGCTGCCCAACCAGCACGGAGGCCTGATCTTTCGGCGCCAGGAGACCCAGCATTGGGGTGAGTTTCTGGCCCACGGCGCCAGCCTGGGACGGGGAGCTCGGGGGTTTCTTGGCCCCCTGTCCTGCTTGGGCTCTCTGCAGGGCCTCTACTCCCCGGGTGCTGCCTCTTTCTTCCTGGCCCACCCAGCTTCCGTCCAGAGCCCTCCCCACTTCGCCCCCACTGCCCTCTTTTGGCGCGTGGCATCGCCCAGCCCAGCCTATCTGGGCGCTGAGTCCGAGTACCCGGGGCTCCCGGGGGGCAGCAGTTCCTTTGTTTCTGTGGCCTGCCTGCACCAAGCGGGGTAGGCGCTTTGTCTGCGAGCTGCCCAACCAGCACGGAGGCCTGATCTTTCGGCGCCAGGAGACCCAGCATTGGGAGAGCCAACATTGGGGAGAGACAGCGTTTGGAAGGCAAGGAGACCTAATCCGGTAAAAGAAGATCCATAGGGAGCATTTGAAAGAAGAGATGGGCCGACGTCAAGGCAAGAATTCGCCCAACAAGCTGAAAAGCAACATGAAGCTACCAGAAACAAGCGACCTCTCAACGGGAGGACAAGAACCCCTTAATCAAGAGGAAGGAGAAAAGATTGACTTCATGAAAGTGATTGACACCCTTAAACAGCATGTAAAAAACGCCCTTATAGAAATGGATGAGAAATATAACAGAAAGTTTGAAGAATTGAATAAATCAGTGAATGATACCCTAGAAAACCAAGGAAAAACAATCAAACAGATAATGGAAACAGTTCAAGACCTGAAAACTGAAATGGAGGCAAAGAAGAAAACACAAACAGAGGGCCGTCTGGACATGGAAAATCTAGGTAAACGAATAGAGACTACAGAAACAAGCATAACCAGCAGAATACAAGAGATAGAAGAAAGACTCTCGGATTCTGAAGATACCATAGAGAAAATAAACACACTGATCAAAGAAAACAGCAAGTCCAACAAACTCTCATCACAAAACATTCAGGAAATATGGGACACAATAAAAAGACCAAACCTAAGAATAATAGGAGTAGAAGAAGGAGAAGAAGGGCAGCTCAATGGTCCAGAAAATCTATTTAATAAAATTATAGAAGAAAACTTTCCCAACCTAAGGAAAGATTTTCCTATGAAGGTGCAAGAAGCATACAGAACACCGAATAGGCTGGATCAAAAAAAAACATCCCCTCGCCATATAATTATCAAAACACAAAGCATACAGAATAAGGAAAGAATATTAAGAGCTGCAAAGGAAAAAGGCCAAATTACTTATAAAGGTAAACCTATCAGACTTACACCTGACTTCTCCATGGAAACCATGAAAGCCAGAAGGTCCTGGATAGATGTACTGCAGAAACTGAGAGACCATGGGTGCAAGCCCAGATTACTATACCCAGCCAAGCTTTCATTCACTATAAATGGAGAAAATAAAATTTTCCAGGATAAAAACAAATTTAAACAATACGCAGCCACATATCCAGCCTTACAGAAAGTAATTGAAGGAAAATCACTAACCAAGGAGTCCAACAATGATCACAATAACTCAGACATCTAGAGACCCTTCACCAACACAAAACAAAGAAGGGAAACACACAAACTCTACGACTAAAAAAAAATGACCGGAGTTAACAACCACTGGTCATTAATATCACTTAATGTCAATGGACTCAACTCACCTATAAAAAGGCACAGGCTAAGAGATTGGATAAGAAAACAGGATCCAACATTCTGCTGTTTACAAGAAACACACCTCAACCACAAAGACAGGCAACTACTCAGAGTAAAGGGCTGGGAAAAGGCCTATCAAGCAAATGGACCTAAGAAACAGGCAGGTGTGGCCATACTAATCTCTAACAAAGTTGACTTTAAACTTAAATCAATCAGAAGAGATGGAGAGGGGCATTTTATACTCATAACAGGAACAGTTCATCAGGATGAAGTCTCAATCCTGAACATCTATGCCCCTAATATAAAAGCACCCACGTACATAAAAGAAACATTGCTAAAATTCAAGGCAGCCATCAAACCGCACACACTAATAGTAGGAGACTTCAACACTCCTCTCTCACCAATGGACAGGTCAATCAGACAGGAACCTAACAGAGAAATAAGAGAATTAGTGGAGGTAATGAATCAAATGGACTTAACAGACATCTATAGAACATTCCATCCAAATAGGAAAGAATATACCTTCTTCTCTGCAGCTCATGGAACCTTCTCGAAAATCGACCACATAGTCGGTAACAAAGCAAACATCCACAGTTACAAAAAAATATTAGTAACCACCTGTGTGTAGGGATAAGTCCCGCCCCTTAAGGGGCGTGTTCGCCTCGGGCTAATGTCTGCCTATAAATTTGGCGAGCAAGCTCCGAGCTCTCGCTTCTGCTTTCCTGGTCTCCGCGGGAACGGTGGTTCTGTAAGTCTATTTCTACATTAAAGCTATATATATATTTTTACACTCTGTCTGCATTCATTTACGCCGTTACATTTTGGCGTCCAACGTCGGGCTATTTTGCCCCCGACTCAAGCGGGTAGCCCGCTAGCTAACACAGTACCCTCCCGGGTGCTGTTTTTCAGTTCGTGACTCCGGCCCCAGTGCCGAGTCCGAGACACACTCGGTGACACAGGCCCATTCTGCCTGCCTTGGCTAAGTTTTGCAGCGGAACCCCACTGCCTGAATTAGCAGAAGCTCAAGTAATTGCGGTTTTGCAACAAAAGCTGCCACAGCGTCAGATTTGGTCTGTTACAAAGTTACTTGGCCGGTTGTGGTGGCCCACGCCGGTAGGATTTGCTGAAGGAGGCAGAGGCAGGAGGATCACAAGTTTGAGGCCGGCCAGGCAGTGGTAGAGCACGCCTTTAATCCCAGCACTTGGGAAGCAGAGGCAGGCAGATCTCTGTGAGTTTGAGGCCTGCCAGGCCTTGGTAGTGCACGCCTTCAATCCCGGCACTTGGGAGGCAGAGACAGGCGGATCTCTGTGAGTTCAAGGCCAGCCTGGTCTACAAGAGCTAGTTCTAGGACAGGCTCCAAAAACACAGAGACCACCACAGGCAGGAACCGATCATTGCAGGTAAAAAAATTTTTCTTTTATAAATAAAATGTCTGAACACATTACTGTTCAAGAATTTAATGATTTTTTTAATTGTACCATGTGGGAGATTTTACAAGAGGTGTCTATCACCCCACATATATGGATCCTTCTGGGATTCGTAGTTTTCATTGGCACCAAATGGTTTGATAATAGAAATATGATAAAGTCTTTACGAGACGAATCCAGGATTCTTAAGGTAGAGATTGAACGCTTAAAAACAATTGAGAATGACAACAATCTTCTCAAGAATCAGTTTGAAGTTCTCCAGGCTGATAACAATCTTCTCAAGAATCAGGTTGAAGTTCTCCAGACTGATAACAATCTTTTCGAGAATCAGTTTGAACTTCTCCAGGCTGATAACAATCTTCTCAAGAATCAGGTTGAAGTTCTTCAGGCTGATGTTAAGGAGAAATTCATTACTATAGAAGAGGGAACAGCTGATCTGGACCATAAGATTCAGTCCCTTTCTGTAGGAAATGAAACATTAACTGAGAGAATCAAAACTGCTGAATGTGACAATCGGATTTTGTCTAAAGCTTATGACAGATTGACGGAAAGATTGTCAATACAAGAAGGCACGGTTTATGCCATAAAAATTATGTCCAAAGATGAGATGTTATCTCTAACGGACAAACTTCATACATTAGAATCCTCAATGAAGGCTTTGGAACATAATTCTGGACAGGAGATTCAGACATTGCAGAAGGCAATGGTGAATAGAATTGAAAAGATTGAGGAATTTCTAAATTCTGATGAAGAAGAGCAAAGGGTAGAAAGGAAAATTTTAACTACATCTGTGGGTAAGTCTCTCCGGGACAATTTCCACAAAGCTCTACCTACAGCTCTACCTGCCTTTCCCGTAATAACAACAGAGAAGGTGATTGGTTCCAAAAACCCTAGGGTCATCAAGGAGGATACATGGGAGCCTGTGCGTATGAATGATCTCAAGGAAATAAAACAGGCTGTCATGACTTTTGGGATGCAAGCCTCTTTTGTTAAAGAGATGCTAAAATCTTGGGCCACGACAAGCAGAGCAACCCCCTCGGACTGGCTCCAGCTGAGCTCTGCGGTACTCGAGAGTGGACCGCAATTGAAATGGAAATGCTTATTCAGGCAAGAGGCTAGACTCTTAGAACAGCAGGAAAAAGCGAAGGGAATTGACATTTCCCTAGATCAAATTCTAGGTGAAGGGCCCTTTTCCGATCCTCAGGAACAAGCTAATTTGGATGAAAACACACTCTCCATGTGTACTACAGCAGCCTTAAGGGCTTGGGACAGGGTACAAGACCCAGGACAGAGAATGGAATCATTTGTCAGAGTTAAACAGGGTCAGAGAGAACCCTTTAGTGACTTTTTACAAAGATTAACTAAGGCTGTACAAATAGGAATATCTGACCCAGAAGCAAGACGTATAATGATTGAGTCTTTGGCTTATGAAAATGCAAATGTGGAATGCAAAAGGATTTTGGGTCCTTTAAAGCTCAGATCAGCGCCGTTGGAAGAATGGGTCTTGCATACACTCAATGTTGATACATTTGATTATGGCACTGAAGCATGGGTAGAAGAAGCAATTTCCAATGGTAAAAGGAGACACCAGAATACCAAATGTTTTAATTGTGGAAAAATGGGTCATATTAAAAGGAATTGTAGACAACGGATTTTCAGAAATAATAATAATAATAATAATAATAATAATAATAATAACGCATCTTTCAGAAATAATAATAATGCATCTTATAGAAATAACAGAAATAGGAGGACTCAGCCTTCAGGTTTATGTAGAAGATGTGGAAAGGGGAGACATTGGACGAATGAATGCAGGTCTACAAGAGATAGACAAGGCAACCTGATACAGTCGGGAAACGTGAGAAGGGGGGCCTCACAGGCCCCCATGGCAAACATGGTTCAGTCATATCCAGTTTCTGCAGAGAACGTGCCTCATCAGGACAATTAGGAAGCCCCATGCCTACTGTTACAAGCAATAATGATCAGAAAGATAAGTTACGTGTGTTTTGGCAAACTTCTATAAATGATCAAAGACCTAAACTGAGAGTGTGTGTAAATGGCATTTTTATTACTGGCCTGCTGGACACAGGTGCTGATGTAAGTATCATTACCCCAGAATCTTGGCATCCGTATTGGCCTCTTCAGAATGTAAATGTTCAGCTCCTGGGAATTGGAACCCTATCTCGAGTAAGGCAGAGCACGAGATGGGTTGAATGTATAGGGCCAGAGGGACAAATAGGAAAATTAAAGCCATATGTAGCCAATATCGCAATGAATTTATGGGGTCGTGACCTATTACAACAATGGAATACTGAAATTAACATTCCTGCTAAATCTAGAGCCTATATTTCTGAGAATAATATTAAAAGATATTACAAACGGAGAAAACCGGCCATTCGGGCTGTAAAAGAACAAGCAATTGATGTCCCTTCAGAGATACCAACAGCCTTGCCTCTAAAATGGTTGACTGAGAAACCAATATGGACAAAGCAATGGCCTTTAGCTGAGGAAAAGTTACAGGCTTTAGAACAGCTGGTACAAGAACAATTAGATGCTGGACATATAGAAGAATCTACCAGCCCTTGGAATTCTCCTGTATTTGTGGTTAAGAAAAAATCAGGTAAATGGAGAATGGTGACAGATCTCAGGGCCATCAACAAGGTTATTCAACCTATGGGCCCTCTGCAATCTGGAATTCCTTTGCCCTCTTTATTACCAAAAGGATGGCCTCTCATAGTTATTGATTTAAAGGATTGTTTTTTCACTATACCTTTGCAAAAAGAAGATAGAGAAAAATTTGCCTTCACAGTGCCTAGTTATAACAATTCTCAACCTTCGAGGAGGTACCACTGGACCGTTCTCCCCCAGGGTATGTTAAATAGCCCCTCCCTGTGCCAATATTTTGTGAACCAACCATTGCAAATAATACGCAAGAAATTTCCCAAATCTATAGTATACCATTACATGGACGACATCTTGTTATCCGATTCAAACATGGATACCTTGAACAGACTGTTTGAAGAAATAAAGATACTTTTACCTAAATGGGGATTGCAAATAGCTCCTGAAAAGATTCAGAAGGGAGATTCTGTTAATTATTTAGGTTATAAAATAGGTTTGCAAAAAATTAAGACACAAAAAGCACAAATTAGGAGAGATCGCCTACGGACTCTTAATGACTTTCAAAGACTGTTAGGAGACATTTCCAGTCTACGACCAGCTATTGGAATAACACCTGATCTAATAATTCATTTGAACAAAACCTTGGATGGTGATAAGGATTTAAACAGTCCCAGAGAATTAACAGCTGAAGCAGAAAAGGAACTGACAATGATTGAGGAAAAATTACAACAGGCACATGTGGACAGGGTGAATCCAGAGCTCGATTGTATTCTCGTCATACTACCATCAAAAATTTCTCCTACAGGAATTTTAATGCAGAGAGATGATATTATTTTGGAATGGATCTTTTTACCACATAAACCAAGTAAGAAACTGAAAACTTATGTGGAAAAAGTCTCTGAGTTAATTATAAAAGGCAAGCTGAGACTTCGTCAACTAGCAGGCATAGACCCAGCAGAAATTATAGTGCCTTTCACTGCTGATGAACTAAAGAAATTATGGGAAGATAATGAACCATGGCAAAGAGCTTGTGCTAATTTTTTGGGAGACATTAATAACAACTATCCAAAAAGCAAGAGGCTTAACTTCATAAAGGGAACCTCTTGGATTCTTCCTCGAATCGTCCGTGATGCTCCAATAACTGGAGCCCGTACATTCTATACTGATGCCAATAAATCAGGGAAGGCAGGTTACAAATCAGAAGACTTGGATAAGGTGGAACAAAGTCCGTATAATTCTGTCCAGAAGGCGGAATTATATGCCATTCTTATGGTGCTAAGGGATTTTAAAGAACCTATTAATATAGTTACAGATTCACAATACACAGAAAGAGTTATTTTACATATTGAAACTGCTGAATTTATACCTGATGATACTGAACTAACCTCATTGTTCCTCCAGGTTCAAGATTTGATCAGGAACAGGCTTTGCCCTATGTACATAACACACATCCGATCCCATACGGGTCTGCCAGGTCCTCTAGCACAAGGTAATGCAGAAATTGATCAATTATTGATTGGTAGTGTGCTACAAGCCTCTGAATTTCATAAAAAACATCATGTTAATAGCAAAGGTTTGAAGAAAGAGTTTTCAATTACATGGCAACAAGCTAAGGAGATTGTAAAGAAATGCCCTACTTGCTCTTTCTATAACCAAACGCCACTGCCTGCAGGGGCTAATCCAAAGGGCACCCAAAGGAATGAAATCTGGCAGATGGATGTGTTCCACTTTGCAGAATTTGGCAAATTAAAATATGTACACCACACCATAGACACGTATTCAGGTTTTCAATGGGCTACTGCCCTGAGCTCAGAAAAGGCTGATTCAGTAATCACACATTTATTGGAAGTTATGGCCATCATGGGTATACCTGCGCAAATAAAGACAGATAATGGTCCAGCATATGTATCTAAGAAAATGAAATGCTTTTTTGAATATTATAATATAAAACACATTACAGGTATACCAAATAATCCTACAGGTCAGGCAGTTATAGAAAGATCAAATCGTACTATAAAGGATATGCTGAACAAACAGAAAGGGATCGAAAATACCCCCAGAAATAGATTACATAATGCTTTATTAACCTTGAATTTTCTTAACGCTAATGAGAAAGGAACGACAGCAGCAGAAAGACATTGGATAATGGAAAAGTCTGCTGAACTAAATCAACCGATTTATTTCAAAGATGTGCTGACCTCTCAGTGGAAGCCAGGAGATGTGCTACGTTGGGGAAGGGGTTTTGCTCTTGTTTCCACAGGAGAAGAAAAATTGTGGATACCATCAAAATTAATAAAGTTTCGATTTGAAGAGGAGAAACCTCTTGGAAAGGAGAAATGACAACTCATCCACAACGATGATATTCATACAGGTGGTAAGAAAAACATATAAAATGGGGGCAGGGTTCTGTTCTTATCTCCACAGGGAAACACTCATCTTTGAGAAATTCAAGGAACCCTGGTTGTTTGGATACTGACAGATGGAAAAATACCTGCCCAATAGGAAATATCAAGACAACTGAATGGGTTGTGTAAGTAATATTAAACCATATTTCTAAATTTATAAAGCTGGTTTTGAAGTTGGACTCTGGCTCAGTCCCTCTCCAATTCCAAGCCTGTTGGTAAGAGAAAAACCCAGAGTTTCTGGAATTTCTGTCTCATGTCAAGAGCCATGATATGGGACAGAAAGAAATATGAGTTTAGAAAACATCTTTGCATTTCTTCATATCTATCATACTTTTCATTGAATATATCTATCATGTCTTTCATTGAATATATATATATATATATATGTCTATATGATTAATGTTTAAGTTTTTCATAATGAACAATGAGTTTTTCCTGAAGTGACATTTGAAGTTTCCAGGAAGAAGATGGGGCCCCATAACAACAACTCCACCTGGTTGATATGACGTCATGATACTGATAGCGCTACTACAAGACCTGCTTTTGATACCAGCTGCACAAGACAGTTCCAACTTGGTTAGCTGAAATGGTGCACATCTTATACAACATTTTGGCCAGACCTGCACGAAAATACTCAGAGACTATTTGCAATTTTAAAAGACATTATCTTGAAATTTAACCATCATTTTACTTTCACAGGATCCCCCAGAAAGAACGTCGCCCCTATGACAGCAGGAAGTAATTCTAGAGAACGACGTCCCCTCTCCCAGTAAAGTTTGCCCTTGGGTTTAGGGACATCATTTAGGGGTTGATTATAATTAGTATATGATTGAGGGTTGGGAGAGGAATTTTATAAGCTCAAGGATCATTTTGAAAAAAAAAAAGAGGGAATGATGGGATAATAGATTTATAATTGTGAGTTACTGCTTTTAGACAAATATATTGGTATCAATTCTTGTATAATGAAACAAAGTTAAATTATATGGACTATTGTACGCATGCATGTTTCTACCTCTGTTTAAAACATTCTTATGTATTGACATATATTGTATTGATATATATATATATATTGTATATATTTACCATATTGCAGTGTACATTTCTACCTCTGATTAAGATACTTATATAATATTTGTGTATTGATATATATTTACCTACTGCAATGTATATTTGTACATTGTTTATATTTGGAGGTCATTGTCCTCATTTGTTTCACAGTTGTTTATTGTCTTATTCTTTAAGTTAGATAGATATTGAGAATTATATAGACTAATTGTCATCTAAGTTTGTCATTTATAATTAGACTAATCAGGTTCTTTAGATATATAGAGATTATACTCAGTATAGATAGATAATCTTCAACCTCTTCAAAGAGCTGTAGAAAATGGCCTTTAATCTAACTCAGAGTTTCGTGATAGTGAGACACAATTGCTCCTGGCAACACCGCTCTATTCCCGAGAGAATGTTGAGCACCAAAAACACTCCATCTGGAGCCTTTCTATTTGGCAGAACTGGCCTTTGGGCAAAGAAATGCCCATACCTCAACCACTGACACAGATACAGAGCGTGCATCAATGGATAAAACAGGACTGTCATATCCTGCCAAGACAGGGTAAGATAGTTTTGAAAAGTTCCTTGCCTTTAATAATGGTATGTCAGTTATGTTAGGCCTTAGCCAAAATTGGTTGACTCAACGTTGCAAACGAGACTTTGGGTGATTGCCCAGGTAGTCAGTTGTCTCTGTCAATTGTTGCACATTTTGGATATATCTCGTTTGTTGAGTAGTGTTTATTCCCTTCTCAGATCTTTGACTGAGTTGAAGATTATATAATTGTAGTTACTCTTTACATTATTTGGACTTCTTGAGATAGAATGTTTAGCAAAGCTTTTGTTCTCAATATTGTTTGTTGTATTTATTATTTGTTGTTATTGTATGTAGTTGTATTTGGTTTAGTTCTGTCTTATTTAGACAAAAAGGGGAGATGTAGGGATAAGTCCCGCCCCTTAAGGGGCGTGTTCGCCTCGGGCTAATGTCTGCCTATAAATTTGGCGAGCAAGCTCCGAGCTCTCGCTTCTGCTTTCCTGGTCTCCGCGGGAACGGTGGTTCTGTAAGTCTATTTCTACATTAAAGCTATATATATATTTTTACACTCTGTCTGCATTCATTTACGCCGTTACACCTGTGTCTTATCAGATCACCATGGATTAAAGTTAGAATTCAACAATAATGCTACCCCCAGAAAGCATACAAAGTCATGGAAACTGAACAGTCAACTATTGAACCATAGCTGGATTAAGGAAGAAATAAAGAAAGAAATTAAAGTCTTCCTGGAATTCAATGAAAATAAAGAAACAACATACTCAAACTTATGGGACACTATGAAAGCAGTCCTAAGAGGAAAGTTCATAGCACTAAGTGCCCACTTAAAGAAAACAGAGAAAGCTCACATTGGAGACTTAACAGCCCACCTGAAAGCTCTAGAAAAAAAAGAAGCAGACTCACCTAGGAGGAGTAGAAGACTGGAAATAATCAAAATGAGGGCTGAAATCAACAAAATAGAAACACAGAAAACAATACAAAAAATCAATGAAACAAAAAGCTGGTTCCTGGAGAAAATCAACAAGATTGACAAACCACTATCCAAGCTAATCAAACGGCAGAGAGAGAATTTGCAAATTAATAAGATCAGAAATGAAAAGGGGGACACAACCACAGACACAGAGGAAATTCAGAGAATCATTAGATCTTACTACAAAAGCCTATATGCCACAAAATTGGAAAATGTAAAGGAAATGGATACTTTTTTAGATAAATATCATATACCAAAGTTAAATCAGGACCTGGTGAACAATCTAAATAGACCTGTTAGTCGCGAAGAATTAGAAGAGGTTATCAAAAACCTCCCTACCAAAAAAAGCCCAGGACCAGATGGTTTCAATGCGGAATTCTACCAGATCTTCCAAGAAGATCTAATACCTATACTCCTTAATGTATTCCACAAGATAGAAACAGAAGGGTCATTACCAAACTCCTTTTATGAAGCCACAATTACTCTGATACCAAAACCACTCAAAGACTCAACCAGGAAAGAGAACTACAGGCCAATCTCACTCATGAATATCGACGCAAAAATCCTCAACAAAATACTGGCAAATCGAATCCAAGAACACATCCGAAAAATTATCCATTATGATCAAGTAGGCTTCATTCCTGAGATGCAGGGCTGGTTCAACATACGAAAATCTATCAATGTAATCCAGCATATAAATAAACTGAAAGAAAAAAACCATATGATCATTTCATTAGATGCTGAAAAAGCATTTGACAAAATTCAACATCCATTTATGTTAAAAGTCTTGGAGAGATTAGGGATACAAGGGTCATACCTAAATATAATAAAAGCTATATACAGCAAGCCGACAGCTAACATCAAATTAAACGGAGAGAAACTCAAAGCCATCCCACTTAACTCAGGAACACGACAAGGCTGTCCACTCTCACCATACCTCTTCAATATAGTGCTTGAAGTTCTAGCAATAGCAATAAGACAACATAATGGAATCAAGGGGATTCGAATTGGAAAGGAAGAAGTTAAACTTTCGTTATTTGCAGATGATATGATAGTGTACATAAGCGACCCCAAAAACTCCACCAAAGAACTCCTACAGCTGATAAACAGCTTTAGTAATGTGGCAGGATACAAGATCAACTCCAAAAAATCAGTCGCCCTCTTATACACAAAGGATATGGAAGCAGAGAGGGAAATCAGAGAAGCTTCACCATTGACAATAGCCAAAAACAGCATAAAATATCTTGGGGTACATCTAACCAAGGAAGTGAAAGATCTATTTGACAAGAACTTTAAGGCATTGAAGAAAGAAATTGAAGAGGATACCAAAAAATGGATGGACCTCCCTTGCTCTTGGATTGGGAGGATCAACATAGTAAAAATGGCAATTCTACCAAGGGCTATTTATAGATTCAATGCAATCCCCATCAAGATCCCATCAAAATTCTTCACAGATCTGGAGAGGACAATAATCAACTTTATATGGAAAAACAAAAAACCCAGGATAGCCAAAACAATCCTATACAATAAAGGATCTTCTGGAGGCATTACCATCCCTGACTTCAAACTCTATTACAGAGCTACAGTAATGAAAACAGTGTGGTACTGGCATAAAAACAGAGAAGTCGACCAATGGAATCGTATAGAAGACCCGGATTTTATCCCACAAACCTATGAACACCTGATTTTCGATAAAGGAGCTAAAAGTATAAAATGGAAGAAAGAAAGCATCTTCAACAAATGGTGCTGGCACAACTGGATGTCATCTTGTAGAAGAATGAAAATAGACCCTTATCTATCACCATGCACAAAACTCAAGTCCAAATGGATTAAAGACCTCAATATCAGCCCGAACACACTGAACCTGATAGAAGAGAAAGTGGGAAGTACCCTACAGGAGCTGGGCACAGGAGATCGCTTCCTATGTATAACCCCAGAAGCACAGACATTAAGGGCAACATTGAATAAATGGGACCTACTTAAACTGAGAAGCTTCTGTAAAGCAAAGGACATAGTCAATAAGACACAAAGGCAACCTACTGATTGGGAGAAGATCTTCACCAACCCCACAACAGACAAAGGTCTGATCTCCAAAATATATAAAGAACTCAAGAAACTAGACTTTAAAATGCTAATTAACCCAATTAAAAAATGGGGCACTGAACTGAACAGAGAATTCTCAGCAGAGGAATTTCAAATGGCCAAAAGACACTTAAAGTCGTGCTCAACTTCCTTAGCAATCAGGGAAATGCAAATCAAAACAACTTTGAGATATCATCTTACACCTGTCAGAATGGCTAAAGTCAAAAACACCAAGGATAACCTTTGCTGGAGAGGCTGTGGAGGAACGGGTACCCTCATCCATTGCTGGTGGGAATGCCATCTTGTGCAACCACTGTGGAAGTCAGTGTTTCGGTTTCTCAGGAAATTCGGGATCAACTTACCCCTGGACCCAGCAATACCACTCCTGGGAATATACCCAAGAGATGCTCTATCATATGACAAAAGCATTTGTTCAACTATGTTCATAGCAGTATTATTTGTAATAGCCAGAACCTGGAAACAACCTAGATGCCCTTCAATGGAAGAATGGATGAAGAAAGTATGGAATATATACACGCTAGAGTACTACGCTGCGGTAAAAAACAATGACTTCTCGAATTTTGCAGGCAAATGGATGGAAATAGAAAACACTATCCTGAGTGAGGTGTCCCAGACCCAAAAAGATGAACATGGGATGTACTCGCTCATAATTGGTTTCTAGCCATAAATTAGGGCCACGGAGTCTACAATAAGTGAACCTAAAGAAGCTAAGTAAGAAGGTGAACCCAAGGAAAAACATATAGTTATCCTCTTGGCTAAGGGAAGTAGACCCAATTGCCGGGGAGAAAATTAGGATCTTGGGGGTGGGGTGGGATGGGGGTAAGGGGAGATGGGGAGAGAAAAGGTAGAAGGGAAGGAGGGGGGATTTGGGGAATCAGGAGAATTGGGATAAAGGAAAGGTGGATAGGGGAGCACGGAACCACAATTCTTAGTTAAGGGAACCACTTTAGGGTGAGCAAGAGATTTGACCCTAGAGGGGCTCCCAAGTGCCCAACATGAGGTTCCCAGTTACTTCCTTGGGTAGCTGAGGATTGGGAACCTGAAATGACCCTATCCTAGAGCAATACTGACGAATATCTTGCATATCATCATAGAACCTTCATCTGGTGATGGATGGAGACAGAGACGGAGACCCACACTGGAGCACTGGACTGAGCTCCCAGGGTCCCGGTGAGGAGCAGAAGGAGGGAGAACATGAGCAAAGAAGTCGGGACCACGAGGCGTGCACCCACCCACTGAGACAGTGGAGCTGATCTACTGGGAGCTCACCAAGGCCAGCTGGACTGTGACCGAAAAAGCATGGGATAAATCCGGACTCTCTGAACATGGCGAACAATGAGGGCTAATGAGACGCCAAGGACAATGGCACGGGGTTTTGATCCTGCTTAATGTGCTGGCTTTGTGGAAGCCTAGCCAGTTTGGATGTTCACCTTCCTGGATATGGACGGAGGGGGGAGGACCTAGGACTTACCACAGGGCAGGGAACCTGGACTGCTCTGTGGACTGGAGAGGGAGGAGGAGAGGAGTGGGGGGAGGGGTAGAAGGGTGGGAGGAGGGGGAGAGGGGTGGGAGGAGGGGGAGGGAAATGGGAGGCTGGGAGGAGGTGGAAACTTGTTTTTTGTTTATGTTTTTTTTCTTCTTTTCTTAATAAAAAAAATTATTAAAAAAAAAAAACTTGAAATATGCCTAAGAGTTGTCATGGTCATGGTGTCTCTTCACTGCAGTAGAACATTAACTAAAATAAAGATTTATTCCATCAAAGACCAGGTCTGTAGACCCAAGAAAGTTCCTACATGTATTAACCTTGCTTTTTGGCTTCTGTGGTTTCACTTCTTCCTAACTGTTCTTGCAAACTGAAGTATGTCAACCAGGATGTGGGTTTTGTACATAAAAGACAAAGAACAGTGAGGCCTGGGCTTCATGATTTGTGCAAGTTCCTCATGCAACCACTGGCAAGACAGACTTTCTATTCAGCTTCTCTAGTGGACTAACCTCACAACAACTGATAGTTTTAGTATAGGCATCAGGGCAGACATCTGTGGTTTCTCAGAATTTGCAGAACATCCGTCCAAGACCTTCTGGCTCTTAGAGTCTCCACTGAGAAGTCAGGTGCAATTCTAATAGGTCTGCCTTTATATGTTTTCTTTTTCTTACAGCTTTTAATATTCTTTCTTTGTTCCATACATTTAGCATTTTGATTATTATGTGCTGAAGGGAATGTCTTTTCTCCAGTCTATTTGGTTCTTCTTACATGTTTATTGGTACCTCCTTCTTTAAGTTGGACATATTTTCTTCTATCATTTTGTTGAAAATATTTTATGTGCCTTTGACCTGGACTTCTCCTCCTTCCTCTATTCCTGCTATTTGTATATTATTTGGTCTTTTCATAGTGCCCCAGATTCCCTAGATGCTTTGTGCCTGAACTTTTTTAGATTTAACATTTAATTTGACTGAGGTATCCATTTCTTCTACCTTGTCATTAAATGCCTGAGAGTCTCACTTCCATGTCTTGCAATCTATTGGTGAGGTTTACCTCTCAGGTATTTGTTTGACATTCTTAATTTTTCATTACCAGTTTTATTGCAGTTTGGGTTTTCTCTAGTGATTCTATTTTTTTGTTAAAATTCTACTTTCATGTCTTGAATTGTTTTCATTACTCCACTCAGCTGTTTGTGTTTTCATGAACTTCACTAAGAGATTTATTCCTGTTCTCTTCAAGGTCCTTGAAATATTCACACTTGCTGTTTTGAAGTCCCTGCATTGTGCTCCAGTTGTATTACACTTTTCATGGTCTATTGCACTAGGGTTTCTGGTTTCTGGTGGAGGCATATTGTTATGGCTGTTCGTGTTTGTGTTATTCCGTTAGGGTCTAGTCATTTGGAGTTATGACGCTTGAAGTGTTTCTCTTCTGTCTTTGTTGGGTGGGTGCTTCATTCTTTAGCTGCTGCACAAGCATGGTGGCTGCGATGCCCCCGGTAGAGAGTGTCTCTACAGGTTGGCCAGTAACAGAAAGAAACCTAGATGGGCTAGGAGGAAAGACTAGGCCTTTCTTCAGAAAGGTGCTGAGAGGGTTGGGGTTTGCACCAAGAGGTGGAGAACACAGGGAATGGAAGGAGACTGCAGAAGGACAAAGAATAAGTCTAGGGAGGCAGGGATGAAAGGGCTGGAGGACCCTGGGTCCTCATTAAAATATGGAGCCACCAGCGAATGGAGGTGGAGTGAAAGGAGGGCCTCCTACACGCAGGTTCCTACAGGACAGAGAGTGAGGACAATGGAGGACAGGAATGACGATGAAAATCACCTACCTGAGTTCCAGCCCAGTGTGCCCGCTGAGCGTCCCTGTAGACAGTGTTTCTGTGGATAACTAGGTGACACAAAGAAATGGGCATGGGCTAGAGGAGAAGGCTGAGCGGATCAGCAGAAAAGACCTCAGCTGGGTTGGCACAAGCTGTGTTTATGTTCCCTGGAAGTAAAGGTGGGATGGGAGGAGGAGTTTTGTGCATACAATGCACTAGAACAAAGAATGAATCTGAGCCAGTGATGGTGGTACACACCTTTAATCCCAGTTCTTAGAAGGCAGAGGCAGGTAGATCTCTGTGAGTTCAAGGCCAACCTGGTGAGCTAGGGCCAGAAAAAAATAAAAGAATAAATCTGGAGTAACCTGGACGATAAGGCTAGGGGACTCGGGTCCGCACCAAGAGATGAAGTTTCCAGGGGATTGGAAAAGATATTTTAAATTCATTTAGAAAGGATTATAGTCCGAGAAATTAAAGTTACTGTAAAATAAAAGTCTCTGAGATCTCCTGACTTTCAGATTTTTATCTGTAGCACCCCCCCCACCTTCCTTCTGGGATCCCTTGGGCACCTCTGATTTAGCGTGTCCTGAACTGAGCTCTGTATCCTGCTTGACATCATATTTCATCATCTCCAGTTTCACTGTCCATTCAGAGTGCAAGATGGCAAACCTGGAACTAACCACACACACACGCACGCATGTGCACACACACACACGTGCACACACACACACACGTGCACACACACACGTGCACACACATACACACACGCACGTGCACACACACGTGCACACACACACGCACGTGCACACACGCGCGCACGTGCACACACACGTGCACACAGATACACACACGTGCACACACACACGTGCACACACACGTGCACACACACACGTGCACACACACACGTGCACACACACATGTGCACACACACACACGTGCACACACACGTGCACACACACACACCTGCAGACCTCTGCTCTCCATCATGCCACTGTCTGAAGCCAGGTCATCACTGTGACTCGGCTCTTCCCCTCTTCACCCCTTACTGTTGAAGCCATCTTCCAAAAACTGGGCCAGATCCCAGATGACTTTCCTCCAATACTGTTTCTGTTTCCTTTTTCCTACATACTCCTCTAAGCAGAACTTTTATCTCATACTTATATGCTCATCTGTAAATAATACAAGCATTTGTGGTATTGTAGTCATATATTACACACATAAAATATCACAAAATGTAAAATTGGAACCCTGAAATGAAAAGGAAGTAAATTCTATTTTGTAAGCTATTTAAAAAATAGGTAAAAAAAAAAAAAGAGGTAAAATCTATTGCTATCACCTAAATATTGTTTAGTGAAAGCATTGTGGGTAAATAGGTTTCATAATCTCGGAAGTTTTTATTTCTTTGAGACAGACTATCTCTAAGCAGACAAGGCTGACATGGCCTCCAGTTGTAATGCCCCAGCCTCGGGTTCCTGAGTACATAGATGGCATATGAACTTCACCATGTGTGGCTAATTTTGGGAAGCTGCGTTGTGATAAGGTCACTTGATAAATCTGAGTGACACCGCAGTCCATTTTGATGTTTAGTGTGATGGTTCTGAGGGCCTCTAACTGTGCTTCCCAGGGAGCTACATATGCAAACAAGGGGAGGATATGATTGGCTGAAATTATAATTGTTCGGTTTTCAAAGGCACAGGTTTGGAAGGATTCTTCTGAGAATGTATTAATGTTCACACTGTTTCTACTGTCTTCGATCACTTTAAACTCTCCATTTTCACAGGCTGAGTTGGTCAAATTAGATAATGTAATGAATAAATCTATTAAGTGCTTGTCAACAACTGACAAATGGAAGCTTTCTTTAAGAATTAGTAGAGAATTAAGGATGCTCCTTGATGCTGTCGAGCCCAACCCTCCCCTCAGAGTTCCTTGAGTTTGGTAAACAGATGCCTGTGGATCTGCACATCCATACTCCTTACTGGTAAAATCCAAGTCCTCTCGACAAACTAATGAATTAACGGGACTTCTGACTTTAATGTGCACTGTGATAAGGCAGTCATAGTCATTCAAATCTGGGATCCCTGCAGCCCCTAATGTTATGGCAGGAGGGTTTGAGTTCAAGGCTAAACTGAGTGACTGAGCAAGACCCTATCTCAAAACAAGAACCAAAAGGAAAAGGGCTGGGGTTGTAGTTTGGTAGTAGAATCCTTGCCTGGCATGGACAAGCTATCCCAGAACTGGGGAAATACAGTGGGGGCAGGGAAGGAGAAAAAGATCAAACAGAAGCATTAAAAATTATGCACCCACCTTACTTCTTTGTATGTGACTTTATTTCCAGCGTGTCATAAAATGATAAACACTTTTGATACAGAATGACTTTGGGTCCTTCGTTACACTTTAAACAAAGCCTATGTTTCATAAACACATTATGTAATGAGCACATTTCCTCTTCCATCCTGTTTCTTTATGGGGGCATCAAAGTTGGTTACGATCAAAGCTCGAAGCTAGGGAGACACTTACACTGGACTTCCTTACACTTTTTAGCCAAATCACAAACATTTGCTCCTAGGAATCCAGACATGCTTTGGAGTTGGTGGACTGGATGCTGCAGACAACAGCAGGCAGTGATTCCAACACACTGTCATCTGACGGCACTTTTACTCTCCATCCTGACAAAGACTGTCAGATACTGGTAATGAGCACCTTCTTCTCAGTCTTGTTCTTATCAGCCATGTATTTACATGTGACTCTTTACAGCATATCTCCTGAGGTTACAAATCATATCTAAGACAAAATTACAACTCAGCAAAGACTCGAGGGGGGTGGGAATCAGTCAGACAGAGAAGGGACTGAGCAAAAAGTTCACAACTTAATAGACTCTGTGTCTCCTTAAGAGCCCTGTGTGATGGATATTTGTAGAAATGTGTAGTAGAAGCTGTCAGAATATTAGGGAATGGTCATATTTTACAAAGGCATATACTGGGAAATAGTTCTATACAGTGAAGTCATTGACCCATGTATTCAGAGACTATACAAGATTTAAACCAGAACCATGACTCAGTACCCTGCAGCATATAATATCTTATACCTGCATTGCACTCTAGATTTTACAACAGGCGTTAGAGTTTATCTCATAAATATATGAAGTATGGGAAGATATACGTGGTAGATTTAGCTAATACAATTTTAGGCATTTAGCAAAACCCCCAAGGTATTCTGAAAAGCATTTTATTTTCCTCATTTGTGAACTTCTTTTTAACTTGAAATGCTGTAATACAATGTTCCCATGAACATGACCAGAGAATTCTTGGTCAACGGTATAGTTTAGACAATCATGTGATAACCTGGGATAATTTTATCCTGATGACCTTCCTCTATTTTTTTTGTTTTAAGATTTCATTCTTTATATACACAGATTCATCCAAGGTTTTAAAAAATACCATAATTGCAATCAAAATTAGAAAGTTGTCTTGTGTTGTTGTAGCCTTACACATTTAAGGCATTTAAGGTGGGTACGCTACCTGGGGAACAACCAGGACAGTACACTGCAGATGCGTCTGGCTAGTCAAGGCCTGGAGTGGACAGACCTGGAGTGCACTGACAAGTGTCCCTCTTGATAATACTGTATGACAACAGCATGACATTAGTGCCCCACTCCCCAAAAAATGCCACACAGTACTGCAGTCACCCAACTGGTCATTTCTGCTAACCTCCTGCTGTAGCTAAGCTCTTTTTAGTTTAATTTTATCCCCAACTTCCTCTAAATGGATCCCTGTGGGTGATATTATCATCCACAGTCACAAACTCTTTACTTTCCTCTTCCTGTTGAGTGCATAGCTCCTTAAAGTCTGAACTTAACATGACTTCTTTTAAACAATGAAACTGAAAAAAGCCTTGGGTCACTGGTGAGTGAAGGCACCCGGGTTTGTGTCCAGTTCTTCTGCTCCCTTTCCTGCTGTGTGCTCGGGGAGCTGTCCAAGGATAAAGCAGGCTAGAAAGACAATCACCTAGGCCAGCTTCCCTGGAGTCTGTCCGTGTGTCAATCACTGGGAGTTTGGTAGCATTTGTTGCAGCGGCATGGTCTGTCCTATTGTGAGGGACACAGTCTCTCCCCAGTGGTGTTCCCACTGATCGTCCTCCGGGCGACAGCTCACAGCTGCTCACGTGGCTCTTACACCAGTAAGTCACCTTCACACACGAGCTGATGACAGTCACTGTTGCAGACAAAGTCTAGAGGAAATACCAAGGAAGAGCAGCAGGATGATGGCTGAGATAAATCATGTTGTGTGCCTCCCACCCTCACTGGATCCCTAGATTGCTAGCGAAGGACTGCCCAATACAGGACATCATCTTGATCAAACACAGAGATGTTATCAGTTTTATGAGAGGAAGGAGTTTAATTTTGACCACAGCAAAGGCTACTGGGAAATTCAGTGAAAATGCATAGTAAATATTTGTGATCTGTGAATTCGAGGCCAGCCTGGTCTACATAGTGAGTTCTGGGACAGCTGGGCTATGCAGAGACATCCTGTCTCAAAAACACCACCCCACACCTACCCCCCAGCAAACAGCATAGTAATATCAGCATAAGTTTAAATCAAAGTTATTGCTGGCGTGGTCTGAGAGGTAGTACAGTAGCAGAATGCTCGCCCAACACCTAAGAAGTCCCAGGTTCAAACCTCAGGACCACGGCCAGAGTTTATTCATCATCACAGAATAACAGAACCTAAAGACTTGAGTGCTAAAGCCACAACTAACATCCCTCCCCCAATTTTTTTTTTCTGACACAGGATTTCTCTGTGTAGTCCTGGCTGTCCTGGAACTCACTCTGTAGACAAGGACTTGGGAAGACGTTAAGGATGTAGCTATGGATTCAGAAGTGATCTCTACACACTTAACAACTGAACTAAAACATGAATTAAATTGTGAGGCAATTGGTAGAGAGGGGAGGAATTAATCTTAGAAACACCTATATTTGGGGAAGAAAGAAAGGGGAGCAAGCAAGGAACGGGAAGTCTAATGACATCGCCATTCATCCTGAGAGCTAAGAATACCAGATCTTCATTAATAAAGCCATTTACATTTAAATTTCAAGTTTTTTAATGAGGAGGGGAAATGTACAGCTCCCGAACAACCCATTTACTCACTCCAATATTAAAATAGATTACCCATCCAGCAGGCAGCTGGGCATTATCTGTAATAAAAAGCAAAATGAATTTTTAATTCAGTGTCTGAGAACCAATTCATCATGATTTAAAATAGAAAATGAACTTTTTAAACAAATGATTTGCTCTGCACCGTGACCATTCTCACTTATGGCACACACATCTGCACACCTGCATGTCTGGTATACTGTGGGAATGACCACCGTCTGTAAGGCGACTGCCTTATTCCTATATTATCCTGCACCAGACTGCTTCTTCAAGCATGCTTGAAGCATGCTTGGACTTCACATCTGCAATGACCCAGCAGCTAGTTAGCTCACACTTCCTAAACGTTGGTCTGTTGGGCACTATGTGGGTCCTGGTTTATCCCTCCGGACTCTGCAATGAGCTGGGTATTTATGCTGTGCTGGTGAATATCATCAAATTGACGGGATCTAAAATCACCTAGGAGACAAATCTCAGAGCACGTTTGTGAGATTGGATTAACCCTGGTAGAAAGACCCATCCTAAACGTAGGGAGCACCAAACCATAGGTTGTGGTTTCAGGATGAATAAAAAGGAGAAAACAAGCTGCCTCACACTCCTGCAGCCTCTTCTTCCCTGCCGTGATGGAAAATAGACCCCCCCCCTCCCCAGAGGTGCGTTTGCTGGCCTTTTCTCATAGCAACACGGAGAATAATAAATACCAGTCCCATCTTACAGCCTGAGAGTCGGGCAGCCAAAACGCAGCAAGGGCCAGCTAGTGTCGAAGAGTACACTCTAAGCCTTGTCCTTAACGTGTGTTCCTCAAACTAGCCCTTACATCACTTAGGAGTTTACCAGACACAGAAACTCTCAGCTCAAGGCTGGATCCACTCACATTTGAATTTTTTTCTAAAAAAATCCCCAGCGGATCCTTTTGAACGAGAAACGGGGTGAGTGCTGGGCTGAGGTCAACCCCTCTAAGGATTTTTAGTGACAGCTGGCGGAGATGCATTCTTCTCCTTAGTTAGCAGGGAAAGTGGGAGCATCAAGATGAGGCTGACCCTGTTCCCCGGGGACTAAAGGAAGGAGTCCCACAGCAATTTGTTTCCAATGCAGACACTGGAGAGTATTGCAAACAGCAGGGGTGGGACCACTTCCAAGAACAGCAGATACTGAGCCTGGTCTTGAGGCCCTAACATTTTTTTTTTTTTTTTAGTTCGTTTCATTAAAAAACGGCTGCTGTTCCATATGGACAAGTGCCCACACCAATCATCTTCCGGAGGGAACTTCCCCAGTCCGGAACCTATTTTCCAACTTTAACTAAACATCAACAGAATCAAAAGGTAGGTTTGGAACCTCCATACAGTGCACAGTTACTAAATCATTAATCGCGCTATCCGACTAGGAGTTGCTTCTTTTAATTAATGGTGCTTCTTTTAATAAAACTAGGTTGTCCCTCCTTATCCAGAAGTCCCTAGGAGTGAGTGCAAATCGTTTCGGGGTGCTATGCAGAGCCCAGGTGCAGGTACTTCATTCAGGGTGGGACATCGCCTTTGGATCCTCGGCAAGCTTCGCCCTTCTGCTCCCATCTGGTTGCAGCCATCGGCTCTCTCCATTTCTTCCCCAACCCCCACACTTTTCCCTCTGTCACCAGTTCAGCCTGTCTGACCCAGAGTTCCTCTGCGAATCGCCCTGAACCCGAGGGTCCCCTCCACTGCTGGGGTCTCCACCTCACCCGGAGAAGAGGCGGCGCCCAGGGTCTCTCTCAAGTGGACTCTGACGGTGGCAGACGGCGAGTCACGTGAGAGTGTGGAGGCGGAGCGTGGCAGGCTGAGGGGGTGGAGAAACAAAGCCCCCAGCTGTCAGCAGAGGAAGGAGGCGACAACGCCGGAGCAGGTGAGTCAAGTATGTTCAAAGCTGTACAGCCCTGGCGCACCCCGACACCCTTTGCCCTGGGTCAGTCCCTCCCAGGCCCGGGATTGGCAGCGCCTCCCCCACCCACGCCTGGGTCTGCGATCTGCAGATCGAGGAGCAAGCGGATCTCGGGGTCTCCGAGCCCATCAAGAAGTTATCCTGCCAGGGTTGTGCACGCAGCCGCGTTCTTACGGGTCGCCCCTGTTTTTTTGTGGCGGGAGCTAAAGCGGTATACCCCAAGAAAGGGAAGGGAGTCAGAGCTGCCACGCTGGCAGACACAAAGTGCACTGGCCGAAGAGTGACGGCTGGGGCCACCTAGGAGAGGGGGATTTGTAGGTGCGCGCCCTCGGAGCTCGGCCCCTCCTGCTGGAGCACTGGGACGCGGGGGCTGAGAGCCCTCGGAGCTCCTAAAAGCTGCGCACTTTGGGGCAGACCAAGAAGTGTACCGCGCGCACCCAGTCTGGAGTACATTTCGGGATCCCCAAGCTCTGCTGCTTCCCTGGTGCGTCCTGTCCGGGGACAAGGGTCGCACGACTGGGAACGATCACTCGTGGATCCGGGACTTGGGAATCAGATGGGTGTGTGGCAAGAAGAGCGGGTCGCTAGTCTGCGCCTGAGAGGTTCTCCAGGGAGCACCGGGCGGGGCGAGGGGGGTGCTACTCGAAGACCAGCACTCTGGTTTGGAGGGGCATTCTTCAGTCTACCCTTCCAAGTGCTCCGCCGAAGCCAAAGTGATGCCACAAAGGCCCTGAAAGCTGGGTGGGTTCAAAAAAATACCCCCCACCCCACCCCGCGCGCGCGCCTTTGAACCTGAGCCTTAGGCAACGCGGTCTTCAGACCGGAAAGAGCAAAAGGGTCTGGTCACCACTTAAGTCACTTTGCCAAGCCAGTGTCAAAGGAGCAGCTGCAGCCTTGGAGGAATGGAGCTGCAGCCATTGGACCAGGAGCCTTTGTCTTAACCTCCAGTCCCCCTTCTGCTAGCCCTCGTTGGGTCAGTGGCGCGCAGAGTAATTAATATTCCTAACATTAACTGTCCCTTCACCTCAGCACCAGACGGCCCTGCTGTCCCTCCTTCCACCTCCTACCCCCTCAGCGGGTGTTCACTACTTGCTCAGGTCCAATCCTTTCCTGGAAAAAAAAAAAAAGTAAATAAAGTGATCCGGCCCCACAGGGCAATAAAATGACTGCCAAAAGCACTACAGAGGGGTCAAGGCAAAAAAAAAAAAAAAAACAAGGGTTAATTAAGTAAATGCCCACACCCGCGTGTGCAGTAAGCAAGGAGTGGAGGAACTTTCTTGATTAGCATAAGTATCTGCCCCGGGGCCGTGGTTCAAGGCGGAGGCACTGCCCTAGCTTAGGTAAGTACTAGAGAAGTCCAGTCTTGAGTGAGATCTGAGCAGGACCTGCTTCTGACCTGAGAGGACCGCAGGGGTGCGACTTGGCGGAACCAGACGCTAGGATGAAACAGATCAGAGATCAAAGGGGGATCAGAAAGGTAATGTGGGGTGCTTCTCTAGGACACCCAGCAAAGTGGGGGCGGTGGTGGGGAAGGGCTCGTCCAGGCAGGAAATGCCTGGCTTTGCTGTCACTTTTGTCTCCCATGCTAACACATCGGTTAGGAAAGTGTCATGTGTCACTGATCTCTGAAACAGGGTGGTCTTTAGGTAAGCTTCCTTTGCGCGGGCTCTGATCGCCAAACATGGCTTCATCATGGAATCACCTGAGGAGATTTGGAGAGTCCTGGTATCTTACTTCCCATCCTAAACCATTTAAGTCAGATTGTTGGTGGAGAGGGGGCAAGAACTAGGCATTCTTGGTATTAAACAAAACTTCCAGATGATTCCACTGGATAGCAGGTCGAGAACCATTTCGATAATAGCAACGTGGTTGTGTTACAAGATATCACTTTAACTACTTGTGTGGGAGGGGGAGAGAGAGAGAGAGAGAGAGAGAGAGAGAGAGAGAGAGAGAGAGAGAGAGGAGATACTGAAACTGGGGTGCCGGTGACTCACACCGTAGGGCAAATGACTGTCATCTGGAGGCCTGAAAGATTGTGGCATCTCTCTACAGCAATCTTTTCCCCTTCCCTGCCTGGGGTCTGGTTATTGCTGGATGTTTGGAAGTTCGCTGTCCATGCCTGGTGTGTGCACTGTTGTTAAGGGAAACGGAGAGAAACTTTCATTCTGGTCATGACGTCTGTGGAGCAGGCAGCAGGGAAACCCAGCAGAAATAAACTGTGAGCAGCTGGGTGAGTCAGCAGGCTGCACTCCAATGCCCGCCCTGTGAATGGGAAGTAATTATGGCTTGTTATTGACACACAGAACACACGCCACTCCTCTGAAAGCACATCTTGCTGTCTGATCAGGCCGTTTGCTTGCCAGAACCTCTCCCTCGTCTACCTGCTTTGAATAATACTAGCTGCTGTTAGCAGGGAAACCGAAGCCAGCTAGACAGCTTGTCCTTTGTAGAAGGCATATTTCAAAAGGCTTCCGGGAAAGTGTAAAGTAGTTTGGGTTATCTCAGTTATAAAAAAAGAGAGGAGGACCGGGCAGTGGTGGTGCATGCCTTTAATCCCAGCACTTAGGAGGCAAAGGCAGGTGGATCTCGGTGAGTTTGAGGCCAACCTGGTCTACGGAGCAAGTTCCAGCCAGGGCTATACACAGAAACCCTGTCTTGAAAAACAAAACAATACAACAACGACAACCAAAGAAGGGGGGCTTTGCAGTACGTACATTTTAAATTTTTTAAAAAGGGCATACACTATTTGATGTGTTCAGGGGTGAAGTCAATGAGCTGTTTAAAAAGAAAGTTTATTTCATTTGAAATTCTGTTTGCTACTGATCAAAACTGTGTGTGTGTGTGTATGTGTATGTGTATGTGTGTGTACGTGTGTGTACTGCCCGAGTGTACCTATGCACGCTGGGGATGGAGCCTAGAGTCTTGTGTGCTAGGCAAGTGTTCTGCCAAGTTGCATGCATCCCGAGCTCATAGGTGTTTAACTTAAGGAGATCAGACTCAAGTCAAAAAAGACAAGTTCCACATTTTTCTGTCAGATACAAACCTTAGGCTTTAATTTTTGTATGTGTGTGTGTATATGGAGGGCGGAGACATGGAACTAGAAAGGTGAACATGAGAGTGAGAACATCTTAAGAGGGGAAGGAAAAAGTATAGTAGACTACATGGGGCATGAAGACGAGAGGACTTTCTGGGGGTGGGGGAGTGTAGAGGATGCTACAGGAGGGGCAGGAGGAAGATGGGATCGAGGATCAAAAAAAAAGTATGTATGAAAATACCATAATAAAACCCGTTATTTTGTAAACTAATGAAAAACCATATGCTAATTTTTTAAAAGATGGCAAAAAAAATAATCTTAAACCAGGTTCACATCTATAATCCCAGTACTCTGAAGGCTGAGGCAGGAGGATTGCAGTGGAATTTGAGACAAGTCTAGGTTTTACAGCAAGGACCTATTTATAAATAAATAAAAACTAATACCCAAAGGATGACTCTCAGATATTTTATTAAAATATATTTATTTTCCCTCTTTTTTGTTGTTATTAACTTTCCCTTCCTTGCTGTCCTTGTGCCCCGTACATCACCGTCATTATGCCATTGACCAAATGCTTCCTTTCCCTATCCTCGGTTTTCGGGGGACCAGCCTTGCCTGGACTCCACAAGCACTCAGCACGGTCAGATGGTGCATTCCACCTGAACCTGTACCACAGTACCTGTGTGTACACTGCTTGGGACTGTGTTTTCTCGTTTATGACAACAGGCCTTCCAGTGCGGTCACAGGGCTCTTTGTCTGAGAAATCTGCTCATTTGTTCTCAAGACTATCAGAATGTGAAGAGATCACTGGGCTACAACACCTCCTAAGTACATTCAGCTTCATTAATTTCCAAGATACATAATCTGGATATGGAGGAGCCAAGATTGCTACCAAATGAATAATGTGGGACATATTAGCTAATATGTTCCATAAGCTTCCTTAAGTACCAGTGTGCTTTAAGCATAAATAATAATTGTTATAACATTGGAATCACACTCATGGATCAAAGAATCCCTTTCACAGAAGTTCACCCTCTTAGAAAAAGAGCATGTCCAACTGTGAGTGCCTTAAGGAATTCATTAATGAAGGAGTCAGTTCAGAATTGGTTTATAGTTAACCTGCTTTTATTCTCATCTGCCTACTGATCTTTTTTTTTTATTTATTACGTATACAGTATTCTTCCTGCAGGCCTCATTATAGATGGTTGTGAGTCACCATGTGGTTGCTGGGAATTGAACTCAAGACCTTTGGAAGAGCAGGCAATGCTCTTAACCGCCGAGCCATCTCTCCAGCCCTCTGCCTACTGATCTTAAAATAGAACATGAATGTAGCTTAGTGGGAAAGCACTGCTACATATATATATATATATATATATATATATATATCATGTAATATATGATATATGGTATATATCATAATATATATACATAAGGACAAATGCATTTCAGTATATTTAAAAGTAGGAATTTCAATTTATTTTGACAGGAACTATGCCAAGTAAATAAAGGCTTATAGGATTTTCCCAAAGCTGACATGATGTAAATAGATCCATTCTTATTTTTTTAAATTTTTACCATCTTTTGGGGGAGCGATAAGAAATTGAGGGGCTACAGTGCTTAAGGATCTATGCAGAAGATGGGGTGGAAAGATTCTAAGAGCCAGAGGTGGTGGACTACTAAAGGAAACAGCATTTTCCGAACATCAGAGAAATAAACCAATTTTCAAGTGACACTGGGTTTATCAACCGTATTCCAGGGCAGTCTGCGTGCGCAGGAGTAGTTGGCCAGCACAAAATGGATTCAGGCTTTCGGTCACTTTGCTCTTTTGCTGGCTTTTTGTTTTTTGTTTGGTCTGGTTTTTGACAGGGTTTCTCTGTGTAGTCCTGGCTGTCCCAAGACTCACTCTGTAGAATAGGCTGGCCTCAAACTCACAGAGATCCACCTGCCTCTGCCCTCAAGCACTGGGATTATAGGCGTGGCTCCACCACCACCATGCTAGCATTTTGTCTGATGTTTGTTTTGTTTTGTTTTATAAGAAAGAGATAACAAGAAGTTGGATGGGTGAGGAATGAGGAATCTAGGAGGAGATGGGAATGAAAATGATAAAAATATTAATGATAAAAATAAAAAGTTTTCAAAACATAATTCAATTTTCTAAAAAGAAAAAAGTCACATAATTACTGTTGGCCAACTCTACGCCCTGGCATAAAGATTGAAGGGAACTTAAATTTACGGCTTCGCATAATTCAGGGACCCACAGTCTATGGCCCACCATCTATCTGTTCTTAGAAGATTAATCTTTTCAGCTTCTCATAGCTAAAAGGCACCTAAAGAAAAGAATTCAGAGACCTTGGAAAATATGTGAAACTCAAAATGTTGGCTCCAAAATAAAGTTTCTTTGGACTGCCTCTTACCTGTTTGTTCACGTCTTGCCAGTGACTTCTGTCCAGCTCTGCCATAGTGGGAGCAGTGTGGAGGATGTGTCGTCCACAAAGCCTAGAACTCTGGCGGCATGTTAACAGGAGAACTTGGCAGACAGACTGGTTTACATTATCTCTGTTCACTCCAGTCTAAATGAGCGCTTGTTCACTCAAATCTTTTCAGCCTAATTTTTTCCTTCTGATGATGCAAACAAAAACCTACTAAACCTAGATCAGATAATCACTAAAGATAGAAGAGTTTCTTTTCATATGTTTGTATTTTATTTATGTTGCAAGAATGTCACATTCCCAAATAATGTGGACTTCATTAAAACAGTTAAACACGGAAGTTCTGACCCTAAATAAGCCTGAATATACAATATTAACCTGCCGTTGTTGCTAGAGTTCTAGAAGAATGTGAAACCATGTCCCCTTGCGATCTCACGCTTTAGCCCTTTAGTCCTGGGGACTGCCCTTTCTCACTGTGAAGTCTCGGCTGACCTAGAACTTGCTCTACAGACACAGCTTCTGCCTCCCAGTGCTGAGATTCCAAACATGCCCTACCATACCTGTCTTCTGTGGTGTGTGTATGCTTATTGTTTCATCATGGGAAGGCGTAAGTTTTGAGATTTGTTCAGCTATGGACAATTTTCACCATTACTTTATACACTTGAGTGTGGTGGGAAGCTTGGGGGAATGACACTGCTTTCTTTTCTGAAGTCAACAGTAAACATAGAAAATAATATCTACATAATGTTCCTAACGCTGCTGAGGTTAACATTATCTTATTACATCATGCCAGGTACAATTGCTTTAGGCTCCAAATTCAACAATAGATAAGATAGTGTGATGGGGAATTCGTGTGAGTCCCTCTACCAGGACTGGACCAATTACTACTGATTAGGACTCAAGTAGGCTTATTGAAAAGCGTAACTTCATTGATAGGAATTTGTCTCCGCCTCTTATTGTGCTTCCTGACATGAGACTTCCTTCAGTCAGGGGACTTCCTCCTTTGGATGACTTGTCACTGTCACAGGTGAAGAATTTGCAAATGAGTTTCACTTTAAATAGAGCCATCTTTATTCCTTCCAGATCTGTCCACTTGAAATTTAGGAGCCAGAGTGTCCCCTTCTTCATTAAGTTCAACCAAGTGTTAGTGTAAAATTTGGGGTGACATGAGTCAAGTCATTCTAAAAAACAAAACAAAATGATAAATTCATTTACTCCATCTCGAGTCGCTGACAGTAATGATTGTCTTCAGAGCAGCCATACCCACTGGCCTTCCTGGAGTAAATGAGGAGCTGCCCTTCAGTGAGCTCCCCTGGCGGTCCATTAGAGACAGTAACCTTGTAGAACTGGGCTCTGAGAAGCACTTCCTAGCCCCCTAACCATTGCCTCCACACAATGATCCAGACCCACTCATCCCTAGAGTGTAAGGCCTACATCGTAGCACCCTTCACGAATCATTTGAAGGTCATGATAGTCTACTATGCTGCACTCTGGCGCATCCGTGGGACTTGACAGTCCATTGGTAGGCCAATATTCCTTCTACCTAAAATATCAATGCCTGTTAAACCCCAGGACATCTGAGGAATCAGACTTTAGGCTGATGTGAATGTTTTCATGTGGCAGGCTTGAGTAGGGGTTACAAGAAAAATCTAGACATAAAGGTGGTACAACAGAAGGAAAAGAACACTTCCCAGGCTTGAGTATCTCGGGACTGGAAAAGGTACATAGTGAATGCCTGGGAGATGCAAGACTGCTTCCTTCTTGAGTCATAATATACATATTTTCCCCTATTTAAAAAACCTACACATAAACCAGGCAGTGGTGGCACACCCTTTAATCCAGGCACTCAGGAGGCTGGGATGGCGGATCTCTAAGTTCAAGGCCAGCCTAGTTTGTAGAGCAAGTTCCAGGACAGCCAGGGATACACAGAGAAACCCTGTTTCAGAAAAAGCAAAACAAAACCCTACACATTTTCTATCTTTAGAATCTCAGACTATGTCTTTCTTCCTGTGCTCTGCCTCTCATCTGTGGCAGAGAGCCTCACCCTGGGGATTCCTCTCCTTCCTCCTAGGCTGTTGAAAGTGCTTTTATACTGATGCTTCCACATCGACAGTGAAGATGCTAACCAGCAGAGCTGGAGAAACGCAGCAGTTAGGACCATTTCATTTGCTGCTCTTACGGAGGACCCATATTTTGTTCCCAAGCTCACAACCACCTAGAACTTCAGTCAAGTGACCCAATGCTTTATTCCAGCCTCTACAGACACTTGCACACGTGTGGTACACTAACTCACAAAAGCCCCCATATACACATGCGTAAGCTTTACAAACAATTCTAAGCAACAAAAGATCACTATATAACTTGGTTTTTTGCTGTAGGATGAGTGTTGTGTGGCCTTAGGAACAGAGAGTTTGAAAGAGCCAGGGGAGATCAGCCCTTAGCCCCTGTTTTGAGTAAGCGAGGGGCCAGTTAGGGCTTCAGAATCAAGTTGTGTTCACAAACAAGAACCATCTGGTGGATAGAGCTATTGTTCATCTTATTTGAAAGGAACCCGGACCTCCTGGTACTACTTAGCAACATCCCTCACAATCAACCACATAGGCTAAACAGAGTGTAACTATACTCGAGGAGCCATGGTCATTTTTTTCCTCCTTGGAGTCTATTGCTGTCCGTGTCTATCACTATGGCCACCAGCCGCTGCCCACTTGTGCATCTGAGTCCGGCTTCACCACCTTCGGGAAAGAGTGCATTTTTTGTGTCTTCAACTTTATCTTCTCAGAGCGTGTGGTGACACTCTTCAGGGTAATTTGTTCAGGCCTGGGACCTTGGGTGGAGTTGGGAAGAGTCATCTTGCTGTCTTCCGAGTGTGCCATGTTGGGCAATCAGATGCAGGTGAGCCAGCAGCTTGGGTAGAACAATGATTGTGTTCTATACCCGGAACCAACATGCTGAGCTCACCTGAATTATATTTTCCCATGGGGTTAAGTGCCCATCCCAAGAGAAAGAAATGTTTAACTGACCATTTTGCAGGGGGTGGTGTTGTTTTGGAATTTGCTATTGGAATCTGAAGGCTCTGTGGATGTTTCCATTTTTATTTTTTACATTTTTTAGGTTTCTTTGTAAACCATAGATTTAAGGTTTCTTTTTAGACCTAATAACGTTGGGTTTTGCCTCTAAATTGTTGTTACCCTGATAATAGTTTTCCTGCTTTTGCTTGAGAGACTTTGTACCTTCGTTTCTCTGAAAATTATGTTTGTTGATCATAAGTGGAGGTACTAGAGATTTTAAAAATTAAAACAGCAAACATTGAAGAGTGGGAAAATTAGAGAAATGGCTGCCAAAGGGGCAAAGGAGTCTTCTACTAAAGTGTCCTAAACATAACAGGAGTCAGAATCATAAATGATCATCCCCAACTCCCCCTCTTTGCTCAAAATACAACTCTAAACAATGATCTTGGTTAAATGCTTACTCGAGTCAGACACGAGACATTCCATCTGCTTGTCTCAGTCACGGTGAGGCAGTTTGGACGTGTGGTCAGGAGACCATGCTATCTGCTTGTCTCAGTCATGGTGAGGCGGTTTGGACGTGTGGTCGGGAGACCTGGTCCTTGCTTCTTCTGTGCAGTTCCAGACAGCTCAGGGCACTGTTGTGGGCTCCAGTTGGAAGCGTGGGAGCATCATGTCTTTGTCTCTCCCCTGGTCACAAGCATCTCTGCGCTCCACACGGTGGTTAGTACTTCATTTTTATAATAAAATATAATGGGTAAGGTATTTTCTCCTTTGATGAATCCATAATTTATTTTCTAAGTATGAGGAAAACATGGAGTTTTAATAATCTGCTAGCGTATTAATTATTTAGTTATATTGGAATAGGCGCAGTAGCAGTAAATCCAACTGTCCAATAATATAATATATGTAGACTGCCATGGCAGATCCTCAAAACCCTCAAGTAGTGGGGTTTCTGGCAGAGCATATACACTGGTATTAACGTCATCCACCCATAGCCAGATGTGGTGGCATGCACCTGTAACCCCAGCTATTTGGGAGGTTGAAGGAATATTGTGGGTTCCAAGTCAGTCTGGGCTTCATAGTAAGTTCCAGGCCAGCATGATTTATACTGTTGATGGAGGAAGGTCATTGGCTAATAAAGGAACTGCCTTGGCCCATTTTATTGGTTAGAACATAGGTTGGTGGAGTAAACAGAACAGAATGCTGGGAGGAAGAGGAAGTGAGCTCAGACTCCACAGCTCTCCTCTCGGGAGCAGACACCTCAGAGAGACGCCATGCTCCCCGCTCCCGGGAAGATGCACGCGATGAAGCTCCGACCCAGGATGGACGTAGGCTAGAATCTTCCCGGTAAGACCGGTGCTACACAGATGCTAAGAAATGGGCTAGTCCAGGTGCGAGAGTTAGCCTAGAAGAGCCTAGATAGAAATGGGCCAAGCAGTGTTTAAATGAATACAGTTTGTGTGTTGTTATTTCGGGCATAAGCTAGCCAAGCAGGCGGCCGGGGTGCTGGGAACACAGCCCCGCCACTCTTATTTCAACATACTGTTATAAAAAAAATTTAATCAACAATAAAGCAAAAGGTCTTCTCTGAAATCTCCCAGCTCTTCACATGTTGATACCCATGCAATGGTTTCCTCTGAATGGTCGTCATTAGATCCTCCTTCATCAATCAGCTGGGCCTGGAAACAAAGACAACATCTGCATTATCTTACTGAAGAGCAGGGAGAGATAGGGAAAATCAGAGCTAGTGACCAGGTTAGCACTGTGCTGTATTCCCTTCATCCCTGAACATACAGAGACAGCCAGAGAGGTTGCATCTCATTGTCTCCTGTTACTGCTTGGTTCTCAGACGCTAACATGTCCCCTCTAAAGGCACCAGAGCATACAGGGACAAGAAGAAACTCTAAACATAGGAGTAAACCAAGCTTGGAGAAGCATTTCCTTTAGACTAATGAAAAGGAAGTTTCATCTTTTGAAAGCTGGAATTGGGTTGTCCTTAGGTTATAGACGTCCCACATCAGTGGTTGTGACCAGAGGGATAAATGATTGCATTTTCTGTGGTCCAGAGACCCGAAAGTGAATGTCTAGTGGAGCTCAGCAAGGACAAAAGTGAGCCATCCTTCCCTTCCAGGGCCACCGTGTTGCTGCACTCTGACACGGTCCGGGACACTCTGCTACTTCTGTGGGCCCAATCAGAGCTGCTGCTGTTGCTCCTGTCTAGATGACTGCGGAATCAGAGTTTTCAGCAGGATCTCAGGGTCAGCGCACAGCTCTGAGTCACATGCCTTGCATTGTTCATGGCAGAATGGAAGCATGGGGGAGCTTCAGGCCACTTAGTGGATCATCTCCTACTTCCTCCTTTTCTTCTAGATAAAAACATCCGTGGAAACACTTAAAAGTTGCCACATCTTTGCATTTTTAATTCATATCTTGGTTTTGTGGGTGCTTGGTAAGCCATCTTAGGTACTCCCCTAGCTCCTGTGCACCTTGAGAAAAGCCAGTGAGGGTCCTCCTGTCCCAGGAACTTATTAGGGTTCCTTCTGTTAAACTATGTCTTAAGATCTCTTAAGATCGGGTGTTCTGGAGTCAGAGATATAGCTTAGATTCCCCTAGCATGCAGAAAATCCTGGGTTCAATGTCCCCTAAAGGAAACAATTTTATTTTTTTTTAAAGATTTACTGTGTGTACAGCATTCCTCCCATGTGTCCTGCATGCCAGAATGGGACACCAAGTCTCATGATAGATGGCTGTGAGCCACCATGAGGTTGCTGGGACCTCTGGAATAGCAGTCAGTGCTCTTAACCACTGAGCCATCTCTCCAGCCCAAGGAAACAATTTTAAAGGAATTCTTGTAACACCGGATTCTGTGTTACCCTCTCATGCGTCACTGTACTACATGCGAACCAGACAAGGGCCTGGAGATTGAAAGAACACACAGAGACCTGGGTCATTTAAAAAGAGATCAACCGAATGCCCTTTGTTCAACTTTGTGGAAATCCTTATATACCTAACTGCTATACAAGGAATTCTCCCCCCCCCAACCCCCCCACCTCCCCCCCACCCCCGAAGGTGGGAAATTGCCACACCCAAGATGGAGTAAACAATGCCCTACAGCCAATCAACAGGCAGGGCAGAAGGAGTACAAAAACAAACAGAATGTTTTAGCTGGCTGACCAGAAACTGTCCTCAAGTAACCCCAGGAGCAGGGGTAGACCCAGGCCCTACAAATTCTCTTAATCTGTTCTAGTTATTGGGATTCCCTAGAGTTAATTCTATTTATTACTTCTGACTCTACAACACTCTGATCCAGAGTTGACAGAGAGAGAGAGAGAGAGAGAGAGAGAGAGAGAGAGAGAGCAAGCGCAGGTGTGTAGATGCATTTATGATGTGAATTTATATGGAGGCCAGAAGACAACCTCAACTGTCCTTTCTCTGGGGGTGTCCATCTTGTTTGTTGCTGTTGATTTGGTGGGGGGAGGTTGTTTGTTTGTTTGAAACAAGGTCTCTCTTGGTGGTCTAGAGACTAGGCCAGCTGGCCAGCAGGCCTGGGTGTGTGTCTGTCTCATCTCCTTCAGCGCCAGCGTTTCGGGGATGCAACAGCACACCGGCTTTTTATGTGAGTTCTGCAGCCGGACCTCAGGTCTTCACGCTTGTGCGGCAGGCAAGCGCTGTACCAACTGAGTTATCACCCAGAATGTCAACTGTTTAATAATGGTCATAAAGTTGTCTTTTCCACTTCTGTAGCCATTTATGGTTGCTAAGGAATTTTTATATACAGCAACACAGCAATTCTTTATGTAGACACTTTATAGAACACTATAAACACAAGAGCCCAGAGTTTAGATGGCATGCCCAAAGTCACACAATTGGGGAAATGCTGCACCCAGGGATCTTTACTGCAGTTCCGATGCTTCTCTAGGCAGGTTTACAAATCTCAGGGTGTCCTTGGAAGGTCTGTTAACCCATGAAGATACTGAACTAAAGCAGTGACCCAACCTAAAAAAGATCTCATGTTTCTCTCAGAAAGATGGGTAATGATTTAAAATTGAAGAAACCGTAAACAGGGGCCCCTTGACCTTCTGGAATTCATAGGCACTTCTCTGTTTCAAATTCCCAGTGCATCATGAGAGGGCATGATTAGCTGTTCCGGATGTGGCTGAAGCACAGGCCATGTCAGAAGGCATTTGGAATCAGAGGCTTTTGGGGAAGGGTGGTAGGACAAGCCTAGCATCCCAAGTAGCTCTGTGGCACCCTCGGCACAACTGGTTTGGAAACAGCAAGGTGAAGGAGTTAAGGTTTTACTTGTTTTCTTCTGACAGATCAGGAAGTCACATGACCATACTCCTGTATCTCACACACTGGATATTTGTGTGGTGGTTTAGAGATGCCATTGTCCACACAAATAAACATAAAAGAAACGACTCAGCTCTGAGTGCTTAACTCACAAGCATCAGGAGGAGAGTTTGGATCCTCTGCACCCTCATTAGGGGAGAAAAAAACAGGGCCAGGTGGTGTTGGCATACCCCTTTAGTCCCAGCACTTGAGAGGCAAAAGCAGGCAAATCTCTATGTTTTGGAGACCAATCTGGTCTACAGAACAAGTTCCTGGACGGCCAAGGCTACACAGTGAAACCCTGTCTCAAAAAACCAAACAACAACAAAAAAGACACATGCCTCTAAGCCTAGCACTGGGAAGGCAGAAATAGGGGCACAGGGCACACAGGGCCCAGAGCCTATTGGCTAGCCAGGGTAGATAAATTAGTTCAGTAATAAACCTTGTCGTAAGAATAAATAAATAAGGTGAAACATTGAAGACACCCGTGTCAGTCTCTGGCGTCTAAGAAAAATAACAGCTATTTCATTGAAGGTACTCATATGATGAGATCCAGAGCTATCTATTCTGGTCAGCAGAGGGGAAAGCATAAAAGGGTATTAATCAATCTCGGTGCATTTGCAGAGTAATTAACTAATTGAGTCGGTATCACCTTAGACAGCAGAGAACGTTCCCTAAGGATCTGCGACACTGGACAAATCCATTACCCTGAAGGATTAGAGACTTGAGAGGACAAGGAAAGTGGCAAGAAGCTAGATGCCCCAAAGGATGGACTTTCCGTCTTAATTTCTTTTCTTTTTCGGTCCATTGCAAGGTCTCAACTATGAATGAATGCATTTGAATCAGGATCGACTGAGTGAATGGGCCATCTGGCTGAGTGTGTTAGGTTGCCATAGTAGCAGGTTTTGGAAAGAGTCTTGAGAGAGGTCATGTGCCTTGCAACTCAAGGAATGGTCCTCAGACCAGCAGCACCAGCGTCCCCTGGAAGCTCTTAAAAGGTGGGGAGAATGCTGGGCTCCCACCCCTGCCCCTTGCTACTGAGTCACAATCTGCAGTTTTTCAAGAGCAGGTCTTTTAACAAGACTGCCAGGCGAATCACAGTCTGAAAAACACTCCCTTAGCTGAAATTGAGACGCAAGATGCTCGCTTTCAGAGTAAAGAACACAACACTCACTATCTGCACACTAGTCGAGACAATAGCAGCGATGAGTCTTTCCCGTTAGTGTGTCACTCCCTGTCCTTAGCAGCGCGCTCACAGCCCTGGATTATGACTATTAAGTGTTTGTCGCTAACTCATCCGCGTGTCTGCTGGCACTGTACACATCTCCTTCATCTAGCACAGCGCCTGGCATCTGACAGGTAAGCGTGTCGGTAGCAAAACCTCCAGCTGCCCAGACCAACAAGCGTGGGCTTGGGCCCCATCCTGCCACAGCCTCAATCCGTGCATCTATGAGCCATGGAGAAGCATGCCCCTCCTGAGGTTTGAAGAGAAAAAACTGATCCATGTGCTAACACAGCACCTGGTGCACACTGGCTGTTCGTGAGTGGCACCGATTCATACGTGCTCAATGACTGCTGAACAAATAAAATTTTAAAAAAAGGAACCTCATATAAAAACTCTAAAGCTGAGAAGCTCGTGTCCTGCTACCATATACAAGTCTGAGTTTTGAATTATATGGTAAAAAGGCAAACAGGGTCAGAATGAATTTGTAGGAAATGTGTGTGGTTAGGAATCAAAAACCTAGTATTTGCCCGGCTGCACCCATGTCAGCTGCTACCTCTCTGCACCTTGGTTTCTCCACCTGAAGAGTAAAATCCCTTAAGTCATCTTTATTTCAGAGAGCTATAATGGAAGCTTCCTGCAGATCGCAGTGTAGGATGTCATACCTTATTCACACTTAAGCTGCTACCTACTTTTTAACGCAATGCCAAGCTCATAGGAGATGGTCACAGGGCAGGAGTATCCGGTGGGATTCGAGCGTGTGCTCTCTGTGGAGATGAAAACCTCACCCCCAAGCACAGTATCCTTTAGCACAGTATTCTGGGGTGCAGGGGAAATGGCTAGAGGACAAGGGTCTAGAAGGGCTTCTTGCAGGTGGGGCAGGGTGAGTAAGAGAGGAAATGGTGGGGAAAGGCGAGGGGACACTGGGACAGTTTTGTGTCTTCTAGTCAGAGCCCAGGTACGTTCTCACAGCAACGTTATAAAGGAGAGAAAAAAACCTACCCAAAAGCAGCCACGGGAACCTCCAAAGGAGGGAGCAGATAAGTTATGATTTGAGAACTGACGGGTATATATGGAAAAGTTGCAGTTGTGGTAGTACTTGCCTATAATCTCAGCGTTCAGAAGACAGAGGCAGGAGGATCACAAGATTGATGGCAACCTGATGTATATAGCAACTTCCAAGCCAACATGGGCTGCACAGCAAGACCCCACCTCACAAAAGGAAAAGAAATTGGGGCACAAGATTAGTGGCTCAAGGGCTATTTGCTGCCCTTGCTGAGGACCCGTGTTCGGTTTCTGGCACACACATGGTGGTTCGCAGCCCCCCTAAATCCAGTTCAAGAGGATCCAGTGCTTGCTTATGACCTCTGCAGGCATAGCCATCCATGGTGTGTATATATGCATGCAGACAAATCACTCGTACGCAAAAAAATACAAAAGAAAAATTGTAAAAAAAAAACAACAAAAATATAAGGGAAGGAAGTTCTTGAAAAACTTCGAGGAGGCTGGTAAGATATTCATTCAGTCAATAAAGTGTTGCTAGGTTAAACATAAGGGCTTGAGTTCAATCCCAGAAACTACATAAGAAATCCAAGAATGGTTGTGTGCAGGCCTTTTGTTTTGTTTTTGTTTTTGATTTTCAAGTCAGGGGTTTTCTGTGTAGCCCTGGCTGTCTCTCTTTAGACCAGGTTGGCCTTGAACTCAGAGATCTGCCTGCCTCTGCCTCCTGAGTGCTGGATTAAAGGTGTGTATCACCACCTTTCAAGGTTTTTTGTTTTTCTGCAAGTCAGTAGTAATTTATTTTGTCTTCATGCCTTGAAACCAATTGGAAGGGTTGATGTTTTTATTTTTACAATTTCATACATCACTGTACTAATTTCCACAGTACTGTATTAATAAAGGCATTTCATAAGGTGTGCAGTGTGTGCTGAGGATGTCCTCATGGTCCCTGCTTTGCCCCTGTGAGCCCTCCTTTCTGTTCTCTGTTTCCCTTGATGTTCCACCAGACAGCTTCACGTCTATACTTTCCATTATTTTTTCTTGTGTATGGGATTTTCTTTATTAAATTTATTTATGGATTTTTTAAATCCTGGTATTGGGAGGCAGAGTCAGGAGAATTCCTGGGGTTTGTTGATAGGCTATCTAAGCCTACTCAGTGAAGTCCAGGCTAAAAGGAGACCCCATCTTAAGAAATAAAAGAGATGGTTCTGGAGGCATGACAATATTTCACATTGACCTCTAGGTTCCATATACATGAACATACAAACACATGTGCCCACAGGTGAGAGTATGCACACAGGCAAATATTTTCACACTGGACGTTTTGGTTGGACTTCCTCCAAAAAACCCCTTCTCCCTCAAGTGGGACTGGAGCTTCACCTCTGGCATCTCCCTCAAGTGGGAATGGAGCTTCACCTGTGGAACATCCTAGACTATTTCCTAGTTAGATGGAGTTCAGGGCGTCTTCCACGCAAGGAATCGAGTTACTGATACAACTCCCAAACTTTCAGCAGTAGGTTCCTCTACGAGGAAAAGTCCACAGCAGAGGCACCAAGAGCAACCCAGGGCTCTTCACAAAGGCTTAGGCAGGAAACTCACATCCAGAGGCTATGCCAACATTTCCACAGTTCCATTCACTAACACATTTTGCACACTTTGTTGAAAATAGTAAGGAAAAAAAAATGAGAGTTTTACAAGATTTTCCCAAAGCACAATACAAACAGTGGAGTCCTTTTGTGTTTTAAGGGAGATTATGGCGCCCCGAACACCAGTGTCCTGGCAGAGCCTATAGAGTGTTACCCTGTAACACCTTTAGCATGCTGCTCTCCTAGTGGACCAGGAAAACAGCAGACAACAAAGACGGGACACATAAAAAACATGTCTTTTGTTCCAGCCGTGCCCCAAACACTGTACTATAAGCTGTGATATCAGACATGAAGCTGAAGCTCTCAGGGCAGCTTTTCTGCTTTGCTATATTTTGGTATCAATCACACACAGAGCAAAGGCTATTCTGTACCTACCATGTTTCCAATGTCAGATGATTAAAAATAGATCAAAGATTTGGTTTCAATGGTGCAATTATAGAAAGCATTTTGTGTGATTACAGTGCAGGCAACATTTCTCACGGATGCAGTTTGCCTGGTCTTTTTAAAGAATTTTACATTCTGTGGGGTTACAGTACAGGCAACATTTCTTAGGGATGCAGCTTGCCTGGTCCTTTTTTAAAGAATTTATCTTTCACAGCATCACTCTTTAAAAAATAAAATAGAAATAAATAGAAAAATAGAAAGGGCAATCTTAAAAATTATTTTTGTCCTGGTTCACGTGGGAAGCAACAGATGGATCAATACAGGATTCTAGGAAGAGCATTATGCTGTGCTTGAAGGAAAAGAAGCCAAATGTGTAGCTATCATTTGGGATTGTCCTTTCAGTGTATGGAAACCAAATCATGCAACCCTGAGATGTTTATACCGCCATTACCACCCTCAGTATATACTGCCCAAATCCCTTTATCATAGAGCAATTTTTTTAAAGTCCTTAAATACATAGCACGGATCATTTGGTAATTTGTCTTTCTTAAGGAGAATGAGTCATACCAGACTTAACATCCAAGATCCTGTGGAACCTGACCTCCATTGCCAGCGCATACCCTCCCCCACTGGTGTTTGGTTTCTCTGCTGCGTGCTGAGCCCTGTGATTCCCGGCAGTGAGCCCCTGGCAGCTCTAGGCTTCCCCTGGAGAGGCCACAATCCCAGCCCAAGACCACTAATTGATGTGGTGCTGCTGGAAGTTGGTATCAAGTAAGATCAGTCTCGGGATTAATAGCATGTGCCTCTCTGCTAATGTTTATAAGATGTCCCGTTCCTAGAAAGCTGTGGACCTCCCGCATGATCGACTAGGATCTGCAGCTGGAGCCGTGCAGCTTCTCAGGGTGCAGTAGGGAGTTTAGAAGTCGGATACAGTTCGTTCTGAAGACCTGGGACAGCCAAGTCAAACCCTGAGCGGAAACCCAGACTCAGGCCCCAGCTGTACCACCTTCTTGAAAAAAACCAGGAGCAGCTAAGGAGGCCTGATGCTGTCTCTAAGAAGGGAATGGTTTGACCTTGTGTGGATTGGAAGCTATATTGCCCAGGTACCAAGCAATAAAAGAACAATGAGTTAGCCAATGGCATGCATGATTAGAAATACTTTTACATCCATGTTTCTATCCTGATGTATCTCTTATGTTCCTGAGGTTTTATGGCCAGGCATAAAGATGGCAGTAATTTGGGCTCAAGGGAGGGAAAATCTTTCTAAGTAAAGCAGATATTCTGCTGGCATATCTTGGATATGAGATGCTAGAATTCTGAGTTTGTTGAAAAAAGGATTAGAAACTTCTAGAGGGTATACTTCTATGAAAGTAGAGAATGTACTTGGTTCAATCCTGCTCATTTCTCAAGAGTTCCCTGGTGCTCAGTATCACAGAAGACCGAAAGTCTGTGTGATCTGATAAAATGAGAGTCACATTGTGTTCAGTTTAGAAACACACCATCTGCCTTGTCTACAAAATCCTACAGAAAATAAAATTTTATTCCTATACAGCTAGATGTATAATCCAGAGGAATTCCTGCTTGGGGTGGCCATCAAAAAATTTAGATCCATTAAGTTGGATGAAGTATGAAACTGATCTGTCGAACCCACCGGAAGTTCTCACTGTGTTTGTATTAATGTTTCCACTTTCGATTAAGAATTGCACAGGTGGGAGGCTAGAGAGCTGGCTCGGAGGTTCCCAGCATCCTCCTGGTAGCCCTCTACTCTCTGTAACTCCAGTTCCGGGAGATCCAATGCCTTTCTCTGATCTTCATGGGGACCGGACAGTCATGTGCTGCACAGACACCCCTAGGCAAAACACTCAAACATAAAATAAAAGAAGATAATAAAAAGTTGTAAAGGTAAATGTAGGCAGAAGTGGGATTACACCAGAGAAAACTTTAAATTATTCTATCAAGGAAGTGCTGGGAAGGTTCATCCGGGCTGCTTTTATGAAAAGCTGGGCTTTTTATGCTGAGTCTTACAAATGCCATACAAGCGATCCAGTCTGACTCCCTGCCCTCATGTTGTATATTATTGCTAGCCTTCATTGCAGCTAGCTTATTATTCTCATACTTACATCTTACCATTTAATCTTCAGCTTCGTTTGCTCTCTGCCCTCCTTCCTCAGTTAAGTGTTCCTTCTTATTTCTTGCCCAATTGTTTTTTTCTTGCTGTTGAGATATAGACAAAATGTCTCTCCTGGTTCATGTTTTGCATTTATATCTACTTCACATGAGCAAAAGTTAAAAAAAAAAAAGACCAATTGATCCATTTTCTTTTGGACTGTAAGTTTGACATCAAGACTAAGAATCTTGGCTAGGCTCTGGATCCCAGATCTCCTGTTTGCTTATGACTCTTTCTTCCCAGCTCTTTCTAAGATTTATCAAAGGGCTAGCTTTTTAAAAAAGATTTATTTGTATCATATGTGTATGTGTGTTTTGCCTGCGTGTGTATGTGCTGTGTCTGCAGAGACCAGAAGAGGTCGCTGGAGCTCCTAGCATTACCATGTGGCTTCTTGGAACTGAACTTGGGTCCTCAGCAAAAGCAGCCAATGCTCTTAACCACTGATCATCTCTCCAGCCCCAAAGGACTGGCTTTTAGGATTCAAGACGTGAGAAGTAGAGAGAGCAGATGGTAAATAAAGTCTGTAAGGTATAGTCCCCTGGTAGCTACATATCCGACTGATTGCCCCATTCTGAGTCTCCGTTTTGTTTATAATAAGATGGCTTTATCTAATGAAATTAGACAAAAATCTGTGTACAGGGTTCCATGGATGATCTCACGATTCTCCAAGCTGGTCTGTCACAGCTGCTAAGCAATTAACAACTGGCTGTATTGAATAAACAGAGAAAGGTCACTTGTGTACAGATGAGACAGAATCTTCTAAGGGCTAGTTGTCTGGTTTGTAGATACACTTTGTGCTCCCGCCTCTTGTTTAATAACTTAGCTACTGGGGACTAGTTAAATAAAGAAGAAAAGTGAAAGTTTTATTCTGATTCAGTTAAGATTTCTGAAAAATTGGAAAACTTTAGAATGAGAGTCAATATTGGTACGAGCTGAGTTTTTTAATCTGAATTTTACTAAACTAGTGTTAAATTAAAGAAACATGAAATAACAGCACAGAAGTAATTCTGTTATAAAACAAAAAACAAATAAGGACATTCATTCTATCTGTTCAATATAAAATTTTATATATATAGTGAGTTTACCTGAATTCTATTCTTGAAATCGTTAATGTGAAATATTCAAAGTTTTAAATAAGTAAGAAAATATAAGTTTTCATCTGAACTTTGAACACTATAGGTGAGTTTCTCTTAACTGAAATGCTTGGTCCCAGATATGAGATTTCAACTGTTTTGACATTTTTTAATATTTGCATATACATCATGAGTTCTCTTGAGGATGGGACCTAAGTCTAACACAAAACTCATTGTGCTTCATATACACCTTGGGCATGTAATCCCAAGGCCATTTTATATAATATTTTAAATGGTCATGTGATGTGGGATTCCCCTCTGTATCCTGTGAATACCATTGGTTAATAAAGAAACTGCTTTGGACCCATAGCAGGGCAGAACAGAGCTAGGCAGGGAAAACTAAACTGAATGCTGGGAGAAAGAAGGCGGAGTCAGTGAGAAGCCATGGAGCCACCTCCAGAAACAGACATGCTGGAACCTTGCTGGTAGACCAGGAGCTTCACAGTAAAATATAAAATAACAGAAATGGGTTAATTTAAGAGATAAGAGTGAGCTAGAAATATATACATAAGCTAATCGGCAAGCAGTGTTGTAATGAATACAGTTTCTGTGTGATTATTTCGGTGCTGAACAGCCGGGAACAAACAAGCAGCCTCATGCAACAGTTGTCAGCATGAAACTATGCAAGGATGCTTAGATTTTGGAGACTTTGGGGTTTCTGACCCCTGGACTGGAGGATGTGCCCTTGTGTAACCTTAACAATTCAGCTGTCACCGAGCTTTAATTCATTCAACATTTATATTCTTTTCTTCTTCACTACCCTTACATAAACTGTAAAAATTTCCCCTTTTAAAAATCAACAGTAGCATCTTTAGAGCCTTGTCCCAGATGAATCTCACGGTGTTAAATTTGCTGTAGATGTGTTATTTTGTGCATGGTTGGTTCTAAAAAGGACCAAAAGAAGAGCCAGGCAGTGATGGTGCATGTATTTGTCCCCAGCACTTGAGAGGCAGGCAGATCTCTTGAGTTCAAGGCCAGCCTGGTCTACAGAGTGAGTTCCAAGACAGCCAGGGATGTACAGAGAAACCCTGTCTCTGGGGCGGGGTGGGGAGAGGGAGAGAAACCAAAAGCATTCCTGAGTTGGTCATAGACAGAAAACATAGCAGATGAATCTTCAGGGAGAGAATCCAGGTGGAAGGTGGGAAGGGTCGTCTATCACTTGTTGCTGAGGATGATGGGAAAGATGGGTAAGCTGTGCATACATGCATGGCAGGTCACTTAGCAGTATCTAGTGGGACCATTAGCAGTCTCCCCTTTAGCCTCCGTGGTGGGCCTCGAAGCCAGGAGCTCCCACATCTCTTGGACTCCAGAATTGGGTCTATTCCTCATCAACTGTATGGTTTAACCTGATAGTATTGTGGAGGGAATAGTGAACTCTTAGAAAGCAAATACATTTCTGTTGTGTGTATTTTTTTCAAGTCTAGCTTGGCATTGTTTATAATGTTTATGTTGTCCAAATTAGCCAAAAACGTTTTTAGCGAAGCCCATATTGATACTAGATTTAAAATAGCCAAGTTTGAGCAAGTCCAGACACTAACTGATGTTGGCACATGACACCCGAGTAAAGGCCCTGCTTCTGAGTTATCTGGTGGTGTAGAACTTTTATTATATCACACCATGCTAAGGAGACTGGGAGATCTTATCTATATCTGTCAATATACTAAAATTTCAAGTTTTCAAAGTAAAATCAGTTGGTTTTAGATATGGGCGGAGGTAATGGTAGTGCTTTGAATTCTTTATTCATGACATTACTTTCTCATTCTTTTCCTCTTCCAGGGCCCCGTTTCCCAGAGGAACCATTCATTTCAACAGCCAGGGAGAGCGCCTGGATGTTCAAAGTAAGGTTTCAAGATGACCTAGCTTGTAGATGCCTTGTCTGTGGGTTAAGTTGAAGTGACTGATGCTACTGCCCAAGTAACCAGCGCGGCTTCAAAATTCCACTGCGTGGTTGAAGGCAGTGTTTGAATAAACGTGCTCCACAGAGGTGCAAGTGATATATTCACAAAGTCCTCTGAAGCACGGTCACGCCAGTGAAAGCTGAATTCGGGAGACCTTAGTAGTGGCCACTGGAGGGAGACATATCAAGATATGGTGAAAATAATCCTGCGACGTTTCTAGTTATTTTTAATAGAGAAAAGTAGTGAACTTCACTTTTTTATTTATTTATTTATTTAGCTAGTTAGTTAGCTAGTTTTATTTTATGTGCATTGGCGTCTTGCCTGCATGTATGTCTGTGTGAGGGTGTCAGATACCCTGGAGCTGGAGTTACAGACAGTTGTGAGCTGCCATGTGGGTTCTGGGAATGGAATCCAGGTCCTCTAGAAGAGCAGTCAGTGCTCTTAACCTCTGGGCCATGTCTCCAGCCTCCTCTGGCTATTTTTAAATAAATATCGTTGTGTTTGTTAGTGTTGAGAGTATAAGGTGAGCCTCTATGAAGTGAGAGGGCATGGTGAAGAAGGAAGGCAGGGATGGAAAGAGGGAAGGAAAGAAAGGAAGAGGAAGAAGGAAAAAGGGAGGGAGATGAGAGAAGGAGTGAGAGGGTCATGGGACCAATGCACCTATCATGACAAAGGCAAAGGCCCCTTTTTGTTTTCAGTTTCTGGTTTGTTTGAGACAGGGTCGTTTTGAGCTTCAGCTGTATCCCAGTGGTACCCTAAACCTCTGCCTGACAATGCCTTCAAAATTCGCCTCCAGTGGCTCCTTAGAACAAAGGAACAATTAACTAAAATTCCACCAGATGGCAATATTTGGAAAGTCATTCAGAGAGATTTCAAAGCTATACATGCGCCTTAATTGTTTCCGTGGAGACTGGTCTCAGGAAGCATCAGGTTCTACCTAGACTTCATCAAAAGTGTTTTCCTTTCCTTCATAATATCAAAAAGAATGTGTAGAAGTGTAGAGGGTGTGTGTGGAATTGTATGTGTTATTTTAACTTCTGGAATGCTAAAACTAGAAACCCATCTTCAGATAGTTGGCTCTCTCGAAAGCATTGGTATATATGACCCAAGTCTGTGAATAATTCTCCAACAGGCATTCGTCTGCATTCAAGGCTCAAATCTGTGTGTGTGACACTTTCGCTTTCACCCCCACTGTGAGAAATGCTATAGGGGTGACAGGCACTGTTGAGAGGCTCCTTTGAGAAAAGAAACCCGAACTCTGCCCCCCCCCCACACACACACCCAGGTTACTTATCAGGAAGTCCCCTTGGTATTGCACCAAGAGAAATGTGTGTGTCCAGAACTGCCATTTGTATTGGTCTGGGATGATTAAGGGTTATCAGAGGGGATGAGCAAACCCTTTTTCACTCTCATCAAGTAGACATCCGGACCCTGAGCGTCCCAGAGCCCAGCAGACTTTAGAGCAAAGTGCGGTCAGGGTGTAGAAAGGCAGCAAAGAGAAAGTGAACAAGGAAGAACCGAGAGTCTGCCTGAACTTCCTGTACTCCTAGGAAGCAGGCCCTGCAGGGTACAGGGGGCCTTAAATAGGTCCTGACCCTCTGGTGGATCTGTCTGGATGTCTGGGGTAATCCTAACTAACTTTCAGAGCCCTGAGAATGGACCCACTAGTACCCTGTCTGCCCTCAGAAATGTCTCCGTTTTTATCATTATCCCGCATCCCAACTGGCATGGTTGAAGTAGTAGAAAAAGATGAGCCGTTATCTAGTCTATATCTCTTTATAAATCTTCTCTCTGGAGCTATGGGACAATTTTTTAATTTTACTTTAATTTTCATACAAGTGGAACAGCTCATTAAGGAAGGTACCTGCCATGCAAGCATGAGGACCTGAGTTTTGAGTCCTAGAACCCAAGTGAAAAACCAGACATGGACTGGAATAATAACTCAGCACTTAAGAGCACTTGTTCTCGCAGAGGGTCTGGGGTTGGTTCCCAACATTCACGTGGTGGCTCATGACCATCCCTAACTCCCGTTCAGAGGGATCCAAAGCCACCTTCTGACCAGGCACACATACGTTGCACCGACACACATGCAGGCAAAATATCCATACATAAAAGCAAGTAAATAAATGTTTTTAAAATTTAAAAACAAAACCAGCTCATCAACCTTTAAAAATCCCCAATGGTAGTGGTCCACGCGTGTCATCTCGGCACTGAGGAGGCAGGAAGAGGTAGGTCCCTGGGACTCATTAGCCAGTCAGCCTCGTTTACTTGACAAGCCCTAGGCCAATGATAGACCCTGAGACCCTGACTCAAAGATGGAAGCTTCTGAGCATCTATGGTTGGCCCATGACTGCCACACACAGGCATACCTACACATGCATGCACACTCTCCTGCCCCCCGTTCTCTCCACTCCTCCTGTTGATATTTTGTTCTCTTAGACAGTTTCACGTCTGCTTTCATGTCATATACACACAAATGATTTACTGTATCTGAATAAGACACACCCATGGGAGAAACACCTGGTGTGAGCTTTTGTGAGGCAGACCTAACTTTCTTAATACAATTACTTCGAGGCACATGCACTTATCTGCAAATGGCATAGCTTTGTCTTTCCTTCTTTTTTAACTTTCTATCAATTATTTATGGACTTCACATCATGATCCCACTCATCTCCCTATCCCCTCACATCTGCCCTCTGCCTTTGCAACCCCACCCCCCACCCACCCACACATAAAACAAAATTTAAAAGTCAAACTAAGAAAAATCTCGGAATGGAAGCTGTAGTGTGATCCAACTTTGTCTTTCTTCATAGCTAAAAGAATTCCACTGTGTATGTAAACCACATCTCCTTTATCCTTTCCTCCGTTAGTGAAGGACTGGTTTGGTTCCGTAGCTTAGATGTTGTCCATTCTGCTGTAATAAGCACTGAAACACAATATCTCGATGATCTGGACCTGACTCCTTCAGGTAGATGCCCAAGAGTAAGAACAGCTCCATTGTATGGTGGATTTAAGTTTTCAGAAGCTTCCCACTAGCTTCTAAAGTAGCTGCTCTAGTTTACAGCCCAACCAGCGGTGTGCTAAGGTTCACTACTGTCTACATTACACCAGCATCTGCTGTCTGTGCTATTAGTGACCATCTGACTGGGGTGAGATGACATTTACATTTCTCTGATGGTTAGTAAGTTGCAAATGTTTTTCCTATGTTTATTGGCTATTTGTATTTTATATTTTAGTAATTGTCTGCTTATTGTATTAGTTTATTATTGATTGTGCTCTTTGCTTTCTTGTTTAGTTTTCGGTTCTTTGGCTGTAGTGGCTGGCGGGGGAGGGGGCCGCTGGAAAGATGGCTCAGTGGGCAGAGTACTTGCTCACACAATGAGGACCTGGGTTCAGAAGTCCAGTGTCCACATAAAAAAGCTGGCATGATGGTGCATGGCTGTCATCCTGGGGCTGCTTGGCAGAGACAGGAGTGTGCCAGGATTCAATGGCAGCCAGGTTAGCCAATCAGTGAGGAGCTCCAGGTTCATTGAGAGATTGCCTCAAAAAGTAGATGGAGAGGAATAGAGAAAGATCCTTGATGTAGCCCTGTGGCCTCCAGTTACACACACACACACAGGCACACACAGAAATGAAAATGAAAAGTCTATATAGCTGGTGTGGATTTTCTCCCACTCTGTAAGCTGTCTCCCCTCCATTTAGGGTTCTTCTGTAGTGTAGAAACTTTCTAATGTCACAGCGTCCCATTGGTCAATTTCCAGTCTTATCTCCTGAGCAACCAGAACCAATCAGAAAGTCCTTGCCTACATCTTGAGGTCCCTGGTTGGGTCTAATCTGTCACCTTTATTTGTTTCCCAAGGGCAGAATTCTAGCATTGGGATTCCTAAGTCATTGACCATTTCTATAATTTTGAATCTAGTTTACCACATTTATATACCACAAGGAATAGTTTTCAAACATACAGTGGGAGGTTATTATTTTCACATTTTTTAAATATTTATTTAGTTATTTATTATGTATACAATATTCTTTCTGCGTGTATGCCTGAAGGACAGAAGAGGGCACCAGACCTCATTACAGATGGTTGTGAGCCACCATGTGGTTGCTGAGAATTGAACTCAGGACCTTTGGAAGAGCAGGGAATGCTCTTAACCGCTGAGCCATCTCTCCAGCCCCCTATTTTCACATTTTTAAAATGTGAAATCAAAAAGGCAATTTTAAGCCGGGCGGTGGTGGCGCACGCCTTTAATCCCAGCACTTGGAAGGCAGAGGCAGGCGGATCTCTGTGAGTTCAAGACCAGCCTGGTCTACAAGAGCTAGTTCCAGGACAGGCTCCAAAAAACCATAGAGAAACCCTGTCTCGTAAAACCAAAAAAAAAAAAAAAAAAAAAAAAAAGGCAATCTTACCAGAAAGAGTAAAGAATGTATTAGTAATACTATTTTGACATATACATAAATTGCATATGAATGAGCAATGTCCTTATTACACATTTATCATGTACCTAATGTAAATGACATACAGTTTGAATCCCTAATAAAAAATATACACATAAACGACAATAATAAAATGTAGAAAATGAGACTCGCTATAGGAGAAGCCCAGCTGAAGGATTATGGACATTTGAGAGGGCATAGAGGTGAACCGAACTGAACCATGAAAACTAGTTGGTTTCAGATACACAGGGATGATGGTGCCCGTGTCCCATTCCCTCTACGGATGCCAGCTGTTTTCCAGGCTCTATGCTAACAGCTGGGGATTGAAGGTAAACAACAGAACTTCAGCACAAGCTCTTTAGTGGAGCAAAGAATCTTAAACAAACAAAACTCTGGGATTGGGGAGGTAGCTCAGTTGGTAAAACACTTGCCTTGCAAGCGTGAGGACGTGGGTTTGATCCTCAGCACCTACATGAAAAGGTGGATGTGGTAGTGTACACTTAAAATCCCTGCTGGAGAGGTGAAGACAAAGGGACCTTTAGGGCTTACCAGGCAGTCAGGACAACCCCCAAGAATGACATCCAAGGCTGTCCTCTAACCTACACACACACACAGAGAGAGAGAGAGAGAGAGAGAGAGAGAGAGAGAGAGAGAGAGAGAGAACCTATAAGCATATGAAGTAGGCTAGCTTGTGTTATAGAAGATGAGTTGGATTGGGTGAGGGAGAGTTCTTTGGAATGTGGACTTTCTGCCACTCCTTTGGAGTTAGCTGACCTGGGCAGTGAGATCCTCAGTAAGAATGCACAGGTAGGCCCAGGGTCAGCAATATCTAGGATCATGGCCCTCATCAACTGATAACTAAGAATTGCGGTGTTTCTTGTGTTTTGCGTTTTATACAGAAGAAAAAACAAATCTCACTTGGCAAATCAAATGGCAGTGTAACTTGCTCATTTTTGAGACCAGCGTTCTGGACGGAGGAGAGCTGAGTGACTTGCCTAGAGTCTGAGGGTTGGCACCTGCTGACTGGATTCCCGCTGTTCTGTGCTCACTGCTTTAAGTTTTCTCTGCCTCGTTTGTACCATGAGTTAATAAGTAGTATACGGAGAATAAACCTAAGCAATCGATGCATGCTGCATCTTATACAATAGCAAATTATTTTATTTAAATCTTTTCTTGGTTTTTTACTTGTTTTGTGTTTTTGCTGTTGTTGTTGTTTTGGTTTTTCAAGACAGGGTTTCTCTGTAGACCAGGCTACCCTCAAACTCAGATCTGCCTGCCTCTGCCTCCCAAATACTGGAATTAAAGGCATGCACCAGCATCTCCCTGCTTTTATTTAAATTTTTAAAAAGTAATAAATGATGAGCTTTGGGAAACGAAGGGGAATTGGGAGACATTCTTACATTTGCTACGTATGCCTAGGACTCTGGAAAATGGCTCTTCTTGACCAAGCCTCACACTCTCCATCTCCAACACAGAGTCATAATACACACTGACTTTGCTGAGAGGATAATTAGAAGTAACTCACGTCCTGGATATGTTATGGATACTCTGAAATATTTTCTCTCCTGTTCCCTTCTACATCTGCTAGATCTTGAGAGGGTCCCTTTTGTTAGCTAGCGAGTTTGCCTTGTGATAAGTGGTGGACCGAGAACACAGGCATAGAACTCTCTGGAACCCTGAGGTGGAGCTTTAGGTTTTTGTTTCTGAGTCCATTAATTTTGCTTAAATAAAGAGAAGTTTCTATCCACAGTTCCTCGCTCTCTTTTTCCTCAGTAGTTCAGATTGCATGATTGTGAGCCTATTGGCAGGACTGAGGAATTCATTAATACTCTCTGTGATTTACTTTGAAATGGTTTATCAAAGACCATTGGAAAGATGGATGAGTAAATAAAGACGATGTGGCTAAGTGGTAAACAATTTCTCAATACAGCTGTTGAGTATGAATGTACTTTGTATTCTTGTATAGTTTCCCCCTTTATTTCAGGATATTTAGAATCTTCCTGGCCAATCTTTGAAGAAATAGATATTAAGTGTTCATAGACCTTTTACTATAATGCAATCGCCGCACAGGGACTGAAGAACATTTTGGGACTAGTCAGGGTCTCTGACCTCATGGAGCCCAGGAGATGGTTATGAGACAGATGGTCCCATTTACCAGCTGTGGAGTGCTGGGGTGCCCCTGACAGAGGCGACTAAGCCCCAGCTTATATGGGAAGGTCAAACAAGGCTTCCAAACTCAGTGACATCCAACCTCAGTCCAAAAAGAAAAGAGGGATGTCTAGGCGTGGGGGAGGGCATTTGGAGAAAGAGAACCATGGTAGGAAAAGCAGCTGCTTTAGAGGGTCTGTGAAAATAACAGGAGAACCATGAAGCATGACCAAGCTGGGCAGGAGTGACTAGGGACAGAGCAGGGAAGCAGCAAAGACAGAAAATTAAGAAGCCCACTTTCTATCTCAGATCTGCCCCTCTGGCAGCTGTGTAACAAACTGGATCATGGAGCAACGCAAGAATAGACACAGAAATCCAAGTGAAAGTTAATGAGCCTCTAGCTATGGTGGCTGCCTGGAGCAAGGAAATGGATGGGAGCTAGGATTGAGTCCTTGGTCAAGGACTCATTTGCATGGTCAACAGAGGAATATTCTTTAATTTAAAAAAGGTTTTCATTTATGTGGTGTGGGCCCTGCTATGGCACCCATGTGGAAATCAGAGAAGAACTTGTGAGTATTGGATCTCTTCTACCATCTGGGTTCCAAGGTTAGCAGTCTTGGTGGCAAATGTGTTTACCTGCTGAGCCATATCACTGGCCCAGCAAGGGGAAAAGTTCAGAAGATATCTGGTGACAATGGTTGTACAATGTGAGTATATCTAACATTACAAAACTGTAAAGCTAATAAGCGGTTAGCATGGCAAAAATGTATGATATATATATATATATCATATACACACATATGATATACATATCATATATACATATATACCTATGTATATACACAAACACACACTTGTAATATGCACAAATTAATTACAGTTTTAGAGAAAGACAGAATAAGGCAGGAAGAAAGACTGACTTATGAAGATTAGCTGTAAACAGAGAAAGACCAGAGCCAAACTTAGATTGTGAAAGTCAAGGAAAAACAGCTTTGCAACAATGAGCAAAGAGTGGGTAGGTCCGAATGGTAAAAAAGGTGATGACTAAAAGTGCTTGCTGGTTTAGTGACAAAGAGATTTTGCTAACTGTGATTTCAATCTTGTGATCAGACTAGAAGACAGATACGAGAAGTTGAGATGTGGGGAAGAAAACAAGATACAGAGGGCACAGGATGGGGGTTATATGGAAGAGGAGGTAGAAAGATTGTCAGAGCCAGAGGACATGACACCAAGGCAAGAGTCTTCCAGACACAACAGAATTAATCCACATATGAACTCACAGACCGATACACAGGGCATGCACCAGTTCAAGCCACTGGGATCCCAGCACTGAGATGGAGAAGTAGACATAGGCTTCCACCCCTAACCAGAAGCTATCTTCAATCAGCACCCACTTGCAAAGGAAGAAAATACTTTTCTCCAATTGAATCTCACTGAGTACATTAACCACACTTAAAGGTAGGCTCCATGCCCAGCAGTAGATGACCAACACAAAAATGAATTCAGTGATATTTTGTAAACTTTTTTTCTATATGCCTTTGTTTGGGTATGTTTTGTCTTACTGGCCTTTTACCTGTATAGCATAGTTTCAGATCTTGTGGGTTTTTTCTTTTTTTAGATCTTGTGTTTTTATGGGAGGTGTTGCTTGAATTTTTTTTTCTTTCTTTTTTAACCCTGTTTTTTTTTTTTTCAGTTTTTGATTGCTTGCGTGTTTGCTTTCTAAAGGGAGAGAGAAAGAAAACATGTTGAGTTGGATGGATATGGGAGGTGGGAAGAATATAGGAGGATTGTGGAAGGGAAAGGCCTGATTTGAATATATTATATGAAATAGTTCTCATTTTAAAAAGAGAGAGAGACATAGAGCAGGGTTTCCCAACCTTCCTAACACTGCAACCCTTTAATACAGTCCTCATGTTGTGGTGACTCTCCCAACCATAAAATTATTTTCATTGCTACTTCATAACGTAATTTTGCTACTGTTATTAATCATAATATAAATATCTGTGTTTTCCAATGGTCTTAGGAAACCCCTGTGAAAGGGTCATTCAACCCCCAGGTTAAGAACCTCTAAGGCAGAGGGTAGGTTAAAATTATAGTCAGTCTTTCTTTTGGGGACTACCAACTCCCAAATAATGACACAGAGACTTATTATTAATTATGAAAGCTTGGCCTTAGCTTGGACTTGTCCCCAACTAGCTCTTAAAACTTAATCCATTTCTATTAATGTACATTTTGCCATATGACTTGTTACCTATCCTTCATAATGTACATCCTCAGTGTCTTCCTCATTGTCTCGCTGGTATCTCCCATGCAGCTAGATTCATCTGGAGTTCTCTGCCTAGAAGTCCCGCCTAGTCTCTCCTGTCTAGCTATTGACCACTCAGCTGTTTTTAAGGCAATCAGGTGCATTAGGCAGGCAAGGTAAAACAGCAACGCATCTTCACACAGTATGGTAAAATATCCAGCAACATAAGTACCCCTTAAGATGTTTGATTACAAAGATGAGGATGGTGAGGAACCCTTAGAGAGGAGCCAGTTTAAGATGGAAGAGATCTGAGCTATTCAAATGACATAAAGTCAGTAGAAGCGGCATTTAAAAAGTTATACACAGGGTCTCCAAGAGCAAGAGGCAATGAATGAGAGGGCATGTGTTGTTGTTACAAAGAGCAAGAAACAGTGAGATGACTGTCCTTTGATATTAGAGCTGTTAGTTGGGCAGCTAGAAACTTCAGACTGGTCTAGTGCCTTGAGTAGCTTCTGTGAAGTCAGAGGAAGACCTTGTGCTGAGGGGGAGAGGATGGGAACAGGGAGAAGGAGGGTACGGGGAGAAGGTGGGTACGGGGAGAGGGTGAGTATAGGGGAAAGGTTGGTACAGGGAGAAGGAGGGTACCGGGAGAGGGTGGGCACAGGGGGAAGGTGGGTGCAGAGAGAAGGTGGGTACAGGGAGAAGGAAGAGAAGTTCAAATGCACTGAAATGAGGGCAGGACACTGACTGGAGACGCGGTGCACTGAGCCCTAACTTCAGAGTCCATGAGGTCAGTCATGCTGTTCTTTTGGACTGTGGCTTCTCCAGCTGGGCTCAGCATTCCCCTTGAGAGACACACAACTAGCAGAGGCACACTTTATAATGCTCATCTTAAAAGAGACATGAATTCTAATCGTATGTGTGATTTAAAGTAGCCTCATACTTTATTATTTTTTTCTTTAAAATTTTGTAAGCTCAAACTAACTCATTAAAGAGTTGCTTATTTGGACTGCAACAAGATTAAAAATGGGGATTGAAACTAATTTAGCCCTGTGTTGACTATAGAGATTATTGAACACTGTCTTCACACATCTCTGAAGTTAGGCATGCTAATGAATGTTTGTAACCCCAGCCCTCCGAATCTCAGGCACCCTATTTCATCCTGTCAGAGGGTTGAAGCTGGAGAAGTGGCTCAGGGTTTAGAGCACTTGATGTTTTCTCTGGCAAAGGACCCAAGTTTAATGCCCAGCACTCAACATAGGGCGGCTCACAACTGCCTGTTAGTCCAGCTCCAGGAGATCTGATGATCTCTTCTGGCCTTCTCAGGTACCCACACACATGCAGTGTGCACAAAAAAGACATGAAAGATTAAAAACAAGGGCTGGTGTTGTAGCTCAGTGGTAGAGTCCTGGCTCAGCGTGAGCAGCCTTGAGCTTAGCCCTTAACACTGCAAGACAAAACAAAAACAAATTACTTTTCAGTCACTGGAATTAAGCACACGCAACATCACTGCCCAGCAACAAGTTTCTTAATAGCTTGCTGGGTAGCCTGGTGCTATCTCCTCCATTCAGAAGTCTGCTTGTACAGGGACTGTGGCTCCAAAGGCACCTGCTGTGTGGCATATAGAAATAAACTTGTCAGCCGCTCAGCTAACTTTCACTGTCACAGGTGGCCCTGTAGATTTTCTTTTGCATGCAGAACCAGGATTCAGGGAAGCAATAGTCTAAAGTCACTGCCATTGGCCGGCCTCTTATATCCAGTTCTCCTCCCAAGTGAGCTGCTTCAGCAGAAAGAATATCACTGACTCTCACCAGCTGCTGCCTGGGTGGCTGTATCTGTAAAAGCCCCATCCAAAAACTGTCTCCTTTTATCTGACCTCACTTTCTGATTTTACTGGCCTGGTTTGAGAGTTGGTAAAAACAAAAGAAGCAAGGAACAAATACGATAAACACTAATCATATGACATTTGTTTTCCCCCCGATCACCTTAAAAGGTCAAAGCTGAATGGTTGAGCTGCCCTGCCATGATAATAGGCATGTTCTACATCCGAGTTATCTCATTTGATGACCACTAGTCATGCATGGCCTCTGAAAATGCCAAATGCATCTCTGAAACCTGGGAATCGTACTTTTTTTCTGGGAATTGTATTTTAGACTTTATTATATGATGATTAATTCAGTGTGATCCATATGTGACCAGTGGCTCCCATTTTAGAAGCTATAGAAGCATGTGTCTGTGTGTGTGTGTGTCTCCCTCCCCCCCTGTGTGTGTGTGTCTCTCCCCCTCTGTGTGTGTGTGTGTGTGTGTGTGTGTGTGTGTGTGTGTGTGTGTATGATTTCTCTTGGTTTTGAGATATTATCTCAGCCTATCCTTATAGGCCAAGCTAGCTGGTCAGTGCCCAGGGACCTGTGTCCAAGAACTGAATTCCTAAGCATGTACTACCATGCTGGTTTTATGTAGGTTCTGGAGATCAAACTTAGGTCCTTCTACTTATACAGGAAAAAAACTTGCTGACCAAGCTCCCTCCCCAACCACAGAAACAAGCTTAACTAGAACTGGAATTTTGAAAATGAATTGTGAATAGTGCCACCCAGGAAGGTCAGCCCAGACTGTTGGCCACAAAGGTCTGACCTGGTCCTGCCATCAGCAAAAAGAATGATAGTGAAGGGATCCTTGTCATATAAAAGTATATGTCAGGGAGAGCGGCAGATCTGAGCAGCATCATAGTGGGCTCACCTTCCTTTCTGCCCGAATGCCAGAGTGCTATTACAAAGGGCTAAGCATGGGAGAACGAATTTATTTGGTGCCTACTGTGTGCTAGCATTCTGTATAATAGCCTGATGTACGCTACCCCATGGTTTCTTGACCCTATGTATCTCATATGAAATCTTTAATGCTTTTTAAGTATGGAAATAGAGTTTCAAATGGATGAGTAACGTTGCTGTTCAAGACTTGTCATTTTAAATAGTAAGTCCCGCTGGGAATCCAGGTTAGAACCCAAGCAGAGACGAATCCACACCTCATTATCTCCAACATGTACAGACAGGCAGTGTCCTCAGCTAGATGCTCATGCTTAGAGACAGGGCTTCTAACCTGGGACTGAGGCAGAGTAGGGAAAACACAGTCCAGATCATGTTACTGTCCTCTGTTCCTCTGCCCCCATCCATCTCCTGTCTCCTGTTCTTCCTCCTTTCCCTACCACTTCAGTCCTTACGTTAGCTCTTCTTTGCTCTAATAGAAGATGTAATAGAAGACAACTGATTGTTCTATTAAGACTACTCAAGAAAGAAAGTCATATTACATCACCTTAGTTTTTATCTAGGTGCTTACATGTACTTATATATTACAATAAATATATAGTATCATCTATAACCACTTAATTAGTTGTCACAAAGATCCTACTGGTTCTTGCATACTTTCTCATTGTCTCTCACGTATAGGATTTTTTTCCTGCTTTTATAGTGTTTTCAAATTTCTCACTAATAAAAATAGTGTAGAAGGGTTGGAGAGAGGCTCAGTGGTTAAAAGCACTGGCTATTCTTCCAAAGGACTCAGGTTCAAGTCCCAGCATCCACATGGCAGCTCACAAGTGTCTGTAACTCCAGTTCCAGGGTATCAGGCAGCCTCTTCTTGCTTCCAGTGACACCAAGCATAAATGCCATGCATAAACATATATACAAGGAAAACACTCACTCATACAAAAAATAATGATAATAGATTTTTTAAAAAATAAAACACATCCATCATCTTAGAATTGGCTATTTGTTGCTCTCGTCGATCTAGCCATGAACGTCTCCTCAGTTAGCATGACCTCCTACACCACACAGCTGTATCCATGGCCTCCTGTTGTACATCGCTTCTCTAGAGCCCTTTGTCCCTGCATCTGCTGCATCGTGCATTGCATCCCTAGAGCCGCCCATCCCCTGTGTCCGCTACTGTTGTCCTTCACACCTCTTGAGCCACGTGTGCCCTGTGTCTACGACTGTGTGGCCTCCGCTTTGCTTGTCTTTTCACTCCAGTACTCATCCACATTCCACTCAGCTGCTGTTAGACCTTGTGCCCATTCCAGCACCTCACTGTTTGCTTCCTGTTGTATCCTGGGTAATTTTGCGTGCTGCTATGCAGATTGACAACTGCAGAATGAGACCCGGTTTATAGCCTCACAAACCACCATTTAACCAGCCTAGCACTGTTTGCTGTAGGGAGTCTGTTTTAAGGTTAACTTTTATATATTATAAACATTGGTTGTAAATAGTTACATAAAACCCCTAAGTAGGTTCAGACCTGTTCATCCCCACATCCCCTGAGAATTCAGTTTTTATTATGCTATGAACTTCCTGATTGGATATTACCTCTGATTTTAAAAACTCTTCACACGCCTTATTTTTACTTTGCAAATGTAATAGTCTCCATAGCCATAGATGATACATCTTAACTACTCTGCAGATTATCGGGCACTTGGTATGTGCTTCTGAGTGCTGTAGCATCTGTACAGGCTCAGCATCACATGGCCTGCTCCTTGTACTGTAGATGACATGGGCTGTCAGCATCCCTAACCTCAGATATCACTCAGCTTCAAGTGAGCACATTCACACATTTGTCTGTGCCCTGGCATTAGCTGTGCCTCTGTGCTAAGAGACAGTACTTCACAAGAGTCCCCGACCGTCAGGTTAAGAGCCAGCTGCCCTAGAGACTTAAACAGCAAAGGTTAAAAAGAGCCTGTGAGTGCCTCCTGGAAAGACTTGATTCTAGGTCGTCAGGTCTTCCTGTCTGCCTGCTGTGAATGCTGGCTTATTCTGTTATGACTCTGTATGTGCTTGCTAGCATTGATCTCAGGGAATTCTGGTGTCTTTGTTGTTAGTTTTCCTCCTGGAGAGTGATATGTCTCAGGCCCATATAGCATTCATTTCTTTGGTTTATAAAGTAGACTAGACTATTAACATCCTTTTCCATACTTGGTCTAGAGAAAAACTTGCCTTACTTTCCATAAAATACAAATTGAGAGCTTACAACATTGTATAATGGCATTATTACTTCCAGCAAGGAGCCACAGACATCACTAATGGTGTCTTGGAGAGAAACTGTCCAATCGCTTTGGATCTCTGCTTAGGGCAACACAGTCTCCCAACAATAAAATAAAACTTACTGGATTTCATGACATTCATTTATTTAAACGAATGACCACAAATGTTGATATTTTCATTGTGTATTAAGATATCAAAATTTAAAGCATTATTTTTAAATTTCAAATCTATTTAAGAAAAGTTATTTTGGATTACATTACCATAAAGGGAGAGAAGAGAATTGTGGTCAGGAAACTGGCGTTTGCTAGCACAAAGATTGAGATCATATGCCTGGAAGCTGTTCCACCACGCTTTTAACTGTAGAGAACCGGGGTTATTTTATTACAGTCTTTGAGCCTTGGCTGCCTTTGTAAAGTAGCAGGTAACGAGGAGAAATGACAATCTAGGCATAAGTCATCCAAAGAGTTGGGAAAGCAGGGAAATAACGCAGGACTGAGCGAGAAGGAGAAGCCAGGGTGGGATCTAACTGTATAGAGTCTCAGACACCAGACTGTTTTAACTGTTTTAAGGTTTGTATTTTAGGGCATGGGGTAAATTATCAAACAAAATGCAAGTGCCCTCCCTAATGTGGTAGTTTCAATGTAATTGAACCCCATAATCTCATAGGGAGTGGCACTATTAAAAGTTGTGCCTTTGTTGGAGTGGGTGTGGCCTTGTTGGAGGAAGTGTGTCACTGTGGGAGCAGGCTTTAAGGTTCCCTATGCTCAGGATACCATCCAGTGTCTCAGTTGATCTCCTGTTGTCTTCAAGATGCAGGACTCTCAGTTCCTTCTCCAGCACCATAGCTGCCTGCATGTTGCCATGCTCCTCGCCGTGATGATAACGGACTGAGCCTCTGAAGGTGTAAGCAAGCCACCCTCAATTAAATGTTTTCCTTTTAAGAGTTGCCGAGGTAGAAAAACAAAAGAAAACAAAACAGTATCCCAGTACTCAGGAGGCAGAGGCAAACAGATCTCTGTGAGTTTGAGGTCAGGTGGTCTACAAAGCAAGTTTTAGGGCAACATGGAGAAACCCCAGTCTTGAACCAGCCCCCCCCCCCCCCCCGAAAAAAAAAAGAAGAAAAGAAAAAGAGTTGCTGTGGTCATGGTGTCTCTTCACTCTTGAAACAACAGAAACCCTAAGACGCCCAGCCAAACTGGCTTTAGTCTCGTCAGGTGTGGTGGCTTGGGGTACAGCAGCAGGCTGAGCCCTACAAGTCTGAAATTGACCTGATCTACAGTGAGATCCTGTCTTAGAACAAAGTAAAGAAAAAAACAGAGAAGTTCCATTTAGATATGGCTTTGGCTCCACCTTCTTTAGCTCTTCCACTGGGTTTGATTTGGTCACACTACTGTGTGCCTGTGTTGGGAATACCACACTGAACCACGTTAGTAGTTACATGCTATGGGAACTCCTTCAGCCAATAGCCTTTAAGATACTGTGAGGTTTACCCCTAAGTAAAGAAACCTTTATTATACTTCATTCTGAGCTAGTGTGAGACTATTTTATTATCATCTACAGTTATAGCTAGTACATGGTGTTAAAATTAAGGCAATTACTGAAAAACAACGAGGCTGGGCATCATGGGGCACAACAGTTACAAAGACACTACCACGCCCAGATAAAGCATCATGTTTAGCCAAAATCTTCAAGCAAGAAAGCTTCAGCACTTCAGGTTGACAGTGTCTGGCACACAGTCATATAGCTTTCATTGATTTGACTTGTGAGTTGGGACAATACCCTCTCTCCCTGTAACACAGGCCAGGTGGAACTTATGACAGCCCTCTTCCTCGACTTCCCTGAGATTGGAGGGGTGTGCTTCCCCCTGTGACGTAACTGATTCTTACTTGGCTCTTTGTTAGGTCTTTTTTTCCTGTTATAAATGACCGCGGGATAAAATTAAAGCATAGAAATACAGGGTTCCTTTGCTTGTAAAGAGAGAAAGGAAAAATCAAAAGAAAAGTGTCAGGTCTTCGGGGACACAGGAAACTGCCTTTCTTTCTGTTTAGACACACTCAGCTTCTCACCTTGGCTTTGCTCACAGAGCTGTGTTTCTTCTCTTAATCGGGATGGGTCCTTTGCCTTTGTACAGGGCATGCCTTAAGCCCAGATCCGCCACTGTTTCATAACCACTGTAAAGTCAGTTGGCTGCACTCCACAGCACCATGTCCAAACGTCAGGAAACGGTTTTCAAGTGATGTTAGCGTGGGAGGAGCCTACTTTGCAGCGGCTTGCTTAGCCAGAGCTGAGCACTTTGCATGCAGGCTGCTAAATTCCACTGGTTCTGTCTAAAGGGATCAGCCAAAGAAACTGGTTGTTTTGTGTTTTCGTTTTGTTTAACTTGCCAGCTAGCCTCAGCATTTACTCTCTGTGGAACTTAAGTGGTCTAGTCATCAGAGGAAATAGCAACGTTCTGAGTCCTTATGTCTCCCAACCAATGGTTCCTATGAATTTTTAAGCTGTTTCGGGCTGCTGAAAACCTTGTGTATCTGCCTTTAATGATGTAATCTGGTTACATCATTGTAGTTGTAAAGATGAGGCTGCGGTGGCTGAACAGTCCAGGCTCTCTCGTCCTCTCTCAGGAGAAAACACTGCTGTACTGTGAAGTGCACATCATTGCTTTGTTGTTTTGTTTTTCAAGACAGGAATTTGCTGTGTAACAGCCCTGGCTGTCCCGGAACTCTCTCTGTAGACCAGACTGGCCACAAACTAACAGAGATCTGCCTGCCTCTGTCTCCTGCCTCTGTCTCCTGCGTGTTGGTATTAAAGGCATGCGCCAGCACACACTTACATCACTGCAATTCATTTGACTAATTTGCTGTCGTCTCCCTTGCTTCATAATGGAGCAGCTAAAGTTCTTTCCAAATGGTACTCAGCTGACAGGGCCCAGTAGAAAAATGAAGAACAATTTCTACCCAAGCACTCATGAAAGATTTGAATAGAGGAGTCTTCACTAGTGCTGATACCTGGAAATAGATCTAATGCCTCCCATCCAAAGGCCACCAACTATGTCTCTTAATCCTATGTAGTTGGGCAGGAGGAGTAAATTCTAAGGTAGGTTGCTTAGGGCCAAAAGGACTAAGGTAAGACTTGGAAAGTTTATCTTGAAGCGACAGGAGACCACTGGATATTTCTTAAAAAGGAAGGAAGAGACATAGAGGTGATGTGTAGATTCAGCCAGAAGAAAGGAAGCAGCTCTCCAGAAGGACTCACAAGCTGCAGGAAGAGGGGTGCAGAGTAGCCTGTGAGGTGTGGGAGAGGGGAGGAAGGGATGCCCAAGGTCAGAGAAAGGAAGAGCTACAGTGATGAAATCAGGGGGCTGAGGGGAGCTGGGATACGACAAGGGACTGGGGACAGGATACGGCCTGAAGGATCAAAACTGACCACTGGTTATAAGTCCAGCTCAGAAGGTCTGGAAATGCCAAGGGGAGAAGAATCCTTGCCAAATGCTGTAGGGGCCAGTGTTGCTGAGCTAACTCATGCTTCTCTGTCTTTAGAAATGGGAAATGGTAGTTAGAAATACAGATGCTGTAGCCCAGGCCCGTGTTTTTACTACGTGCCTCTGGAAAGCCAGACGGAGCCTTGGTTTTTCCCCTCACTGCTGGGGCAGGTCCCTTCCTTGGACATTGCACACCGCCAACAGGGCCTGTTTTCTGCTGACTTTCCTGTCCCTGCTACCATGGTATTTAGCAGCACTGCAGAAAACTTGGTGTGGCCTGCAGCCCTTCACCTGAACCTGGGCCCCATGCTAAGGTGACTCAACAACCTCCCAGGGCTTTGGCATCCAGACATAAGCAGAAAGTTTCTCTCCGACCTTAGACTCTGAAGCTGTGAGGTGTGGCTGGAGAGGAGGAGAGGCAGAGCAGGGCTCTCCCTTAGTGACACAGAACACACTTAATCTCCAGCCAGTCACCGAGTCCTGTGGCTCACGCTGGCAACCTTCAGGTCTAAGTATGCCAGTGATTCAGGTCTAAGTATGCCAGTGATTTCAGCTTTGCATACTTGAAAGTTACTTTTGAGGCTGACGAGGTTTTCTTCTGCGTGTTATTCTGTCTGGTTGGAGCTTATACATCAGACTCAGGACTCAGTCTCGAGTGTGGCTTTCTTTTCTTTGATATTTCTGCTTTAAAAGGCCTATGCTCTGGGCATAGGAAGAGAGAAGGCAAGTCAGAGTGTGTGTGGTTTAGCAGAATGTTCTTTCCAAAGATGGCCACTAGGGTCTCCTCCTGTTGTGGGTATCTAGGATGTTCCTCTTCGATCCAAGGGGACCTTTCCGGATGCCTGGACCAGGTGTGTGGAAATGATGGGCTGTGATTTCTAGAATGCCCTTTGGCCTGTTCTTTATCACTTGGACCCTAGCTGCTGTGCTACGAGGGAGTCCATGCCTTGTAGAAAGCCTTGTCTAGGTGTTCTAACTATAGCTACAACTAAATTCCTAACAAAAAGACATCACTCCTCACGAGACTGAGGAAACCTTAGCTGACTTCAGAAGTCAGCTGTCCCTTGACTACAGCTTTGTGAGGAACTGTGACAATCTCCCAGCTAAGCCCAGTCAATGTCAAGACTTAGGGCAATAACAAAATGCTGGCTGCCTTAACCCGGCAGAAGTATGGCGGAACCAACGGGGTAGCGTGGCATAAGAGAACACCTCAGAACTGGCTAGTTTGAAATAAGCATTTTGTTATTCTCATGGTTCCTAAATCAGATATTAAGGGCAGAGCTAGGCATGTGTCCCTGTGGGTTGGCCTTGGTGACAGGCTTCTTCTTCAGTCACAACTCTGGATCCCTGGAATTCTGTGCAGTTTCTCCCCCTTCCTTCCTCCCTTTCTTCTTGGAGTCTCATCCTCAGGGTCTCTGCACACAGCGTGGTGGTCCCCAGGGAAGCGGGCTTCGGGGGGGGGGGGGGACAATGACTGCTGGGGCGCTGAAGCCAAAGCTGCCACCAGATCTTGGTCTAGAGAAAGAAGAGGCTGGAATTATATCTATAGAACTCTGTAAGATCCTTCCAGATTCAAGGAGATGAGAAAAAGTCCACTTTCTTGAGGGGATGAGTGGCAAAAAAGATAATTATGACCACAGGGGACAAAGTAGAACCAAAGCTAACATGTCAACATGTTGCCTCACTAGAAATCTTGCTTTATGAATGAAGATGCTAAAGCTAAGAGCAGTTAAACAGTTTGGCCAGGGTTGGATAACTTGCAAGTAAGTACTGGCACTCAGGCTCAAATGTAAATCTGAAATCTAACCAGGAATTTTCTCTACTTTGCTATTCTTTCTATCAGAATTATGAGATATATATCATTTATGCTGTTTTCTTAATTCTCTAGTGCTGTCTTTAATAAGGAATCACACACACACACACACACACACACACACACACACACACACATTGTAGCTCTATACGTCTTGGGCCATAGTTCTATCACTGAACCCACCCTCATAGCCAAGCTCTGCTAAACCACCAGATGTTGTAGAATATCACTTTAGCTAAGCAAAGATGTGTTGCATTTGTTTATGCTACATTTGTTTAATGATATAAAGATGTGTTGCTTTGCCTGCCTAAGGCACCTGATTGATGCTAAATGGCCAATAGCTAGGCAGTAGAGTGATAGGTGAGACTGGCAGGGAGAGAAAATAAGTAGAAGGGGAATCTAAAAAGAGAACGAGAGAGAGAGGCCCCATAAATATACAGAGAGAGAGAGAGAGAGAGAGAGAGAGACCCCATAAATATACAGAGAGAGAGAGACCTCACAAACACACCCACATACACACACAGAGAAGAGAAGAGAACAAGGGAGAAAGGGAGATATACTTGGGGCTAGACAGACAGACAGACACCAGACAAACACTGAAGAAGCAGGAAAGTAGGATATTCAGAATGAAAGAAAGGGGTGGGGGTGGGGGGGAAGAACCCTGAGGCAAAACACAGATAGAAAGAAACTGATTAATTTATGTTTAAAAAAACTAGCCACAAACAAGCTTAAACTAAGACTGAGCATTCATAACTACTAATAAGTCTCTGTGTCATGATTTGGGGGCTGACAGCCCGAAGAGAAAGCCTCTCCACTCAGGTTCAAAGAACTATTTAATTCCACAGAAGGGTGGAACAGTAATATTCTCTGCACGCAGGCCCATTTCTTATTGGGGATGATTCCTTGAACACTGACGGGAGGGCTCAGAGTAGGCTGGAATGCGGCCTGGAGGGCATTGAGAAGATGGTTGAATTACAGTTAATCCTGAGAATTGAGTGAGTCTTGGTGCGTCAGCTGACTGATGATTCATTGGGTCTCTCTATAAGTGGTTAAGACTGAGTGAAACTGGGATTCTGGGCTGGAGAGAGGAAGATCTGGGTTAAGATTACTGGCTGCTCTTCCAGAGGACCTGGGCTCAGTTCCTGGCACCCACGTGACAGCTCACAACCGTGTATAACTCCAGCTCTAGGGAATCTGGCTCCCTCTTCGACCTCCTCAGACACAGATACACATACAGACCAAACACTTGCACACATGGAGTAAAAGAAAGCAATTCTTTTTTAATTAAAAGATTGAGATGCCTTCCGATTTCCGGGTCTGATTTGTTTAGATAAAAGTGTGACACGGAAGCTTCTTGAAGGTGGCCCACTGTTTTTGTGTGCTTCCCTCTATGAGTAGACCCTCGCGTCAATGCTTACAATTTATGTGTGTGTTCTGTAGATGCTGGGTCAATACAGATTAAAAACATGAAGACAGGCTGGGTGGTGGTGGCACACATCTTTAATCCCAGCCCTCAGGAGGCAGAGACACGTGGATCTCTGTGAGTTCGAGGTCAGCCTGGTCTACAGAACGAGTTCCAGGTTGAGCTCCAAAGCTTCAGAGAAAGCCTATCTCGAAAAAACCAACTAACAAACCAAACAAACAAACAAACAAAAAAAAAAAACAAAGCAGAAAACATGAAGACACTGGGTACTCCAAGATCTAATTAAAGCCATTTCTGATGAAGCAAGCTATGAACACTAATTAAAACATTTCTGGTAGAAATTTAGTCTTACTTCATAATTTCCAGTTGCATTCCTTTTTTTTTTCTCCATAATGAAGTAAGATGCTTTAATTTTCTTCTCACGGATTTTATTTGGATGAGGTCAGGAATTGGGGGATTCCTCTCCCATTACTTGTGCTTCCAGCAGCCTCCCTCTGTGGCCTTGACACACTGTAAAGAGGTGTCCCAGAGCCACAACTCTGCTGCTACACACCAGGCTTGACAGAGGGGGCCCAGGCTCACGAAGCCCTTCCCTCCTAGCATCCCGCCTCTCTTGCCCTGGGCTTTGAGTGGTTCTGAAAGTCTACGGACTGGTACCTGATACTGCAGCTTCCCCACTCCTCTGGCCTTCTTGATTGCATCAAGGAGTCTCTTCGCTGGGTTTCAACTTTGCAGGATCAGATTTAACAAATAAAGCTCAATAGGTTGGCTGACATTTGAGAACCCCTGAGGAAATCTTCTCTTGAAAGCCTTGGAATCTTCTGGAAGGTTATTGATTTGTTAGTGATACTTAGAACCTCTTCATGTCTTTCCCTATTGGACTGAGCCCTGCATGCTCCTACCACTTTTAAGACGTCCTATCTAGTAACTCCATGAAGATATGTTCCTATTTTAGCATGGAAATAAGTGGGAGGAGGAAATAAAGGAATTTCATAAATTCAGACACAGGCACATTTTAGCGAACACATCCAAATAGCCATGTCTAGAGCTGGATGGGTGAATTACAACATCTTGGCATAGTAAAAACGAAAACAGATTTAAACTTTGAATACAAATACCAAAAAATGCCTGTGGTCTCCTCTGCTTTCAGAAGGCATCCAAGAGATGGGCACTGCTAGCTGAGGCTCACAGTGAACTAAAATCATTAATCACAATAAATCAGGGTAGAAAAATCGTTCTTTCTCTCAATCATAGACACTGGTAACCCAAAATCCTAGTGTTTCTTCCTCTACCCTCTAGCTTTTTTCTCTCTCGGCCATAGCTTGTTTCTGTCCTCATTTCTTCTAATCCCTCGTCCCCTGGAACATTGGTCTCCTGCTTAGCCTCTGACTTCAGGGCTCTCTGCCTCTTAGCTGGACCTCACTTGACATTCCTTGCTTCCTACATTCCTCGGACCTTCTGCAGCTCGCCCCTCCCCCTCACTGACCTGGATTCCGCATTCCTCCTCTCGGGTTAACCAGACCCCAGCTTGAAAGGTGAGTCCAGCAAGCCAAAGAAGACTCTCTGACTCTCTGACATATGACAGGCTTGCTCATGCCCAGCTCTGCCACATCCCGGCTGCTGATCTTGTGAAGTCATCTAGCTAGTTACCTCCTTGACAAATGGGACTTCAAATAGCCCGTTTCTTTGACGTTTCTTTGAGGATGAAAATACCGACACACTGTAAAGCATAACATTTGGCCCATAAAAAGCACTGAAATATTAGGTGCTGTTCTTGCTATAATTAGGGAGCATTCCACATGTGTGCCCACACTGCTAACACTACTACATATGAACGGTCTCCAACGTTGGCTTTAAGCCAAAGACTTTTACAATGAATTTTCAAAGCCCTGCACATTGTGGCCTCTCTGTGATTTTTCTGACCTCATTGCCAACAGCTGTCTCCCTGCTCTCTGCACCACACAAGCACACACACTCCCTCTGCCACAAAGGCACCTTACGGCCCTCTCCCACCTCAGGGCCTTTGCACTTGCTGTGGTCCACACCGCTCTCCCTCTCTTCCAAGTCACAGGATCAGTATCATCACTGTGGCAATGCCGGCCCCGAGCAGCCCATTTAAAACCGTCCCATCGTTTCTCCCAGCTTTATATTTTCCTGCAGCGTTTACCACCATCTGACACACTGCTTCTAATCTCTCTTCACCCCACCCAATACACATCCTTGAACACATCAGGAACGCAAGTTCATGAAGGCAAGGGATTTTGTCTGTGTATTTGTTTCTCCAATGCCTAAATTAGCCTGGCACACAGTAAGTCCTCAGTAAGTACTCGCCAAAGAAAGGTTAAGCCCTCAGACAAACACTGGTATCACAGTGGGTTTTCCTTGGTTTCTGCAAGCATGGTTGCTTGGTTTCTGTATTCGTGTGATAATAAATGTTTCACTATGTTTATTACTCTGTATTTCTCTAGAGAATGTGTTTAACGCTCTGAGATTTAACCAGATGCTGTAGTTCAAAAACACATTTTATTTAATGGACTGGAACTTGACATTGTAGATTTGATTGAATGACTGCAAAAATTGTAATGTTCTGCAAATGTTTGAAAACTGCATCCCCATCGTGTTAAGTTACTCCAAAAAAAAAAACTAAACCTTTTGAAAATTTAAGAAAAAGTAAATTAGAGAAAACTCAACACAGAACTCTTACCATCTTATATGATGGAATGAATAATCTATATTTTAACATCATGCAAATCTTGCTATTTTGCTGGCACACTGGAGACCTGCAAAACCCTGCCTTCTGGATAAATCCACTAAGCTATTGGCATGGCTCATAACCTACATGCAAAGACCAATGATCTCAAAAGTCGGTACTAGGGGCTGGAGAGATTACTCTGCAGTTAGGAGAGCCTGCTGTTCTTCCAGAGAACTTGAGTTTGGTCTGAAAAAGAGGTTAGTCATTTGTTTGGGTCTTTCAAAAAGGCCAGTACTCCAGCACTTGTGAGACAGAGGTAGGCAGATCTCTGTAAGTTCAAGGCCAGTCTGAACTACATAGTGAATTCCAGGATAGTCAGAGCGACATAGTAAGAATTTGCCTCAAACCAAACAAAACAAAATGCCAGTTCTGGAGGAACAAACTCATGTAGGTTAGTTCTGAAAAGGTCTTTCCGAATCTGGGAAAGAACATTTATCAACTTTGATTAAATAAATTGTATTGTCTAAAGCCAGGAAGCATGCTTGTATCACGAAATTCTTACCAAGCCCGTAGGAAACACCAATCAAATCCAAATTCTCTTCTATATCACTAATGTGATTTCAGGACAGCGCCACTGGCCAGCAGATCATGTACTTACTCACTGATGTAATGTGGAGTGTGTAGCGTATTGTAAGTCACTGGTAAACAGAACCTCCCATTTGAAATAATAGAGGACGCACATGTGAGAATGGCCTGTCCTAGGGCAGCAGAGGCCACTGCCAAGTGGAATCTCCTGTCTGTATTTGGAGAAGCCTCCCTCAGAGGTGGTGCCACACCTGTGAACGCCTCTGATGGTGATGAAGATCAGCATCCACAAACACGGGAAGCCTGGAAAAGGCTTGATGATGAGAAGGCACTTCCAGGATGGAATCGGGTTCCTAGCCAGTCCTGGTCCATCCAGTGGGTTATGTTAAATTTTGGATTTTTATTTATTTATTTATTTGTTTGTTTGTTTTTGTTGGTTCTCAAATCCAAGGCAATGCAGAGAGAAGAGAAGAGAGAGAATAGCTCTGCCAATATGCCATTGTTGATGTTCCTGTCCTGAGAGAACTCCTAGCTTGGTGTCCTATCCAGTCATCTTTGTGTGTATCTGGTAGATGAAGCCTTTGGCTATTACTCTCTGGCCTCTGGGTCTGCCTGAGAAACCCTGCGTGCCCAACATACATTTCAAATACCTTGAGTTTTTATTTGCTTGTTTTAGCTTTGGAGGGAGTGGACACTGAAAAGTTTTTGTGCCCTGATAAACCTCTCAGCCGACACAATAATCCAAATCAGACCAAATCAAACCAAATTAGAAAAAGCCCAGGTTTAATGGATACTAATGCTTCCAGGCCCCCAGAGAGAAGATGGGAAGGAAGACCAGAAAACCACGTATTTGTTCTCGGGGCATTTTAAATACTCTGTGGGAGTAGTCTTGAGCCTCGCCGTGGAGGGGTCATCATTTGGTAGGCTTTCTCGGAGGTAGAGTCTGGATTGAGGCAACTCCCAGGGGAGGGGGCTTGGGATGGAACTTTCACTCAAACATTCCAGGCCCTTTGGATATTTGGATGCCAGGGACAGAGGTGAAGCTTCCACCCAAACAGACACTGACTCCTCTAGAGTTTGGGAGGGGTAGCAATCCAGCTGGTGCAGCTTATAAGCTGTGTGTGCATCAGTCCCTTACAAGATTGCAAGGACGAGCATTTTAAGGCAAATGCTTACCAAGCCCATTAGCTCCTGAGTCTATGTACATAACACCTTTTTCTTCCCTTTGATATAAGGTTCATTGCCAAGCTCATGTCTTCAGGAAGAATTTCAGCTTTCCCTCCTCCTTGAAAGACGCCTTTCTTTTCTTCAGCCAACATTGATGGGCCTGGTCTGAAATCTACCCTTTAAAAATATCTTGAGAACAACTCCCCAAATGGAGTAAATGCTTCTCTCATGGTTCTTATCTTACGCAAACTTTCTGTGCCACCTGGCCCTAGAGACCTCTCCTTTCCTAGGATATGTAGCCATAGGCAGACTCCCTCCTTTCCTACTTTTCTCTCTTTATCGCTCAGCTTTTAAAAAATTCCAAAGGGTCTTATCTTGCTGCGTGAGTGAGAGCGGCTGCTGCAGCACTTTGGAGACAATTATCTGCAAATTAGTGCGTATCCACATCAAACACAGATAAGATTGAGACACACACGCGCATTCAACAAATGCTGAAGGACTCACCCATGGTCTGACAGCTAATAGCACATCCTGTGGGTTTTTCTCTGTGACTGAAATGCACTTTGAGAAACTTTCTTCCAAAGCAACAATTTAATCTGTATTCCTAAACTTGCTAATTGATGCTTGGGACCTCTGTGAGATGTTTCTCTTTCCTTCACTACCTCCTACCTACCCTCAATCCATTCCCATCACCTGGCCTGTTATCTACCAAACCCTAACATGTATTTGAATTTTCAAATGTGTGCTTGCTTCTAAAGTCCTTTGATCTGTTGGTTTAAATCTTCACTGTTTTGGTTTTGTTTGTTATAGATTTGGGAGCTGGGTTTACTCTTCTTCCATACCATCATCATCATTCAGTATGCAAATGTCATCGTCAGTTGCCCTCTCTGTACTTCCTGCTTGCAGATCACTTCAGATTTCAGCCAAGCTCTTCAGCACAGCCAGCCTTTAGAGCCTCTTCCTGCTGGCCTCTGCCACTGTGCACTCTGCTTTCCCTTCGCACAGAGCAGCCTGCAGTGTCCTGCAGGGAGCACACCCTTTCCTGCCTCTGTCAAAAGCCTTTCGCCTCCATCCTTCCTCCCCATTCCATTCGTCATTCTAAAGACAACCCTGCCTCCAGGATAAGCACCTAGGCTGATGGGCAAGAAGGGTGGTATCCATCCAATAGCTAACAACCTGTTCTTCCCCTGAAACACTCACTGAACAAATGAATGATTGCATTCCTCTAGTGCCTCCCGCCTGCCAGGCTCTGCTCCGTGACAGCAGCACTGGAAGTGTTGCCTGGGAAGTGATCAGAAAAGATTTCTGTTGTTACTGCTGGTGATGGACAGCCGTCCAGAGAACACAGACCCACTGTGAGTTTGGTGCTGATCTTAGCCCTTGTACTGTAACTGTGTTGTACTCTCTCATCACCCTCAGCCCTGGAAGTGTCTTGAGGTCAGAGCCTGAGTATTTTGCCAGTTTCAAGGTCAGGGGCTTTCAGTGCAGTCCGTAATCTAACCCCACAGCGACACAGTGAAGCCAGTATCACTACACGGCTTTATAGATCAGGGAACAAGATCGTAAAGATATGAAACAAGTTGTCAAAATTACATAGCAGTGTATGTATGTAAACCAAGCCCAGCCCCCACAGCTGCCTGAGCCAGAGCCCCAACTTTAATAGCTGCTTGGTGAGAGGAGTGCGCCCCCCCCCCCACCCTGGGCACCTGGAGCCATAGGACTGTAGTCTGCACACAGTTTTTGGTAACCCTCTGGGTACACAACAAAACTGTAATCCACGGTTAGGTATACATAGACACCGCCTTTCATCCTTGTGACCTCCCTTAACCTATTGGGGACTAGGGAACCAGAAAGTTTGAAGCTTGCCAGCTCCCTGTATTACAGCATCTTTCAGATTAGAGACCTTTGAGCTCCATCTCTTAGGTAAATAGCCGATTTCTAAGTGCCTACCCCCTTTCCCCGAGGTCTGGGGACTGAATGGATGTGAAGGTCTTATAGAAAGCCAGAAGGTGGGTGGGGTGGGACTGTTGGTCCCATGCTTCTCTCTCTCTCTCTCTCTCTCTCTCTCTCTCTCTCTCTCTCTCTCTCAACTTTATTTTATGTACATTGTTGTGAAGGTGTCATATTCCCTGGAACTGGAGTTACAGACAGTTGTAAGCTGCCTTGTGGGTGCTGGGAATGATTGAACTCGGGTCCTCTGGAAGAATAGTCAGTGCTCTTGACTGCTGAGCCGTCTCTCCAGTCCCTGTGGTGAACTCTTCAGCAGCACCTACACACTTGGCTCTGACACTGTGTCCCTTTTCTCACAGCTAGCTATCTCTCCTATTTGAGTTCCTGTGAACTTTTCGTGTCCCTCGGCATCTGCTGTGATAACACCCTTGCCATCACTACTATCATTACCTGAGCTTCCTGAAGTGTGGTGACACTGTGACAGGCCACACCTTGTTAGGAAAGGGGTCTGCACTGTGATGGAGCCATAGCTTGTAAGCATTCTTCACTGGGGAGCAGGGCTGGACCTTATCAAGCAAGGAGGTCTTCACTGGGACAGGCTGCACCTCTCTTGGGAATGAATAGGATTAATGAGACGTTCCTTCAACTATAGCCATTCCCTAGACTTCTCAGTGTGAAATGAGACCAAAGGACGTCCCCTAGATTTTGGCAGGACCTTCAGCCTATTTGATGTCTCTTCTAGGAGACAGACTGGGAAACTAGTTGCCTTTTGATTGATTGATTGATTGTTTTAACCTTTATTCCTACATTCATTTGGTTGGGCCTTGAAAGGATGGGTTTTTCTCTGCCTCATTCCATCTGTATTTTCCCATATTGAATCATACTCTCCCCAAAGTGGGATTTGCCTTCCTCTTTCCCCCAAGGCTAAATTGGAGACTAGCTGCCAGGTAACCTGATTTATGTGAGAGGAACGAAAGGCATCTGTTTAATGTTTTTAGATTATTACCCCTGTTACCCCCGCATCTTAGAGGGTAATGGCCGCTCTCGGGAACTCTCCGGTCCCTTTATAGTAGCAAGGCTCTGAGCGGTCATAGAGGAAGATTTACAAGAGCTTGAGAGTCCACTATCCCTCCCTTTTCAGCCTACTGACTACATTTTTGGTCATCACTCCCTCCTTCTTGAACAACCGGACAAGGGTGGATAGGCAGGGATGTTTACTCTGCAGACTGGTAGAAATGAGTTTAAAGCGATGGACTGGACATTCAAATTTTGACCAAATTAGTCCTCACCATCATGCCAAAGTGAGCTCCATGAAAGAACCCCCATTGAGAGGGCACGGTGGGAAAACAGTGCATTTGATCCGCGGGCGCTATTTCAGACCGACTACCGGAAAGGGAAAGCTTCTGCGAGAGGAAAGAAGTCAGTGGAGAAATTAGCAAGTGGGTCAAGTAACAGAAACAGCAAGAGGAAGTGTGTGTCGAGTTGCCTCCTAACGGCCACAGTCCCAGCTCCTTTTAGCTGGCTGTTGGATGGGAATGACACCCGGTGTACTTCTTGAACAGCTCTCCGTGCTCCTAAGGAAGTCTTCTGTCAGAACTGGATCCTGATTGGATGAGAAAAACAACTATCATGAGATGGATTCAGAGGAAGGAAGTTTTTGTCCTGTGGAACTAACTGAAAAAGCAGAAAAAATAAAATTATTAAAGTCACTGGCCAAAAGTCGAGTATAAAATAGAAAGGAAATGGGGAGGGGCTTGCTCGAGATTATCATTACCATCTGTGCTGTGGAACATTTGATTCCAATCCCAGAAGGTTGACACAGAAATAACTCATAACTGGGGACACATGCTGTTGAATTTTCAGGAATGACAGAATTTTTGTTATTAATATCTGTATCACACTATGGGGACCATGATAGGCCACATAGTGGCCAATGGTGGAGGAAGCCGTAACTGGGAACTTTGCCCTTTATCCTCACTCATGTGGGGCTTTTTACACCCCCAAATTTTCTTCTTTATCCACTTTATGGATATCCAGAGAGAGCTTCTAACGAGTAGAGAATCCAGACCCTCTTCACTCAGGAAGCGACAGCGCTGGTCCTCGGTGGGGGCTGTTTATTATCGAAACCCCAGGCTTTGCATGGTACTTGCAATTCTGTACGCATTCATCTTTTCATAATATTTTGGACACGTACTGAAATACTTCATACCTAGGTTTATAACATCACAGGTCACTAGTGGGTGGTCACACTGTTAAAAAAAAATGTGTCATTTACTAGCCTTGCTTCATCACTTCCGGTGTGGTCTTTTTCTAGCATGTCCGTTTTTAAATTGGGGATAATGGTTCCTGACTTACAGCAAATTATTTGCAAATACCATTTGCACTGCTGAAACAGCCTGAGCGTTGAGCTTCCAAATGTTAAATGAGGTGGTCACTTGTCTAATCCACATATCAATAAAGGACAGAGAATTGATGATAGGAATCAAAGGGCAGGGAAAAGAAATAGAGGACAGCTGAGCCTTGGGGCATAGATAATCCTAGAATTTGGTAATTTGAACAAGGTGATTATAAGTTCAAGATTAGCCTAGTCCTAACACAAGCCTGCTTTTATAAAGGAAAAAAAAAGGTTTCTCTAACGGTGATATTATAAACTGGTGATTACATAAATAATTTTTTTAAAAAAATCACAATTGGTAAATTATTTTGTACAGAGTCATTTAATTTGTAACGGTCGTCCTCACGGTATGGTCTCAGAAGATGTAGTTTCCATACAGGTTTTATTTTTCTGCTTCTTTTAAGCAGGAGGTGGCTGCTTTGGAGAACAGAGGACAAGGGAAAGCTTAACCCTTTTAGTCCCCCACCTTCCCTAGAAGCTAGCCTCCAGGTCTTTGTGGGTTTGTCCTGCAACCTGACCACGTTTCCTGTCCTGGGCCTTGGAGCTACCCCAGGCCTGGGCATGAATCCTTTGTGTGTCCAGCTGCAGGGGCAGCTTGGTCTGAGAGGAAGCAGCTAAAGGAAGAGCCGGTTCTCACTCCGGCTCAGGGCGGGTCCACGCCAGATGCCGGCCAGCCCCTTGCTCTGTAGCCTGCAGCCCCGGGCGCTCACGCTGAGCCGCTCTGCGTGAACCTCGGCAAGTCTACGAGTTAGCGGGTTGCTATGGCGACACTGGGCACGTGACCAGTCGCTGCCGCTGCTGCAGGCGCCCTGACGTGAGAGGGAGTGGCCTTCGAGGGCGTGGCTTTGGGAGGGCGGGGCCGGGCGCGGAGCAGGAGCAGAGCGCGGCTGCAGAGTGAGCAGTAAGCAGCGGGGAGACACAGCCCTTCGCCCCAGCCAGCCTCCGCGTGTGTTCCCTCTGTCGGGAGAGCGCCAATGCCTGGGCCGACCCAAACCTTGTCCCCAAATGGCGAGAACAACAACGACATCATCCAGGATAACGGGACCATCATTCCTTTCCGGAAGCACACAGTGCGCGGGGAGCGGTCCTACAGGTACTGGCACGGGTGGCTGCGGACGGTCCGTCCCGTTACGTAACGCGGAGGCCGGGATTGCTTGGTTGCAGGGTCCTGTGTCGGTGGGGTGAGCATGGAGGCTTCCGCGGGCGAATAGGTTTGTTGCCTGCAAGAGGTCTCCCTCCATCTCTTCCCTGCATGCCATCTTCCTGCATCCCCGAAGGGACACAGGCTCAGCACTTCCTCTCCTCCTTCCCTTTTAGCATTTAAAGGAACCATTAGGTGGCGGGCACTAAAGGAGCAAACAAACGGGAGAATGGCGAGAAAGGGAGGATGGTGAGGAGCGCGCTTGCGCTTAACCTGGGGAGCATGCAGGAAAAGATGGAATCCTCTAGATGAAGCTGCAGTGTGTGATGTTAAACCGCCAGATTGATGGAGCTTTGTAAGAATTCTGCACGCTGATTGGTGCAAGAATTGACAGCAGAGGTCACAGTGTCAGACATTCACCAAAATCTCTCCATGGAAGCCGAGGCTGATTAGAAAGAGCCTAGACTGTTTCAGACCTAGGGGTTAAGAAAAAAAAAAAAAGAAAGAAAAAACAAAAACAAAAAACCCCACAACGACAAAAAGGAAACCTACCAAAACCCAGCGCCGCTATGCATTTTCTGAAGAGTTTTATGGCCTCTGCATGGGTGGAGGAGTCCTTCCTTCTTATTTATGCCAGAAAGGTGATTCCTTATATTTTTGCTGAGGTCTGATTTGAGGATGGGAATGCTATGGGTCATTGTATTGTGAGCCTTTTGATTAATGAGTTGCCTGTGTCGTTGGCATCATTTTTGCATTAACATATCTGGCAATATGTTCCCATAGATAAGCTCATTAAAATTGTTTGCATTGTTTAATAAGGATAACAATGTGATGCAGAATGTAGCTTGATCTTAGGCAGCTCAAGGCCAGACGTACAGGGAGACGGATAGCTCAGATTGTATTTCCTCTGAAGTTCTTTTGTACTGAGGTGGTTATTTTTAAATGTAACCTTCATAACCACCAGCGATGCTTCTGCTTTAAAGTGGAGCACACATACCTGCAGGATGCAGCCTCTGAGCCAGTGAGCAACAGGAAATAACTACTTTTTAAAGTAAGCCTGCCATCTGAATTCTCAAATAATATTATGGGCAGAATATTCTGTGTTCAGATTCTATGTGCACATCATAAAGGAGACTCCCGAACTCCCCACTTCATTCCTTATTGAGCAGAGATACCATTTGTTGTCTCAAAAGGAGGGAGGTAAAAGCCACCCTCTGCTCTATTCCATCTCTGGCAGTTACATAAATACTTGAAGTTAATTTTGACTGCCCCCCTGAGATCACCCAGTCTCACATCTTATGGTTCCAATGACTAGAATTGGCAGGGCATCCTCACGGATTTCAAGTGATTGTTACTCTCGTAATGTAAGCCACAGTTGGTCCTCAACTTCTGGAACTTGCCTTTTGGGGATCCCACTGTTGGAAGGTCCCTCTCTTTTTCACCTTTCTCCACTGGGTGAACCTAGAAAGAGAATTTAAAAATAAACAAAATCAAGTTGCTTTGAAAGCTCACTTATTTGAACTGTTCTTGTAGGCAATAAATTTGAAGCCCTTATTTCCTGAGCATCTTAATCCCCGCTATGTCAGTAGCTGCTGCTCCTAGGATGGAGTACACATTTTACCACGTGGGCCAGAGGAAGTTGCCTAATTGGGTTTTATTACTCATATGAACCAACTCAAAGTGGTAATGAAAAACTGTTTGCCAAAAAGGTCAAATGGGCCCTTCTTGTGGGGAAAAAAAAAGATAGTGCTTTATGATGAAATTGTGTTTGTGTTTTTAATCCAAGTTATTCCTTCTACTTATTAAATGATTTCTGCTTTGCTTTTTGATGTTTTATGGTATCACCTTAAATTATATACAATTAAAACAAAGAAAACCCTAAATTTTTGGTAAAGATCTGACTACACTGGTAACTTCTCTGGAAACCCTGTGTTCATATTTTATAGACTACGATTGCTGGGCGATGTAGTGAGAGATGCTTTGGCTCAGGGAAGAAAGCTGCCGGCATAGCTCCATTGTGCTGTATGATGTACAGGACACCCTTGGAAACAGACACACTGGGTGTCTCCCTTGGCCTGCTTTCTTTCAAAGTGAATGAGCAATACAATATTAACTACTGCATAGTTTTTGGAGAGACCTAAGAGAAGGGGAAAAATGTGACACATTTTTCTATCCAGGAAGCATTCCGCCCTTACTTTGGCATCCTAAGACTGGAATAATGTAGCTATCTGGTTGCTGAGGAAACTTGGAAGGCTATTTGAAAGCCACAACAGAGATTTAACCAAGTAGAAGTTTGACCTTGGCTGTAGGCGAGGTAGCTTTCAACAGTGAGTGAGATATGCCTGGAAGTTTTCTGTGAGGTGCCTGAGAGAGCCTGAGTGTACTGAGGGCCCTGGCAACACCAGAAGCAGTTCTGATCCTGGCTGTCACTGATTCCCAGGTCCACTCCAGCAGCCCCTCTCTCGGGCTTTATTTCTTGACAGGGCTTCTTACCATGAAGATTATGTAGTCCTAGTGTTTTTGTTTTTGTTTTTTTCACTTTATGTCTGTTTTGCCTGTAAATCTATGGACCACATTCATACAGTGCCATCCAAGGCCAGAGGAGGGTGTCGTATTTCCTGGAACTGGTGGTAGAGAGAGACAGTTATGAGCCACCATGTAGCTCAGAGAAATGAATCCAGGTTCTCTCTAAGAGCAGCCAGTGCTCTTAACTTCTGAGCCATCTCTTAAGTCCCTTTAATTGTACTCTTAGAGAGATGGAAGGCCTAAGAGCATGCATGCAGGTCTGTAAACAGGGAACGTGCTCTGTTTCCAAAGAGGAACACTTTGGGGAGCGTAGACTGGAGTACGCCTCACCTTGCCGGCATTGCAGGCAAGAGAAGGCAGGGACCCCTAGAAAGGACAATGGCATTTCTCAAGGACCGCTAATGTGCAAGCGGTCACTCTGGTTTCTTTTAATTTCTTTTGCTGTTATTTATTTAGGGTGGGTGGGTGCACATACCACAGATGAGATTTGCTTGAGTGTGTTCTTTCCTTCACCATGTGACTTCTGGAGATCAAACTGAGGCCACTGGGCTTGGAGGCTAGCTAGCACCTTTACCTGGTGAGCCGTTCCCTGGGGCCAAGTACCAGATTGTTCACAAAAAGAATATGATGTGGTCCTGGTCTAGACATCATAAGGCAGATATCAATGCATGTAAACAGGGTCCATTTTTTACAGCCTGAAGTTCAATAGGTAACAACAAATCATGATCGAAAGCCCTGTGCACTTTAATTAGAAAGCAGGATCCCCTTTTTAAAATCACATCTGTGTTAGAAATTGCACTAGAAGCAGTCAGGTATCAAAATGACCCAGTAAAGCCATCCGCACACATTTCTACACCCACTGCACGACAGAGCGCCTCCAGCCCCCGCCTCCCCACCGCAGTTAGGAATCCAGATATTTTAAGAGCTGCTTAAAAAATAAATGTGGTGAGGGCCATCCAAGGTGACAATCTTTAATTCAAAGAGCGAATGAGTCGTGGCCTGGACCTCCCTGGAGAGGCTACTCCCTACAGCTCTGTTCTACGCAGATGCCGGTCGGAAATGAGATTTATTAGCTGGCCTTCTGCCCACAGCATCTTTGTTTGCATACTCTAGGCCTTTGAGACTGAGCATATAGAGAGGACCATCTCAGAATTGGTATTCCAGCATGCAACTCGTGTGTCTGAATACTTTAAGAAAAGAATTACTTGGCCCCAGGAAGTGAACTGTAAAGAAAAGTAAAAAAAAGGAGCTAATAAGCCTCAGATACTCATCTAGAACATCCAGCCTGCTTTGTTTTGTTTTTAAGTCAACTGTTGTTTAGGAACATAGAAAAATATCCTGTGTATAGATCTAGAAAATATAGGATTGTGACGTATGTTCCAATCGGTAGAAGCTATTACAGGGTGTAGGTTTCAGATGATACCCCGCAAGAACAACAGTTACACACACCAGAGGTCTGGCCTCACCTCTCTCCATTTTCCATCTGCGGATTAGCGGCAAAGGAGCGGTTTACAAATACTGATTTTGTCTTTAGTATTTGACTTAGGACTCCTAAAACCCAGGAGGTTACTTAATGCTGTGCTAGGCACTCAACTTTGAGACTTCTTTTGGGGGGACCTTCCTCAGAGCCTCTATGAAAGGAATGTGGATGCTTGTTACTTCGGGGGGAGGCTGGCCTGCTCTGTGGTGTCCTTTTGTGGTGCAGGAAGTCAACAGAGCAACTGTATGAGCTCGCCCTCTAGATTCAGGTTCGCTTTTTGGATGCAGCATCTTTCCTGTTCTTAGGGACTATGTGTAAGTGAAACAAATAATCTCTCAGTTTCCAGGAGAGGCAATTACTGGGTGATATAGACATTCCATTTGGATGGGAAAATTCCATAAATGTTTGATTGTCTTCTCTGGCCGTCGTCCGTGCTGGATGCCTCTTCAAGATCTCAAGTGCTAGCAAAGTCACAGGTTGGAATAGCTCATCCTCTATCTCATCCAGATTTCTTTGTTGTCAGTATCTTGGTCAGTCAGCTATGAGTAGTGAGTGGTTTGCATTTCCTGAGCCTACAGTGACACAAAGTAAGGAAAAACTCAAGACTTATACTCAGCAGCGATCAGGACAGGGAGATGTGCCTCTCCTGGTGGAGAAGCAGTGAGCATAGCTTGCCTCACGAAGGGGCAGACCCTGGGGTCGCCTTCATAGCCAGCAGTCTGATTCAGGGGCTAATGTAGAGCCCTTGTACTGTCTCGATCCTCAGAAGCGCGAACAGAGTACCTGGTCCATCAGTGTGAGGGATACAGGGAGATTGGTGTGGCCCAGGCAGCTACTCAGGCTGATCCCAGAGTCCTCATCCTGTCCAAGGTCCCAGAAGTGACCTGAAGTTTACCATGGCTCATCTGAGCACGTCTTAAGTTGTTTTCATTTCACTTTCAAGGACAAATAGATTTGCAACCACTTCCTTTTTGAAGATAACATTTTACATGATGAATTATGTTGGAATACTTAAAAGCTGGATGTGGTGGCACATGCCTGTAATCCCTGCACTCAAACTATAGAAAATAGAAGGATCAGGAGTTAAAGGCTGGCCTACCCTCTGTGAGCCCCTGTCTCAACACAGAAAAAGAAGGCGGTGGTTTCGGGCTATCTTTTAGCTATGTGATTATGTAATACCGATCCTGACCTGGTAATATTATATCCAGCCATATCGTATGCACTGTTTAGATGCCTGTCTCTTACAGCACTGCACACACACACACACACACACACACACACACCCGTGGTCTCTGAGCTTCCTGCCCGCTCATCTTGAGTCTGATTGCTTATCTTAGTACCTTTGGCCCTTCGTATTTATTACTATTTTGAGAGAATTCTTCCCAAGTGGAAACCCCCAATTACATATGCAGTGAATAAGTACATGTTATGCAACTTTTGTTTAATGAATCAAAATTTTTGTTACTTGCATCCCCAAAGATAGACTGTTTACTTTAATGAAAACAGTCAGTACGGCTGAGCAGACTTTTATAGACCTGCACAAAATAATTTCTCAATAAATTACTCCAAAAAAAGACACAGTATTTATTTTCCATCCAATCACCCCATTTTAATTAGGATTTTGCTCACTTGTACCAAGATAGATGTCCTTAAAAAGTCTTTTCTTCCTTCTGAAGGAGGAGGGGTTGGTGGCAGTGTTTAGTGTCAGTGCCCCTCAGTGCTTAGCTAGTTAAGAAAACGGGGTTCAAATCAGTGTTCCCCATGTGTCTGCCTCTAGCATGACTCTATCAGGTCGAATGACCATGCCACAAAGATCTGATTTTGGCCTTGACTTTGGGATAGAAAAGAGAGCAGGCGAGGGATTTAAGAAGGAAAGTAATTTGTATGCATGTGTGCACATGCATATGAACATGTAGCTGCACATATGTGCACATGGGCAAAAGTCTGCATCTTCAGTGCCAACACTATTGTTTCTTAAGTCACTGGCATCTGCAACATTCTATGGCAGAGAACTTGTGGAAATCTAAATTTTAATTGTATACAGGGGGCCATGTGTGGAAGTGTTCCCTGTAATCTTGGCACTAGGGATCTTGAATTCAAGACCAGCCTGGGCAACAGAGCAACTTTAATATATATATATATATATACAGAATTGACCTTGAGGGTTCCCAGGTGACAGTGCATCTCCCGAGAGCGCCTTGAGCGTCTGTAACACCTCACTTTGAAGACATTAATTCCTTGTTCTTTATTTAGTGCCAGCCTGCCTGGGCAAAGCCCTGAGAGGTAACTTGTCAGAGGTGGCAGAGGCATTGACATCTCTAGGAGGCTCTCTTATGTCCGCTGCTCACTCTGAGTAGGAACTGCGGCGTCCTTTTCTTAGGAGCCCTCCGTGATGGCTACAGAGTTTTCACTTGGTGCCGCACGAGTCACAGTCAAGTGGCGCTCCTGAAATGGGTTTCTCCTCTGCCTTAGTGGCTCTGCTGAAATGGGCTCCTCCGCCGCTACGTTCCTTACCACTCTCATCCGTCGTTCTAGAGTGCTCAAGCATGCTTCAGCCTGGAATAGTGAACTATTTTAAGTTGTCATTATCAACTTTTACACAGTTGCCATTATGTTAATATTTAAACCCAAATTTTCCCTTCAGCAAACAGACTTCCTTCTGTTGCCAGTTTGCTCATGAGGGCCCCTAGAATACAAGGGTAAATAATACCAGCGCCTCGCTGAAAGGGAGAGGCCAGAAGCCTAGGCAGCAACAAGGAGAGAGTCCTGGTGAAGGGGCCCAAAATGGAGAGACACCCCAGAGAAGACCCATGTGTTTGTTTTATGTTGGGTATGGCTGACATTGGCTCACCAGATTCAGCCAGACCTGGCCAGCAAGCCCCAGGGAAGAGTCTCCTTGTCCTCAGTTCTGAAAGTGTAGGCACGTGCTGCCACACCCTACTTTTTTGTGGGTACTGGGATTAAACTCAGGTTTTTATCTTTATGTGAACTTTACCCCATGAACTGTCTCTTTGCCTCTCCCTCTCCCCCATTTTCAAGCAAGGTCTTATGTAGCCCAGGCTGGCCTGAAATTCGCCGTATATCCAAGGCTGGTCTTGAATTCCTTGTCCCTCAGTTTCCTAAGTACTGGAGTTACAAGCATGTTCCATTCAGGACCAGCTACAAGTACTACTTTAAATGTTTTGTTCATTTGTTTGGTTGGTTTGATTTTGACTTTTCTAGACAGGGTTTCTCTGTGTAGTCTTTGCTGTCCTGGAACTCCCTTCTGTAGACCAGGCTGGCCTTGAACCTAGAGATCTGCCTACCTCTGCCTCCCAAGTTCTGGAATTAAAGGCATGCACCACCACTGCCCAGCTAAAATTGTATTTGTTATTTTGATGCATTTAGTGCATATGTTTGTGTATGCGTACGTGTGTGTGTGTGTGTGTGTGCGTGTGTGTATGTGCGCATGCACACTTGTGGAAGTCAGAGGACAGTTTTGTATAGTCTGTCCTCTCCTTCCACCTTTACACGGGTTCCAGGGATTGAACTTAGGTTACCGGGTTTGGACAGCAAGTGCTCCCCAACTGAGCCATCACACCAGCTGTGTAAGCACGGTTCTTACATTAGAGCTCCCCAAGTCACAGATGCGCAGTGTTCCTCTGTCATCCACCTTCCTCACACTCAGAGACACCCATCGTCCTTACTTCATTCGGCTTTCTCCAGTGCACACTGTGCTGGCTTGGGGGGTGTGTCCAGCCTGTTTAGTATGCTCAGTGACTCTTCACCTAACTGCACAGTCGTCCTCGGTGAGGATTGTTTTTCAGTACCCTCTTTGCAGTTTCCTTTTCTTCCTGTTTATTGAGCACCTGCTGCTTGTCACGTGCCGTGTGGGGTCCTAACATTGTACGAAGACAAGGAACTGCTGGTTCTCAGTCACTCTGACCACAGTCCTCTGGCCTCTGACCCACCTAATCTCCCACTTTAGGATAGTCACACACACACACACACACACACACACACACACACAGAGAGAGAGAGAGAGAGAGAGAGAGAGAGAGAGAGAGAGAGACTGACTAGGAATATCAGTATCTGCCCTTAAAGTAACCCGCAGGTCCCGTGATGCTGGCCGGGCAGCCAGCCATCCACAAGGAGCATGCCTTCCTGCACAGGCAGCCTCCTCGCCCAGCAGGCTGGATGAAGTCTGAGAGCACCCGAGGGACACTGCCAGTTAAGAAGGAACAAAGGACAGCTTCGCCTGCAATAACTTCACCGTGCTATAGCCTTGAAGTAAACAGACTCTGGAGCTTGTAACCAGACGGACTCTGCTAGAAAAGGAGGAAGCAGAAACAGGGGTCCCAGGAGGGCCGGCTTCTCAGGCAGATATGTGCAAAGTGTGGAGAAGAATGAAGGTTTCTGGGGTGAGTGTGTCCAGCTTTCCTCCCCTCTGTTTTTCTTTCACTCCAGGCAGAGTAAATTTGCTCCTCTAGCAATTCTAGAGTAGCAAATGCTATAAGCACTAAGTGAACCTAGGCTGGCTGTGGCCCCAGGCAGTCGGGATTAAATGGGCCTCCTTTAGATCTCTTACTGGGGCCTGAAACTCACGATAAATCTGCAAGGAATTGATTCTCTCTCCCTGGCTTTTCTGGAAGGCACACAACAGTGGCTTTAAGATGTCCCTATGAGCAGCACTGGCTGTTTCTGCTTCCTCAGTTCCTTCACATTTTCTGTCCAGATCTGGCACCTCCTTCCTACCGTGTATAGGGGTCTGGTGGGTGTTTAGAGTGCCCAGCCAGAGAGCTGCTTGGCTCTGGCATAAGACATATGTTCTCTGCCTCAGCCTCCGTCCAAACTGTATGACAGGACAGATGCTCTCTGCCTCCTCAAGCGTCATTTCCCTACTGTACCTAGGGAGGTAACAGTGCCAACCCCATGGGGTAGTTATGTGGACTGAATGAGCCAGGAACATGAGGAGCACACACTGCTGCCTGGGGCAAAAAGTCCCATACAGAAAGCGAGCTACTAGTTAGCATCTGTGACTTTCTACCTGTCTTTATAACCTGTGATCTTTGTGTCCTAAATACCTGGCACAATTCATGACTCATGGCAGGTGTTCTTTAAAAATCCCATCGACTTCATTAAGAATTCATTCAGAAACAATAAACTGAATCTATTTTAAGCGTGTAGCTCAGTGGGTTTAGGTAGGGTTGGTCCTGAACATTTCCATCATTGCCCCCAAGTTCCTTGTGCCCTTTACAGCCCGTATTTCCTCTCCCCACAGCCCCGGGAACCACTGAGACACTCTCTGTCACAACGGTTTGTGTGGAGTGAGATCAGATGGGATGCGTGGCTCAGCATCTGGCTGTTTTGACTCAGTGTCAGGAGTTTGAGATCCATCCACAATGGCTGTCTCCACGGCGGTGCAGCTCTTTCCTCTTTACTGCCGAGTAGTATTCCATCATACGGCAAACCATATTTTGTTTATCCACTCACCAGCTGCTGAACATTAGCATTTTCGGTCTGGGGTGGTTAAGAATAAAGCATCTGAATATTCATGTGCAAATCTTGATGGGGACATGTTTGCATTTCCCTGGGGTTAATGCCTATGGGAGAGAAATGATTGTGTTTAGCTGTGTGTTTGTGGGGGTGGGGTGGAGGAGGGAGAGTGTGCCCAAGAACAACCTCAAGTGTCCCGGAGTACTTTCTGAACCTCATTTTTTTTTTACGACCAAGTCTCTCTCACTCGCATGAAACTCACCTAGTAGCCTGTTCTGATTGACCAGTGAGTCCCAGGGAGACACCTGTCTCCGCTTCCCCAGGGGGTTCGAAGCATGCGCCGTGCCTCCATGCCTGGCCCTCTATGTGGGTGCTGAGAATGCTGGTGCTCTTTTTACCAGCTGAGCCCCCAGCCCCCAGTGTTTAACTATAGAAGAACCTGAAAGCGATTCCTCAGAGCGGTTGTACCTTCTCCCGCCCTCATCAGAGCCCTGGCCAATCTGGACTGTCCATCTCTCAGGTTTGGACATCCTTTGCGGGTGTATGGAGGTGTCTTGTTAGGATTGCAAATTACAGTTGAGAATCTTTCCTTGTGCATATTGACTGGATACATTCTTTAGTGACATATCCAACTCTTTAGCCCATTTTTAAAAGTCATTAATACAAAACGGTCATTAAAAGTATGTTCTAAGCCAGAGGGTAGAGGTACACACCTTAAATCCCAGCACTCAAAAGGCAGAGGTAGTTGGTTTTCTGAATTCCAGACCAGCCTGGTCTCCGAAGGGAGTTTCAAGACAGCCAGGGCTGCACAGGAAAACCCTGTCTTGAAAACTAAACAAAACAAAAAGTATATTCTAGATGTTTTAATGTAGTCTCAGTTTAGATTTTAATGTGTCTGGGTCTTATGTGTTTAACCTGCACAAAATCCTTCAGGAGCAAAGGATGCTTCTTCTGGCCTCTCCCCACAGATCTGCAGTAGTAATACTCATACACATTTTCTAAGTGCAGATTAAACTGCCCTTAAGCAGAAGGCCTGTAACCAGAACCATTGCCCGTTTCCGATGTGTTCAGATCTGGGGGTGCCTCCAGAGTGCACTGCTAGGAGCATCCCTAGTCTGAGACTCTTATCTTTCAGTGCCCCCAAATGTCAGATCCTGGAGCAGTTTGTATTTGAGATTTGGAAATTAGGAGTGCTCAGCCTGTGCACACACATCAAATGGTATTGTAACAGAATAATTTTGACGGTTTGGAAAAAATGACTAAATCCACTTTGAAATGCCATGTGAAGGTGTTAGGTTTGGGAGCTGGGCTTTCTTTGCCGTCTTGATAGACGTGAAGGGCTCTTGTACCTCTGTAGAGAATGCTGTAATTATGTAGATAGTCTTCTCTTTGTGCCCTGGTTCCTCTTGTGGTAGATCAAAGATTCTGCTGTTAAGATGAAGAATAGAATGTGTGTAGAAACCATTTAAAGACAACTAGGAACATTTGCCTGTTTTCAGAATCTCGCCTGGAGAACCAAACAGTGGATGCCCCCTCATTTAAAATTCTGTGGCAGGTACCTACCCCTACTCCGTTTCCCTTCTCTCTCATTTGACTGGGTTTGCTTGTTGGTTTTGTGGTGCTCAGGTTCGAACCCTTCCCATGCGCGTTCACAGTGTTCTGGAAACATACCCCTCCATACTCCGCCGCCCTTCCCTTCCTACTTCCCACCCTGGAGTCTTCCTTTTCCCCTCGACGGTTTGACTTTTATTTTCATGTCATATGTACTCATGGATTTTTGTATACGACTGACTTAATTCACTTATCACGATTCTCTGTAGTTACGTCCATTTTCTTGCAGACGATGTAGCTTCATTCTTCTCTGTGGCTGGATGTAATTCCATCATGTATATAGACATCGTGTATATAGACATTGTATATAGAGATTCCTTTGTCCAGTCTTTTGTTGCTAGGCGCCTAGGTTGGCTCCATCATTTAGCCGTTGTGAATTGTGCTGCTCGTTCACTGATGTGCGGTTGTCTCTGGGATCTGTCGACTTTAGGATAAATACTCAGGCTTAATATTTTCCGTTTTGGAGACAAGAGCTCACTAAGTTGCCAGGGCTGGCCTTGAACTTGGGACTCTCCTGCAGCAGGCTCTTGAGTAGTTCAAATCAGAGGCCTGTACGACCAGCTCTGTTGTTGCCTGTTTTGCTCTCAGTTTAGCTCTAAGCCCCTGGGGGCAAACTCCCTTTAGTTGACTCTGGAGACCAAACAGAAAGAGGTTATCTGCCCTTGCTGTGCTGTTTCCAGAGGGTGAGCTTGCCTCACCTCAGAATCCACTCACACCCAGTTCCATGCCCACATCTGTTTCCAAGTCCAACGCTACGATAACGCGGAAGTTCACCGTGACTTCACAGATGCCCTGGGCCTACTAAGTAAATTTTGTCATTTTAGTCATTTTACATTTCGCTGCCAAACCTTTGAGGTCCGATTTCAGCAGTGTCCCTTGAGGACAGCCGTCTCTCCCCAGCGTGCAGAAGGTGGTTCTCTTTGTTCTTGTTGGGACTGAGCTGGCCACAGCTGGCCACAGCCACTTAACAGTGAGTGGAGAGTTGAGCCAGCCGTTTGCTGTTCTATGAGAGGAAGCCACACGCTATCAGAAAGGACATCCTGTGATTCCCCTGGTTTACTATGGACGTTTTATTTAAATACTAGGATGGTCTCTGCTTCCTCCCTGCTGTGAAGCAGGAAGCCCCGAGTGATAGTTTCTCTTTCGCTTTGAGTCTGCAGCAAACAGCGCACTCCCAGAGACTCACTGAGAGAAAACAGCGTGGCTTTTACTTGAGCTAGTGATGATTTTACCTTCTACCATTTCTGTTGCCTTGAAGTAATTAATTCACTGGACAACATGGGAAACAATTAAACATATTAATATACAGTCCCGGAACTGGGTCTACTGACTACCTAGTTTGGTCTGTATACCTACACTTGAGTATAATAGAAACATGACTGTGAAGATCTGAAACATGCTCACAGGGTGTTAACAGAGACAGGCTGGTGTCACGTGTCTTCCCAGGCTCTGGAAGCCTCCACAACAGGATGTTATATGCTGGGTGCTTGAACCTTTATCCTCTCCTGCTGGTAGGTTAGATCTGCATGCAAGCCATTGCGGTGCCACGCTCCGCCTTAGGCTCCAGGAAAGAGTCTTTCCTGTCCCTCCCCATTCTGATGTCCCCATGTGTTCTGTGGTGTACAGCTTCAACCCCCAGTCTCTGCCTCTAGTCATCCTGCCTCCTTCATCTGTGTGTTGTTCTTGGCCGGCTTTTAGAGTATCAATCATTAGACCCACCCTAATCCAGTATCTTCATCTTAACTGGTTCATTTGTAGAGACCCTATTTATACATAAAGTCACACGCTGAGGGTCCAGATACACGGGAGCTTAGAAGAGGGACAGTCTTCAACTCTGTGTGAGTGCAGAAGACTATATGTATGCATTGATTGTGTAGTTATGTGCAGAAGACTATGTGTATTCATTGATTATGTAATTATGTGTAGAAGACTATATGTATGCATTGGTTATGTAGTTATGTGCAGAAGATTATATGTATGCATTGATTTTGTGTATGAACCCTTTTTAAAGTTCACACTTTAAAAAAATGATATACATAAAGTGAAAATGATACATATATCCTACTATACATACACAAAATTATTTATTTTTGGGCTGGAGAGATGGCTCAGTGATTAAGAGCCCTGGCTGTTCTTCCAGAGGTCCTGAGTTCAATTCCCAGCAACCACATGGTGGCTCACAACCATCTGTAATGAGATCTGGTGCCCTCCTCTGGTGTGCGGGCATACATGGAGGCAGAATGTTGTATACATAATAAATAAATAAGTTTAAAAAAAATATTTATTTTTTTGAGGCAAAGTCTCCTGCTGCCAGGTTCACTATGAACTGACAGTAGAGTCGAAGACATTCTTGAACTCCTGAACATCCTCACTCTGCCTACCAAATTCTGGGATTACAGACTTGCCCTACCCTGCCTGGCTACTGAGAGAAACTTAGAAAGATAAGGGTTATGAATGAGTGAGGAGATAATAGCTCTTTTTTCATGTTGGAAATTAAACTTTCGATGTAGTATGTGGTTAGATGCCAAGCTAATCCCCAGCCTGAATAATGGCTATTTAAATTTTTTAAATCTTACCTTTTCTGTATTTTCTGCTTTTTTTTATAGTTCAAAAATGTACAAAATTTTTAAAACAAGGATCGTTTTTAAAAGAAAAAGCACTTTGACATTTAAAAAGTCATTTGTCCTTTGCTTTATTAAATGATTAACTATTTGAACTTATTTAATAGCTTAATCTTAGTGAATATGAGCACATGTAAACACGTGAATAAATCTATTGGTGTTTTAATGAGGTGGATATTTTTTTGTTCTAACATGATATTATATTATATTGACTGTCACAGTGACTAAGGCTGAAGTAATGTAAGATAATATAGTCATTGAAACCTTGCCACAGCGTCTTTGACATCAAGTCTTTGGCTCAAATTCGAAAGTCAAAATAAGGTTTGGTTTATTAGTTAATGGTTGAATTCAAAACGAATTTCCAGAACATGTTTAAAGATTTCTAAGCCAAATGAATCCTGGAAATCTAGAAACTAGCCTTGGGGACAGGATGTGGCTACTTCCAGATGGTTATGTCTTATCAGTCCACATTGGCTCTAAAGTTGAGCAACAGTTAGCATGCAGAGCCACACTCCAGACCTGAGTTTATCCTCACCGCCGTTCTTAGGCAGGCCAGTAATTGATCTACTGTTATTCTGTCTTTAAGAATCCCAGGTCCTGGGGCTGCAGAGATGGTGTAGCTAAGAGCACTTGCGTAAGGACCTAAGCTCGAATCCCCTGTACCCTTGTGAAAACACCAGGTGTAGCTCTGCTCCATTTTTCCCCAAGCCAAGGGTCTTACCGTGTGTCTGTTATTTTTGTACCTGATCCAGTTTGAACGTGGCTAGCTCCTGCTCTCCCAAGTGCTCAGTTTTAGCTCTCTCTACTGAAAATTTTAGTGGTAATACACCCTTGCTAGGAATGTTGTAATTCTGACCTATAACTAAAATAAGAGAGAGGAGAGGAAAGAAATACTGCAAGGTGTGTGTGTGTGTGTGTGTGTGTGTGTGTGTGTGTGTGTGTGTTTTACTTGTGCAATAATGTGTAAACTTTGACCTGCAGCAAGACTAAAGAGAGGAGAGGAAAGAAATACTGCTAATCTCTCCTTCCCTTCCTTCCTCTCTCTCCCAGCCTCTGGTGTGGGTGACTTGGTGTTTCTTTACATAATATTGATATAGAAAGAGTATTAGTCTGTTCATTCTAGTAATGCTAAATGAGTTTGTTTTAAAAGAAAAAACTTTTTCTGAAATACAAAATGGTATTTGGTGTCCTAAACAGGAGCACTAAGAGGCTGGGCTAAGATGTAGCTTTAGTGGCAGAGGCCTACTCTGGCATGTATGAGGCCTTTGGTTCGATTCCCAGAACTGCAGAATGAACAGGGAAATATTCTGTTGGTTTCCTCCTCTTCACGGTCAGTTTGACTAGAGTTAGAACTACCAAGGAACCACACTTCTAGGTAAGTCAGTGGGGCTGTTTCCAGAGTAGTTTATCTGAAGAGGGAAGACCCACCCTGACCAAATGTGGACAGAACCATCCCAGGGGCTGGAGTCCCAGGTCAAATTAGAAAGGGGTGGGGGGAACCAGCTGAGCTCTGGCATGCCTGCATGTCTGCTTCTTGGCTGCGGTGTCTTCACAGCAGACCTTGCTGGGGGAAAGATGCTGAAGTAGGTGAACTAGCACACACACACACACACACACACACACACACACACCCCACACCCCCGGCTTGAGTGCTTGTCCCACAGCTATAGCAGTTTGGCTGAAATCCCTTACTTTAGCACAGATACCTCAGTGACTAGAATTTCTGTTTGTTGGCGTGTTCAGGAGAGATCTCTTCATTCATATATGTAATATGGACTGTGGTCCCTGAGGTTATGGAGTGGGTTTGATGTATTATCACGCAAGGATGTTCAACCTGCTTCCTGCTTGCGACACATGGCCCAAGACAGCTAAAATGTGGCCCAATGCAAAATTGCACCTTACTTAAGTCTTGCTTGAAACATTATGGGATGTTTTGTCAGTTTTTTTCTTTCAGTATCTCGATTGCACAGGTGTCGATCCTGAACTTTGTAGATGACAGGGGACTCAGAAGGCAAAGGGACGCTTTCTCTCTCCAGGAGTTGAAAAGTTAATAGTATTCTGTTCCCTGATTTGAAGTTTTCCTTTTTGATTCAGCCTGTTTTGGGAAGAATTAAGAGAGGATGGGCACAGAAAAGACTCGGGATGAGAATCTGCTACCCAATTTGGACTTCAATGTGCTAGAATATCTTTAAATGTTAGCCTGCACTTTACCGTCTCATTAATAGTCTCGGTTTTATTGATACTTCACTTTCATTTCCATTTCAAAACGTTCTCACGTGTTTAAGACATTTTTACCACAATGAAGGTGCAGACATTTGGATAGGCACCAGTCTTTGGGACAGAGATACCAAGGCTAGATTTTTTTTTAAGGATATGTTATTCTAAACACATAGTCAAGATACCAATCTAAAGTCTTTTATTAGCTTTGAAAAAAAATATAAGCAGTAATGTCCATTTTTACTAATCTACCTAAAAAGTAAGTCGAGAGCCTTGCCAACAAAATACACGGTCCTGGAAATGTGGCAGTTCCTAAAATACTAGCGTGGCTTACGCGTTCCAGCTGCCAGGTGCTCCGGCCAGAAAGCGTTCCCAGCAATAAACTGAGAAATCTCACCCAAAGCTCCACTGTTCAGGCCTTTCTTCATGGAAACATATGTTTAAAAATCATTGGGGTTTAAGTCCAGAATGAGAAACTGGGTTTAGTGACTGCATGGGCTTCAGAAGGAGTTCAAGGCCATCCTGGGGAATTTAGCTGAGCTACAGTCTCCAAATAAAATTAGAAGCCTGGGGATATAGGTCAGTGGTGTAGAACACTCTGCCTGCCATACCCCAGGCCCTGGGTTTGATCCCCTGTACGAAAATGAGGATTTGATACAATTCCACCATCACCTTATTTAGAGGCCACAATGCTGTCTTCACTTGCGGTTCTTCCTGGAGCTTGAAAGTGTGGCGGGAGGGGGGAGAGGGGGTGCCAGGAGGGGGGTTAGCCTGCATTGAGAGCTAAGGTATGGGAGGGGGTTGGGCTGGCTTGCATTGAGAGCTAAGGAGTATGAGGGGTGGGGATACTGGCCTGCATTGAGAGCTAACGTGGGGGGGGGTGCTCTGGTTTGCATTGAGAGCTAAGGCTTGGGGGGGGGGGGCTCTGGCTTGCATTGAGAGCAGCCACAAGCTCTGCTGCTTGATAGTTGCGACCCCACAGAACTGTAACTTTTCTGGCATCGTTCATGAGAGCAGTTGTGTGGCATTGCCGGGAGGACAAGTCTGTGTTGATGATTCACTCTCAGTGGACAAGGGTGACTGCTGAGTACTGTCATGTAGTGTCTCATCCAGTTCCCGTGCTTCTCCATCTTCTGGAGGCACAAGGTGACCAAGGTTGCCCAACCATTGGTGGGGGTTCTGGATTATAAACTGGTGCCTTTGGCTCCTAGGTCAGAGCCCTTCCGAATCTGCAGATCAGCAAGTGAACATTTCAGAGCTGGCGTGAAGAATGCACCTTATCCACGTTTTTTTTCCTTTTCTCTTTTCTCTTCCTTTCCTTTTTCCTAAAAGACAAATTCCTTTCGTCCACTCAACCCTAATTCGTCCCCTGCAGACTGCCTCATAACACAGGGGTGTGTTAGAACCGTTGCCTGCATGGTTTGGTTTTGAGCATCCTGTGGCTTTCTTTTCCCCACAAAACCCTCCCACTCACTCACTCGTTTAGCATGGACTTAAAGTTTGGTGCGCTCCCTGGAGATAGGGCAGTAAATAAGAGGTACACTATAAAGTTCCTGCCATAACAGAGCCTGCATTGGGAGGCAGGAGGTAGGAAGAAGACAAGAAACAAGCCGGCTAATCACAGATTGTGTAATGTGCAAGAGTCGAGGGCAGAACGATGTCGGAGCAACTGGAGAGGTCACCTCAGCAGGTGGGCAGGGAGAGCTTGCTGAGGACCTGAAACATGAGATGCAGGTGATGGCGCTTTTGCCTAAGCCTCAGTCATCCCTTCAGGACGAGCTGGGAGCTGCCTCCATCACTGGTTTCTCATTATGAGAAGGTTTAGAGCAGGCCGACGGAAGATGCTGACAGAGGCGGAGCAGCAGCACCTGAGCCCGGTTCCATTGCCACACACTCTTCTCCTGTGTCCTACACACTCCATTTCACACAGTGTGGCCGAACAACTGAGCCTGACCACCCAGTGGTACCCAGTGTGCCCATGACCTGAACCAGGGGCCATGCTGGGCGGGGCCAACTTGGGCCCTGACTTAAAATTACTTGGGATCCTGGGAGAGAGCAAAGGTCAGAGTGCCCGGGAACAAGGCCAAGCAGGGATGGAAAAGTAAACAGAAGGCATATGGAGGAGAAGAAGTGGATGTAGGGGGAGCCAGGAGGGGTGGGCGGGGCTGCTGGGCAAAAGTTGGTGCCCTGAGGAGACCAGCCAAGTCTTGTGGCATGGGAACAAGCGCTGGGTTACTAGGGTTATTTTCGGAACAGGGCAAAGCCACCCACTGTTTGAAACAGATGGATATTTAGGCAAATACCATCCGCTGAATGTCAGACCATATGAAGAAACATGTGTCCGCTGTGTGTGCATGAATGTGTGCACAGTGTATTGTGTGAGACCTTAGCTCCGTTCTCACTGTGTGAAGTCAGCTCCCATTCATATCCCTGGACAAAAAGCTTTTTTAGAATTCTGAAATTTTCTTATTTCTTGGATAAGAGTCAAGTTTCTTATTCATTTCAGTGTCACAGGTATCAACTTAGTTCTGAGTTAAAAATTCAAGCAACAGAAATGTCTCCCAGTATTTGGCACCCAAAGTGTTCCTTCTTTTGTTCCAGGAACCAAACAAAGGACGGACATACATGAATAGGAGATACCTGGTAAAGCTGCAGGTAGCAGCAAGCCACTGAAAGGTGGGGGGGGGTGCATAGTCAAGGCAAATTCTGGGGCCTCATTTGGCAGACAGTTACAGAAATCTATGCATTTTAGTTATATTCTGTTCTAAAGGGGGCAGGGCTGGAGAGTCGTCTCGGCCAGTGAAAGAGCTTGCCGCACAGATACAAAGACCTGAGTTCAAATCCCAAGCACCTATGTAAAAAGCCAGACTTTGGAGGGAGTGGAGGCAGGAAGATCGCTGGGTCTTGCTAGCTGCCAGCTGATCCATGTTCAATGAGAGACCTTGTGTCAAGGGAATAAAGTGTAGAGCAGGATATCCTTATCATCCTCTGGCTTCCACATGCACATGGGCGAATACATATGCTCATACAGTGTACACACACACACACACACACACACACACACAGAATAAAAAGTGAAAAGTAACGGTTAATTCTCAAAGGGGAAGACATCCTCAAGTTATTTTTTTATCACTCTCTCCAGGAAGTGGCAGTTATTAGCAGGAGTTGTGAGTTAAGATGGCCAAGCTAAGCAGAACCCTATGCTTACACTGCTAGCATCGAGCAGATACCACAACCACCTAGAAAAACCTGGAGTGTGGCAGGCAACCCAGCCCATCTGAAACTCAGTTTCCTCCTAACGTTTGTCCTCAAAGCCCCTTCATGTGGAAGCCCTTGCGCTGGTTTTCTTTGTTAGTGTTGAACTGCAGTTGCCTAGTCTGAGGGGGAAATGTGTCTCTGTGTCTGTGGTCTAGTATTGTGTGTCGTGCCTGACGCTTCCATCCCTGTGTGAACTCAGCTCTGGGCTCGGACCTCTGCCACCTCGGAGGCCTCCCTTTCTTCCCAAGGAGTTTGACTTGCCTCGTTAGCTCATCCCATCAGAGGACCGTAAAACCCAGGAAAGTCAAATCCGGGAATCTGCCCAGAGCTGTGTGATTGCTGCATGGAGGCAGTGTGGTGTCTTTAATTTCCTCCCTCATCATACATCACAGGGCACACAGAATCTTTAATACCTCATCTTCAATGAACTCTCAGGTTTTTGTATCCTTTCTTGGGGATGATATGTCTTGTCAAGGTTTTTCTTTTTATGAACCCCTCTTAACCCCTCCCCCCCACACTTAGTTCTGATCTCTTTCTGCCTTGAACAAATCCTTCCTTCCCTGCCGTGTGGGTCCTGAATGAATGAAGAGAACGTGATGCATGAATTAATGAATGAAGAGAACGTGATGAATGAACGAATGAATGAAGAGAACGTGATGCATGAATTAATGAATGAAGAGAACGTGATGAATGAATGAATGATGAATGGGGCATGGTCTAGAGATGCTCTTTCCTTGGTGAAGCACCTCAGCCCGCCTCTCCCAGCTCCTCATTTGGGGAATGCATCATATACCGCTGATTTATACACAGGGGAATTTCTTGTTCACGGCACACATTTACACCCTTGCTTCCTTTGGAAGCTCCAGTTCATCCTGAGGGATGCTCTGGGGGAGGTGGACCTGTGTGTGCTGCCACAGGGCTCACCTTTGAGTGCAGTGTGGGGGTTCTTCCCTTGCCTCATTCCCTGATTTTTGTTGTTTGAGGTTTTTTTGTTTTTGTTTTTGATACAGGTCTTAACTGTGTGGCCCTGGTTGGCCTGGCTTTCCAGAACTCAGTAGATCCCCCACTTCTGCTTCTAAGTGCCCAGCTTAACGGCGTGTTCCACCACGCCCAGGTGACTAAGTATCTTAATCTGTGGGCAGAGATGTACTTTTTTCTCTTTAAAATATTTATGTTAACATTATTCTAGAAACTATAACTGTAAGCATAGGATCATTATTGTATCATCAACTTGATAAATCTCTTTTAAACATATTTGTGAATGCCAAGAGGGTTCATAAAAGAGCTACTTTTGTTAGAATAACCCTAGAGTAAAGAGTTCTGCCGCAAATTTGAAAGACAGCCCCTCTCCTTACCTCATTTGTGGAGTGCTCTAACTTTGACAATCCTAAAATCTTTACCAAAGAATAGCCTGTGGTGTGGGATCTGACAGTGCTGCCTTTAAATGAGCCAGGGACTGAGAGAGAAACGCTTTGCTTAGGGACCACAGGTGCTTCTCTCCCCCATCACATATGGGACGCTTCACACAGCTCTCACACCCGGTCTCCGCAATTAGCCTGCAGTCAAGCACTGATATTTAAAGCTGTAGCTGAGCTGTCCTGGCTTCAGATCCTTATACGGCCCTGGCAAATCATTCTCTACAGAAACTCAAATGTATAAGTTGCTCACATGAAAGAAAAGTAACATTCCCCTATATCTTTTCCAGTCTGTTCTTTGTTTCATTTATGTAAAATGGAGAGAATTTATTTTTCTTAGACTCTTGGTGGTGGGTTACTTCTCCCGGTGATGAGAAAATTGCTGAAAATAGAGATTGTTTCAGGAGACCAAAAATAGTCACAGGTACAGACACTGTCAGCTCAAAATGTGTGAATGGAATATATTGGCATGGCTGGCTAGAACTTCTGAACATTTTATAGTAAACAAAAGATTCCAGTTGAATATAGACTCCTCAAGGAAATGACCAAAGAAGGTAACTGAAGACCTTCATGCCTTTAAAAAATATGTGTTTGTTTCTGCATCTATGTGTGTGCCTGTGTGAGTTTATGTGCACCATGTGCATGCAGTGCCTCTGGAGTCCAGAAGAGGGCATCATATTCCCCTGGAACTGGAGTTAGAGGGGGTTATGAATCCTCTGCAGCAGTGGTAAGCACTCCTAACCAGTGAACCATCTTTCCAGTCCCCATAATAACTTTTAAAGATTTAGCTTCAGCGTAGGCTTGGGGTGAATGTAAGCTAAACGGGGGCCTTCGCACCAAGCCACAGATGAGAGTTCACTGCATACAGAAAGCTGTTCTGCAGATGGCCTTGTCTAAACTTGGGAAGACTCAGATGTTAGTTGTTAAAACGAATCAAAGTAGATTTGGCATGCCTTATGCCTCAAATTAATTTCTTAAATCTTGCTGGGCGTTGGTGGCCCACGCCTTTAATCCCAGCACTCAGGAGGCAGAGGCAGGCGGATCTCTGTGAGTTCGAGACCAGCCTGGTCTACAAGAGCTAGTTCCAGGACAGGCTCCAAAACCACAGAGAAACCCTGTCCCAAAAAGCCAAAAACAAAACAAAACAAAAAAATTTTCTTAAATCTTTCTTTTGTGGACAACCCCTTAGTAAGACCAGAGCTAGGATCCTGGAACACCTGATGTATCATGGATGCCACTTTGGGGGAGCTGGGGAACACTGGGGTGTCCTTACAAAGGGTTGGCTGTGCGTGTGAAGGAGAGAATGGGACAGTGTGGCTATAGTGGTCCCTTTGGTAGCATTGGGTAGGGCAAAGAGAGGAATGAATGACCTAAGAAACCATTTCAGTTAGTATACAGTGCTGACACCGACATTTTATATATTTGCTTATATTTGTAGAACGCCCCGAAATAATTCATAAGCCTTGCCAGACTGATTCTTGGACAAACCTACAGATTATTTTGTAATTGGGTTTGGAAGTCCATGACTGGTAAGGTGGTAGAATTCACATTTTTCCCCCATGTTTGGGGCTTGCCAAGCCTTAATTCAAGCTAGTTTGTCTCATCGACTCACAGAAAGTTCCATTTGTTTTAGTAGGCAGAAATGCAATGACTAATTTATGTGGTTCAATAATTGCTGCAGAGCATAAGCTTGCTGTGCCTCTCTGCCCAGCGCCACCACCACATGTCAAATGCAGAGGAAGCTGAATAAATCAGCAGGACTTTGGGCCTTGGGCTGTCCTTTCTCTGAAGTCGCTGTTCACAGAGAAGCCGGAACTGAAGCTTTGCTTTCTGAGAATAGGAAGGGATTTCTGTTTTTGTTTGTTTGTTTTGTGTGGGAGGGTTCTTTCATGTTTTTAGAGGGTAAAATTGCCACCTTCCTAGAACATTTATAAAAGCAATGTGTAAGTCCCTGATCAGTAGCCGAGGCATTTGTTACTACCTCATCAGGGCTGCTGGGATTACAAGGTGCACAGCACCTGCGTTTTTTATGTAGCTTTTGGGATCTAATTTGGGTCCTCATGTTTGCAAGGCAGGCAATGTACCAACCAAGTCGCCTCCCCAGCCTCCCTTACCTGCTTTCCATACTACTGAAGTTAACCAGGTCCTGAAGTCAGAACATGGACATGGTGCTTTGACCCTTTGTTTGAAAGGTTGGCAAAGAGCTGATTCTGTCTCAGAGGCCACATGTTACGTCATCTGATAATCAACTGACATTTCTGTCTAAAGGACCCCCTGAAGGCCCAAACCTGAGCACCAGCCCTGTGCTGCCATTGACTCTTTGTGCTGTGGCATCCAGTGTGATCTTGCTCTTGTAGTTTGGCATTCATCTTGATGAAAACCTAAGAAGTGAGTTTAAAAAGTGGTATCTTGGGGCTGACGAGATGGCTCGGCAGTTAAGAGTTTTTATAGCCTGCCGAAGGCGCAGGTTCAGTTCCCAGCATCGGCATGGTCGTTCTCGACCATTCCTAACTCCAGTGCCAGGGGCTCCACTGTTCTCTTCTGACCTGGTTCACATGACATACCTGCAGGCAAACATACACACATAAAATGAATAAACCAAATGAAAAAATTAAAAACAAAATTGACGTTTTTAATTCTTATAATTTCTGTCTTCAATGGAGTGTTTGTGTGTCTCTTGATGGTCCAAAGCTAGGCACATGGGCCTGAAATTTGTGTGCCCTGGTGAGCTAGAACAGTGGCCCTTCAGGTGTAACGTCCTCATTTGTGAGGGAGGACTATGACTCCGGCCCTGCTTTCCTCCCAGGAGCAGCATGGAGTGGCTTTGTCTCTAAGATGATGTCACGTTCCCTCGTGCAAATCACACAACTTTCTGCTAGGCAGGGGCAAGTGTTTTCACCTTTGCATTGCCATGTAGGTTACGAAGCAAGAAATTATAATGAAACCTTAGAAGTTCCGAATGTATCCATGGAAAGTATAGATTATTTAATTCTCGTCTGAGGCTAATGCTTAGAAAAGCTTGAGAAATAGTCTCTTCTTAGTCACCTGGATAATTTCAGATTGAATATATTAAAATTGTGTCTGTAGAAAATGGTGGGACTGGGAGAGCAAAGATGACATCAGCGTGGCAGTAGAATCACACAGAGACACACAGAGACATGCACACACATGGGGAAGGGGCACAGACACAGAGAGAGACATGCACACACATGGTGGGGAAGGGCACAGACACAGAGAGAGACATGCACACACATGGTGGGGAAGGGCACAGACACAGAGAGAGACATGCACACACACATGGGGAAGGGGCACAGACACAGAGAGAGACATGCACACACACGTGGGGAAGGGCACAGACACAGAGAGAGACATGCACACACACGTGGGGAAGGGCACAGACACAGAGAGAGACATGCACACACATGGGGAAGGGGCACAGACACAGAGAGAGACATGCACACACACGTGGGGAAGGGCACAGACACAGAGAGAGACATGCACACACGTGGGGAAGGGGCACAGACACAGAGAGAGACATGCACACACACGTGGGGAAGGGCACAGACACAGAGAGAGACATGCACACACACGTGGGAAGGGCACAGACACAGAGAGAGACATGCACACACACATGGGGAAGGGGCACAGACACAGAGAGAGACATGCACACACACGTGGGGAAGGGCACAGACACAGAGAGAGACATGCACACACACGTGGGGAAGGGCACAGACACAGAGAGAGACATGCACACACACACACATGGTGGGGAAGGGCACAGACACAGAGAGAGACATGCACACACACACACACATGGTGGGGAAGGGCACAGACACAGAGAGAGACATGCACACACACACACATGGTGTGGAAGGGCACAGACACAGAGAGAGACATGCATACACACGTGCGGAAGGGCACAGACACAGAGAGAGACATGCACACACATGTGGGGAAGGGCACAGACACAGTGAGAGACATGCACACACATGGGGAAGGGGCACAGACACAGAGAGAGACATGCACACACACGTGGGGAAGGGCACAGACACAGAGAGAGACATGCACACACACGTGGGGAAGGGCACAGACACAGAGAGAGACATGCACACACATGGGGAAGGGGCACAGACATAGAGAGAGACATGCACACACACGTGGGGAAGGGCACAGACACAGAGAGAGACATGCACACACATGGGGAAGGGCACAGACACAGAGAGAGACATGCACACACGTGGGGAAGGGGCACAGACACAGAGAGAGACATGCACACACATGGGGAAGGGCACAGACACAGAGAGAGACATGCACACACACTTGGTGGGGAAGGGCACAGACACAGAGAGAGACATGCACACACACACACATGGTGGGGAAGGGCACAGACACAGAGAGAGACATGCACACACATGGGGAAGGGGCACAGACACAGAGACACGCACACACATGGGGAAGGGCACAGACACAGAGAGAGACATGCACACACACGTGGGGAAGGGCACAGACACAGAGAGAGACATGCACACACATGGGGACGGGCACAGACACAGAGAGAGACATGCACACACACGTGGTGGGGAAGGGGCGCAGACACAGTGATTGGCTGAGAGTTCACAAGGACACTTCCTCTCAGGGCAGAGGACATGCCAAGCCAAAGCTGTCAGGCCTAAAATCGGAAAGCTGGCGTGTATGGCTGGACAGCTAACAAACAGCTAACAAATGACACCACCAAGTCAAGTGATCACAGAGGTGTCTCACTGAAAGAGAGACTCTGAGATTCCATTTCACCCTGGTCAGAACGCCTGCATCAAGAAGATGGACGGCAGAGTGTTAGAGAGAATTGGGGTGACAGTGTTCACTAGTGGTCAGAGCATGAACTGGCACAAACATGGAAATGGTGTGGAGGTTTCTCAGAGGGTTACAATTGAACCTCCAGCTATACTACTCCTTGACACTCCACATCTTACCACAGAGACATGTGCTCATCCATGTTTATTGCTGCTCTGCTCAAACCTAGACGTCCTTCATCAGATGGGTGGATATTGAAAATGTGATATCACACACACACAGGAATTTTATTTAGCTATCAAGAAAAATTAAACTTTTGGGAAAATGGATGGATCTGATGAAATACATTCTGTTAAGCCAGTTGGAACCCACTCGCACAAATGTTCTGTCATGTAGACCCTACTTTCAGTGTTTACATGTGTGTGCATGTATGTGGGTGTGAGCGGAGGCTCTGAGACCAGACAGGACCATCGGGGGGCAAATAGAACACAGCAAAGGCAAGAGAACGTGTGACATGGAAATCGATGGGAGGCCCCTGTGAGCGAAAGAGCAATAGGGAGGGCAGGGAGCCAGGGAGTCGAGGTCCATAGGAGAATCAGCAAAAACAAATCTTGCTTGAAATTACTATAGTGAAATCTAATCCTTTGTATGATAGTGAATAAATTAATCGTCCCGAAGTTTGGAAGAACATAGATTCTGACAGTGCTCCAGTCAACATAAATAGCTCATAGGCGTCTATACTGATCCTGTTGCTGCTGATTCAGATACTTACTGGAATGTGTTGAACGTGTCAGCCATGTTTTCTTTTAGAAAGGCTGGAGCGCTTCTGCCTTTCATTGGGTTATCCTTCCTCTTGCTCCGTCCACTTACTGACTTTCCCCACAAGGGCCTACCATGGGCAGCATTTCCAGCGACTGTAGGTGTGTTCATTGGAGACGTATCACCACAGAAGTTAGAGGGTGGGACGGATAGCTAGTTAACCAGAGATTTCTAAAGCTCACACCTGACACTACTCTCATTGTCTGCTCCCCGTCTTCATGCATTCTTCCACGCCATGGCGTGCCTTACTTGAGTGACTTGAGTGAATGGTTGGGCTGTGAAGGGACGGTTGCCCTTGGGAGAACATCATCACCTCGGGTCTGGAAGGAGGTGACTCAGGGCGGGGCTGCAGTGGACCACCTCGTTGTTCCCATGTATTTTTCAATCTCATCTGCCCATCATATTTGGTGTTCTTCGTCTTCTGTAACTACAAACCATTTTTACTCAGTTACCACTGTAACTGTATTTGTCAGACACAGATCTTCCCTGCTTTGTGTTTAGTTTTGATTCTCAATCACCTGGAGGAAAATTTTCATCACCCTGGTTGGATGCCACCGAGTTCTGGGCCTTGATGTTTCACCTTCCATCTGTCCCTTGCTGGGAAATGTGAAGGCTTCTTATTACCACGTGAAAAAAAATCATTAGGAAAGTACATCGAGCGCCAAAAGTTACGTCAGTATGTAAAAATCACATCAAACGGTCCAAAATGCTTTCAATTTTGAATTATTTATCGTTAGTAAAGTTTTAGATAATTTATTAAAGGTGGTGAAAGGTGATCACGTTGTACAAGTAAGTGGTTTCACTTAGTAAGTGGTCATTAAAGAAAACAGCAAAAGCTATTGACTGGAAAACAAAAGAACCTTTAATAGAAGTGTAGAGAAGTCATATTTATCCGGTGCTGGCGGGTTGTTCTCAGGTCTTTGGGGAAAGAGAACTTAGACGATGTGTGGACGCTGTTTTCATGACTGTAAAGTCCACTGAATTCCTTGAAGCGGGAAGCAGAGTGGCATCAGTTAATGCAAATAAACGACTCCAGGCACAAGAAACATAAAGGACATTTGCAGAGAGCCTGTACACTTTAGATTTCGGTATTTCATCCAGTCATGTTTAAAACATTTATTTCTATATCACCAAATACTGTCTGTTACAGAAAGGAGTCAAAAGCCCTGAGAGAAACAATTGGTTTTAGGTCAGAAGTAGGAAAGTTACCAGTTGAGCCTAGAATATTTTGTCACAACAGAAAATAAGGAAGGACTTTATCCAAAGAACTGAAAGGCCAACCCAAATAAGCATATACACAGGCCCATGCACACTCAAATGTATCTTTTATCAGTCAAGATTTAAATTGCAATAGACTAAAGCATAGCAAGTTTGCTAAAACTCTGTACTTCATGGTTATAGTTCATAAATAAAAATCATGTTGGCCAGAGAATATTCAGTGAAGAGTACAGAAGCGATCAGGACCTGCTCTGGGTTGTGTCCATGACCTGACCCCTGACCCCAGGCTCTCTCAGGATGGAATTCCTCCTTGTGGGATCATCACACATAATAAGAATGACCAGCAGACAATACGTTAGAAGTCACTAATGAACTGTTGGGTCTTGGCAAATATCTTCTGTCTAATAGCCTGACAAAAGGAGCCGGACAGCCTCTGATTCCTAGTGGAACTTCAGACGCTGTTCCCTCTAGAGCAAGGCTGATGAAACTTCCAACTCCAAACCCCCTTTCACTTGAGAAATTTTTACCTGAGCTCAGCTAGGTAGGTAAGTAAAATAGGTACGTGACTCAGACATTTATGACAGTAAATCATAAAAAAATTTAAAATAGTCCATTGATAAGCATGTGATTTTCACCACATGGTCTACAAATCGAGTTCCAGGCCAGCCAGAACTAGATAGTGAGACCCAGTCTCAAGAAATAGAAAAGACAGAAAAAAAAAAAAGATGAAAGCAAATTTGCATACTGGAGATAGATAGATGTGCTTGTTGGTCTTACTTAGCACAATACAATCCAGAAATGCATTGTCCTGATACTTACGTGCTAAGGACTGACAGCGGGAAAATATTAAAAGCCTTGTTTTCTGTAATGAAGCCAGAGTGTTTCTGTAAGAGCAGCAAGCTTTGTACGTACATCCAAAATGACGTCACTTAACAAAACACAGTAGTCTGAGATCCGAGCCAGGGTGTCTCAGGCAGCGCTTGCTGGCCTTTCGAGGTGTCATGGCGGGCAATCGGGAGTACGTGTGGTACGCGTTCAGTTCAGCATGAAGGCCGTAAAGACGACTCCTGAAGCAGCACGGCCAAGTGCTGCCGGGAGGGCTGTGGGTCCAGTACACATCCGATTATGAACTAAGTGTTGGCTGTTGCGTGTTCCGAAATTGTTTACTGTTGCCAGATTTTCACCACCTCCCTGTGCCCTTCTCCCTTCTACCATGGGGTATGTGTGTGTGGGGGGGGGGGGGTCAGGACCCACAGGAAGAAGCTTCGTTGTAAAGCTCCACCAGTAATGTCCTTCATGATTGCATGTCTCTTATATTTCTAAGGTATTTTTTTCTCTTGTGAGTAAATAAACTTATTTTCATTTGTTTTGTCCTAGTTGGGGAATGGCGGTCAACGTGTATTCTACCTCGATAACCCAGGAGACTATGAGCAGGCATGACATCATTGCGTGGGTTAACGACATCGTCTCTCTAAACTACACAAAGGTGGAGCAGCTCTGTTCAGGTAAGAGGCTGTCTTTAGTATGTACCCGATCTGTTCACTGGCAATCTGTTCAGGTAAGAGGCTGTCTTTAGTATGTACCCAATGTGCTCACTGGCAATCGAATGTGGCTTTTAGGAGCCACCCGTGACATATTTGGGGTGAGACAAAACCATACATATAAATATAGCTTTTACTTGGAAAACTTGGCTATACCTGAAGAAGAACATTGTGGGGGGAGGATGTCTGAGACCATCTAAGAGCACACAGCTGTCCAGATGTGTATGAGCTGCTTCTGGCTTGCTGCCGGCCACACCCCTCTGGAATGCTGGCTCCTAGCCTCCTTTCCATGGCCCTGTTGTCACCAAGCATGTGGCTTCAAACACAGTGGAGCTTGGGCTGGTGATGCAGGGCCTGAATCCCAGCTGCTCGGGACCCTACAAGCAGTTCAAGGCCAGTCTGGGTGACCTAGTGGGACCTTGTTCCAAAACAAAAAGCAGCTGGGGGTAGAGCTTAGAATGCTTGCCTGTAGGAACAAACAAACAAACAGCAACAAAACCCAGAGTGGATCTTTAGAGCTTCTAATCGCCCTTCTCAATTCGGTCACACACGTCTCTCTCCCCGGAGCCTCAGCCCTCAGCACCGCGGAACACTCTGAATGCTCCACAGCCTCCTTCCCTTTGGCAGCCTGGAGTTCTCCTCCTCTTTGTGTGTGTAGTAACATCCTGTTCACAGTTTCCTCTGCCTCGCCTCCTGTCAACTCTGGGAAGCAGTCCTGGCTCAGTAGTTTCCCGCCAACCCCGCCCCCGTCCGGGATCACACCTGTCAAGCTGTGTCTATGGACTCCCCAGTCCCTGGAGGCACCAGGGGAGTCTTAAGAATGGGCCTGCAGTTACTCTTTGTCTAATGCCCGCACCCTACTGTACCTGATACTGAGTAGTTCTCCGGGAATGCATATTGGATTAAACCTGTTTGGAAGGAAGAAGCAATTTTAAAAAAAAGTCTGAGTATGTTAAAGTAATGTGCCTTTAGCTTTGAGTGCAAATCAAAAGAAAGTATTGTCATTGGCAAGTTAAATACTCTTGTAAGCTAATAGAAAAAGAGACATCTTCTCTGCCTGTGGCCCTAACATGGACATGGTGTTAGGGAATATAGTATTATGAATTTGTTTCTGTAAAGGTGTTTAGATGCAGAGAGTTCTGTTTTTGCCTGCTTGTTGGTATCAGACTGTGAATTCTTTCCAGTAGTCATACGCAAAAAAAAAAAAAAATGATTTCATGAAGTACTATCAGAATTTGCAAAGTCCCCAGTAATAGATTAATGTTTCCTTTTTGCTTTGAGACACACCTCTGACTGGGGAACAAGTGTGAGTTCCTGTTGTGGAAAGACAGGCGGTGGTCTCTCCACAGCTTGCAGTGCTTGTGTGTGTGAGAAACCTCAAACCACTAACAGTCAAGTGCAGGCCTCCCAAACCTGTCCGGCACCAATTCCATCTTCTTAGTTTAATTTTGTCTTCAGCAAAATTTTGTCTTCCTGGCATTTGGCAGGAAGAAGTGGTCTTTCTATTTATTTATTTATGAATTCATTTCTCTGCTCTCGTTCTAGAAGACTCTGAAAGCAGGTAGGCCAGTGCCTCTCAGATGAGAACAAATCCAAGACTAATGACCTAAGTGATTTGTCCTCATCATGCTCAGGAATGCTCGGATTTATGGAGTATACTGTATCTCGGGTATTTATTTTGGTTCCTTGTAGCTTATTATGTGGTATTTGATTTTCGTACTGTGCCCTGGGAAGACACTCGAAGGTCACCTGCATGGGTTTCTGCAGACTATTTTCCACGCTGTCGTCCCCCCACCCCCACCCCTGGAAGACTTAAACTCCACACCTGGTGGTTCCCACTCTGCCCTCCTCCCCTCTGCCCATTTCCAGCTAATAGATCTCTCTCAAAGCCCACGCTAAAACAAACATCAATAAGAATGGATGGAATTCTAACTGTGCAGAAGTTCACTCAGATGTATAGACTGAGACTGGCTACATTTGGGGTGTGTGTGTGTGTGTGTGTGTGTGTGTGTGTGTCTCTAATATGGAAGCTCTTCCCATCCAAGTACTAACCAGGCTTGACCCTGCTTAGCTTCCGAGATCAGACGAGATCAGGCGCATTCAGGGTGGTATGGCCGTAGACAATTTGGAAGCTCTTTACAATAAAGTTTTAATTATTTTTTTAAAAAAATACAAGGCAAAGTAGAAAAAAAATGAACATCAACTTTTCTTCAGTTTCCAAAAAGCTGAAATAAAACTACGATGTATTTGCTTCTGAACGTTCTGCCTTTTCCTGACGTCTCTTTCTTCCCCATAGACATCTTTAAATGTTCTGTGAAGTAAGAGTACTGGGCTGGGGTGGTCATAGCTCAGTGGTAGGGCACTTTTCTCATGTGTGCGAGGCTCTGGGTTCAATGCCCAGCACCGTAATAAGAAAAGAAATAAGTAAATCACATGGAAATACCTTGTAATGCATTCAAAATAATGAAAATTATTCGCTCCTATTTCTTGTTATTGTTTCCCAAGGATGTAACTTTATGACCACTTTCTTTGAACATTAAATCTGGGTCACGGATCCGTATGCATATTCGGATTGCATTTATTTCTTGCAAAAAGCAATCTGTTTCAAGGAAAGCAGAGGGCTGTTCCATTTTCTACTGCTGGCTGTCTAAATCTGCTTTGAAATCTCGTCATGTTGATTTCCCCTTGTGGGATGGGAGGTTGGGCCACGAGCACATCACACTAGTTCAGCTCCGGAATAACTTTCTGTTTTCATTCAGTCTTGATAGAATGTATAGGGCTTTAAAGGGGGGGGGAATTTTGCTTGAATTCTAGTTCAGACCAGTTTAGTAGATGTTTTCAAAGGTACTGAAGATGGGAAAGGTCAGTATGGTGCTAAAAGTTCCTAAAAGCATCCTCCTCGACTTGAGATGACAGAAAAGAAGTGGGCAGTGTGCGGGGGGAGGGGGGACAAGGCAGAGGGTTGCCTCTCTTCCTCACCCTTCACCCTGCCCTGCCGCCCCATGCTTCCTCTAAAACTTAAACTTACGCCCCCCTCCCCGCCACACACCCTCATGGCTGTGTCTGGATCTTCTCTCCTAGGCTGGGTGTAACTGCAAAGCTAGCCTTCCCAGCTGGCCCTTTTCTGACGTCTGTGCATCCTCCCCCTCTGCTTCCCACCCCGTCACAGGACAGGAAGCCCTGGCAGCAGAGACCAGCAGGCCTTCCACAGTGCCGGGGACCACTGCCAGTGTCATCACTCAGCCCGTACTGGCCCCGTGGCCGGTGGAAGGCTTGCTTGTTTGCCTGAGCATCTGGGGATTGAAATAAAATGCCATCTAGATGAAAGCAGTTTTGAAATTTTAAAATATTTCTCTTGATTGACTTTTTGTAAAGGTAGAAAAATGATTAGGGTTTGATTCGAGTTCAATATGTGTTTCTCCAGATTGGTTCAAGCTTTGTGTTGGATCAGGTTTCTGGAATTTTTTTTTTCTTTTTTGTTTTTCTTATTCTGGGAAAGCTTCTGAATTTGGCTGTTGAAATTGTAGTTGTATTTACAAATATCAGTGTATGAGCCAGTAGAAGGGAATATGATTTGTAACCCGCACTGGGCTTCTCGCAGGTGTGGTCATCAGGCACGCTTGGAACGTGGAGGATGAGCCCTCTGGGCCTTACCCTGATTGGTAGTCATTCCTGTGCAAGGTAGCAGGTTCTTTGTGACCATTTTTGGCTACAGATCTGTGCTTGTTAAATAGGTTGGTTCCAGCCTAGCGCTGTGTCCCCTGGGCCTTCTCTCTTGTGTCAGCAGAGAAGCCGGGTTAGTGATGAAATCAGCTCAGAGGCTAAATTTAGTAGGGCTGATCTTACTGACTCTCTCTTATTGAAACCAAGTAAGGATATTCCGTCAGTGTCTGCAGGCCCAGGAGTTCACTTAGCTTTATAAAATCAGAGGTTTATTGTTTTCTCTAAGAAAGTGAGCCATTTCAGAATGACTGTGGTTAGCTATTGTGTGCTAATGGAATATTATCTATGCTTAGAGGCATCCTGTAGATTTTGTTTAGGCTAGATATTTTTTCTCTCTAATTTTATTTGACCAGATAATTTCAAAATTCATTTACTTGGTTTCAAGCATACCAAATAATTGGAGAAGAGAGGGGTAACACGTGATGGGCCATGTCTAGGTGTGGTTCAGCTGGAGGGTGAACCGCTGCAGTGGGTAACATATTCAAGTCTCCCCCGATTCACTGGCTAAATACAGCTTCTTCTTCTTCTTTTTTTTTTTTTGAGTAGAGAATATAGAAATATCAGAGGGGTTTTCCTCCCTTATAATTTTGTGTATTTCTATTATCTTGATACTTTGTTATTGAAGATAAACATAAATTGGTGAGATTGTGGGGTGTTTGTCTGGGTTCGTTTGGTTTGGGGTTTTTGCCCTGGAATTTTTGTGAGCGTGCTGGCCTGCCTGCCTTTGTAATGTCCAATGCCAGGGCACCGTGGAGTATACATTTACCTTGACTTACCAAACTGCTACCTGGGATTTATGATTTTTTTTTCCCACATTGGCATGCTTGATCCTGAAAACAGTTGCCACATCTCCTTGCTGTGCTCCTTCTGATTGTAGCTAAACAGCAAACATGTTTTGGGCCCTGAGATAAATAGGCCAAGACCATTCTCCCTGAGGGCTTCAGACTCTGTGTAGCCAACTCCTGCCCTGCACAAGATGAGACCTCAGTGGTAAGTGCCACTGAAGAGAAATGGAAATGTACCAGGGAGAGCGTAAAATAAAGGAGGTGAGGACATCCGACTCTTGGGGCATGGCAGGTGCTCCCGAGTGACAGAGTGGTGGATGGTCAAGAGGTACCCCAGAAAGGTTGTCCTTCTAGTCAGGTGGGATGCCCAGGGTATAGGATCCCATGTAGGATGCTGAGCTTCTTCAGTGCGCAGCTCCCCACAGCAGGGCAGCCTGTGCCCCTTCCTCCAGGAGGGCACATAGTCCCTTGGATTCATGCTCAGTCCTTGGATTCATGCAGTACAGAGTGTGTGAACACGGGTTTGAAGCCACTGTGCATGTATAAGATACCTCCGGGAACCAGAGACTGGCTAAATTCTCTGGGAGGAACCAAACAGTTCCCGAAAACTGGGCAGGTGTCACATGACTGTTCGCTTTGACACCCTGTATCCCATTTTCAGCCTCCACTGGAGTCCCTTCAGCGTGATGATAAACCCCATAAATAAAGACAAATGAAAACCAAGCAGCTAAGTGAAAACAGACGGCTTGAGATATAGTGTGTGTTTTATGGAAAGCTCCATATGTGTGTGTGGTGTGTACATAATTTTATATCATGAAAAGTCAAAGGACACACATTCACGTTGAACTTAATAACATCACACAGATAACAGGAATAAAGCAAAAATGATGACATGTTATTAGAAACTTAAACTAATAAATTGTGAATTCTTAATAAGATCACAAAAATAACTTGAGGAATTAATTCAAAGCAATGTCCGTAGCTGTGCTGTGTATTTTGATCTCAGTATTTTCTGTTACCTGGGGAAATTACTACGTGTGGTCGTTGTATATACGTGTGTCGGGATTCGGGTTGAATGTCTTGCAGATTCACAGCTGTCCTGTGTGCTGGGCTCCGCCTGTCCCTAAGCCACTCACTGTATGATTGTGCATAGAGACGAGGGGCGTGTGTGGGTTCAGGAGCTAACGGGAGCCCTGTATCAATGCCATTGACTTTCAGGCCTGAGGCTCTGACTCCAGGGCCCAGTGGGAAGCCTTGGTGGAGCCAAGTACCTGTGGGTTTTAAGACTTGCTGAGTACATAATCCATAGGGCCCCTCCCCTGTGACCTTGTCTGGTTTATAACATGCTTACTTTATTTGGTCGCATTTTGTTTGGAGACTGTTTTCCCATTTAGCTTAGACTGGCCTCAAAGTTTCAATTCCCCTGCCTCATCTTCCCAAGTGTGTCCTGGTGATCTAGTGGTTAGGGGTTAGTGATCTTCTGGATCCTTCGATTACAGTCATATACCACCACACATAACCCCAAATACTATTTTTGTCTTGTTTTGTTTTGTATTTTGGTTTGGGTTTTGACTTTTTTGTTTCTTTGTTTGGGATTTACTGGTGTTATTTTTGTGTTGATTTGTTGAGACAAGATCTCACTCAGTAAGCCAGGCTGGCCTTGAACTTTAGGTCCTCCCGTCTCTGCCTCCTAACTGTTGGAATTACAAGTGTGAGCCACCAAGCTTGACTTACAATGAAGACATTGCCTATTTTGAAATCATTCACCAGGATCTATTTAAAAAAAAAACAATATCTTTATAAGAAAAAAGTATATTCTACTATAGTGAGAGTTATTTTAGATTTTTAGAAAAATAAACGATCCAAGTTTTAGAGAAAGTACATATGTCAACTTTAAATAAATTAGAATTCACCATTGAAAACAAAGTTCTTTCCTGCCTCTTCCCTACCCCGTCCCCTCGTTAACTCATTTCTGCTTTGGTCATCTGACTGAGCCCCTGAAGTAAATGCTGGGCAGTCCTCACATTACTTGAGTCCCTTTTATTACTGGGATTGTGCTTAGATAACAAAGCGTATTGGGACGAACCTGGGACATGTCAATAAATCTGCTCACTATACAGCAGTATCCTGTCATGTAGTGCAGTGTGCATGGACGATTTGTGGTAGCTGCTCCCAAGTTCTCTGTGGCTGCTGGTGGCCTTCCATGCCAAGCGGGGTCTGCTGAACTATCTCCAGCCTTTAGGGCCCCTCTTGGGGAGCTGTGGGGAAAGGAGCAAACTTCTGCAGAAGGCTGCTAGGGACGCTGTTGGTGTGTGTGACTCCTGGTGAGCTGGACTGGGGAAGGACACTGTTGGTGTGTGTGACTCCTGGTGAGCTGGACTGGGGAAGGACACTGTTGGTGTGTGTGACTCCTGGTGAGCTGGACTGGGGAAGGACACTGTTGGTGTGTGTGACTCCTGATGAGCTGGACTGGGGAAGGACACTGTTGGTGTGACAGACTCCTGGTGAGCTGGACTGGAAGGAACGGCAGGAGTGAGGAGCCCTGACCTGAGAGCAGAGGACAGAATAGTTCTCACGTGAAGAAGGCTGACAAGGCGCCCAGTTTCAGGGACAGGAGGATCCCGTCACCAGAAGAGTCGCCTGCAAAGGTGTGCTCTGCCAAAGTGAACTGCAGGCTTGTGCCGGTTCGTGCACACCACTCCACTTGCATGTGCTCAAGCCTCTCCATGGAGTACCACACCTGGCCTCCCGTTGTCCCTGGAGCGATGTTGACAGTTTCAGGAGAAATTCTCTGAGAAAATGCTGTTCTTACCCTTAATTTAATGTGCTCTAAAAAACAGACGCATTCTGAAAATCAAGGCTTTAAAATGGCATCTATGGATGCTTAGAGCCAGAAGGCAGCATTGGTCCCAGAAGCCTTCCTTAGTAACCCACGCTGACGCTCACTGAGGCACTTCCAGCCTGCTGTTCACCTGTAACTGACACTTGCCCATACACACCCGTCAGTCTGTCCCCTGGCTTCAAATGGCCTTTGAGGGCTCCTGCATGCTCACTTCCTCCTTGCTCCTGACCTTGGGGACTGAAAAATAATGCTATGAGTTTGACTGACCCCATCTGCGGGGTGATGGCCTTTTTCTCCCTAGACGTTTGTCCTGACTCCCGTAGTATGTCTGTGTCCCTGTGTTTTTTTACACTTGGGGGGGGGGGGGGCTATGTTTCTGCTGGATTTTCTGTTATATTTTTCTGTTTTTCTGAATTTTGGATTGCAATATTTTTCTGGTCTTTCAGAACTCAGTTGCTTGGCCCTTTAAATGTGATAATTTTCGTTGGGAAGGATGTTTTAGGGGACTCGCTAAGTCGCCCTGGCTGTCCTGGAACTCATTAAGTAGACCAGGCTGGCCTTGAACTCACAGATTGGCCTGCTTCTGCCTCCGAGTGCTGGAGTTAAAGGTGAGTTCCACCTCACGTAGCAGTTCACTAGCTTTTCATTCACCAGTAAGCGAAGGGGCGTCCCCATGTGCCACCTAGATAGGCATTTGTTTAGAGGTGACCTGTCACCACAAAAGCTAGACATGTGGACACATACATCTTCAGAGTCTTGCCTCCACGCCAGGCTTATCTTCATTTTTGTCTGTCTCATAGTCCAAAAGCAAACAAACAAAAACAGGCAAATAGAACAAAACCTTGCCTGTGAAAGTATAGACGCAGTACTGGAAACAAGTGTATAAAAAGCCCTTCCTAATGCATGTGGGTGGGAAAACAGTACCCTGGTGTCATCGCTGTCTAGAACTTTCTGTCCTCATGACCCCAGTAAGAAAACTCAGTCTCGGGCTGGAGAGATGGCTCAGAGGTTAAGAGAACTGACTGTTGTTCCGGAGTTCCTGAGTTCAATTCCCAGCAACCACATGATGGCTCACAACCATCTGTAATAAGATCTTGTGCCCAGAACACTATATACATAATAAATAAAATTTAAAAAAAGAAAAAGAAAACTCAGTCTCTACCTTCCTAACTTGTTTTTTATTTGTGGTAAAAACTTGCTTTAAGTTCCCCCACCCCCAACTAGAAAGCTAAATTCTAGCTTTAGCTTTGGCCTCGGACTCAGACCTCTGCTTCCCGTTTCAGTACCGAGCTCCATGGAAGCCAGGGACGTTTGTCTGAGCCCCATTCCCATTCCCCTTTCTGGACTCGGCTGTGGAAGCCAAGTGTCACTGCATGAGGCAGGATATGTGGAGTAAAATCTTATCAGCATGTTGCCCGAACAAAAATCACGTGTTGGAAATAAATGGTGTGAAACTAAATACCTAGGACTGGCTCCATCCTCCGCAGGTCCAGATTCTGCTACTGTCTCAGGCCCACAGGCTTACTCTTCAGCTGCTATGTCCTTGTGCCTTCAACTGTCGGAATCTTCGTCTGTGTCGTTAGGCGAGCTTGAAGCCCTGTGTTTTTCCCTGAAACATTAAGACACGAGTTTAAACACAGGGGTTGTGGGGTAGTATGGCAGTTGGATAAACCATGACAGACAGACAGATGACACCAGGGCTAGAATCAGGATGTCTGGCATGGATGCTCCAACTTTCAGTGCACCGTTTTAATGGTGAGTCTCTGCGGAAGTTAGTTTTCCAAGTAACACTTACGTACACAACAGCCCTCGTCCATACCGTGAGTCTCCAGCCGCGGTGCGCTCTAGGTGTTTCTCTGCAGTTTACCTTTTAGTGAAAATATTTATCCTACATCCCAGACAAGGACTGCTTGGAGTTTGATTTCGACTGCTCTGAACTTTCCATTTGGGAGACAGAGGAGGCGTTCTGTCTTCTGTAACCTAGGCAGCACTTTAAGCCACTGAGAACTCTCACTGACGGTCACGTGTCATCAGCTTCACTATTGCCCGGCTAGTGGGCATGCATGTATGTATGTGTTTGTATGGAAGTGTGCAAGCCCACAGAGGGATACACATTCCTGTGTATGTGCAGGTCAAAGGTCAGCAGTGAAGGTCTTCCTCTATTTGTTCCTGATAGTTTTTGAGGCAGGGTCTCTCAGGCTGGCTAGTCAATGAGCTCCATCCACTTTCCTTTTTGAGATAGGGTCTCTCTCTGGGGCTGGAACTCACCAGTTCAACTAGGCTGGCCAGTGAGACCCAGGGATCTGCCTGTCGCTGCCTTCCCAGCACTGGGATTACAATCTCATGCCTCAGAACGGGCTTTTATGTGGGCTCTAGGGATTAAACTCCGGGTCTCGTGATGTGATTACCCCTTCCCTGGCTTCACCGCTGAGCTCTTAAGCGTTGGGTTTGTGCATATGGAGGGTTTCTGCTGACCTGCTGGAAATAGAACCCTATATTTTGCAGTATCACTTTCTGTTTTAGTGAGCCTTGGTTTCCCACAGGGACACTTCCTCCACTAGGAGGTTTGGGCTCCGGTGGCAGATGCAATCCTGCAGGAGCATCAGTTCCGAGAGTGGCCAGGCAGACACATGGGATAGCAGGCTTCTGTGAGTGTAGTGTACAGACAGTCTCAGAATCCACCGTGCTTTATCATGAGAGCTATCCAGTTGTCAATATGCAGCTTTTGAGATGGCGGGAAACAGTTATATTGTTAAGTATGAGAATGTCAGAAGCTCAAAGAGGGGTGTGTGAAAAGAAGTCACCAGCGATGAGAGGAGCCAGTGTCCCTGGGAGCAGCACACAGGGCCTCTCTGACTTAAACTACAACAAAAGATGAGAGGCCAGAAGGAACAGTGTTGTTGGAAAGTGTCTGAGACTTGGGAAGGTGAAGCTTCACTGTCTTCTCCTCAGCAGAAACTACAAGTAGCCTTTTAAAGAGAAGTTAACGACAGCCTGGGAATTAGATAATCATCTAATATTAGAGCTGAGGGCTTTCTTCAACCCTGACGTTTTGCAGATAAGAATATGGTTGGCTCTAAAGTGTATGATGACATACCTCGACCTATTCAGGATGGTGAAGGCTTCGGAGCCAGGGCCCAGCACTCCACTTCTCCTCCTCCCTTGCCTGCATCCTTGCGGGTAGAAGCTTAAGAAGCTGTGTGGTTGTTTTAAGAATCCCTTTACCTGTTAAGATTCCTCTAATGGCAGATAGGATCACATCGGTCTGTTCATTTAATGACGGATCGTGTTGCGTTTGGGCAAATACGCTGTGAAGTTTGATCTCAGCAGTGGAGTGAGGGGAAGAGAAGAGCTGTGAGAACAATAGGAATAAATAAAGACGAGATGTTTATTTTATCTTCTATACACACTGTATGTGCTTACGATGGAATGCTTATGAGTCTATAACATGGAAGTAGATTTACAGTGTGTCCAGGCTAATTTCCTGCTGTACAATAAGCAGATGCTTCAGTTTGCTTCCTATTGCTGTGATAAAAACCACGCTCAAGAGCAACTTGGAGAGGAGGGTTTATTGGGCTCACATTTTCTTGTCACAGTCCGTCACTGAGGGAAGCCAGGGCAGGGAGTCAAGCAGGAACCTGGAAATGGGGACAGAACAAGAGACCACAGAGGAAGGCTGCTTACTGGTTTGCTCCCTCTGGCATGGTTGGTTTGCTTTCTTAGACACCCAGGACCAACCTGGCAAGAGAAGTACCACCCAAAGTGGGCCAGGCCCTGTCACCTCAATCATCAGTTAAGAAAAGCCCCTGCAGCCTTGCCTACTGCAATCTTACACAGGCATCTTCTCCATGGAGAGTCCCTCTTCTCAGACGGTTCCAGCCTGTGTCGAGTTGACAGGAAAGTAACCAGCACAGGTGGTATAACTGATGTTCCCAACACCAGCTTGAAGGATGCTGGATGTTGACGTACACGCCCCTATAATCTCAGCGGGGAGGCCGAGGCAAGTGGATTGGTGTTTGTGCCAGCCAGGCCTATGTGGTAGGACCTTGTCTTAAAGAAAAGAAGTCTGTGTATTCTCTTGTATTCCCTTGTAATCCCTCTAAGAATCGCAATTTACAAGATTTACGAATTCTTTGAACCTTTGAGTTTTTGCTTGAAAGTGATATATATATATATGTTTATACACATATACACGCACACACATACATGCACACACACAGATACACACATACATACACACAGACACACATATACACACACACATACACAGATACACAGACACACACATGAATGAATGAATGAATGAATGAATGAATGAATGAATCTTAAACAAAAATCCTACAGTTCAGGTCAGTGTTTAAATTTCACTTTGCTGTTGATAGCTGATCATGCCCTGAGCTTGATCCCAAGTTGATAAGATGGCATAACCATAAAGACAGCATGTCATAAGGGTTCTGTGAGGTCTTAGGGTGATGAACATCCATGTGCAGCCACTCACAGATTTTATATAAATATGCATGTTGTATCTTATATTTCTGGTGTAGTCTGTTCCATAGCTGTGCTGTTAAATGCTGTTTTCTCTTGCCTGAAATTTTCCATCTAAAAATGCCCGTTTGCTGTGACACGTGTTCTGTTCTTGAAGTCCAGGATCTGGTGACCTGATGGGTTCTGGGGTGACACCTATTCTCTCCTCTCTGTGGACTGATGGGTTCTGGGGGTGACACCTATACCCAGCCTCTCTGTAGACTGATGGGTTCTGGAGTGACACCTATACTCAGCCTCTCTGTGGACGTGGCACCCTCCCGTTTGATTGCTCTGATTCATCTTGTATTTACATTTTCTGAAGGCTTGGTCTCTTGCAGAGGAGAACTTGCATGAGAGGATGCGGGTCGTTGCAGGAGTCACTCAGAGAGAAAGCGGGCTGAACTGTGACCCAGAGCTCAAGTTCCCATCAAATTGCCATTTGATAGGAACCTTGTTTGGGTTATGCCATGGTGAAGTTCCTGTCCCTGTGATGTTCTTGATGGCCTCAGCTGCCCTCAAGATATCCTTTTCATGAAGTATTAGCAGCGTGCCCCTTAAAAGGTGCAGGGAACCAGGACCTGAAAGTGACCGAGGGCACGCACCCAGCTGTGACAGCAGAATGATGTCTGCACAGCTCCCATGCCAGCTCAGGGTCTCCTCTAGCTCTGGAAAAGCTGATACGTGTCATGGCAATGAAGTGTCCGCGTAGACGTCCTCGCTGAAGGTGCTCAGGTGTCACTTATGTTCCTTCTACATCAGTTCCCACAGAGCATTTGCCCTTCCGTTCCGATGTCCAGATGGTTCTGAGACGCAAAGGAAGGCGTGAAAAGCTCGGGCCGCACAGGCAGTAAATTACTCAGTTAGGATTCCAACCACACCGCCTATTTTTAGCCTCAGCCTCGAGCTTTTCAGAAATATGAAATGCTTCTCAACTTATCTTTCCAGGGTAGAGGAACCTTGGTCAGAAGGTAGTAAGTACACAACGCCTCAGACAGCTCGCTTGTAAATATGTACATCCAATCCTAAGTGTTAGTGAATATAAGCCAGGCTGCAGGGAAGGCTCAGCAAGCGGGAATTATTCCGGAAATGCAAAGAATCCAGGACTAGAAAAAAAAATCAATGGATATGATTGGTCATAGCAAATTAAGAGGAAAAGATTTTTATCTCTGTAAAAATAGTAGTTAATAAAATTCAGTGGAATTTAATTACTAGGAAAATTTAAGAGTATTTCCTTAGTATTAAACATCTGTGGCCAGTAGCAGTCTTGAGGGAAGAACACAATATATATATTTAATAGTGGTTTATTTGAGACAGTTTCTATGTGTAGTGCTGGCTGTTCTGGAACTCAGTCTGTAGACCAGGCTGGCCTCAGCTCAGAGTCCTGGGATTAAAGGTGTGCACCACCATTACCTGGGTAAAACAGTGTATTCTGTTCCTCACCGGAAGTGTATAAAGGTTCTCTTCCGGGCACCCTCATCTACATTTGTTAGGATTTGTTCACTTAATGGTTACATTCTGACTGAGATGAGGTGGAATCTCAGTGTGGCTTAATCTGCACTTCTCTGATAACTATTGAAATTGAGCATCTTCTTCATACATTCATTGACCATTTGTGCTTTGTGAGAACCGGCGGCTTATTTCACTAGTCCATTAATTGATTGGGCTGCTCATTCAGCACCACAGAACATCCCCTACACACTGAAGAAAAAATTAACACATCCAAGAGGTTACAGCAAAAAGCAGACCATGTGAAAAGAGTAGCTAAGCAAACGAGGAATGTCGAAGCACCAATCATACGGCAGGAATTACACACACCTTTCAAAGGTGGCTGGATGCCGAAGGTCTCACCTCTCCAGTTGGCATACAGACTAGCAGACGACTAAGAACAGGATCCATCTATTCCTCCAAGAAATGCACCCCACCATCACAGATAAACAACTTCGAGATGGGAGTGACCAAGGACATAAAGGGAGTTGCAGCTAGAAAGCAAATGGGCATCAATGAATGTCCCCAGGTGGATCTCCACCACCATGGTGCAATCAACCGTTTCTTAACCGTGACAATAAAAGCACAAGCAATTTAAGGTTAAATGGAATGAGTTCAAAGTTTAAAGCATACACTCTGGCGATAGGAGAGCAGGCAGTGTGTGCCCATCACACGCCTTGATAAGAGAACTAAGTCTAGAGCGTAGAATTCCCACAGCTAAGCAGACGAGTAGCTCAGCTAAAAACAGGCAAAGGATCTGCAAAGATTCCTCCAAAGACAGTATACAACTGGCCCACGAGCATTTTAGGAAGCTATTCAGTGCCATTAGTGATTAGCAAAATCCACCGAAACCCGCATGAGGCACCATGCACCCGCTAGGACAGCTAGTGGACTATGGACAGACAATAGCAAGTGTGGGGTTGAAGCCCATTGCTGGTGGGAAAATAAGATGGTGCCTGCTTTGGAAAACAGATGGGCAATTCTTCAAGATGTTTATCACAGAGACCCCACGTGACTCAGCACAGATTCCACCTTACGGCCAATGAAAACATATGTCCCTCAAGAACTTACAAATGTTCTTAGCAGCTTTACCCAGTAGTCTCCAAATGGCCCAGATGCCCACTGACTGATGGAAGGATTGATAAAATATGGTGTGTTTGTATAATGAAATATTATCTTAAAAAGGATTAGACTTCCAGTGAACCTCGAAGCTCAATGGTCAAAACGAATGATCCCTTTATGTGAAATCTGGGGAGATGCAGATGGACGGAAAGTTAGAAGAGTAACAGTTGCTGGGGTGGAGGGAACGGGAAGCGCAGAGTGGCTGCCCGTGGCTGTGAAATCTGTGTGTGGTGATAAAAATCTTCTGGAATTAGATACCTGCTATTGGATTTACAGTCCTGTGAATGTGTTGTAACCCACTGACTGAATCACAGGCTTTCAAAGGCTGCATATATGAATTGTATCTGAATGTTTCTAATGGGCTATTTTCTGTGTGCTTTTTAAAATGAATACTTTATTTCTTTTAATTTTGAGAGAAAGGAAGTTGTTTGGTTAGTTTCAGTTTTTCAAGACAGGGTTCTTCTGTGTAGATCAGGCTATTCTGGAACTTTCTCTGTAGACCAGGATGACCTCAAACTCAGATCCACCTACCTCTGTCTCCCGAGAGCTAGACTAAGGGTATGTACCACCATGACTTGGCAAAAGAGGAGAAGCTGTAAAACACAAGATCTATTAATATAGAACATAGAGTTTATGTAATTTAGAAGATAGGGCAACCACACAGTTCACGGCCAAAATGACATATTTATTAATATGATAATTTAAGTGAGTATGGATACATATAAAGAAAATATAGATATGTTAATACCCTCTTTGTTTTTAGTTTTTAAACAAAATTATAATAGTAACAGCAGTAAGACTTCCAACTGTATACCCAGATATCTTGTATCTTGCATATTATGACAATTAAAAATGACTTTCCTAGATGAAAAGAGAGAGAGAAGGAGCCTTCAGCACATGCATTGGGAAAGTAAATCTGGTAAAGACAGAGTCCATTCGGTGGTGTCAGAACCTGGCTAACTTCATCGGTTGTCAGTTTGGGGTGAACATTACAGAAAGTACTCTTAGCAAGCTTATGAAGGAAAGAATTTCTAGGAAAGATGGGTCACTCAGCATCCATGGAAAGCCAAGGTTAGAAGTGAAGGAACCTCCCTGTGCTGGGGAAAGGGGATAGTTAGACTAGGATGCTCCATTCTGTCATTTCACAGTGTCTAGACATGCTACTACCACGACAAACTCTCTATCTCTGTATTTCTCTCATTCCCTCCATTTGATGGAGGCAGGACTTTCCATAGCAGAGCTCAGGTCATGTGGAGGTAGGAAAAGGAGACCCACGTACATTCAACTATTGGGGTACGAGGTGGGGTCCTGAAGCGTCTCTCTAGGTAAGGAAGTGCCAAATGAGAGGAGTCAAAAGTGACAGCTTCCCACTAACATTTGGAATGACTAAAATTAGAACCATACTTTCTATCACAAACCAAAATAAATTCCACATGGATCCAGAACTTGAATGTAAAACTGGAGATCATAAAAGCACTTACAGAAACTGTGCATGCATATTTATGGGATCTTGGTTGAGGGAACTTGCTAAGCATGATGTAAATACCAGAGTGCCATTAAAACACTGATAGAGAATATCAGATGACCCAAAGGACCCAAGGTGTGGCAGATTGCTTGCATAGCGTGTACAAGGCCCTGGTTTGATTCCCAGCACCACAGAAACAAGTGTAAATAAATACAGAAATAATTGCATTTAAAAACTATTTGTTGCATTTTAGTAAAAATAAATGAATAAATGTATAACCCCACCCCTTAAGAGATCAGAATGGCGAATGCCACAATACAAGCAGGGGTTAGCTAGCCTTGGGTGACAGGTGTTAAAGATGGGTTTTCAGCTTTTCTCACTGTGTGCTTCCCCCCCACACACAAAAGTGTTATTTATTTTTAAATTTGGAAAGTGGAGCACTTGGATGTTTAGTTCATGAGACTATGTAGCATCCGGGTCTTCAGAGGCAAATTTAATGCTAAACTCTAGAAAAATGCGGCTAGCTTTACAGAGAGCGGGTCACGGCAGAGCTTCCACACCTGTGTGATTATGTTGCAGGGGTTGGAGTTTGCTCCATCTGGTGACACTTTTAAAAGGACTGGATAATTGAATGTGTCTTCCCCTCCCCACCACACACACGCACAGAATCCTTACCTCCACAGTGTTTTGGCTTTGGGTTTGCTATGCCTTGTCTTATTTTTAAGAGAAGCCATCTGCTTAGGAAGAAACTCTTAATTCACAGTTTTGACATCTAAGGGAAAGCCAGATGCCCGTTGCATTTTTCATTGCCTTACCTACAAAGAATGAGTTAGCACAGCATTTCCGGTTCCGCAACCTTTCAGTCCCCAGTCTTTTGTCCCCTCTTCTCTGGGACTCCATCTCAGTAGAGGGTTTAGCATAAATTTAGCATAAATCTAGTGTCCTAGCCAAAGGGGAGGCTGTCACTTGAAAGACAAGGCCTCCCAGAAGCCTCCATGATAAATGATGAGGGAGGCTCTTCATGGTCCAGAAAGACTAATCAATAGCCCGTCATGGAAACAGAGCAAGCTATCTGGAGACAGCAAAGAAAGAAAAGTTTTTAAGTGTCATGCCCCTTGTCCCTGCTCTTGGCACTCGGCTCCTCTTCTTCCGAGACAGGACTCACTATGACAGTTTCTCATATTAAGCGCCCTTAGTCTTTACCTTTAAGGGCCAAGGAAATGCCATCTTGCTAGGGTTTTTCTAGCTGAGATCAGCATGTTTCAGTAGTTCTTCCTTCATGTTTAAAAGTAAACACCTCTAAGACCATCTCCTGTTCAAGGGGGTCCTAGCGAACATTTCTGTGTACTTTTCTCTGTTGTAAACAGCGTGACTCTGGACGCCTGTGTATCTCAGGTGATCCCTGACTTCCTCTTTATGCTAATGAGGGAAGCCTGGTGCTCTTGGGCTGAAAAGATCATCAAGCAGCTGCTTCTGGTCTTAGATGGCTTAGTGATAACTGTTTCCAGCCCCGTCGCTTCCCAAGATGGCTGTAAAACAGCATGGATTTATGTCTTTGGGCCACACATCCCCTGAGAACCTGTGTACCTCTCTCATGGTTATATGCCCTGTGCTTTTTCTTAAGTTGATTTTGATGACAGGGAGCAGGACACTAGCTAGATAGAAGGGCAAGGTTGTGTCTCTTTCCTCTGATAGAAGCAGCAAGAGTCTTACCATGGATTCTCCGGCATCGGTGGAGGAATCCACAGTTGGTGCTGAGAACTGAATGCATAGTGACCCTGGCAGGTGATGCACTGTTGTGGTGGGCTCTCTTCCCCCTGGTACCCAGCCCCTGTTGCTGAGGAGGTGTAAGTGCAATGATAAAAGGGACATGTGTGCAGGAGGCACTGCTGTGTATCATGGTGCCAGTCATGACCTCCATCACATCCGGGGTACAGCTAGACTCATCGCTGCCTCTCATCTTTTTGCAGGAGCCGCCTATTGCCAGTTCATGGACATGCTCTTCCCAGGCTGTATCAGTCTGAAGAAAGTAAAATTCCAAGCAAAGTTGGAGCATGAGTATATCCACAATTTTAAACTTCTGCAGGCATCGTTTAAGCGGATGAATGTTGATAAGGTAAGAAGCCTGCTAGTACCTCCCTCAAATGTATTCTTTTCAAAATCGCTTTCAGCATTTTATTGTTTTTAAATTGTGTGTATGTAGGTTTGTACATGTAAGCGTAGTGTCTGCAGAGGCCGTAAGAGGGCATAGGATTCCCCAAGAGTCAGAGTTACCTGTGACCGAGAGCTACCCAATGTGGGTCCTGGAAATTGAACTCCAGTCCTCTGGAAGAGAACTGCCTGTATCTTAGCCAGCACCCTGTAGTAGTAATCAAAACTGAAAAAGTCTGAGAACATATCTATGAGGTATATACTCAGATATCTCACCATGTGGGGTCTGTCCATACAGAAACAGCAGCCCTGAGTTTCCCCATTCCTGTGAGGTTTTAGTTTTAAGAAATCCTTAACCCAGCAGCCATTAGACAGAAACCTCTTAGCAAGAGTCCTGAATGTTATAATAGTGGGTCATCAGCTTCTCTGGGTTGCAAATGAGACACTTTCTGTTTACCAGAGGCCTCGGGGTTCTGTGGATGTTTTGTTCCTTCGGGAAAAACAACTTGTTAACAGGGAAACCACTCTGGGCTTGACTGGCCGGTCCGGGTCATTTTCTGGGTGTCTAAGCTGGCTCCTCCTTCCTCATGGTTAGGACACGCTAGTGAGCAGGTGTCTGTAACAGTGTCCAGCGTAGCACTCCTCTCAGATCCCAACATCCGTGAATGTTGCTTTTCTCCTTTGAAGTATAATTTTGCCCCAGGTGACACAAATGGAAGTCTCGGTCCTCACGTCCTGTTCCTCCCAATAAGGGACTGAGGGGCTAAGACCCGCTGGTCTCTCAGGGAGAGCCGGGTGCTAGTCAAATGTTTGCTAGTAATATGTCTTCCTTATTTAGGGTATTTCTCTTACTGGCCATGCCTCCTAGAATGAATAAGCATGACAAGACATGAATCTCAAACAAGGGGGAAAGAGATAAACCAGCAGAGGAGAAACATAACTCTTAAAAAAAAAACAGTATTGATAAAAAGAATAAAAAGCCTACAGGATAGAAAACAGACACTAGGTTGTGAGATAAAGGTTAAAGTTTAATAATCTAGCATGGTTCATCACTTTCCTAGGTAAGGAGCATTCTCACCACGATGTTGATTAAACCTGGCTTCTTCTCTTCTAGGAATGCTTGTTTTAAATTGTACAGCCTGAACCAGGTGTAGCGGTTAGTCCCAGCTTCTCCTAAGGCTAAGGCAAAAGGATTGCTCAAGCCTAACTGTTTGAGAACATCCCGGACATCACAAGACCCCTTCTCAAATCAGATTATCTGTTTCTCTGAAAGATCCTAATTTTTATTCCTTCTGCTGAGGCTAATCTCCAAGTAGCTCCTTCCCCCACACACCCAGTTGTGCGGGCTCTCCTTACTTTTAAATTCGCACTTGTACATTAGAGAGAAGAAACACCCATCCGTGGGTTTCTGGCTGGAACTTGCTGTAATCAAATCAGAAAGCTTTGTGCATCTTTCTATAAGTGAACACACAGAAAATGGCCGAGCTAAGAATATTGACAAACAAGTTTGCAATGGCAAGAGACTGGCCTTGGCCTCGCCAGCCTGTCAGCCCCAGAAGCATCAGGACCCTGTGACTGCCCAAGTCCCTAGAGAGACGCCCTGTCGTGCACCCCTCATGTCTGTCATACCTAGTGCTTTAGAGGGCCCACTTGAAGCTTCTGTCCCTGAAACCAGGAGAAGTCAACAGAAGTCAGAGCTGCTATGCCACTGCCATGTAAAAGCCTCACACGTAGGCAGCGGACACATTGCTTCAGTTGTCCGTGAAGGACCCTGTACTCCACATCCCTTACCAGTTCAGTCTCTCCAAAAGCCAACAGTAACACTCAGCAGACGTCAGCTGTGATAAAATATCCATGGTAGTGCAAACAGGGCAGGGAGTCTCTCCCTGAGAGTTCAAGGGAAGCGAGAGGAGGGAGGGCATGGCAGCACCCGAGCCTCCAGGACCAGCAGCAGCTTGATGAACAATGTCCTTCCAGAAACTTCTATTTCCTTTATTCTGTATCTTGTATCAGTTTCTGTTGCAGCTGACTTAAATGTTTTTGGAAAATGTATCACTGATGACTTAGCTGAGTGTGTAGCCTAAGGCGCTTCCCTCACTTTTTCTTCCAAGTTATGGTTGATACACAAGGGCTTTCTGTTCTTTTTTTTTTTCCTCAATTGTTTCTCCTGAGGTTATACTATAATTTTATCATTTCCCTTCCCTTCCCTCCAGTCCCTCCTATACTCACCCCTCTTTGAGATCTTTCAAATTCATGGCCTCTTTTTTTATTCATCGCTGTTCATGTGCCAGAAAAGTCCCATGCAAGTTCCAAGGGAGGGAGACAACCAACAGCAGCGTGATAACCCCAAGAGCACACCAGTGGTGCGGATACTTTTAACAGTAGGAAAAGCATGCCTGGTGCAGGAAACCTAGCCACCTGCTCAGAGCTAGGGAAGTCAGTGATTGTGGAAGAGAGCCCTAGCCGCCATTTTCTGTTCTTTCTAAAGTGGCCCTCTTGGCTTCTATGACATCAGTGGCCTATGGTTTCCAAGGTGGTAGAGCCTTGCTGCAGGGTTGGTGTCTTCTGTTTCCGTTCATGTTGTCATGCTATGGAGCTGCGTTTCCTGCACACTGGGCTTCTGTCTGAATCACTCACACCACACGCCTGCATTCTGACTCACAACTTAGTTCTGCCACTCTCATAGTTCCCAATCAGTTGTCACCCAGTGATGGAAGAAGTAAAGTCTACTCATTGTGCTGTGTGGGGAGAATGCTGGGAGAATTCCATTTTCCTTAATAAAAACAATAGTGGTGCACTGAATAAGTTAAGCAATCAAGTCTGCGCGCGCACACACACACACACACACACACACACACACCTCGCTTTGTCTTAATCCCAGAGGTTCCTGCGAGAGTCGGCAGGGAATCCTGGCTGACTCTGTGCTGGAAGGTTACACTGAAAAGCTGATACTATGCATGCACCTTCTTTGTGTGCTCCCACGACCCCCTTATTGAGCCTCTTCTTCTCTGTCTCTGCACTCCCCTGAGCCTTAGCTCCTGCCCTATGTTAGTTGGGATGCTTGTTCCTCTACATTTCAGTGAGCTCTGTTCCACATGACCCATCAACTCAGTACCTGTTTTCCCTGACCTGCCCCTGGTTCCTGTGTTCTGTTAGCTCTAATCCTAACAAGAATTTATGTCACTATGACTCGGCCAGGGTTTTACAGAGAAGTAGGAAAGCGCTTCAGGTTTGAGACAGCACAACATCCCAGGCCTGTAGATTCTGTGGGGAGACTGCTAAACTATAAATGTCCTCCACACGAGAGAAGTCACCTGTTTTGTATGTTGGCTTTTCTGAGATGAGGCCTCGCTGTCTAGCCCAGTTCCATCTGAGACTCACAATCCTGCCTGTCTCTCAAGGACTGGGATTACAGGCTGTGCTACCACCAGACCTGGCAGGTTGCCCCCTCTCGACGCCTAAGGATATTCCTTTTTTAGTTATTCAGGAAGAATTAAATTTTCCAATACAAGCAACTCTGTTGGATTTTTTTTGAAATAGTTAAAATTGTGTCAATTCTAGAATATTGCTGAGAAGACAGGTAGAGAGAAACAGTGGTCAGGAAGTGCAGGCAATGGGCCAAAGAGACAGCTCAGTGGTTAAGAGCACCTGCTACTCCTACCAAGGACTCTGGTTCGGTTTTCATCCCCAGCACCTGGTGGCTCACAGCCATCGGTGACTTCAGTTGCAGGGGATCCTGTGACCTCTTCTGGCCTCAGCAGGCTCTCTACACACATGGTGCACAGACAGACAAGCAAGCAAACACACACGAACATAAATGTACATAAATAAGAAATCTTAAATTTTGTTCACAAAAGAATTGCAAACAATTCTTAGGGTATAATTGCACAACACTCTACAGAAACCTGAGATTCGTGACTTACATAGTGTCCTGACGTTGCAGGTAATTCCAGTGGAGAAGCTGGTGAAAGGGCGTTTCCAAGACAACCTGGATTTTATTCAGTGGTTTAAGAAATTCTACGATGCTAACTATGATGGGAAGGAGTATGATCCTGTCGAGGCGCGACAAGGGCAAGATGCAATTCCTCCCCCTGACCCTGGCGAACAGATCTTCAACCTGCCCAAGAAGTCTCACCACGCAAACTCCCCCACAGCAGGTAGGTCATTCTCCTCGGAGCGCGCGGCTCCGACTCTGCCATGCTTCAGCCTGTACCTGTCTACAACTGTCAGTATTTTCCTACATTTGATTGGTGTTCAGTGTTGTCTGGGTCCATGCTGATCTTTCTGTGACCCATATGTCACGAGTCTGACGATCTTGATTTCAGGTATTAAAAAGACAGAGGCGCATATGCTGTGTCTCTGGCTGTTAAGATAATACCCTGGGGATAGATTTCGTTTTCTCTCTACTTTTTCTAAAAAAAATTTAAGTAATCTATTTAGATTTTGATTAAAATATTTTTACTGCTTAATCGCTGGCAAGGCAGACCATAATATGCACTGACATGTACTGTTAAGCGCGGATCATTTTCTATAGGCACTCAAAGGAAATTAGTGGTCACTTTTGTGTGTTAATGTGGAGCCTTCGTTTATTATGCATCCGTGTCCTAAAAAGGAAAATAATTGCAGATACATACCTAGAACTTTAGGAGTTTTCTTTTTGACTTTTTTGTGGATTAAAAAAAAATTCTCTAAAATATCTTAGAAATATCCTTGCCATAAACAGCCAACTTTACTAGATAAAGTGCGCGCTTGGGAAATGGGGTCCTGGTTATAACTGCCAGCTGTCTGCTAGACCGTTGACAGGGATGTTCTCAGAAACCTTTTTCCATGCCAGATGCAGAGCCCGTTGTTCAGCTATTACAATGCAGATTCTTTTTTATTCCTGCCCACCGTACTCCAGGCAGCATGGACTAGGCATGAGCGCTACAGCTGTAGGTAGCTTTAGCCTTGCTTTTCCTCGCTACATAGAAACCTTTTCCATCTTTTCTGCCTGAATTCATGAATATACCCCGGACAATCTGTATCCCTTGGAAATCTGACTTCTTCAAACAATTTTTGAAATATTTGTTTAAAAAAAAAAAGAAAATCGGACGGGCACTGGTAGCACACGTCTTTAATACCAGCACTCAGGAGACAGAGGTAGGGATCTCTGTGAGTTCAAGGATAGCCTGTTCTATAGAGTGAGTTCCAGGGTAGGCTCCAAAGCTACACAGAGAAACCCTGTCTTGGAAAACCCAAATAAATAAATAAATAAAGTTGGAGATAACAAAGATCAGTGTGTATACTTCCTGTCTTGTGATGAGCTCTTCCTCGCGTGGAATAACACAATGGAAGGAAGAATGCATGCCTCTAGGAGGTATTTAGGAAGTAACAGGATTGGGTTTTGTTAAAGGGTAGATCCTGGAGTGAGCAAATGAGCTGCCAAGTGTGACTTTTTGGTGTGTTTCCCACACTTGGAAGGGTGAGGATGTCATTCAGGAAGTACTGAGAGAGCTGGATCTGACAAGAAATTGTATTTAACATACCGAGTTTCGGGTTTCTTTGTAACCTCCAAAAGATGATCTAAATAACGTGTGTGTGTGTGTGTGTGTGTGTGTGTGTTCCCATTCCTTGAAGCTGGAAGTAAATACAGAATAATAGAGGAGAGAGTGCCTTTAGGAATTCCTAACAGTTGCCAGTGAGTAGAGGAGACACTGCCCTGGAATGCATAGAAGATGCCAAAAAGATTGGAAGACGCTAAGGGGTGGTTTTCAGGGAAGCAGAGGAAGGAGGCAGAATGATCTACAGTTTCTAACTCTGCGAGAAGTCAAGTAAAATGAAGCCTGGAAGAGTTTGCTGGATTGCTCAACTTGAAAATCATTCATGGAATGATGAGACAAGAACTGGATTAAGGAATGAGTTGGATAAAAGACACTGAGTGAGTATCCAAGTCCAGTTTTGGAATGAATGAGCACATAGATAAAGAGCCCTGAGCACAAATCTTTGGGGGTTAGACGTACACGAAGGGAAGACGCCTCTTTTAAAAAGATGAGCGCAGACAAGAAAGTCAAGAGGCCTCAAATCATCATCAGTGTGGAAGTTGCATAGACCTAGGCTGTTTTTCTTTCTCCCACAATCATACTGTGACCCTAATTTTTTTGGCCTCAGCTCCAGCACTTCTCTTCCAAACAGAACTGCAGTATGTTGCCTTGTCCTCATTTTCTAAGAATTCCCTCATCTGTGGCTCACAGAACAAACAGTAGGAAGTTTCTAGAAAGAGGGTCATGAATATTAATTGTGGAAATATGGTGTACAATGAAACTTGAAAATGGTATGTAGAAAGCTGACTCCTAGGGCGTGATTAATAATCCTTTGGAGAACTGGTCCCCTGAGACACTGGGCACTGGAGTCTGGATTGCAGCAATTGAACAAGGCCACGTGGGGTGTGGACATGAGGAAGATCCTACCTCTAACAGCTTCATCAAGGATACAATTGATTTTTTTTTTAAAAAAAAAAAGCATTTGGTTGTTATCCAGGAGGGATAGGAGGGCGGTGCTCTTAGGGTTTGCTTTAAGGACAACACAGAATTACCAGATTTGTAAGGTCAGAGAAGAATCTCTGATGAGCCAAGGGTGAGAGAAAGAGTAGAGACTAGAGGACCATGACCCTGAATGTGAAGGAGCAGATGAGGTCAGCGGTTTAAGGGGTTAATGGGAAAGGGAAGATGCATTTTCCTGGAGCAGAAGCGAAGGGATGAAAATTAAGCCACAAAGAGATTGGGAGACAAAATTTCATGCAGTTCAAGCTGGTCAACCTACTTTTGTCAGCAGCTTTCATCAGGCTAAGAGTTGGAATAAAAAGCTGATGCTGATGGCGAATAGAGCCGATGCTGATGGCAAGTAGAGCCGAAGCTGATGGCGAGTAGAGCCGAAGCTGGTGGCGAGTAGAGCCGAAGCTGATGGCGAGTAGAGCCGAAGCTGGTGGCGAGTAGAGCCGAAGCTGATGGCGAGTAGAGCCGAAGCTGATGGCGAGTAGAGCCGAAGCTGATGGCGAGTAGAGCCGATGCTGATGGCTGTAGAGCCGAAGCTGATGGCGAGTAGAGCCGAAGCTGATGGCGAGTAGAGCCGAAGCTGATGGCGAGTAGAGCCGATGCTGATGGCTGTAGAGCCGAAGCTGATGGCGAGTAGAGCCGAAGCTGGTGGCGAGTAGAGCCGAAGCTGATGGCGAGTAGAGCCGATGCTGATGGCTGTAGAGCCGAAGCTGATGGTGAATAGAGCCTTGCTGATGTGTCTAGAGCCGATGCTTATGGCGAGTAGAGCCGAAGCTGATGGCTGTAGAGCCGAAGCTGATGGTGAATAGAGCCTTGCTGATGTGTCTAGAGCTGATGCTGATGGCTGTAGAGCCGATGCTGGTGGCGAGTAGAGCCGAAGCTGATGGTGAATAGAGCCATGCTGATGTGTCTAGAGCCGATGCTGGTGGCGAGTAGAGCCGATATTGATGGCGTATCCTTAGCTGGGATTTGGGAGGCATGTGAAGTGACAGGACTCTGGTGAGAACCCAAGGCACCTTGCTATTTCCCTTCTTAATGTTCTTTTTGTAGCTGCTTCTGGTGGACAGAGTAGCTTTGAAACTGTTGCATTTTTTTTGAAATTCTAATAATAAATCTCAGAATACTTTTCTTCCCCAATCATAATGCATCTTTATTTTTTGTTCGTTTGTTTGTTCAACCTTTTTAACAGTTGTACTCTTCCATCCAGAATTAGGCTGTGCTGGGCAATCCTCTCACAAAAGCCACAGAGGGACTTGTGCTATTTTGACAGAATGTCATGAGCCCAAAAGAGAAATCTATGTTTCTCAAGGCTTAACCTCTCAGGTGATAAAACTTGGGAAACATATTAAAGCCAACATTTAATAAATTTGATTTTTTGGGGGCTGTCACAGAAGGTAGTGATTTCTGATACTGCCCCCATGCCTTGATGGTTTTTATTTTTTTTGATTTTATTTAGGGAGGAATGGTATTTTTCAGGAGACAAATTAATCATTCCCCTTTTAATCAAATGTGTCTTGAATATGAGACATTGTGGGGCAGTAAAATTTTATTGGAGCAAAATTATCACAAGACATACATTACATGTGGGATATCGTTTTTAAAGACCATAATGGGAGAAAGGCCCCTAGAAATGCAGGAGGCTCTGACTTTCACAAAGTCATGCATCCAGATATTGGGAACATGGCCAAGAAAATAAGTCAAAAGTTCTCGGAAAGTCAGGAGAGGTGCTGAAAGACTGTTTATAGAATTCACATGCTTTTGTCAAGATTTCTAGGAACGTTTCCAGAGTCTGTGCCTTTTTCATCATTACATACATGTAGTAGAACATGTGGAGATCAGCTCCCGGCACGTGACTTATTAGGACATACATGCAGTAGAACATGTGGAGATCAGCTCCCGGCACGTGACTTATTATTACATACATGCAGTAGAACATGAGGCGATCAGCTCCCGGCACGTGACTTATTATTACATACATGCAGTAGAACATGAGATCAGCTCCCAGCATGTGACTTATTATTACATACATGTAGTAGAACATGAGGAGATCAGCTCCTGGCACGTGACTTATTAGGGCAGGACACACAGCACAAAGAGCAGGGAAAGCTCCAAGGCTTCAGCTGGAAAGTTTGTCAGAGTATGCGAGCCGGGGTATGTGTTTCAAATCCAGCTGTTGCATGAGTCTCACATGTGTGGATGAGTGTGATGTCTCAGGGTTCTCTTAGAATTCTGTTCAGAACTCTGAGCCATAATCTCTATAATGTGATTTCAGTGCATGACTTGTCCTTCACCCAAGACCACGGGTCTGCCTTTTCTGTTCAAGACTTGATATGAATCAAAGTGTTGATAAAGTGGGTGGCGGCCCGTCTGGTGATACATCAGTTACATATAGCCCCTATTCTGTTTCCATATCTAAACCTGGGTCTCTTCTTAATTATCTGTATCCTTGGAAGCAAATAATGGCTTGTATAGTTGGCAACAAGATGGGGACTGGCACTTTGAAATACTTGATTAATTTTGCTGTGGCTGGATCTCTCCTCACAGATATGCCTGAGGCTGATTTAACTTGCACGCCTGGCAGCTTCAAAGCTTTGTGCGACAAAGGGACCAGATTAGAGTGGGGGAAAGTGATGTGGAGTGTAATGCCCACGTAGCGGTACTTGAGAGGGCACTGGCTATGCTAGCAGGGAAAGAAAACCCTGCTTTTCCCAGCATCCATGCTGTGTGTTGCCTCGCACCAGAGATGGTTTTCTGTATAAAATAAATGCTCTCCACACATTCAGCGCATTTTTTTCTGAGAACATGCTAGATTTCTCTGCCGTTTCAATGCAAATTTAAAAAAAAAAAAACAAACTTTTCTCCTAAGGACTCACAAGCATAAAGTTGGTTGATATCTGTCTAAGTGGGCAGCTTACCTCTACTATAATCAACAGTAATATAAACACGTGTCATTAGAATGAATCGCTGTCAGGTAATAGCAATTCTGACTACATTTTGAGGAGTCGTGTTTTCAATAGATTTGGCCTACCATCCATAGCCGTGTTTAAATGCACTTGTCACACTGACAGCTGTCTGTTAAGTGTGTACATCATCATGAAACGTGATGTTTCTAAGTGTAATTGCTCTGATCCTACCTGCAATTCGATAGCTGTCTGGGGAGGTAGGCTTTTTTTTTTTTAATGTGCGAAGACTTACAAAACTTAAAAGGAAATTCAACGTTATGGTTTCCATAGCAACTGAGACACATTGCAGATTCCCATTCGCTAATGTATTTAAATCAGACTCCAAATATAAATGCGTGCGATGGATTTAGAGTTGCTATGGGAATTGAGCTTTCTCTCTTCCTTAGAGACCAGTGTGTCAGCCTTAAAATCAGGTTAGGAGAGATGCTGGAAAAAGTGATTTCAAAACAGAAGGTAGCTAGGCAGAGTCCGCGAGGTGTCGGAATAATACTCATCCAGTCCACAGACGTAGACTTCAGTAAATTCTAATGGTATTTTAAAGGAACTGTCTTGAACATTGACTACTCCCATTCGGTTACTCCAGGCTGTTGGTGCAATCTTAAAACGTGACTGTGCTTCTCTGTTTATTTGCTTGGCAGTGTATGAGCACTGGTTAAGCATCTGAAATCTAAACAGACATTACTTCTCACCTTTGGGGAAAGAAAAGTTGCTTTTACTTCCTTGGGTTTTATGTTTCGTTTCTTAAGAAAGGTAATGAAACCCAACAGTCACGGTGTCCCTTTCAGCTAAAGCATCACATCCCTCTAAGAAGAATGTATGCGGATGCTCTTCATTTGAGCAGTGCTTGGCAAATATGTCAAGCCAAGGTGTTTGACCGTGTGCTGCAGATTATCTGTGGCTTCCCTAGCTCAAATAATTGTTGCAAAATGATTTTTAGTCTTTCTACATTGATTATGAAATTGTCTGTTCCTCCTTTTAATTGTTTCTGGCTTTGAAGGCTCTTTTTTCTTTTTTTTTCTTTTTTTTTTTCTTTTTTTGGTTTTTTTGAGACAGGGTTTCTCCGTGTAACAACCCTGGCTGTCCTTGAACTAGCTCCTGTAGACCAGGCTGGCCTTGAACTCACAGAGATCTGCCTGCCTCTGCTTCTTGAGTGCTGGGATTAAAGGCGTGCACCACCACTGCTCAGCTTGTGAAGGCTCTTTTATTAGTATATATGTGTTTATGATTAAATCATCCTATTGACTGAACTTATGTTTTTGAAACTACTGTGTCTTAAAGATGATAATGATAATATAGCCGCTACTGCTTTCTTATATTTACTCTTTGAATGCTGTATCTTTCTTTTTAATAAGGCGCATACCCACCTATCTGTCTTTATATGTAAAGTGTGTCTTTAACTACTATGTGATTGGGCCCTGCCTTTTGACTCATTTTGGTAGTCTCTGCCTTTTAGAGTGACCAGCGTGTTTATATTTAGTGTAACTACTAACTTTTCCTGATTTAGATCTACCAAATTATTTCTAGTTTCCTGTTTCTTCCTCTGTTACTAAAAAGTTTAGTTTTATATTTTCCCACTTCAGTTTCGTTTCTGAACATTCGAGTTCTACGCATAGTCTTTAAAGTGAAGAACATTTAACATTTCTTACAGTGACAGGCTGTGTGGTAAAATACCACTTAGCTCTGCTTTCTTCTGTAAAGGTCTTTATTGTGGATTCATTCCCAGTATTTTCACTAGACAAATCACACTGTCAAGTATTTTAATGACGCTATGGCTCCAAACAGGAGTGCACGACCTGCCCCCAAGCTTTTCTTCTCTTTGGTTTTGTTTTTAACTGTGATGCCTGGGTGTGGTTCTACCAGGATTTGTTTTTGTTCCTCACCTCTCCTGACTCTCTAAGTCAGGAAAGCACTGTGAACATCTCGTCCCATAGCTGTCATGAGCCCTCATTATGTATAGACTTAATATAGTTCACTCAAGTCCCGCCCCTTGCCGCCACGCTATTCCATTGGCCTGCTCACAGTAAGGCACTGTTACATTGCTAAGCTGCATATGGTTGTTCCTTAGCCATGTAAAGGCCTGGAGAAAAAAAGTGGAAAGAAACACTCTAATGGCTCAGCTAATTAAATTCCTAGAGGGAATCCCCTACTCTCTGTTAGAAAGGGGGAAATCAGAAGTGTGCTTTCCATTATACACAGATCACATCAGAGATGACTAAGACATACCAGTAGGCATTATTTCTTCTTAAAAGCTAACCAAGCCTGTATTTTTCTAGTGTCTGTGTTTGTTTCTATAGTTAAGTAGCATTAACTCAGCTTATAACAGAAATGTATTCCTTGCAGACAGGAGGGCCAGTAAGGCCAAAGCAAAGTGCTGTAGATTTGGTGTGAGATAAAGCCTGCTTCCCACCAGCATTCTCCATAGACGACCCCTCCCACTGTGTCCTGAGATGAGCGGTGGTTCCCAAGGCAAACCCGTTTGAGTGAGCTTTTTTTCTGAGAATACAGCTTCCGTCCTTTGGTCTCTGCCCTTGTGACGTCTTCACCTCCGAAAGGCCTCCACTCTCAGGACTGTCATATTGACAAGGGTGCAGGGATGGGTGACAAGGTTTTACAACACAGCACCTACCTGTAATGGTCACAAAACTGCAGCATAAGATGTGAGTAAGACTCTGCCAGACCACACTTCAGGATAACTGTGAGTTTAGACATCAGACGTGAGAAACAAGACCACACTTCAGGATAACTGTGAGTTTAGACATCAGACGTGAGAAACAAGACCACACTTCAGGGAATCTGTGAGTTTAGACATCAGACGTGAGAAACAAGACCACACTTCAGGATAACTGTGAGTTTAGACATCAGACGTGAGAAACAAGACCACACTTCAGGATAACCGTGAGTTTAGACTATCAGATGTGAGAAACGAGAACTCGGGAGTGTCAAACAAGATCACCTAGTGGTGTCTGATGGTATGAATTAGTTCAGTTTGTGTTTTGTAATTATCTGGCTTTCTTGAACCAAATTTATTTACATAGTTTTCTTTAAAACTAGATTTTTTTTGAAACCTGAGAACCAGAAGTTCTAAATGCTATAGCACTGTTGTCCTATAACTCTTCAAATCTCAGTTTACTATGAATCAAACTTTTTTCCTTGAACTTTAGAAAAGTATTTACAAAATAGAAAGAACATGCATATCCATGGGTCTTGCACAGTGCACAGTGAGCACCCCCACTACCTGTGTATCCATGGGTCTTGCACAGCGAGCACCTCCACTACCTGCGTATCCATGGGTCTTGCACAGTGCACAGTGAGCACCCCCATTACCTGTGTATCCATGGGTCTTGCACAGCGAGCACCCCCACTACCTGTGTATCCATGGGTCTTGCACAATGAGCACCCCCACTACCTGCGTATCCATGGGTCTTGCACAGCGAGCACCCCCACTACCTGCGTATCCATGGGTCTTGCACAGTGCACAGTGAGCACCCCCACTACCTGTGTATCCATGGGTCTTGCACAGCGAGCACCCCCACTACCTGCGTATCCATGGGTCTTGCACAGTGCACAGTGAGCACCCCCATTACCTGTGTATCCATGGGTCTTGCACAGCGAGCACCCCCACTACCTGTGTATCCATGGGTCTTGCACAGTGCACAGTGAGCACCCCCATTTCCTGTGTATCCATGGGTCTTGCACAGCGAGCACCCCCACTACCTGTGTATTCATGGGTCTTGCACAGTGCACAGTGAGCACCCCCACTACCTGCGTATCCATGGGTCTTGCACAGTGAGCACCCCCTGCGCTGAGTGCTCTATTTAGTTTAGCAGCACAGCAGCCCAATAGATGCATGTTAATATCAGCCTCTCTGTAGCATCTAGGAAACTGGAACCAGAGCCGCAGTAACTTGCCACCGTCACTTAGGCAAAGTGAGGGACACAAGATCTGAGGTGTGACCCTGATTTCCAGAACTCTTGCTCTTCATTGGACTTGTTCTCTCAGATTCACAGACACAGCCTTGGGCTCTATATTCTGCCTTGGGCTCCACTCACATTTTTAAGTCTAAACTATCCCCATTTATCTCTGCAGTCATTTTGAGTAAGAAGAGGCATTGTATTTTATCATGTTAATAAATGCAGGAAATGTTAAGTCACTTGTTCCTAGATGTTTATTTCTCATTTCTAAGTTCTCCCATTCAAATACATCTCTGAAGTAAAGAATAAGCCCATAAACAAAACTGGCATGTAATTCTGCCCAAGAGGACAAATCTGCCAAATATACATACATACATACAAACATACATGCAAAACAGCTCAGCTTGTTCCTCTGATATGTAGTCCTCAGGCAGCAACCCAGTAACTATGGGGCTAGGCTCTCATCAGAGGCTCCCTGGGGCAAGAGTCGCCTGTAATTGCTTCTTGCATCTTCAGAGCTGAGTTTCCCTGCCTTCTTCTCATTGGCCACTCTGGTTGGAAGTCATTTGCATCATTCCATATGGGCCTTTCCACCAAAATAATTGCTCTGTGGCAGGCACTTCTTTGTGAGCAGGAGGAAAATCTGCCTAGTGTTTCTACTAGCAAGAGTCCTAAATATAGCGACCAAAGGTGAGGGTAGTGCCTTCCTGTCACTTATGCCATAGACGCTTGGTCACCACTCCTGTGTGTTCGAGGATGAGTTATACAAATGTGTAAGCACCAGCAGACAGAGATCGTTGGAATGGGTGTCGTGTTCAAGACTGTTTGTCACAGAGGTTTACAGAACTCATCATTTCTAATGTTGCCGACCTGTTGAGCCATCGGAAGGCTGAGGCAGTGTCTGCTCTGCCTCATGAGAGCATATGTAGAAGGGCCATGCTTCCGTATAACCTAGCCAGCTGTGGAGAAGAGAAAACGGCAGCCTGAGAAAGTGGTTGCACTGTGTGCTGTTGGTACTTCAGAGAGGCATAGTTAACACAGTGGGGTACGGGAAGTGAAGGGAAAAGGAAGGGTTAATGTGAACGTGTGGTTGGTTGGAAGAAGCAGCAAACCCTGGTACAGAAGCCAGATGCGATGAATAGAGACCGGGCAGCTGAAGTGTGCTCTGCCCATCCTCTCGCTTCCTGAGCTCTGACTCTTTTCTGGGAAGTCCCGATAAGATTGTATTATTGGAACTCCACAGGCTCGCCACCATCAGAAAAGGAACGGTGCATGCCATCAGGGACTCAGACTGAAACTAAAGGGCAGCACATCCTAAGTAGCTAAGAACAGAGGTACCCAGAAACAGCCATCTTACTTTATGAGCTTCCTTTTTAGACCTGTACTGCATGCCAGCAGTACAGTGGCGCCCACGACGGTGTCGTCATGGCAACGCCTATGTGTGGTTATTCTCTGTGGACTGGCTCAGTCTGCTCGCTCCATCAGCCACTCCCTTCCCTGGTACGGTAGAAAAACAGGCAAGGGGCTGCTGCTGTCAACTAGTGTCGAGATGGGACGTGGGAACCATTTATTGGAGTAAAAGGAGCCCCACTGTTTTTATTACTCTGAGGGCAGTTGAAAAATACAATTTTAAACTAAGATGGTGATTGGGTTTGGCATGTAATATGTTTGAAAGCTGAATTAATCTCCTACCAAGGTGTGAGAAGCATGGAAAGTCAGCAGTTTATTGCAAAATATACATTCCACGTTGAAACGGCCATTTAAAAAGTTATGGTTTTTTAAAAACCTGAGCCATTTCAAGACATGAAGCACTTTCATGCATTTTTTTTTCTTTCCTCTTATGAGAAATTCTCTGAAACCAAAGTGAGTCAGGCAGAGCCTGGAAAATACCGGAGAATCACATGGTACCTAAAAATAAAGCACAGCATCCCAAGCGGGGACAGTGAGCAGGGCAGCCGTGGCAGTATGGAAACGCTCCCCTTGGGCATGCTCCCTGAGCTCCATCTGTCCCAGGGACTGCTTTGTGCAGGCTGGCCAGCTGGGGGAGGGGTTCCTGAGGGGTCCTCAGCCACTGCTTACTCCTCCACGGCAGCCACACCCTCAGTGGCTGGCGAGGCTGCCTGCTTCTCAGGGAGCCTCTATGGTAGGCTTTCCCAGGGCACAGCCTTTTGTCGTGTTGTCCAGTGACCCCACAGCAGTGGCTGGGAGTGGTTGACTCTCAGCTTGGCGGCGTGGCTTCCCTTCGGCTCTCCTCTTGGAATCAGTAGCAGTGCTGGCCCTCTAAGAATGTTTCCGTTAACATTAACATTACACAAAATACGATTGTGTAAAAATGGGCACCTGGGGACTGGGGTAAATGGTGTAGAATAAGGTTTTTAAACTATAGCTTCTCTAACACTGCCCAAAACAAAGCAAAATCCAAGCACGTGCACCCAAAGAAACGATGCAGTGACCTTCCCCTTATTGGCCCTTTGTGGGCCTGCCCTCGGTGTCTGTTCTGAGAGAAGAAAGGTGACCTTTGAAAGCCAGGACTAGACGTGTCTTTCTGCCCAGGATCCTGGATCCTGGCAGAAGCCAGAGAGGAGCTGGGCGCCCACCTTCTAGTGTCTCTAGCTCTCTGCGCTGTGTATTCTCCACCACAGCAACCTGATCTGGCCCAGCGCTGGTGAGGCAGAGCGTACATGCATTCGGCCTCCATACAGCCTGTTCTCTCCCCGCCTGGTCAGATGGCCACATCCCTTGCTTCCATCATCCTCTGGTTTAAATCTTACCCTTTTGTTGAGGTCCTGAGGAACACAGGTGACTCCTGCCTCTTCTGTGTCCTTTGCGGGATCCTGGATGCTATAAATTGAAAGTTCTAAGAGCCATTAGCCTCTGTGAGGGGTGAAGGTTTATTTTTTTAATTCTTCCTCCATATATTACATCCAAACTGCAGTTTCCCTCTCTCCACTCCTTCCATTTCCTCTTCACCTTTGCTGTTCCTCAGATCTACTCCTCTGTTTCTCTTCCATAAAGGCTCCCATGATATCAATCGGACATGGCATAACAAGATGCAATAAGACTAGGCACATACCCTCATAGCAGTGAAACTTTTAATACAAGGTGTCTGCTCCCCCTTCCCAACACACACACACGACTGATGGCTTTTGCTGCCCTGCTGGTGCACAGAGGTCTTGAGCACCAGTGAACTGAGCAGACACAGCTCTGGCTGCCTGTGGAAACCCTGCATGTCTAAGACTAAAGAAGGCCAAGGGCCTGTGTAAAATCCCTTAGCCACCCAGTTCAATATATGTTTGTTGCATGGATGGATAGATGGATGGGTGGGTGGGTGGCTGGCTTGGTGGATGGATGGATGGATGGATGGGTGGATGGACGGATGGACGGATGGATGGATGATGGATGGGTGGATGGACGGACGGCTAGATGGACGGGCGGATGGACGAATGGATGGATGGAGGTAATTTAAGAGCAGGCTTACACTGTAGTACCTTGGTTTCCATGCAGTCAGAGAATACCTAGAGGAGGGGCATCCTGTGCCTTGCAGTTCACTGATGGGTATGGAGGTTGGGTAGAAATGAGTCAGTCTCTCCTTTCAGCACTGCTGCTTTGGTTTGCCAGTGTCCAGAACAGGAATCCAGTCCGTTTGAATGCTTTGTTGGGTCAGATCTCATTTGCTGAGAAATGGTAGTAAAAACAGAGTAAGTGCTGTGTACTAGCCTTTGGGGTAACAGTGTCCCATGTTTTAAGCCAGAACCTCAGCACCTGAGAGGCAGAGACAGGTGACTATGATTTCTAGTCTTGCCTGGTCTACCCCATGAGTTCCAGGACAGCCAGGGCTACACAGAGAAGCTCTATCTTGGGGTGGGGGGAGGGGCGAAGTTTCTTATGTTTTAAAGATATATTTGTTTGTTTAATGTGTGTGTGTGTTTGCATGAGTTTAAGCACACCACATGCATGCAGGTGCCTTGGGGGACCAAAAGAGGATGACACATCCCACTGGACCTAGAATTGCAGGTGGTAATGAGCCTCTTGATGTAAGTTCTGGGAGCCTGGCCCTCTGCAAAGGCAGCAAGCACTCCTAACCACCGAGCCAGCTCTCTACATCCCCGAGTGTTCTGTGTTCTTCCCAGGTCCTCCTCCCAACCTTGCACACTACACTATTCTTCCTGTCTAAGGTGGCAGTCAGTCATCCAACTTAGCAAGCCCAGGTCCAGGGTTCTTTAGACCCATGGGGCCACAGGGCTCTGCTAGTAAGTGCCAGATCCTGCTGTCACCCCAAGATGAGCTGAGGGACGCCTAGTGTCATGCCAGGTCTTTATCCCCACAGGTCAGGGAGGTTCATTCTCTGTGAGCTGCTCTGTTACAGGCTGGTATTGAGCTGGAAGGGGAGGCAGCCAGGTTTTGCCATAGGCCGTGTTAGTGGAGACAGAGCCAGAAGGGCTCGGGATTAATTGCTGCTTGCAGGCTGTCGATAGACTCGTGACCGAGGGGTCCCCTGGAACCCTGCTAAAGTCCGCTTGGGATTGAACCCTGGCCACCACTGAGATGGTGACGTTTCTCCCCCTCTCAGAGTAAAATTAATGGCGGTCTACCAAGTAAAGGGATGCTGCCATTTTTGAAAGAAAAGACAGATTCTTTAGAGCTTGGATTTGTAGAAATCAGTATCCTACAGAATTGCTTGTCTCTGCGGACGGCTCTGATAATCACAGGGAAGACCTTCCTGCATCCATGGGGCTTCTCTCAACAGTGCAGCCCAATTGCTCCCGCCGCCTTTTGTTTCTTTTGTTTGAGTGTAAAACAAGTTCGTTATCACAAGTAAAAGACAAGGTGCTGGGGATGAGGAAGCGAGGTCAGATTCGTCCAGTCCAGGAATGACTGATCAATGCATTTGTGGTGTGTTATCGTCCTGCTGTGCTTCAGTTGTCCTGTGGGGTTTAAGTGAATGAAGATTGTGGGGGTGGAGCCAGTCTCTCAAAGTGAGGAGGAGGGAGCTTTGTGCACAGGGGTGTGTGTGTGTGTCCATACATTGGTGTTAACATGGACATGGTCCTTGTCAAGGTTCTGATGTGTAGTTAGCTCCCCTCAGTTTATGATTTGGGCGAAAGTAGTACAACGAGTTATGAGACATTTCCAGTTCTAATAGCGTCTAATAGAGTTGCAGTCCTGGCTGGGAAGGGCAGAGACGACTCCACCACTTTCATTTGTGTTTCCCTTCTGAACCTATTCAGTCTCCTTTCTCCAAAAGGCAGCCTTTTCCACACACATCAAGCAGGACATTGGTGTCTAATTACAGACATTAGACACAGCGATGCTCGGGCTTCCCCCAGGCCCTGAGTCAGACCTCTCACTCCTTCTCACAGCGATGGTTAAAATCCCTTAGAATCATATGTATGCCCCAATCCTAAAAGCATTAATTAAGATGAGACCGCTCAAAGTCAGGCATTGTGAATCACGTCCGTCTCCAGTGGGGACATTTTTGAGAATTACAGGGACTCGAACAGAGTTTATGTCCATTCTCCTCTCCTTCTGAAACCCCTTTTTATTTTGAAAGGGAAAATTAAGGGGGAGGAGAAAAGCTTAAGGGCAGAACAATTGCGTAGAAAACAGGGCTTCTGCTAATTGTGGTCTCAGGACATCATCAAACGCAGCTTGAAAGAAATTCAAGTGATTGATAGCTGTAAGGAAAAAGCTGTATCTGAATTGTAGCCAGAGTGGCTGCCTTGCCTTTAAAAGCCACGATGCCAGTGTGTTCCACGTGTTCACCCTTGAAGCATGAGACCTGGGAAGACACAGAAACAGAATCTCTGGTTGAGTTGAGCCTTTGGGTTGCTAAGAAAATAGCCATTGAGGACCTTCATCTCTAAAGCCAGGATCAGACACTAGACATGGCCTGGGTTACTTGAGGAGATGGAAAAACAATTGTAATTTATGTAAATGTCTTACACCAACACTAATTTTACAAATTTTTTTTTTCTTTTTGGTTTTTCGAGACAAGGTTTCTCTGTAGCTTTGGATCTTGTCCTATAACTCGCTCTGTAGACCAGGCTGGTCTCGAGCTCACAGAGATCCGCCTGCCTCTGCCTCCCAAGTGCTGGGATTAAAGGCATGTGCCACCACCTGGCAACTTTACAGGTATTGATAACTATGTTTTCTTGATAACATCCTTAGGATGATTGGTCCCAGTAAATAAGAAAAAAATACCTGGCCCTAGAAGTTAGATAGACTTTAGAGTGTAGTTCTTTGAAGGAAGAAGACAGAGGCATGTCTAATAAGGGAACAGAAACTGTTCTGAGCTGACAGGGGATGTGGAGAGCTTGAGGAGACTGCCTACTCCTCCATACTCCGGAAAAAAGTGTAGATGCCAGGGAGTTCATGTCAGTGAGTGTGGAAGCCACAGGTTGCGTTCACCTCCTTTACCTGTCGCAGCTCTCTGGGTGTTTGAGCTGTGTGAGGGTAAGTGTGTCCCTCTCAGTGTGTCACGTGAGGTGTTAGTGTACTTGCTATGCTTCCTTCTGTAGGAAGCTTTCCGTGTAACACTCTGATGTATGAGAAGATGCTGAAGAATAAGATGTCCTCATTCGTTACTTTCTCCCTGTTTGTCCCTCAGTGCTTCGTCCTCACTTGTCATTGATTTCTCTCTGTTTGCTTCTCTCGGAACAACCTAATCAGAATTGTGTGTGTGTGTGTGTGTGTGTGTGTGTGTGTGTGTGTGTGTGTTGGAGCAACTGACACCCCAAGTCTGATTCTCATGTTTTCCTCTTTCTCACCTCAGGGATCCCTAAGAGATAGATGTTCATGTAGGCCAGCATGAAAGACCTGGTTTCTGGGTATCAACTGACCTCTATAGGACCCAAGAAACCAGCGTTATTTTAAGGCTGAGCCCATGGGCTTGGAGAATCAGACCCTCAGAGAGGTCTGCTGGCCTCTGTCCACAGCAAGGATGTGTTTCCACAAAGAAAAGACAGTTTTTCTGAGAGGCTGTGTGGCTGTAGCCACTCTACCACCAGCTCTGGCCTCTCTCCTATGACATGTAGGTCATGTCACCCCAGCCTCCATGGCCTGTAGATCGGCTTACCATTCCCCTCTCCTATTTATCTAACAGTTAAGTTTGTTTTAAATTTACATTTGGTCTGGTCCTGCAGTCATAGTTAGTGGCGGCTCAGTGTTGACAAGCTTTACCAACCTTCTGCCTCTCTTGGATACTTTTCTTTTTGAACTGATGTCAGAATGTGAGGGCGTGACTACCTAGTGACTTGAGCTTAGTTACCTTTTGATGACCTCCTTAGGAAGAACTGCCTGACCTGGAGAGTATATATGTACTCTCTTAGGAAGGCCTTTCTGTGGTCCTCAAGAGGCCAGTGGCAGCCCAGCACCAACTACCTGGCTCCTACCCCATTTCGGCATCAGCTGGCCACACTCACTCTCTCAGTGGATTGGCCAGATTCCACATGGAAGGAGCCCCACACTGTAACGTACAAAGGGGGCCTGGAAAGGAAACATCAGAAGAGCCCAGCTGGAAGGCTGACGCCCAAATGGTCTCGTTCATGTTGGCTCTTGCAGCCAGACTTTGACGTTGGCATCAGTGCCTCAAACCTGCCTGGGTGTCATTGCTGACTCACTGCCTCTGCTCGGTACCTAGCAACTCCGACAGTGCACAGAATGCGGCCAGGTCAGGAGCTGCACTTGCTGTAGTTGCTGCACTTCCTGCACTTGTCAGTGGCAAATGAGATAGATGCAGCTCCAGCGTCCCTGAAATTATGCCCCATGCAAGAAGAAGCATCCAGTGTCGTCACATTGGTGTGGTTCGTACAGCCTCTGAGGAAATGTTCAAGGCACTGTGGCCTCCAGGGCATGAGACAGCACAAGCAGAGACCTGAAGGATGGAAGCCCTAGTTACTAAAAGGACGCAGGGTTGACTAAAGGGGAGGAGAACGCTGAATACAGAGGAAAGACTGCCTCACGCACACTCTTGGCAGGCACGGCATCCCAGAACACTGGCCTGTTCCCAAGAAGACCAAGAGCACCGTGTCTGGGCATCGCAAGTGACTGTCAGTCTGGGAGAGACTGCATCTCCATCACTTTAGCAGCCCCTGCTCATGGCTGTGGTGAACCCCTTCGTACGGGTTCTTAGATAAGAAGCTCTCCTCTTTGCAGTCTTTCCATTAGACTCCCTGTCTAGTAAAATGTCAGTCTTGCTTTTTAAAGTCACCTGAAAGGGCTTGATGGTTGCAAAAGTGGCCTTCCCTGCTGATAGCCCAGTGGCTGTCTGGAGAAGGTCACTGTGTTCCCTGTCTTCTCCCTCATCAGTCTGTTTACAGCCAGAGAAGCCGTGTGGTAGAACCGAGAAGTTAGGTGCTGGAAGAATTCAGCCTGGGCTTCAACAAAGAGGAAAGGTCTCACAGCAGTTTGCCCGTTCCATGCAGCCATAACTCCCTGGGGTCCCTCATTCGCTTTGTGCATAGGGAGGGTTTCTGGGCCCCACTGATTGACCCTTTCCAAACACAGACCAATTTAAGTCATTCACAGCCTAACCATTTCAAATCCCTTCGCCCTTCCCCGGTGTCTTCAAAGAAGATTCTTTTCCCCCTGTTGTAACAAAGGAGATGTTATTTAAAGGCCATGACACTGTCAAGGCTTCTCAGAGGTGCGTAAGACTCCCATCTGTATCCCGTGTCTCCAGGCACCTGAAGACACACCATATAAATTTTACAGCCTTCCTGCTGACTACGTTGTAATTAAGGTATTGGTTGAAACCTGCAGCTGCTGCTCCGTGCCTGTTTTTATAATCCTTTTCCTCTGTCGGGAAAACTGGAAACTGAAGTTGGAAGCTGCATAGCCAAGTTTTAATTGCTTCTTTATCTATTTATCTAAAGTGGTTCCTTTACCAAACATATTTAGCCTAACATTTTACAAGGCACTGGGGTTGCTGACGTGAAGAAGACTGTTCCTTGCCCTCTAAGAACCTTCTAGAAGGGGAGAGGATGCGAGATTGTGGTGGAAATTTTAATTGGGTGGAGGGAACACACGGGAGATACTTGCAGACAGGGAAACCAGGACTGTTGCCTGTCTGGGACTGTGTTCAAAACAAAGGGGTGGGCCCCAGGAGTGGCTCAGCTCTTACTCAGAGGCACATGAACTCTCTCTATATACCTAGTTGCTTCTGTTTTGGCTCCAGAAGCCATTCCTCTGGTGTCTTGTGTTATGTTCTGGACAGTAAGTCCACTGTGGGTTGAGTGTCGGGTAGGTGACCGTTCACCTGAAATAACTCGCTAACCCTGTGGCTCTGGTGCTGACCCCAGAACTTACCCACTGTGAAGGTTTCTCCCTGTCATATCTCCCATCAAATGCCTCCACACCCATTAAGGGGCAGCTTGGGGGGTTACTCTTTATTAGGGATACTACAGATCTGTGTTTCTTCTAGCGTTTCCTCGGCATTCCCTGGTGCTCAGTCTGTACACCCTGTATACCCCTCTCGTCCTTCCCCTCATCATGTGCCCAAGGCATTTCATAAGATACAGCCACTATTCTTTGTGCTAAGCAGACTGCCCCTTCCAAGCTGGTCCTCATGTCCCTTGCCTTGAGTGTGTCTTTGCTTCTTGCCACAAACTGTCCTGAGCTTACCTCTCCAGTTCTGCACCATCCCTGTCAGCAGCAGCTTCTCAAGAAGCCCTTCTGTTGAAGAGTGACATTTAGAAACCGAGATTGGACATCAGGGTGCTCGTTGCCATGGAGATGTCATTGCCCCTCCTCTGTCACGGGAGCTACAGGGTATACTAAAAGGAAGCACATACCTTGAGCCAGCATTTCTTCTATGGTTTGAACCTGTCATTGGGGCCTTTGCTCTTAAAAACACACGTACAGCGATTCTGTGTGATGATTGAAGAACATTTCCTATCATTCATGTGTATGTGATATGTGAACACATGTTTATGGGGGGGTACACGTATGTGGTGGAGGACAGAGTACAACTTGGCATTGGTTCGCTCGCTGTCCATGTTTGTCCCTGAGTGAGCCTCTAGGAAGTCTCCTGCCTCCACCTCCCCTCTCCCAGGAGGAGCCCTGGGCTAGCATATCTGGCTTCACAGGGGCTCCGCAGATCTCAGCTCCTCAGGCTTCTTCAGTAAGCACTGACTCACTAGCTCCCCAGCCCCCAAAGCCTTTCCTCTTAGGTTCACTGTAGCTGTGATTTTAGGCCCAGAGGGAAGGGGTTAACCTCCTCTTGAGGAGGGGCTGTTCTGAGGTTTAGTGTGCAGTTGTCACAGGACACGGGCTTGCTGGTGTGCCTCGCTTCTGACTGTACGAGGGGGGGGGGGGTTGGCACATTGCCTGTAGCATGTAGGAGGCTCGTTTTATATCATGCATTCTCATTCTACACGAAAGTCTTTTAATGTCGGCTCTACTCATAGTATACTCTGCTTGCTTCTAGGTGCGGCTAAATCGAGCCCAGCAGCTAAGCCGGGATCCACACCTTCTCGCCCCTCGTCTGCCAAAAGGGCTTCATCCAGTGGCTCCGCATCCAGATCTGACAAAGATTTAGAAACACAGGTCATACAGCTCAACGAGCAGGTAACACGTTGTCTCCACCCAAGTCTCTGGGAACAGTGCTGTTTGCGAGGGGTGAGGAAGTCACACCCACAGGCCTGGGGGAAGGGAGAAAAGGTGAGACCAGGAGGATCTGCTCCAGAAGGGAGACTCCGCAGCTGGGGAGGAGCACTGTTAGTTACAGAGCTGACACTGCGTGTGAGGATGTGGAAGATGATGCAGGCTATCCTTCCATCCTGAACCCCAGGCCTTCCCTGCCCGCTCCCGGCCAGTCTGAAAAGTGTTATGGCTGTATTAGCATTCAGCTGGCTCCCTCTCCGCCCCTTTTATTTTTTCAACAGCTAGGGGTTGAGCCTCTTTTATGTGGTGGACACTGTGCTTGATTCCGGGGGCATAATGATAGCAAGATGGATGATACTGTCCCCTCACTCAAAGCCTATTAACATCAGAACTTTGTACTGAAATTAAACAAATGAATAAACGGACCAAAAAAAAAAAACCCAGCCCTCTCTACAGTGTCAGAAGTGGGGTGCCTAGGAGCCCTAAAAGGCAACATCTGTGTTTTAAATAGAAATTTTCCCAACGTATCAGCCCTCTGATAATTATGGTAAACCTAGCTACACCAGCTGACATTTCCAAGGTGAAACCCTAAGTACAGGGTGGGGTGTGACATTGTGGGAGAGCACCAGTCTAGCACGCAGGAGGCTCTGGGTTTGATCCAAAATGACTTCTAACTCATGATACCCCATTCTGCCTAGAGTAATACAGCTTAAGGTTACTAAACCACTGGGCAGTGCGGTGCCCACTGTAAAGCCTCCTGCTTCCCTCCCCAGGTCTCCCCCGTTGGGAAGGAACCTTTCACTGCCGATCCATAGGCTGTGCCCAGCCACAAGCTGAGCCTGGCCTAGCCCTTCATCTTCTGCTTGATAAGGCAAGAGTCCGAGAACAGTCGTTTTATTTTGTTTTGTTTATAAATAATTGTGTATTCTCAGTCAGGATTCCAGTACAGAGTCCCACAGGCTTTGAGTTGGTCGCGTTAGCACTTCAGGTAAAATCTTAAGTCCTCTTAGGACTCTGATTGGATAACCGGGCGTGTTCTAGTTACCTGCTGATCGTCTATCGGGGGCCAGGTGATTTCCAGTAATGACTTCTGCTCAGAGTTAAAGAAAGGGGGAGAAAGGCAGTTAATGAGCCTCGGCCGTAAGCTTGAGACTTCACGCAAGCCCAAGTGGACGGTGACACGAGCCCAGGTGGAAGGTGAAAATCAGGCCTGGGTTCACCGTGCTCTAGAGCCCTGGATTTATGCCTCTGCCCCAAAGCAGCTCAAAACTTTCTTTATCATTAGCAACTTGCACTCAGGTCTCCTGACCAACACCCCCCCACACACCACACACCACACACACACACACACACACAAACACACACACACACCTTCTCCGTCCACCTCAGCATAGTTCCAACCCAGTGACCCAATTCTGACCACATGGAAAACTCCAGTTCCCTAGATGTCTCCAGTCCTTCGTGGCTTCCGCGAGTCAGCTGCCTCCTCTCCCTGTGGCTGCTCCTAGGTCTCCTTCAGCTCTCAAATCACATGCAGGGGGTCTAGTTCCAACATGCCTTGCTGATCCCTGGTGCCAGTCAAGAGGGGACGGAAGTGGCAGGAGCGGGGAATGGTCTACCTGTTGTCCTTCCTGGAGTACTTCTACCAGAGGCCTTGTTCCCCTTCTTGTCCCCAACACCTTCATACCTACGTCCACTCTGTCCTTCAGAGGGCAGGGAAAGCACAACCTAAACTGGACAGGTATTTACCAAGTTCTCATCGTGGTTCGTTTCCCTGGTGACCTGAGTCCAACTGCTGGCCCTTCAAGCCTCCAGGAGGAAGACCCTGAGGGTCGTGGGTGGTAGCAACACGAGGGTCCCAGTATTGGAACGGAGAACACAGGGACCCGGAGAAGCCTAGTGGAAGTGCAGAAGCAGAAGCGTGAATTATGGTGGTAATAGAGAAAGCGACAACTGCCATAAACTTAAAGAATTTTCATTTACTTGGCCCCGTTCCATTATTCAGGCAGTCTCCCATGATATACAGCAGAAGCACACTGTGCCCCACAACTCCAGTGATAGCAGAGAAGCGGAAGAGACGGAAGGAAGAGGCATAAATGAGACTTTCTGGACAGTGGGTTAGCCTGCAGGAAATGGATTGGAGCCACTGTGTCACGGGGCCTCTGGGGGACCCAAGTCTGGACACTGCTGGGAAGTTAGGAAAGCAACTTCGCCCTTTGAACATGACTTCCTCAGCCTGTCACCTAGGCATCTGTGACCCGTGAGGGATGAGGCTGGCTGGCCATTTGTCCCTTGGTGGCACCATTCGGACGGAATTGTGTTTGCTAGCTGATCTTTGTTCCTTTAAAGTAGCTACTGCCAGAATTTTTTGTTTTTTTTTTTACTTTGTAGACCAATCTGGATCTGAGCTCACAGCAATTCACCTGCCTCAGTCTCCTGAATATCAGAATTACAGGTGCACACCACCATGACCAGCTGACATCAGTTTTTAGGTTGGGGGGGACAGGTATTGATGGGTTCATTCTCCTTTGCTAACATATCAGGAATGCCAGCCTGACCCAGCTCACGCTGAGTGTTTCCACAAAAGCCTTGGTGTGCTGTGCAGACCGCAGTCCGCAGGCACAGCCTGGATTTTGTAGGTTGGCTGTGCCTGCTGGGATTTGGATGCGAATTCCACCCCATCCTCCACTGTGTGTTTTAACACTTGGTTCCCAGCCGGCTGTGCTGTCAGGGGAGGTTGTGGAAACCGGAAGTTGAGGCCTCGCTGGAATGTGGTAGGCCTCGAAGGATGTAGCTCAGTCCCGCTTCTCTTCTGGGTTGCTACTTCCTGGCCAGCACCATGTAACACAAGCAGCTGTGGCTGGCTCCAGGTGCCACAGACCATGCCCTCTGACCCCCGATCTGTGGGTCACAGTAAACTCTCCTCTGAGCTGCATCTGTGGAAAGGAGCTAAAGGAATATCTCTGCTTGGTTTGGGTCAGAGATGGGATCAGAACCAGGGAGGTTTCCTGTTTCTGAAGTGCAAGCTGATCACCGTGTGTGTTTGCAGGTGTGTAGTCTCAACAGGAATAAAAAGTCAGGCTTAACTAACTGAACCCACACTTCATTGGAAGTGCTTGCATGAGGGCATCCGTGAGATCAGACTAAGGGCTCCTCCCAGCATAGAACTGTTTGCCAGATATGGGGTAAAGGAATGGCTATATGTACCAGTATGTGTTTGAATGTCAGTAATTCCAGAGATCACACACCCAAAGCCCAACTTATTAAAAAATAAATAAACAAAAAAAGGAGATTTTACACCTCAAAAGTAATTACTAAAAATAATGTGCAGGATTTCTTTTTTTTTTTTTTAGGTGAAGCAAACTTCACCTAAAAGAAACCATGAGATTTTATTTATTCCCCAGTGTTTGCTATGCCAAGGTTTCTTCAGCCATCTGCACCCACAACCTCTTTTCCCTCCAGAAATTTCAAGCGACCCCGGGTTCATAGGACTATAAAAGGGGAAAACAAAACAAATGACCTAGTCATAAATCATAAAGAAATTTTATCTTAAAATAGTTCTTTGGAGCCAGCATGGTGGCACACACCTTTAATCAGGACTCAGAAGGCAGAGGCACGTAGGTGGATCTCAGTGGGTTCAAGGCCAGACAGGACTGTCTCCAAAAAAAAGGCAAGTTTGCACACGAACGAAGTGGTGTTTCTTTGTCTGACAGAACCAGACAAGCCAACTAATTTGCTTCTTGCTTGTTAGGGAGTGACAGTGGACGGGTTAGTGTTTGTTTTCTGTAATTATACCAGCGCATTTCTGTAAGAACAATGTGTGCAGTGCGAGCCTTGGAAAGCTCCCATCTGAGGTGAGGCGCCTCAGGCAGCATGTGTGGGCTGACAGCGTGCATGGTGCGGTGTCAGGTGCTCCCCACCACGGCTGCAGTGAAGTCACAGGGTGCCGCACAGGAAAGCTGTGCCAGAAACACCTCGAGTCCACCGTGCATTCTATCTCTAATCAGTTTTAACTGATGAACAGCACAAGCTTCTGCTGTTGCCTGATAGTTTTGTAATCCCACTTCCGTTCAGTCACACAACCCAGTGCAGAGTCACGACCCCTCATTTAGAATCTTTGCTCTGCATAAACATAAATGAATAAAGTAATACAAAACAGAAGGTTCTCCAGGAACAGGGAATAGTTTGAACCTGTGTGTAGCTGTTATGCATGTCAGAGAGTTGCATCCTAAAGTCGGCAAGCCTTTTCGGTACAGACAACACCCCCACCCCCCTGTCAGTGTTGTGGTCCTGCCTTGGCTGCTGGCTCTAGCCTATGGCTTGCACTGACCCGGAAGTTCACAACTTCACAGCACTCGAAGGTCCCTAAGCCCACCTCTAGGGCATGGCAGAACTGCGAGCCATGTTTGTCTGCAGCCTCCACCACCCTGCCCTGCAGTGATACACACAAAGCCAGGACTGGACAATTGGAGGCGGACTGACCCAGCCGGCCTTCCACTCCTGCCCCATGCTCTGGGTGCACCAGGATCTGCCCTTGCATAGGACTGCATTTGTCTGCTCTGACTCACATTTTAGGAGTGGCTCTCAATATCAATGATCTGAAGGAAGGGTTAGTTCAAAAGCACAACTCTCAGTCGGGCAGTGGTAATCCAGGCCTTAATCCCGGCACTCCGGAGGCAGGCAGATCTCTGTGAGTTTGAGGCCAGCCTGCTCTACATAGTGGGTTCCAAGACAGCCAAGGCTACACAGAGAAACCCTGTCTCGAAAAACAAAACAGAAATAAAAAAAACAAAATACAACTCTCTTATCTCCCTCCCCAGTAGGTTAAAAAAGGAGTATTTTGAGTCTGTTTGGGATGTTGTAACAAAACATCTTATGTTGGGTGGCTTGTGAGCCACAGAATTTTATTTCTTACCATTCTGGAGCCTGTGAGGTCCAGTATCAAAGTGGCCGCAGATCGGTTGTTTAGCCAAGACCCAGTCCTCTTGGTCTTCTCATGTTGAGAAGGTGGAAGGATCCCTTAGGCTTCTTGCATAAACAAATCTCGTTCAGCTCCTAAAGGCCCTGCTTCCTGAGGCCATCACATTGTAGGATTCCAGTATAAGAACTGGGGAGATGCCGATATCCTTAACCATAGCAACAAGATGTGGTCCAGCCCTTGTTACCAAGAAAAGAAAGGCTGTGTAAGCTCAGATACAGCTACGCAGGTTGCATAGTCCACCCTGACTGACTGATAAACACTCACAGCAGCAGAAGTGGCCAGCATGCTCTTGACTGGACTCGGGGCCTGCTGGTTCTCCCTTACACTTACATTTCCATTTATTTCTGTGTCCGGCTCCATGTAGCATCGTGGCGCGCAGACATAGCGGGTCACACTTCTTACTCTGTTTCGGGGTTTTCTTCCCCACCCCACTCTCCTGCAGGTACATTCGTTGAAACTTGCCCTAGAAGGTGTGGAGAAGGAGAGGGACTTCTACTTCGGGAAGCTGAGAGAGATCGAAGTGCTGTGCCAGGAACATGGGCAGGAAAACGATGACCTTGTGCAGCGACTAATGGAAGTACTCTATGCTTCAGACGAGCAGGTGCGTGCGAAGCCACACTCCTCCGCTCTTTGTTTTTAATTATTTATATTACCTACCAAAGCTACTGAGTTCTGAAACTAATGTTCAAAGTGCAACACATCCTCCGTCGTAAGTACTTCCCTGGGGTCTTGAGGAGGCTACAACTTAGCTGGCAGCCTTGATGGTCCCAGAGAAATGAGTCTGTTCGTCATCAAGATCTCTGTTCTTTCTCCCATGCCTGCGGGATGAGCAGCCTCAGGTTAGCCTGGGAGGCGTCTGGCAGAGGTGGGGCTGTGAAACACACAGCCAGACCCCAGGCACTTTTCAGCTTTGAGGAGATGAACAGGGAAGGGGTTGTACGAAGGTCTGCTTTCTGAGGATTGCTAAGTGAGAAGAAAACTTTTCCCATCCCTTTGAGCCCCACTGCTGTCTGTTTTAATCACATAGCTGGTTGCTTTTGTTCCTCATTGCCAAAACAGACCAGACCGTGGACAGACCTTACTGAAAACACTTCTTTGTAGGGAGGACCTGTCACTGAGCAAGGGTGCAGGGGGAGATCCGGGATGTGGCTTCTTGAAGGCAACGAAGAGGTGTGCTGGGCGTGGTGGGGCTCAGCTGTCATTGGAGCGTTTGGCAGATGGAGGCAGGAGTGTCAGGAATACATAGTGAATCCAGGGCTGCCCTGGGCTACGTGAGACCCTGTTTTTAAAAAAACAAAATGAAAACCAGGCATTGTGGCACATGCCTTTAATTTCAGCACTCAGGAGGCTGAGGCCAGTGGATCTCTGAGTTTGAGGCCAGCCTGTCTACACAGCAAGTTCCAGGCCAGCCAGGGCTACATAGTGAGACATTGTCCTGAAAGGAAGATGGAAGGGAGGGAGGGAGAGAGGGAGGGAGGAAGGGAGGGAGGGAGGAAGGGAGGGAGGGAGGGAGAAAGGAAAGGAAGAAAAGGAAAGAAAAGAAATGGAAAAGAAGAGGAAAAAGGGGAAGGAGAAAGGAATTGAGAACAATGGACACGGGTAGGGAAGGATCTGCGGACCAAACAGTTGACAGGCAGGATAAACTACAGAGACCTCGGTGAGTCAGTGCAGTGTGTGTCTGCCGAGAGGCGAAGCCTGGCCCCAAGGCAGAAGTCAGATACCAGTTGGAGCTTCCCCTTTCTACCGAGCTGAGCTGTGGGAGGCAAGATGCCAAGGCTGGGCTTGAGGGTCTCCTTACCCCAGGCCAAAGCCGCTCAAGTGTTTGGCTCTCCGACCTGGAGGCCTGTGGGCTGCAGAGGGAACTGGGGGGAGTCACATGTTTCCACAGACCACAGCAAGCCACCTGAAAGCTTATTTTGTCTTATTCCAGCCAAAGGCAGATGTTTTCTCCACATCTGGCTTAAAATCCTAGCATTGGAACGTCCACCAGCTACAGGAACTGTGCCAGGTTTGGGAACTCCCCACCGTGTTTTCGTTCCTCTCTCTCTCCTTTTTTTTTAACTTCTTTCTGGGTGACTAGTAGCTCAATGTGTGGATTTTGAAGCCTCGGGACTCCGCCTAGTTAAGTCCCTGAGACCATGATGATGTCACAGAATGTGACTCTCAGCATAGTGGCCGGTTTGTAGCAGCCGTTGACAATGTACGTAATGTGTTCTGGCAGGCGCACATCAGTTACTGGGGCTGCCTCTGAAGCTTACTAGAGATGACATCAGAGGAGCCCTTCAGATCCTGGGAGGCCGAGTGCATAGGGTTGCCATCTGTGGCCGTGGGTGCTGGCAGGAGCAAGGCCAACAGGCTTGCTTGGGTCTTCCCATCCGAAACCCTTTTTCAAAGCCAGAACTGGTCCCAGGAGGGAGACCTGTGCTGAAATCTGGCCTGGGGCATTGTATGAATTCCTGGCTGAGGACCGACAGGTGATCCCGAGGCGAGAACTCGGAGTGTGATTGGAGGAGGTTCTGCCCGGATGTCCACACTCAGTTTCGCTCTGCCGTTCCAGTCCCCCCACACCCTGGCACACCTTGCCACCCACTCGAGCCACAGAACAGTTCTTGTACTGTGGACATGGTCACGGAGGTTAAAGCTCCTTCGCTGAGTCAGGCTGAATGGGTTCACTGGAGCCTCCCTCAGACACCTGGGCCTTTGTGCTATGTATAATACTTTATCAGATCCGTCAGCTCCCTTCAGTAGAGAAACTGAGGCAGCAAAATGCTTCAGTACTTTGTAAGCAACTAGAATCTGAATCCTGAGCCCATTGCTCTCCCGTCTCTGTTTGAGGAATGTATGGGTGGGGTTTGCTCTTTTGTGGGGTGTTTCCCTGAAGGGAAATAGGCTGCATCCCTGTGTGCAGCTGCGGCACTGTCTCCTCATGCAGCCCCTTGGCTTAGTGTGTTGAGTTCGGGATACATTACATTGCAACTCTGTGTCTGGAAAATTCCCAAGAGGCATCAGGCTGCAGTGAGATTCCCACGGAGAATAAGGCATTTGATCCACACTATACCAGAATCCTTGCTTAGAGCAGGACAAGACCCGAGACCTGGGTTTCTAGACCTTGTTTCTACAGTAAGAAGAGGAAAGATTATGTGCACACACCATGCTGGGTGAGTATATACTTGCCATGCATGCACACACACATATACACACACTCGCACACACGACATGCATGTACACACACATATACACACTCGCACACATGACATGCATGTACACATGCACTCACATGCACACACATGCACACAATACATGCTCTGTGAAAAGGCTCTGGCACAGCTGGCCCAGTCTGTTCTACTTCCTTTTTAGAGGCTCAAGGAGTCACCTAAGAAACCTCAGAGACTTCAAGCATCCACCTCCCTCTCTGAGGAGCATAGCTGCCTCCCTGAAGCACAGACAGCCCTAGAGAAGAGTGGGTCTAAGACAGTGGCTGCCTACCCTTGAAGAGCATTATTTGGAAATGCATGCTCGGTGGCCTCTGTGTCATGGTACAGTACCACCCACAACCCCCAGAGCTTCCTTTAGTCCCACCGTGCTTGCCCTGATACTGTAGGCCATCCTGCTCTGGGCCATTTCCACACCTAGGGGTGAGTCTGATGTGTCTGGGATGCAGGAAGAAACATCTACATTTTGTTTGCGGCTTTCAGCATGAGTGTATGTAACTGCCCGAGGTGGCAGAGGTGTCCAGCTGCTAGCTTTCCCGGAGGTGGATGGAAGATGGAATCAAAGGCTGGATTGTCGTGAGACCTCTTTGTCTAAACAGTGTGAGCATGGCTTGGTTTCCCAGGATGAGGATTTGATGGGTGATCTCTTCCCATAAGTGATCTTTGAATCTTCTTTTGCTGGTGACTACTGGTCTCCGACTCTGAGAGTCACACAGTCCCCAAATATGATGCTTATAAGATGTAAAAATCTAGTTTAGAGCAGCACGGTCAGGAGGTTATTCAGTTTGGAAGTGTGGTAACCTCGTGGAAGGCTCCAGAACAGGTTGCTAGCCAGGTGTATAGTGTCTCTTTATGGTTCTCATTACGTCCTTGTATCATTCCCTGACACTTCATGTGTCACTTGGGGGCCACAGGTGCCTTAGCTGTATCGTTGGCTGCCTGCTGCCATGTGGATCCTGTCAGCAGAGGTCTACCAGCTTATAAACAGCTGCTCGTTTTCAGAGATACTGACCGTCATGGACACCACTGTTAAAATGAACTAAAGACTTCCTTTCTCCTCGGTGCTTTTTGGAAACGACTGTGTTTCTGTCACTGGGAATTCTGTGCACTCCACTGAACTTGAAGTGCTAGGTATCCAGAGATAGACACACCCACTACCTCAGAACTCACAGACCTAAGGAGGGAGACAACCAGGGATAAGGCCGACTGGAAACTGTGGCAGATTGTGATAAATGTGATAACAGACATAAATAACGTGTGTGGGACACACACAGCCTGGAGAGCCCAGCAGATGTCACTGTGAAGATGGCATTTGTGTTGGAGGTTGGACTGACTAGGGACATCAGCTGTTACAGAGCCAAGCTGGGAGGGAAAAGCACAGCTGGCCGTGGCTGGCACCCAATGGGGGATAAGGCTAAGTGTTTCCCATGTAGGGAGCAGGAACATCAGGTCCTGGTGATCTTTGACCTCGTTTTCCATCAACCATGGCCAAGACCCTTCTTTGACCTTGTCTCCCAACCTTCCTCTCTTTGTATGGTGATGGCAAAAGTAAAAATAGTAACATCACTCACAGCTAAGCATTTAAGGAAGTGCAATGGGTTGCCATGGAAATGTCAGTATCTGTCTTGTGAATCACCAGTGTATGGGTCCCGTGTTTGACATAGGTTTCACGTAGACACCTACAGGGAGCCTGTGGTAGCCCTGTGAGAGCCCTGAGTCAGCCTGTGCCCAAGCGTGAGCAAAGCAGCTAACAGGGCGTGTTTGCTCTTTATTCTAGTCTTGCCCAATAAGCTGTCCCAGAGATCAGCAGCCACTGTGGGCGTATGGCGTCTCCAGCAGTCTTCCCATGGCCCATGACTGACACTTCAGCCTGGTGCGTGTGGGGACTAACTGCCTTCTCCAGCTATCGGCCACAGAACCACCCCCTTGCTTGACCCGATCTGAGGAGAGGGACCTGACTAGGCGCCAGGAATCACAACCTGTCGCTTGTTCCTGGCTGCATGCTTACTGGAGCCCAGTCCTCCTGCTTTCGGTCACGGAGTAACTGTAATCCCACAGTTAACTCCCAACAACGATGAGATTGTCTGTAAAATGCAAAGCGCATTTCCTGTCTGAGACCGCTCATAGAAACAATCATGTTAGAAAAGTGTGTTTCAGGCAACGGAGGGCTAGCTGCAATATGGAAGGCAGCACAATGGACTGAAGACTTGGTATAATTAGTAAGTCAGCATCTCCAGCGTAGTAGGGGCTAGAGCCTGGCTGCAGAGGAAGCTGGGGAGTTGCCCAGTAGAATACACACAGAAGGGAGAACGAAAGATGGACCATTAATATGGGAGTAGGGATAGTGAGAGAAGCTTCCAGAAGTATGTTTTTATGTGGGGAATGAACCCTGTACCCTCCCACATATCCCCTAGAGCAGAGAGCCACCTGCTCTGACCAGGGCCAGCACCTGCTGCCTGATCTGTGACCATTCACATTGCCGGTTGGCCTGACAGTGCCGCTGTTGGCCAAGGCCCTAATTCCTTAAACCGAGAGGGCTACTACCATGCATGTCAAGCAGTGGGCAAAGTGGCTGGCAGAGGCTGTTGCCGAAAATGCAGCCATGGCAAAGCTCCAGGACACGGAGTGTGAGTGAGGGTCGGAAAAAGAAAAGACAGAGAAGGATATTTGCTTTTACCTTCTCAAGACGGAACGATTCTAAGAGGTGAAAACGGTGTGGTGATGGGTATAGTCGGAGCTCACATTTACCAAACTGTGGCCTTTGACCCAGAGCCAATGAAAGGGATACAACTAGAATCAGTCTCGGGTCTTCAGTTTGATGTGACTTTGCACTTTTGGCTGCTATAGAAGGGGTAACTTTCTTTTCATTGTTTGTTGATCTGAAATAGATTCCAAAGTGTTTTCCCACTAAGAAATTCTAATCACTGCTCGTACTTAATATATTGACTATGGAAAAAAATCCAGCTAAGCATATTACCAGTTTTAACTCACAGGATTCTCTGTTGGGTGAAACGGATGCATTGTTGAATTGATCGGTAAGACACACTGTAAACTCTACTACCTGAGTACTCCTGTTGCCCACATTATACAGCCAAGAAGACTGAGTCCAGCAGTTGCCCTGTAAGCCCAGAGCCTCACAGGTCAGAAACTGCAGAGCTGGGCAGAGAACTCCATAGTCAGTGCACATAACCGTAACATGTGGTCTCTGAGAAAGTGCCGTACAGCCCTGGCTTGTCTCTGTCATGGTGATCCATTCTGGAATCTGACTTCTTCCTCTTGACATGGCGTACACTGAATGCTGTAGAGAATGGGACGTGATTCAGTTGAACACGGCTGCTCATCTCCAGAATGTCAGGCTCCAATAGAAACGGCTCCAGACAAACAAGATTCCAAGTGAGTTTTGTTTGGGGAGCTGAGGGAGATGCCTGACTTCTGTTGTGCAGTTCTGGGGATCCAAGCTTGTGAGTGCTGATCCCCATCCCCAAGTGAGCTTGACAGATGCAGGAGAGAGGGAGGTGTGTGTCTGACTCGGGGAGATGGTGAAGTCCTGTCTGACTTGGATCCTGACCAGTGTGCCCCAGGCTACACGCGATAGGGCCAGGAAGAGTGTGGGCTTGGCAGACCAGAAGTCGGTGTGTCACGTGTCTGTCTGAACGCGCCAGTGTGCATGCCACACTGCATCTTGAAGTCCTGTGCCGTTCCTGAGGGCAGTTAGCCACTATTGCCTCACTGTTTCTGCTTGGGTGATAAAAAAAACTATTCTTTGTGACCTCAAAAAACAAAAAAAAGGAAGGATTTGCAGGTGAGGCTGAGGTAAGGCCTGTGATCCGCTTCACTGAGTAAGTAGGCCTCGTGGAGCCAAGCAAAGGAATGTTGGCCCTTCTGCTTCCCAGTCAGTGAGCAGAAGGTAAGCAGATAGGGCCTCACACCCTGCAAAGAACACGACCGGGTCCTGGAGCCAGAGCTTCTGAGCACAATGCTGAAAGGGGCCTCTTTGCCTACATCAGCCTGTGAAATGCCTGTCACCCGTCTCCTTCCCCTCAGGAACTAACAAGTTGCTTTTTTTTTTTTTTTTGGTGTCTTAAGTCCACTTTATACTGGCATTAGATGTCATGAGAAATGACAGCCTCAGAGGGAACAGTAAGTCATGAGCCATGGGCCATGAGGGAGAGACAACAGTCCTGCACATCTGCAAGGGCCTGGGATCTTTGCAGTCACGCGGCTGTTGAGACACTTCACTGTGTCTGACACAGCGACTCTTGCTGAGGGTCGGAAAGTACAGTGTGTCCTATGACGACCTCCTGCAGAGCAGTTGGTAGAGAAGATGGGTCCCGAACTCCTGACAGTTACGCTTGTCAGAATGATCCTCCTTAGATGGCACAAGGATGTGAGAATGTCCCTGTATCTAGCATTGACACCTGGAGGCTAGGAACATTGGCATGTTGAGTTGTGCCTGAGTCTAGGGTACTCCAGAGCCTGGCGTTTTGGTGATTCATGGTGATTGGGACTGGCACCTCACAGGGTCTCACAGAAATCAGTTTGGCTGACACCTGTCCCCTCCCCCACAGGAGGGCCAAACAGAAGAGCCAGAAGCCGAGGAGCAAGCCCATGACCAGCAGCCCCAGCAGCAAGAAGAGTACTGAACCGCCTCAGCAGCTCTTGACACTTCCATCGTGTGTAGGGACTTTTCTTCTGGAGAATTGGAACGTGTGTGGCCTGGAGCTCAGTAGAAACCAGCTGTTCCCAACCTGCCGTTACTATCCATCCGCCGCGATGTCGCATCGCCAACCATTGCACTTGGTCTCCATTTCCTTTGCCAAGATGCGTTAGCAGATGGCCGTTCTTTCTGGTCATCTACCTGCGAGGTCATAGGGTCACATACCTTCAACTTCACCACTCGGCTGCTTGAAATTGGTTCTACTCTTTCCCTTGTTTCTTTCCAGAACAGCTCTTTCCCACCCCAACACCACCACCACCACCATCACCACCGCTACCACCACCACCCCTTTTTATCCTGGTGTGAAACAATGGTAATTTGATATATGGTATTTATATTGGCATTTCTCAACCCAGTGTCACTAGATGTCACACGCATTTGTGGTGCTTTGATGTTTGCGAGTCTAACCTCCTATCATAAATTTGGTCAGATTAAGTAATTGGAACAAAGGGAAACAGATCCTTGATATGAAAGCCATAAGACAGTAGCTTGTGTCGTGGGAAAACGCAGTTTCTCCCTCTACTCACAACACTAAGGGGAAAAGAATGGATTCAGAACTAGGACTTCAGGGCCCAGCAGTGTTGATAGAGCAGCATATCAGACAACCACACAGATGACATTCACTCCCAGACAACACCATCTCAGCTTCGCCTCGGCTCCGTGTACCCCTGCCCGCCCTCCCCACTTCCCAGCTTCTCGTGTTGTTTTCTTTTCTCAGGGTCCTCTTTGGTGGGGGTCCATTCCCCGCAAGATGTTGTCATTGGCAGTCTGCAGTTGCAAAGGCGGGAGGGAGTCTCAGAAGGCACAAGCCTTCCCGCCTCATTCCTCTCCCCCTTTGTGAGGGCTTCAACCCAGGCCCTGCAATTCCCATGAGTTAGGGGGATCGAGGGTGTACCCGGCATGCCAGCCTTCCGCATCGTGTTGGGACTGGCTGCAAAGCTGGAAATGGAGACTTGATTAGAAGCATGGTTTCAGTGACTCCCATTACCTTCCAGAGTAAGGACCCTCCCTGTCTCTGCAACACAGGGGCCCTTGTCATTGACATCTGCTAGACCATGGCAATTCATAAAAAATAGGAGACATTAGTGAATTGAAAGCATTCCTTGTTTTTGACTAACATTTGCACATTTTCTTAGTGTCTTTCCTGACCGTTGCCTGTCTCCCCCTTTTAGCAGATGACGCCCCTCCTAGCTCCCTCCTTTCATTTGGTTTTGACTCTCGGTTTCCTGTCGCTGGTCATTGGGCCAGCAAGTGCAGAAAAACAAGAAACAAATGTGCCCGCCCCACCTTCCACTTAAAAAAAAAAAAAACTCAAAATAAATTTCTGAATTATGCATCATAAAGCTTTGAAAGTTCTTTATTAACTGATGAAATGCTAACTTTAAATTCTAGCATCGAAGTTTGCAACAAAAGACGGCTTTCCGAAATCACCCTTTCCAGCCAGGTGTACATAATGAGGTCTTTGTGGGAAGATGGCTTGCGTCCTTGAGATGGTCACAACGCACTGTGCAGACGTGGACAGATGTTCCATGGTGTCTGGTTCCCCTTCCTTCTCTCTCCTGCTCACTCAGCCCTACAGCAGCAGCTCACCTCTCTGAGGCTGGAAGGCCTTGCTCCTTGCAGTGACATCCTCCCATGCCTGATTGTGGCAGTGGCCGTGCTATGGGCAGCATCAGGCTTACTGGTTTGTTGCTCTTCGGAGTCTGTCTTATTCACTCACTGCGTTTTTGTTTGTTTATTTAATAGCTATTATAAGGAGGTACAGTGAACAGCTACTTATGGATACCAGAGTGGTTGCTTTACCTGCCCTGGAGATCTCAGTAATGCCCAGGGTTGGGTGATTTTATAGCCACACTCCTGTAAATGGGTACCGGGAGTCAGGCGCTTGTCTTCTCCCAGGCCTCTTGAGGCTGGTAAACTTGCATAAAGCTCTCCCAGTGCCTCTTGCCGGAAGCACCCCGTTCTTCTTCACCTCCCTGGACTACTTAGCTGGAGACCTGCTGGCCACATGTCTTAGCCTGAAATAATGTTTCCCAGCTGGTATACTCCTCCTCCTTCCCAGTGCCTCGGGCCAGACCATTCATCCATTTAGAGACAAGCTGTACCTCTTCTTCCCATACCCATCTTAAAAATCTTCTCAAGTGTTAAGTCCCAGACGATGCCATGGATGCTTGGGGGACGACGTCATTCACAGCGATTTCCAAGCTATCCTTAGGCTGGAACTCTTGCCTCTGGGCACCCACCGCTGATGGGTAGTGGGACACATTCTCTTTTCTTGGCATTCAGGCTCATGTGCCTCTAAGCTCTCCCAATCACCTGACATCATATTGGGTCCAGAGGCATCCCAGCATGTGTGCACTGCTCCTCCTCCCTCAGGAAGTCTGAATTTTCTTTTTTGTTCATCCCACGCCCGCTGATGTCTGATTATAGCGCTTCCGTTATCACTGTTAGATTTTGGAAGTGATCGAAGCACGGGACAAAGAGAAAGCTCATGTTCATTCTAAGTAGAAAAAGCAGGAAATAGGTAAATAAATAAATAAACATTCTGTTGAACTGAGAGAAGGAAACCCCAGAAGGGAGCCAAGACTCCCTCCTTTCCCTGGTGAGTGTCTCCATTATTCCGTTAAGGTTTAATATGCATTCAGATTGCTTTCACTAAGTAGTACACCATAAAGCTTTTGTTATATATTAAATGTAAACTGAAAGGAATGTAAACATATGTATTGTTAATTATAAATATCGATAAGTAATGGCATTCTAGATGAAGAGGTCTTATTCAGATGCTTTCACACCCATTTACATTGCCCACTGTTGTCGCATGGTAGGATAGCTCTTTGTCTGAAGATGTGAATAACTTGACTTGCGTTGACCTTTTTACATATTTAATAAAAAAAATATATGTTAAAAGCTGCCTGGGCTTACAGATTCCTACATTCTTATCCTGACAGTTGTCTTTCCAGTGAGCGTGTGTCTGTGTAACAGGATGTGGTTGTGGATTTACAGATCAGTCCCCACTCTGTTAGGGACTTACTCAGGGAAGGGAGGGCATGTTCCTATTTGTTGATGGATAAATGTTTTAGCAGGAAGTACAGATTCTTATTTGAAGTCAAATGTAGCGACTGTAAGAACTTAGGAAACAATTTTAGCAAGTGTCATAGTTAAGGTTACTATTGCTGTGAAGAAACACTAGGACCAAAAGCAACTTGGAGAGGAAAGGGTTTATTTGGCTGAAAAATCCTGAGTCCACAGTCCATTAAGGGATGCCAAGGCAAGAACTCAAACAGGGCAGGAACCTGGAGGCAGAAGTTGATGCAGAGGCCATGAAGGAGTGCTGCTTACTGGCTTCCTCAGCCTGCATTGCTATAGAACCAGGACCACCAGCCCAAGTTGGTACCACCCACAAAGGACTGAGTGTAGACAGAGGTTTCTTGTCCCATCCCCCAGCTCCCCATCTGGTAGCTTCCTCCAAATTACCACACAGAGGCTTATGTTAACTGTAAATGCTCGGTCAGTAACTCAAGCACGTTACTAGATAACTCTTACACTTAAGCCATAATTCTTATCTGTTTAACCACGTCTTAGTACCTTTTCTCAGGAGTGCATTCTCATCTTGCATCTGTGTTTGCCAGTGACTCTGATTCCACCCTTCTTCCCATCATCCGTAGTTTGCTCACCCTGCCTATATTTCCTGCCTGGCTACTACTGGTCAATCAGCGTTTTACTAAACCAATTCGAGTGGCAAATCTGTGTAGTGTAGAAGAGGAATATTCCACACCAACTGGGCCTTTCACTTCAGCCACTAAATAAGAAAATGCCCTAAGGCTTGCCTTCAGGAGGCATTAATCTTCTAAGATGACTACTTGTGTCAAGTTGGCATAAGACTATTCAGTACACCGTGTGTGTGTGTGTGTGTGTGTGTGTGTGTGTGTGTGTGTGATAAAAAATACTCCCTTAAGAAGTTTTGCTCTTGTAAGTAATAGCTTGCCTGATACCCATGGGTCCAGCCTCCCCCACATGGACAGTGTTGCAAAAACAGCTGCAGAGAGAAGCCAGCTGTGGTGGCAATTCTTGGTTGTCAACTTCGCTACACCTGGGATTAACTAAAACCTAAATGTTTGGGCACACCTGTGAGAGATCTCTCAATTAAATCATTTGAAGTGTGGAGAGCCGTTTCTAATCTGGATCTTTGGGGTGGAAAGAGCCACCTTGAATCGGGCCACACCTGCTGGCAGCCTGTTGTAAAGGATGAGGGGGAAGAGAGCCCTGTCTCGCCTGCTTGCTCCCACTCCCACAGCAAGCCCGTTTCTTCACTGGCATTAGAACCCTCTTCAGAAATCCACTATATACTGAGAACGGTTGAGACACCCAGCCTCATAGACTGAACAACTACTGGATTCTTGGACCTTTCATTCATAAACAGCCGTTGTTAGCTTAGCTGGGGCACAGCCCATTAGTCATTCTAATGAATCCCCTTTCTCTACATAGAGAGGGATTCAGTAAGCTCTGTTCCTCTAGGGAACTCTAATACCCTGACCTTCTTTTCTAGCAGAAGGATCCAACTGGAATGATCTCTTTGTATAATCTGTTTTTGTCACATTGATTACTGAATCTCAACAGTGATTGAGCAATATCAGCTATAAATGAAATACAGAACTTAATTAAATGAAGAAGAAATGTACTAAAGTTGGCCCAGCAGAGAGGGAGGTTCCTGAGGCATCAGGGTCAGGATATATAAGAAACCAATGACAGAGGAAGACTGGGGACCCCATGACTTCGGGCTACATGCGGCAGAACAGAGCTGTTTCTCAGAGCACCCTAACTAAAATAGTTCTCTAAAATTAAATAGGCAGCTTCCTTACACTGAGCACGAAGGCTGCCACTTGTAAACACAGCTAATGCTGTTTCCAGTGCTGAGACTGGGCCAGAGGTCATAGCGGTTGGATCTGAGCCTCTCTGGGCCTCTAGTTCCTGTTTTGCTGAACTCAGAAGAGCTTTGCAGTGTGTGCCTGAAGAGAAGCTGAGCTGAAAGAGAGACACTACTGATGCCCCCAAGGACTTCTGGCATCCAGTGTGGGCCCCGGGCTCCAGCCCACCCTTATGGGCAGCATGGCAGGCCCAGCTAAAGTCAATAGACTGGCTGGCTTTTTATTTCCTCTAAAAGCAAGTGGGAAGGCTATTCAGCTTGCCAAATTTTAATCTCTTATTCATGTTTGTTGTAATATTTTGAACTCCTTTATCAAGACTCCTTTATAAATTCTGTTTCTGAAAAGTAATGACGCATTAAAATATCTTTAAATGTATGAAGTATCAGTAGGAACCAACCCCACAGTGCAGAGTATTCCAGAGAATTAAAAGCTAAGTGCACACTTCCTCTTGAGTAGTAAGCAACCTCACATCCTCACACAATAGCATTGCCTCAGGCCATGAAGGTCACAGGCACAAAAGAAAGGGTTTTTAAAGCAGGTTTCCAAGGCTGAGTGTATAGTTCAACTCCAGAGTACTTACCTAGAATGTTTGAGAACTGAATTCAATCCCCAGGAGCAGATTGCTCGTGGTAAAAGGTTGTTGAGTATGCCTATGGGAATTAGGAAGAAGCATAAAATTCACATGTGCAGAATTTCACTCCGGGCAAAACCATAGCTTGCTTCTGGTGTGCTCTCTTCCGGTGTAATGTAGTTATACTGGACAGATGACCTGTGGCTCCCACTAATGGAAAACAGGGTTTCTCTGTGTAGCCCTACTGCCCTGGAACCCACTCTTTAAACCAGGCTGGCCTCGAACTGACAGAGATCCTCCTGCCTTAGCCTCCCGAACACTGGGATTAATGTTGTGCACCACCACCACCTGGCTGTAATGGGAAACTCTTAAGGATCTTGGAAGACTCCCTGCCCCACAAAAAACAATAACACAGAAAGCGAGTTATGGGAATTTCTTCCAATTTTTTAAAGTTTATTTGTATTGCCGCTGCTGCTGTTGTTGTTACTACTATTGAAACAGGATCTTGGCTAGCCTGAAGCTCACCCTGTAAACCAGATTGTCCTTGAAGTCACAAAGATCCACCTTCCTCTTCCCTGAGTGCTGCAATTACAGACGTGTGCCACCTTGCCTAGCATTATCTATCATCATCTTCATCGGGGGACTTGTGTCACAGCACACATGTGAGGTCAGAGGACAGTTGTTGAGAGTCAGGTCCTCTCTTTCACAGTGGATACAGGGGATCGAATTCAGGCTGTCAGGCTTGTACAGCAAGTACCTTTATCTGCTGAGCCATCTCCCCAGTCCCCTAGTTAGTTTCTTGTGAGCTAAGTTATGTCAAGATAGACTCATGGATGTCATAGATATTATCCAGGCACGCTAGCCTTAAGAGAGGGGAAAGAGAAAGGTAATATGAATTTTTCCTGGGAACTTGTTTCAGTTTTCTTGAGAAAGTAGTTCTGAAGTGAGTCAGGATGCTTCCCAGCCATACCTAAGATGCCACAGCAGTCTCAGTTTGGCTCAGCTTTGATTCTGAGGCCCTGCTAAGTGGCTGTGATTCCAGCCCCTGTAGATCTAAAGGGCTCCGTCTCATTTGACAACACTATGATGGAAATCAAGCAGTGTGGTCTAGAAGTCTAATGTTTACTAAGTAAAGACTGCATTTCAGGCAACTCCTAGTAAGGACAGATGATATTTGTTACTTTATACCCAGTTTACATTTTAGCTTAATTCTTTTACCTTCAACTACAACATAATGCCCTAGTAGATGGCATTATGAAGCGACGTCATTGGCCACTAAGAAGCTAGCAGTATGGTAATTTCACATGCCTATTGTATTAGTTATGGTTTCTATTGCTGGGAAGAGACACCATGGCTGCGGTAACTCTTACAAAGAAAGCATTTAATTGAGGGGGCTCACTTGCAGTTTTAAGGTCCAGTCGATTGTCATCATGACTGGAAGCATGGTGGCATGCAGGCAGGCGTGGTGCTGCAGGGGTACCTGAGAGTCCTGTAGCAGGCTTTCTCTTTGGGCTGCCACCCAGCTCCCAAATAAAGACACAGAGACTTCTTAGTCAGAAATGCTCACCCGCAGCTTAGGCCTGTTTCTAGTCAGCTTTTCGAACTTAAATTAACCTGTCTCTCTTCCTCTACATTTTGCCTCAGGGCTTTTTACTTTTCTTTCCTTCTGTATGTCCTACTTTCCTGCATCTTCCTTGTCTGTCTGTCTGGTGTCTGCCTGACTGGCTGGCCTCTGGAATCTCCCTTCTTTCTCCATCATTCTCTTTTCCCTTGAGCTGAGATTCCTCCTCCTACTTATTCTCCCTTCCTGCCAGCTCCACCTATCCCTCCTCTGCCTAGCTATTGGCCATTCAGCTTTTTATTAGACCCAATTAGGTGCCTTAGGCAGGCAAGGTAAAACAACAATACATCTTTACATAGTTAACAAATATTCTATTCTGCAACAGAGTCCTACATCTTGCAGGCAACAGAAAGTCAGCTGAGACACTGGGTGGTATCCTGAGAATAACAAGCTTCAAAGCCCATGCCCACAGTGGCACACTTCCTTCAACAAGGTCATACCCACTCCAACAAAGCCACACTCCCTAATAGTGCCACTCCCTATGAGATTACAGGGACCAGTTACATTCAAACTATCACATTCCACTTCCTGGCCCCCAAAGGCTTGTAGCAATATCAAAATGCAAAATGTATTTAGTCCAACTTCAAAAGTCGCCATAGTCTATCACAGCTCAACAGTGTTTTAAAGTCCAAAGTTCAAAGTCTTTTCTGAGATTCATGTAATCTCTTAACTGTAATCACCTGTAAAACGCAAAGCCAAAAAGCAGATCACATACTTTCAACATATAATGGCACAGGATATACATTACCATTCCAAAAAGTAGAGAACGGAGCATAGTGAGGAAATACTGGACTAAAGCAAGACCCAAAACCAGCCAGGCAAACTCCAAACTCTGCATTTTCATGTCTGATGTTGAAATACTCCTCAGATCTCCAACTCCATCCAGCTTTGTTGACTTTTTATTATTATTATCATTTCCACTCCCTGTTAGTAGCTTTCCTCAGCAGGTATCCCACTACTCTGGTCTCTCTAACATCTTGGGGTCTCCAAGGCAATCCAGGCTTCAACTTCACAGCTTCACACAATGGCCTCTCTAGGCCTCCATTCAGGGACACCCCTGACACATGCTTGTCTCAGCAGCTTTCCTTAGGCACAGAAGCAAATTCTAAAACTCATTTCTTCTATCCTTAACTCTAAAGCCAGAACCATGTGGTCAAAACTTCCAAGTTCTACTGCTAACTGGGGCTGGAACATGGCCCCTTCATTCAATTACATCTTCACCAGCTTTCTGCCCCTCACTGCCTAAGCTTGACTGTCCTGAAACTGAATCTGTAGATCAGGCTGGCCTCAAACTCAAAGATCCATTCGCTTCTGCTTTCTCAGTGCTGGGATTCAAGGTGTGCTGTTCCACCACACCCAACTCTAAGCTTTTCTTTACTTTCTTTCCACAAGTTGGAAACTTAGCTGGTGGGATCTTGCCCTAAGGTCGCCACACTCTTTATTCTATTTCTTAATCTGTTTATCTCCTGAACACCTGATTTAGCTCCATTCCACGTCCTGCTGCTCTTTTTTGCCTCAAAATTTACATTTTGTAATTTACCCTGCTCAGCTTACTCCTTCTCATTATAAATCTTCATTAGATTTATACACAACAGAGCCTATAGGATGTTTTGAGATTTCTTCTGCCAATGGAATTAATCCAAAACTCTTCACTTTAGCCTCAGGCAGACTCTTTCTTCTCTAAAATATCACAAGATTGATCTCTAGGCCATGTACTAACATTCTTCTCCTCTGATACCCTCAGTTCATCAAATCACACTCAGAACCACTGTCTTCCATGCTCCTACTAGTATAACCCATTAAGCAGTACTTAAAGCCTTCCAGTGCTTTCCTAACCAAAACTCCCAAAGTCCATATTATTCCAAACAAAACATAGTCAGGGCTATCACAATATCCCAGTTCCTGTTACCAACTTCTGTCATAGTTAGGGTTTCTATTGCAGTGAAGAGATGCCATGACCATATCAACTCTCATTAAAAAAAAAAATAATTGGGGTGACTTGCTTACAGTTTCAGAGGTTCAGTCCATTATTATCAATGACAGGGAGCAAGGCAGTGTCCAGGCAGATGTGCTGTAAGAGTTGAGAGCCCTACATCTTGCAGGCAACAGCAAGTCAACTGAGACACTGGACAGCACCCTGAGCATAACAAACTTCAAAGCCCACTCCCACAGTGACACACTTCCTACAACATGGCCATACCCACTCTCCAAAGTCACACCTCCTAATAGTGCCACTCCCTAGGCACTAGAACATAATTGGTAGACAATTATGTTCAAACTAGCACTCCTATTCTCCACCTGGCTTACAGGATGCTATGAAAGCCTCCCCTTGTCATATTTTTGTGTGCTTTTCCTCTGTGCCACACTCCACAAAGCAGAAAAAATGATGGAGGAGGTAAATGGATGCATAGGAACATCCCCAAGTCTACCCAGCGTGTTTGGTAACATGAAACTTACTGCAGACTTTATGAGAGCCATACTAGGGTTCAAAGCTGTGTCCTTGAGGTTGGGTGTGCCCTGGAGCAACCCTCCTTTGCTAGGAGCCTCGCCATACTGGCTTCTGAAAGAAGGAGGAGTGGAAAAGGTGACATTGGTATGAGAGATAGTCCCCTGTGTCTTATAAAATACTTCTAGAATCCTCCTGTGGCCTTCAGTCAGTTGTACCTGGTTTTACAATCAGCCCACACTTGACCCAACAAGAACAGCCCTCATAAAATGAGCTTAGTCAGTGACTGGACCTGCCTTCATAGGACAGACAAGGTGAGAAGCTGCCTTCATAGGGCAGGCAAGGTGAGAAGCTGCCTTCATAGGGCAGGCAAGGTGAGAAGCTGCCTTCATAGGACAGACAAGGTGAGAAGCTGCCTTCATAGGACAGGCAAGGTGAGAAGCTGCCTTCATAGGGCAGGCAAGGTGAGAAGCTGCCTTCATGGGACAGACAAGGTGAGAAGCTGCCTTCATAGGGCACATAAGGTGAGAAGCCAGGTCCTTCATAGGGCACACAAGGTGAGAAGCCAGGTCCTTCGTGGGAGCTAAAGGTCCACGGAGCCAGGGTGAGAGTGAAGGCTTTGGGAGCATTACACAGACTGCACCATCTGTACTAAAGAGGCAAACGTGCCAACTTCCTTCCCCATCAGGTGACAGTCATTGGTCATGTGACATCATGTCAATAGCAAAAGTTTAAAGAAAGAGTTTCCTATCACATGACAACAAGCTAAGGATATTATAAAGAGATGTCCTACTTGCTCTTTCTATAACCAAACACCGCTACCTGCAGGGACTGAGAAATACCACCCAAGGTTGTTGTCCTCTGGCTCCCGCAGGAACGTCCATAAATGCTTCCCCCTCACAAACAGCCCCCCCCCACAAACACACACACACTATCCACTGGATGAAAACAAACCAGGAAGGTCACCAATGCTTAGGCCTGAGAAATTTCTGCTAAACTCCTGCCTGGTGCCATCCCCAGCTGACTTAGGGAGCCTAACTTTAACAGCTCTCTGGGCACATAAAGTGGCTTTCCCAGCTAATCCTGGGGACACACTGAAAAGATGCAGTTCAGTAGGCTGCAGTCCAGCAGGGACCACACCAGGCATGTAAGAGCTCCTGGGAACTGGCTTGCATCCCAGGACAAAGGCAGAGTATGCAAGAGTGGGTGAGAGGACCAACCCTGATGCCTGCTGTGTCAGGTCAGCTGGATCCTGAATGGCAGGGTGTGGCTTACGTGGCCCAATTAGTACTAGAGGGCAGACGCTGAATGATGCTGATTAAGGGACCCGTCTTTCCCAGCAGTCAACAAATCAGGGTGGAGCAGGTCTCAGGATGATGCTGAGGTTCCTGGCCAGGCAGGCCACCTCGCCCTCCTGGGACTGAGGGATAGTCTCACGGGGACACAGCTTACCATGGCAAGGGTGAGATTTCTGGGAGTTTGTTTCTGCTTGTTTGGTTTTTTCAGTATAAATTGACTGACGTTTACTCCTTGAAATCTTAAAGTTTTGCCGGAGAGGCACGGGGCACATTTCAGTGCTTAGAGCATTTGCTTAGGCTGTGCAAATCCCCAGACTGGCATCCTCAGCACCAAAGAGTTAAATTAAATCTGAAAGTCTATCCTGGAGAAGATCCCCTGACAGCTGGTGTGCTTCCCAAGTCTAAATAGGAAAGGAGACAGCAAATCACGCTGTATCTGTAAAAACCACCCCACCGTGCGAAATGGTTTCACACGTATAATCCTGCAGAGGAGGAGAGGACTTGAGAAATGTCTGAACTGGACTCTTCCCAGCTATCCCACTTCTAGCTGCATCATTTGAAGTAAATTGCCACCCATTCTCCCTCTCGCCATTTTAATTTTTATTCATTTATTTAGGAGAAACATGCATTCCACAGCATGCATACAGATGTAGAGGCCAGCTTCCCAAGAGTCCTCTCTTCTCTTCCCACCATGTGGGCTCTGCGGATCAAATGCAGGTTCTTGTGCCTGGTGGCACTCCCCTTCACCCACTGGGCCACCTTGTAGGCCCTCCTCGTTTGAATAGATACATTTTACCTATCTCGTGCAGTTGTTTTGAGAAAGAAACTAACATGATGGCCACAGCACACTTTGCATGGAGTAGATAACAAATGGTAGCTATCCTCAGTAATCTTGGCTTCAATAGCAGTCCTGTGAGGGAGGTGCTATCTAATCGCAAAGATAATGTACTACATATGTTAATATGTACAATGTTTCGTTACCCTTGTCCCAAGCATTTCAACACTGCTCCAGCCTGCAGCTGGTACAGCCCCATGTGTAAGTCACACGATCCCGAAGGTACCTCTCACCTAAAAGTGGTGTTAGGAACCCAGCAATCATATGACTTGACCCTCTTAGCTAAGTACTCTCCAGCTCACCTCTCTGTGTGTACTAAGCATGGGGGGACCTTCAAGATGGGAGCTTGATCCTACAAGCTGGAAGGGCAGGGAGCCGCAAGGAAGACTGGTGAGCAGGAGGTAAACATAAGCAGCTGTTCTGAAATGGAAAGATGAAATGGCCAACACACAAGAGCAGACCCTAAGGAAAGACCCAAAGAGTATTTTAGCTAAGACTTTCTAAAACCTGCTTGGTCCATTTTCTAAAGGCTGCGTGTATGTGTGAGCCAGAGGCTGAGGTAACTTAATTGCAGTTCTCTCCCTTCCCACATAGGACATTGCCGTGAGGTAGACCTGGAGAGAAAATAACTGTCTGAGTTTCTAGACCAAGGAGTATCTGCGGAAAGACCACTGCCAAGTCTACCGGAGCCGCTAGCTAGTAGCCAGCTCACCCTGCCGGCTCCATGCCAAGTCCCCGCCAGCCTGCAATGGGGTCTGAACATTCATCCATGTGACAGCAGCCTCAGCAGGGACATTGAGTGGGCACTGCCCAGCTATGCCATGGGGCCATGAGAAACTGTAATGACTAGGGTAGCTTGTTAGGCAACCACAGGTAATTGTGGAAACGATTATTATGAAGGGCAGATTTTACTTTGACGCTTATACGGGCATCATGCAAAAGGAATGTGGTTGCTGTAGCAGATACCAAGTGACTAATCTTATCATGTTAGGAAGTGTCACGGACCAGAAACGTGAAATGGAAGGATTAGACCACAGATTTCTCAGTCACCTTGGAGGTCTAAGAAATCCTCATTCCTAATAAGCAATACAATAAAAGAATGGCCTTGGGATATGTATCCCTTCTAGAAGTGTGTGTGTGTGTGTGTGTGTGTGTGTGTGTGTGTGTGTGTAAAACTTTTGTAGGCTGCTTCTCAAAATGTAATAGGTTCAAAAATACTGTTTGACTAGAAATGTCACTTTCATGGATACTTTAACTCATTTTCCTCACTCGGTGACTTGATCTGAGGTCACCCCCTATGCAAATGAGAAAGGAATAGAAAACACAGACAAATGGTCCAAAGTGAACTTTCCATGCGAAGTTGTTTAGTTCTGTTTTAATTTCTAAAGCTCTGTGTAATTCCTTCACTCTTCTCCATACACATTTGCCAAAATTCCCAAGGTTTTCCCACACAAAGTCACACTGAACAGGGCTGCTGCCTCCTGTTTCTCCTCCCAGGGCTGCCACCCAGGTGGAGGCCACAGGCAACTGTTTCACATCACGCTCATCCTTCACGTCCCCTCCTCCACCATAAAGACACAGCCTTACCTGCTTCCAACACATTTGTCCCTTTCCTCCACTCCCATAATACATAAAAGACCGCGTGTTTGCCGTGCGGACTCTGTCGTGCTGAGACACCATAGTTGGAACTGTGATGCTCTGGGTTGATTTTCTCCACCCTTTCCAGTGGTGCTGGGATAATAAATAGGACTCAAGGACCAGGGGGAAACTGAACCAGAGATGGAACTCTGATGTCAAACTCATGTAGCTAACATCCCTCTGCACAGATGATTAAGCTACTGTGTGTCAGGGTGGCAGGAAGACCACATAGGCTAAAGAAAGCTCATTAGAAAGCTCCTTTATCTATAAATACTTCCTCTTCCTGCCCTGCTGTCTCCACCAAACTTCTTCCAGAAAACACCTTCCTTTTCCTGAGGGCTGGCTCTGTGCAGGCGATTGGAAGTATGTCCTTTGAGTAAATTCCTTTCATTTGTTGTGATTTTAAAAACAGCTTTGGAGCCAGTTGATGGTGGCACACACCTTTAATCTCAGCACGCGGGAGACAGAGGCAGGCGGATCTCTGTGAGTTCGAGGCCAGCCTGGTCTACAAAGCAAGTTTTAGGACAACCAGAGATACAAAGAGAAACAAACCCTGTCTTGAAAAAAAACCAAAAGAAAAAGAAACAAGCGAAACAGCGTTAGGGTAATTTAAAGCACATATTTCGCCAGGCACATTCTTCACTTTTAACATAGAAATCACACTCCCTTTCTTCGTCCGGACTCCCAACTTCTGACCATTCATAAGAGAGGCTGGCCATTGACTCGTTCCTTAGGATAATGGCTCTCCATGGCCTGCTGAGATCCCACAGCACACTGCTTTAGCCACCTGTGATGACATGCAGTGGGGAGGATGATGATTGTTATGGGTTTAGTCTGTCCCACAAGAGTGTCTGTTGGAAACTTATCCCCAACACAAAAGTGATGCCAGGTGCCTAGTTTCCACCCCAACCCTCTACTGATACAAGTAATAATCAACAACCCCTAAACAGTGTTCCCAACCCTGTGGACAAACTTTTTTGGGAGAGGGGATGTTGTCCTCTAGAATTGCTCCCCACTGTCATGGGGACAATGTCCTCTTTATGGGATCCTGCAAAATTAAAGTGATGGTTAAGTTTCAAGATTACTGTCTAGTATAGTTGCAAATGATTTCTGAGCAGTCGATAGAGTTTTTTCCAAAGTTCTGATTTGGAGTTCTGGTTAGGACATCATGAGAAGCTGCACCATTTCAGCAGCTGGTACCCAAAAAACCAGTCTTATAGTAGCACTGTCAGCATCATGATGTTATCTCAACCAGGTGGAGTTGTTGCAATGGGGCCCCATCTTCTTCCTGGAAACATTAAAGATTACTGCAGGAACTCAATTGTTCATCATAGAAAGCTTAAACATTATCCACATAGATATACATTCAAGGAAGAATACAATATAGACAAAATAGACATGGAGAAAGTAAAATTTTTCCTAAAGTCTTCTTTCTTCCCATACCAGATGGCTCCCAACATGAGACAGAAATTCTGAATGTCCCTTTTAACAACACACTTGGATTTAGAGAAGTACAGAGCCATTGTCCAACTCCAACGCCAGCTCTATATATTCATAAATATATATATATTTAAATGTATATGTTTTGATCGCCTGTCCTCATAAGTCATATTCCTTTTTCTTGATGATCCTTATTGGACAGTTATGCTTCCTTCTGTCAGCATCAAACATCCAGGGTCTCTTGAATTTTTGAAGATGTGAATTTTCCTGTAAAGACAAGAGCAGAACCCTGCCCAGCCCTGTATAGTTTCCTTACCACCTGTATGGTTTGCACTGTTGTGGATGAGCTGTCATTTCTCTTTCTCATGAGGTTTCTCTTTTTTAAAGTGGATCTTTATTAATTTTGATGGTATCCATAGTTTTTCTTCTCCTGTGGAAAAAAGAGCGAATCTCTTCCCCAACATAGCACATCTCCTGGTTTCCATTGTGAAGTCAGCACATCCTTGAAATACACTGGTTGATTCAATTCAGAAGTTTTTTCCATTATCCAATGTCTCTCTGTTGCCATTGTTCCTTTCTCATTAGCATCAAGAAAATTCAAGGTTAATAAAGCATTATGCAATCATTCCTGGGAGTATTTTCCATCCCTTTCTGTTTGTTTAGCAAATCCTTTATAGTTTGATTTGACCTTTCTATAATGCCTGACCCATAGGATTATTTGATATACCTGTAATATGCTTTATATTATAATAAGCAAAAAAAGTTTCATTTTTCTTAGATATATATGCTGGACCATTGTCTGTCTTTATTTGTGCAGGAATACCCATGATGGCTATAACTTCTAATAAGTGCATGATTACTGAGTCAGCCTTTTCTGAGCTCAAAGTAGTTGCCCATTGAAAACCTGAATACGCATCTATGGTGTGGTGTAGATATTTTACTTTTCCAAATTCTCTAAAGTGGAACACATCCATTTGCCAGTTCTCATTCCTTTGAGTACCCTTTGGGTTACTCCCTGCAGGCAACGGTGTTTGGTTATAGAAAGAGCAAGTAGGACATCTCTTAATAATCTTCTTAGCTTGTTGCCATGTAATAGGAAACTCTTTCTTTAAACTTTTGCTATTGACATGATGTTTTTTATTAAATTCTGAGGCCTGTGACACACTTCCAATCAATAATTGATCAATTTCTCTATTACCTGTGCTAGAGGACCTGGCAGACCCATATGGTATCGGGTGTGTGTTATGTATATAGGACAAAACCTATTCCTGATTATGTCTTGCACTTGAATGAATAATGAAGTCAATTCTGTATCATCTGGTATAAATTTAGTAGTTTCAATATGCAAGACAACTCTTTCTGCATATTGTGAATCAGTAACTATATTGAGAGGTTCTTTAAAATCCCTTAGTACTATAAGAATAAGATATAATTTTGCCTTCTGGATAGAATTATAAGGGTTTTGTTCCACCTTACTTAATTCTTCTGATTTGTAACCTGCCTTCCCTGATTTATTTGCATCAGTATAAAATGTACAGGTTCCAGTTATTGGTGCATCATGTACAATTCAGGGAAGAATTCAAGAAGTTCTCTTTATAAGTTAAGTCTATCACTTTTGGGATAATTGCTATTAATTTCTCCCCAAAAATTAGCACAAGCACTTTGCCATGGTTCATTGTCTTCCCATAACTTTTTTATTTTATTAGTACTAAAAGGCGTAGTGGGGAGCTGCAGGCTGCGTTCCTGCCACCCAGCTCCCGGCCGACTGGCTAGCTTATGCCTCAAAATAACAACACACAAACTGTATTCATATAAACACTGCTTGGCCCATTTCTATTAATGTGTGTAGCACCATGAGGTGGTGACTTACCAGGAAGATTCTAGCCTACATCCATCCTGGGTCAGAGCTTCATCGCATCTGCCTCAGAGAGCAGAGCTATGGAGTCTGAGCTCACTTCCTCTTCCTCCCAGCATTCTGTTCTGTTTACTCCACCCACCTATGTTCTAACCTATCAGGCCAAGCAGTTTCTTTATCAATTAACCAATGAAACAACAGATTGATATGACACTCCCACATCAAAAAGCCACTATAATCTCTGCTGGGTCTATATCTGCTAATTGACAAAGTTTCAATTTACCCTTTATAATTAATTCAGAGACTTTTTCCACATAAGTTCTTAATTATCAAAAAGCCACTATAATCTCTGCTGGGTCTATATCTGCTAATTGACAAAGTTTCAATTTACCCTTTATAATTAATTCAGAGACTTTTTCCACATAAGTTTTTAATTTTTTACTTTGTTTATGTGGTAAAAAGATCCATTCTAAGATAATAATGTCCCTCTGCATTAAAACCCCTGTAAGAGAAATTCTGAAAGGCAATATGACTAGAATACAATTAAGATTTGGATTCACCCTATCCACATGTGCATCCTGTAATTTCTCCTCAACAATTGTCAATTCCTTTTCCAGTTCAGCTGTTAATTCTCTGGGACTATTCAAGTCTTTATCATCATCTAAGGTTTTGTTGAAGTGAATTATTAGATCAGGTGTTATCCCAACAGCCAGTCGTAGATTGGAAATGTCTCCCAACAATCTTTGAAAGTCATTAAGAGTCCACAACTTGTTTCTCCTAATTTGTGCCTTTTGTGTTCTAGTTTTCTGCAAACCTATTCTGTAACCTAGATAATTAACAGTCTCCTCTTTTAATCTTTTCAGGAGTAATTTGTAATTCCCATTTAGGCAAAACTTTCTTTACTTCAAACATTCTTTCTAAAGAATCTGCATTTGGATCAGAAAACAAAATGCCATCCATGTAATGATAGATTATAGATTTCAGAAATTGCTTATGTACTATTTCCAATGGTTGACAAAGTTTTGGCACAGGGTGGGGCTATTGAGCACTTCCTGTAGGAGTATAATCCATTGGTATATCCTAGTAAACTGGGGATTATTATAAATAGGCACTGTGAAGGCAAATTTTTGTCTATCCTTTTCTTGTAAAGATATAGTGTAGAAACAATACTTTAATAACTATGAGAGGCCATCCCTTTGGTAACAGAGAAGGCAGAGGAATTTTAGATTGTAGAGGGCCCATAGGTTGAATAACCTTGTTGATAGCTCTAAGATCTGTCACCATTCTCCATTTTCCAGATTTCTTTTTAATAACAAATACAATGTCGGCCTTTGCCACACCCCTATATATACCTGAAGGCTGAGTCCTCCTATTGTTGCCATTCCCAGAGGAGACATTATTCCTAGGAATTCCTTGTCTACAATCCTTTCTCAGATGTCATAATCTACCACAATTAAAACATTTGGTATTTTGATGTCTCCTCATACCATTGGAAATTGCTTCTCCTACTGCAGTACTTTACTTCAGTACTATAGTCAAGTGTCTCAACATTCACTGTGTGCAAGATCCATTCATCCATTTGTACTGATCTGACCTTTAAAGGCCCAATGATCCTTTTTCATTCTAAGTTGGCATTCTCAAAAGCCAAAGATTCAATTAGTACACATCTAGCTTCTGAATCTGTTACCCCTATCTGTACAACCCTAGTTAATCTTTGTAAGAAGTCACTAAAGGGTTCTCTCTGACCCTGTTTAACCCTAATATGATTCAATTCTCTTTCCTAGTTCCTAAATCCTGTCCCGAGCATTTAAAGCTGCTGTGCTACATAGGGACAAGGTGTGTTCATTGTAAAGAGCCTGATCCCGGGAACCACAGAGATAGCACATCTGGGCCATGCACCCATTTTTCTCCAGGTCCCAGAAAGTTATACCCTAACTTGGTTCCACCTCTTGAAGATAATTGGTTAACAAAGCTTCCCCATCAAAAATGTAATTTTAAAATGAAAAGAAAAATCTGTTGTTTATAACATGCCCCATCTCAGTCACTCCTCAGCTATTTACTTGAGGCCAAATTTAGTGAGCTGCACAGTCCTGTGTTCTGTGAAGGCAAAAGACAGGCTCAGATAGGGATGGTCGCCCTCAGACAACCCCATGTTATCAGTGACCCTCCAGGTAGTACAGTAGATAAGGTTCTGCCTCCACAGTCTGGCTACTGAGACCTATGCATGCTCCTCATCTGTAACACAGGGCTTACAGCAGTATCCCTCATGAGTTCTCAAGGCCTGGTTTATAATAAGTGCTCCATAAAGGTTACACACATGAGCAGGGTGTGGCAACACACACCTCCAATCCTAGCATCTGAGAGGCAGAGGTAGGTGGGTCTTTGTAAGTTCTAGGCCAGCCTGGTCTACCAAGTGAGTTCCTGGACAGTCAGGCCTACACAAAGAGACCCTGTCTCCAAACCAAACAAACAAAACTGAAAGTTATGCATACAAACTCAGCATGGTGTATTGTGTTCATTTTTCCTGAGATTATTCCTCTGATTGTTATACTAATCATTTCACTTCCCTACTTCATACTTATCTAGACTGCACCTGTTCAGCTTAGCATCTCAACCCATCACCTAGCAATTAACTGACACAATAAAGGAACAGGAAGCCCTGAGGAATGAAAAAGAAACCATGTGTACCCTGTTAGGAGGATTTAACAAAAGAATGGCTGCTGAGTTTAGCTACGTACACACTGTATCAACAGTATTTGCTGCATCCCTCCCTAGCAGCTGGGATCCATTACAGTGGGGACCTGGGACTGTCTCTCTCCATCCATAACTACATGGAACTGTGGTGTGACAGAGAATGCCCTTCAAAGACAGTCCCTGCACCCCTGCTCCCTTTCAGAGCCCTCCCACCGCCATTTCAGTTCTAACCTCCTCCCCTCCTGGGAACTGACCCGCCTTCCTCACACCCCAACCCTTCTGGCTTACATTTACACCACTGGAAAGTGGTGTCTCTGTGTGGAGCAAAGGAAATCCCTGGACCCCCACATCCTACCTAAATGGTTTCTGTTGAGACAACTGGAACTGGAGACCCCTGGGCACCCTCTGCTGTCCAAGAAGAAAAGAAGCTAGTGAGATGAGTTATCAGGTAAAAGCACTTGCCACACAAGCCTCTGGTGATTTGAGTTTAATCCCTGCAGCCCACAGTGGAAGGAGAGAAGTGACTCCCCAAAGCTGTCCTCTGATCTCCACAGTTATGGCGCCATGGCACACTTATATCATATCATATCATATCATATCATATCATATCATATCATATCATATCCACACATGCACACACATACACACACATGCACAGCAAAAAACAAAGTAACATAAAAAGTATTAAAAAGAAGGGAGCAGCACCCGCTGCGTTGCTCAGACTTCACATGTGACCACTGCTGTTGAAGCTGTTCCTCCTGGGGTATTGTTTTCAGATGAAACCATCTGGTCTATAAATAGAATGTCCCCAGCCTCTGGCAATATAGAGCATTTATCAAAATTCGGTTTACTAAATAAAATTTGAAGAAAGGGAAGGGGGTCACAGCAGAATTTCGCATCAGTGTTATTTGCTGTAAATCCATTTTGACCTCCATTAACACTGAGAACATAATGTGATTTATGTAGAGAAAATGACAGTCTAAGAGGTCTGAATGGGAAAGATGAAATCACGCACGGGAGGAAGAAATGAAGTATGGCTGACTCTGGGCATGGAAGGCAAGCATCACGATTGGTAAAAACCACCACTTTATCATAGGCTAAAGCTTAGAGACTGAATCAATCCTATCAACAAATATTATACCACACTGTTTAATTTAGACTTTCCTTATGTAAAACCGCAGGGCTACAACCAAAAGGTCATGAACAAGAAAAATAAAATGTCAAGTTACAAAAACATAGCAATCTTCTACACCAGTGTTCTCAAAATGCAACCCCCGAGGCTTTGGGGCTCCTTAAGCACCCTCCACTGAGTCCTTGGCATCAAAATCATCTTCATGATGATGCGAAGATATTGACTGCCTTTTTCACTTACTCTTTGGTAGGGATATAGTAGATCTTTCCTAGATCTTCATGTGGTGTCGGGGTGCTGACAAGAAGGCCACACACAGATGTCCTTCAATGCTGCAGTTGAAATACACCTCTCTTGGATGAGGCAAATTAAGTCTGCCTGCCAAACTGGGACAACTTAACAACTGATGGCATCCTATTACAGAAGTAGTTTTTGCTAGGTCCTCCATAGGTAAATTTGCATGACACCTTATAATTATTAGCAGGAACGAATGTCAAAACACCTGATTAACTTTGAGTTCTACACGTTCCGTCCTCCCGGTACCATTATCAGGTAAATGCTGTTATGACTCACCCTTACTTATAGAAAGTAACCAAGGTGCAGGCAAGATCAGTTTCACAAACAAATCTAGAGTGTGATGTGTTCATTCTCAGACAGTCTGCGTTGAACTGGAATGTACAACCACTATGCATTCTTGCTGTGTAGATCAAATTTTGATTTCTCCATTGCTATGACTGTGAACAGAAACGATGACAATCGCAGCCAAAATAAATAAATTAAAAGTAAAAAGAAAAATAAAAAAGAACACAAGCCAAAAACAAAACAAAAAAAGCTTTGAGTTTTATAGATCAGAAGTCTTCAGTAATAAACTGTATTAGTCACTTTTTTCTCATCACTGTAGCAAAAACACTTCACAGAAGCAACCTAGAAAAGAGGGTTTAATTTGGCTCACAGTTTCATGAAATACTAGTCCACCATGGTGGAGAGAACATGCCGGAAGGAGCAGCTCAGTTCTTGTGGCAGAAGTACGAGGTGACTGGCCACATCATGGTGGCCACAGGAAAAAGAAAGTGGGACCAGAAGCAGGGTCAGTTAAAAGCCTCAAATGTCTCCCTTACTGATGTACTTTTGCCAGCCAGGACTTCTATCACAAATAGTCCCCAATTCTCAAAATAGCACCTCCAACTGGGGACCAGATACTCAAACACATGATCCTTTGGGGGATGCTTCACAATGACACCGTAAGTATCTTCTGTATACATACAACTTTAAGTTTAATAAGACCCAGAAAGCACAGCACATCCTGAGACAACTTTAACTACCCCAGTCCTGTGAGGCACGGCCTGCTATTGCCAAAAACAGACAGCTATGGAATATGCAGTGTCGAAGATGGCCAAGTTGGTCAAAGCAGTCTTGGGTCAAAAGCACACACCACTTTGGAAGAGCGTTTGTCAGAAATATGACCTACTGAAGTCTTGTGGTCTTTATTCTTGCTAAAGAAAGCATGCCAGATATGAATACAAACCCTCTAATTTGCCTAACCTGCATGTCACATGAGATAAAGCCATCGAGAGAGTAAGGAGAGAAAACAAGAAGGTGTAGGCATCAAAGGGAGCAAAGCTTTATATAAGCTTTTTAGGGTCCTCTGTAGCACGAATTCTAATTGATCTTAATTAAAAAACAAAAACTGGGAGTCAACTACCAGGAGCGAAAGCTAAAGGATAAGAGAAGCAGTGCAACCAGCTACGAGAGAGTTCTTACCTCTACCAATGCTCAGATCAAATGGATGATCCTGTCTCTACGAGTTCTCAGACTGCATGCTCAGACTGCCTCCTTAAACTGAATTCTCAGACCACATCTGAGCTCCCGTCTCCTCCTGCCTTCTATTCCTCTCTCTGCCCAGACATATCACTCCTCTCTCCACCTCCCTAGTGCTGGGATTAAAGGTGTGAGTCACCACCACCTGGCTCTGTTTCTCTTTGAGCTGTATCAATCTAGAGTTGCCCATCGGTCTTGAACTCACAGAGATCCAACTGCCTCTGCCTTCCAAGTGCTGGGATTAAAAATGTGAGCCTCCATTGCCTGGCCTCTATGGCTAACTAGCAGTTCAGCTCTGTACTCTGATCTTCAGGCAAGCTTTATTTGTTAGATTACAAACAAAATATTACTAGAGTCCTCTTTAGATCAGCCTTTTGCGTGCATGCACACAACACACACACACACACACACACACACACGCAGCAGATTTCCCACTAATTCTCAGAAGTCTGATACACTTTCATGTTTCCTACACAAAAACATCTGAGCTAAATCCTACCCTACAAAATCATCACAATCCTTACTATTGAGCACACCCCCTGATCTCCTGATAGTGAAGGCCTTGCTGCCCCTTCCTCCCCCACCTCTGATAGCCCACCACCCACTGGACAAGGGCCAAAGTCAAAGCACATGTGAGAAAAGAGTGGCAAAGGTTTGCTGTTCCCTTCATCCCACTTTCCCACCTCTTGGTCTGCAAGTGCCCTGAGCCCAGTAAGGAGCAGCCATCCCTCTTGAAAAAAATGTTCCCAAACAGGTAGGTGGTAGAGGCACACACCTTTAATCCCAGCGCTCAGGAGGCAGGTGGATCTCTGTGAGATTGAGGACAGCCTGGTCTGTAGAGTAAGTTCTAAGACAGCCAGGGTACAAAGAGGAACCCTGTCTTGAAAAACTAGAGAGGAAGTTGGGGTGGGGAGAGGATGTTCCTCTCTAGGCAGAGGACTATGAAAAGCAGAACTTTAGAGATCCAACATGTTCTTCAAAGACTCTAAAAGGCTGGAGACTCACTGGCCACGCAGTTAGCGAGTTTCCCATCTGGCATTCTAGCTCAGGCTTTTCCCAACCAATAGCCATTTACTTTCTCCATCAATACATTCTATTTACTGTCTGTCCTGCCATAGAAGCTGGGCAGAGTCTGCCTAAATGCAAGGACACACAGAGGCTTTGTGCATGACAAGCAGGAGGTAGGGAGAAATCAATTACAAATCGTACCGAAGTAAAACTTATAGAAACATTATATTGTCTTATTATGAAATAACTGTTCTTTACCAGATGCACTAAGTTGCTGCCCACAGTGACTGTAACACCACCGATACAGTAAATGTTGTCATTACTATAGTCTATAGCTCTTATTTTAGAAGTACCGGCTGATAGGGGTTGTTAGAGATTTTTAAAACCAGATGCTTACCATTCGTAATGAGCACATGGTAGGAACTTTAAATTTTAAAGAAAATGTCAGTACAAAAACAATAAATGATTTAAATGTTACTTCCCACAGATTGCTGATTCTCCACACCATAGCTATGCACCACATGTAACACTGGCATGTTTACTGATACACAACTGAGGAGATGTGAACAGCTCTTCAACTGACTGAATAGTTAAGTTCTACAGATGCTGCCAATCCTGACAGTACTGAACTAAATGCTATAAGTTCATTTATATATAATATAAATGGAGGTAATAAAGGCCAGTCATCCATTCAAGTTACTGGTACCTTGGCTAGATCCCTGTTGTGGGACGCAGTCCCCTGGGCATAACATGGTTACTATTTTCTTGAACTCTCAGCAGCCATAATTACTTGCAGAAGACCTGAAGAAGACTGGGCACATTAACTGCCCACAATGGAGTTGGGGAGGGGATCACAAGACTTTGCTCATCTCAGAGGATCTAGGCAGTGAGCAATTGCTAGTAGGGAGAAGCTCATGAGGTCCCAGCCCTTCTTGAAGATAAATAGGCAGTTAAGTGTTGTTGGAGGTTTCTGTCCTGCCAGATCCCACAGCCGTTCAGTCCCAAAGAAACGCACAGAGGTCTACAGTAATCATAAACTGGCTGGCCTATTAGCTCAGGCTTCTTATTAACTTTTACATCTTACATTAACCCATAATTCTTGTCTGTGTCAGCCATGTGGCTTGGAAGCTTTTATCAGCGAAGCATTCTCATCTTGCTTCCTCTGCCTCTGAGTTACGACTGCAGACTGACCTTTCCTCTTCCCAAAATTCTCCTGTTCTAGTTGCCCTGCCTATACTTCCTGCCTGGTCACCCCACCTATACTTCCTGCCTGGCTACTGGCCAATGAGCATTTTATTGAAGCAACACAACTGACAAATCGTTACAGGGCACAAGACCATTGTCCCCCAGCAGTTAAGGGTTGCTGAGGAAGATAGCAAAGGTTTTATTTCTTCAGTAGTGTACCTGTCTCTAAGTTGTCCGACCTCCTTCTGGGAGGAGCCCCACGTAAGCTTATTGGTTCACCAAGATGCACTTAGGTAGGATTGTTTGTCACTGATGCCCTATCCAGGCTGGGTGGACACTTGTTCGTCCTCAGGAAAGGTCACACAACACATAAGGTTACCTGGGCACATGCCAGAATGATGCTAGTCACCTAGCTGCTTTGACCAATCACTGCTGCATCCTGGAAGAAGCTACCATTGCGTCGCTAGACAGTTCTGACTAGGACGAATAGTCATAACCAACAGAGGAAAAAAACCTGTGATGCCTGAGGACATATGTATGTGTTTATTTTCCTCAGTAACAAAATAAACAAAAATGTCTGGGATCATATAAATCTAAAGGGAGCATACTTTGGATGTATTTTTTTAGACTATTGGGAGATCAGGTTACTAAATCAATAAAAAAAAAAAACAACATACAGAGGCTCCGTATTATACAATGTTTTTCCCCCTCTCAAATAAACTTGGCACTAAAAACCCAGATAGTTGATTAAGCAATGACAGGTGAATGTGGCTGGGTTCACTAAATCCCAGAGTTAGCAGTTGCATGCTGTTCTCTGGAACACTGATGAGAGAGGGTTATACACGGAACAGTCCCTGAGATGTCCAGACAATCTGTGGAAATTTGTGCTATGCCGAAATTTAAAGGAGAAAGTGCAGGTAGTGTGAGCACGGACTGTGCTGGAAAGTGATGTCCCAGCCACGCTGCAGACCATCTAGGTGATGAACAGACGTGACTCAGAACAAGAACACTTAGGAGGGGCACTTCTCCAGCAAACACTTTGTTTTTCTGTGTCTTCCCCACCCCCCAGGGGAGATGTTTTCCCTCAAACACTGCAACAGTTTAAGTGTTTGTCATCTATGTAAATAGCCTAATATATCCCCTCTGCATGTAGTACTCAGGATTACAACTTGTATTTTCTGAGTTTACTGAACCCTGAAGTCAGACTGTTTCCCATTACAAAGAGAAGAGGAGTAGAGCAGAGTCAGCGAGTGTTCAAATCAAATAAAGCCTTCCTAACATCTGCATTACATTACAAGAGACACCAAACAAAACACTGACTCTTAAGATTAAATCTAAATTTCCTGCTGGAGCTCTGAAAGAGCTTGAAAGTCTAGATCCAAAAAGCGACAAGAGCCAAACTGTCCTTAACCCCAGATTCTCTTTCTCTAAAGCACTCACTTAGTCAGCAATTACCCAATAACTACACAAACAAAGCTGAGTAAGAACTGTGCCCTGTGGTCAAGCCTCTCTGCACCTTGCAGGATACACACCTGGAGGTCGTGTGTCACGGGAGATACCGAAGCTTGCCTCCAGTGCTCCTTCTCCCAGGTGTTCCTGAAGTCTCCAGGAACTACTCACAATACAATTAAATCTCTAGAGATACTACTTCAGTCTCCTTGGGCTCCCTTGGCCTTTACTTTCATAACATACACGTCTAGCCTTCCACAGACCAAAGCAACAAATTAAGCCGCTTGTCAGAGCAAAGACTAAAATGTATAAGGCCAGAATGCACTCAAGACACTGCTCTTAGGTGTACAGTTGCAAGCATATAATCTCTTTCTTGCTGAGCCTTTAAGGAAGTAATGCTAAACATTGCATGTGATTGGTTATATGGATGCTCCTGTAAAATGCTAATGTTGCATGTACACTCTCATGTATATGTGCACAGGCACACACACATACACACAGGAGTGTAAACGTTCTGTAATTTCACTGTGGTTGTGTTTACTGGTGGAATGGTTGCCTTAGATACTTTTCTATTGCTATGAATAGACACTATGGCCAAAGCAACTTATAAAAGAAGGCATTTAATTTGGGCTCATGGTTCCAGAGAGTCCTGGAGTACATGAGCATTGTGGCAAGCATGGCAGCAGACTGACAAGAAGGCATGGTGCTGGAGTAACAGCTGAGAGCTTACATCTGAGCCACATAGTATGAGAAAGACGGGGAGTGGAAACCTCAAATCCTACTCCCAGTCACACTCTTCCCCCAACAAGGCCACACCTCCTAATCCTTCCCAAAGAGTTCCACCAACTGGGCACCAAACATCCAAACATATGACTCTATGGGTACCATTCTCACTCAAAGTACCATAACAATTAACCTTCATTTTCGGCTTAACTATATTTAGAATCATCATGGAAACACACATCTAAGTGTGTTTATGAGGCTATTTCCAGAAGAATTTAACTGAGTTACCTGTCTATAGTTCCTTACTTCTTGAGTTAATAAGCAATTGAGTTTTTGGCTTCAACTGCATCATTCAAATCATACTCTTTTTTTTATTTTTTTAAGATTTATTTATTATATATACAGTGTTGTTTGTTTTTTGTCTGCATGTATACCCTCAGGCCAGAAAAGGGTGCCAGATCACATTACAGATGGTTGTGAGCCACCACATGGTTGCTGGAAATTGAACTCAGGGCCTCTGGAAGAACAGTCAGTGCTCTTGACTATTGAGCCATCTCTCCAGCCTCTCAAATCATATTCTTAAAAGGGGGGATGTAAACTACTATTTTTTGTTTTGTTTGTTTGGTTGGTTGGCTGGTTGGTTAGTTTGGTTTGGTTTTTTTGGCAAGGTTTCTCTGTGTAGCCATGACTGCACTGGAACTTGCTATGTAGACCAGGTTGGCCTTGAACTCACAGAGATCTGCCTGCCTCTGCCTTCCGAGTGCTAGATTAAAGATGTGTGCCAACACTGCCTGACTACAAGTTACTGATTTAAATGTATATTTCATTTGTAAACCAAATTCAGTTTCCTTGGTGACTGAGAAAGGCAAGTAACTAAATTTTTCCTACAAATGAGGATCAGAAAAGTAACTAATACATTCGTGTAATCCCAGCACTGGAGAGACGGCTAGAAGAGGATTCCTGGGACCTAACCTAACTAGCAACTTTCAGGCTAGTGAGAGACCTTGTCTAAAAAAAAAAAAATGTGTACAGCTCCTAGGAAGCAATGCTAGAGATAGTAAAACTGAGCAAACATGGCTCCCTATTCTCTTCTCTCTCTCTCTCTCTCTCTCTCTCTCCCTCTCGTGTGTGTGTGTGTCTCTCTCTCTCTCATCTCTCTCTCTCTCTCTCTCTCTCTCTCTCTCTCTCTGTGTGTGTGTGTGTGTGTGTGTGTGTGTGTGTGTGTGTGTGCGCGCGCGCAGGTGCACTAGGCAGGGTCTCACTGTGGCTAAACTGGCTGGCATCCAAGCTCTCTGTCTGTCCTAGCTTCCCAACCCTGGTGGTTATAGAGAGGAGAATGAACAGAAGTCAAACAAAGTAAATAAGTGAACAATGACGGTGACCTAGAAGCCCATGGAGAAGAGTGGGTATCCACACTGTGTGGATATTTTGTTTGTAATCTAACAAATAAAGCTTACCTGAATATCAGAGTACAGAGCTAGCCACTAGTTAGCCATACAAGCCAGGTAGTGGTAGCACACACCTTTAATCTCAACACTCAACAGGCAGAAGCAGATGGTTCTCTGTGAGTTCATAGCCACCTTAGGCTACACTAGACTAGATTCAGTCTCAAAGGAAAACAGAGCCAAACGGTGGTGGCTCACATCTTTAATTCCAGTACTTGGGAGTCATATTCCATTAATTCCAACACTAGGGAGGTGAAGACAGGAAGGTATATGACTGGGCAGAGAGAGGAATATAAGGTGGGAGGAGACAGGAGCTCAAGGCATTCCGTCTGAGGACTTGTAGAGACAGGGTACCCCATTTGGTCTGAGGATTTCTTGAGGTAAGAACTAGTGGCTGGCTGCTCTGCTTCTCTTTCAACTTTCACCTCCCAATAGCTGACTCCGGGTTTTTATTATTAAGACCAATTAGAATTCATGCCACGTTCACATGACACTGAGTCGTGGTAAACAAAATACCAGGGTAGTGCCTGGAAAGTCAGAGAAGAGAGACTTCAGAAGAGAGTTTCAGAAAATGCCAAGTGATAAGCACACTATATATATCAAAACATGGGGATGCATGTAAACTTTCATTTCCAAGTACGATAGATAAATAAGAGCCATATTTACCCGCATACCCAAAAGGACTCAGGGTAGGGGAGACTACAAATATGAAACTATGGTTTGAGAACCACCAGATATCAGGTAATAATTCCTGATAAATGAGGAACAAATTATTTTCCCAACATGCCAGCTTGAAAGAATTTTCAGACTATGGTGCAGAGAAGAGGAACTGAACTCCATCCCAACTGTGAGTGGTCACTAAAGTCGTATTTAAAATGAAATGTATAGTTTCAACAACCTATAAAAGAAAGAAAAATGTCGCAAAACAACTTCAGCTCCTACCTTAAATTAGAGGGAAAAAAACAAGTTCAAAAGGTCTTGTGAATAAACCCTAGTGAAGAAACTAGACAGCAGGCTACTGCACAGAGAAGACAAAGGTGGGGAGGCAGGGCCTCTACACAATGCTTCTCAGAGTGCCTTTGGGCTTCCTCCCAACATGGCAGCTCGTCTCAGGAATCAGCCAAGAGCTCTGTCATATCTTCTAAAATGGCCAATCACTAAAATCAAGTACCAATAGGTGGTCCACACTAAAACAAAAGGATTTAATAGAGTCACCTTTGGCAAGAAGAATGTGAAAGAGTTGGCAGTTATTACAAAACAGACTCTTCCCATCCCTTCCCAATGTTTGACTGTATCAGGAACTCTGCAAAAGGAGCTAAACACTGTAGCTTCAAATTCTAGTGTGTTTGAAGCTCTCCATGTTTATAAACACTAATATTCTGTGTCCAAAATACAAGTAAGAATCTGGTGTATTCCAATGAGGTTGAAAGCAACGGAAAAGAGGAAAGATATATTGAAGTATTTAGCATCAAAAATGCAATGGAGGCAACAGACAAAATACAGTATTTAAACTCCATAAAGAATATTTAAACTCACTATGGGTATCAAGAAAAAAAATGGAGAACAGAAAAGGGCATGTCATCAGGCACCAACAAGTTTGGCAGTAGGTAATCATAGGGAGCTCTAAGGCCTGGACTGGGTCTTGGTAACCAGTTCCTAGGTGTGGTGGTTTGAATGAAAATGTCCCCACAGACTCATGGTAGTGGCATTATTGGACATATGGTCTTGGAGGAAATGCGTCACGGAGGTAGACTTTGAAGTTTCAAAAGCTCGGCTAGACCCAGTGTCACTCTCTTCCCGCTGCTAATCCAGATGTTGAACTCTCAGCTCCTTCTCCAGCACCATGTCTGCCTGCATGCTGCCATGCTTCCCACCACGAGCATAATGGACTCAACCTGAAACTGTAAGCCAGCCCCAGTTAAATGTTTTCCTTTCTAATGTGGCGTAGTCACGGCATCTCTTCACAGCAATCAAACCCTAACTGATTCACCAGGCCAGCTTGTGCTGTGTGTTGTGTTTTTGCCCTTGGTGCATCAGCTCAGCTGGTGCTACCACCGTGTCTGTATGACCAGTTCTACTAAACTAACACTCGGCAGAGCAGAGAACAGGCTTTATTTTTTTTTTTTTCTTTTCCTCCGTACTTGACAAGGTGCTTCTAGTGACTGGGACTTGGCAACTGAGCATGAATGAATTGACCTGAGCTATTAAAAAGAAAATAAAGAGATAGTCTCAAAAAACAGTTTAGAACAAGGGATCCAGACAGGATGTAGAAGTTAGAAAACAAAGGTCTAGTTAGTGAACTGTGTGGTAGTCTGTTGCCTACAGTCAAGAAGTATCAGTTTTCCAATTCAATTATTTTGAAAATAAATGTGTATGTGCGTGTGTGGTATGTGTGCAAGTGCCCTTGAATAATGGCACACCTATGGAGGTCAGAGGACAACTCTTTCTTTCAGTTGTGTGTGTCAAGATCAAACTCAAGTGGCCAAGCTTGGATGATGAATGCTTCTATCTTCTGAACGGTCTCACTGTCCCCAGTTAAGTTCTGAGGTGCTGAGTGTGACTGGCCTAACTAAGCTGGACTCCCCCTCCCCAAATCTGGGAATTCCCACAGGAAGGGAATAAGTAGCAGGGATAAGGAGACCTACTAGCTAGAATCAGATGGCTTCAGACATCCGAGCACCGTTTTGGATTCCCTAGTAATCTGCCCCTGAAGTCCCCTCCTCCCCCATCACAATACTCTTTATTTGTTGCCTGCACAGTCTATTAGGGCAGCTGCTACAGTAGCTACCAGAAGCAGCCCTTCCCACCTCAGCATCTGGAAATCTCACTTAGAAAGTATTTCAGACCTTATGTGCCAGGAAAAAAACTTTTAAGTTTAGTGAGTACAAGATGCTATTTTTTAAATACATCCATAGAGAAACCACTTGGGACATGAGGTTTCTAATGTTTGTCAAAATTTTGAGACCTAGAAAATGTAGTTTCAGGAACTGTGCAATTTTTGGGTTATATTACTAAAACAGTAGTTGTGAAATCATATTTATTTCCTATATCAACAAAAGCATCTTTTACTTATCAAAGTTCTGTTCCGTTAGGTTTTTTAATTTCATCAAGGTTCTCAGAGTCCACTGAAGTGATTTGTTCATGACGTCATGCTTAAGAAGGGAAGTGGAGCCAGGGAGAGAGCTCCACATTTGAAGTGATTGCCTCTCAAGTGTGAGGACCTGTGCTGAGATCCCCAGCAACAGGGCAAGTGAGGCAGCCTGTCTTGTTCTTCAAGCCTCAGAAAGCAGAGCAAGAGATCCCTGGAGCAAGCTACCTAGTAAGACCAGCCACATCGGTGAGCTCTGGGTTTGACTGAGAGACCCTGACCCAGTGAACAAGAAGGAAGGTGAGAGTGATGGCAGATGATTCCAGAAAATAGTCTCAGGCCTCCATGGACACACACACACACACACACACACACATACACACAAATCTCAAGCCTCCATGGGCACACCACACACACACATACACACATACCACACATACACATATACACACACCACACGTACATACACACACCACACACACATACACACAATCTCAAGCCTCCATGGACACACCACACACACACATACACACATACCACACATACACATATACACACACCACACATACATACACACACCACACACACATACACACACAATTTCAAACCTCCATTTGCACACAACACACACGTACACACACCACACACACATACACACACAATCTCAAGCCTCCATGGGCACACAACACACGTACACACACCACACACACATACACACACAATCTCAAGCCTCCATGGGCACACCACACACGCACATACACACACACAATCTCAAGCCTCCACGGGCACACACACACAGAGAGAGTGAAAATGGAAGAAGGGAAAGAGAAGGGAGTGAGAAAGGACTTCCCTTATGGCAGACCCTTTAGATTTGTTTTAACCCTGAAATGCAGGTGTAACCACGCCCATTTCAGAACCACAGGAATTCCTAACCAGAGTGATTATGTCTAAAATATTTTAATTCATACAACAAAAACAACCACAAAAGAACTCTGATAGTATTATAGCAGAATGGTGTGCTTCACAATGAGAAACAGTGGGGAAGCAGATGTTCCAGTGTGGTTCTCTGTGAGCCTGCGATAATGAATAATAAAAACAAATCAACAGCTGATGGGAAGAGTCTCCCCACGACACAGTGCTGGTTAGGGGCAGAGCCTCAGCCCGTATTCCCATCTGTTTGACTTAAAAGCTCATGCTTTTCCACAGTGCTGTGTTGCCTCCCTCAAAAAAGGAGTTTGAGGGTCCTCTATGAGCCCATAACCAAGTTGGAAGACCTTCTGAGGTGTCGCTCATCACTGAACAGACTCTTAGCAGCGGCCCTAGTGACTCAAATGGGACAGATACTTTGGATTCACCTGTAACCTTCTCCCCCCCAATGTTTTCCCAATTAAAATATAACTCCATCATTTTCCCCTTCTCTTTACTCCCACCAAACCCTGCTAGGCCCCTCCTTGTTCCCTTCAATCCATGGGCTCTTTCTCTTTAATTGTCATTGTTACATATCTATGTATTCACATGTGCATAAATATGTAAACACAGCCTGTTCGGTCCAGTTTAGTGTTCCTTCTTTGCACATGATTTCAAGGCTGACCGCTTGGATAACCAATTAAATTGCCTGTATTTCCTGGGAAAGATATCCCTGATTCCTAAGAAGCATTTCAGGATATAGTCTATAAGCTTAGAAGTGTCTCTCTTTTTTTCAAAACCCAAGGAAGAATTTAAATAGTATCCAAGGGGCTGGGGAGATGGCTCAGTAAGTAGGGTGTCTGCTGGCCAAGTATAAACAAAAGAGACCTCAATCCCGCCCCCCCACGGTGACACACTTCCTTCAGCAAGGCCACACCCACTGCAACGAAGCCACACCTCTAATAATGCCACTCCCTAAGAGATTATGGCGGCCAGTTACATTCAAACCGCCACACCAGAAAGCAGAGACATGAGGATCCTTGGGTCTCACTGGCCAGCTAGTCTAGCCAAATCAGTGACTCCGGGTTCAGTGAGAGACCCTGTCTCAAAATGCAAGGTAGGGGAAGCCATCCAGTAACTGACCTCTGGCCTCCACATGCACACGCAGGCATGTGCACCCACGCAATCCTCATTAGCACATACATAACACAGATACACAGAGAGACAGACAGAACACACACAGAGACAGAGACAGACCAAACACAGCAAATACTGTGAGGAAAGAAGGAAAAACAAGAGAAACAAAGATGAAGTGGGGAGGAGGCAGGATGTGAGAGAACGCGAAGCCTGCACCGCTAAGAGAAGACAAGACGGGACAGGAGTGATTATACGAAGAGAAGCATAAAAATAAGCAAGATGGGGTAGATTCTGGAAATAAAGAGTTACAGACAACAAAAGAAATATAAAACAAGAAAAATAAAAACTCACTGAGAAGAGAGAGACAGAAAAAATTAGGAAGGTGAGCTGAATGGCAGAGGAGAAGGAAAGTCTTCCCGTCAGCTAGCGAGTGAGCTCTCCAGTCCTGACTGCCATGTGGCATTTTCCCTCCCTTGCCTGACACTAACAGGATCAGCAACTTTGAGCGATACATTTTACAATAGCAGGGCAATAAATTGAAAGCATCAGTGAGCGAACAGACCCTCACAGGGAAGATTAAGCTCCGAGGAATGCAAATTAAACTCTCACATGACATAATGCTTCAGACTGCGGCACGTGGCGCTGAAACAGGGCCCGCTCCGAATTGTTTTCATTCCAAAGTGAGCTTCCACACCACAGGATCTGCTACAGACTGTATTTCTACCTTCCTTTGTCCACCAAGCCGGAGACTGGAATCTTCTCCATCTACGGAGCCAGCAGGGAGGACTTACCATAAGCATCCCTGGAGCTCAGACATACCCCTGCCAGCGTGCTTAACCATGTGATGCCCAGGTAACTGCATCCACCACAGCGAGCGTCCACGCACTGTTCCGAAAGGCTTTCCTCTCTCTGATTATAAATCACACTCACATGAAAATGGGCTATACATTGTTAATGTATTTATTGCCTGTATATATTGCATACAGTCGTTGTACTTATTATATATAGTTTTCTTACAAAATAAATAAATCACACTCACAGTGGGCACACTGCTAGGCCTGCAGTTGAAGTAGCTTTCTTCCACACTCATGGGTCTCCTCTTTGAAGATAAATATTCCTTTCTTCAAAGGTAGAAGTTGAGATCCATAATACCGTGACTGGAGGTATGGCTCAGTGAGAGAGACAATTCCCTAGTGTGCACCACCAGCATGGCAAAAACGAACAAAACTCGTGTGTGTGTTTGTATGTGTGTGTTCAAGGGGAATTTAGTAAATATATTGGTTCTTCAAATGGGAATAAGTTAAAAACAAAAAGAAAACCAAGAAGAAGGCCCAAGGATAAAGCTTACAGGTAGAGCCCTTATCTAGCTTGCTTGGGAGCTAGATTGGATTCCCAACATAGAAAAAGAAGGGGTGGGACTAGGGATGAGGGAAGGGAAGGGAAAGGAAGGGGGTGAGGCAATCAGGAAAGTTATTAAATCCAGAAGTATTTTATTAAAGGATTCAGACTAAATATTTAACAAGTGGCTGCTTCTAACAAGGCCCTGGGACCCGAACTACTCAAGATTCTAATAAAAACATCAGCTATGTGCTATAATCTGCTGAAGGAAAGATCAACTTTATGGACCAGCAGTGTCGTGAGCAAAAGCCCAGCAAGCACAACTCGTCCACATGGCCACTGCTTGCCATCACCCAGAACTGCAGCCTCCCCCATCTCACTGGCTGTCTCCACTACAGTCCACAGAGCCCATGGTCCCCAGTCCCAGTCCTGCTCCTCCTGGACTGTCAATCAATACTGCAGTGTCCTTAGCAGATTCCACCCAGCTCCACAATGCACCCAGCCTTTCTCCTACCCACACAGCTATGTGCTTCTTGCATGAACACCTTGGCAGAGATTACGGACTCCATTCCTACCCAAAGTCTGTGGAGGAACAGCCACTGGCCTCCAACCAGGACCTGCTGAGCTTTGGTTCTGTGTAGTAATAAGAGTTGCGGGGCTGCGTTCCCAGCACCCCGGCCACCTGCTCGGCTAGCTTATGCCCAGAAATAATTACACGGACACTGTATTCTTTTAAACACTGCTTGGCACATTTCTATCTAGCCTCTTCTAGGCTAATTCTCACATATTAATTTAGCCCATTTCTAATATTCTATGTAGCACAGCTAGGTGCGCTTACCGGGAAGATTCTAGCCTAGTCCATCCTGGGTCATGGCGTGTGTCTGCCCGGGAGCGGGGCATGGCGTCTCTCTCAGGCATCTGCTCCCGAGAGGAGAGCTGTGGAGTCTGAGCTCACTTCCTCTTCTTCCCAGCCTTCCGCTCTGTTTACTCCTCCCACCTATCTTCTAACCAATGAGGGCCAAGCAGTTTCTTTTTATTTAACCAATTACCTTCCTCCATCAGTTCTGAGCCCTCCACCTACGCATTGTGCAGCCCCTTCCAGAGCTTTGCTGTTTTCTTCGTGGGATTGCTATGAGGGTGTTGTGAGCTTGGTACACAAGAAGGTATTTCCCACAGCCTCAAGTGACAGCTACTTATTCAGAAGTAATCATTTTCAGAGCTATGCTGTGGTAAGGAGTGATCTGATTTTATAAATTATGCTATACTGGAAAAGCAGTGGGCCTAAAAAAGTCAGGAATTGTAGGCTCTGCTAGATAAGACTAACCAAGTCACTGCACAGCCTAGTGATTTTACTAACCTGAAGGTCGCTGAAGAGCCTTCAAGTACTAGTAAACTTGGTTTATAGCAACTTTTCTCAGTACACTTGTTTGTTTTTTTTTTTAAGTGTTTAAGAGCAAGCCTGGGTATACTACTACTAACAATATAGCATTGTTTATACAGAAATAAGTTCTAAGTTTTGACACCCCACTTATAAGTAAATTTTGAAGAAAATCAGTTCTCAATTTGAAAACTGTTTGAGCCACGATGGTAAATTTCCATAAAACTACAAAAAGTCAAAAACAAACAAACAAACAAACAAAAAACCTTGAAGTTAAGAAATCTCTCCCATGCTCCTCTGGGGTGGATTTCCCGCATCTGTGCTTCCTGCTGGATGGGATCCAGGTTGTCCTAGGTTTCTTGGTTAACCAGATACTACTGATTCTGAGGACAAAAGTGATTTCCCTTTGGCACACAGTAGGTGCATGCATGTGCATGCACGTGTGTGTGTGTGTGTGTGTGTGTGTGTGTGTGCACATGTGTGCCAGCCCCTGCTTACTTTCAGCTCAAATGCGGCATCTATCCTGCCACAGACTCTGTTAATTCAAGATGTAGTTCAGGTCACTTTGCGTACTTCCTTCCAAAATCAAGAATCCAGTGAGCAATGACAAGGTCACAAAGGCAAACTAAAGAGACTTCCCTGGGAAATGACTTGCTCACACCATGGAGCTCCATCCAAGGTCCCGTGAGCTTCCTGCTCTTCTTGCTCTCCAAATTCATGATGAACAGGAGCCGTATAGGGTCAGGACCCAGTGACTTTACTGAACATAATTGCCCCTTTGCAGGTTCTGCCTCCAAATACGTTTTCTAACACCTTAGTCAACATGCTGAGGTTTATAGGAATGTTAGGACTTCAACACATGATGTGGCTTTCAGAGGACACGCCTCAACCCATAGCAGATGTGTTACAGACGCCGTCGTTCCAGCAGATGTGTTACAACAATGCTACTATTGTGGTGCATTTTTGTGCCTGTGCAAGTGTGTTGGTAGAATGAACTCCTCGAAGTAGATCTGCTGAGCCAAAGGGATGCATTCATATGCACACTGTCAAGTTGTCCCCCAAATTTCGGTGTGACTGAAACTCCTGCAGCAGTGAATGAGTGCTGTCATTGCCCATCATACACGACACATGGCCTGCCGTCAAACCTGCCCATCTCACCAATCTGCCTCTTCGAAGTTCTTATTTTATCTGCTTATTTTGAATCTATATTATGGAATGTACACAATGAAGTATAAGCTGTGTATATTCTATAAGACGAAGTGGAATATGGGGTGTATCATTGCAATAAGATGCCATTCTTCTTATAGTGATTAAATACCCACATTCTAGATATCAAATTAATGAATAAACTTGGTGTCTATGGTGGTTAATCTCGCCCACTTGACAGGATCTAGAATCTTGCAGGAGACAAACCTCTGTGCATGTGTGTGAGAGTGTTTGCAGGGAGTATTAACTAGAAGGGGAAGACCTACCCTGCTACGGTGCTGTCATCCCATAGGCTGGCATCCCAGAGCGAATAAAAGAGGGAAATGAGTTGCATGCCAGCTTCCATCTCTCTCTGCTTCCAGATTGTGAATGGGCCACGACCAACCGCCTCAAGCTCTCTCCCCACGCCTTCCCCTACGTGAGGGACGGCACCCTTAAACTGTAAGCCAAAATAAGCCCCTCTTTTCTTAAGCTGATTTTGTCTGGCATTTTGCTATAACTATGAGGGGAAATAACCAAAACAGCATCTTTACTGAAGTTTATAACCAGGCATGGAACCATGATTCTAGTACCGTCCAATAAGAAGCAGAGCCACACACGTTTTGCAAAAGGGCTGTTGTAATACCTGCTGGGGGAAACTGGTCAATGGACAATCCTGTCAGCCTTCAGTACCAGCACTGCAAACCCTAACTATCTGCGCCTTGCTGAAAGGCTACATTCACACCTTTAGCAACTTTAACTCAAAACTTTTCCCTTTCCTAATTTTTCTCCAGTTGGTATGTTCACTACGATTTGACCTGATGTTTTTAGACTAGTTTGAAGGAAACAGTTGTCTTTCATTTTAAGCTTCTCTGAAAAAGTTTAGCAAATGAGCCAAATTTAATTTTTAGTTTCTGATTAGGATAGATATCACCGATTTTGTACACAACCACACTCTTAGAAACTGTAGGACATGGCCCCGCGAGCGAGAGCTGCTGTCAGAAACATTGAATTAACAAAGAAAGTTTGGGGTAAATAAACAAGATGCTGAAAGGAGATGAGTATGTTTGTTATAAAACATACATTTTTAAGGGCTGGAGAGATGGCTCAGTGGTTAAGAGCACTGGCTGCTCTCCAAGAGGACCAGGGTTTGATTCCCAGCATTCACAAGGCAGCTCACAATTGTCTGCAACTCCCAGTTTCAGGGGATCAGACACCTTCACACCAATGCACATAAAATAAAAGTTAAATAAACTAAAATAAAACCATACATTTTTAAAAAGAAAAATGATCTGCAGGTCATTATGAGTGTCCTTGTTAGGCTTTGGAGTCCTCAATGAGAAGAAGGTCCTTCTGTCTTGAATGGAACTGTGTTTCCCGAGCACCTCCTAATAGAAGCAGCAATATTTATGAACACACACCAGTGGATTCTGCAGGCCACATGTAAATCTGAAGAGCACATTAAGGTTTCCGTGCCTCGGGATTTCATCATGCTTTTGGCAAGGGTCTGTGCACATAAGGAGACCTTTTGTCAAGCCACATAACTCTGACTTGTTTACGAGCTCTAAAATTAAATTATCTTGCGTAAATGCTCAGAAGGTAATCTTCATATTACTCTCAATGGTCCACAGTGCCACCACAAAAGAGGCAGTCACAATTCATTCTGTGACACTGGGCAGCCCTTCAGCTTCCTTGGTGGTACAATGTGTTGCTTCATGGGAGTTTTGCGACCTATAGACTCTCACGAGTTCGGGGAGGGAAAGCGTAGCTGGAAGCACTTCTGCCTGATCTGTACTGAAAGCATTCACTATTGAAGAAAGAAAATACATGAATATAAAAGAACAAAATCACCACTTCAGAGCCTGCAAACCCTTTCTATGTGGGACCAAAGAGCAAACATTCTACATCTTCCAAGTCATACAGTCTGGGTTTATGGGCAACTACTAAGTTTGCTGTTGTATCATAAACATCACCATAGATAATGCATAAGTGAACAGGCACTAGCAGTGTTCTAATAAAACTTTATTTAAATAAAGTGGATGGCCAGCCAGATTTCACCATACACTCTTCATAAACTTGCAAATCGCTCTGGACAGCGTTGGTCTCCCTCTCTCTACGTTCTGCTTTTGTAGATATACATGGTTAACGCAGGCCAGACCCTTCTAGAGTCAGAAAAATATTTAGCGCCTGATGTAGCGGTACAAGGTTGTAGTCCCAGGACTCAGGAGGCAAAAGCAGGAGCTGGAAACATCAGGAATTCAAGACAGCCTGACCGCATAGCTGGCAGCAGGCTACATGAGTCTCTGTATCAAAGTAATAATTGTTACTGGGGCTAGGGCAATAGCTCCACAGGCGAAGTTCTTACTGTGCAAGTATTAAAATCTGAGTTAAGATCCCCAACATCCACGTAAAAGCCAGACCTGGCTGTGCACACCTGTGACCCCAGTGCTGGTGGCATGGTTACAGGTAGATCCCTGGAGCTCGGGGCCAGTCAATCCTATCGATATCTTTTTCAGTTAAGTATCCTGGGTTATATACTATGCTACCAAAATGTGCTATTTTAAAAAATAAGAGTACAGTAGAAAATAGTGTATTTGGGGGGAAATGAATGACGAAAGGGGTAAAAATATGGAACCTTGCATTGCGTCATTACATGGCTAACAGGTACCGTAGCTAACCCAGCAATGGCTTCCACCAGGTACCAAATCTGCCATCACCTTTACCCTGAACTTTCATTACAGACTGATAAATGGAATTTTTAATATTTGCAAACTGAAAAAGAAACACAAATACTCCCCAAAGTTCTACAGTACAAAATTGTGAGTCACAGGGATTAGAAGATACGATATCTTCAGCATAAGTGGCGGACGTTCTGAGCTGTGGAATTTGTCCAAGACTGTGTGAAGGGAGCCATTCTGACCACCTGTGTTCTGGTGGCACCAGGGACAGGAGTTGAGTTGTAAGTTGTCACTTACCTAACATTCTGCACAGTTTCAATTTCTCTTGCTGTGCATGCTGTCATACCAGCTGGAGTTTTCTTTTGATCAAAACTTACCTCCTCTGCCAGGATTAAAGTCACCGGCATCCCTCATAACTAAAGAAGAAAGCACACTGATCGTTCGACTCGGAAACACAAGACACTTTCTACAGTTGCCAAGAAGCATTTGAAATGTTTGAATATTGAGATTATACATTCAGTCAAATCAGTGACTGCAAATTACCAGCTTTGTGCAGAGACAAAACAAAAGGAAAACTACAAAACCAATTGCAAATGGCAGAACTTACCAAACCAGGGTCTCCTGGTCAGTGGGAATGAAAACCAGGCCCAGGACAAGTCTCAGCAAGAATGAGGCTGAGACATGTTTATTGCAAGCAATCAGACTTCTTATACCATTGTCAGAAACAGAATATAATGGTAGTTGCCAGGAAGACTACAATTGTAATTGCCAGGATACAATGATATTTGCAAGCCATACAAAGTACACAAGGTTAATGTCTAAGACTAATTGTCCAGCCAAGCTTCTGAATGCTCTGCTGACTTCTAGGGAATGCAGAGATGCACAGGAACCCTGAATGCGTCACTGTTTGAGGGAGTCCCTCGGTTTCTCAGGAACTGAAAGGCACACAGTGCCCCAGGAGGCACAGACTCTAACCTGAAAAACCTGTGATCCATGCCTCTCCAGGCAGCTAGGCCAAGTCAACTTCTTGATGCCCTTATAAGAGATTATTCTCTGGAAGAATCACACTCCACTCCGTAGACCCAGAGAAATTAGATAAAGAGGAGAAGGCTAAGGAGATGCATGGATCTCCCTGGAAGGAGAAATAGAATAGATTTTGTGGGTGGATTGGGGGCATATGGGGATGGGAACAGGAAGAATCAGGTTAGGGAGGAAGGGTGGAGGGAGAGAGATTTGAGAGAGAAGACTGGAAGAGGTGGGTGTAGTAGGAGGCCGTTTGTTCATTTCCTAGCCACCCAGACTTCTGAAATAGTCACACAGAAACTATATTATTTAAAGCTTGGCCAATGACTCTAGCATATTCCTAGCAAGTTCTTACATATTAAATTAAGCCATTTCTATTATTTTATATTTTACCATGAGGTTTGTGGCCTATTGGCAAGGTTCCAGCTAGCGGCTTGTGTCTTTCTCCTCTGGCATCTCCATGGTGTCTGCATGGCGTCTCTTTGACTCTGCCTTCTTTCTCCCAGCATTCAATTTAGTTTTCCCCACGTAGCTAAGTTCTGCCTTGCTATAGGCCAAAGCAGCTTATTTATTCATTAACCAATAAGAGCAACACATAGACAAAAGGACCTCCCACCCCAGGTGGGCATTTAAGGAACAATGTGGAAACCTAGTGCAGTGGAAACTTCCCTGAACCTGTGAGGGTGACCCTAGCAAGGACTCCTGGTAATGGAAGATATGGAGACTTGAACCAGCCATCTTCTGTAACCAGCCTTGGCTCCCAGTGGTGGGTCTGGGACACCAACCCAGCCATAAAACCTACGGCCCACAACATATCCTGCCTACTAAGTGAGCTGGGTAAATGGTAACTCAGAGCTTGGGGGAGTGAACAACCACTGACTAGCCTAATTTGAGGCACTAGCCATGAGAGGGAGCCCTTACCCAACACTGTTTGGATGGCCAGGATCCTGAAGCTGGATGACTGAGACCTAGGGTAAAACGGAGAAAAAAAATGTTCATTTCTAATGTTCACAGCTCAGTATCTAGCCCAATTGAACCCATCAGAGAGGCTTCCTACAGCAGCTGATGGGAGAAAACACAGAGACCCACACCCAAACATTAGGCAGAGCTTGGGGAACCCCAAAGAAGGAGGGGAGAAAAGATTGTAGGAGTTAGAGGACCGAGGACACTAGGAAAACAAGGTTCTCAGAATCAACTAAGCAGGGCTATTAGGGGTTCTTGGAGACTCAAGCAGTGATCACGGAGCTGGAACGGAGCTTCCCTAGCTCCTTGGCACACATGCTTAGCCTGGGATCTTTGTGGGACTCCTAACAGTGGGAGTGGGGGTGTCTCTGACTCTTTTGCCTGCTCTTGGGACTCTTTTTCTTGTCCAGCCTTGATATGAGGGCTTATTCTTAGTCTTCTTGTATCTTGTTACACCATGCTGGGTTGATATCACTGGGAGGCCTGCTCTTTTCTGAAGGGAAATGGAAGGGTATTTTCCTGCAGTTGGGTTATATCATATATGAGAATAAAGGAAAAAAAGAGCTTCTGGAAAAGGAAATGGGATGTTTTCATGTCCCATTCATAAAACCTAAGTGCAAATCCATAAGCTGTTCTTTGGCCTTCACTGCAGGAAAAGAAGGACAACAAGACCTTGTTTCTATTCATGCTTCAACTCTCATGTCCTGTGAGAACAGAGAATACTTGACCCTAAAAGATTCCCCAAACCTTATACAGATTATAAAACCTTATACAGGTTAGAAAATATCTCGTCAGAGCTACAAAGATGGATCATCAGTTAAGAGCATTTGCAACCCTTGCAGAGGACCCAAATTAGGTTCTAAACACCTGCATGGCAGCTCATAGCCATCGTAACTCCAGTTCCAGGAAACCCAGAATCCTCTTTTCCTCCATGAGCATCAGGCACTCATGCAGTGTACATACATACATACACACATACATACATACATACATACACACACATACATACATACACACACATACATACACACATACATACATGCATGCATACACACATGCATACATGCATACACACATACATACATACACACATACATACATACACACACATACATACATACATACACGCATACATGCATACATACATACACGCATACATACATACACGCATACATACATACACGCATACATACATACACACACGTACATACATGCACACATACATACACACACATACATACACACACATACATGCATACATACACACACACATACACATACATACATACACACATACATACATACATAAATGCAGGCAAAATAAAAATGAATAATTTTAAAACTATATTGCGTTGTGCTAATATGTTTTGTCATTCACTAGGAAACAAAACACTACTGTGCTATTATGACCTCAGCTCCTAAAATGCACTGAAGACTTCGGGTTTGTTTGTTTAAGTACAATATTTTTAATTAATCCTTTGAGAGTTTTATAGTTCATAAAATATACTTTGATCGTATTTAGTTCCCACTCCTTCCCTTATCGCCTTCAACCCCCACCAACTTAGTGCACTCTTTTCTTATTATAACCCATCCAAATCCAATTTGTGTTGCCCACATACATACACATGGGTATGGCGCCATCCACTGGCGCTTGGCCCACCTGCCAGGGGCCACACCCTTAAAGAAAATTTACTCTCCTACTCCCTGAAGTCATCAGCTACCAACAGCTCTCATAGGAGTGAAGGCTCATGAGCCCTTCCCATTCCTTGCTGGAAAGCTGATGACTTGATCGTGTGTGGGTCTTAGCAGGCGATCACTGCTGAGTGGGGACTACAGCAAGCCTGTCATGCCCAGCAATCACTGCCTCCCTGACTTTTAGCACTTACAGGCTTCCTGCCCCCTCTTCTGCAATGGTCACTGAGCCTTCTTGGGCACAAGGTGTGATCTAACTGTCCCATTTGCAGCCGAGGACTCCGGTGACAATTATTCTCTAGACTTTGATTAGTTGTGAGTTTCTCCATACATCATATCCACTGTACCAGAAAACAAACAAAAACTTCTCTAATGAGGTCTGAGAGCTGCACCAATCTATCGGTACAGAGACACAAATTTAGGGAGCAGTTTGCTACTATTCCCTTTTAGCAAAATAGCAGCAGGAGGTTCACCCTTGTGGCTGATGAGCTCTCCCTGGGTTTAAGGCCAGATTTATAGCAATATTTCCTCCTGTGGTATAGATCTTAAGTCAAATTTGTAAAAGTAGTTTATTACCTACCCCATAGTGTTCATGCCAATATCGCACTCTACTACATATCCTGACATAGCAGTCATTGTAGCTCATGGGGTTCACAGCTAGATAAAACTGTGTGTGTGAGGGAGGGTGAGGGAGGGAGGGGGTGAGGGAGGAAGAGAGAAAGGAGAGAGGGGGAGGGAGGGAGAGAGAGAGAGAGAGAGAGAGACAGAGAGACAGAGAGACAGAGACAGAGACAGAGAGCCTACACAGCACCAGCAAGGAGAAAGCTTCCTGGTCAATACCATTCGGATTTTTCTGTGTCTTGTGACCACAGTGTGTGGCATCTTCAGCAATAATCTCTGAAGTGTTTATTAAAGGCATTTTAAAAAGTAGAAGAGAAAACATGGGAGCCTTACTATGTGTTTGGCTCTGTGCTAGAAAACATAACTGTTTCACTAAGAAAACAGCTACCTTATTAACATTGATTTCTAGATTCAAGTTTAGGAGACTGTTGATTATTGTTTGAAATACTTTCTCATTTTAGTCTCTGGAAAACCTTGACTGGGGAAGCACCTCTTTATGTGAAGGCTGCCCAGAACCCTCTCTTCTGTTTGAGGCCAAGGATTGTGTCTGCTATCTATAACTTCCATAGAGCAATAGGACCTCTGCATCCTTTCCAGTTATCCCTGCTTCCTACCTGCTACTCTCCATCACAGGTCAATACAGTTTCAGTACAACTGGACCCATTACTGTGATCAGTAAAGCATAGGTAGAGTGGCTTGCCAGCAGCAGGGAGACCCCTGAAGAAGTCATTTCCAGAACTAAACATGGCAGCTCCTGACTCCTTTTTCTGAAGAACTGAGTCCTTCCGAGTTGGCTGCTTCTCGCAGCTGATTCACCCCACGGCACCTCAGCCCTGGACTCGCTGTGTCTCTGTGGGCCTAGAGAGCTGCTGCCAGCCCTTCTCCAGCAAACCTCTACCGGTCTGGAGAGCTGTTTGGATACCAGGGCTGCTCTCTCTTCACATTTCCCCCTTGTGTTTTGATGCACATTCACTTAAAACTAACACAACCTTTCTCTGTATCTTTGTCTTGCTTTTGTCAATATTAGCCAATATTAGCCTGGCTAACACCATCTTAATTTTTAAGGTATAGGAAGCTTGTGTCAGTTATTTTTCCCATCTCTGTGGCCTGACATGAAGCAACTTCATGGAAAAAGTAGTACTTGTGTCTGAGAGGATACATGCTGTCCTGGTAGGACGGGAGCTACAGCAGAGGCGCTTCCATCACAGCGTGCTCACGTTCTGTGGAACCAAGGCTAGCTAAAACTCTCCGGCCCCAGGTCGATGGCCCTACATCCGCCAGCTAGCCCTCAAGTCCAGAAGGTTCTGCAGTCTCCAAAAACAGCATCCCCAGCTATGGATCGAGGATTCAAACACATGAGCATGGGGGAGGTATTTCATATCCAAATCATAACTGAGCTCTGTATCATCATTTATAAGCACCCATGAATCGAGCATAATACTCTTAGCTCTGTGAAGATAATCTACACTTTACACCAGCAATGCCATTCTAGTTCTATCCCCAGAGCCACCCAGTGAGGCACATGTTGCCATCCCACCGCACAGAAGTGGAATAGGAGGCTTAGACATTAAGTTCTCAATGGATAGAATGGTGGTAATGAGTCAACCGCCCTTCACCACGAGACTAAAGCAGCTGAGCACACAATGACGAATGTATTCTCTATAGTTATCTCTGTCTCTTTAAACTTTGTCTTTTTTGGAAAACCACTTTTTTATAATACTAAATTTATATATACTGGTTCTTTACATTATTTTGGCTGCAGATGCCACAGGGAATTAAATGCCATGGGCCCTCCACCAAGAAATGAAATGCACGTGCCACGTGTCTAACGTTGTAGATGCTGCCAACTTGGATGGTGCCTTCCTGATGTATCAGATGCCTTTCCATCCACACACTAATAGCGCTAGTCATCTCTCCGTGGAAATGGCTGATATGAAATGTCATGATGTAGGGGATGACTCAGTGGACTCCCGTACTGTAGATCCCATCTTCATCAATGATGGGAAGGACGGCATGGCCCTTTCCCCATCAACCTCAGTGATACGGAGTTGTTTTGCTACTGCCGCTACACTCCCCCTGAAATAGTCTTGACTTGTGTTTTACATACATATAATGTAAGGCGCAGTCAATATTCCTAGCATAGAAACACTCAAGAAAAAGAGTTGACCAAAAAGACATAATGGAAACACTTAGAAGAAGTCAGGTATGAACAGCAGCCTCAAACTGTGCAGCAGTAAATAACCTAAGCTTTACTTTCTTTTTTAGATGATTTTTCAAAAGGCATACACATACACACACACACACACATATCCTCCATGCCCTTTCTCTTTCTTAAAAACACACACAATGAAACCACAAAAATATGTAAGCATACGAAGAATATGTACATATATGATTTATTTATTTTTATTTTATGTGAATTGGTGTTTTGCCTACATGTATGTCTGTGTGAGGGTGTTGAATTCCCTAGAACTGGAGTTACAGACAACTGTGATCTGCCATGTAGGTACTGGAAATTGAACCCAGGTCCTCTGGGGAGCAGCCAGTGCTCTGAACTGCTGAGCCATCTCTCCAGTCTCAAAAGATGATTTTTTATAGAAAAAAATTCAGATAATATATTCTGATCATGCTTTTCTCCTTTTGCAACTCCTCCCAGATCCTTCCCTACCACCCAACTCCATGCCCTTTCTCTCTCTTTATAACACACACACACACAGGAAACCACAAAAATATGTAAACATAAGACCAATAAAACAAAAATGCCCAAACAAATCAATACAAGACAAAAAGCTACAAAAATACCACTGAGTTCAATTTACTACCCCTGGACATGGGGCCTGCCCCAAAGTGTGCGTTGATACACCCAGTGAGACGCCAGTGGAGAAAATTGATTCTTCCTTTCCGAGTAGGTGTCAATTGTAGACAGCTTCTCGGGTAGGGGGTAGGAGCTCATGAAAATTCACACTCTCAGCACTAGGACCCCGTTTGACTCGACTGTGCAGACCCTGTGTACGCTGCTGGTCTCCATGAATTCGGATGTGCACCAGCCTTATCATGTCTGGAAGACAGTTTTCATCACCCCTGGCTCCTACAATCTTTCTTCCTGTCTTCCACACAGATCACTGAGTCCTGAGTCCCAGCCTAGTGTGGTTTCTTGGGTCCCTGGTAGAAAGTGTTTCTGGGAATCAGAGGCTGACCAAATGGAGATGGGTCAGAAGAGAAGGCGGAGAGGGATAGCTGGCGAGAGCTAAGCTAAGTCCTCACCTAGAGGCAGAATCCCCCAGAGGGTGGGAGGTGGGGCTCCAGCAAGCAGGCTGCTACCCTGAAAAAGGACCCAAGCTTTGGTGGAGATGACTTTGGCCTCAGATGTGGGTTGTGCCATTTGCTTTTTGTGTGGTCTTGAACAACTTTTCTCTCCCCCACCTCTTCTGGGTTTCTTAAGATACAAAATGAAGATAATATTACAGATTTTTCATGATGTGTGTTAATAATATTAAATGAGATCAGACGAAAATTCACAGTACTTGACACTGGATAATGCATGATACCTTTTATAATTTACAGTGTTCTAGCTATCTAGGATATGAAAAGAATGTTTATGCCAATAATAGATTGGAGCCAGGTGATGGTGGCACTTAGGAGGCAGAAGCAGGTGAATCTCTATGAGTTCTAGGCCAGCCTGATCTACAGAGAGAGTTCCAGGACAGGCTCCAAAGATACAGAGAAACTCTACCTTGATAAACAAAACAAAACAAAAACAAATAGTAGATAGGTAGGTAGATTGATCTACCATTGATAAAAGCAATATGTAGGGGTTGGTGAGACGGCTCAACAGTTAGGAGCTTTTCTGTTGATCCAGAGGACCTGAATCAGTTCCCACCACCCACATCATGCAGCGCGCAGTGGCCCATCACACTAACTCTGGGAGACTGGAGTCTTCTTGTTTCCAAGGGCACCCACATGCATATTTAGAGACTCAAGCACACACACAAGCACATACACTCACACATGCCCAAGCATGTAAGATTAAACTATAGAACTTTTGCCCGTTCCTAAAAGGAAACCCAACCAATTAGATCTCAGATTTTTATTATGATTTTGGATTTCTGAATTTTAAGCAGTTCTAAAACTACTGGGCCGATGTAAGTGTCACAACCCGAGCTCCATTCCTGAAACCCAAGTGAAGGTAGAAGGGGAGGACCAGCTATGCAAAGCCATCCTCTTACCTCCACACTGACGCCATGGCGTGCATGCATCCTCACACATGTCAGACTTATTATCATAAATAATAATTAATGAAGACTTTAAATAATAATAATAATGCTTAAAAGTGAAATTGCATGACTTAAACTATGTTTAATCAATGATAAGAATCCTTGTGTTTATGATATTCTAATAAATATCCACCATTATTACTATATCGTAGACATGCAAATTGTGGCAGTTTGAAAGAAAATGGCTCCCCCAATGAAGTGGCACTACTGGGAGGTGTAGCTTTGGGGTATGGCCTTGTTGGAGGAAGTGTGTCACTGTGGAGGCAGGCTTTGAGGTCTCATATATGTTCAAGATACCACCCAGTATCTGAGACCACTTTCTTTTGCCTGCAAGATATAGAACTCTTAGTTATTTCTCTAGCACCATGTCTGCCTGCAGGCCACCATGTCCTGCCAAGATGATAATGGTGAACATATGAACTCCAAGTGAGTCACCACAATTAAATGTCATCCTTTATAAGAGTTGACATGGTCATGGTGTCCCTTCATAGCAATAGAAACCCTAAGATACAGATATCGGGAGTAAGAGAACATGTCAAACCATAAGATATCAATTATTCTTTACTATAGTCAACCATTTTGTGACCTATGTTTCTATTTTTATAATATATTTATTTGTTTTTTGAAAGTTTCATACATGCTTCCTTAGTTAGGGTTTCTGTTGCTATGATGAAACACCATGGCCAGCCGGGCGGTGGTGGCGCACGCCTTTAATCCCAGCACTCGGGAGGCAGAGGCAGGCGGATCTCTGTGAGTTCGAGACCAGCCTGGACTACAAGAGCTAGTTCTAGGACAGGCTCCAAAACCACAGAGAAACCCTGTCTCGAAAAACCAAAAAAAAAAAAAAAAAAGAAACACCATGGCCAAACGCAAGTTGGGGAGGAAAGGGTTTATTTGGCTTACACTTTGACATTGTAGCCCATCATCAAAAGAAATCAGGACAGGAATTCAAACAGCAGGACCTTGGAGGCAAGAACTGGTGCTGAGGCCACAAGCAATGCGGCTTACTGGTTTGCTTCCCATGGCTTGTTCAGCCTGCTTTCTTATAGACCACCAGCTCGGGGATGGCACCACAGAAAATGCCCTGCAGCTGACTGTTAGGAAGGCATTGTCTCAATCCCTCCTTTCAGATGATTCTAATTTATGTCATGGCATAAAACTAGCCAGTACATATGGATACAATGTGTATTTATCATAACCACCACTTCCCCCAGGACCCCAAACACATTATTAAGAAGTCATATGGAGTCAGGTGTGGTGCCTCATGCTTGTAATCCCAGCACTAGGGAGGTTGAGACAAGAGCATAAAGTATGAAGTCATCACCAGTTACACAGCAAGTTCAAGGCCAGCCCCGGATACATGATACCTTTATATCAAACAACAAAAATGAAAAGAAGTTATTCAGAAAAATGTGATTTTGAATGATATGGAGACAGTAGTGGGTACTCAATGTAATGTCCCATGTTAAACTAAAAGCCAAACTGAAAACCAGCAATGCCAGATAGTGCCCAAATCCTTTCTGCATTTGCTCTCACTGTTTCCCCTACTCTACAGTGTTGCATGGTTAATAAAAAATCGGAGACAAAAATTGGGGCTCAACCTGAACGTCAGAAAAGCAAAGCAGCCAGACACTGGCTCTTATCTCTACCTCATTCTGAAATGACCATCCTGCCTCCAGGAATCTCAGAACGAGACTGAATCTGAGAACTGTCTCCTCCCATTTTATAATCCTCACTAGTTTGGGGATTAAGGGCGTACAGCACTACAACCTGGTTTCTCTGGCAAGCTAGTGTGGCTACTGGGAATAAAGGTGTCTGTCATTGTACCTGGTCTGTAAGGCTGGCCAGTGTGGCTGGTTTACTTTTCTGGTCTTCAGGCAAGCTTTATTTATTAAAATACAAATGAAATGCCACCATACTGCAGATGAGCCAACTGCATGTTAGAAAGTTTCATTTCCAATAGGCACATAAGTTACATAAAAGAACCACTAATTAGTCCATCAAGATTCTAATCCTGGCCTAACTTCAAAACACAGGTTGTTCATACCCTACTCTGCAGCTTGCCAAACAGAGAAATGATAAACAATTTTCAAACCAGTTAAGAGCTCTGCCTACAAAATATCTACCTCCCGCCCCCCCCCCAAACACACCCAACTCCCACCATCTTCAGTCAGATCATTCCCGGTGGGGGATAGCAAGGAACAGATATACAGAATCTGGTCCTCTAGAGTAAACAAGGAGATTTCAAATTTAAAAAAAAGAGAGAAGGTAAAAAAAAAAAATCAGTAGTTCTCTGATATGAGACAACCATTTAATTAAAAATTAAAATTACAACCCTCCTTTTGGCTTGTAATGTGGCATCACATAAAGGAACGACATCCTAAACTAATTAGAGCTCCAAGTTATATAAACATAACTTGGCGATTTGATTACTTACTAATTTGAATAAGGCATTGCAAAAGGGCACATGAAAACTCTATACATAAATCAAGGGAATTTCTCCAATTCCAATGAATCGAATTTTCAGTAGTTAAGCCACAGTTAAAAGTTAGTTTAGATGCCAATTAAGGAAGCTATAATTTTAAACAACTTGCCTGCGCCTGGAGGGAGATGTTATCAATCTAGCATCATTTCCTTTTCATCTGTGGTAGTAACTTATTTGTGTGATTATAAGCAAGGAACTGAAGAAATAAAGTATTAGAATCCAAGGACTAGAACAGAAATCCATGGGCACGCTGGTGTGAGCGGACACTAGGATTCTTCAGAAGTGTCACTATGAGAAAGGGGCGCCAGTCAGACCGCCATTGTCAACTTCTTGGTGAGTCTTTGCTTCTCGTGTCTACAAAGTTCTTATTTTTTTTAATCCAATGGACATGTAGTGCATACAAATTTCTCTTTTTCACCTGAAGTACTTCTCAAGGATGACCTCGCGGTGGTATCATCACAGTCGTTCACTCTTCCTGTCAAGCACGTGGTATCTCAACTCATGAACACACCGTCATTTATTTACTCAGTCCCTACAGAAAACTAATAACTCTTGCTGTTGTAAACAATGCAGCAGCAACAGTCTAGAAGTTACTTCTTAGAAGAGAAATGCCAGTACATTGCAGACAAAGTCCTTGGCACAAATCCTAAGTTTCTGCTCGGTTCAGAAGTCTGGTTATTTCATGGCGGAAGCCGCACACAGTAAACATTTCAATATTGCTCCAGAGCAGTGGTTCTCCAGCTTGGGGTCAAATGGCCCGTCACCGGGGTCGTCTAAAACTATCAGAAAACACATTACGACTCATAACAGTAGCAAAATTACAGCTATAAAGTAGTAATGAAAATAATGCTATGGTTGGGGGTCACCACAACATGAAGAACTGTATTAAAGGGTCCAGCATTAGGAAAACTGAGAACCACTGCTTTATAGCCCCTAAGCTGGAAGCATTAATCTTCTTATGACTTACCCAAGGGACATGCTCAATCTCTCTTCTGTTGGGCTAAGTCTTCCCACTGGCCTGTTTCTATGCCAAACGCAGAGGCCTTCCTGTCTCTCCTGTCACTGCATTCCTCTTCAGGGTGAGAAGCAGCTCCATCCTAGAACATGCTCCAGTCACGGTGGTCTTGGAATTCTCTCTGTGATTCCCAGCCCGGTTTCTGGACACATATGATCTTCCTCCCTGGGTGTCAGGGCAAATAGGGCAACACAGAAGGGCTGCAGGCTTGGTCCCCACAGGATACACACATGGTCCTTGCCTGATAGGACTAAACCAAGGAGCAGTCTTGCATCTCCATTATACTGGCCTACTCCAGGCTCCCCAAATGTTGGGATGGTTGCCATGATGTCCAATATCCTATTCTCGGATCATGGAGCTTCCTGGGTGGAACCACTAGCCTCAAACTAGAAGAAACAAATAGAAAAACAAAACAAAACAAAAAATGCCTCTTCCGTGTTATATGTAACTTTCCTTCTGCACCTCCGTTGTCAAAAATTTTGATTTGGGGGGCTGGAGAGATGGCTCAGAGGTTAAGAGCATTGCCTGCTCTTCCAAAGGTCCTGAGTTCAATTCCCAGCAACCACATGGTGGCTCACAACCATCTGTAATGGAGTCTGGTACCCTCTTCTGGCCTGCAGGCATACACACAGACAGAATATTGTATACATAATAAATAAATAAATAAAAAAGTTTAAAAAAATTTTGATTTGGCAAATTTAAAGCTTATGCCTTGAGGGACAAACAGAAGTTGTGAAGGAGTGGGGTGGGAGCAGGCTGGCTTTGCTTCTGCCTATCTCCTGCCCAGACACAGGGAAACAAGGCTGATGTATCCCTGGCTTCGTTGTCTTGAGAAGAGCGCCTTCCTGTGCCCTTGTGCTCCACCACATCCTCCTGTAGCTGTGCTTGTTCCCTTGCCGTCTTGAGTCCACTCCACACTTACTCATGCACAAGAATGCCAACGCTGGTGCCTAAACTTCACCTTGTCCTCTAGCTGGACCCATTACAACATAGACATATCGCTAACTAAAGAAAAAATACTGCCGGGCTCTAAAATTAAACGGTGAATTGTAAACACGTCCATCCTCTCTGCCAAGCTAGGACAAGAAAGAACATAAAACACTTCATTTGGGAATGTTTGAAGGTTCCCAGCGAAAGTCAAATGTCAATCCAGATTCTAAATAGCCTGTAAACTTGAAAATAATACCAAATTTGGCTTATTGCCTCTCAGATTGTTTAACCAAATGGAATAACCCATACTCGATTCCAGATAAAAATTAGCCTTTATTTAACCAATCTTTATTCATCCAAGCTTATTCTAATTAGTAAAGAGGTGTCTAGACAGTGATAGCCAGTGGAAGGAAAGAAACACGTGATCAAGCAAGCAGATGGCCCCTTGCTGTTTAATGGACAGACAGTTTTTTATTTAGATTGACGACCCAAGTAGAGAAGGTATTTAGTTTAAGCTGTTCCCTTGAGAACTCTAGATGGCTGAACTCCAGTGATCTGTTCAGATTCAAGTCTTCCTCCTACCAGAAGTGGCTTCCATAATTCATAAGGCCTCATGTTTACATCAAGCAAACAGAGAGCAGATAGCCACACTCCTTCAGATGGCATGCTAACTTACTCTATTTCCGGCCTCAGGAAAGCAGAGTAGAAGAGGAAAAGCTCTTTCCATCTTCCAAAGGTCACTTCAGAAAGAAAGAAAAAAGAGACCAAACACAAATTTCCTCATTTAATCATTTTCAATGAGTGACTTAAATAGATGTTCATAAAAATTTGTTGAAGTTAAATGACGAAAGAAGTGAGACTCAGGGCAGGACCCGGAGGTGGACACAGGGCACTGATGGACGGAGCTTTTCTGTGCTTCTCAGTTTACAGCTTGTGCTGTCATGATCAGCTTTAGGGCCTTCCCTAGAAAACTTCACAAATCAAAAAGTGCTTCTAAGTCTGACAACTATATGGTGACTCCTACGAGCACACTAAGGCATACACACACACATGCACACACACACATATGCGTGCACACACAGACACACACACATGTACACACACAGACGCACACACATATGCACACACACAGACACACACATATGCACACACACATGCACATACACATGCATACACACACATGCACACACACATATACGTGCACACACAGACACACACACATGTACACACACAGACGCACACACATATGCACACACACAGACACACACATATGCACACACACATGCACATACACATGCATACATACACACATGCATACACACAGAGACACACACATACACACACATACACATACACACATAGGTGCACATAAACACACAAAATATGCATTCAGGCACATACAAAATATGAGTGTTGTAAAAAGTTTTTATTAAGTTTTAAGAGACCAGCATATAAAATAGGAAAAGATCTAAAAGAAATAGATGTTTCTAACAAGCTAGGTTAGATAGAATAAATATGTCTTTGCATGTTGTCTTTTTCACATAACATCTATGAAAACCAGGTGGAGAAATGTAAAAAGGGAGGGTATTGCTCATTCTATCTGTTTTTAATGAAGTCACAACCCAAGAGCTATTTAAATAAATAAAAAAATAAATTGTTGGGAGTTGTTTGGTTTAGGGTTGGGGTCTTGTTTGTTTGAGAGAGACAGTCTTACTCTGTCCCCCAAACTGGCCTGGACCTCCCGATACAGGCCAGGCTGGCCTCTAACTTTCAATCTTGCCTTAAATTGCTGCTCACTGGAGGAGAAAATGGTGGTTTTCAAAGTCAATCTGAGGTTACTACCATAATCTATTGGGTTTGGATTTGTTTTGTGTTTTCTTTCTCTGACTTAAAAAATTTACATATGGTTCCCTGTGATAAGCCTTCTAAAGTCAGACTTTACCAAATATGATTTTTCTCAGATTTATTATCTTTTTTGGAAAACAATTCTAAATTGGAGATTTAGAAATTAAAACTTAGCCTTCTTTTTCCAAATGCCTTTACAAATAGGTCAACAAGAAAGGAAGGCAGAGTTAAGAGGCAGGAGGCCACAGAAGGCTTTTGCTGGAGGCTCTGGGGTGAATGCTAACAATATCACAGCGGTTGCTCCCCAAAGGAGGGATGTGATAATGGCTCTTGGGTAGAATTGTTTGGGCTGACCTGGATTAAACTGAAGCTTACAGCTTACACAGAGCAGTTTGGGCTGCAATGTCTTGTCTTCCTTCTTTTAAGAAATCAAGCTGTATTTGGTCTCCCAGTCACTTCGCCAGCTTCGGGACAATTGGAGTCCGACACTTGATCAACCACTAACGAAGGCAGCTGTAGTGCCGGCTGTATCTCGGCCTGTAAACCCGTGCTAACACACATGATGGAACTTGAGCAAAACGAGCATGTGTCTTCCTGAAGCTCTGGACAGAAGCTCCGATCCAAGGGGCTGTAAGCTCTGTTCCTTTCACAAAGGGATGTTTTATTATTAATCTCCCAGAAATGGATCAGTCCTAGAGCAAATGAGTGGCTACAGAGGGTGGTCTATCTGTGTAGCCCAGGCTGGCCTTGAACTCCTGATCTTCCAGCTTCAGTTGTTTCCCCAATGCCACCCTGACTGGCCTTAGCTGGTATTACTTACAGACTATTGTTATGTTGTTTTATTTAACCCTTTGAGTAAATGAGTCACTTTATAGTCCCTTGAAGTCTATTTAGATCTTGTATCTGATATCTTTTTTTTTTTTTTTTTGGTTTTTCGAAACAGGGTTTCTCTGTGGCTTTGGAGCCTGTCCTGGAACTAGCTCTGTAGACCAGGCTGGTCTCGAACTCACAGAGATCCGCCTACCTCTGCCTCCCGAGTGCTGGGATTAAAGGCGTGCGCCACCATCGCCCGGCTCCGGCTCTGATATCTTAATCTTTGTCCTTGACATTTTCTTGTGACTCCAGGATGTAAAATTATACCACTGGTGATAACTATAGAACACTTGAAAGAATAAAAAAGTCAGCTGTAAGTTGGCAGTTCCTTGAGTCGCTGTTTTCTAAATCTGAACACAAATACTGAGACATATTTAAAGCTACTCCATGGGCTTCTGATCTCAGTACAAGGCGAGGTAAACAAATTCTTCCTGCAAAGTCAGCTAAAATCGTGTGTGTGTGTGTGTGTGTGTGTGTGTGTGTGTGTGTGTGTGTATCGAATTCTAATTGGTCTTAATAATAAAAACCCAGAGTCAGATACCAGGGGGTGAAAGCTGAAAGCAGTCAGCCACTAAAGTTCTTACCTCTACGAAATCCTCAGACCAAAAGAGCTGAGCTCCTGTCTCCTTCTACCTTATATTCCTGTCTCTGCCTCCCAAGTGCTGGGATCAAAGGCACTTGGCACCACTGCCTGACCGCTAGGGTTAACTAGTGGCTAGCTCTACCCTCTGATCTTCAGGCAAGCTTTAATTGTTAGAGCACAAACAAAATATCACTGTGTGTGTGTGTGTGCGCGCACGCGCGTACATGGGCATACATCTGTGATATGTATATATGACAAAAGGCAGACTGACTATGGTCTTTAGATTCTAGAGAACAGACACAGTGGTGAGTTCTTAGTAGTCATAAATATTGGGCTTGGAACCAAAAAAGCATCAACTCAGAAGTATCAATGAGACCAAACAAAAATAAATAAAGGAGGAGGAGAAGAAGATCAAATATATTGGCAAAGAGGTTTATTGCTATTGTTTTGGATTGGGGAGGAGGGTTATTTGTTTGTTTGGGGGGGGGTTGTTTTGTTTCAAGCACTCAAGAGACTGGGGCAGAAGGATCACATGTTCACCGGCCAGTCTGAGATACAGAGTTGGAGGCTAGCCTATGCTACATGACACTCTGTCTTAAATAACAACAAAAAGGTTGCCCTAGCCCTGCCTACCACTGGACTGAAGGCAGAGAATAGGTAACTGCTACTATTTTACAAACTGAAACTGTAACTGGGCCTTGGTGGTGCGCACCTTTGATCCCCAGATATCTGTGAGTTCAAGGTCAGCCTGGTCTACAAAGTGAATCCTAGGAGAGCCAGTACTGTTACACGGAGAAAACTGTCTTGAAAACGAAAGGGGAAAAAATGAGTAGAAACTTTTCAAGATTTCCAGGGTGTAAGCAATTTCTGAAGCATGGATGCCATCAAGAGACTCAAAGTTTCAAAACAGGCACATCAGACAGCTTCTGCCAAAAGGTACTTTGTCTAAGTGAGGAGACTGACCCCAGACTTCTAGTCAGCTGCATTCCCAGAAAGTTCCACAAGGCAGCTACACACATCACAGAATTCACATCTTGTGTTGCTCTTATGTGTGTGTTTGCATTTGATCTAATCTTTGTGGACACAGGACAAGGGTACACACAACTTCTCTCTAGCATCTTTGCAGCTTCCCATAAAGCCAGAGTTAATAAATAAAGAGAAAAACTAAACTAAACTAAAAAACAAAAGGAAAATTGTCTTTTCATCACTCCCTGTGTGAGCTGAAGTTCATTTAATTTACCCCCTTTGTGTCTTAGTCTTGACATGCACAAAAACGAACTAACATGCCACTATCTGCCTCCTTGCAGTAAGAATACCTGGAGTGCTACAGAAAAGGAATGACTACCCTGTGGATGCTTGCTGGTCGCTCCTATGTTGACACAACTAAGTAAAATCAAAGCTTCCTTAGGTCTGCAGCTATCTGCGTGGTCTAGACCAAGCATACATAGCCAATAAAACATTTTAAGCATACATAAGAAAACTCTGGGCTGCAAGATGAACACCAAATAACAGACATGAAACATAACCAAGACAGACAAAGGCAATGCCAACATCTAACTTTAATCTGACCTGACCTTGAGAATCAAAATATTATTTTCAAAGTATAAGGTGTTTACAACTCTGTGCTAGTCATCAGATAAACAAAAAAAATCCACATTAATATTTAATAAGCAAAATGCCAGTTAAGAAGCCTTCCATGGTTTTGCATGTGTATAACTAGGCAAAGCCAGAGGGACAAAAAGTCAAGAAATAAAGCACATGGTCTAGTAACAGAGTGCTTGCCCAGCATGCATGAGACCCAAAGTTTATTCCTCAGTACTACCAGAAATAAATAAATAAATAAATAAATAAATAAATAAATATAATCACATGTATGTGAGGATGTAGCATATGGATAGGATGCTGATGTGGGATTCTCCTCTCTATTCTCTATGCTGTGAATGCCACTGGTGAATAAAGAAACTGTCTTGGCCTGTTGATAGGGCAGAGTAGAACTATTGGAGCAGGAAACTAAACTGAATGCTGGGAGAAAGGAGGTGGAGTCAGAGAGAAGCCATGTAGCCACCCTGGAGACAGACACTGGAACTTTACCCAGTAAGCCACAGCCTCATAGTGATACACAGATTAAGAGACATGGGTTAAATTAAGATGTAAGAGTTAGCCAGAAATATGCTTAAGCTATTGGCCAACAAGTATTGCAAATAATATGGTTTCTGTGTGATTATTTCGGTTCAGGGCATCCAGGAACAAACAAGTAGCCTCCTACTACAAGGTGTCACATGAAGTTAATAGGGGAAAGATGAACTATTTGATAAGTAGTACAGAACAAATTGGATAGCCATTTGGTGGAGGGGGTAAATTTTAGACTCCCTGGGTGACTTAGCTATCCATCGTTGTGACAAAATATCCAAGGGAGAGGAAAGATTACTTGAGTTTATGATTCTAGAAATCATGGTCCGCAGTCGCTTGTTCATGTTGCCCTAGGCATACAGAGAGGGAGCACAAACACATAGCTATGTACACTGAGGAAGGCTGCTCAGCCCGTGGAAGGAAGCTAGCTTGATCTTATGCATAACAAAGGTCCCCCCGCTTGACGAACCCCACTAAGCTAAGAGTAGCTAGCTGGATTGATCTGATCATGACGACACAGTGTGAACGGTTATGAGGGATAAGAAGAAATGCCAGAGTTAAAACAGTGAGGGCGAGAAGCAAAGGCTTGCTCCTGGTCTAGACAGACAAACAGACTGGGTCAGAGAGGGCAGGAGGGCAGGGTGCCTGTTCCCTGCAGCCGCCCCGCCTTGAGGATCATGACTCGGGCACTGTGGTCCTTTCTGGTATTCTTACTTCTAAAGCAGGTCACTGTGTCAGTCTTCACTGCGAAGAGCTTTTAAGAAGAAAGGAGACCACTCTCACCCACGGACAGAGCCCTAGAGATGAAGCAACCAATCACAGTTTCAGAGCTGCAATAGAGTTAGCTCTCTGCCATCAGAAGTGGGAGCTGGTCATGTAGACATAGGAAAAAAAAAAAGGTTGCTGTACGCTACACAGCTAGCAGACCCTGCCAAGGCCAGGGAACAGAAACACCGGCAAGGGCAGTGTGCCTGGTCGCACTGGCAGGAACTCATGACCAACTAGTTGACAGTCAGTGTCAAGAGCTAGCAAGGTGAATCAGAAGTGGACAAAAGCATGCTTCAATCATCCCTAACTGAGTGACTGTGAGCAACCAAAGCAATGGGACTCTGAGATCTACCCATGCCATGTGATAGGAAAGGGGCACGAAATATGAGAAAAAGACACAGAAGGCACGCAGCTGGCAGGGGGAACAAGCAGCGTCTGCAGGAGACAGATGTCTACCAAATCTGCTGGCTGCCACAACAGTACAGACACTCTGGTAGCTTGCACATACATGTACTGTTGTGCTTGCCCATTTGTTCCCTCATTTTATTTATTTATTCTTTACAGGCTGGAAACTTGGGATCTCATTTTAGATTAAATATTTAAGGGCAGAAGGGAATTACAGTCTCAAGACATGATAGGCCTACGGAAACGAAAATCAACTTAAGGAGGCAATTATTTTTACAGAACATTAACCTAAATTATAAGATTAGGAATGGGGTGATTATAACGAGCAGTTATGGAAATCAAAAGTGATCATTGCCAAGACACTGAATGTTGCTTTCAGAGAGATTTTGAAAATACAAATTTTCAGACCTCTCCTGACTTCCTGACTGCTGCCTAAGCTTCCATAGGAAACTACTGACATCGAAACACTGGAAATGTGGGAAGAGGCCACACACAGCTTTATACTTTAAGTTGTTTTTTCCTCAAGAGATGAAGGAGGGAAAGTCGATAATGGATATGTAGAATATACACATTTAATTTTTATATTCTGCCAGCTAGAGGCCAGTCTGTTTCATTCTTCATAATCCCAATTCAGGCTGAGAATCTCTTCTTCATAACCCCCAAGCTCTCTATATACCACACTCTCTGTGTGTTAGGTTCTGTTGCCGCCTGTCTTGCCTGCTGATGGGTTTCTGGACAGGGCTCCTGGTCCTTTGTTTACTCTGATGTCAACGAACTGAGTAGTATGTCTGACTTATTGCTGCTTAGTAACTTATTTATTATTAAAGATTTCTGCCACCACCTCCCATTTCCCTCCCCCTCCCCGATCAAGTCCCCCTCCCTCATCAGCCCGAAGAGCAATCAGGGTTCCCTGACCTGTGGGAAGTCCAAGGACCATCCACCTCCATCCAGGTCTAGTAAGGTGAGCATCCAAACTGCCTAGGCTCCCACAAAGCCAGTACGTGCAGTAGGATCAAAAACCCATTGCCATTGTTCTTGAGTTCTCAGTAGTCCTCATTGTCCGCTATGTTCATTCAGCAAGTCCGGTTTTATCCCATGCTTTTTCAGACCCAGGCCAGCTGGCCTAAGTACCAAAATCCTAAAAGTTACAGCATATATTTTATATATCAATGACTTTAAATACCCAATGGCTTAATTTAGTCTGAATTTATTTTGTTTTCATATAGTCTGTCAATTAAATGCCAGTTTACAAGGTGAGCATGGTGGCACATTCCTTAATCCCAGCCCTTGGGAAGCAGAGGCAGGAGGATCTCTGTAAGTTAGAGGTCAGCCTGGTTTATATATTGGTTTATATATTGACAGCCAGGACCACGCAGAGAAACCCTGTCTCAGAGAAAGAAAAAACAGTCAGGTTATGAAGCTAATAAGAGAAACCAAATAGTGAGGGCATCACCATCCTTTGCATACATATCATGGCTTCCAATTTGGGGGGAAGTGGTTTGTTTGTTTGGTTTGGTTTGGTTTTTGTTTTTCTTTTTTTTAATATTTATTTATTTATTATATATTATGTGTATAGCATTCCTTCCACGTGTGCCTGCAAGCCAGAAGGGGGCGCCAGGTCTCATTATAGATGGCTGTAAGCCACCGTGTGGTTGCTGGGAAATGAACTCAGGACCTCTGGAAGAGCCGTCAGTGCTCTTAACCTCTGAGCCATCTCTCCAGCCCTGGTTTTTGTTTTTCGAGACAGGGTTTCTCTGTAGCTTTGAAGCCTGTCCTGGAACTAGCTCTTGTAGACCAGGCTGGCCTCAAACTCAGAAATCTGCCTGCCTCTGTCTCCTGAGAGCTGGGATTAAAAGTGTGCGCCACCACCGCCCAGCTCTGGTTTTGGGTTTTTAACAGGGTTCCTGCAGGTGCGAACATGTGTGTCTGCATTTGTATCTGGTTTTTGTGCTTTTTCTTTGGCCTCTTTCTTTCTGTTTGTTTTATACTATTCTGATTGATGTGTTTTTGTTTTATCTTATTATATTTTATTTTACTTTATTATTTTCCCTTGATTAGCTGTTTCTTTTTTATTTATTATCTATTTATCTAAATATTCATTAATGTTTGCCTTAGTGCACATGTGTGTGAGGATGTTGGAACAGGTATGAGCTGCCATATGGGAGGTGCTGGGAATTGAACCCCGGGTCCTCTGGAAGAGCAACCAGTGCTCTTAACTGCTGAGCCATTCTCCAGGGCCCCAGTTGGTTTACAAGAAACAGGAATGGGGAGGGGGAGAAAAAAACCATAGTTAGACCATATTGTGGGGATCTATTTCAGTAGAATGTTTAAGAGTGTCTTTGTAACATCATAAGGAAGTCTCCAAAGCTAGTTTTGTTTTTGTGACTCGAGTAGCTATTTAAAAACTACCTTTTCCCATCATCTCTGTATTCAAATTATAAAAATTATCGCAGTTTAGTTCCTTCGAATGCTATATGCTTTTTCCCTTTTTGATTTGAATATTGTGCGACGCCTGATACACACAAAAGAAATCTAAATTTCTGTAGCTAAAAGGTGTTATCTGTTGGTGAAAATGGGAAACTCTACCTGCATTTCTGGAGCAGCCCTGACTTGTGTAGCCAGGAGGTGGCAGCATGCTCCAGCAAAATTTCACCAGGTTGCTGTGAGCCGCCCTTAACTCGTGGCTGCAGAAAGGTAAGCTAAACAAAGAGCTTCTGGCTCCAGCTGACTGTTTTCAATGCACCTAGAATCAGGGATCTTGGAGTGGGTTCAACCAATAGACAGCCCCGAGCCAATGCTACTAACCTGTTTACTAAGAGTAATAAAAAGAGGACCTCAGGGAAGGAAGAAAGGAAGGAGGGGGAGATGAAGAGAGGGAGGGAGGGAGGGAGGGAGGGAGGGAGGGAGGAAGTTCAAGGAATCTGGAATCTCGTACGTAATGATCTTTCAAGCCAATACACATGATTAACAATTGATCTGTTTTGAAGGCTAACCCTTTACCTACTAACATAGATAACTGCTGATTTTAACGAAATCAAACAGCTACAAAAACTAGTGGGGATTTTAAGTTGGTTATCTTACTAATTCTGCAGATATGTAAATCCTTCATTTTTGCCAAAGACTTTATCCCTGGAGCGGGGCCCTTCTGTTCAGACTGACAGTCAATATACTTATACCATGGATCAAACCTATGTTTCTGACATGTAATAATGAGACGATAATTTTAGGCAAACAGATTTTAAAGCAGATATACAATTAGTTGTCTGTTTGATTGGATTTGATTCTGCCAATAGCAAAATGTATTAATATGGATACCTCCCAAATCTGTTTTATTCTGCCAGGCTGACAGGCTAACCTACAAACCATTAGTTAATTAACTGAATTAGACCTTCAAGAGTTCCTGGCGTGCTTTTGAAACCATTTTTCATTTGAGTGCTTCCTTTCTGTGTGGTTTCCTAGGAAACGGAAAGATGAGTTACTATTTAAAACACAACACTAAACTGATGATTTGTCGGCTTAGCCTTGTCTTCAGGAACAAAGAGCAAAAGGGTCATAACAGCAGAGTCCTGGAGATGGAGAGATGGCTCAGTGGTTGAGCACTCACTGCTTTCCAAGAGGGTCATTTGTTCAGTTCCAGCACCAGCATCAGGCAACTCACAACCACCTGTAACCCCAGCTCCAGGGGATCTGATGCCCTGTTGGGCCTTCGAGGGCTTCCTGAACACTTGGCATAGATACACAGAGACACATACATTAAAAATAAATAAATAAATAAATAAATAAAAATCTTGTTTTGTAGACATTCTCCAGAGCAAAGGCAAAGAAATGGGCAGAGTGAAATGAGAGAAACAGGTAAAGAACGAACAACTGACCAAAGACCTTCATTACAAGTTCAGTTACGATGTGGTCGGCAGTGTCTACACTAATGCATGCAGTTGCATATAGAGAGTTAGTATTTTTTTTCTTCAAGGCTATTATCAAAAGAAAAAAATATATCACATATCAATCCTGTTACCAGATTGCTGGCAGTTTATTTAATAGTTATTTGACACTATAAGGCAGTGATCCCTACATTTAGAAATGTATCAAGCAATAGAGTCCGAGCCAGGTTCTGGTCTGGTGCTTCACGTGAACCCTGAAGCCTTGGTGAAATGTCCCTGTCCACCGGTCAGCCAGAGCCCTAGAGTGACCAAACCACAGAAGAACAGTTGTTTAGCCTCTCCCCCCAGTCTAGCACATTGCTCACTAAGTTACTGAGTGCAGAGCTGCTAGCCTCCCCCAAGTCTAGCCCCTCGTTCACTAAGTCACTTGTTGGGTCCAGAGGGGTCGCACAAGAATGGGGGACAGACCACCAAAGTCTTGTAAACTAGGAACAAACTTTATTCCAGGAAAAAGAAAAAAAAATCTCCATGGGGCACAAAAAGCTTATCAGCTATAGCTGAGACCACAGCCAAAGATGGGCTTGTAAGGCTGTGGCCATGGGCTGTTTCTGAACTCCCCTTTTTATAGTAAGAAGCAAGTGTTAGGTGTGAACAAAAGAATTTTTATAAACTTGAGGTAAAACTCAAATACAAATTGTTTTTTTTTTCCCTTACAGTTTCCATTAACAGGATTTTTCAGTTAAACTAGTGCTTGTATTTAGCCCATTGTTTCTCTCTGGCACTTTCTGCTGGTGTTTCCCAAAGCTCTGCACTCCCTGATACTGCTGATTTTGGGTAGCAGGGAAGGGTATGGGAAAATGCACAACCAAAAAGTCACGTACATCCCATCATTTAAAGGTTAACTCAGCTCACATCAGTTGCTGGTCATGAGTGGCCGGGGGGTTATCTAAAACTGACCCTCAGTTTGCAGAGAGACTCTCAGTTTGCAGAGGGCCGCTTCAGCCTTGCAGACAGAGCTATGGGTTGTAAAACAAAGTAACCCACTGTTAATAGTTAATCCTAAAGCTGTTGACAGCCTGCTCTCATTCTCCTAGGCTTACAACTTTATATTTCTTTATTTCTACATTTCTATTTCTGGAGCATACATTTCTATATTCTTATTCTTAGACTCTTCATTCCTCCCTTGGATTTGTAACTAGAATCAATTCATTTTGATTATCTTAAAGGCCCTGATTTGGACTTTTCTCAGCCTGTTTTGGGGACAGAAATGATGTATTCTCTTCTATAGCTGCTTCAAGCTAAAACAGGTCAGGGCCCAGAAAAGGTGAAAGGCTAGTCAAAGGTAAGGAGGAAATTTAGGCAACGGGGCACTTATTAGAAGATCTGGACTCAGCTAGAGACAAGCTGCATTCATATTGACTGGATTGGTCCATGGTAGTTTTTAGCAATTTCAGGGCTCATAGGTTGAAGTCAGCAGCTGATGCCTGGATGTGTCTGTCAGCCGAGTGGAAACCTACTGAAACAGATATAGACTAGAGACAAAAATTAAAATTTAAGAATTTAAAGGAAAATTTATAATTGGAACTTTCAGGGAAGGAGCAAAGTCTCAACACAGGAGAGGGAGAAAGACACCATCCTTAGGAATAGACAGACAGGGAATTTTAGGTTGTACTTATCTGGAGTTCTTTTAATCTGTGAGAAGTGGATTTAAGTCTCAGGACTTCCTCGGTTCTCTGAAGCTTACATGAATTTTTTTTGAAGTTTATGAAAAGTTATAGGTTTTAGACATATTAACATCCCCTGTTTATAATCTGTACTGATATTTACATTGTAGAAATGGCAGTATACTTGTGCCAGAAATGAATCTGGTTGAAATCATTAACATTTTTTTTTCATTATCCAAAAAACTGTGAACTGTGACAGAGGTTTTCTGAAAATGAAAAGCATCTTTGAGGTCTATGGTTAGGAAACAATCAAAGGGAATTTGAAATCTTGAGCTTGCGGCTATGGTGATAGAGGTGGTTCTCTGCCAGAGCTCGATTAACAGCTTATCAGAATTTTGCCAATTACTGTTAAGACGATGAAATTTTGGAGTCTTAATATAACAGTATCACAATGAGAGAGAAATCTGGAACACATTTTATTTTTTAAAATACCTCAAATCATTTTTTCCTTATCTGCACTTAAGCCTTCTCATCCTCAGAGCTTTATAATGTGAATTTATACACCTTAAGTTACTTTCTTGTGCCCTGAACATTCTTATCCTCAGACTTTCATAACCTGCATTTACATATCTTAATAACTTGCATTTGCACACCTTAAAACCCTTTCTTAGACCCTCAAACATTCTTAGATCCTTACATCTTAAGTTTTGCGTCTTAAAACATCTTTTATTTAATTTTCCAGTAAGGACAGGTGACCAACCACTGAGAGCAGTCACTGCAAAGTTCCTTTAAACGAAGGAATGGTAAGAAGTCATACTGAGATCTGTTTTGTGAGTCTCTCTCTTTCCCTCCCTCCCTCCCCCTCTCTCTCTCTCTCTCTCTCTCTCTCTCTCTCTCTCTCGCTCTCGCTCTCTCGCTCGCTCGCTCTCTCGCTCTCTCGCTCTCTCTCGCTCTCTCTCAAGTTTGGCAGCAAGGTGAACTGTATCTAGGCTTAGTTTTGGTTCTAAGAGAGCGAGACCTGTGACCAGAATTTTACAGGGAACTTAGAAAGCAGCTGAAGCCTTCGTTGCTGCTTTTAAGCTGGCAAAGCTATCAGTCGTCTAACAGCTCCAGAGTTCTGAGAAGAAGAAATTATACCTGAGTTATTGATTTAAAAAAAATGGCAGAGACTTACTTGCTGGCTTCCCAGACAGCTACCTCCGGGTCCTCCATGGTTGATGAGGGCAGGTCGTAGGGCAACATCCGTCTTCTGGCTGGCAGAGGTAGGCTTGCAAGGTGTCAGAAGATCCCACAGGCTTCTGTGGAGTAAGGGCTCCAAGGAGGACCAGCCTACCTTTTGCCTTACACAACTCGAGGCAGTCCATCTTCCAGAGTCCTCTTTTCTCCACCAGGGCCTTTGCAGCAGTTGAGTAAAAGGCAAGTTTTCTCAGTGGCTAGTGCTGCCATTTTTGAGACCAGTTTTGGGTAGAGATTCTTCTGTCCCGATCGGTCTTCTTTGGATGAAATAGGGGAACTGTCTGGAGCTGGTATGTCTCTCTATTACAAAAAGCTTTTTAGTAAAACATCTTAAATGCCATTTTCTGTAGATTCTGTCTATTAGGTATATCTGAGCAGACACCTTTGACACCAATTATTTGCCTTAGCACACAGGGGACCAGGTAAGGCTTCTCCCTGCAATTAACCACATCAGTATTTAGCATGACTATAACCAAAGAGCTTGATCATTTCTAAGATGACTCTGAACTTGTACTTCTTAACAGTCTGTTATATGTTAGCAGCCTTCATAAGGCTAAGGCTTTATATTACATTCCTGTCAGATTTAGTCTGAAAAATAATGGCTTTGGATCAAAGGTCTTTTAATATCAAAATGAAACATTTTAATTGTAGATGATGGGTTCATTAAAGAAACCGAGATAGCCATTCTATGGGTAATAGTTCCAGGTCTAGGTTTTCCTTTCTCTTTCACTCTTGTGGAAACCCGACACCATGTAAGAATGTTCCGGCTGACCATCCTAATGATGGATGAGACTAAATACAAGGTGACATTCTTGAGTGGAGAAGAGCAGGTTGCTCTAGCAGAAAGGTAGCACCAAGCCCAGGAGTGTTAAGTGAAGCCACTTAGGCCTTCCAATCCTCATTCAAGCACCAGAACTGACATCTCAAAGCAAGGCCCGGCAATCTCTGCTAAACACTGCTTGCATTCCTTGCCATGGATCTGTGAGCAACAAGACATTTGCTGCAATATCTACGCCTTTAGAGTGGTATGTTATCCTGCAATAGACAACAAACACCAAGCAATATAATTCTGACAGAAAATCACAAAGGGGATAAGAGATAGTTTATTTGGGAGAGAACTATAAGTGGTTGTGGTCAGGGGATGCAGATTTGGGCCACCCCAAATTAGATGTTCCAATGTGGAAGCAGTTTCATGAAGTTTTTATAGTAACAGAAGAACAAAGTATTGAACACCAAGACACATTTTATTGTGTGGAGACATCAGAATCAGATTATAGGCCAGAGGAGAAAGCTCAGCTATAGGCTTCGATGCTATCCTGAAGAGTCCAAATATAAGAATATAGAAATGTAGATTCCAGAAATAAGAATGTAGAAACAAAGAAATATAAAGTTGTAAGCCTAGGAGAATGAGAGTAGGCTGTCAGCAGCTTTCTCAGCAGCTTAAAGATTAACAGTGGGTTACTTTGTTTTACAACCCATAGCTCTGCAAGGCTGAAGCGGCCCTCTGCAAACTGAGAGATCTCTGCTAACTGAGGGTCAGCTTTTAGATAACCTCCCGGCCACTCATGACCAGCAACTGATGTGAGCTGAGTTAACCTTTAAATGATGGGATGTACGTGACTTTTTGGTTGTGCATTTTCCCATACCCTTCCCTGCTACACAAAACTAGCAGTATCAGGGAGTGCAGAGCTTTGGGAAACACCAGCAGAAAGTGCCAGAGAGAAACAATGGGCTAAATACAAACACTAGTTTAACTGAAAAACCCTGTTAATGGAAATAGAAAAAAAGGCAATTTGTATCTGAGTTTTACCTCAAGTTTGTAAAAATTCTTTGTTCATGCCTAATGCTTGCTTCTTGCTATAAACAGGGGAGTTCGGAAACAGCCCATGGCCACAGCCTTACAAGCCCATCTCTGGCTGTGGTCACAGCTAGCTGATAAGCTTTTGGGGCCCCATGGAGAATTATTTTTTTTTAATTTTTAATTTTTTTTCCTGGAATAAAGTTTGCTTCTGGTTTAATAGACTTTGGTGGTCTGTCGCCTCAACGCCCTCCTCTGGCCTCTGCCTGCAATGCATGGTACAAATAAACGTGCAGGAAAAACATTTATAAACATAAACAATAAACATAAAAAAAAAAGGAGGAAACCCCGACTTTGAACCCGAGTCTGTTTGAAGCAGACAGGAGCGCCCAAGGCACCGCAGCTTGGCTTTGTGCAGTGACTAGGGCTGCACAGGGGACGAGGCGTCGACTGCTACTGCTCGCTGGTGCATTCACTCATAAGTTCACTCTTGTCAGAGATCACGAAAAACCGCTGTCATAGAAGGAAAACATGAATAAGGAACTGGGGAACCGGGAGAAAGAGAAGGGACTCAAGGGACAATGGAGCTGGCGGGTGGAGGAGGGAGAAAGACCCCATGTGGGAGGGGCCTGCGCGCGCGCGGAAGGGGCGGAACGGACGGAGCAGCCACACACGAGCGGAAGGGGCGGGGACGCGCCGCGGGTCTTTGTGGTTGCTGTGCGCCGCCGTGGCTGCTCCCGCACGGGCGCCGGGTCTGAGCAGAGGCGGTGGCCCGTCCCGTCGAGGCTCTCGACCGCCGCTTTCCGCGGGACAGCTCAGTGGTGCCCCTAAGGCCCGCGCTGACGCTGTGCTGTAACCCGGAAGCGAATAGCAGGGTGAGAGCCGCGGGCTGCCGAGGAAGCCAGGTTTGTGGCGGGTGTTTGCTTAGCCTGGTCGGCGAGCTGCGCTGTCTTCGGCGCCTGGGGTCTCTGCCCACGGAACCGAGGTGCCGTGAGAGAGCCCCGGGCATGAAGGGAGCGGCAGACAGTGAGGGGCCAGGAGAGTTTCAGGCTGAGTTAACGGGTGGCCCGTGCTCCGTTACCCGTAGGGGACTGCAGTGGTGTGACTTGGGCTCCTTGGCAGGGGTCGGGTTCTCTGGTGGGCACGGGGCTGGGTTGATGTGTAAGCTGGGACACGGGACGGTGCACTCGCCGCCTCCGTCCCGGTGGGGAGGGGGCTCAGGGCCGGGTTTTTAACAATTAAAGGACATACAGATCTCTGCATATACCCGCTCCAAACATCGTGTCATGTTCGCTCCATATCCCCACATCTAGGACGTGATTACTACTATATTTCAATTGGATTTAGAATACTCAGCTTTTGAGAACCTAAATTGACTTTTTGCATCCATAATAGCATGTTTTTTTTTAAACCCAAGCCAAGTATTTTACAGGTACCGAATTCCTCACTAAATTCATTCATAAGCCAAACCTTTCCATAATACTAGTTCAAAACAAAGCCCCCATACAGTAAGTGCCTCCTATTCGCTGAAAACTTCAGTATACTAGCAGGACCAAACGGCGAGTATACAGCAATATTTTATTTAAACAAACTCATGTTTAGTGCAAATTTTTAAATGTTACTACCTTAAATGTAGACTAACACTACGTGCTATAAAAAAAAAACAACTAAAAAGAAAATTAAGCTAGCATTCTATTCTGCCAAACGCTGGGCATAATGTTACATGCCTTTAATCGTAGCACTGCAGAGGCAGGAGGATCTGTGAGTTCAAGACCACCCCAGTGTACATAGCAGGTTCCAAGACTACATAGACCCTGTCTCAAAAAAAGGGGGAAAAAATTTGCCAAAGTATTATTATTCTTAGGTTTCTGAATTTGAAGCCTGTATTTTATTAAAATTTTCTGTGGCTGGGGATGTAGCCCTGTGATAGAATGCTGTCTCGCATGACGAAGGGCCTGGGTTCAAGTCCCAGCACTGTCAAAGGGGGACAAGGATGTGGCTTAGTAGCAAAGTGTTTGCCTGCCATTCATAAGACTGTGAGTTCATTCCCAGCACTGAAAAAAGTTCTGCTTTATATATGGAGTAAAGAATTTAATCAGAAACATGACTGAAAAGGAAATAATCTCACAATGTAATTCATATTAATATTGCATTCTTACACTTCTAAACATTTTTTCTGTAATTATGAGTTCCACACAGTAGCGCTTTGATCTTAATTCTTTGTCAAGTTATTTAGTTTAAGCCTGTTACCTTTCAATATTACAAGTTTTTAGAGATTTTTCTTTCTATGCTATAAGTTAATAGTGTTTTCATATCTTGTAGGATCCTCTCCCACGCACAAAGCTCAGTTATACTAAGGTTTCTGTAAGCTATTTCAGCCCAGAATGGCTATGGAATCCAGAGCAATTTCAACTTTAAACCCTCAGGATCATCAAGAAGAAGAATTAATACTAGTAAAAATAGAAGATAGCTTTTCTTGGAGTCAGAACTGTAAACAGAATGGAAGCACCCAATCTTGCCAAGAATTGTTTCGCCAGCAGTTCAGAAAGTTTTGCTATCATGAAACACCCGGGCCCCGAGAGGCGCTGTGCCGACTCCAGGAGCTTTGCCATCAGTGGCTGATGCCAGAGCTGCACACAAAGGAGCAGATCCTCGAGCTGCTAGTGCTGGAGCAGTTCCTGAGCATCTTACCTGAGGAGCTGAGGGGATGGGTCCAACAGCATGGCCCAGGAAGTGGTGAGGAAGCTGTGAGTCTGCTGGAGGATCTGGAGAAAGAGTTTGATGATCCAGGGCAGCAGGTGGGAACAGAGATATGATGTTTTGTTGGGGAATGGGGGGATACAACCTCGATTATGTAGTATCTTATCTGGTTAAAATATCTCTCAGGAACCACAACCTTAATATAACAGTAGCACATACCTATCTCTACCACCCATCCTTCATCTGTGACAGGGACCTCATTAACCTGTTCAAGGTTTTTACTAATCATATTTTACTGGTTTCAGGTCCCAGATAGTCCACAAGGACCATCAGTGTCATGGAAAGATTTGACATATCTTAGAGAATCCCAGGATTCAACAAGCATCCAAGTCCGGCCTCTGAAGACACAGCTAAAATATTGGAAACCTTGCCCTTCCTCTAAAAGTGGTAAGAATAGAAAATCCTTAGATTTATGTAAGTTAGGCCTCTGGTTTTGAAAATGCAGGCTTGCATTTATAAACTTGTTGCATGTGAATATCACTTGTATTAATGAAAACCAGAGGTGCTCACTCCAGCAGCTGTGACCCTCATGAATTGCAGTCATCTTCCTTGTATGACCCTGACATTGATTCACTTCATTGTTTTGTAACTTTGAAGACTGCTAAAAATGTCTAATACTGTAGTCGATAAGTTTCTATTCAAGTAACTTTGAGGCCTTCGTGAGTGGTTCCCACAGAGAAAAGCAGATGCAGCCTAGTGCAGTAAATTATGGAATGCACGTAGGCACTGTGTGGGTGCTGTGGCAGCACATAAAGTGGCTCCAGACCTAATGTGAGAGTCAGGGAGGGCTGGAGAGTTGGCTGCTCTTGCAGGGGACATGGGTTCATGGCAGCTTACAACCGTCTATAACTCCAGATCCAACACCCTTTACAGATCCCTCTGGCACCATATGTGTACTTGGTACATAACATACCAGCAAAACACCCATATACATAAAATAATAAAATAAATCTTTTAAAAAATTAAATATTCAAGGAATACTTTCTGGAAGAAGAAACATCTAAGCTGTAATTTGAACTAGAGTAAAGAAAACCAGGTAAATAGGTAATTAAAGCCATTAAAGTGAGAATACAAACCGTTATGGAAATTATAAGTACTTTAATTTGACTGGAGAATTGATAAAGGAAGGTATAATGAAAGAAAATCTGAAGGAGAAAACGAGGCACAGTTGTTACAGCCTTTATGTCACACTGGTCCAGATCCTATGTGTAAAGGGGTGCAGCTAAGGGTAGTGGATAAGAAAATGTCGTTCAGAACTCAGCTGCAGAGTCTAGAAATGATTTGAGAAAAACAAGACTAGAAGCTTATCAGACACTTGGCATCCAAGAGGCTATAGTGAGTGAGGAAACCTGTGCTACTCTGAGGCATAGGGAAGATTAAAGCTGAATCTTATTCCTCAGCATTGAAAGCAGATCGTGAATGAGAATAATCTGAATGTGATAAAGTTTCAGTCTTGAACGACTTAGTTAATAATGGTACTGTTTGTTAAAAAAAAACCTGATGTATTTGATATGGTGTATTTGGGTATAAATATAAGCAAAACTTCAATATGACAGTCCCAGGTAGAATTGAAGATCTGAGAAGACATAAGCTTAAGTGCAAGTACTAATTGAAATCTAGGGTAAAGTTTCAACAGTGAAGATACAGAAAACCCAGTGTAGACTCTGAAGGAGTGTAGTTTTTAAGTGACTAGCCCTAAAATCTAAAACAACAGGGAGAGAAGGAGGGCACTCTCATTTCTAATTCCAGCCTTTAGATGGCTATAGGCTTGCTCTTGGTTTGAGGCCAGCCTGCTCTGGACAGTGAAAGAAACCCTATCTCAAGAGGAAACAGAACAGTGAGAGGTATGGCTCTCAGTATCGTGCTACAAAAAGACTAAGATCCAAAAGTACCCCTTCAATTTATACAGTTATAAAAGCGGTGACCTTGGCAAGAGTACTGCCAAGGAGCAGTAGAGTTGAAGAGAAAGGCAGACTAGAAACCAGACTGCAGAATGGGATGATTCTAGACAAACCGTTTCAAGAAATTTCACTATAAATGTGAGGCTGCTCAGCAGATACATAGGCACAGAGCTTGGTTTTTAAGGAGGGCGGGAGTGACCTGTATGTAAGCTGGTAAGTGGGATTGTCTTAGGTTTCTTTTGGGTTTTATGGTAAGATATCCTGGCTAAAGCAACTTAAGGGGAAAATGGTTTGTTTTACCTCATGATTACAGATTACATTTCATTGTTGAAGGACAGTTAAAACAGCAAGAACGTGAAGCAGTGAGTTACATCCACAGTAAAGAGCAGAGAAGGATGAAAACATGCATGCCTGCTACTATACTCTTTTCTCTATTTTTACACAGTCCAGGACCCACATCCAGAAATGATATAGTCCACAGTATGCTGGGCCTTTTCACATCAATTAACAGAAGACAGTTTCCCTCTCCCAGAAACGCCCACAAGCCAACCTGATCCAGACAGCCTCACTGAGACATTCTTCCCTGGTGACCCTAGATTGTGTTGGGTTGATAATTAAAAACTAATCATTACAGGAAGTCAATTTAGAAAGAGACTGAAAATAGTAGAAAAGTAATGAGCACTTGTCCAGTTGATGTCTTAAAAGAAAGGAAAGGTGAAAGGTAAGGGAAGATAGATGTAGACTTTAGCACTGGAAAAGAGAAAAGATCCTAGGGGACAGTGACATCTTTCTAAGTGGACCCTAGAAGGGTCTATTTTCTCTTACATAAAAAGTATCTTAAGTTAGCCATATGGAGATGACATATAATCCCAACGACTTGGAAAGTTGGGTAGGAAGAATCCTTTGAGACAAGAAGTATCAGGCTAACCTGTGGAACACAGAAAGACTTGAGAGTTTTGAAGAACCAATGTAAATTCTGGAGTTTTACTAATTTTATTTTGTTTTGTTTTGATTTTACCATGTCAGATTCTAAGAATAATGAAACAACAGCAAAAGAGGACATTTCAGAAGAAAAATCACCAGGACTCTGTTGGGACCCTTCATTTAGAGGTGTTAGTGAGCACAAAAGCAACTTAGAGTGGCAGCAGAGAAGTTCCCCTCTCCATAGGGGTAGTTTTAGTCAAGTGATCTTCACACACAAATCCTTAGCAAAGAGAGATCATCATGATGAATCTCAAAGATGCTTAATTCTAAGTACCAACTCTGTAACATGTCAGAAAGTTTCTCCAGAAGAGAGACCTTACAGATGTGATGTATGTGGGCACAGCTTTAAACAGCATTTCTCTCTGACACAGCATCAGAGGATCCATACTGGAGAAAAGCCCTATAAATGCAGCCAGTGTGGGAAGGCCTTTAGTTTGAGGTCATATCTCATTATTCATCAGAAAATCCATAGTGGTGAAAAAGCATACGAATGTAATGAATGTGGAAAAGCCTTCAATCAGAGCTCAGCCCTCACTAGGCATCGGAAAATCCATACAGGTGAGAAAGCTTGTAAATGTAATGAGTGTGGCAAAGCGTTCAGTCAGAGCTCTTACCTAATTATACATCAGAGAATTCACACTGGAGAGAAGCCTTATGAGTGTAACGAGTGCGGGAAAACCTTCAGCCAGAGCTCAAAGCTTATTAGACACCAGCGAATTCACACAGGAGAGAGACCCTATGAGTGCAGTCAATGTGGAAAAGCTTTCAAGCAGAGCTCAGAACTGATCACCCATCAGAGGATACACAGCGGAGAGAAACCCTATGAATGTAGGGAGTGTGGAAAAGCCTTCAGTCTGAACTCAAACCTCATCAGACACCAGAGAATTCACAGTGGAGAGGAACCCTATCGGTGTAATGACTGTGGCAAGACCTTCAAAAGGAGCTCAGCCCTTGTTCAGCACCAGAGAATCCATTCTGGGGATGAAGCTTATATATGTAATGAATGTGGGAAGGCTTTTAGGCACAGATCAGTGTTGATGCGCCATCAGAGAGTACACACTGTTAAGTAACTTAATACAGTGATTCATAAATAGTTTATTTTTCTCTATATTAGCCAGAACGTTGACTTTGGAGCAGGATTCCACAAAGGTAGTTTTAAAAAAACAAACGGTCTTTAGTCAGTCTAACTTGCTATGTGTAGCACTTCCTGATGCCACTGCGAATTTTCTTTAAAACTTCCTGTGATTGACCAGAGCAAGATAAAGGACCATTCCTTTGAGCTTTGCTCTTAACATTAGGAATACTCAGGAAAATAAAAAAAAAAAGTAATGTAATATTGAGACCTCATTTTCTATGAGAACGTCATGGGAAAAGGCTTCATCCTGTCTGTCAGTACATCCTATTGTCTGTACCAGATAATATGAATGACATGAGAGACTGCTTAAGAAATTCAAAAGTTTTTTACTCAACAGTAGCCAGTCAACAAGAAAAGTGAGCAAACAATTTCATTGATGATTTGTTGATCCCAAGCCAGGCTCAAACTGAGCTTGAGAAGAAAAAGATGCAAATTAGTTTAGACAACCTGAGGGCCCTGTCCATTCCCCACCCATGTACTGGGTATTGAACTTAGGACCTCACATGCTAGGCAAGTGGTCAGTTCTGTTATTTTTTTACACCGGCTTTGTGCCAGTGACTAGAAATAAAATGAAAAAAGATATTTCTACAGTCTAATGGCCATTACCAGTCAGGTAATGACACTTTAGTATGGTCACTATTACAGCCTTTGGGGGTGGAGTTCGGGTTTATCTGTGTAGCCTTGGCTGTCCTGGAACTCTGTAGACCATGCTGACTGGCCTTGAACTCAGAAATCTGCCTGCCACTGCACACCAAGTGCTAGGAGTAAAGGCGTATGCCACCACTGCCCTGCACTTTCCCCATTTCCCTCTTGTGAAGAACTCTGGATAAAGGATATTGAAGTGACATGAAAAATGAGTTAACTAGGAAGGAAGATAGGCCAGGTTACAATGAAAGAGATTGTTTTGTTTATCACCAGGAACAAAATATGGAACATTACCTATTGAGTTCAAAATTGGCATCCTTTCTGTGAGACAGGATTACAGCCAGACTCTCAAGCACTGCATATGAGCCTATGAAGTTTCTATTAATAAACTCGTAAAAACCTAGAGTCCTTGGTCAGTGTGGCCTAATGGTAAGGGCTAATCAGTTTCCCAGCACAACCTGAGACAATGTTTAAACTACAGAGAGTGGGAGGAGTCCATTATATAAGATCAGCCTAGATGCAGACTCTTTGGGCTCTTTAGACAATATTGGAGTTGCTGTATTAAAAGATACCATAGCAACTGTTTGTAATGCTGCCATTTCTCCACCTGAGCACAATCTGCCTTGTGCAGGTGCTCAAAAATTCTCCATTTCTGGGTCTTTGGCACATGTTTTGTCTTGTGTCAGCAATATTTAGCAGTATCCTGAACATTTTAAGGGCAATGCTAGAGCAGTGAAGATGCTGATTTTGTTGGGCCTTGCCCTCTTCTGAGGAGCCCCACAGGAAGAGTATCCTAATGCTGGTGCATGGTGCAACGTGGAAAGCTGATCAACTCAAAAAGCCTTGTCATCCCTGCAGTCTCAACAGTGAGACCAAAGGCATACCTGGTCAGTTTGAGCTACATTGATGGGACCATCTCAAAAACACTGGGTAGAAACAGTCAATTCAAAGACCTAATAGTTTGGAGGAATAATATACCTTAACAAAATCAAATCTATGTAGAAACAGAAAAATAATTTTTACAAGGATACAAAAGTAATGGTGTCTTGGACATTTATAGGTGAGTATGTACTAACCAATAAAAATAACAAACTAAATGCCTAATGTAGATGTTCAGTAGATAATGTTAAAAAAGGGAGATACCCTAGATCTCTTACATAGGATCAGAAGGAAATGTAATGGGTATTTGTCAAGGGTTTTGCGTATGTTAGTCATTAGTACAAATCATATTGTACACATGGGAAATGGAGGTTATCATAGCTAAAAGGTCCAGAGTTTTAACTCAGAACTACAATTTTATATGTACTTTATACAATCCATGAAAAAGTCCCACTAACATTTAAATCACAGATGTGCTAGTGAACAATACACATATTGTAGTCATGGGAGTTACAGTCATGTTGGAGAAGGAGTGAAGGTGGTATTTATTTTCCATATAAAATTAACAAGGATTTGAACATTAGGACTCTTGCTACTAATGAGCTGTGAATACATTACCTCTGGCAATCAGTACCAAAACCCTTCAGCACTGCATTGGACCTTGACACTCTACCTAGAAATATACTTAAGGAACCATGAATATGCAGCCTTACAAGCTGTTAAAACATGTGAAACATTCATGAGATATTAAATACACTATATACAACGTGAACCCATGTAAAACATTACGCATTAAAAATAACATACAATGTCAAGATGGTTACTTCTGGATGGTGAAGTTACAGGTAATGTGCTATTTTTGTATTTAAAGTTTTACTGCAAAATCTAGCACTGCTTATAGAGGGAGGGGCAAGAGACTATAGTTCAGTTGTAAAGCATAAATTTACCATGTTTAAGGTCCCAGGCTTAATTCCTAGATCCGTAGCCCTAGGCAAGCAGGTAGTGAACAAAAGCCCAAAATAGTGAAAATAAGTACTTGCCTTCTAAAACATCCCTGTCTCAAGTTTTAACTAACTTAACTCTGATCTTTCATTGTTGATGAAATCAATGCAGACATACTTTCATAATGAAAGAATCCCCTTCAAATTCTAAATTCCTGTGCAAGTTAACTTTCATGCATGATGATTTATGGCTCAGAGAAGCAAGTGGTAAGTATTTCAGAACTCCTGTCATTAGTGCTTTCCCATGAGTTCAGCAGACATAAGTTAGCTCATCTGTATTCTCATGTTAGAGGAGCTGAAGATGATCTTACAGTCAATGTCAGTCTTTATGCTTTATGGACACCAACAGCAGCTGAAAGGAAAACAGCCAGTGCCCTTCTCTCTGCTCTGCTCTTCCTCTTGTTCCAGGAACAGCCTGTAAAGCAGTGCTTGCCTCACATGGAACTTACCTTCCTCCCCCATGCCACAGCCTGCAACTGGATCTGAGAGGACTGAGTTTCCAAGTCATTTGACAGTGACCTACTAACCTACTTCTGTTTGTGAAATTAAGTGTGCTACTTCCCTTTTTTCTACACTCCTTCCTACCCTCCAGCCTAACTCCACTCATACTGTGTTTTTACCTGAATGATTTAAAAGCAAAATTTTAAAATTCCAGTTTTATTACAATACATTCCATTGCATGCTGATACTAAGCAACTGGAGTGCATATTGAACATAAAAATATTAAAATTAGAAAATTATACTAGAGATTTTTACCAGAAATATTAGAATTACAGAAAAACAGGAAGTAGTTCAAAAGTTAATCTTGCTATGGGTAACACCATTATGGATGAGTTATACTTCTCAATGCTCGCAATTAGAAAAAGGGTTAAATGATACTTAAAACACTTGTCATCTATAAGAAAGGCAATTCACGGTTCATTTGAATTATCTCTTTAAGTCAGATCTTACATAACTGCACATCCTTTGGAAGTGAGAACCATATCCATTTTTATCTCCTCTACTCACAATAGCTATTACCAAGTCTTCAAAAATGGTGCATTTTCCTAAGTAAAAATTACCATCAGCAATCATGGGTTAATTAAAACTGCCAAATTAAAGTTTTGAAGAGTCTGAGAGATTGACTCAATATGTATTTCCCTCAAGTGGCTTATCATCTGCAAGCCTAATGCTGAGACGGACTCCAGACTCCAGTGTCCCTCAGCTTCCAATGTATGCTGTTTCCTTGATGTACATTAGAAACACTATTACGCTAACAGAATACTTCCAGATCATAAAAGTCTCGTGATCTGAAACAGGTTATCCAACTCAGGCTATTACAAACAGCAAAAGAAACCAACCTGGCTTCTGAACTGGAATCAGAAAATTCCAGCAGGAATCGAAGAAACAGGAATGTCTCCAGATCCTCTCTTCTCATCATTCCATGTATGTATTATATAAACTCTGCCTCTGTTCTTCTGCCATTAGCCTGGCTAACTTCTGTATTTTAGGTCTCAAATGAGATAGCACACCCAAGGAAATATTTAGTTAATTTGTAAATCAGGTAAAGCATCTCTGGATATCTTCCAACAGAACCCTACATTTATCTGGCAGTTATTGACACACTCTTACCAGAATTACTTGATTAATAAATTTGTATATTCGATTAACCCTAAATTTTGAGGGGGCAGTGATCAAGTGTGTTCTCCCAATGGTTAGGCCCAGGAGGTACCAATAAGGAAGTAGACTACATCAGGAAGCTCAGGGTTGAAAGAACTGGCAATGGGGCAAACAGCTTCCATTCCTCAGATATTAAACTGACCCAGGACATGACATTTCATAGCCTCAATCCAACATTTCAGACTTCAGTAACTTAAAAAATGCACTCCTGCCAGACACTGCACTGTCCACTTTGGCTGGACAGTGACCTTTGCATTTAGAAGGAGATCGTGCAGGATCCACAGTCATGGACTCACATGGAGGTGCTCAATGACAGTTCTATCTGTGGTGGGGAATGGATGAAGAACATACTGGTGAGAGTCCTCATTCAGAGTGGGTCCGTCTTTTTAAAAGTCTCTGTAGACAAGATCTAGATAAAACTCTTTCAATATGTAAGCTGTTTGTGTGGGTCTCTTAAGAGAACTGAACTAGGCTGGAAAGAAAAAGTCTTGCTGTCTGGAAACTTATAATTTTTGTGGAATCTCCCCTTCAAAGTGAATTCCTTGGATTTCACAATTACATAACTCTTACCCACAGAGCTGAACTCTGGTGTGTGCTCTCTGATGCTGCATAAGGCCTGACCTATGCCTAAATATTTTCCTACATTCATAGCATTCATAAGGTTTTTCCCCAGAGTGGGTTCTCTGGTGCTGGGTGAGGGCTGAGCTTTGATTAAAGGACTTTTCACATTCATTACATTCATAAGGTTTCTCACCAGTATGGATTCTTTCGTGTTCCCTAAGAACAGAACTTCTCCTAAAAGCCTTACCACATTCAGTACACGCATAGCCTTTGTCTCCACTGTGAATCTTCTTATGCTGAATAAGAGTGGAGCTCTGGCTGAAGGCTTTCCCACACTCTTCACAACCGTAAGGTTTCTCTCCAGTATGAATTCTCCTGTGCCTAATGAGCCCTGAGCTGCCCCTGAAAGCTTTCCCACAGTCACAACATTCATAGGGTTTTTCACCACTGTGAATTCTCTGATGTCTAACAAGATCTGCTCTGAAACCAAAGGCTTTTCCACATTCTTTACATGCATAAGGTCTCTCTCCAGTATGACTTCTTTGATGTCTAATCAGCTTTGACCTATGGCAAAAAGCTTTCCCACAATCCAAACACTCATAGAGCAGTTTCCCTGTGTGAGTTCTGGACTGTGCAGTACCGTGTAAGTTTAGACTGAGAATTCCTTCACCTTCATTACACTTGAAGGTATTCTGTTCTGTGGGGGGTTTCTTGTTAAAGCTTGCCAGACTGAAATAGCTTTCCTGGGAAGAAAGTGGACTTGTTTTGTTGCTTGCATCATCACTTCCTCTTTGCTTATTGTTGTCCAGATATCCCATAGTTTCTTCAACTATCTGTACTGGAGAATATTCCCTAGGAAGTCTTCCTGGAGATGCCATGGCCACTGATGTAACACATTCAATAATTTCTTGCTTTGCTGTTAGTACTTTGTCAGTCACCATCTTGCTATCTAAAAATGTGAATAGGGTGTGTTATTCTTTTATGTTAAAAACGCTATGGGAGGAACAATAAATAAAACAAAGGAAAAGGGTAAGTGCTGGTTCTCAAGAGATGGCGTGGTGATTTTTTTTTCTTCAAAACAGGGTTTCTCTGTGTAACAGTCCTAGCTGTCCTAGAACTAACTCTGTAGACCAGGCTGGCCTTGAACTCACAAAAACCTGGTTGGTTTGGTGATTAAGAGGGCATACTCTTGCAGAGGACCCTGGTTCAGTTCCCAGCACCCACCTGGTGGCTCATAACCATCTCTAACTCCAGTTCCAGGAGATACAACACCCTCTTCTGGCCTCTGTGGGGACCAGGCATGCAGGTAGTGCATATGCAAACATGCAGGCAAACACTCATACGTTTAAAAAAAATACCAGGGCTGGACATACAGCTCAGTGACTTTAGAGTGCTTGCAAACACAAGGCCCTGGGTTTAATCTCCAGGACTGGGGAAAGGGATACGGGTGGGAAAATGAGAATTCCCTAAACAGAACTCGAGAGTAAAATGGACAAAGAATATAAGTAAGTATTGGAGACATTGACAATTGAACAAGAAAACAATACTTAGAGGTGACAAACAGTAATACCAGTCATAAACCAGAAAGGGAAGAGATGATTCTAGGTTAGATAACATGAAAAAGGAGAAGAGGTTATACAGAATCAGGAATAAGATGACTTAAGAGTTGTAGATCTAACAAAGTAGGAGAGCATGTGATACTATAAACTGTTTGGGGGATAGATAAGTATTGGACACAGGGAGGTGGGCAGGGAATAGAAGGCAAGATAGCATTTGCAAATTCTGGCAGGTTCCTAATTGGGCAAATCAATATAAACAATAGAAAAAGACAAAGCATTTAGGAAGAAATACAGTTACAGTGACACTTATGCAAAGTGGTGCTTAATGGAAAAAGGCTAGGTGGTGGCACACACCTTAAATCCCAGTACTCAGGAGACAAAGACAAATAGATCTTTAAGTTTGAGGCCAGCCTCATTTACATACTGAGTTCCAGGCCAGCCAGGGTTATATACTGAGACCCTATCTCAAAAAAAAAAAACATAAATAAAATGCTCAACAAAGCACTAGTATATAATCAAGGCATAAAAATAGTGCACTTGTTGGGCTTAGTGGTGCATGCCTTTAATCCCAGTATTCAAGAAGCAGAGACGGGTGGATTTCTGTGAGTTTCAGGCCATTCTGGTTGGTTGGCACAGTGTATTCCAAGACAGCCAGAGCTACTTAGTGAGACCCTGTCTTGAAAACAAAACAATAAAAATAAGTATTATATTAAGTGAAATGATGGGACCAGAGAAAGTTTGCATAAATCAGAAAAACAATTTTTTCCCTGTTCCCAAAAAGACAGCAGGCATAATGGATAAGGAACACAGTAACCTCATGTCCAAAAAGTACAGTCATACCCTAAGGTACTAAGTAAGAGCTAGAGCTTCAACCAATGATACATTAAAGGAAATCAGAATCTGTCAAGACCTTAATAAAACTAAGTAGAGGGCCAAGTGTGGCATACACCTTTTAATTCCAACACTCAGGAGGCAGAGGCACAGGCCTTGTCTACAGGTTGAGTATCAGGTTCAGGACAGTCAAGGCTATGTAGCAATACTCTCAAAAAACCAAGACAGCGATAGAAAGGGAGGTGGGAGAGGGGTAGATATATCTGTCCTAAAAGATTTAGACATTCTTAGGGTTTGCATGCTGTTTGTTCTCTAAGGCTTCTCTGTTGTGAGTTTGGTCCCCAGTATAGTGATGTAGCAACTGAAGGAGCCTTTAAGAGGGCAGGCCTACTAGGATATCCCAATCAACTGTAATGCTCTCAAAAAGGATTAAGATGTTTCCTATGGAAACTGAGAACTGGTTAGTTCTTGCAAGGACTGTTCTAAAAACCTGAACCTAACCTTGAGTTGGTGTCTCTGCTGTCGCTTTTATGTGATCACACGTTTGTCTGTACTCTCATAACCAACGTCATGATATGATGTTACAGAAAGGACCCTAACCAGAAATGAGCCAATGAAGGTAACACAGCCCTAAATCTCCAAATGTATGAACAAATAAACCATTTTTATTTATAATGTTAACTGCTTCAGGTATCTCATTATACTGATTAAAAACTAATACAGATGCCAGGCTATGGTGGTACACATCTTTAATCCCAGCACTTGGGAGGCAGAGGCAGGTGAATCTGAGTTTGAGGCCTGCCTGTTCTATAGAGTGAGTTACAGGACAGCCAAGGCTACACAGAGAAACCATGTCTCAAATAAATAAATAAATAAAATCTTTATCAAACAACAACAAGAAACTAACACAGACAATTAGGTATTATTAGCTATTAGTAGATAGTTCTCTGTAAGGCAATATGATAAGATCATTTTTTAAAATGCATTTGAATGTGTAAGGTTGAGTGGGTGTTTCTAAATTAACCTCAGTAGATAAGTTACGTGATTACTTTGGTGAACTGCCAAGGACTAAGGTCAGGCCTTCAGGCTTCTGTCCTCCTATATCTAATTCTATCAACATACAACAGATTGACCTCTTAGGGCGGGCTCATACTAGCCAACCTCTTGTAACTATATAGTACAACTATAATAAGAATAATGTAAATTACATAGATTTGACTGAATAAGGCATTCTCTTAATAATTAAGCTTCGTGGGACTGTAACAAGATTGCTTGGTGAAAATGAAATCAGAAGCAGATGTGACAGGCATTAGCCACTGGGATGGCTCATGTCTATAGAGATGTTGTCAATAACTTAAAAGTCCTTTCGGCTCTAATCCTTGGCATCTGTGATACTTTGATTTATTGCCTCCTCATTTCAAATCTATCATTGTCCTATCCATAATACTGGCATATGCTAGCATGTGTGTTTTATCAGTTGAGTGAGTTAGAAGGACAGTGAGGAAGATCTTTCTCTTTATTCCTACAGCATTTAGGACACCAAACAACGATCACTAGAATAAATTTCAAAGAAGCTGTCCACCTTGGCAGCTTCCCAGCAAATTTTATACTAAGTCAAATTTCCTGGCAGGCTTTTAGTACCCTAAAGGTGGCTCTGCTGGATCTAGCCTGCTGAGCATTTCAGAGCACGTGTCTTCCTCTGTCTGTGACTGTACCTCTCTAACAAGATCAGACGTCAGCCCTAGCAGGAGCAGATGACACATGGCGCCTCTCGCGTATGTGTTCTGAGGTCTTCCCACCTTAGCCCTGTACGTTCTAGAGTGTGACTTTTAGTGAGACTACATAGTGGTCAATGCTCTGCTACTTTTCTTCTTGAGACCATCTCGTTGTGTAGTCCAGGCTGGTCTGGGTCACGCAGCCCTCCTACCTCTCAGCCTTTCAAGTCGGTACTGGTATTATAGGTGTATGCCACAACATCTGGCTTGCAGCTGACAATTTTTAACATTACATTTTCCCTTTCCCTTATTAGAAACTTCCTTATAAGTGTGACAAAAATACTTTTGAAAACAGCATTAGTCTTGGAATATGGCATCAGAAAATCTTATGAAAGACTTTAATTATTAATCCAAGTTTTAAAAATTATATTGAAATTTCAGATTCTAGGCTGAGCCAATAGAAGAATATTTCAAAGTCAGCATGATTTTCCACAATACTTAGTGACAGTACAGATGACAGTCATTAAGAAAGTCTTGGCACATTTGATAGTGCTCACCTTCATCCTCAACCCTAAATGGTAGGGTTGCCCCATCTCTCTCATGGAAAACCTGAGGCTCCTGGGGTTCACTCCTGCAATGGTCCTCCAAGGACGGCAGTGGGCTACTCAGAGGTTTCTGTGTTCCCATGGGTGTCATTTCTTGGCCAAGAGCTGTGTCCTAGAATAACAAATACCAGCACTGTGACTCATGATATACAGGAGAATCACCAACAGCGATGGACAAGGCAGAAGAGCCAGAAAACTCTTCAGATGACTAGGAAAACAACACCACCACCACAGACCCCATGACTTGAACTAATGGATGAATAATTTATTCACCAAGAGGCAGAAACTGGCTAAGTTCCCGAGAGCAGAGTCAGTGCTACTCATAATGGCTTCTCTAATAACCACAATAGATCAAAACCAACAACAACAACAACAAAAACCCTTACCTCTTACCTGCTGTTTAGGTTCATCAAATTCTCTCTCCAGCTCCTCCAGCAGAGTAACAGCCTCCTCTCCGTTTCCAGGTCTGCGCTCCTGCACCCAGGCCTGCAGCTCCATAGGGAGGATGGCCACAAACTGCTCCAGCACCAACAGCTCCAGGATCTGCTCCTTGGAGCGCTCCTCTGGCCTCAGCCACTGCTGACAAAGCTTCTGCAGTTGGTTCAGAGCCTCCCGAGGCCCAGTGAAGTCAGAGTAGCCAAACTGTCTAAACTGCTGGCGGAAAACCTCCTGGCTCTGGAGGTTTCCCTGAAGACTGAAGTCCTGCCTCCAAACATTTTCTTCTTCAACTTTCACAAAGCTGAGTCCATTTTGTCCTTTTGGAGCAGGACAGGCCAAGGCTGTGGCCTCTCTGAACATCCTGAAAAGACTACCTAGCTGAGGCAGAGAGGAGGTGGACAGTGTTCACGTTACACAGAGAAAGCATGTGCTCAGAATGTAACTACATGTTTATGGAGGACAGCCACTTGGTATACACCACTGAGGGCAGGGGGAGAGACTGGCCTGCAGAGCTAAGGAATGCAACTCTCTGGTTACTGTGCCTGTGTAGAAAACGGGCTAAAAGGGTACGGTACTTCCATACGAATGATAACCTTTAGATTATTCAAGATTGTTTTCAGAACATGAGACAAAATTTTAGTATAGCTACAATCAAGTGACCTTCAGTAATAACATTAAGGACAATCATGATTTGTCCGTTCTCCGAATGAGGCTTCCGAGGACCATAAGATGACCCAGGCACACAGCTAATGAACAGCAGAGCTGGACTTTGCATGCAAAGTATTTAGCCCTGTCACAGTCTCCCAAAAGACAGGAACTCAAATGTAGCACTGGTCATGGGCCAGGCAGCTTACAAGAGCTATTTTATTGGATTTCAACAATACCACTGTGCAGTAAATACCATCCCATGTTTTACAGATGAAGTCAAATATCTTGAATTTGCCTGACGTTCAATCACTAGCTGTTTTTATTCCGGAATGGATTGCCCAAACCCGTCTTGGTTGTTCTTGCAAATTAGTAATGACGGCAAAAATGTTTGGATGGGGTCACAGGAATGCACAAAGAAGGGAAGATTGTTCCTCATTGAAAGTCACAGAAAATTCCCTTCATTATTTCACAAATACTTAAAAATCTACTGTGTGCTATGCAGACTGCTAAACAAGTCTCACATTAAAGTTTTCTTCCAATGGCCTCCTAGTTCAGCATGATAAATCAGAGGAGAGTAAACACAGGAAAAGACCAACGACTAAGACCAGAGAGAGGGGCCAGAAGAAGCAGGGAGAGCAGCCTGCAAGATAAATCTCAGACAGTGTGATCTGAGTGACACAAACGGTGTGAAAGGACATGGCCTCTCAGAAGCTGACGGTGGTTTAGGGCTAGCAGACCAATGGCTGTCACCTCCAGGTATAGCTCAATTAGCCACGGAAGATGAATCCTATGACAGATCCAGTCAAAATCTCCAGGAATATGGCTTTATTAAATGTCCCAGGTATTTCTATGCACCCACATTTAAAAGTCTATGCCAGACCCTGGAACACTAATGGATACTAAGAGAAAACATACTTATAGCAGAACAGCCAAACCACCCATGGTCTGAGCCAAAGCCATAGCATGGCTGGAAGGTCTGTCTCCCAGGCAGAGTGGTATGCAGAAGAGGTGGGTCCACAGTCATTCAGGTGAGAGACTGTAATGGCTTGAGGAATAGGATCCAAGATACAGAAACTGAACAAGACTTAGAGACCTACTTGATAAAGGTTTGGAAGATAGAGGGGTCAAGACCAGGTATAGTGTCTCAAGCCTGTAATCCTACCATTTACTAGCCTGAGGCAAGAAGACTGAATCCCAGGTAGCTCAGGCTACATAGTGAGTTCTAACCTACTGAGAATCTAAAGACAGAATTCAGGTTTCTGGGCACTTCTAGTGGCTGGAAGATGATTGTGCCATATATTGAACTATTCAGTAAGAAAATTAGGTCTGAGATACCTTCAAAGCAACATTTCCTCTGTGCTGTGACAGATATTAACAGATGCTTCAGAAATAACCAGGGACAAACAACATGTACACATACACATAAACCCAGGGATAAATAACATGTACATGCATACCATATAAATATATACATATATACAGTGTAAGTGTATATATATATGTGTGTATATATACACATACACACAAATATAAATACACACACATATATTTTTATATATTTTAGAGACAGGGTTTTACCATGTAGCTAGGGCTATTCTCAAAACCCACAATCCTCCTTACCTCTGCCTCTTAAACACCTCCCAAACTCTTAAATTTTAGTATGAGAGAAATAATAACTACATCTTTTCTTACTAAGTCAATCAGTATTTAAGAAATTTCAGGGCTACATAGTGATACCTTATCTCAAAGAGGGTGGAAAGACAAGATGGCACAGAAGACACTTGCCACCAAATCTGATGACCCAAGTTTGATACCTGGAACACAAAGAGTAAGAAAAGAACCCCTGAATGTTTTCCTCTGATCTATACACACACCCCAGATAAATTCAAATGTAAGCAGAAATGCTATGTGCCATGCTGTCAGATCTGTTTATACCGGGGCTGCACACTGATGCATGCTCTTCACTTGGTGATCCTGAGTCTGTTACTAGTCTCTAGCCTTTTGTTCAAGTGTTTGGGATATTACTCAGTTTTTGAAATGCCATGATTTATTTTTAATTATATATATGGGTGTGTGTGTATGGGTTTGTGTTCATGTGTGCAGTGTGCCCACAGAGGCTAGAAAAGGATATTTGATTTCCTAAAGCTAGAGTTACAGAAAGTTGTCCACCAGCCAATATACATGCTAGAAAACTGAACTCAAGTCTTCTGCAAGAGCAATATAAGCCCTGAGCCACTTCGTCAGCCCTCACACAATTACACTGTAAGTCCTGTGCCTGAACACCTTGTCCTTCAGGTGCATGTGGCTGAGGGGCGTTTATAATCATAAAGAATATGTTATGATTATCCTCCAGTTCCTTTCCAGCGTTCCCCATAAAATTAGCCCTAGCATTTTTCTTTTCTGTCTCTCTTCACGTCCCCTGTCCCCCAAGATTCCATACCCTCACTTTCCGTTAATATCCAGCAGTTAGTCTACAACTTCTACCTGATCTACGAGACCTAGTTGTCTACAGTTGCTCATTCTCGTCATGAATTTTCCTGAAACTCTCGAAAGGACTTTAGATGCAGCGTAAGTCATAGTATTATACTTCATAAAGTCACGGGGTAACCGCCAAGCTGATTTTTGCCAGCTTAAACCAGGATTCAGGTCAGGCGGTGGTGGTGCACGCCTTTAAACGCAGTACTCAGGAGGCAGAGGCAGGTAGATCTCTGTGAGTTTGAGGCCAGCCTGGTCTACAGAGAGAGTTCAAGGACAGCCAGGGCTATGCAGAGAAACCCTGTCTTGGGGGAAAAGCAAAACAAAATAACAGAAAACTCTGTGTTCAGGAGGCAGGAATATCCACCTGGCTGTGCGGCCAGTAGCTGACACCTCAGCAGTCCTCTCGAACTCTTTCCTGCTGTTTTTACTTCCTACTTCTGGAGTCTGCCCTTCCAAATCTAGTCATCACCCCAATGCTATTCCATGTGTGAAACCACACAACGTAACCACCTGCTGGGCCCAGACTCACTCAGTCCCCACCAGCCTGTTATCCACACTGTAACCAGAGTGGTCTTTGCAAATTGAAAATATTATATTCCTCTGGCCAACTTTTGTTCACAGCAGTGTTTACTGATCAGGGTCAGCTGTCAGTTTTGACTTTTGATACCTAATGTGATATCAAGACTGTTCTTGGGAGGCAGGAGAAATGGCTCAGCAGTTAAGAGCACTAACTGTTCCCCCAAAGGAGCTGGGATCAAGTCCAGCACCTACAGGGCAGCTGAGAGCATTCTGTAAATTCAGTTCCAGAGGATTCAATGTCCACTTCTGGCTTCCAAGGGCTCTGCAAACACTTAGTACACAGAACATGTAAATAAATGAAAAATAAAAGAATCTAAAAGACAAAATAAAACAAACAAACAAAAAGACCACTATGGGCCAGACTGGTTTTCACTAGCTAGCAATCAGTTCTGGCTGGCAGCTAGATATACTACTAGTAAGACTAGATATATTTCTAGTAAGGATGCTACATATGTTCTCTGCCCTGGGACAATTTTTAATGTCCTCACGTCACTCACTGGGGATGGGAATGGGGTGACTTCTAGCTCAGTCAGATGCACCTAAATCAGATCCCAGTAAGTACATCTGTGACACCATCTACAAAGGATCCTGAGATGTCAGTGCTGAGAACTCTGAATCAGTCAAGGAGTTGTAAGAGACAAGGTTCAAAGGAACTACATTTCCCTCAAACTACTTCACTTTTTGAAAAAAAAAAAACAACCCACTTTATTGGGGTGGGGAGGGTTTGCTGGAGATGGTTCAGTGGTTAAGCACACTTACTGCTCTTACAGAGAACCCAGGTTCAGTTCCCAGTACCCACACAGGGGCTCAAAACCACCTTAACTCCAGTTCCAGGGATTCCCCTGCACATGGTGTACATAAATGCACAGATACACATAATACAAATACTTTAATGGGACTACTGGTCTTGTCTATGACTCTACAACAATCTATATTGTTCTGGCTCACCATTGTGAGCCAAAAAATCACTCAACCCAAAAATAAATGAAACTATACACCACAAATACATATATAACTGAACCTACATATGTGTGTGTGCACGCGCATGTCCATATGTGTATGCGCTCACGTGAATGTCACCATGATCAAAAAAGAATTTCAAAGAAGCACTGGTCAACACTGTCAGGTACCTAATACAAACTGGGAAACATTTCCAGAGCACTTGGCAGATTGCAGGTAAGTGATTTAGCTCACAAAAGCACCAATGTTGGAGTCAGACAATCATACTCTGTCTAGTAATCATGGTGAGATTTTACTCAGCAGCTGACCTTTTCTGAGATTCCATTCCCTCTCCTGGAAAGAGCAAGGTGCAATAGGAGCTCGGGCTGCTGGTATGTTAAACACACTTTCACACAAATAGTCCTCCTCCCAGTTCTCACAGCAGGAAGCAACTCGGTGTGAGCATCCTTTCTCTGGGAACCAACAGACCCAGAATCCCCTCATCCCAAGGTCTCAGGAAGGCTCTCCCCCTCAGGACCACTCTCCTATCCTAACCACTTCAAGGTCAGCAGCAAACAAGCGTGAAAATCTCCACCTCCCAGGGTGCGCTGAAGTGACTCAAACAAGCAAACACAAAATGTGCTTCTGCTGCTCCGCCACTGCCATGGTAAGTCAAGATTCTTACCATTTCCCCTTGCTTTTCCTGCCTCCTGACTGGGAGCTTTCGTGTCAAGGCAGGGCCCATCTTCTGAGGACTGTAGGAACAAATCTAGCCTTTCCAACTCAATCACCTCCTGGTCTCTGTCTCACCACACTTGAACAACAATAAAACCACATTTTAAAGCTGGCCCAGTAAGATACTCAAGGCAAGAGGCAGATCCCATTCCACAAGGAGTGACAAAATAGGCCTCACTGGGAAATTTACCAAAAGGGCATCAATAAAATCAAACCCATGCTCTTGATTCTCCCATCCTCTCTCAGAGGGCAAGTCTAGAGAGGCACTGCAGTGTTTCAGGGCCACACCCCCACTTCTTAGCATACTAACTGGGGAAGCAAGCTTGTCCATGAGGATATAAAGTAACCATTCTGATCAGAAAACCTGATTCAGGTGTCACCCAGGAAATGGTGAAGGGGGTGGGAGGCACTGAGCTTGGGTCCAAGCCCTGCCTGGAAGGCAAATCCAGGCCCCCAACTAGCCATCAGTCTAACCAAGAGGAAACCCCCAGGACCCTTCTGGACAATCCTCTCCTGGCAGGGAAGGCTGTAACCAACTATTAAAGCATCTGTCCTGAAAGTAACGTGTTAGAATGTTCCTGCTTGATCATTTAATACTTAACAATACACTGGGCCTTTGTAGTAGATCCCAGCTTTATCAGCCCATTTTAAATGTTTCAACACGCTTTGTTTTCACAGCATGCTATAGCGTAAGTTCAACTGTGCTAAGAGAAACAGTATATCCAAGCTGTCCCACCTATGGGGCTTGGGGGGTAATCCGGACGGCTGTTTCATTGAGTTTGCTTTTGTTGAGTTTGGTTTTTGTTGTTGTTGTTTTGTTTTTTACTTTGAGCTGGCCTTTAACAATGTGGTCCCCCTGCCTCCACCATCTGAGAGCTGGGACTATAGGCCTGACTCTGGAGTCCACACTCTTGATGCTGCCTCTGCTGAATGCTGCTCACATTAGCGTTACTAAGTCAGGGTGCTCACCAGAGAGCCTGGTTTTCACAAACTTGTTAATATTTATTGTGTGCAGACACTCTATTTGGGGCTGGACGGTCATGAGGACATTACCCTGCCTTACAGAACTCAACAGCGGGGTAAGAGGGGGCGGCATGTGTTAAACAGAAGTACACTTGTATCTAATAGTGAATACAATTACAGAAAGCCAGACCTGGTAGCACAGGATTGTGAGCTCTGTGGGGGAGGCTGAGGCAGGACTTCGCCAAATTCAAGGTCATCCTGGGCTAGAGTGAGCTCAGGGCCAGCCTGGGCAACAAGTGAGACCCTGTCACCAATTTTAAAATAATAACCTAGAGAGAAGCTGGTGCTCTCAGAGTGTTTAATAAAGGAAAGCCAAGACCATGACTGAGATCCGGCCCTGGAACCAGCTTTGTTCTCAAGCAAAGACCTGGCAGCACCCACAAGCAAGAGGCGCCGGTAAGTGGGAGAGCAATCGGTGTAAAAGAACCGCAACTGGAAGCGCGCGGCAAGCAGAGGCGCCAGATGAAAGACAGGCGACCCGCGGACCTAGAAGAGGCCTGGCACAGCTCCATGCTCTCCCTGAGAGGGGCGCGGGACGAGGGGTATAAGAGAGGGTGTGTGGGAGGATGGCGGCCCGAACAGAAGGGGCTGGAAGGCATCAAAGCCGAGGGGCTGCACCTGAGCACTCACCTCGGCTCCGCAGGTAGCCCGAACCGCCCGGGGAAGCGGGGAAGCCACTAGAAGCACTCCCCCCGGAAGTGGGGACGAGAGGGTCCCTCTAGGAACCCCGGAGGACTACTATTCTGTGGCCGCCGTGCTCTTTGGGGAGTCTGCTAGGGAGGGGTGTACTGGGAAAAGAGTGACTGAATACATGATAAAATTGCAAAGAAATTTTACAGTGAACCAGATCTTGAGAGCTGAATCAAATCAGTGCGTGGAAGGGAATATCAGGTTTTCAAGAAATGTTCAATATCCGTACTATCCAATATGGACAACATTGGCCACATGAAGCTACTGATGATTAAATTATGTGTACTTTCCCCTCAAGTTGGTCTGGCCGCAAAGGACTCCCTGCTGATGATTATTCTTTCCCAACTTTATTAAGATCATTGTTTAAAGGCAAAGCTTTCCTGAGAGCCAAAAAAGGTGTAAATCAAAATACAGGTGTTGAGCCTGATAGAATACCTAAGTTATGCAGGTTCTGAAATACCCTTCAGAAACCAGCACTCACGTTCTTTCAGGACTCTATGGTGAACTACACACAGTCTTCTAACAAAGCTTGTCATTTCTATGCATGCATGGTTTATGTTTTCTTAAAAATCAAGATTACAGCAGGCAGTGGTGGTGCATGACTTTAATCCCAGGAGGCAGAGTTCGATGGATCTCGAGTTCGAGGCCAGCCTGGTCTACAAAGTGAGTTCCAGGACAGCCAGGACTGTTACACAGAGAAACCCTGTCTCTGTATAAATAGAGTGGGGGGGGGGGACGACCACGATTACAAACATCAAAAAGAAGAATGTTCTGCTGTTTTCTCTGACCCCGGTTCTGTTGCCCAGTTCTGCTATTCACTGAGCTTTGACCAGTACATAACTCTGTGGTCATGACACAAGAGTCTGCATGCATCTCCTCGCTTCTCCATGAATCTTCAAGCGGAGAGGGCTCAGGCTTTTGAAGACCATTCTAGATCCTGTGTGTCTGTTGTAGCACAGTGTCTGATATAGTAATAGTCACTGAATAAATAAATTCACATAGTCCTAAAAAATTCTAATGTTATCAAGGCATTGTGGCACTTTAATCTCAGCACTTAGAAGGCAGAGGCAGGGGGATCTTTGTGAGTTCTGATTTATAATAGTGATTTCTAGAAGAGTCAAAGCTACATAATAGAGACTCTGTCTCAAAAATAAAACCCAGTAATAATTTTTTGTATGTTATTTTATTTTTTATTTTTTTATATTTTTATTTTTTTAAATTAATTTATTTATTAAAGATTTCTGCCTCCTCCCCGCCACCGCCTCCCATTTCCCTCCCCCTCCCCCGATCAAGTCCCCCTCCCTCATCAGCTCGAAGAGCAATCAGGGTTCCCTGACCTGTGGGAAGTCCAAGGACCACCCACCTCCATCCAGGTCTAGTAAGGTGAGCATCCAAACTGCCTAGGCTCCCACAAAGCCTGTAGGTGCAGTAGGATCGAAAACCCACTGCAATTGTTCTTGAGTTCTCAGTAGTCCTCATTGTCCGCTAAGAACCCAGTAATAATAATATTAACCCAAGGCTTCATTCCATGACCATGAGTCTCAGCTTACACCTGTGGCTCCTAGCTTGACTCTGCTTTCTCCCACTTTGCTCCTTTCTGCTTTGTCAATATCAAATTCCAGCATTAGACTCCTAGTCACACGAGCACTGCAAGACTACCTGGCCAGTTCCTATATTTGTGCAAGCCAACTTTCCTTAAGGTTATACATACAACACATACACACTACTACTATTGTGCTTCTACTGGCTGGACAATGATGCTATATCAATAAAGAAAGTCATTTCATGATGAAAAACGGGGTGGTGGGGAGTGCATACCTAAAATCTCATCACTCAGGAACCTAAGGCAGGAAGACAACCAGGAGTCCCAGGTCAGCCAGAGTTGTATAGCTAAACCCTATTTCAAAACAGCACCACCACACAAGAGGACTGCAAGATGCCTCCATGGATAAAGCACTTGCTGGCGCACCTAATGACCTGAGTTCCTGTCCTGCAACTCAACGAAATGGGAAGGAAACAGCCAAGTAATGCAGTTTTTCCTCTGACCTCCATGTGCAAAGACACATACACACTAAATAAATAATGTCATTTTTATAGAGAGAAAATAAGAAGTGACATGTCTGAAATCTCAGCAACACAGTAGGCTCACGCAGAAGAATTGAAAATCCAAGGCCTATACTTTGGCTTCATAAGGGGGGTGGAGTGTAGTGGCTGGGCATATGTCAATAACCTAGTGTTATCTGAAAGAAAGGAAACTTAACAGAGAAAAATGCCTCCATAAGACAAGTTGTAGGGCATTTTCTTAATTAGTTATTGACAGGGGAGCACCCAGTCATTGTGGGTGGTTCCATAGGTTCTATAAGAACGACCCCTGGGCTGGTGGTCCTGGGTTCTATAAGAAAGCAGGCTGAGCAAGCCATGGACAGCAAGCCAGTAAGCAGAACCCTTCCATGACCTCTGCATCAGCTCCTGCCTCCAGGATCCTGCCCTGTTTGAGTTCCTGTCCTGACTTCCTTCAATAATGAACAGTTATATGAAGTTTAAGCCAATTAAACCCGTTCCTCCCCAACTTGTTTTTTGGTCATGGTGTTCTTTACAGCAATAGAAACTCTAACTGAAACAGGTGGGGTGGGGAGTGTGCAAAAGACAGCTGGGGATACAGTTCAGTAGTAGAATGTTTAACTAGCATGTTTAGTCCCCTGTATGGATGGATGGCAGGGAGGAGGGTGGGAGGAAAACCGAGGAATAAACTTAGGAAAGGGATTAAGGGGGGGGGGGGGGGGGGGCAGAGGCAGATGCAGAAGAGAAATGGATCACGAGAGTTATCCGGTCAGAAAAATACCTGACTTTATAAAGTTTTTATGAAAGATGATGGATCCTGACATTCACCTAAAGAATCACTAACCGCAGCAAAGGACAAGTCAATGCCTTAGGCTAAAGCTGGGAGCTGCAGTCCTGTACTGCAAGAACTAATTCACGCTGCTGTGAGGGAGTGAGGATGCACAATAGAGTTGGGATCCTCCCAGATTCCTAGAGCGGCCGGCTGAGGGAGCCTCCGAAAGGCGGAGAGATTGTAGGGGTGGTTGACAGGCAGTCTCTCCAGCACAGGAGAGTCAGAGGGGCGTCTTGGACACGGGGACCGAGCGGTTTCATGGCCTACTGTTCTGGATAGCTAGTCTGTGCTCACTGAGCCTTTATTCAACTGCATGAACGTCCGAAATGTTGGGGTGCTAGTGGAATCACGAAGTGGATGACCCCCCACCCCCCGTAATCAGCCTGCGGAGCTGGAAAAGAGATAGCTGCCTTGTAAGTGTTGGACGCGAACACTAAACCCCTCCCTGCACTTCCAGTCACACCCCTTGTTTAGTATTTTTAATTTCCAGTCTTATTTGAGCGCCGCATCTTGTAAGGGGAATTGAATTAAAGAGGGTTAATTCCCGCTTCCTGCACGATCGGAAAGGAAGCCTTCTCTAAGAGGAAAGGCTCCTGGAAGCTAAATAAGATTTTTCTCCTTCTCTTTGTTCCGTATCTAGAAGCCCTAGTCTCAGAAATGACATCTCCTCTGTACAGTGGTTCTAATCTGAACTCAGGGCTACCACATCGCCTGCAGGCTTCAGTCACTTGTGTGGACAAGAAGATCTTACAGAAGAAATGGTAATTCTCCACTCGTTTCCTGAGGTGTCCGGTTGTGCCTATGGAGATCCAGTTCAGCTGTGACTCTCAAGAGCGTCACCCTCTGTGAGGTGAGGAGCGGTGCGTTGCATGTTCCTTCCGTGGTACCAGTGGTCTCCATTGTCTACACCCTCTCTGGCAAGCCGTACCATGTCTTTTGTGCTCCAAGCCAAGTCATACGGCTTTGTTTTGAATTCTAGAGATACAGCTTTTATTCAGTCGCCTCTTCTTTTTAAAAATAGATTTTTATTAACTCTTTCACAATGTCATGCGTGTAAACAATGCATTTTGATCACATTCACCCCCACTCCCCCTACCAGTTACCCAGAGACCCTTCCCCCTTCATGTCGTGCCCCCCCCCCCAAGCTGCCTGGAGGAATGTTGAGATACCTTACTGTCTTGATCTTGTACAGATAATCATAACTGCAATGCGTTCAGTGTCGTGTCTGAAAATTAGCGGTCCACAGAATCCCTCCCCATCTTCAGCTCATCCAGCCTTTCTGCGCCCTCTTCTGGGGTGTCCCCTGCATCTAGGGAGAAGGCCGGTTACAATAGATGTCCCATTTAGGACTTAGCACTTACTAGTCACTGTGCTCAGTACTTTGACCAGCTATCAGTCTCTGCATTGACTGCTGACCACTACAGAGAGAAAGAAGCTTCTCTGGCCAAGGTTGAGGGCAGCACTAACCTAGGTATAGAAACTTCAATATTTAGAAGGCGGTTTGACAGCCTTTCCATTTAGCAAGGCACCAGCAGTGAGTTCCCCACCAGGACCTGTGGCTTTTAACCAGATTTCCAGTGCTGGGAATGATCAGGTTCAAATGCAATCCAAAAGCAGTTATTACTCCCTGTGGTGATTTGACGAAGAATGGCTCTGATGGGTTCATATATTTCAATGCTTCTCACTACTTGAGAAGGATCGGGAGGTATGGTCTTGTTGGAGAACATGTGTCACTGGGCGTGGGCTTTGATGTTTCAAAAGCCTAAGCCAGTGTTACTCTCGCCCTGCTCCCTGTGAATCTGTATGTAGAACTCTCAGCTACTCCTCCAGCACCATGTCTGCCGGTTATGATAGTGGACTAACCCTCTGAAACTGTAAGCAAGCCCCAGTTAAATGCTTTCTTCTATAATTGTTGTCACGGTCATGGAGTCTGTAGCATTAGAACAGTGACTAAGACACCCCCATAACCTTCGTGCCGTTATCGTACACGCAGGCACATCTTGCCTGCTAGTCGGGGTCTTAATTTCCTATTGCTGTGCTAAGGTGACATGAACAAGGCAATATAGAGGAGAGTCTGTTGGGGGCTCACTTACAATTTCAGAGAGTAAATGTCCATGACCATCATGTCAGAGTATGGCAGCAGGCAGGCGGAGAGAGCTAACTGGGAATGGCATGGGCTTTGAAAACTTCAAAGAAGCCCACCCCCAGTGACATACATTCTCCAAAAAGCCATACCTCCTAATCATCCTCAAACAATTCCACCAATGGGGGACCAAGCATTCAAAACTGTGCGCCTGTAGGAGCCATTCTCATTAAACCACCACCGGCAGAATTATAGCCTGCAGTGTTGCAGCGGGCATTGATGGGTTTTCTCTGCCCGTGGCCCATAGCACTTCCACACCCTATGAAATCTGGCCTGCAGAAAGAATATTTTCAGGTCAGCTCCAGCTTGATTTCTCTGTGTTCTGCAGCCGGAATGTGTTGTGTTTAATAGAGTCATACCATTGGGTTCTGGTGGGCAGCCAGGAGCAACGGCAATGGCCTGGGTTGTTTTAGGCCCGACACTAATTCAGGAGGATTTTCATTTCCTAACCCACATCTGCTTGGGGAAACACTGTCCACCGTGCTTGTGTTCAGGATCGTGGGGTATTGCTGGGACGGACCTCACCATGTTTTGGGGAGGGTTGTGTAAAGAAAAACCATTCGGTGTTCAGTGCTTGGTGAGCTATTTTGTAGGGTCTTGGAAGATAAGAATGTTGAGGGCAGATGGAGGCCTGGCTTGTGTAGTTTCACAGGGAAGTATAAGGACTCTGTCACCGCCATTTGCCGCTTTGAATTAAGATTCTGTCATTCTGAGCAGCTGGGGCTGAAGAGTCAGCCATAAAGCTGGATGGCAGTGGTGCAGGCCCTTAATCCCAGCCCTCGGGAGGCAACAGCAGGTGGATCTCTGTGAATCTGTGGTTAGCCTGGTCTACAGGGCAAGTTTCAGGAAACCCAGAGCTGTTACACAAAGAAGCCCTGTTTCAGAAAACCAAGAGAAAGAGAAGGAGAGAGTCACCATGTTAAAAGACTGGCACCTCTGAAGTGAACCTGTCGTTAGGGTTTCTTTCTTTCTTTTTTAAAAATGTGTTTATTTATTATGCATACGGTATTCTGCCTGCATGTATGTCTTCACGCCAGAAGAGGGTAAAAGATCTTATTACAGATGGCTGTGAGCTACCATGTGGTTGCTGGGAATTGAACTCAGGACCTCTGGAAGAGTAGCCAGTGCTCTTAACCTCAGAGCCATCTCTCCAGCCCTGTCGTTATTGGGTTTCTATTGCTGTGACGAGACACCATCACCATGGCAATTCTTATAAAGGAAATGTTTGATTTTGGTGGCTGGCTTACAGTTTAGAGGTTCAGTCCATTATCATCATGGCGGGGAGTATGTCAGCATGCAGGCAGATATGGTTCTGGAGCTGAAAGTCCTACATCTTGATCAAAAGGCAACAGGAACTGGTCTCCAACAGTGGGTGGTATCTTGAGCATAGGAAACCTCAAAGCCTGTCCCCACAGTGACACACTTCCTCCAGCAAGGTCATCCCTGTTCCAACAAAGCCACACCTCCCAATAGTGCCACTCCCTAGGAGCTTATGGGACCAATTACATTCAAACCACCTCAGAAACCTTTGCTTTGTTGGGACAATTGATGTTGGTTAGCTGGAGCTAAGAAATTGATGGTGATTAAGAAAAGACTAGCATCATTGAGATGAGATCTCCTGGAAAGTGTTTCCTCAGGGTCAGCCCACAGAGGCTGTGTCAGAAGCAGTCAAAGCTGTGCCACGTGCTGGCGGCTGGACTTGGGGATCTCAGAGTCACCCAGGAGGTTCTGGTTTTGAAGGCATGAAGAGCAGCTGAGGCTTGGCACTGGGAGAGGTCAGGAGAGGCCATTGGTGCAGGTGCACACCTCAGTATCAGTTGAAGCAGTTGAAGGCTCGGAATTGAAGGGGTCATGCAGAGAAGTTGAGGCTTCACAAAGAGAGCCTGAGAGGCTGTTGGTGAGCGCCCAGCCCAGCTGCAGCAGAAAAATAACCACCAAGAGGAGCAGCGAGAGTGGAGTGGAGCCGGGACACTGCACTCCACCCCCACAGCCTCTGCATCAGCTCCTGCCTCCGGGTTCCTGCCCTCACTGCTTTTGATGCTGGCTGTTTTATAGAACTGCGAGTGGAATAAACCCTTTCCTCCACGAGTGGCTTTGGTTATGGTGTTTCCTCAAAGCCAAGGTAACCCTAGCTAAGACAAGTGGATGCCATTTGTATCGGAATAAATTCAGTAGTTCGTATTTCCCATGGCCGTGACAAAGTACCCTGACAAAGGCGACTTAAGGGAGAATGGACTTATCCCAGCTCACAGCTCAGCAGCGCAGCCCACCGTGGTGAAAATCTCACCAACAGGAACCCGAGGCATTGGTCACATCAGTGTGCCACCCAGAAGCAGAGAAGGTGAATGCTCGTCTTCAGGTCCCTTGATGCTTCTTAGATACTGATTAATCAGGGTGATCCCCTACATGTGGTGATCCCCTACATGTGGTGATCCCCTACATGTGGTGATGTAATGCTATTAAAATCTCTTACATTCTAAGTGATTAGAACTTTTGCGAGACCTCACAGCAGAGTTAATGAGTGACCTCACACCTTGAGGTCACTTGAGACCGCTATTGTACTGTGTATTCAGCCTGTCCAACCTGTCTTTAAGAGAACACTATAACAACCAACTTTACTTGTCTTGTATTTCCCGTGTTATCAACTTTTACAATTAGGTTAATGCATAGCTGTAATCTTAAATCCTTAATTATAGCTCAGAGTTCTTTATCTAGTTCATATTATAAACTCATTTTCTTACATTATTTAAGTCTTGGGCAGGGCTTTTATCCTACAGGCTCTTCAGAGTGCCATTGTGTGGGCCTAAAATTAAACTTGAGAGAAGAGGTACCCCCAAAGAATTTTCTAGAGTCCTTGCTTATGGGATAGAGCAGCAACATATTCTGCTTCTGAAACACAACAACATATTCCTTGGAATTGTGACCAGTCATTATGACCAGTGTCTATAGTATGAAGAGCCTGAAATGACCAAGAGGCAAATTTACTGGCAATCCTGACCGTGTTCCATAGTAGAAGCATCTCTCCGTTGAGCGCTATAACTTCAAACTTACCAGGCCCAGGATTGGGGATAGGAAGCAAAAATAGCCTAAGTGGATGGTCAGGTGTATAATGGGGGACAGTGAGATGGCTTGGCAGTAAATGGTTAAGGTATTTACTGAGTTCAATCCCCAGGACCCACATGTGTGGAAGAAGAGAACTGGCTCCCATAAATTGTTCTCTGGCCTCCATAATCATAAAATACACCGTTGCACACGCACACATGCACGTGCACATGTGTGTGTGTGCGTGCGCGCGTGCTCTCTCATGCGTGTGTGTGTGTGTGTAATATATTTCTCATATAGAGGAGGAATTATTCTCATGACTCCTGTGCTGGCTAGTTCAACTTGACACAAGCTAAAGTCATCTGAGAGGAAGGAACCTCAGTTGAGAAAATGCATCCATAAGACTGGGCTGTAAGTAGGCCCGTAGGGCATTTTCTTAATTAGTGATTGATGGGGGAGGGCCCAGCTCATTGTGGGTAGTGCCACTCCTGGGCTGGTACTCCTTGCTGCTGTAAGAAAGCAGGCTGAGCAAGCCATGATGAACAAGCCAGCAAGTAGCAGCCCTCCATAGCATTAACATCAGCTCCTCCTCCAGGTTCCTGCCCTGTGTGAGGTCCTGCATTAGCTTCCCTCAATGGACTGTGTCTCTGGATCTGTAAGCCAAATAAAACCTTTTTTCCCCAGTTGCTTTTGGTCATGGTGTTTCATCACAGCAATAATAACCCTAACTAAAACAGCTCCTCCAACTCTCAGTTCCTGTAATGCATTTGTGTTTGACCATTTTAAAAAAAAATAGACAGCTTTTGTTTTTTGTTCTTTGGCATAGGGCACATAGTATGTCCTCTATGAGAACTTTCCTAGTGTAGCCTTTAGAACATTCCCTCATCATCCCAAGTCTGCATCCTTCTCAGTGGAACATACATAAGACCCATGAGCTCCAGGTATTTGAGGTTACTGCTCTACTTCCTTTCTTAGATTACTTTTTTCGAGGTTGTATTATATAGGCTAGCATGATAACAAACAGAATTACCATAAATAAATACAGCTCTGTATCTGCAGTGTGAAAACAAATTTCATGACAAAACTGGTCCTGTACAATGAATCTGCCTCCAGGAACCTGACTGATTGCACTGTTCACTCTGGTTGTTGAATATTCAGGCATACGGAATTGATAATAGGCATGCCCCCTTGGGGAGAGGAGATCCCTATGTTTGTAGCTATGTATAGCCGTCATCCTTGCTGCTGTGACCATTCTATACATCAGTCAGCCATGTCAGCTGGAATAGAGGCTGATTGACGTAGTTCTGTGGATGTTCTTGTCTTTCAGGTTGAGAGGCTTGTTTGCTGGTTACCTTCTGCTGAAAATGTACAAAGAACACAATATATGTGCATACTGAGCCCATTCCGGAAGGTCTATCCCAATGTTTCTCCCAGGGTTCTACTTTCTTTCTAGCATTCCAATCTTGTTCTTTCCATGTATTTGATAAGTGATTTGTCATTAGCCATGAGTCAATCTAGGCTTATATCCTAGACTATTTCCTTTCATAAATAGTAGACAGACGGTAGTTTTATTTCTAAAGTTCTGCCTGTGGGAGAATTTGCTTTGACCAGTGTCTGAGACCATCCTGAGCGGGAAGATGAGTGAACGTTTTCAGACCCTTCTGTAAACCTGTCCTGAAATCATCTAGTACATAATAAGAAGTTTGTAATGTGTAGCCATTTAGTATTCTGTAATCAAGAAGTCCTCATTGGTGCCTATAAAGTCAAGTTTCACTCAAGAGTGTTGTGAAGAGAGGGGGTGGGCCCTTTGTTTGTCCTGGCCCCCTGGCTAGCTTACACCTGAAATAATCACACAGAAACTGTATTAATTAAAACACTGCTTGGCCATTAGCTCTAACTTCTTATTGGCTAACTCTTACATATTAGTTTAGCCCATCTCCATTAATCTGTGTATTGCCACATGCCATGGCTTACTGGCAAGATTCTAACCAGCGACCATCTCAGCCAGAAGATCCATGGTGTCTCCCACTCTGTCCTTCTTCCCAGCATTCAGTTCTGTCTTCTCTGCCTACTTAAGTTCTGCCCTATAAGGCCCAAAGCAGTTTCTTAATTCATTAACCAATAAAAGCAACACATGGACAGAAGAACCTCCTACACCACAAAAGTAGCAACCCAGCTAGGTATGGTAGCATGCACCTGTAATCCCAGCACTGGTGAGCCAGAGGCAGGAGGACTACCCTGAGTCCAAAGCCATCTTAAGCTACAAAGTGACTTCAAAGCCATCCAAAGGCTACACTACAAACAAAAATAAAGGAGGTGGGGTAGCTAGCATCTGTCTTCTCAGCACTCAAGAGTTGAGACAGAAGGATTACCATGAGTTGCAGGCCAAACTGGGCTACAGCATATCTCAAACAAAAGCAAAACTAGCAAACATGTAATTTCTTTGGTCATTTTGGGGGACAGTGAGATGACTCAGAGGCTGAAAACACTTAGCACCCAGCCTGCCAACCTAAGTGTGAGCCCCAGGACCCACACGATAGAAGGAGAGAACCAGCTACCTTCCACAATTTATCCTTTAATCCCAGCACTCTGGGGGTGGAGACAGGAGTGATATGGCTGGGCAGAGAGAGGAACATAAAGGGAAAGGACAGGAACTCAGTGGTGTGGAATCTGAGGATTCATGGAGACAGGATCCCGCCATTGTGGTCTGGAGATTTGGTAGAGGTAAAAGGTCTCTGTAGTGGTCAGATGTTTGCTTTTCTGATCTTCATGTTGAACCCCAGTATCTGTCCCTGGGTTTTTATTATTCATGCTACACATGGTATAAAGAACCACACAAAAGCATACATAATTTTTAAGTGTACTGGCACACACAATTAAAAAATGAAATCAGTCTTTACATCAAAATTGATTCCTTGTTACTCTCACTAAGGCATGCAGATTGAAAAAGTAGAAAGAACTTGACCATCTTACTACTCCGGCCCTCTTGTTTGTGATGCCAAATGTAACTCCAGCTGGAGATCATAATAAAAAAATACCAGAGTCATTTTGCAATAGATGTTGTTGTATGAAAATTCAACTTTAAACCGCTGTCTTGAACTGATCCTGCTTGTGACTTTTTGTAGAAAGTATTTAGAATACAGTGCATTTCTGTGTGTGATAACTTTTTTACTGTTTCTTAAAGGTAGATGCAAAGGAATTGAACAGTTTTTATTTCTCTCTTATTATTTTTCTTTAGTACCTTACTTTTAGCCTAAATACCTGAGCATTGCTAGGTAAAACCCAACCCACTTCTGTTTCCTATGCTTTTTATACTGCTTGCTTTAAGTATATTAGCAAGTTATTAGCTCTCACCTAATCACACTCTTATTATCATAGTGAATCAATTTCAGTTTTCCCAGGTCATCTGTGAAAATCATACTTTTGTATCTGATAAGTCCATTCCACAAAATGGGATCCATTATTACTTATTGATTCTTCCAGTTTTCCTCAGTCTTCTTCAGTGTAGGAAGCCTCTCAGCTCATTTGCAGTCCCCCACCTTAACCGCGAGGATCACCTTGTACCACATCCTTCCCTCTCCTGGTAACATCTATAGACAAACACTGATTTGCTGCATCTGGAACTTATCTGCAACATGGAGCACATTTTCCATTGGGATTTTGTTTACTTTTCCAGATGGTGAGACCAAGATCAAGATTGGAGAGCCAGCTTCAGAGGAGGAAAATGACAGGAAACACTGAAGAACCTGGCAGCCTCAAGGAGGATGTTCTCCCGAATTCCAGAGGCAAAGAATTCCGTGAATTGGGGGACGAATTGAATGAAAAGCCCCGCTTAAGAAGAAGACAGTATACCTGTGATGAATGTGGCCAGCACTTTGCTTGGAAAACGGGTCTCGTTAGACACCAAAAAACTCACTGGGACAGACCACACGAATGCGATGAATGTGGAAAGGGCTTTCGTTCGCGCTCAGCCCTGGCTCTACATCAGAGAATTCATACTGGAGAGAAACCCTATCCATGCAATTGGTGTATTAAAAGCTTTAGTCGGAGCTCAGACCTTGTCAAACATCAAAGAGTCCACACTGGGGAAAAGCCTTACAAATGTAAGGAGTGTGGGAAGGCCTTCAGCCAGAGCTCGGATCTCATCATACACCAGAGAATCCACACAGGAGAAAAACCCTACCCGTGCGGTCATTGTAGCAAAAGCTTTAGCCAGCACTCAGACATGGTCAAACATCAGAGGATCCACACTGGAGAGAAGCCTTATATGTGTAGCCAGTGTTATAAACATTTCAGCCAGAGCTCTGATCTTATAAAACATCAGCGAACCCACACTGGGGAGAAACCATATAAGTGTAAAGCTTGTAAGAAGGCCTTTAGTCAGAGCTCCGATCTTATTCTCCATCAGCGAATCCACTCTGGGGAGAAACCATATTCATGTAATCAGTGTAGCAAACGTTTCAGTCAGAACTCAGACCTTATTAAACACAGAAGGATTCACACTGGAGAGAAGCCATATAAATGTAACGAATGTGGAAAGGCTTTTAATCAGAGCTCGGTCCTTATTCTGCATCAGAGAATTCATACCGGAGAGAAACCCTACCTATGTAACCAGTGTACCAAAACCTTCAGTAGGTTTTCAGATCTCCTTAACCATCAGCGAATTCACACTGGAGAGAAGCCGTACCCGTGTGGTCAGTGCAGTAAAACGTTCAGTAGGAGGTCGGATCTTATTAAACATCATAGAGTCCACACTGGGGAGAAGCCCTATGAATGTAAGTGTGGGAAGGCCTTCAGTCAGAGCTCCAACCTTGTTCTCCACCAGAGAATCCACACCGGGGAAAAACCCTATCCCTGCAGTGACTGTGCCAAGAGTTTCAGTCGCCGTTCAGACCTCGTAAAGCATCAAAGAACACATACTGGCGAGAAACCATATACATGCGATCTGTGCGATAAAAGCTTCAGTCAAAGCACAGACCTCACGAAACATCGGAGAATGCATTCGGGTGAAAAGTCCTACCACTGTGATAGTTGCGGCAAAGCCTTTAGTCAGAGTTCTGACCTCATCCTTCACCGTAGAATATACACAAGAAAAAAACCCTCTGAGTGCTCGCTGTGCACCCGATGTTTCCGTCAGAATTCAGGCCGTATCAAACACCGGAGAAGCCACACTGAAGAGAAACCCTACCCATGTGCTAAGTGCGGCAGAAGCTTTAGTAGGAGCGTTGATCTCTTTAACCATCAGAGAATACACGTTGGAGAAAAACCGCAAAAATAATACCCTTGGGAAATTGCTGGGAATGACCCTTCTGTACACTGAGTATGTGTACTCTCAAGACAGGCCGGTAGCCAGACCGGAAGTTAGGCGGGAAAGTCAACCAGAATGATGGGAAGAGCGGGGGTGGAGTCAGGCAGACGTCCTAGCTGCCTAGGAAGTAAGACATGCTAGAGGACAGGTAAAGCCGTGAGCGATGTGGCAATACATAGATTAATAGTAATGGGTTAATTTAAGTGTAAGAGCTAGTAGCAAGCCTGAGCTTTCGGCCAAGCATTTATAATTCATATTCAGCCTCTGAGTCGGTTATTTAGGACCCAGGAGTTGGGACAGGAAACATCTGTTTACAGGAAACCTTTCGGAACTGTGACCAGTGTCACTGAATATCAAAGGATGCACATAGAAGGGAAACCACCCTCAGTTCGGGTTAGCAGACAGACGTTTTAACAAACCTGATCATGGTAACTTTAAGAAAACCCATTCTAGCCAGGTGGTGATGGCGCATGCCTTTAACTTCAGCCTTCAGGAGGCAAAGGCAGGCAGATCTACATAGCGAACTTCAGGACAGCAAGGGCTACACAGAGAAACCCTGCCTTGGATGGAAAAAGAAGAAGTAGGAAGGAAGAAAAAGAAGGGAGGAAGGAAGAAAAAGATTCTTCCTAAGGAGGAAGAATTGCATGAATGTGACAGCTATGGGAAAGTCTGGTGCACAGATTATGATCCCACACGTGAAAAAGGTTTTAATCAATGTCCAGCCCATGCTCCATTTAAAAAATAGAAATTCTTACCCTTTATATAATCTAAGAAAATCTCTTACAATTCACAGCAATATCATTATAAAATATAAGACATTAATGTGGAACTTACCATATTTAAAACTAAATGTGGAAAGTCTCAATCAAAATTATGAGGAAAATATATTCATCTTAGAATCTCAAACCTTTATTTTTTTATATATATATATATTTTTTGATTTTTCGAGACAGGGTTTCTCCGTAGCTTTTGGTTCCTGTCCTGGAGCTAACTCTTGTAGACCAGGCTGGCCTCGAACTCACAGAGATCCGCCTGCCTCTGCCTCCCGAGTGCTGGGATTAAAGGCGTACGCCACCACCGCCGGCTAACTCAAACCTTTATTGAGTCTAAATTACCAAGTGCATATCAGAAATTACTTCAGAGAATGCAAGGAAACCTTAAATCCTGTGATTAAAGTGTTATTAATGCTGACGTCACACATATCCTCTAGAGATGGAGAGTTGGGTCCTATGAGTATAAACTGAGTATAAATTCCATGCCACTTTGTCTCCGTGATTTGTTGGTATTGGTCTAGTTTTGGTTTCCTCGTGAGCATGAATCCCTATGGTGCACAGAGCACGGCTAGTTTAATTTTCAATAATGCAGACCGATATTGAACAAAATGGAGCTGTGGTATTGTGGTCCTGTAAATACTGTAGTTCCATGATATCCATGGGGGCTATGCCCATAAGGCATAGAACTTCACCAGTCAGCTGACAGTCTTGCTAAGTCCAGATAGACTGTGAATAGGAAAAGTACATGACCCTTTGTATTAGTGATAGAGGTTCTCAGTTCCTAACTAACAGTTCCAAACTTTGTGTGCCAGTGACTCAAATCCTACCTAGTGTTAGTGTCTTTGCTGCTCTTCTTCCAGCCAGAACCATCAGCTACCAGAAGTTCTTGCAATTTTTCCGAGAGATGGAGCTAGCTGGTCCCAGCACTGGTTACCAGCCATTCTCAGTGGTAACAGTTCTAAGGAAACCAGCCAGTGTATACTCCCCTGAAATCATAAATATGCAAAACCATCCTGAAGAGATGCTATTGGTACTGGTGCTGCAGCAATGCATGGGCTGACAAGATGGAATGAGAGAAGGGCAGATTATAGAGGCAAAAGAAATAGACACATGTGTGTTTGTGGTGTCCTGCTGATGAACTGCAGACTTTATGCAACTTTAGGTTGTGAGCAGGAGAAGGGTCTGGTGTGGGACAATTGTATTCTGTCAATTATGTTTTAAATAAACACTGATTGGCCAGTAGCCAGGCAGGCAGTATAGGTGGGACAACCAGACAGGAAGTAGAGGCGGGTCAAAGAGAACAGGAGAATTCTGGGAAGGAGAAAACCCATTCCTCCCGAGTTCTGTGCAGACACTGAAGAAGCAGGATGTGACCTGCCCCGTTGAAAAAGGTACCGAGCCATGTGGCTAACATAGATAAGAATAATGGGCTAATATAAGTAATAAGAGCTAATAAGAAGCCTGAGCTAATGGGCCAATCAGTTTATATCTATGTAGACTCTGTGTGATTTTCTTTGGTACCTAAAGACTGTGGGAACCGAGCAGGACAGAAATCCCAACAAGCAGGCCCTCATGTTACAAGGGTCCTTTATGGTTATGGAGACAATTGAAGCATCAGCTGGTACCAACCAGCTACATAGCTAGAGTGTGTAGTCCCTCGCTGTGGTTGCTGTGCACTTTGGAAGATTTGACCCTCTGTATCACGTAAACAGTACTGCATTCTTAACACCATTTCCTGATTTAAGCACTCACTGTGCACCAAGTCTACAACTTGCATTTTGAGATGTTAGACTAATAATAAAATTTCCCTTCACAATTTCACAAGATTCATTCTTACTGGAACATCGTCAGGTCTTTTTTCTTCCCTTAAATGAAAACCTTCCACTTTTTCACTTACAGCTGATAAAACTGTCTTCTCTTCAGCTTCTCTAATTGCCAGCACCACTTCATCCTGGGGCCATCGTTCAGTGAAGTAAGGATTACTTGAACTTAAGCAATGAGAGTATGGAGACGGAATCTGATGGCCCAGATGGCTACCAGTGACTAATGGAGAAAATAATACATGGGAAATTGGCATCCTAGACAAGGCAGTGATTCACATTCTGGAGGGTGTGCAAAGGGGTTCAGGGTTTCACTTCTGAATGCACTGAGAGACTATGGGAGGTTCCAGGCAAAGGAGCAACATGATGGCGAGGACTAATGTGGAAAACAAAGACCATTTAGTTTCTTAAATGCTTCTTTATAGTCTGAGGGCTTTTGTTATTTGAAACAGGGTGTATGCAGAGCAAGCTGGCTTGAAACTCAAAAGATGTGCTGGGATTAAAGGCATCCACCAGCACCACATTTTTATGTATTATCTTATGTAGGATATACAGTAGAAAATATATAAAAATAAAAAACTACCTCAAACTTGAGTCCACAAGTAGTATGCTAGCACTATAGACTTCATCTGCATGATGCCACATGTGTGTGTGTGTGTGTGTGTGTGTGTGTACATACACACACACATATTTATAGTCTTAGAATTTTATTGATCTGGAGAGATACCATGACCACACCAACTCTTATAAAGGAAAAGAGAAAAAATATTTAATTGGGGTGGCTTACAGTTTCAGAAGTTTAGTCCATTATTATGGCAGCATGCAGGCAGACATGGTGCTGGAGAAGGAGCCAAGAGTTCTATAACTTGATCCACAGGCAACAGGAAGAAGACTGAACTGTTGCATTGGGTGTAGCTTGAGCATTGAAGACCTCACCCCCCACACACACACACAGTGACACACTGTAGTAGGAGCCATGGGCTGCGTTCCTGCCACCCGGCTCCTGGCCGCCAGCTAGCTTATGCCCCAAAATAACAACACACAAACTGTATTCGTATAAACACTGCTTGGCCCATTTCTATTCATATATGTAGCATCACGAGGTGTACTTACCGGGAAGATTCTAGCCTATGTCCATCCTGGGTCAGAGCTTCATCGCGTCTGCCCCAGAGAGGAGAGGAAATGGTGTCTGTGCTCACTTCCTCTTTCTCCCAGCATTCTGTTCTGTTTACTCTGCCTACCTAATTTTCTGTCCTATCAGGGCCAAGGCAGTTTCTTTATTTAACCAATGACCTTCCTCCATCATTACACTTCCTCCAAGGTCATACATTCTAATAGTGCCACTCTTTATGAAGGCCTTTTCTTTCAAACCACTACATACAGTGTGTAAACCACACACACACACACACACACACACACACACACACACACACACGTATCTTAGGGTTCTATTGCTGTGATAAAACACCACGACCAAAAGCAACTTGGGAGTAAACAGTCTACTTCATTTAGACTTTCACATCATAGTTCATCATGGAAAGAACTCAGGCTGGGCAGGAACCCGGAGGCAGGACTGCTGCAGAGACCATGGAGGAGTGCTTACTGGTGCTCAGTGCTTACTCAGACCACATTCTTACATCATCCAGGACCACCTGATGAGGGGTGACACCACCCACAATGAGCCGGGCTCTTCCACATTAATCAAGAAAATGTCCTATAAACTTGCATAAGATTCTTTCCGTCATACTAGGTATTGGGCTCACAGAGGTTCAAGACAATGGATCTAAAATAGAGTGCCCTTCTCCCAAAAACCCATGCTGGGTTAAGGTAATTGTGCAGAGCTCCCAGGACCACAGGCAGTAAGTGTGAAGGCAGTGCCCTGAGCCATGTTTGCTAGGTACAGCAGTGTGCTGGCCGTCAATGTGACACAAGCTAGTGCCCCCACCGTGCTGGCCCGTGGAGCATGTGGTGCATGTTCTGGATTGATGAGAGATGGGGAGGGCCCAGTTCACTGCAGGTTGTGTCACCCCTAGGCTGGTGGCCCTGGTTGCTCTAAGAAAGCAGGTTTAAGACGCTATTAGGCACAAGCCAAACCAGCATTCCTCCATGGCCTCTACATCAGTTCTTCAAGTTTCTGTCTGGAGTTCCTGCCCTGACTGAACTCAGAGACAGAAGTCAAGTCTGGGCAGGAACTCAAGTAACCTGAGAGTTGTAAGATGAAGTAAACTCTTTCCTCCCCCAGCTGCTTTCGGTCATGGTGTCTATCACAGCAATAGACACCTAGCAGATTCAGCAGTTTAACATACCTGGACCCAATTAATCTGTTGGAGACAATGTATGAAAAGTTGTTCAGACTTAATGAAAGCCACTGTTAGAATGTCAAGTATGGGAATGGTGTGTGAATCGGGGAGGGGAGAGGGTAAAGTAACACATGGCAGAGGCTGACAGAGTCCAAATTATATAAGGCCATTGCTAATTTTATTAACTTATATAATGTGTGAATCTAGAATTAAAACTACAAGTTTTCTACAAATCAACAAGAAAATACAAATACCCTATATTAATCAGGACAAATACAATTATCTTAAACAAGAAAGGGACTTTATTGGCTCACAAACTTTAAAGTCCAGAGGTAGGGCAGGCTTTAGGCACAACTGGATCTAGGGCCTCCAGAAAAATGACATCAAAACTTAGTTTTTCACCATCTCTGCTAGCCTCTGAGTTTCTCCTCAGAGACTTTCTCCACATAGGAAAAGTGCAGGCTCCTGTCGTCCTTGGGTCTCCAGTGTCTCCAAAACCTTCTTTCCAGGATTTGCTGTTTTCTTGAGCACTCTCCTTAGCCTGCTTCAGATTGATGCCCGCTGTTTAATCACTGTGGCTAGTGTGACTCGGGAGACGAGCCTGGTCATGTGCTCACCAAAGCCATATGGAATGGGTTAACCACAAGAAATAGGGATACTGTTGTCATAAATGAGGAAAGAGATGCTGAACAAACACAGATACCCACATAACCCAGTACAAAGGCAATAGAAGCATGAATGAACAATCCTCCGGAAATTATAAATGACCAACTTCACTATTCGTCAGGGAAATGCAAATAGGTTTCTTCTCTCTCCTTTTCCCAAACAGATAAGGGCTGTCCAGTGTGGGTAAGGCGGCTCTGTGGGCAATGAGTACTCTACAGAGGTGAAGACTCTACAGCTATCTGTCAGAAGATGGAGGAGAGTGTCAGGCAACAAGTGCCTTACAGCCAGCCATCCACCTTCCAGGAGTATGAAGACCAGAATATATAAGACAAAGATGTCTTAAAATTCATAATAATCCCGTTTATTTAAAGGGTGTCCACATTTCTGTATATTCACATGGAAATGTGCACAAACTGTACTAGGATGTACAGTAAACTGGAAAATGGAACTGACCTGGGAAAATGGTCTTACATTTGTCTCTCTTATGATGTTAATGTAGTCATTTATACTTTCATAATTAGAACAAAGGAAGAAAAGATCAAGACCAAAACAGGACATAAAACAGCCAATGAACAAAAAAAAAATGTTCCTTCTTACTAATAAAGGCGCACATGCACGCGTGCACACACATACATGCATGCACACACACAAAGAAAAAAGAAAATGATAAAAAGACCTGGTCTGTAAGACGAGCAAAACCTTTTCAGGCTGCAGTACTGTCAGGAGAGCAGGCAAACAGGCGTTCTTGCTATTAATGGAGTTATTGGTCCAACTTTTAAAGTTGTATTTCCTCAAAAATGTCAAATATGTACTTCCTGACCCAATGAATTCATTTCTAGTTATTTGTGTTAAAGGGACAACTACATAGGTAGTAGAATCTATGTTTATGGATAGCAACTGTATCTGTTATGCATAAAGAACCTACAAACCCATCAGTAGAGATGGGTTAGATGGACTGCAAAGGAATACTATAACTATGGAAAATGCCTACAGCAGTGGGGGAGGGAAAACCAGTCTCTCTACGGTAGATGGAGCTATGTAACGACCTCAGGTCTGTTGAGGATTAAAGCAGAGTAAGGCACTTTAGTTGGTGCCTGTACTCAATCCAAGACTGTTATTTTAAAGGTGTTTGCTTAAACGTGTATAGAGCTAAATTTGGAAGGACAATAAACCAGATTACCACCATTTCTGGCTAAATCTGATGTCTTTTTTCATCTTTTGTTTCTGCGTTGTGGAAAATTTAAATGGGTATATATAATAACTTTCAAGTTTATTAAACTTGTACTGCCATCTTTTTGTTTTTTTTTTTTTTTAATTTGGTTTTTTGAGACAGGGTTTCTCTGTGTAGTCCTACTCCTTGCTGTCCTGGAACTCACTCTGTAGACCAAGTTTGCCTTGAACTCACAAACAACCACCTACCTCTGCCTCTGGAGTGCTGGAATTAAAGGTGTGCACCACCACCCTGGCTAAGACCATCACTCTTCACAGAATAAGCAAGCAAACAAACAAACTAGCCTGTGGAATCCACAGAACTAGGTTGTGTTGCAGTTCTAAGTGGCCATTTCCAAGTCACAAGTTCCGAGATTGTTGGGTCTTGTTTTCCTAGTCCACAACTCTAGATGATTAAGTACTCCAAGCATGTTTAGCAGGCACCCTCCCCGAAGCTCACACGAATCTAAGACAGGCTGCTAATGGTCAAACATCTGTGAATATAAAATCACCAGACACCCTGTTGGGCCCATTAGTGTGCATGCCTTCACAGAAGTGCTCACATGTTAACCAGAAAGGTGTTGGCTAGGCTGCTGCTTGCCACCTGCTCATGTCTACTTCATCAGACTGGGTACCCCCAAATTATGATGATCTGTGTGGGGACAGTTCTGAAGACAGCAATCACTACCTGTTACTGTAAATTATCTGTCTAGTGGAGACTTACGCCTAGCCAGAGTCAGTTAAATATACATCCCACTGCTTTCCTTTTCCTTTATACCATGAGGGGTTTTAGACCAGTCCTTTGTCTGAAATTCCTTCCCAACAGATACACAAGGGTCAGAGCCGGAAAGACAACACCTATCTGCCAACTCTAGTACCGCCTTTTCTGTGCTTCCACTCTACCAAATCTACCCCTAAAATTGCTAAGTCTGGCGTTCCACCCTATTACCTACTCTGTCATCCCAGCAGTCATCAAATGTGCCACCTCAGAAACCTACTGGGAAAGAACCAGCCATAAACAAATAAGGAACACGATTCCAGGTCATGCTACCTTAGAGCAGAGGTGTTTACAGCTTTATTGGACATTAAAGTGTTTCCTCTCAGCCACAGAGAAAAGACCCAAACACAAGTCCCTACCTTTCTTGTATAACTTAAAAATACATTATAGCATTACTACATATTTATACTTCAATAAATCTTAATCTATAAAGCACGTTTTTCAGAATTGTTATCCGAAATCTATGAACAAGCTTCATTCTGCCTCATTCACCAGCTGCACTGCATTTAGAACTGTTTTCAATAACTCACGCAAAAATCTCACTTTTCAGTTTAAAATTCAACCAAGTACCAGATATAACCCAAATTGTTGGAAATATTTGTCCTCCTGTGGATCATTTTCCATGTAATGACGCCTGTCTTACATAAAAACAAACAAACAAACAAAAAACCCCACATTTTCTTATCCTCGATGCTTTAACTTCCAGAGTTTGCCACTAAACAGTAGAGCCACAGTACCTGGATTCTTAGCCAGGTATACAGAATCCTACTACTAAAATGTGTTACACTTAATGTTTTTTTTAAAAAATGTGTTAAGACTGTAAATTAAAAAATTCAATCAATTCTGCCAGTTAATAAAACTAGTTATTCATAGCCTAGTTATTTATTTTTAAAGGTCCATTCAACTTAACGTGTAGTTATAACTACAATACTACTAGAAATTACATTTGGATTTTTAAGATTCAAAACTGTTTAAACTAATAGAGGGTATCTTGAGCTCACCTCTGAAAAGTGCGAAGAGCTGACTAGCTAGCTTTCTGAGCTGACCTCCCTCCAAACACAACACACTGCTAAGAGAACTAAACTCTGGGAATCTCAGAGTGACCTGGGAATGCTGACGGGGAAACCCCTGTGACTTACAGTGGAACAAATACCTACCTGCTGACAGTAGGATCACAGTACCTAGCACAGTGCATTGTCGGTAAAATGTTCAGTAACAAATGCATGGCTGTTTTAGCCTGGTGTTCAACCCTTTTGTACCAAAGGAATAAGAAGAGCAAACCTGATATTGTTGCCCTCCCCTCAAGGAGTTTTCTATACCCTTAACTAGGATGAGAGCAAAATGAGTTAGACTGGAGATTTTCTAAAAGCCACATCATCTAAGTGCCTAATTTTACATCTGCCTTTCAACACCAGCATTCTTCCTTAGTGTAATATTTATCTTCACTTTACAAGTGCTATTTTTACATAGGAAACTCTCTTCATTAGTAAGATGCCCACAACTTAGATAAAATCAGTTTTTTTGTTGTTTTTTGTTGTTGTTGTTGAAGTTTTCCTAAGGAAAGATGCCTGTATGTAACTGAAACACTTCAGTGTGTAACTTGTCCAGTTTTCCCTCACTCTTTAAAATTCTGCCACCATCACTCATCTGAGATCTTAAGGCGCATTTAACATTGAGGCTTTGACTAGCCTTTATCTTCTAGTTTCCCCAAATATACTCAAACTGAACAAAAGGAAACTAAATGTTCAAAGATGTTTTTCAATGATGGGCTTTTAGATTTTACAATTCTTACATTGCCTTTTAAAATAGAAAGGTATGTATTCTTATAAAACAACATTCCAATGACCAACACAGAAATAAACTCTTTGTCTGAAAAAGGAAATTGTTAAGAAAGGGACAAAGAATTAGGTAGCTCATTACTTGGGAGAAAAGAGAATATAAATATCACATGGAAATTTTAGGTATTAATACCTGAATTATTTAAAATTTCAGTTTTTAGGCCTAACAGCATTTCTTTCGAGATAATAATGATGAAGATTTTTTTTTTGTATCTCCCAGTGGATTTTCTCAGTCAACAGGGAAAAAAACTTTTCTCTATCACTTCATGTTTTTAATTGTCTTCATTTCTGAAGAAAAAGACCTGAGTGCTCATTGTTTCCCCCTAATTTCTTAAACTTTCACAACATTCAAAAGTTTTTCTGCATTGTGTCGTCTCTGATGTCTAAAAAGGTTTGAGCTCTGACTATAGGACTTTCCACACTGAACACATTCATAAGGTTTCTCCCCAGTGTGGATTCGCTGATGATTAATGAGCCCAGAATTCTGGCTGAAGGCTTTCCCACACTCAAGACACTTGTAAGGTTTCTCCCCAGTGTGGACTCGCTGGTGCTGCACAAGGATGGAGCTTCTGCTGAAGGCTTTTCCGCACTCGACACATCCGTAAGGCTTCTCCCCACTGTGGATTCTCTGGTGAAGAATAAGGGCTGAGCCCTGGCTGAAGTGTTTTCCACATTCGTCACATATGTGCTGTTTCTTTCGAGAGGGATTTCTCTTTCTTTCAAATCTGCCCTTGGGTAAACAGGTTTCTCCATATTTAAAAATCTGAGGAACACCTATATTAAGAGTGCCAGGAACTTCCTGAGATCCCACAGCGGAAGCAATCTCCTGCTTTGGAGCCAGCGCTCCATTTTCTGTCCTGACATCATCATCTGAAATAAAAGAAAATACAAGTATCACTCAGTTCCTACTTGAAGAGAAAAGAACTTGAATGGGAAAAAAAAAAAATGGTTATTTGTTGTTGAGACAAAGTCTCACTATGTAGCCACGGCCAGCCTGGAACTTGCTATGTATATACTAATTCAGCCTACCTCTGCCTCCTAATGTTGGCATTAAAATTATGCACCACCATGCCTGGCAAAAAAACAAACAAACAAAACAAAACAAAAAGTTGTTCATGAACTAAAACAAACAAACCCGTACACATCTATGAATATATGAGGCTGACAATTCTCAATAAAGGAAAGGGGGGTGAGGCCAGTGAGCCACTGCCTGACAACAAAACGACACACAAGGTCTTATCTGATCTAGTTTGTTTGTTTTATTTTATTTATTTTGTTTGTTTTTTCATTTTTTAAGACAGGGTTTCTCTGTGCATCCCTGACTGTCCTGAAATTCATTCTGTAGACCAGGGTGGCCTCAAACTCAGATCCAACAGCCCCTATCTCCCAAATGCTGGGATTAAAGGTGTGCGCTGGTTTTATCTAAATTTAACATAGGGGCTAGAGAGATTGCTCAGTCATGAGGAGCACATGGCCCTTCAGAGGACCCAAGTTCAGTTCCAGCACCCACACTGGGAGGCTCACAACCACCATCACAACTCCAGGTCTAGGGGGTCCAACTCCTCTTCTGAACTCTCTGGGCAACTGAACAAATGACATACATACATATACATACATACACACACATACATACACACATACATGTAATACACACACATAAAATTTTCTAAATAGAACATAGTCAAAAAGGTGACAGGTTATAAAACAAAAGTGAAAAATCAAACTGATATGGCTAGGTCTGAAGGAAACTTCGGGAGGAAAAATGATGGCCATTAGGAAACAGTTTTTAAGAGATTATATCAAAATGAAGGAATAACAAAAAGAAGGTGTCAAACAACAGCTGCTGCTGAAATAAATTAATGTGTCACAATCAATACTGAACTCAAAGCAGAACAGAGTCCTGATAAGAAGTCGAGAACTGGGTGTGGTGGCACATTCCTTAGACTCCAGTACCCAGAGGAGGCAGGCGTCTTCAGACCAGGCAGAGACAAAGACTCAAACAAACAAAAATACAAAACAAAACAAAACAAAAAAACCCAGAATAAATAAAACCAAAAACAGCCAAGGATGACCTGAGGCAGCCTATGTTAACTAAAGCCGACACTCAGAGCTTCAATACAGCCAGGGATGACCTGAGGCAGCCTGTGTTAACTAAAGCCGACACTCAGAGCTTCAATACAGCATAATGAAAAGTCTGCATTAGCCGGGCGGTGGTGGCGCACGCCTTTAATCCCAGCACTCGGGAGGCAGAGGTAGGCGGATCTCTGTGAGTTCGAGGCCAGCCTGGTCTACAGAGCTAATTCCAGGACAGGCTCCAAAGCCACAGAGAAACCCTGTCTCGAAAAACCAAAAAAAAAAAAAAAAAAGAAAAGTCTGCATTAAAGAAGCTCGCCCCAATTTGCTATTTGTCACAGCAGGCAGAAACACTGTTCCTTGTAAATCTGAGTGAGATGTGTCTAGAAAAAAGCCTTGGTTTTACAGTGGCAGCACTGCCTACTCACGGGCAGAGGAGAGAGCAAGACTCACCCACAGTCCCCTGAAGCTTAGGCCACACAGCGTAACAGGGACTACGGTGAGCAGCAGCACTCGAGAGTGGCCGGGGGAGCCACCATGGGAAAGTCAAGCGGGAAAGCAGGGGGGAGGGAGACCCAAGGGCCCAAAGGGTTAATGCGGCTTAGCTACTTGAAAAGTCAAGTATGAAGGGCAAATGAGGACCTGTGACATGAAATAAATGGAACTCTCTGAACGTGAAAGCGGCTAGACTGCTCAAATGAGGCCAACCATGGAAAGCCATCCCAAAATTTAGGAAGGGAACAGCTTTGACCCATGAAAGTACACCTCTGAAGAGCACACTGAACAACATCCCACGAGCTAGGGAAAACTACAATAGTGAGCGGATCGCACCTCTGCCTCAGGTCTGATTTACAGTACCATCCCCTCACACAGGAAGAAAACCTGCTCATGTCCTCATGTGTGGCAAACCAACATTATCTCCATCTACCTCAGAGACTGACGCACTCTCAAACAAACTTCCTACAAACAAAACGCCAACACAGCAAGTTTAGTATCCTAGGGCATATAAACAAGTACACAGCATTAAGTGCCAGGATACTGGAAACAAAAAAATCTGAATTATAACAATTATACTTTGATATTTCTGCATTTAAGCCATATTATAGCTTGGGAGCCTAGTTTGAATAAATACTTAGGAAAAAGTAAAGAGTTTACCCTCGTCTCATTTCTGAGGTTTTTATTTTTATTTTTTAAGTTCTAGAGGGCTGCAGAGATGATTCAGTGCTTAAGAGCACATACAGTTCTTGCAAAAAAGCAGAGTTCAGCTCCCTGCACCCTCACTGGGCTCATTACCCACCGACAGCTCCAGGGATCCAGTGCTCTCCCCTGCCCTGAGACCTGCACGCACATGCACAACCTCACACACAAGCACACATACTTTTGATTTAAAAGATCTTTTTAAAAAGCTTCTTAAGGGGTCTGCAGAGATGGCCCAGTGGTTGAGCACTGTCTGCTCTTCCAGAGGACCCAGGTTTAATCCCCTGCACCCACAGGGCAGCTCACAACCATCTGTAACTCCAGCTCCAGGGGGTCTGACTTCCTCTTCTGAGTTCCAAGGGCACCTAGCATGCACATGCTACAGACACACATGAGGGCAAAACACCCATACACATAAACTAAATTAAAATATGGGGGGAAGGGGGCTGGAGAGATGGCTCAGAGGTTAAGAGCACTGCCTGCCCTTCCAAAGGTCCTGAGTTCAATTCCCAGCAACCACATGGTGGCTCACAACCATCTGTCTGGTGCCCTCTTCTGCCCTGCAGGCATACACACAGACAGAATATTGTATACATAATAAATAAATAAATATTAAAAAAAATATGGGGGGAAAGTTTCTTAATTAAAAAGGGGTAAAATATTGAGACAAAAAAACCAGAAATAGCTGAAATCTTAGAAAGTAATTCAAGTAATAAAATAAAAAGGTTGAAGGAGACTTCCAGTAAGTTCACCGTATTAATACAGTTAGGCAGGAGCCAAGAACAAGAGAGCACAATGCAGACGGCAGACAAGCAGTGGCATGTGTGATCAGACATGGTCTACAGGCGCTGGCGCAGAGTCAGGCAGGCCGAAGCCCCAGTATGGGCAGTCGTCATGAAAGAAAAGCTAGAGATGCTAAAACCGAGGAGTGAAAACTCCCGAGGCCATTGAGTCGGCCACCAGCAAAGTCAGGCTCTTCACAGCATGGCAATTTCTAAACAGCAGTTTAAAACTGTTTCTCCAAAAAACAAGCAAAGCACTCTGGGAAAGGCCGGCCCCATAGAGTTCTGATCCTCACCACAGTGCCTCAGAGAGCTGAGTTCCCAGGATGCCCACTTGAGCTGGTTCTCCACAGCATCAAGCTCGGAACTTGGTAATCCCTGAGCGTCTTCTTGAGACATCTCTTCTACAAGCACTTCCCGTTTCCGCCGGCGGAGAGAAACCTGAAAACATGGTTTTAGTTTGGTTGAGAAGGAATTTTGATACTAAGCACATAAGAGATACCACAAAAAAATGCAATACAAAGTTCTAGACAGCAGAGCAGTGTTTAACTATGCAGTGTTGTATTTGTTTAACTATGTAAAGATGTGCAGCATCTGTTTATATTATGTAAAGATGTGCTGCTGTTTTACTCTGCCTGCTTAAGGCACCTGACTGGTTTAATAAAAAGCTGAATGGCCAACAGCGAGGGAGGAGGTATAGGTAGAAGGAACTTCTGGGCAGGAGAGTAAGTAGGAAGAGGGATTTAGGCTCAGAGAAGAAAAGGAAACGATAGGGAAACACCAAGGGCCAGTCAGCCAGACAGGAAGGAAGCAAGAAAGTAGGACACACAGAATAAAAAGAAAAGTAAAAAGCCCCATGGCACAACCTAGATGAACAGAAACAGGTTAAGTTAAAGGAGTTAGTGGAACACTCATAATTAATAATGTCTCTGTGTCTTCATTTGGGAGCTGTTTGGCGGCACAAAGAAAATTCCAACTACAGAGCAGCACAGGTATTGCAGAGTGGCAAATGAACAGGAGGGAGGCACAGACATAATTTAACTTAGTCAAATGAAGTTAATCGCAGTTTGTCCACTGACTTGGGAAAAATGAGGCAAACATGCTCACCGGCTGTCCAGGATCATCAAGTTCACTCTCCAAGTCCTCTAGAACGGTCACTGCCTCCTCTCCATTCTCTGGGTGATGTTCTCGAACCCAAGTCTGCAGCTCCTTAGGTAGGATGGCAACAAACTGCTCTAACACTACCAGCTCCAGTATCTGTTCCTTAGTGTGTGTCTCTGGTCTGAGCCACAGGCGGCAAAGTTTTCGGAGCTGGCTCACAGCCTCTCGGGGACCTGGTGAGTCCTGGTATCCAAACTGCCTGAACCGCTGTCGGAAAACCTCTGGGTCAGGGAGATGATTCCAGGAAACGCTCGATCCCTCCTCACCATCAGGGTCCTCTAGTTTCACTCGCAGGATTTTCTCTTCTTCATCTGGATTTGGGATTATAAGTATTGAATCTTCTTCCACCGACTGTGCAGACATCCTGTTACAATCCTTCAAGGAAAGGCAGCCGAGGCAGGATGTAGACCGTACTCACAGAAATACTCTGCTTTCCTCAAAGGTACTCCTAAGGGATAAGAAATAAAAGACACACAAATTACCGAATACCCCAAGATATTTGAAAGCAGCAGAAAAAAAATTGTTTTTACTGGATTAAAAATTTCAATCAATAGTTTATATCGACTGAAATGCTACCACAGGTAGCCAAATCTAGCCTGCTGCCTATAGTAAGAGTAGTGTAAAAACTTACACTAGCCATAGTAAGAGTAGTATAAAAATTTAAATTGCTAAAAGGCATGGAAACATTTTATGATAGGAAAATATGATGTATCTGTCTAGGGCCAGCAAGGTCACTCCATTAGCAAAGGCACCTGCTGCCGAGCCTGATGACTTGACTCTGACAACCAGCATTCCATAGGAGAGAACTTACTTCTTCTGTTATTCTCTGGCCTCCACAAGTGTGACATGATATGTGGAGGCCTACACACACATATACATACACACACATAAAATTAAAAAAATACTTTAAATAAAAAAATGGTAGGCCGGGCGGTGGTGGCGCACGCCTTTAATCCCAGCACTCGGGAGGCAGAGGCAGGCGGATCTCTGAGTTCGAGACCAGCCTGGTCTACAAGAGCTAGTTCCAGGACAGGCTCCAAAACCACAGAGAAACCCTGACTCGAAAAAAAAAAAAAAGGTTTATTTTATGTGCACTGGTTTTTGCCTATATGTGTATCTGTGTAAGGGTGTTGGATTCTCTGGAACTGGAGTTACAGGCAGCTGGGAGCTACCATGTGGGTGCTGGGAATTGAACTTGGGACCTCTTGAAGAGCAGTCAGTGCTCTTAACCACTGAGCCATCTCTCCAGCCCTGTATTTTTTAAATTTGTATCCATAAATCATTACATTTAATCATAGTCCAGGCAATAATGGAGAGTTCACAGGGTTCGACAATTTCAGCTAAGATCTAAAGCAACTTAATATTTACTATCTGGCCCTTTCCAGAAAAAGATTGCCAGTCTGTGACATGAAGTCAACAGAAGGTAAATTAATAACCCAAAGAACCCACATAAGACTCTGTCAACTGCAGTGTTCTCCAGATGTTCTGAACCCTTGGGGTTGAAGAATTGGTTCAGCAAGTAAGAAGGCTTATTGCCCTTGGAGAGGACCCAGATTTGATTCCAGCACCCCAGAACTCTCTTCTGGCCTCCTTAGGCACCAGGCAACACATGGTACACGTATACATAAAATAAAAGCTAAATATTCAGAACTGTAGGACACTTAAAACATTTTTTGACATTGATCTTGTGTTTGTACATCTCAGGCAGGTGTGGAAGTTAGAGGACAGCATGCAGGGTTCGTTCCCGTTCTGTGCAGAATCTGGGGTCCAGCACGGGCGGTCAGGCTGGAGCAAGCCCCATACCCACTTTTCTTTTTGTCGTCATAAATCTGGATTAGGAAACAGGTTGACTGTCCGCACCCACCCCCGTGGTTAGAGACTGTATACAAGTACCGTGCAAATCTGCTCTGCTGCTGAGCTACTGCTCAGAATGTGAACACACACGCACACACGAACACACATTATTTCTTTAAAGTTAAAAAAAAAAAGCATTGCTTAGGAACGTCTGAAACAAAATATTTGTGAAAATGTTCTGTTCACTAGTAGCTGGTTCTGCTGTCCAGCACCTAGGTGAGGCAAGACTGTCCTCATTTACATAGCAAAGCTAACTGCGTTGCTGGCTTTTGCCACAGATTCACTTTTACACAGGTCAGTAACGGATCACGTAACACTGGGGAAGAAACTATTTCACATAAAAAGCAAATGGCATTTAGGCATCCATCACAACATACATGCACTTAAACTTACAGCGACAGTTCATCCCCTGCAGCAAATGCTATGGGAAAAAGCACTCACAACTTCTCACGGTGGCCTGGAGTCTTTTTCCTTAAATAGCTTCCCCTAGCTTTTCCTTTGGGGAAATCTGTGAGCTACTTTCTCATCCTTTTAGTATTTGCAAAATCATACCGGTGTCACGGTTCACAGCACATTACGAATAATAAGCTTAGCTAGGCAGTGGTGGCGCACGCCTTTAATCCCAGCACTAAGGAGGCAAAGGCAGGTGGATCTCCTTGTTCGAAGCCAGCCTGGTCTATAGAGCGAGTTCCAGGACAGCCAGAGTTACACAGAGAAACCCTGCCTTGAAAAAAAAAAAAATAGAGGAAGAATAACCTTTACAGCCACTATTTATTTAATCAGAGCCAAGAATATAAAAAACAGAAACTTAAGAAAACCTTACTGAAACCTGTCAAGGTGAAGACAAAGAATCAGAAAACACCGTATCAAACAGACAGACCATATAGATCCGTTAAATATTCTTGAGTGGAATGATGGCCTGATAGCAAAATCCAAGTTATTTGTTCCTATTCCTGGACCCGACCCTATCAACGGCTCAAACATTTCTACGTAATAGAAAAATTGCTTTTTCTCCTATTTTGTACTGCACCAGGCTCGTGGGACGAGGAGGAACGCCGCTGAGCACCTGGCGGGATCCTGGTCTTCAAAGACCTCCCGCCTCACAGCGCCGAGCCCAGCCAGCCCCAGTAACTCTGGCCGATGTCCTCTTCCCAGCAACCACCGCGAAGGGCCGCAGAGGCCCCACAACACCCCACTACCCAGGACTGGCGTTTCCGTCCTGCACCGGCGGGACTACAAATCCCAGAAGGCCGTGCGCGAGAACGACCGGATCCCACCTCGGCTTGAGCGATTCCCAGAACCCTCCGCGAGTCGATAGAGCCTCGAAATAGAACAAAACCGGTCGGTGGGGGAGGGGAGGACATGACGGCGAGGACGGGGGCGCTGGGGTTCTGCGGACACCCGAAGTACGGCAAGCCGCCGCCGCCGCCCTTCCGCCGCGGCCTTCTCCGCGCACGCCCGAGACGCCGAACGACGCCGGTCGCTGTCCGACCGCCCCGCCCCGCCCCGCCCAGCGCCCCTGCTCGAACCCTGCTCCGCACGCCGCTGACCTCTGGCTCGGGACCCACCGCAGCCTCGCCGTCCCGGGCAGACGCTGCGCCGTCGCTCACAGCCTCTTCCCACAAGCCCCCGGCGCGCCCGGCTTCCGGTCCGCAGGACTGGGGGCGGGGGTATTGGGGGGGCAGACGAAGCCCCGAGTTGCCATGGGGACGCGCGGCAAGCGGGGGAGGTGCGGCTTGATGACAATGGCCGCATTGAAGCCGAGCTTGGCCTTGCGCCTCTGCCGGAGTGGGCTCTGCTCTCTGTTCCACTCGACGAGAAGGAAAGGGGAGCAAGAGGAAAGTGGGCGGCAGTTTCCCGAGTGTCCCATACTCCTCGTAGGAGCCCTCTGAAATAACTAAGGGAAGTGAACATTTCTGAAAGCCTGTCACAGTCGGGCCAGGCACAGTTGCTCTCTCTTGTGTAAGTCTTCTTTACCCTCACATCCTATAGTGCAGGAACTTTTGACTATTCCCGCTTCAGGGCCGAAAGTAGGAAGGTTTGCACCTAAACATGGCTCAAACTGTTGTCTCCCACTAGCTGTGTTACAAAAATGACCTCAAGTTATCAAAGAAAACAGATGAGACTAGCTGCGAACTTCGGCTAGTAGTCACAGGGAATTTGTAGAATCTACGCATGCTTTTTATTTCATGCCACAAAGCAGCTGCAGGTGTAATCAATCGGAGCGCCTCATTCCCCAATTTAAAGTCCAGTGTATCTCAGCTACCTTAACTATGACACCAAAATGTGTTCCACTGCCCGGCAGGTCGACTATAGTCTGTTGCTTGCTTTTCCCCTTTGACTATGACTAGGGCTTATTGTGGAGCCTAAGCCTCTCTGGCCAATGTTCGTCCCCACATGCTTAGGGGCATTCTTAGAAGTGATCGAATTACATAGTTTTGCTTAGAAAGTACTGTGAAGGTCTCTGTCCTGGTTTCCACAGCCACCCCCACCTAGTCTCAGGATGCCGGCTGGTACACAGAAAACTCAGTACAATTTCTTTGAATAAGTGAATGAATTGCTAGCTGGTCACATTGCAACCTTTGCTAGGTCACATGTTAAGTCTCAGAAATGGCACAAAAGAGCCCTGTTTTGGAAAGCCTTGCAGACCATTTAAAAGATCCCAAGCTTTGCATCATTGTCTCATTCGGGAAAGGGCCTCTGCGAAGTGTCCTGGCCTCTGCTCGGGTAGTGAATGGGAACAGTAAACAAGCAGCTGGCCACACAGCAAGCGCTCACCTTCCTACAGCCCCTGCTAAGGCCTTCCTTCACTGTGAGGCTTTTGTCCAGCAGTTCACTCGCTTTTGCCTCAAGCCAGGATCCAGCTTGGCTGCTCCCTGCCGCCTTTCGAGCCTACTGTTTTGTTTCTTTAAGAGATTTTATAGCAAATAAATCTTGAAAAACAAAAAGAAAAAACATACTCAAGTAAAAATGTGGCATTTTGTAATCTGCTTCGCCTCTTGACTCCATTCTCAGTTTTAAAGTGGGGACCAGTGAGAATTGCCTCGCAGCACCTCTTCTTTGAAGGCACTCACTTTAGAAAACTGTCATCTCAAGCCCTAGTATGAGGGCTTCTTTCTAGAATCATATCCCTGGTCTTCTTAAAGATCTAGTCAAACTGGGGCAGACTGGAGCTGGAGAACCCATAGCTCAGTTCCCAGATCACAACCAAGTATAACGCAGCTCTAGGGGATCCAACAACCTCTTCTGTCTCCATCACACTTGCACAGACATAGCATCTTGCTGGACAGCGGTGGCTCACACCTTTAGTTTCTCCTCCCTCTCTCCCTCCCTCCCTCTCCCAATCTCTGCCTCTTGTTTGTGGGTCAAATGTAAGCACTCAGCTACTGCTCCACCATCATGGCTGCCTGCCAAATTCCTTACCATGATGGCCATCAACTCTACTGCCCCCTGGAACCCTAAGCCCCAAATGAAATGTTTTCTTTTATAAATGAAGTGGTGTGCACGCCTTTAATCCCAGCACTCAGGAGACAGAGGCAGGTGGATCTGTAGGTTCGAAGCCAGCCTGGTCTACAGAGCTGGATCTAAGACAGAGAAACCCTGTCTCAGAAAAACAGCAAAAAAGTTAGCTTGGTCATGCTGCTTTGCCACAGCAGTAGAAAAGTAACTAAAGCAGGCTAGCAAGACAAAAGTTCCCGCAGCATTGCAGAGCCTCCTGGACTCAGGTGAATCTCAGTAGTCAAATCGTGGGCGGAGCTGCACCAGCAAAGGTTCTGGTCCTGACCACAGGCCCACCCCTCTGTCTTTTCTGTTAGAAGCTCAGCAGGCTCTTCAGGACTTGGAGAAGGCATGTTGATGACTCTTAATTTTGCAGACATTCTGCCTGGCAAATAGCTCAGGGCTGTAAAGGCTTCTTCCTGAGGATATGGGAATCTCCTTACAGATTGTCCGAAAGCACACTAAAGATAGAAATGGAAGCAAGACAACACAATTTCCTCTTCCAACCAAACAACTAAGATCAGAAACAAGACTACAGAAGTGCTGCCCCCGTCCTTAATATCAATCTCTTTCAAAGACACCTTTCTTAAGACAGCCAAGGAGCTAAGACTCATTGACTCATACATGTGAGTGATATCCAGCTTCTGGAAAAGCCTTGCCCAGAGGGTGATGAAATGGCAATAGGAGATTAGCCAGGACTGCAAAGGATCTGCCAGAGAACAGGAACAAGAAAAGACTAAGAAAAGCGCTGTCCCTGGAGCAGGTTCAAAGAGACCAAAGAAATGGCCTCATGGGAAAAGACTTTTGGGTGGATTTTTCAACTCCTGGTAACTGTTAAAACTATTATTTATGGGGTATACAATCCAGGCCTTGTGCAGGGTAGGCAACTTTCTACCTCGGAGCTCTCTCCAGCCCCAATGATATTATTGTGATGCTACATGAACCATTTTTAAAAGCAATCACATATTCTTCATCTTAATGTATTCTGATTTGTATTGTCTTTTATTTCTCATTTTGAGCATCATTATATTTACTTGACTATTACTCTACTGTAGAATACTCAATTTCTATCTGATTTTCTCGATTACAAATACTGCCTGCAGGTACATTTTCATGAACACACACTTCTTCTCCTTTAAGATTATGGCTTCAAGTATATACCAGTGCAACTGCATATTGGGATCAAAAGAGAGTATTTTATCAAATACACGTCTTGTATTTTATCAAACAAATTATAAAACAGAGCACCAATCATAGTGTTACTAGCAACACAGTAATTTGCCAGGACAACAGTTTCTGCATGCATTCCTTTGCTAATAATAAAAAGGAAGACCATTTTAGTTTATGAATCACTAGTAATCAAATATTAAAAACTGGACAGTGTAAACAGAGCCTGCTTTCTCTTTTTCCAGCTGCCCAGACCCAAATAATCACACAGAAACTATATTAATTACAACATTGTTTGGCCTACTAGCTTAGGCTTCTTATAACTAACTCTTACATCTTAAATAAACCCATTTCTGTTACTTTGTGTATCACCAAGAGGCTGTGGCCTAACAGTAAGGTTACCATGCATCTTTCTGCTTTGGCAGCTACATGGTGTCTCTTTGACTACACCTACTTTCTATATGTATCTCTTCCAGCCTGGCTACATTCTGTCCTGCTGTAGGCCAAAGCAACTTCTTTATTAACCAATGGTAATAAAACATATTCATAGAAAACAGAGGGGAGTCCCACATCTCCCCTTTTCTGTCTAAATAAAAAGTTCTAACTTTAATATAGTAAAATTACATATACAAAAAGTTGTCAAGCAAGAATTATAGTTACAATATTTAGTTCATTTATATTCAGCAAATTAAGGAAAATAATATCCTATTTTTGTAAGTCTAAAGTTTTACATTTAATTATCTTTTGTTATAAATAAAACTATAACTATTTGTTCTTCAACTCTGTCAAGACATCTTGCCGCCTGGACAGTCACACAAAGTTCTTCGGTAACATTGAGGCATCCATCTTTAGCCTACAGGCCTATAGTATCTTGCAGACTTTTTAATGAAGCAGAAAAGTTGAAGACCTATTTTTCCTTGTACGGGAAAAGTTCATCGGTTGCTTTATTTTGTATCCTGCAGAATGTCTGGCAGTTTCTTCTGTGAAGCAGGAACCCTGAAGGATCATTATGTCTTTTTGAAAGTTCAGCAGCCACTTTTCCGTGGGTCCTGCATGTCCAGTTTATACAGCATACCATCAAGCAGTCCAGGCAAGAGCAGTTTCTTGCCCGAATAGCTAGCCTTGTCATATTAAAGTCAAATTTCATAATGAGTTTCTTCGATGCCCATCAACCTCTGTGAAGTAATTGGTACTGCCAGAAGCAGACATGTCTCACCGTCAAAAAAAGTCTAAGTTCTTAAAACATTTTAAATGCTATCTTCTTCAGGTCTTTGATTTTTTGTTTGTTTTTGGTTTTTCGAGACAGGGTTTCTCTGTAGCTTTGGAGCCTGTTCTGGAACTAGCTCTGTAGACCAGGCAGGTCTCGAACTCACAGAGATCTGCCTGCCTCTGCCTCCCGAGTGCTGGGATTAAGGTCTTTGAAAGGGTTGAAGAATACTTATACATCTGAAATACATCTCTGTACATCTAGAAAACCTAACTAACATAGCTACAAGTTTGACTATTATAAATGACTTTATGAATCTGTAATTTTTAACTATATATCACACTTTTAAATGAGCTATGTAAACAATATCTTAAATAAGAGTAGAAATATATATATATATATATTACAAAATTAACCTGAAATCTGTAACAGTAGACCAAGATCCATACCAATGCAAAGTATTCATCTCTATATCATATCCCCCTTATTAGTTTTTTAGAAATTGACCATTAATCACTTGTAATCAGCCCCCTTAAATGAAAACAAACATTTGTAAACAATTATTTTAGGAATTTGGGCGTAGTTTTCTCTAAACTGCTTCTTGCTGTTTGTTTGGGCAAAGTATTTTTAGGGTTCATAGATACCTTTCAGGGGGTCTTGTTCTGTTCTATCAAACCATATTAGCCTGGAAGGAACCCACAGGTTCTCATTCTCTGTGGAAACAAAAGCAGAACTTCTTGCTGTGGGACAATTGTCTTTTATCCTGTCACTTGTATTATTTTTAATAAAATGCTGATTGGCCAGTAGCCAGGCAGCAAGTATATGTGGGGTGACGGTGAACAAGCAGGAAGTAGAGACGGGGCAATGAGAATTATCAGTCTGCAGTGGTCTCCCGGATACAGTGGAAGCAAGATAAGACTGCCTTGCTGGAAAAGTTACCAAGCCACATGGCTAACACAGACAAGTATTATGGGCTAATATAAGTTATAAGAGTTAATAAGAAGCCTGAGCTACTAGGCCAATCAGTTTATGATTACTATAGACCTCTGTGTGTTTCTTTGGGACTGAATGACTGTGGGACCTTGTGGGACAGAAATTTCTGTCAACAACCTCTTTTAAAACCAACATATTCTTAGACCCTGTGTCTCTATTTGAGGTCTTTTCTATCTGAATCTGTCCTATTGTGTATCTGGAATCCTTTTCTGACAAGGAGCATTTTAAAATGGTAAGCAGTATGGTTGTGGCAGCCCTGGATGCTGGCTTCACCTCTCTTAGCCTTTCAATATGGTGGAGATACATTTACCGCCAGCCCTGGGACTGCTGGGCAGGAGCCATGGTCACCACCTCTACTCTGGGAAGCACCATGCAGCACATTAACCCTTTTTGTCTGAGTAAAAGTTAAATCTGCCATGCAGCGCACTGCATGGCCTGGAAATATCTCTGTGTATGGCAGTGGGAATCTGCCATGCTCTCCTCCTGGGCATGCCTATCAGACATGATCCAGGCAGTTGCCCAGGCAGAGAGTGCTGAGCTGCTGGCGTTCTCTCAACTGCTTTCCTTCTAACCCCAGGTGGGTGTACAATGACCTGGATCTGAAGTGGGTGGCAGGCCATGCGTGTTAGCCCAAGCTGTTTGGGCGCCATTTTAAAATAGAGACTGCTCATTCATTTCCCAACTGCCCAAACCCAAATAATCACACAGAAACTATATTACAACACCGCTTGGCCTATTAGCTCAGGCTTCTTATTAACTAACTCTTACATCTTAAAATAACCCTATTATTTGTGTATCACCACTAGGCTGTGGCCTACCAATAAGGTTCCCTGGCATCTCTCTGCTTCGGCAGCTACATGGCATCTCTTTAACTCCACCTATTGTCTCATATCTCTGGTAATAAAACATATTCATAGCATACAGAGGGGAATCCCACATCAGGACAGTGTACACAACAGTGTAAGTTCGGCCACAACTGATAATACTAATCTTACCAGTGTCCTTATTTTTCCTTTTTATGGAGCCTGTGGCTTTATCCCGCTGTGGTTACAGCACTCCAGGTACTTTATAAGGCAGTAACAATATAGCTGTGACATGAGTGAGGCCTGAGGTTTTATAAAGCTCACGTTACCAAATAAATCTCTTTAGATAGCTGCACAGTAGCCTGCAAACACTGACAGAGGTCACAGGCTTTGCCCTGTTCTGTAGCACTTGGTAAACCTTGCCTAAGTCCTCATAAAGCCCAAGCTTTACCGTGTTGTAAAAGAGGAATCTATCACAGCCAGATAAGGTTCCCAGGGACTAAGGGGGAAGGGTAGGGTCCTGACGTGGCTCCTACTTAGAGGCCCACCACAGAGTGAGAGACCTGAGGCCTCAACAGCACGCCCTGATAATCGCAGGCCAGAACAAAACTATGGGACTGACATCTCTATGGGTGGCTCAGAAAGGCTTCTGGAAGTCACAGGAAGGAAGCCTTCAAAATACACTGCCAATTCAGCATTTCAGAAGGAATCAATATTTCCACAACTGCTTCCAGCTCTCCACCTGAGATGGTAGACCAGATGGCCCAACACACCCAGTGGCCTGAGGGAGCAGGGTCCAAGGACTTGAGGCTACCCCACTCCTAGACAGGACCTGGGTGTTCCAGGGTGCCTCTTGGGCCGGGTACCATCTCAGCAGGCAGCAGGGGTTCAGTGTGGGTTCAGAGAACAAGGGATAGACAAGTGCAGAGTGTGCATGGGAAAATGGTAGGGGTGATGCTCGCAGCTGGGCCTGGCCAGGTTTGTGGGAGAATTCCAGAGAAAGCTGACTCCATGCTGCTTAGAGTCTTGGGGCCCCTGAATGGAGGTAGTCTCCAGATGTAAGAGCAGTTGCCATGGAGACTAGGTGCCCCTAGCTTGGGCTTTGATGCAGCCAGGAGATAGGCGGGGTGAACTTGACCTCTATGAGTTTAGGACCTTGTGCCTCTCACCCCAACAAAATCACCATTTCTCAGAGTTCTGTCAACAACTAGGTAAAGTTACAAAAAAATCAACAACAACAACAACAAAAACAAAACAAAAAACAAACCCCAAAGTCCTGGGCTCCTGTAAAGGCACAGAAACTGGGAGGCTGCTGGGGCTTTGTCACACTTTGCTGGTCCCATCTGTACACTAAATGTAGCTATGCTCCAAATATGGATGTTTCCAAATGCCCACCCCTTTTTGTCCACAGAACAGAGTGGCCTTAGAAAAAGGTAAGTACCACCCGTACCATGTGCCTTGTCACCAGTAATTTATTTCTATATCCTCAAATATCTTCTTGTGCAGTGGGAAAATAAGGATGGGGCTAAATGTGGCCCAGACTTCAGAGTCCTCCCCACCAGCCTGCTGCAGAGGCCGAGGACAGTTCCACGAGCCTCTCAGCTTACGACTGTGGAGACAGTTCCACGAGCCTCTCAGTTTACGATTGTGAAGACAGTTCCACGAGCACTCTCAGCTCACGATTGTGAAGACAGTTCCACGAGCCTCTCAGCTCACGATTGAGTTGGCGAATGAGTTCCTTCGGCTCAGAGCTGAGGCTTTATAGACTTCTAGAAAACACACTTGCAGAGGGAAATAAGGAATTAGTCAAATGCTTGAAAACCATTAGCTAATCCATAAATGGCAGCAAGACAGTCCTTTTGGTGCAAGACCAGAGGCTATGAGGTCCCACTCTGGCTATGGGCACAATGGAAAAGTAGAGAACCTGGTACCCGCTGAGCCTTAGCAAGCCTCAGAGCAAAGGGGATCCATGACCATCTGGAAACTCCTAGCTGTCACCGGTTGAGTCTGCATTGAAGACTAGATGAGCTGGATCTGATGTTCCCCATAATAGCCACCACAACAGGCACATACACCCAGGAAGAACAGAGCCTGTGCGTGCTGGGTGGCCTTCTCTTTTCCACCTCTGTTCCATCTGGGTCCCCAGCCTGCTGGATGGAGCCGTATGCATTCAGGCCATTCCTCAGCTGCCATCCCACCCGTCAATCCTCTCTAGAAATGTCCCCAGAGACACACTTAGAGGTGGACACTTACTTCACGCATGCGGGGCCACTCTGCTGCCTGAGATGCATTCCTGAGCCCTCGCACCCTCGTCTGTATTTCTCCACTCTCATTTGGCTGACCACTCCCACCCAGCTGATTCTCTTAGGCTACCAATGTCATCCACGGCACCTTTGGTTCCTGCACCTTCCATGCAGTGGGTTCCCTGTGAGCCAACTCATCAATCCCACCACGACTCTCCAACTACTAATGAAGTCCAATGTGAATCTCGAGTCTGACCTTTTCCTTGAATTCTCTGTGGGACTGACTACCACCGAATGCCGTTACTTCTTGCACAGGCATCCTTACCAGACTGTAAATTATTACCCCTCACCCCTGACTCTCCATTTCCGGGCTTACTAACCACATCGTCCATTCATTCTCTCCAAGAGAAGTGTGGCCTCTCTTAAGATGTCTTTCACTCACATATGCGTGTGCAGGATGAGGCGACATGGTGCTCACCATTGTTCCTGCTATGCCCCTTGTTCTCTGATGTGGGAGGTCCTTCTGTATATGTGTTGCTCCTATTGGTTAATGAATAAAGCTGCTTTGCCCTATGGAAGGGCAGAATATAGCCAGGCTGGAAGAAATATAGAGAGAGAGGGGCTGGAGAGATGGCTCAGCGGTTAAGAGCACTGCCTGCTCTTCCAAAGGTCCTGAGTTCAGTTCCCAGCAACCACATGGTGGCTCACAATCATCTGTAATGAGATCTGGTGCCCTCTTCTGGCCTGTAGACAGAATACTGAGAATACTGTATATAATAAATAAATCTTAAAAAAAAAAAGAAATAGAGAGAGAGAATAGGTGGAATCAAAGAGACGCCATGTAACTGCCAAAGGATTTAGATGCTCAGAAACTTTCCAGTAAGCCACAGCCTCATGGTGATACAAAGACAGATAGAAATGGGTTAATTTAAGATGTAAGAGTTAGTTAATAAGAAACCGGAGCGAATAGGCCAAACAGTGTTGTAATTATTATAGTTTCTGTGTGATTATTTGGTTCTGGGTGGCCAGGAAGTAAAGGAGCAGTCTCTGTTTACAGTCCTTTGTGTGGTGGCTGGTACATTAATCTCTATTGAAATTCACGCACATACAAAATCTACATGGATATGGACAGAAACGTGAGGAATAAATGGGGAAGAAGAGTCAGTTTCCCGTTAGTCACGGCATCAAGAGCATGAATTGGACACCAGTGAGTGAGAAATTTTATTTTATTGGTAACGGGAGCCCAGAGTAATACCAAAAGGAGATACAGAATGAAGCCAAAGTGTTAAATCTGGAACTGAACAGAGACTGTCGGGTATTTCATAGCTGTCAGGGAAGACGATAATCCCCGAGGGGGAGCTCATGACTCAGAGAAGGGCTGCATATAGACACATTTAATAAAAGCATAATGGCTTCGTGACTCTTTGAAAGCAAAGAGATGAAGATTATACATTCTATTCAATACTAAAAATACACATCTAGAAGACGGTGACGTGCAGGGAGCTGAAGACAGGGATTAGCATTTTAGGGTCTTCTAGCACCGTGTGATTTTAGCACAGCTCTCTATAGAGTCTTGCTTCTTGCCAGTCATGGGTTTGATGAGATGATTATCCACAGACTGAAACTAGACATTTTTGTGAGGTGATAGTGATGTATGTGTGTGTGTGTGTGTGTGTGCATGCACACCAATGTGCACTTCATATCTCCTTCAATTCCTGTCTTATTTTGAGACAGGGTCTCTCACTGAACCAGGAGCTCACCATTTCCTCTGGATCGGCTGCCCATAGAGCCCCTGGAATCCGACTGCATCCACCCCTCTAGCTCTGGGGTTAAGTGGGCGTTAGCGATCAGAACCCAGGTCCTCGTGCCTGTGCGAACACTTTGCCCACTGACTTATCTCCCCAGCCCCTGCAACTAAATACTTAATGATGCCATAATTGGGGTATATTAATTACCACAACAAATTACCAAAAAGTTAGGTGGCTTAAACCCCTGCAGGGATGTTAACCTCTTGATTTGGAGGCTCACCGGGAGACTATAATCAAGGTGTCAAAGGCCACACTGGGTTGAAAACGAAAGGAACTCACTTCCGGTCCCCCTTGCTCACTGCTGGTCATTGCTAGCAATCCTCTCCATCCCTTGGTTTGTAGCAGCACTGTCCCAGGCTCTGTCTCCGTTTTCACATGGGCTGCTCTCCTCGCTGGACACGAACATTTCTCATGTTCTCTTAAAGGGCACCAAGCAATCAGATGTCATTTTAACACATTCCACAAGCAAAAGAAGTACGTTTGCAAATAAAATCGCATTATGAGGTCCCACATAGACCAGAAGCGGGGGGACGGTGCTAGCATTCCACGGAAATTCGAATTTATTTGGCTCTTTTTTAAGTGAAATGGGCCCCCAAAGCTCTTCTGTAACAAAAGTCTTTTAAGTGAAATGGGCCCCCAAAGCTCTTCTGTAACAAAAGTCAATGTTCTAGTGTGCCACTAGAGGGCGCAAGAGAGCCACCCATTGAGTGGCCGCATGGGCCAACTGAGTAACTGTCAGGTTCTAGCACCGCTTTCCCTGGCAGTCATGCCTGTATATTCTAGGCAGTTTTGCTACACAGTGCCTCCCTGAGCTATCTGGCAGCGTTTGGTTTACCCTTGCACCTTAGAGGTTTCTGTAAGTTCCAGGGGGCGAGTTTCAAAACCATGGCATTACCCTGGCTTTTCTGCTATCAGTGAACCAAGACGGTATGTCGAGGGGTAGCTAACAGTAGCTGGGACTGCAATTGTGTGCCGCAGCACCTTGCTGTTCGGCTGTATGGGAAGTTACCTGCAGGAATAATCTGAGGTTAGGATGACGCTACCAACTAGGGAAGATTTTCACTTGCTACTCCAGACACCAAGGAGTGGTACCAGCCCAAGACTCTTTAAACCTCCCGCAAGCCTTGAAACTTGCCAACCATGCAGGTTGTTCAAAACTAGTCTGCGATTCTGTACAAAGATTGTGTCTCTTCCTTGTCTGAGGGAGCCTTTCCACTGACTCCTAACATTTCAGGTATCTGTTTTTTCTGGCCTTATTTGGCCGCTGTAAAGGGAAACTTTAAATGTTCCCTAGTGGGCAATCTTTTGGAAAGTGAATCAATATCTACCTACCTTCCTTTTCTTTCTTTTTTTTTCTTTCTTCCTCTTTCTCTCTCCTCTCTCCTCTCCCCACCCCGTCTCTGAAAACAATCTAACATCCATGATATATCCTAGCTCAGAAACTGAATCTTGACTCTTACCTTACACTACATAAAACTTATTTTTAAATGGAAAGTAAATACATGTATGCTGGTTGGGTTTTGTTTGTTCGTCAGCTGGGCACAAGCCAGGAAGAAGAACCTTTGATTGAGAAAATGCCTTGGTAACATTGGCCAATAGGCAAGTCTGTAGAGCATTTCCTTGATTAATAGTTGATTTAGGACAGCCCAACCCACTGTGCGTGGTGCCATTCCCAGGCAGATGGCTTTGGGTTGTGATGTGGGATGCCTCTTTGTATGCTATGACTATATTTTATTACCATTGGTTAATAAAGAAGCTCCTTTGGCCCATGGCAGGGGAGAATATAGCTAGGCAGGAAATCCAAACAAAGACAGGGAGACAGAAGGTAGAGTCAGGGAGATGCCAGCAGCTGCCAGAGAAGCAAGATGTGAGGTAACAAGCCATGGGCCTCTTGGTTAAATATAGAATAGTAGAAATGGGTTAATTTAAGTTGTAAGAGTTAGCTAATAAGAAGCCTGAGCTAATAGGTCAAACAGTTTGTAATTAATATTAAGTCTCAGAGTGGTTATTTGGGAATAACCAGGCAGGCAGAAGAGAAACCTCCAGTTACAGGGCTGTATGTCAAGCTAAATGACCCACAGGGAGCAAGCCAGGAGGCAGCATTCCTCTATGGTTTCTGCTGCAGCTACTGTTTCTACCTTCCCGCCTTGACTTCCCTTCACAATGGACTTCAAATAAATATAAACTGTAAGACGAAATAAGCCTTCCTTCCCCACACGGCTCCTGGGTTAGTGTTTATCACAGCACTAGGAAGGAAACTAAGATGCCAGGCAATGCCTAAAGCTATTTTTTTTTGTTGTTTTTTGTTTGTTTGTTTGTTTTTGGCATTTTGGTTTTTCGAGGCAGGTTTTCTCTGTGTAACAGCCCTGGCTGTTCTAGAACTTGCTTGGTAGACCAGGCTGGCCTCAAACTCATAGAACTCTCTACCTGACTTCACCTCCAGAGTGCTGAGATGAAAGGCCTGTGCCACCATACCCAGCAAAAAACAAAAACAAAATAAACCTCAGATCAGGCAAAGGATTTCCTAGTGAGAGCACAAGGATGAACCTGGCAGAAGATGAAGGATGCTATCTGCTCCTTACAGGACCCATTAAGGGAGGTGTTTTTATGCCAAGAGCCCTTGTTGCTCTCCTAGAGGACCAAATTTAGCCCCCAGCACCAATATCAGTCACACCAGGTGGTTCACAACTGCCTGTAACTCCAGCTTCAGGGTCAATACTCTCTCTTGACTTCTGGACACACACACACAAACCAATAACACATAAACACATTAAAAAATAAATCTTAAGCCGGGCGATGGTGGCGCATGCCTTTAATCCCAGCACTTGGGAGGCAGAGGCAGGCGGATCTCTGTGAGTTCGGGACCAGCCTGGTCTACAGAGCTAGTTCCAGGACAGGCTCCAAAGCCACAAAGAAACCCTGTCTCAAAAAAAAAAAAAACTTACAATAGTTTTAAACATAACTCCATTAAGAAGCAAATGAGACAGACACGGTGGTGCGCACCTTTAACCCAGCACTCAGGAGACACAGATCATGGCTTTCACGGATCCATGATCTCCATGAGTCCTAGGCCAGCTTCGTCTTCTGAGTGAGTTTCAGGCCAGCAAGAGTTACATGGAGAGACCCTGTCTTAAAAAACAAAACTAGCCTTTAATCCCAGCACTTGGAAGGCAGAGGCAGGCGAATCTCTGTGAGTTCGAGTCCAGCCTGATCTACAGAGTGAGTGCCAGGACAGGCTCCAAAGCTACAGAGAAACCAGTAAGAAACTGGGTTGAAAAGAGCATAAAGTCAGGAGTGTTGATCAGGGGAAGAATAAAAAAGTCTCATGTGCAGAAGGCCCTGGGACAGAGAGAGAGAGAGAGAGAGAGAGAGAGAGAGAGAGAGAGAGAGAGGTTAAACATGTAAATAACGTAAGTAGACGTTTAAAACTCCAATGCTCTGAGAAAGACAGAGGTCTTGAGACTTTTAGGCCTCCCCATTCGTTCTTGTAGCACAGCACCAGACACGGCCTTCTCCGTGCGTTTTGGTCTCCAGAACAGTTGGCAGGGTTTGGGAAGGAGGCTCAGGTCTATGGTAGAGCCAGAGAAAGCTGGATCGCTAATTTTCCTGGAATATTTTAGAAAGATCTGTGGTCGCTGGCAGTGACTTTGCTCAAGCAGAGCAGGCTGTGTTCCTGCTCAGCTACTGTCTTCTGTTCCTGTGTTTGTTCCTCTGTGGTTTGCTGCCCAGAGAACCCGTAGAGGAGTGATTTCCCCGAATCCCTCACACATCCTGCCTGTGGCGTGAAGGACAACAGTTACTACTTTAAGTTTTCAGTTCCCATGATCGTTCAGAACTGCAAAATGTAAATTTTCATCAGGACAAATGTCGCCTATGGCGGGCAGCCTTTGATAACATTTTTGTTTATTCGTTGGTGTGTGAACATGTTTTGTAGAGGAGAACACACATGTGTGTGCCCGTGATTGGGTTTGTGATGGTCAGTGTCTTCCTCAGTCACTTCCCACCTTATTTTTTGGAAGCTGAAACAGGGTCTCTCACCGAACCCGGAGCTCAGTGGCTGGTCCTCAGGTCCCGGGGGTCCTTTTGTCTCTATCCTCCCAGACGGTAATTACAGAGGCAAACTGTGTGGCTTTTTACATCAGTGCCGGGGAAAGCATGTTGCTGGCGAGCCATACTCCGAGGCCCCTAATCAAATAAGTTTATCAATGGAAATAGAGTTTAGCATCTCCAGTAACTTAAAGAGCTGCCACGACGCTACGATGCAAGCAATCACGTTTTTCTTTCCCAGGAAGTACTACTATGTTAAGAACTTGCTATAGCTTGGGAGAAGGACACTGAACACCTAAGAACATTAAGATGTGGTTCTAATCACGGCACAAGACACTCACCCTGCCAAAACCGGCTTCCTTGTTGTGACATGGGAGTGCTTGTGACCTGGATAGAGTCTCTTCTCGGAATTTACACGTGGATGAAGAAAGAGACATACTTCCTCTGGGAAAACGAAGCCTACTGTGGAATTATTCTAAATTTTCCAAATTCTCTTTTCCATAGCAGCCAGCCAAGGATCCCACATGCTAGATTTCCCTTTCCTGTCTGGGCAGTTCGTTCAGGAACTCCAGCTACAACATCCAACGCTGCGCTGCAGAAGTCGGTACCGGGACAGCACGTCATCTCATCACCCCTCTGCGCACCAGAAGGGGTCGTGGCCACTGGGCAAGGACTGACGTCCTTTCCGGAACCTGGTCCTTTTGTACTTCAGAGAACCCTGCGGGATGAAGGGATTGGGGACAAAGGTTGCTCAGGTGTCCCAGGAGCCTGGAGCGGCTTCACCAGGGCCACTCCGTCTTTTTTTTTTTTTTTTTTTTTTTTGTAGAACCATAAACACCTTTATTACATGAGCTATGAATGATGGTTTGTTTGCCTTCCCACGCTTTGATTTTCCTCAGCTAGAATCCCAGCTCCTTGCCTTCTAGCCCATAGCTCTCTGCTTTGCCGTGCTGCCCTGGTCTAGAGGCAATGCAGGCAATGCAGGCAAGACGCTTGCCCTGCTGGAGCCGCTCCTCCAGCAGACCGCTGCTCCAGCAGACCGCTGGTTTGGGCTTCTGTTCCCTTTCATCGTATTTCTTTTGAATTTCCTTTCATAGTTTTCTTGTTTAGCTTGGTTCCCTTCTTGCGGCCCAGGCGCAGTGCATTGTGGGACTCACACACTGGTGGTGTGGTATGCTGTCAATAAGCAAGCAGTTCTTCACCAGGGTCTTGGCACGGACCGGCTCCTTACTGGATGCACTGTAGACAGCATCGGTGATCCTTGTTTTGCAAGTATAACACTCAGAACCCCAAGAAAAGTTCCCCACACCAAGTCTTAAGGCTCGGTACTTCTTATTGCCTCCTCACACTTGGACTGTGTATACGACGAGGGCCAATCTTAGCGTTGGAGCAGGCAGTTCCAGCTCACACTTCATACTCGCACTTCTTATGGTAGGGCTTTCTCTTACCTCCATCTTCTTGTTCTTCTTGCGCCAGTTGTCCCAAGATGTCTATCGCTTGGCACTGGCTGGAAAGAGCCAGATTCGTGTCGTGGTGTTGTTCTACCGCTGTGAAGAGACACCATGACCATGTCAACTCTTGCTAAAGAAAGCATTAAATTGAAGCTAGTTTCAGAGGTTTAGTTCATTATCATCATGGTGGGGAGCATGGCAGCATTGGGGAGCATGGCGGCATGCAGGCAGACGCGGTGCTGGAGAAGTAGCCAAGAATTCTACATCTGGATCCACAGGCAGCAGGAAGAGAGACACTGTGCCTGGAATGGGCCGTTGAAACCTCAAAACCCACCCTCAGTGACACACTTTCTCCAACAAGGCCACATATCCTAACCCTTTCAAATAGAGCCACCACTTTAGCGTTCAATTCTATAGGGGCCATTCTTATCCAAACCACCATACACCCAAACCCCTTACTGAGACCCTCATTGACTGGGGCACACACTCCTGGTCCCTCTTCCCGGAGCTGGGGTGTGTGCGTGTGTGTGTACACATGCATTCATGTGCATACAAGCGTGGAAGCCAGAGGTTAGGTACTGTGGTTAGAGTCTGGAACTTTCCAAGTCACCTAGACCAACCGGTTAGCAAGCTCCAGGGACCGCCCAGCCCCACGTCCCAATGCTGGGGTTACAGCACACACTACCTTGTCCGGTTTTGAAAGTGAAGGTCAAACTTAGGGCCTTGTGCTTCTGTGGCAAGTAGATTGCTGACTGAGCTGTTTCCCCGAGCAGAACTAAGTCCTCAGAGCAGAGAGTGGACACTGTCCCCAGAGGCTGGGACTGCGAAACCTGGTGCCACACCCTTCCTACCACTGAGGTCGGTGACCTGAGGGACTGTTTCAGAAGACAGGAAGATCCAGAGTTTCTCCAAATTACTTTCATAACTCAAGAGCATAAATAATCTTTAAAGCCAAGACTTATCATTGCAGAAACAGGTTTTTTTTTTCTTTTAAAAAAGAAGATGAGGAGGAAGGCTTTTTGAGAAATGTCTTCATTCTTTTTCTTTCTTTTCCCGAGTTATAAAAATTGTCTTTGCCAGGCAGGGGTGGCACAGGCCTTTGATCCCAGTACTCAGGAGACAAGTGGATCTCTGAGTTCGAGACCAGCTTGGTCCAAAAATGAGTTCTAAGACAGTCAGGACTGTTACACAGAGAGACTCTGTCTCAAAAAAGAAAACAAAACCAAATAAAATTGTCTTTGACATGAATGTAGAAGTGGAAATATTTGGGGAGATGGAATCTCCCAATGAGATCCACCTGCCTCTGCCTCCCAAATGCTAGGTTTACAGGGTGCACCACCACCACCACTGCCGCCGCCACTGCTGCCTGGCTAACTCCTCCTCCAAACCCTGCCCCCAATCTTTTATTCCTTTCTTGAAGGCAGTTTCAGGTTGTACCGGCTCTGTGGCGTCAAACTGAAAGATGAAATCCAAACCACTGAAGACGGGAAGTGTGGTGAACAGAATATTCTCCCTGGATGGCAGCTTAGCCACAGGCACCCGAGGGTGTGGCGATTTAAGCTCACAGACAGAATGAAGCTTGCTAATAAACTGACTTTAAGATAGGGATACCTGCAGTTATGGGGGGACCCAGTGACGTCACAGGGGCCCTTGAAAGCGGAAATACGAATTGTGAAGAAGAGCAGAGATTAATAGAATGCAGGCGTGGAACTTGTTCTGAAGACGCAGGACAGCCTTGTCAGAAATGAAACTTACATGGTGAACTTGTGAAAAATATTTGTAGACCTATAGTAAATACCCTTGTGGTTAAAAGGGAAGGAGGAAAAACTAACCTCATCTTCTAAGACAAGCAGTGGAGTTATCCTTTTGTCCACTAGAGGGCAGAAACCGAGTGAAAGTTTCCAACTGGATTTCTTAATCCGCTGTCTACCTACCTCCTGCTTTCATTTTGGTGGACTTAACAAATCCTTGTTTTGTGTGAATTTATTTTGCTTTATTTATTGTAACAGGGTCTTACTATGTAGACCTGACTAGCCGGGAACTCACTGTGTAGACCAGGCTGGCCTCGAACTTACAGGGATCCACTTGCCTCTGCCTCCTGAGTGCTGGGATTAAAGGCATGTATCACCATAAACTGTTCTGAACATGGTGCCTTAACGTTAGGGCTCAGAAAAATGCCATTCCTAAATATCACATGATCCAGCTACAACATTTCAAAGTATTTGCCCAAAAGGATTCAAATGTAAGGGCAACAGAGATATCTGGACACACATTTATCGTGGCTGTTTTCACACTCATGCAGTTATGGAATTCAATGACGTACCCATGGCTGTAACAACGTGTAGACTGCCACTGTCTGGTGCCAGCTCTGTCTCTGTCTTGCCGAGCTCTAGCTGAAGAAGTATGTAGAGAGGACTTTATACCATGACTTGAATAAAGAAGACTGCCCTTGGGAGAAAGGTGAGAAGGAGAGATTGCGGATGTGGGATGCCCCTCTGTAAGCTGTGAATACCATTGCCTAATAAAGAAGCTGTTTGGGGCGTGTGATAGGGTAGAGAACTAGGCAAGGGAAACTAAACTGAATGCTGGGAGAAAGGAGGCCGAGTCAGGAGAAGTCATATGGCCCCACTGGAGACAGATGCAGGAACTTTACCCAGTAAGCCACAGCCTTGTGAGGGTACACTGATTAGTGGAGATGGGTGAATTCAAGATATGAGTTAGCCATAAATACGCTTAAGCTATTGGCCAAAGAGTATTGCAAATAATATGGTTTCTGTGTGATTATTTCGGGGCTGAACAGCTGGGAACAAAACAAGTGGCCTCCTACTACAGAGCACTCTGCTGTAAAGAAACGGTGTTGCCTGCAGGAAAATGGGTTGATCTAGAAACCATCATGATAAGCACAATAAACCAACCAAAAAAAAAAAAAAAGCAAATATCATGTCTTCACTCATGTGTGGAGTTTCTGGAAGTTTGAACAGAGACAGGGAAGTACATGGGAGGCTGTAAGGGAAGGGGAGGGGATAGTAGGGCAGGAAAGAGTAGTGGAGGGCATTATATGTATGGACTAAAATATTACAACGGTGCCCTTTCTTATGTGTAACTAATATACACTGATAAAACTAAATTCAATGGAAGAAAAAGACTATATTGGATGTCAATCAATGCATCTCTTTCGGCCTCCCCAGCTCTGGTGACCACGAGTATGAGTTTGACTTCACCTCACTGAGGTGGAGGTGGAGTCACCCAGAGTCGGACTTCAAGACTGGCTTACTATAGTTCACATGATGACTTAATATCCGTTCATGTTATGGCGCGTGGCAGGATTTCCATCCGGAGTGTAAAGACACTACACTTCCTTCGTCCTTTCATCTGTTACTGCGCATTTCGGTTGCTTTCGAGACCATTTCTGCAGTGGCTATGGAAATCTTTTCCAAATCCCATTTCTGTTTGCTTAGTTCTACACCCAGATGTGGGATCACAAACCAATTAATTAAAGCTTTATAGGCATGCCACCACGAGCACTCTTGGTATCTAGCCTTCGATCTGACTACAGGAACTAACGGTGGCCCAGGGAGATGGCTCAGCTGGCAAAGTGCTTGCCGCACAAGCATGCAGACCTGCAGGCCTGTAGAATGGTAGAGGAGGCACGGGGATTTCTGGGGCATTGTAAACGAACCTCTGAAAGTTTAGCTGAGCTACTGAGTTCCAGATTCAAAGAAGGACTCTGTGTGTGTGTGTGTGTGTGTGTGTGTGTGTGTGTGTGTGTGTGAGAGAGAGAGAGAGAGAGAGAGACCCAGCATCAAAAACTAAGGTGGGGAGCAACTGAGAAAGACAGTTAAAGATAGTTATCATCAGCATCTGGCCTCCACTTTCAAGGGTGCACACAGACTTGCACACGCACATGCGTGCACACACACACACACCACATATGCACAGGTGTCATCTCATTGGTGCCATCTGTATTTGGTTGAAGCCTACTGATGAGCATATGTGCACAGCCCAGTGGTCTCTAGTCTCTCTCCAGTAGCTGTTCACTATCTCTGTGTTACAGTAAGTGGTTTGGTTTGGTTTGGTTGTTTGTTTTTCAACACAGGGCTGCCCTGTGTAGCCCTGGATGTCCTAGAACTCACTATATAAGCCAGGCTGGTTTTTAACTCAGAGATCTACTTATATCTCCCGTATGCTAGGATTAAAGGCGTGTGCCACCACCACCCAGCGGCTTATAGCAATTTTAAAGACATTGCTGCACACGTGAACCGACATTTGTCACATATTTTGAGAGTCTTTATTTGTATTTTGACATTTTTGAAAACCGTGACCAAATTGTTATCTCCACTGCAGAGCAAGGCAGCCAAGGAAAAGCTGACTGGCAAAATAGTTACTTTTTAATTTTTTTAAAAAAAATTTAAATTAGATGTTTCATTTTATTTTATGTGTGAGTGGTTTTGCCTGCATGTACATCTGTGTACATCACATACATACTTGGTGCCTCTGGTGGCCAGAAGAGGGTGCCAGAGCCTCTGGAACTGGAATGACAGTGGTCCTGAACCACCATGTGGGTGCTGGGAATCAAACATGGGTTCTCTGTAAGACAGACAACTGCTCTTAACCACTGAGCCATTTCTACAATCTTTGTACACTTTGAATATGTATTACTCTCATTGGTTAATAAAGAGCTGACTGGCCTAGAGCTGGGCAAAAAGAGACTGAGCAGGAGAGCCAGGCTTGGAGGATGCTGGAAGAAGGGCTGAGTCTCGGGAGTCATGAACCTTGTGCAGAGGAAGCAGGAGATGAACATGCCATACTGAGATAAGGTACCGAGCCATGGTAGATCAAGGATAAAAATATAGGTTAATTTAAGTTGTAAGAGCTAGTTAGTAACAAGCCTAGGCTATTGGCCGAGAATTTATAATTAATATTAAGTCTCTGTGTGATTATTTGAAAGCTGGCTGGCAGGACAGAGCTGACTAGTGGTCCTGATGAAAACCTCTGCCTACATCTGTGTCTATTGTCCTTCCCCATAGCTCCCAGTTTACGTGGGGGTCCCTGGAAATATTTTCCCGCCATACATGCAAAATATTTCCGCATCTTATAATTACTTGTAGTATTCTTTGAGATAAAGAACAAAACAAGAACCCATCCTTTTTATTTATTTTTGATCTTGTTCATGTATTTATTTATCTATTTATTTATTGTGGGGATGGAGACTGGACCCAGAACTTCTTGCATGTTAGGCAAACTGACCCTAGACACTGTGGTTGTTGTAAAGACCAGTCTTGACACTAGTGTTGGACAGTCACCTCCTTCCTCCCCCTGACTTGAAAAACCGTTCTCATGCCACTCACTGCCACCCTATCTCATTGGCTGGTTGCTCTTCTCCCTCAGGGTTAGCATACCCGTTCTTCCAGTTCCTGTAACTTGCTCTGTTTCAAACCTCAGCTGGACCACATTCCTAGACTTTTTCCCCAGACATTTGCTTGTCATTCTAAGCATCTTTTTTTTTCTTTCAAGTTTAAAATAAATCTCTTCGCTTTTGTATTAAAGGGTAGAGAAATTAATGCCACTCAAGGAAGGGAACTTTAGACACTTTGGGCTAAGGGGGTTTGGAAGCTATGGGAAGCGATGTCCCTGACCCTCTGCCTTCCTATTGACTGCATCCTTGAAACTAGGGTTCCTCTTTCCTAAGGAACTGGAAGTCCTTTCCTCAAATGCCAGGATGAAACCTGGAAAGGTGACTCCCTTCCTTTCCCCTTGAGCCGTTATTCCAGAAGGCCCTGGCTTAAGCCCCAGCAGAGATAACCCTGCACTGAGAGGCCAGGAAGAATCTCAACAGGGGCTTTTCTGGGTTTTTCCACCCTCTATCACATTAGCTCCTCCAGCCTGGCGTGGTGGCACCCATCCGCAATCCAGCACTTGGAAGGCAGAGTTAGGAACATCAAGGCCAGCCTCAGCTACTTGGCAAGTTTGAGGCCAGCCTAGGCTAAATGAGACCCTGTCTCAACCAAAAACCAGAAACACTGTGCCATGCTAAAGTAGCCACATACCACACACAATTAAAAATACTAATAAAAAACAGTTCTCTGTGTCCTTGGTCTTCATTTCTGAGGGCTTTTGTGTCGTGTAAAACTTTGATCAAACAAAATGTATCATGCTGGGCTCTTGCTAACCATAGCCTTAGCTACTTTCTTGCTATGGTGATAAAACGCCCCAAGGAAAGGAACTTTAAGGGAGAAAGAGTTTATTTTGGCTTACAACTCTGGAGGATGGAGTCTATTATGACAGGGAAGCCATGACAGCAGGCAGGGCAGGCTTGATGGTAGGAGCAGAAGGCTGGCTGGCCACGTTGCGTCTACGTAGGAAGAGGAGAGCCTGAACAGGAAGTGGAGTGGAGCCAGGCTATGAAAACTCAATGCCTGCTTCTTGTGACCCACTTTCTCCACCAAGAACCCACTTCCTAAAGGTTCTACAGTCTTCCTAAACAGTGCCACCTACTGGGGACCAAGGATTCAAACACTTGAGCCTGTGGAGAAGGTTTCATGTCCAGACCACAACACCTATCCACCCATCTTAGGACAGATACAGAGAGGGCTCACCTCTTCCCACCCCTACACAAAGAGTTGACATGCAATGAGTACCCAGATAAATAAGTCAGTTCAAAGCACTATCCACAGTAATCAGACCTGAGATGGGTGTAATGGGCCTGGGGTATAGTTCAGCTGTCAAGTACTTGCCGAGCATACACAAGACACCAGAACAAAGAATTTTAAAGGACACATTTGAAGGACATGTCTCAAAGGCAATGGGCTGAAGGAAGGTACTAGAGGGGGACAAAGAGCTATGGAAGGATGTATCCATAGCAACATCAGCAGTGTGTTTAAAAGAGGCAACAGGAAGAGTTGGATGCGCAAAGAAAGCCAGTTTGGGGAATGTTGAGGGCCCAGGGTGGCTGAGAATGTAGGCAGTCCCTCACTAGGCTTTTGGGCCGTGGATGAAAGAGTTCGGTTTCTTCACCAAGACTGCCAAGACTTGGGCAGACTGAGATCTTCTCTCTTCAAGTTCTTCAACACCCCTTCCCAGTTCCCCTAACACAGAGCGGAATATTCTTTAAGCCCACAAGGCTATTCTGTTCCTACACACCCTGTGATCTTCACACACCCCTCCCTGCCCGTCCTTTCTCCACCCTCCCTTAGCTGATGGCCTTCTGCAGACTTTATTCTCTCTTTCCCTCCACAGTGGTTATTTTCTGTGCTCAGGAAAATTTCTGCTTAAGACATCTGTTTGCTTCTCATGTCTTCCCCTATGATCTCTCTCCCTCTCTGTCTCTGTCTGTGTGTGCATGTGCGTGCACACACTCACACATGTATGTTGTCAGAGTGACTCTCAAATATCAAGCCAGGCTTTCTCTAGTTCAGGACCTACAAACCCTCTCAGCAAAGGCCTCTTCAGGTCTTGGGTATTTCTTCCCTGAAGCCTCTTAGCTCTCTAAGCCTCTTTTTGTTTAGTTATTTTAAGACAGGGTCTCACTGTGTAGCCCTGGCTTGAACTCAGTTCACTTTGTAGACCAGGCTGGTCTCAAATTAAAAAAAAAAAAAATCTGCCTGCCTCTGCCTCCCAAGTTCTGGGATTAAAAGCTGGCGACAGGCCGGGCGGTGGTGGCGCACGCCTTTAATCCCAGCACTCTGCCAGGCAGAGGCAGGCGGATCTCTGTGAGTTCGAGACCAGCCTGGTCTACAAGAGCTAGTTCCAGGACAGGCTCCAAAACCACAGAGAAACCCTGACTCGGAAAAAAAAAAAAAGAAAGAAAAGAAAAAGCTGGCGACATCATCGCCCTCTAAGCCTTTTATTTCCTGCTCCAGGATGACGTCACTCCTCTCTCAGTCTCTCATCTGTCAGATGGTCAGAGGACCCCAAAGCAGTCTGCCCCTTGGGTCCCAGGAAGCCCTCATGGACACAGTCTTTTTTACCTCCATCCTTTCTTTGGTTGTCTGGTCTTCATGCTCCATTCTTGTATGTCAATCTGATACCACAAAGCAATGGAAAGTGTAGTCACGTAGCCCCGTCTTTCAGATTCCCAACATGCTTCTAGAAGATTACCCCCATTAAACAGGGCAGAGTCGCCGCACAAGGGAGCAGGCATCACAGAGGCTGTGGTTTCCCCTGGGGCTGCCCCTTTCTGGAAAGGCCACCCGAGGCACGGCACGTGAACCTGCTGGCGTCAGCTCTCCAGGCTGTCCTGAGAAACCCCTGGTGCCTAAGAGTCTCCCCCTCACAGAGAACGTGTGGCTTTCGCTAGAGTTATCACTATTTCCTCATTGGTGAAACTCAGGTGAGACTTCTCAGGGAAAGGAATGTTCTCCCAGGTCCTCCTTGGTGGTCTCTTGTTAAATTTGGTGATTTACAGACCGCAATCTGAATAACTTGCGGAAAGCAGGGAAGGGAGACAGAAGAGAAGGGACACACTGTCCTTGGCTCTGTGCCAGTGACTTCTGCAGCCTGAGGTTCCCACACTCCCCTTCCCTGCAGGCTTTGTAATGTACAGCTGCCCATACTGTAAAGGGCTGGGCCGGGTGCTGTCAGAAGTTTGGCAGATGGCCATGGTCCCTCTGCAGTGCCAGTCCCTCACTCCAGGCAGCATGGGGCAACTAGAGGACAAGAAGTCTGGCCCCAAGCTGGCTCTGGCTTCTGGTTTCTTGGGAGTCCCTACCTTGAATCCTCCTTTGGGGAGCCCCATCATCGCAACACCTTGGCCCTTAATCCTTCTCGTCTGTTCATGGATTGTATGGCAGCCATCATCTGGGGAGGCAGCCACTGGCAACTGGCATACAACCATATCATAGGTGTCTCTGTCACCTGCTCACATTTGGATTTCTGGTTATTGACAGGATCTGGCGACAGCCTGCTGGTTGCTGCAAGCTACCTGCTCCGTACTGTTACACTCATTTCTACTCGGTAGTAAAACCTCTCATAGCCTGAGAAGCTTTGGGGGCCTGAGGGAAAGGCTGGTCTCTCACCGATGCCAAGGCCTGATCAGATAGCCCCCTTCCTTTCTGCCAGTTCTGTCTCCTGACCTTTCACTGCTTTCCTGCTTTAAAACAGCAGCAAGCAGGAAGCAGCTGACCTCACTGAGCATTTGCCAAGGCTGGCAACATTTGCAACAGGAGCAACACTTGACTCAGTGTGGGCTGATACCTAGCCAGCACTGTACTGTAAAATAGAGGGCCATGGGTTCAAGGCCAGCCTGGGCTCCACAGAAAGACGTGAGGTTTTTAAAAGAAGGAAGGGAGAAAGAGAAAAAAATAAAGAGTATCTTTTTATTACAAAGGACACTGTCAGGGCTGGGGTTTTCACTCAGCAGTAGACTGCTTCCCTCAAATGCACAAGGCCCATGAGGTCCTGGGTTTGGTTCCCAGTACTGTAACAAACAAAACAAAAGATGTTCCTAAAAACTGTCTTGTGACCCAGCTAACCTATAACCACTGGGCATGGCTGAGAAAGGAATTTAGGGGAAATGGCTGGTGTACTGATGTACAGACGGCAGGTGTAAAAGTTGCTGCAGGACAAGGGGGATGAGCAGACTCAGGCACAGGACGGGGTGTGGCCACAGAAGTTTCCAGAAGCTCTCGTGGGGGGGAAGGAGAAGCAGATTTGAAGGGATCTGGATGGCTGGAATGATGAGAGTGTTAAGCCTGAAGCCTCCTCCCTACTCCCTGCGTTGGCCTGGGCCTGGGCCATTACTTGGCCTGTATGAACTGACTGCCTGCTTCTCCTGGTCTTCACTTCACTAGAATGTGGTGCAGTATGGGACAGGGACAGCCTGGACTGGTCTCCCGGTGGCCTCTTCTCGTCACTCAGGAAACTGCCTAATTCAGCGGCTGCCAAGTGGTCACACTAAGCCTCTCTGGTGGTACTTTGTAACTGGCAGGAGTGGGTGAGCTGCCCCAAGTCTTGTCATCCATTGGCAACTTCCTCAGGAATCCCCAGACTCTCTTGTTAGATGCACTTGCTCAGGGGTCAGAGTGTGAAGACCTTTGCTGACTGCTGTGAGGGACCAGACCTGCCTTCAAGAAGCCTACGGAGCGGGAGGGGAGAGGCTTGCTCGAGAGCCGCTAGAGCCACCGGAGAATGACGAGGAGTCCTCGGATGGTCACACAAGGGACCGTGGATCCAACTCAGCTGAGAAGGGCTGTGAAGTCATTGCAGGACAGAGAACTCCCAGGCTGAGATTGTTCAGAACAGCAGCCAAAGAAAGGCAGCTTAGTGTCCAGATAGACGCATGCAAAGCCAGTGGCAACACACATGCAAATGCTCCCAGCAACTTGAGACAGTGGGATCTCACTCAGTTCCCTGATCCGATGGATTACTCTGCACTTGCATGAAATATCAGATGTATACTATTCTTAGCATGGGAACCTGCCTTGCTTATTCCAGATGCCCAAGTCATGGACGTCCAAGCTTGTCAGCATTCAGATGCCACACCTAGGAACAACAGGCGTGTCCTTATGCCATTCTTGTTCAGCTGGCTTGATTCTCCGCCACAAAAAAAAAAAAAAAAAAAAAAAAATCCTCTCGGGGTCTAAGACAAGACCTGTTATACTCCCTTGATTACAAAGTTGCCTCATCCTTTGATGTAAGCACCTTCATCAAACTGTAGTCATCAAAGCCACTGGAGCTGATGGTTCTCCTGAGAAGGATCAGGACAAAGGACTAAGACCAGAGCAGGGAGAGGTTAGACAGAATGGAGGAGGCTGGGGAGAGGACAGGACAGGGTGGGTGACTCTGCATCCACAAGCAAGATGAGACTTGACAGGCTGAAAGACACAGTGGGAGGCTGAGAGGGGCCTGCTGGAGCTAGATCACCATGGGGGCAGGCATGAGGCTGTGAAGAAAGCAAGCAGAGGCCATTCCTGTAGAAGTCTGGCTGAGAAAGGGCAGGGAGCAGTACCTGCAAGGAGGGTGTGTTTCTCATGGGTGAGGTTTGAGCAGGATGGAAAGTCTGCTTTTGCTTTAGCTCCTTCTTTGTTGTAGTGTGCCAAAGCCAGTGTGACATCCAGTTGACCTGTGGGCAGGGACTCACACAAGACTCTAACAATGCCATTGATGACACTGGTCACAGGCATCCCACAGTGTCCACAGGGCAGAGTTTACACCCAAGAGAGTCTGGGCTGAGCAGCAAGGAAGCTGGGGGAGCTTGAGGAAGCACTGCTGACCAGGGGATGGAAATAGAGAAAGAGGAGAAAAGTGGTCAGGAATATCTTAGGGCAAATGGAGACTGATTTCAGAAATCTACAAACCCCCAAAAGATAAATGGGCTGGGTTTTAAAACTTATGTCAAAATCCTCTAGAGCCCAGGGCTTCTGTGGAAAGTTAGGTGGACATGGCTGATGTGACCATACCTGCTTCAGGGGAAGCCAGCTATGGTCACAGCATCTGACGACTAAAGACAGCAGCAACAGCTATCCCCAGCTACCAGGAAAGAGGCTCTGAAGTCTGACTGGCACATGCTGACTGCAGACAAAGAAAGGGAACGTAGAAGAAATGGGCATATCTTGTAAGTATAATCTACTAAGGAGACTTGAGGTTGGTTGTTGTCTTAGTTAAAATATAATGAAATGTCCATGTCTTCAAGATAGTGGAAATGAGAATATGAGTTAACTAAAATTAGAACCGAGTAAATATAGCTCTTTAAGCCAAAACACGCAGCGTGTGTGTGTGTGTGTGTGTGTGTGTGAGAGAGAGAGAGAGAGAGAGAGAGAGAGAGAGAGAGAGAGAGAGCGCACTTGTGGAGACCAGAAGACATTGACTATTCTTAGGATCAATTTACCTTGTTGATTCTTTGGTTTTTGGGTCTTTGTTTGTTTGTTTTGGTTTTGAGACAAGGTCTCTCTGTGTAATTCTGGCTGTCAACCAGGATGGCCTCAAACTCACAGAGATCTGCCTGCCTGCCTCAGTCTTCCTCAGCACTGGGTTGCTGGGATCAAAGCATGCATCACTAAACCCTACCTACTAGTTTGTTTTGTTTTTGAGACAGGATCTTTCACCTTTACCATGCGCTCACCAAGTAGGCCAGGCTGGCTGATGAGCCCAGAGGTCTTCCCAGCTCTACCTCTCTACCCTAAGGTCACAAGTGACTCTCTGCCCCTGACTTCCTTTTGGAACAGGTTCTGGGACCAAACTCAGGTCCTAATGCCTGAGCTGCAAGCATTCTATTGATTGAGCAATCTCCCCAGCACTCATAGCCTACGTTTCAAAAGAAAAGTTTGGGTTTGCTCTTAACCAAGGCAAAATAAGAGACTATATTTACCCTCCCATAGGAAGCAACCCCCACCCAAGGGCTTGGAGGACGGACAAAACACAGAAAACAATGGTCCTCAGGAGCCTGGGCAGAAGCAACAAAAGCACTGACCTTGGGATGAGGGAAGCAAATTATTTCCTCCAGTTCATTCATAGCCCCCAAACCCAGCAGGAAACCCAGACACTAAAGCTGATTCTAAAATAATTGCTTGTTGTGATCTTTGAAAAATGAAAGATGAGATTATTTTTTTAAAGCAAAGACAAATTCAGTAACTGTGAATCTGGAATAGACATTTGAAGAAGAAATTAATGAGCATCTGATGAGTCAGAAGAGAATCTCAAATACAGCAGCAAAAGTAACAACCAAGGAACCATGGGAAGGAACCTGAGGTGAAGAGAAGGTAGCGGAGCAGAAGCCCTATGTCAAGAATTTATAGTTGATTTAAAGTTAGCAGAAACATCAAAGCTCTATGTAAGCATTGGGTGGAGCTCGGCAGCCTACCTGTAATCCTGGCGTTTGGGAGGAGGAGGTGGGGATCCCTGGAATTGTTTTAGTGAGCTCTGGGTTCGGTTTGTGCTACCTTGCCTCAACTTGATGGAGTGAGAGAAACTATTGACACGGACCTCAAGTCTGCACACATGAGCACCTGTGCACGTGAATGCACCTGAACGCACACCACGCACAATGCACACAAAAAGATGTTAGTTAAACGTAGGCCAGCAAAATGGCTCAGAAGGCAAAAGCACTTACCATACAAACATGCCAACCTGCATCCCTCAGGGGAAGGCAAGAACTGACTCCTGAATGTTGTTCTCAGACCTCTGACCTCTACAGTCCACCATAGCACATATGTGCACACACACAATAATAATAAATCAACAACAGGACAGGCTCCAAAGCCACAGAGAAACCCTGTCTCGAAAAACCAAAAAAAATTAATAATAATAATAAATCAACAAATAAAAACTTTAAATTAAGCCATTAACTCAGAGCTGACTTCTCAGCAGAAACAACAGGATCTGGGAGACAACAGGACACCTGTAAAAATGGAAATACGAGGTGATGTACACCGTGGACATGTGCCCCAGCAGGTCGGAAGCAGGATTCACGAAGGAGCAGAGAGTATGAGAAGATCTCAGGAGGTGGGAGGGCACTGAGCAGGTGCCTGAGGAAGTTTAGGGAGATGCAAGGAAACCTGCCTATGGCTGGAACACACAGGGGAGTCAGCTTGGAGGAGGCGGAGCTTCTGGTACTGGGAGCAGGATGGATGCCCAGATTGGAAAGGAGGCAAAATGGAGAAGGATCTCTCTGCAGCAACAGGCAGTACCCCTCTGGTATTGAGAGCTTCCGCAGAATTTTCATTTGTTTCTTGATGGATCCTAATCAGAGGCAGTCCCGCTTTCCTCATACAAGCATTGCTCGATCCTGCAAGGTCTTCTTTCCTTACTCAGAGTGCTTCGAGCTGTAGACAGACATCAGGTCAGCCGAGACTGGACCTTTGCTCCCTGGAGAGGAAGTATTATTAAGTTGCCATTTTGAAAGAATCCATTCTCAGGAACCTCATTTCCACTTTGACTTGTGCCTCTGGGGCAAGCGCAAGACTTCCAGAGAGAAGGGAAAGCCGGTTAGTTCCCCTTCAGATCCCTTCCCCTCGCTGACCTTTAACTCTCTCTCTCTGAGCATGAGTTCTGTTCATCACAGCCCTCCTCTGTCTCCACGAAGGATGATGTTCCTCCTGCGTCCACACACTGGCATCAGCAGCCACCCCTGAGCCTCATCTCTGAGGGGCCCTTCTGTTTGTTTGCTCTTCAGCAGTACTGCCCTGATGTGTCTGCTATATACACCCTTACGTAATTTATGGGTCTTTAAGAAAAATCCATGGTGTTCCTTAGAGGGTGTTTCATGTTATATCAACAGCATTGTGCTTTTAGATCCTGTAATCTGGCCCACTCGACCGAAACCCATATTCCCAATCTTTTCTATTTTGTTCACATCACTATTAGTTTCTTTAGAATTCTCAGCTTTAGCATTTGGTGATTTGACATTTCAGTCATAAACTGGGCAGTGGTGCATGTGTATAATCCCAGCAACTAAGAGGCTGAGGCAAGGGATCATCATGAGTTTGAGGACATCTTAGGCTATTCAGTGACTATAAGGCAAGCCAGGGCTGCTTAGTGAGATATTATCTCAAAACTGAAAAAAGGACAATGATCAGAGAGACCCCAGAGGCCTCCAAAACCATACAGACTTCCACCATTGCTCTTGGCTCCTACCTGAACTAGACAGGAAAGACTTTTATGGAAAACTCTGCAGACTTTTATCACAGGACAGAGAAAACAAGTGGAAACAAGCTAGAGGCTTCTCTCTCTTGCCTACTGCCTAGTTTTCACAGTATCAGAAGGTGCTGTACAGGATTGTGAGGGGGAAACATCATTAACAGCCTCACCCAGCCGCAAATCCTGCAGCTACAATACCAAGCTGCCAGGCCCACTGTACGGTATGGTGCAGTAGTGGCACAATTGTTATGGGAGTAAACAAATGCTTTACGATTGCATCTGAGCTCCACTCCACAGGAGGGAACTCATGCTTAATTCTGTTACAATGGTCTTGAGCCTGTGGTTGGGAGGGTCATAGGCCCTGGGGAGGAGATCTAATACTATTGCTTTGTTAAATAGTCATGGTACCAAACTGCCTTCTAAATATTTCTGTTTATATCTATAGATCAGTGTTATACAGCCTTCATCAGAAAAATTCCTTATTGCAGGGGGTGATGCTTAATACAGAAACCCGCAACTGGCCAGAATGTCAACAATAAGTAGTGGTGGGATGTTCATCACTAAATGGTACATCTGTGTGACCTTCCCCGAGGCTCAGGGTGTAAAGAGTATAAAAGTCAGGGGATGAGGAGATCTTCTGGATGTGATATAGCCATTGCTCATTGCACCTCACCCCACTGGGACCATCCACACAAGACCTGCACGGGAATGCACCTCACCAGTACTTCACTATGAGTGGAGAGGAGCTGTGAATTCCCGCCCCACCCCCAAGTGTCTATTAGCAATTGATGGTTTCTTGGGTTGTGGGGGCAGCCTGGCAGTGGGGGGAGGTCACTTTCTTCACTGGTGTAGCCATTGTCATGTTCCCTATGCTGTAAATACAATTAGTGGATCACATACAAAAGGGAGATGTGAAAGTGGGAGAGGGACCTGCTGGGAAGAAGTTTAAATGTAGACGTAGATAGCAATAGGTGTCTAGCTGTTGTCACGTTGGGCAGCTCAGGGTCTATATATTGATCCTTTGTCAGGTTATTGTCATTGTAAAGATCTTCACCCAAAATATCTTCTGTCAACTGTCCAGTGACTTGGTTTACTGGATCTTCTGGAGAGCAGAGACCCTTAACTTTAAACTTGACTCTTGCTTCATGATTGGCATTTTCGGGGTCATTGTTTTCTCTAGAATGGACTCTCTACCAAGTTCATTTGACCAGACTGCTGCCCAGCAGGTTGATGGAGTGGTTTAGTGGGTGAAAGTATGAACAACACAACCATGAGGACCTATGCTTAGCTCCCCAGCACCCACATAAAAACTGGGTGCAGCCATGGACACCTGTAGCACCAGTGCCGGAGGACAGAGACAGAGAGATTTCTGAGATCTGGCCTCTCAGCAGAGCTGAAAAATAGTGAACTCTGGATTCAGCGAGAGACCCTGTTTCAAGGGCAGAGCATGACAGAGAAGGACCCCAATGCCGTCTGTCCTCTGCACACACAGAAATGGGTGAGCATGCTCATGCACACACATGCTCATAACTTATCCAAATCTTCTTTGATTTTTTTAAGTGTTGTCTTCAATTTTTAGTTCTTTAATCTGATCAATGTTCCCGTTTATACATAGTCTCAAGCAAAACTTACTTCACTTCTATCCAGATGGAAGGCAGTCTTCTCAACACTACTGATGAAACAATGCCTGCCTTCCTTCCAGAGGGTGGGAGCATTTTCACAAAGTCGTAAAGCTCCAGTCATACCAAGGCCCATTTTGGTTCTGTCTCCATTTGCCTGCTCCTGTGCAGGTCACCCTGCATTGACACCACACTTCTGGAGCGTTTATGGGTAATTGTTAGGACAGCTTGCCCTTATTTGCTTCGTTATCAAATTGGCTCAGCTGTCCGGCAATAGATAATTATACACGTCTTACTGCACACATCTTTACGCGGAAGTTGCATTTTTTTAATAGGTGGCATTTAACCAAGTGCTGCTTTTTAAACCCCACCAACAACCTGCGCACTCTCACTGATCGTGACTATGGATGCAGTTGTGTTGAAAGCTTTCATCCTGACACTTATTTCCAGTGTGTATCCTGCTTTTTTGTTTCTCTGCCCTCCTTTTCTGCTTTATTTGCTGCTGATTATATTTTATGACCCCGTCTTATCTCATTTGTTGCTTTATTGGCGGTCACTCTTCATCATATTATTTTTGTCTTGCTTTAGGGTTACAGTATTCATCTTTAATGAACCAAATTATGTTATATTACCCATATATATTGCAAGAGTCTTACAAGAGTGTGTTCCCGTCTCTCCCCTCCAGGCCTTTGTAGTATTGTGGTCATTTGTTTTACCTCTAAACCCAACAACATATGGTTATTGTTTTTGCTTTAAGCAGCCCATTATCTTCATGTGAGATTTAAAAAATAAAAACCATCTTTCTACATCCTCCCGAAATTGTTATCCCTAACTCATTTCTATGAGGACATCTAACTCTCTGTCGGATGTCATTGTGCTGTCTGCAGGACTTCTCTCAAATGCTGCTTGTAATATGAGTTTTCTGGTGATGGATTCCTTCTATTTTTGTTAGAAAAACAGCTTTACTTTGTCTTCAGTTTTGAAAGACAGTGTGTTGAACAAGGAACTTTAGATTGACTGGTGTTAATACCTCGAATACCTCCGTACATTAAAGATATTGTTTCATGCTTTTTTGCTTACATTGTTTCAAGAAAGGAGTCTGTTGTTCGTGCCTGTGTGTGTTCATATGTAAGACTCCCCCAGAGACAGACAGAACACTGTACTGCTGCACTTAAGATGTTTGTGACTGGGCTTCTTGATGCAGACCCAAGTCGGGCCTCCCCAGTTTTCCCTGCCTCCCCTGCCACCCTGTCCTCTGAGACCATCTTTATTGCTTTGTGACTCCCTGCCAGACCACAGCACAGCTCAGGGGACCCCACAGCTGCCATCCTTGGCTAGGACCCAGAGTGGGCAACCAAATAACCAGAGAACACTCACCCAAAAAGGCAAGACCAGATTTCTATACCTAGAAATACCTAAAATGTCATAACTCCAGATACCTAGATCCCAGTGCAAAACCATACGTGAATGAGCAAGACAAGGTGCCTCCTCTGGGATGGAGGAAGCTCAGTGCAGCAGGAGAAAACAGATTAACTGGTCCAAAAGGCAAGGGCTTCACAATTGCAACTATGAATATGTTCAAGGACCTTAAAGAGGATGAGAATACACACTTTCAGGAAGATCATGAAATACAAAGAGCTGAATTAAATAATGAAGACAATTCAAGATATGAAAGTAGAATTTAACAATGAATAGAATCACTAAAGAAAACCCAAATTGAAATAAAGCTGAAAACAAAAACTTTAGAAAGAAAAAAAAAAACTGTCCAAGGTAAGCCTCACCAAACGATTAAAGATCAGGAAGAGAGGATTTTAGGTCTTGAAAATGAGGTAGAAGAGATGGAGATCTCAATCAAATACAAATCTAAATCTCAAAAAACTCCAAGAAATCTATCCCACTGTAAAAAGTCCAAACCTACAAATAATAGGTATAGAGGAAGGAGAATAAAACCAGGTCAAAGGCACAGAAAATATTTTTAACAAAATATTTTCATAAATGATACAGAAGGCTTACAGAACATGAAATAGGCAGGACCAGAAAAGAAATTCTTCCAAAGTGGTGACTTTGGAAGACAGAAAGGCCTAGATGGATGTTTCCCAAGGTCTGAGAGGCCACAGATGCCAGCCCAAACTACCATACCCAGCAACTGACAGAGGTTTTTAACATTTCATGTTAAAAACAAATGTAAGCAATCCAACCTACAGAAGGTACTAGAAGAAAAATTTCAGTCTGAAGAGAAGGTTCACTACCCCTAAAATGACACAAGGAATAAATAATCTCAGACCAGTTAATTAAAGTGGGGAACCTTACCACCACAACAAAATAACAGGAATTGATGGGCATAACCATTACTAACTCACAATATTAATGGTCTCAATTCTCCAATAAAAAGACACAGACTAACAGATTGGATTCAAAAACAGGATCCGAGTCCCATCAGTGGTGTGGGACAATTGTCTATATTCTGTCAATTATGTTTTAAATAAATGCTGATTGGCCAGTAGCCAGGCAGGAAGTATAGGCAGAACAACCAGACAGGAAGTAGAGTGGGTCAATGAGAACAGGAGAATTCTGGAAAGGAGGAAGCCTATTATTCCTAGTCCTTTCCCAGCCACAGAGGAAGAAAGATGTGATTGTTCCACTGAAAAAGGTACCAAGTCATGTGGCCAACATAGATAAGAATAATGGGTTAATATAAGTTACAAGAGTTAATAAGAAGCCTGAGCTAATAGGCCAATCAGTTTATAACTAATGTAGACTTCTGCATGATTCTTTGGGACCTAACGAATGTGGGAACCAGGCAGGACAGAAACCTCAGTCAACATGTCAGGTCCTGGTAGGCCTGGGCAGGTGGAGGACACTCAACGTGCCCACTGGGCACCATTGTGCTCAACAACTATGTGGTGGAGAAATGGGAGAGAAAGAGAGGCAGAGAGGTGCATGTTCTGTGGAGAGAGGAGTAACTGAGGAAGCAAAGGGGGCGAGGAAAGGGCTGATGTGGACGGTCTGTGTTGCCACCCAGGACCATGGTGACATCTGTGCCCAGGCTGCTGCTGAGGACCACATATGGGTGTGTGATCCTACTGCAGCCAGGGTCTGTGCTGATGTCCATGGCCCATGTTGCCACCAAAGGCCACATGGATGCCTAGGGCCACCACCTGTGGTCATGTTGGTGTCCAAGGGCCATGCCATTGCAGGGGTCATGCTGACCTGAGTGGCCTGGGCTGCCACCCGGGGCCATAGCGACATCAGCCCTGAGCTGCTGACAAAGGAGATGTCTGGGTCTGTGGCCCTGCCAAAGCCATGGTCTGTATTGATGTCCATGGCTCTGTTGGGGCCATGCAGATCTGGGTGACAGTGCTGCCACCTAGGGCCATGGTATCCAGTGCTGAAATGGGGAGGGCCATGTCTGGGTCCGTGGCCCTACCACAGCGAGGGTCTGCATCGATGTCTGTGTCTCCTGCTACCATCAAAGGTCATGCAGATGCTTGGGGAATGGGCTGCCACCTGAGGCCATGTTGGTGTCGGAGGGTCATACTGTCACCTGGGCCATACTGATCTGAGTGACTCGCACTGCCGCGGAGAACCATGGTGACATCCAACTGAAAAACCGAAAAGAAAAGGATAACCTGTTTTGAAATAGAAGCAGTGATTTTTCCAAGCAGGGGCTGGTTAAGAGCACATACTGCTGTCCTGCTGGGTCTGGAGTTCAAGTCCCAAAACTGTAGCTCACAGCTGCCTATGACTCCAGTTTCATGGAATCTGATGCCCTGATCTACCAAACATGGACACCAATGTCATACATACTTACACACATGCAAAGTAAATACTCATAGATATGAAACAAAGATAATAAATCTTAAAAATCTTCTAACCAATAATAGCCCAATAATTATTCCAATACCAAAAAGACCCAACAATAACAATAAAAAAGAAAAAATATAGCACAATATCCCTTATAAGTGCAAAATTTCCCAGTAAAATATTCACAGATCTAATTCAAGAACATATCAAAAACATTATCACCATGATCAAGTTGGCTTCATCCCAGTGATGCAGGGTTGGCTCAACATACATAAATTGATAAATGTAAATCCACCACATAAACAGACTTAAAGACAAAAACCTCACAATTATCTTGTTATATGCGTAAAAGGCCTTTGACAAAACCCAGCATCCTTTCATGATAAAAGTCGTAGAGAGACTAAGGATATATGGAACATAATGAAGACACTTTGCAGCAAGCCCACAGCCAATATCCACCCAGAGAAAAAAAACTCCACCGTTTCCACTAAAATCAGGAACAGGACAAGGATGGCCACTCTCTCCAAACTTCCTCAATATAGTCCTTGAGTCTCAGCTAGAGCAATAAGACAACAGAAGAAGATCAAGGGGATATGGGCAGGAAAGCAAGAAATCAAAGACTCTTTATTTGCAGATAATATGATTTTACACACAAAAGGGCCTCCAGTTTCCATTAGGAAACTTCTACAGCTGTTAAACATTTTCAGCAAAGCATCAGGATACACAACACAAAAAGTAAATACTAAGAGAGAAATCAGGGAAACAGTACTTTTCACAATAGCCTCAAAAAGTTACCTTGTCATAACTCTAACCAAGCAAGAAAAAAAAATTGAACTGGATGCTAGAAAATAGGTAGGATTAATTTTGTGAAAATGGCCATCCTGCCTAAAGCAATCCACAGATTCAATGCAAACCCCATCAAAACTCCAACACAATTCTTCACAGACCTTGAAAGGATAATTTTGTTTCACATGAAAACACAAAATATCTAGACTAGCTAAAACAATCCTGAATAATAAAAGAACAGTTGGAGGTATCACCATTTCAGATTTCCATCCTATTACCGAGCTATAGCAATAAAAACAGCATGATACCGGCATAAAAACACATGCATGGATCTACGGGATCAAATAATAACCCAGATATAATTCCATCCATCTATGATATTTGACAAAGAAGCCAAAGATTTTACACTGGAAAAAAAAGAACCAACTTCTTCAACAAATGGTGTTGGTTAAGCTGAATGGCTGCATGGAGAAGAATGTAATTCAATCCACAACTGTCATTCTGCACAAAACTCAACCTCAGATGGATCAGGGACCGCAGCATAAGACCAGATACCCTGACTTCGATAGAAAAGAAAGTGGGGAATAGTCTTGAACTCATTAGCACAAGACAGGACTTTCTAAACACCATCAGCACAGGCACCAAGACCAACAATCAGTATATGGAATGTCTCAAAGCTAAAAAACTTCTGTATGACAAAGGACACCATCATTTGAGCAAAGCAGCAGCCTACAGGGTGGGAAAATCTTTATCAATTATGCATCTGATAGAGGGTTAGTTTCTAGAATATATATAAAGAAGACGACGCAGAAAAAAAAAAAACCCTGAACATCAAGAAAGCAAACAACCCAATATATAAAAGAATGTGGTGCAGAACTAAGCAAAGTTCTCAAAAGATGAAACATGAATGACGGGGAAACACTTGTAAAACGTTCAACAACTTCAGAAATCAAGGAAATGCAAATTAAAACTGCTTCGAGATTTCATCTTACCCCAGAATGACTAAGCTCAATGAAAGAAATGACAGCACCTTCTGGGAAAGTTTCGGGGGGAGGGGACCACTTTTCACTGCTGGCGGGAGTGCAAACTGGTACAGATACTATGGAGATTAGTGTGGAGGTTCCTCAAAAAGTTGAAAAACAAGAAAATTCAGCTATACCACTCTTAGGCAAATAACCAAAGGACCCCACATGTCACTACAGACATATTCCTTGCTTCTCTTTTCACAACAGCCAGAAATTGGAAACAGCCTAGATGTCCATCAGCTGATGGATAACAAAAATGTGGTATATTTACTCAATGCAATATTATTCAGTTATTAAAAAGTGAAACTTACATATAAATGGATAGAGCTAGAAACAGTCATCCTGAGTGAAGTAACCCAGGCCCCAAAGATGAATATTTCATGTATTACTTTTAAGGTTTAGGTATCTGTGCTTCAGAATAACCACTGAGATTAGGTAGCTGATAAAGGACCAGGTGTGTGTGTGTGGGGGGTGGAGGAGGAATCTTCCAAGCAAGGGGAAAGAATATAGCACTATGGAGAGACTAAGAAGAAACTCAAATGTGAAGATTAAGTAAGGAAGTGGATGGGTGAGAAGAATAAAGGAAAGAACATGGGGAAAGCAATCAATACTAAAGACCTTTGGAACGCATATGGAAGCCAGGCATGGTGGTTATGACTTTCATCCAAGCATTTGTAGGCAGAGGTGGGCGAGATCTCTGCGAGCTCAAGGCCAACCTGGTCTCTGTAGTGAGTTTCTGTCTTGAAAACAAACAAAGAGGAAGGAAAGAAGGAAGGAAGGAAGGAAGGAAGGAAGGAAGGAAGAAAGAGACCCATATGGAAACCTACTACTGTAGGAGTTTCCTAAAATACAAACTTATAAGAAACAAAGTTAAATGGAGCCATCATATAAAGGGGAGGGGGAATGTATCTTTGGACATCTTACACCACCAAGTAACTTTCTTATGTCATCAAAAAACATGGAGAAACAAGCTGGTGCCCATCTAGAAGCTTCATTCATACTGACTAGCTTTCACGTTGCTAGGAGGTACTGTACACACTACCAGAAGAGAAGGGTAATCATCAATATCACCCAGCGGCAAACCCTTCAACCTACAACAGTGAATGGCTTGCAAGATGCATCGGCGCAATAGTGGCGCAAATGCTGTGGGAGTAACCAACCTTCGGCTTAGATTTAAGGCCCACTCCTTATCATGATATCCATGCCTAACACTGCTACCAAAACCTGAGATTAAACAGATTATGGACCTAGGGGAAAACCTACTACTATTCTTCTGCTAAAGGAACATAGCAATAAAACAACTCCTTAATGACATACTGCTGTACCCATAGATGAGAGCATCGTTTAATCCAGATCAGAGGAGTGTCTTCTTATAGCAGATGGCCATTAACACAGAGATCCACAACTGGGCCATTGCAGAGAGTGAGACTTTGGAGCAATTAGCATAATATCTTCTTCAAACCCTCCCCTGAAGACCTAGGGACCTATATGGAAGAAGAGGCGGAAAGATTGCAAGAGCCAGAGGTGGTGGATGACGCTAAGCAAACAGTACCTTCCAGCTGCGACAGGATTGATGCACAGAGCTCACAGAGACTGTGACAGGATGTGCAAGACCTGCATAAGTTAAAATCAGACAATCCCAGCACTAGATCGGGGAGTTGACACAAAGCTGAACAAAGTCACACTCCTAACTAAGAAGCTATTTGTAGTTGACCTAGTGGAGAAGGGGAAGTAAGTTTTATTCCAATGGAGTGTCATTGGGCATAACAATCACTCTCTAGGGCAAGTCCTGTGCCCAGGACTAGTTGGCCAACAAAAATGAACTCACATTGGTTTTTTTTTTTTTTTGTGTGTGTGTGTGTGTGTGTGTGTGTGTAATTTCTGTTTTGCTTTGTTTTCTTTCTTCCTTTCTTTTTTCATCTTATTGGGGTTTTTGTTTGTTTCAATTTTCTTTTTTTATATAGAGAAAAGATTATGAAGTTGGGCAGGTAGGGAGTTAGGGAGAATCTGGGAAGAGGTGGGGGAAAGAATATGAACCAAAATATATTATATGAGAAAATTTTTAGTTAAAGAGATTTTTTTTTTTTGGTTTTTCGAGACAGGGTTTCTCTGTGAGTTAAAGAGATTTTTTAAAAGATATTTTTATTAATGGAATAATTTCCCTTGGTTTGGTTTTCTTTTCTTTATGCATGTAATGCCTAGGGTTCAGTGAGTTTCTTAGATATTAAAACACATGGAACTTGGTCAAGTTTCTTCATTGCCTGCTTCTCCTTTAAGATTTCTTTTACACAGATATTGGTGGCCAGCTGCTGTCCCTGAGTGCTGCTGCCTTTCCTTCTGCCTTCCTTCTTTTCCTTCTTCCCTCTCTCCCTTCTTCTTTTCCTTCCTCTCTTCCTCCCTCCCTTCCCTTCTTCCTCTCCATCTGTGTCTTCATTTTTGATTATCTCCTCTCTGTTTTTTTTCAAATGTTAGGTTTTCTGAACTCATCTCTTATTTTCTTTTAAAAATTATACTTATTTATTTACACCCTGTGTGTGTGCGTGTGTGCGTGTGTGCATGTGTGTGCGCGCATGTTGGGTTTGTCCACCGCACATGTGTCCAGGTCAGAGGACAACTTGTGGGAGTTGGTTTTCTCCTTCCACTGAGTGAGTCCTAGGGTCAAAACTCAGGTTGTCAGTTATTGGCCAGCACCTTTGTCTCCCCAGCCAACAGCTGCTAGCTCTGTATTCCTTTTCCTTCCTCCTGGTGTCAGTTTCTGTTGTACTTCCTGAAGACCTTTTGACTGTATTTCCTAAATCGTCTCTTGAATCATTAGTTTTTCCCACTATAATTTTAATTCACTAGAGAATTCTCCCTTTTTTCAATGCTTCTTTCTAGGACCCCATGTTCTTATTTAATACATGTAGTATCTCATCTGCCTAAAATATTTATCTATTTGTAAGCATTTCTTCTGTCCACACAGTCTTATCTTCCTAAGACCCCTTCCAAATCATTTATTTGATTTCTAAATTTTATGTTACATATTTTGTTTTACATAAGCTGATCCTTGCTTTCCTATTCACATTTGAAAAGAAATGCTTAAAAGCTAACTGGAAATTCTATCCCATCTATAAAACAGTAAAAGTTGTGTTTATAGAGTAAACTTGACTAAGTCGTATAATCACCATTATATCTCTCATTCTAAGAACCTTTTATTGTCCTTTTTATTGAAAGATTTCTTTTCCAAGTTTATCATTAAAGGGACTTTGAGGATCTAGGCCCGCAGCTCAGATGGCAGAGGACTTGAATGGCGTGCATGAAGCCCTGGCTTCCTACAGCACCACAATCACTGTGGTTCCCAGTCGTAGAGACAGGATGATCAGTTCAGAGTTATCCTTGGTTACACAGTAAGTTCAAGGAGAGCCTTGGATGTATCAGACTCTCAAAAACAACAAGAACAAAGGAGACATTATTTAATTTTTGTAAGGCTGAGGGCATCTTTATTTCTCTTTTGCAAAGAATGCAGATAGAAATGTTGAGCTCAAATATTGTTCTGTAATGTTCACACACCATCACACACGCCTCTCCCTTCAACAGTAGCCCTTCACGGATGTAATATCTGCCTTGTTCTAGGATGTTTGTAGGTGCTCACAAATAGTGTCCTTTTCCTTTTCTGCAGCATATTTCTAATAAAGCCAAGCTACCAACTAGATCTTTCTCCAGAGAAGGATGAGGACTCCATGTGCTTCTGCTCTGCCTGCAGTCACGGCTGAGGAGGACTCCACGCGCTTCTGTCCCACAGCCACGGCTGAGGAGGACTCCACGCGCTTCTGTCCCACAGCCACGGCTGAGGAGGACTCCACGCGCTTCTGTCCCACAGCCACGGCTGAGGAGGACTCCACGCGCTTCTGTCCCACAGCCACGGCTGAGGAGGACTCCACGCGCTTCTGTCCCACAGCCACGGCTGAGGAGGACTCCACGCGCTTCTGTCCCACAGCCACGGCTGAGGAGGACTCCACGCGCTTCTGTCCCACAGCCACGGCTGAGGAGGACTCCACGCGCTTCTGTCCCACAGCCACGGCTGAGGAGGACTCCACGCGCTTCTGTCCCACAGCCACGGCTGAGGAGGACTCCACGCGCTTCTGTCCCACAGCCACGGCTGAGGAGGACTCCACGCGCTTCTGTCCCACAGCCACGGCTGAGGAGGACTCCACGCGCTTCTGTCCCACAGCCACGGCTGAGGAGGACTCCACGCGCTTCTGTCCCACAGCCACGGCTGAGGAGGACTCCACGCGCTTCTGTCCCACAGCCACGGCTGAGGAGGACTCCACGCGCTTCTGTCCCACAGCCACGGCTGAGGAGGACTCCACGCGCTTCTGTCCCACAGCCACGGCTGAGGAGGACTCCACGCGCTTCTGTCCCACAGCCACGGCTGAGGAGGACTCCACGCGCTTCTGTCCCACAGCCACGGCTGAGGAGGACTCCACGCGCTTCTGTCCCACAGCCACGGCTGAGGAGGACTCCACGCGCTTCTGTCCCACAGCCACGGCTGAGGAGGACTCCACGCGCTTCTGTCCCACAGCCACGGCTGAGGAGGACTCCACGCGCTTCTGTCCCACAGCCACGGCTGAGGAGGACTCCACGCGCTTCTGTCCCACAGCCACGGCTGAGGAGGACTCCATGCGCTTCTGTCCCACAGCCACGGCTGAGGAGGACTCCACGCGCTTCTGCCTGCAGTCATGGCCAAGGCCTTTCACCGGGTTCACGAAGCTGGTTCACTGACCTTCATAACACACCCAACAGCTGAAGAAACACCCAACCGCAGAATCAAGGCCTTCATTTCTGCAGTGCTGAGGACTGAATCAAAGGCCTGCACATGCTCAGCACCTCTATCCTTGAGCTAATCCCCAGCTCTTTCGGGGAGTAGTTTGCTCCAGGGAATTATATGAAGCACGGGGTCCCCAGAGGCAAGGCTCAAGGGAGATGGAAAAAGACACAGGCCCACTGTGGGTTCTGTGTGTGGGGTTCCATGTCTGTCTCCTCCCTAAGGGCTCTACACTAGCCTGTTTGTGAAAACAGATGTCTTGTGTTGGTAAGGGAGGAGCAGAGGTGTGTTTGGGTTCAGGAGTAACAATATGCTGGTGACATCCTGGAGCATGGTGATCTTACAGTAGAGAAAACTTTGAAGAAGGGATAGAGGAACAAACACAAGTGTATTTTCCTACCGCCATTTTATGGTTTCAGCATGAAATGTCTTCTATAAGCTCACGTGTTCAAACATTTGGTCTCTAACTGATGGCTCTATTCAGGAAGGAAACTTTAGGGCATGAAGCATGGCCAAAGGAAGCAGGTTATTTGGGTGAAGGCATTGAGGTTTACAACTAAGCCCTACTTCCCACCCCAATCACTCCTTCCATCCCAGTCAACCAGTTGCTTCATACTCTTGCATTGTCATGGAGCTGCCTGCCACCAGGCCTCTCTACCACCATGCCTCCCTTGCCTCTAAAGTCTGTCCTGTCATCACGGACTGTAGTTCCTTAAACCATGAGCCAAAATAAAGATGTTCTTTCTTAAGTGGCTTTTGTCCTATATTTTACCAGTGCAACAAAAAAAAAAAAAAAAAAAAAAAAAAAAAAAAAAAAAAAGGAAAACACTAATACAGTATCATGTTCCAGAGATTGGGCTGTGAATATCTTTTTTAAAGATTTTTTTTAGATTTATTTATTTGTTATGCATACAGATCTCATTACAGATGGTTGTGGGCCACCATGTGTTCGTTGGGAATTGAACTCAGGACCTCTGAAAGAGCAGCTAGTGCTCTGAACCACTGAGTTATCTCTCCAGCCCAGGTTGTGAATATCTTTAGGATTCTCTCTGCCATAGCCCCTTCCCTTGCTTATCTGTAGGTTTTAGGCATATGGTTGAGGTACAGAAGCCAGAAAAGCTAGGTAACAACAGGATATGAAACACGAGGGGGAAAAGGATTTGAGTTCTGTAGAGCCACAAAGAGTCCTTGTGTCTTAGCTTCATTTTTATGTCCATGGTAAAAAAAAAAAAAAAAAAAAAAAAAAAAAAAAAAAAAAAAAAAAAAAAAAAAACGTTAACAAAAAGCAACCTAGGGAAGAAAGAACGTATTTAAGTTCACAGTTCCAGGTTACTGTCATGGCAGTTAAGTCACAGCGTCAGTAACTTAAAACAACTGGTCACATCACATCCACAGTCAAGAGCAGAGAGAAATAAATGCATGCATGCCTGCTGCTCAGCTGGCTTCCTATACTCTATGTAACTCAGGACCCGGGGGATGGTGCCACCCACAGTAGACTGGGGTTTACTATGTCATTAGCATAATTATAACAGTACCTCACAGGTAAGCCCACAGGCCAACACAATCCACACAATTCTTCCTTGAGATTCTTCCCAGGTGTTCTAGGTTGTGTCCAGCTGACAATTAAAACTATCACATGAATAAGTGTGGCAGAGCACATCTTTAATTCCAGCACTTAGGAGGCAGAGGCAAGAGGATCTCTGAGATAGAAGACAGCCTGGTGTACATAGGACAATCAGGAGAGAGCCTTTCTCACAAATTCCAAACAAATAACTAAAACTAACCATCATACCCACCATGAAGAAAGGAAATATCAAGTCCTATGAGAAAGGTGCAAAGAGACACATTTGCACTGTGCCCCGCCAGGCTGTAAGAACGGAGACACCTTTGCACTGTGCCCAACCAGGCTGTAAGAACTGAGACACCTTTGCACTGTGCCCAACCAGGCTGTAAGAACTGAGACACCTTTGCACTGTGCCCAACCAGGCTGTAAGAATTGAGACACCTTTGCACTGTGCCCAACCAGGCTGCACACTAAGGATATGATTGGAGAGGGGAGATCTGGGGTCCTTTCTTTCTTCTAAAGAGACTCACACTCCATGGGACCCAAATGGTGGCAAATTATCAACCAGTGATGACAAGCCTTTGCCCATCCATGCAGGTCTGGTTCTCATTGCGAGAGGGCTATTGCAAGGAATGCCCACAGGGCCGGAGATGCTGTTGCACAACTGAACAGACTAGCATCTCCTCTCCTGTGGTCAGCTGACAAGGACTGCACTGATGAGCGTGTGTCACATGCACTCTGTCCAAGAGCATGTGCCCAGGAGAAAATGCTGGAGAAAGGATCCCATCACTTCATTTTCTCTTTCAAAACACTGGACTGTAACAAGTTTTTCTCTGTCTCACCAGCCAACTCCCAAATAATGACATGGAGATTTCTTATTAATTATGAAAGCTTGGCCTTTAGCTTAGGTTTGCCCTCAACTAGTTTTTATAAGTTAAATTAATCCATTTATATTAATCTACATTCTACCTTGTGCCTTTTTTACTTCTCCATTTCTGGAAGTCTGATTTATCCCATGTTTCCTGGTGTCTCCTGCGCTCCTAGTTTCTCTTTCTCTCTCCCCAGAAATCTTGCCTATGTCCCCTGCCTAGCTATTGGCCGTTCAGATTTTTATTACACCAATCACAGCAACACATCTTCATACAGTGTACAAATATGTTACAATATTTCCCCCTCTTTTGTCTAAATGCAAAGGAAAGGTTTTAACTCCAACATAGTAAAACTATATTCAATAAGAACAATTATCAGATAAGAATTACATTTACATTGTCCGGTCCACTAATATTGGTAAATTCAAAGAAAATACTCCATTATCTACCCTATCTTAGTGAGTTCAAGGTTTTGAACCTAATTTATTTTTTATCCTAACTTGTATTATCAACCCAAAACTATGTTTTCAGACCTCAAAACATTTTCTTAGGTAAATAACTTAAGCTCTTATATGTCTCTCAACCTTATATATGTTATACCTCTTTAGAGAGTTTCTTTTTTTTTAATTTGGTAACAAGAAAAACTACAACTATCTAGTCTTTAAACCCATCAAAGACTTGAGAAGGATATAATATTACCAGATTAAACAAAGAGTGGGGAGAAAACAATTTCCAAAACTATAGAAATGACAGAGACAGTTGGCTGCCTAGACAGTCACCCTAGGGTTTCTCAGCAATGTTGGAGCATCCATCTTTGGCCTACAGGCCTAGAATATCTGACAAACTTTTTGTAAAGCAGGTATTTTTGGAGGATTGTCCTGCATTGTCTTGACAATGTTTGGTAGTTGTCTCTTTTGTATTCTGCTTGTCCACAGTATACTGTTAGCAGCTGATTCAGGGGCAGTTTCTTGACCAAATTTTGCTAGATTGAAAATAAAGTTCATATTGAGGTACTTTGATATGTATCATCCTTTCTTGAAGTAAATTGATGCTTCCAGGAGCAGATGTTCTCTTTGTCAAGAAAAGCCTTTTGTTATTAAAACATCTTAAAGACTATATTTTGTATGTCTCTGAAGAGCTTGAAGACTATTCATCTATTTAAAATATATCTCTATTCGACCTCAAAAACATACTTGATATGACTACAAGTTTGATTGTTATGGATGACTATCATTCTAAATAACTTTCAAAGACTAGAACTTTACATTAAATTTTTAAATGAACTGCATAGGTACAATACCTTAAACAAGAGTAGAAACATATGTACAATGTAACAAAGATAACCTTAAATTTGTATCAATATACAAAAATCCATATCAATGTAAAATATCTGAGACTAGTAGTTGTTTTTTAGTTTAAAGGTAGACTCAATAATCTATCCTTTTATCCCATCGTTTTTATGCTATATCCCCCCTTTTCCCTTCAGAAAGAGATCCCTGACCATTACAAATAACAACTTGTAACCAACCCCAATAAACAATGACAAACATCCATACACACCAAATGACAAAAACCGCCCACCCACCTCTTGGGAATGTAGGTGTCATATTATTTAGACTGCTTCCTGTTGTCTAGGGATAAAGGCATTTTTAGGGGACACTGGGAAAACTGGGATAATTGTCAAGCCCTGGGAGAGCTAGCTCTATTATTTTTTGTTTAGACTCTGTGTGATGGGAAAGTGTAGATCTTATCTGAAGTCTTGGATAGATAGTCAATGAGGCTGGACCATCTCATCTAACAGCTTTGAAGTTGTTCTGGATGCAGAATTCTGAGGAAACTGCAACAGAGGCATTTTGGAATGCCTGGACTACTTGCCTTTACTGATAACTGGTCCTTCTGTTCTGAAAACACACAAACATTTAAAGGTAACACGTATATGTGCATTAACACAAGCATGGAATGTGCAGCGTGCACAAGTCAGTTAAAGATGACTTTTTGTTTTATGCTTGAGCAGGTAAAAGGCATCTGTTAACTTTGTTTGTTTGAAATGTATAACCAAACTGTAATATAAATCTCTATTCATACCATATGAAAAAGATGGCATGTAATAATAAGTCATCAGGACTCTGAAGCCAACAAGATTTATCATGTCTCATTCAGTCTCGGAGGTGTTCCCATGTTGAGGGATGAGCTTATAGATCATCTGTTTTGCAGTCTTTCTTGACTTTGTCCCTCATGTCTGCAGCCAAGATCCTCAGGCGGTCTCCCCTGATCAAATCTGATCTCGATTAATTTTGAAAGAATCCATAGCTTTCCATTTCCTATGGAAACAAAAGCACAACCTCTCTCCTAACACTACACATTGTCCGACTTCCATTCTGAAGCCAAGCTATCCCTACAATATCTAGGCTAGTTTTACTCGGCAGTCCTTCCCACAATCCAGTGTCTCTCCAGAGCTGTCATTCTCTGCTCATTGGCATTCAAAAAATCAAACTCAACACAGCACCATACAAGGTATAAACTCTCTGCGTTATAATATTTTCCATCCTAGTGTGACTTTTTATATTCCTTAACTCTCTTTTTAAAGACTTTATTATTTTTATATTATTTTTCTATGACTGTCTATATTCATTTTCTTTTCTTTCTTTAGAATCCAAACACATTTTTCAAACATAGTCTACCTGTTCAGAGATTTTCATGATCTGGACCTGACTTTCTGTGCATCTGCAATGTTCTCCAACTGTAAGACAAACCTTAAAGTGCTAAGCAGAGGCTAGGCCCTCAGCTGCATCGCTCAATTTAGCACGCGGCCTAGTGGCTGGCTCTTCCCATTTCAGGCTGGTGAGAGTGGAGCCTCGGGCCTGCAGGAACCAGCTCAGGTAGATGCTTCCACTAAACTCCCACCACTGAGCAGCATGCCTTACCCCAAGTCTACCTGAGAAACCGCTTTCTCAGGCTCTATGTGGACCAAGCATCCACATCCAATGCCATAGGGAGTTGGACTTTCCTTTGGACTGCCAGTTCACAAATAACGACACTTGGCCTATAGCTTAGGCTTGTTCCTAACTAGCTCTTATAACTTAAATTAACCAGTTTATATGAATCTACATTTTACCATGTGGCTTTTTTGGGGCATTTTTATTTTTTTATCTATTTTTAATTAAAACCATGTGGTTTTTTACCTTTCTTTCATTCTGAATGCCTGTAGGCCCATATTTCTACATTGAATGGTGGCTGGACTTCCAGGCCATAGTTTGCACCTGCCACACAGGAGGAGGTCACCTCCCTAACAAAGGGTCAGGATATGGTATTGTGCTGCTCTTTGTTTGTAATTTGGAGGATGCCTGAAAAGAGGTGTTAATTCGGCCTACGTGACAGAGCTGGCATGTGACAGAGCTGGCATAGGTAGATGTGGATGTGACCACATTCACCTGGTTACCTAGGAAACAGAATGCTAATACATTTCCCCCTCAGTTCACGTTTTTTGTATAAAGGCTGGAGAATAAACACAGAGGAATTTTCAGGATGTGAACTCAGGATTTCATGAGGGATCACTGAGAATCTCCCACCCTCCCGAAAAAAGTCAAGTGAGGTGTGTCTTTAATCCCACGCCTCCCCTCTGGTCAGGAGAAATAATTTAGGGTCTGGGCTGGCACTGGACACCAATAAATGTCCATCTCCCTCTATGTCTTGTTGGCATCTCCTGTGTTCCTAGATTCACCTCCTCTTCCTTCCTCTCCCTGGAAACCCTGCCTATATCTTCTGCCTAACTATTGGACATTCAACTTTTTATTATGCCAGTCACTGCAAATGCATCTTCACACAGTGTCCAAATCTCCCACAGCACTGGGGTATGTCAAACCTCATGTGTTCGGGTTTATTAGAAAGAAGGACGAGCAAAACGACAAAGCGACATCAGACACATTTGCTGGAAGGATCACACATAGATCTCAGGAATCATTCCTAAGCATGAAACGCCTTCGTGTAAGCCAGGGTTTGTGGCTAAGCTCGCCTTGCTCAAAGCCAGCCTGTCTGCAGTCATAACGGACACACACTCACTTACAGTCATCCACACTTGCTGATGCTTCTCTATTTGCTGGAACTTCTTGAGTTCATGGTCAGTTTTTAGAAATCATTTCCAGATACCACCCCTTTGGTATTCCTCACGCATGTATTTTCTATAGTATAGAATAGGTGTGTTATTAATGTGACTCAATCTTGATTAAATATTAAGGGCTGGTGAAGTGACTCGGTGGGTAAAGGCACTTGCTGCCAAGCCTTGAGCATCTGAGTTTGGTTCCCAGTACCTACATGGTAGAAAGAGAGAACTGACTCCCACAAGCTGCCCTCTGATCTACACACACACACAGACACACACACACACACACACACACACACACACACACACGCATGCGCGTGCACACACACAAACACACCAAATAAATGCAAAAAATAAATAAATCTTGGTATTTTACTTAGCTACTAGGAACGCTCTCCTGTCTGTGTCTCTCTGTGTAGGCGTGTGTCCATGAGTGCTTCACACTTTTATTTCCATAAAGGAATCAACTAAACGGTGTTCTATTTCCATACTGTGGTGGCCGGTTTTAAATATCAACTTGCCATAACCTAGAATCAGGCAGAAGAGAGTTTGAATGAGGGACATCTTAGATGAGGTTGCCCTATAGGTGGTCTGTGGGGGTTGTCGATAAACCTACCCTGAAGGTGGGGTCACCATTCCAGGAGCTGGGCTCTGAACTGTGCAAGAGCAACAGCAGGGAGGCATGTGCTTCTCTCTCTTCCCGGAATGTGGATGCACCGTGAAGGGCTGCCTAAGATCCTGCCTTGAATTCCTCGAAAGGGTGGACTGTAATCTGGAACTGGAACCAAACGGCCCGTTCCCTCCTCGATGCTGCTGTTTGTCAGAGTCTGTTGCAACAACAGAAATGAAACCAGAACATGAGCCGAGACGATTTTTTTTAGAATTGTGGAACTAGAGTGAGTGTGGAGAAGACACGTGATTGGAGGTGAATCAAAGCCAGCCAAGCGCTGGGGTGATTTCCTCCTTCGTCGGAATTCTTATTTATACTGGGAATGGTGGCTGCAATGCAGATTGTGTGCTTCTGTTTATCCTCTTGCCTTTCAAAGAAAAGCCAGCTCAGAACTCGCTCTGTGTAGGCAGTCTTTGTGGAGTCCAGAGACAGGAACCTCACGGGTGTCGGTCCCTGGCCCCTACACCACTTCTCTGTCTCTCTTAATGAACATCTCTCCTTCAAATGGCTCACTTTGAAATTCTTTTGTTTGGTGAAGCCAAGGATATGGTCTTATGTGGGTCAAAGCCCCTGAATCAAGGTCCCAGGCTGCGGTAATTGACATGTGAAACTGTTGTGTCTCCATCCTTACTGTCCCTGACAGGAAGAAAGCCAGGGGATCGGGCTCCAGCGAAGTTCAGCTACAGGGTCTCGGCTGTGCTGTTGGGCTTCACGGGAGCCTGAGTCCTGATTTAAAGCCCCTTTCAAGATTCATGACTGTTCCTGAGCCTGGAGCTCTAGACAGGCTGGGGATCCAGCCACTCTGAGCACTGAACAGTACAGAGAGGGAGGACAGTGTGCACGCTGGACCCTACTCTCTTTCACCATGAGGCTCTTGTCCCTGTTTCTTTGTTCCGGGAGAGGTTGGAAAATAGAAAATTGCTATGTACCCTAGCAGGATAAATGTAACAAGCAAGGAGAGAAATGGAAAGGCCAGAAAGACACACAGAGAGATAGATGGGTTCATCTGCATTTGGGTGAAAATTTTAGGGCTGTGACAACAAGCAGCAATTGTGGCTTGTGACCACGGCCCCGCTGAAGGAAATCTGCACCAGGCTGAAATCCAGGGACTCTGAAATGGAGCTTTGTAGCGGCTTGCAGGTTTCCACCGGTCATTTCTTAAACTGAAGAGTTACAATTAGAGGAGAAATGTGTCCAATTATTTCTGGGTCCTGTCTGAAAGGCTGAAGCTGGTAATGAGAATCACATGTCTCAGCTGCGCCTCCCTCTAGTTCCAAGCAAGCTGCCCCACAAGAGAAAATCCCTTCTATTCAGCAAAGCTCAGAAAACCACACTTCCCTCTCCTTCTGGCTCCCGGGACTGTGTGCTCCCACTGCTTTTTACCCATCTCAGTTATGAACAATGTTTTCACTTCTCACTCCGTTCTTTCCTTTGTAAGACATGACAGGGTGACAGGACACAGCTCTCTGTTTTCAAAGAACTCCATCAGAAGAATGGAAATATTTAGTTCCAACCAGCTATGACACAGTTGGCCAGGAGCACCAGGCAAGGAGCTGGACCACTGCCACTCAGGGTATGGTTAGGCTAGGAGAGGGAAGTAAAGAAGCAATCAGCTGACCAGGAACAAGTTTATCCACTATGGGAATGAGGTCCCCATGACTTGGTGACAACACGCTCTGGAAATGCAGGGTTTTGAGACAGAACGTCATGGCTACCAGCAACAAAGGCATTCCAGGCTTGCGCTGTTCTTACCATATTGGCTACTCAGAGATTTGATTTAGGCATCACATATTCTAGGACAGCAAAACAACCCTACCCCAACCCCTGCTGCCTTCAGAGCCAGCCCCTAGATGTCTGAAACACTCACATTTGCCAGAAGTGTGGTGTGTTGCCATGCACTTCTCTGGTCATTTGAGTATCACTGTTAATGAAATTCCTATGAAAATCTTTGACTTATTCTCAGATTGAGTTATTTGACTTACAAACTGATAGATTGTAAGAGATCTTTTTAAAAAAAGATTTATTTTTTTGTGTATATGAGTGTGTGCTTTCATGCATATGTATGCGCCATGTGCATTCAGTGTCTGTGCAGGCCAGAAGGTGTCAGATCCCTATAGCTGGGATTCCGGGTTGTTGTGAGTCATCTTGTGGGTGCTGGGGACCAAACTCAGGTCCTCTGCAAGAGCAGCAGCTGCCCTTCGTGACTGGGGCACCTCTCCAGATCTTTATACAGTCTGGGTACAAATCCCTTATGACTAAATTTATAAATATCTCTCACAATTTGTAGTTTGCCTTTATCTGTTTTTAAAGTTAGTTTGTTTTGTTTTTAGACAGAGTCTCATGATAAGGATGACCTTGGCATTCTGATCTTCCTGCCTGATTCACACGGTACTAGGGATTAAACTCAGGGTCTTTCCCAGGCTACAAAGACTCTCTCCTAGTTAACTAAGCTATATCTCCAGAACCTTTCTTGAACCGATCAACTGAAAAACAAAAGTTTAAATTTTGGTGGCCTAATTTATTTATTTGCTTATTTATTATTGCTTGTGCTGTCTTGTGCTTTTCAAATGCTATTGAAGAATTCTATATCCAATTCCAAATTGCAAAGATTTTTCTGCAATTTTTTTTCTAGATTTTTCACACTTTTTACTCTTAAATCCTTGGTGTATTTATGGGCAATTTTTCATATATATCTTGAAGGGTCTAATTGAAATTTTCAACTTAAGGATATTCAATTTTCGCAGCAATATTTGTGGAAGGCTAATCTTTACCCAGTAATTAACTGATAATAAATATACAGGTTAATTTCTTTCTTAATTAAAAAAATTAACTGTGTGTGTATGAGAGAGAGACAGTCAGCATACACACACCACAGCAAATGAATGAGTTCTGAGAACCAGTTATGGGGGTCAGCTCCCTCCTTCCACCTTGTGAGTCCAAGGATTGAACTCAGCTTGGAGCCAAGCTTTCAGTCATCCTGCCTTTCCAGTTCCTGAATTGTCCGTTGGCCAGTATGCTTAGCTGTGTGCTATATGTCTGTCTTTCTGCTCACACTCCCATTGTCTCCATTACTACAGCTTTGGAGTTTCTTTCAGTTTTGTTTTTATGAGGGAAGGAAATTTTAAGAAAACATTTTGCTATCTAGTTCTCTATATGACAGGCTTAGAACTCACTATTCAACATAGAATGACCCTCCTGCCTTTGCCTCCCAAGCACTGTAGTTACAGGCATGCACCACCACATGCAGCTAAGGTTACAGCCATGCACCACCACATGCAGCTAAGGTTACAGGCGTGCACCACCACACGTAGCTGTGGTTACAGGTGTGCACCACCACGTGCAGCTGTGGTTACAGGCGTGCACCACCACGTGCAGCTGTGGTTACAGGCATGCACCACCACGTGCAGCTGTGGTTACAGGTGTGTACCACCACACATAGCTGTGGTTACAGGCATGCACCACCACGTGCAGCTGAGGTTACAGGCATGCACCACCACGTGCAGCTGAGGTTACAGGCGTGCACCACCACGTGCAGCTGTGGTTACATGCGTGCACCACCACGTGCATCTGTGGTTACAGGCATGCACCACCACGTGCAGCTGTGGTTACAGGCATGCACCACCACGTGCAGCTGTGGTTACAGGCATGCACCACCACATGCATCTGTGGTTACAGGTGTGCACCACCACACGTAGCTGTGGTTACAGGTGTGCACCACCACACGTAGCTGTGGTTACAGGTGTGCACCACCACACGTAGCTGTGGTTACAGGTGTGCACCACCACGTGCAGCTGGGGTTACAGGCACGTACCACCACATGCAGCTGTGGTTACAGGCACGCACCACCACGTTCAGCTGTGGTTACAGGCACGCACCACCACGTGCAGCTGTGGTTACAGGCACGCACCACCACGTTCAGCTGTAGTGTTTGAGTGCCTACAGTGAGTCTTCCCAAGTTACTTTCCTTTAACGTATTCTAGGTCCTTTACATTTCATATGCATTTGGAGTTGGGTTGTCAACAGAAACAAGAAACACTGCTAGGAATTTGATTAGGACTCTGCTAAATCTATCAGATATTTTAGTGAGAACTGCAGTTTTGCCTTGAGACAGGGTCTCTCCACGTAGCCCATGCTTGCCTCAAATTCACATCTTGAGGATTCAGCCCCCCAGCCGGTGTATGCTGCCACCACTGCCAGCGAACTACCATTTTAATAACGGCGCATTCTAAATCCACAAAGGCAGATGTTTCTATGCTTCAGACTTTTAATTTTTCTCACAACATTTTATACATTTTAGCAGACAAGTCTTGTCTCGTACTTGTTTTGGTCTTTTTTGTGTATCTTTGTGTATGCACACACATGTGTGTGGTATGCGCACAGGCATGTGCATTTGTTCATGCATGCATGCATGTGTGCAGGCCAAAGGTTGATGTCAGGTATCCTCGCCTATCACCTCCCACCTTGGTTTTTAAGGCAGGGTCTTCCATGGAACCTGACTGGTGAGGACCATTCCAGCAGCTTCTAGGCTCGACTTTGCTCCAACAAACCAGTGCTACACATACAGATTCCCACTGTCATATCCAGACTTTATGTAGATACTGGGGTTCATAACTCAGGCCCTCATGCTCACATGGCAAGTACTTTACCTTCTGAGTCATCTTGCATCAGTTGGACCCTCCTTCAGTTAACCTTCCTCCTCCCCACTACTCCAGAGCGCCCCGAGATCATGTGCAGCTGAGTGAGGACAGGAAGAGGTGTATGGCTGGACTCTCAAGATAAGGTCTGGTAGTCCCCACCTTCTAAAGGAGAGTGATAATATCCCATCACCAGCAGCACGGACCTTGCTATCACTGCATTGTTATGCATGTTTGTTGCCATAGCTATAAGATCAAAGGTTACCACAGCAACCTATGCTCCAGTGATGGCCAATGGTCATGGCAGGCCTAGAAGAAACTGCCACATCACTACACCTTATTTCCTTGTAGGCTGGTCACCTCCAGTGCTCTGTCACAGTGACAGCCAGCTGACTATGACACCGAAAGGCTTCTTTTTAGCATTTTCTTCAGGGGGATCAACTCGGGACTATTACAGTATTTCATTCCTTATTTATCTGAGAATGTGTCTGAATGTTAGTTTTGCTGGCTATAAATTTATTTGGCTGACAACTGTTTCTTTCAGCACTTGAGACTGCTCTTTCTCTGTCTTCCACCATCACTGACTAGAGTGCAGCCTTTTAAAATGACACTGTGGTGGACCGCTCTGACACCATTTTAAACAGAAAAATCTCGGTTTTCTAAGGGAGCAGAGGTGGCACATACTCTGTGACCAGTCGTGTCTTGGGGCCACGACTCAATTTTGGGTTCTTGAACCTCAAGTTAATGCTTTATGTTCAAATTAAGGGAGTGCTCAGCCAGTATGTCTTGGCATTTCTCCCTTTCTTTCTCGCTTCTTGAACTCATTTGCAGCTGGTGGGGTCGATCTGCCCCACAGACTCTATTTTCTTTCTTTCCTCTTTGTTTTTCAGAGAGGATAACAGTTTATCTACTGGCAGACTCACTTAAGGCTGCTCCCGGCCCCCTGCAATCAGTGTTTCTCTTTGCTGTGAAATTTTTCAACTCCAGACTTTTCCATGTGGTTTTTCAAAAATCTTATTTCTTTATTGATATTTCTACTCCTGGAGTCATTTTCATAATACTTTCCTTAAATTCTTTAAACATGGTTTTCTTTAATTTTCTCAACATATTTTAAATAGCAGTTTTCAAATGTTTGCTGAATCCAACATCTGGACCACTCTGTGAGTGGTGACAGTTTCCGTGGACTCCCCAGGAAGGCTCACAGTGTGCACATCTGGACCCCTCACAGACAGTTTCCATGGACTCCCCAGGAAGGCTCGCAGTGTGCACATCTGGACCCCTCACAGACAGTTTCCGTGGACTCCCCAGGAAGGCTCACAGTGTGCACATCTGGACCCCTCACAGACAGTTTCCGTGGACTCCCCAGGAAGGCTCACAGTGTGCACATCTGGACCCCTCACAGAAAGTTTCCGTGGACTCCCCAGGAAGGCTCGCAGTGTGCACATCTGGACCCCTCACAGACAGTTTCCGTGGACTTCCCAGGAAGGCTCGCAGTGTGCACATCTGGACCCCTCACAGAAAGTTTCCGTGGACTTCCCAGGAAGGCCCACGGTGTGCACATCTGGACCCCTCACAGACAGTTTCTGTGGACTCCCCAGGAAGGCTCACAGTGTGCACATCTGGACCCCTCACAGACAGTTTCCGTGGACTCCCCAGGAAGGCTCTCAGTGAGCTCTCTTCTTGTATGATTCACAGTGTTTTTTAAGATGTGGATATCTTCAGAAATATATAGAATTAAGATTGGATTCTCTTTTCTTTTTCTCCTCTGAAAAATCTTATTTATTACCACTGTGTGTGTGCATATAGTTTTTCAAGTTATAGTTATTTTATTTTATGTGATTAATATTTTCCTGTATGTATATAGGTTTACCATGTTTGTGCCTGGTGCCTGTGGATGCCAGAAGAAAGCATCAGATCCCCTTGGACAGGAAGTATAGACAGCTGTGAGCTATCACATGGGTGCTGGGAATCTAACACAGGTCCTCTGGAAGAACAAGTGTTCTTAACTGCTGAGCTATCTCTCCAGTCCATATAAATGCATGCTGTGACTTGATTTTCAGGATTGTCCTGTGGTATGTATCTCCTAAGATTTCTGTTTAATTTTTAAGACAATCCCACTTATACCAGGGTTTGGTGGGATGTCTTAGTCACTGTTTTCTTGCCGTGAAGAGACACTGTGACCACCATAACTCTTATAAAAGAAAACATTTAATTGGCGGCTTGCTTACCATTTCAGAGGCTTAGTCAGTTAGCAAGACCTGGGAGCTAGAGCTGAGAGCCGCAACCTGATCAGGAGGCAGAAAGAGACAGAGAGAATCCGGGCCTGACATGGGTTTTTGAAACCTCAAAGCACACACACACAGTGACACCCTTCCTCCCACAAGGCCACACTTTGTAATCCTTCTAATCCTATCAAAGAGTTCCAACCTCTGGTGACTAAGTACTCAGGTATATAAGCCTATGGGGGCCATTCTTGTTCCAGCTATCACAAACGAGGAACTACAGGCAACTGCAGAATTCTGGGAGCAGGAGGAATAATCCCGCTTAGGGATGAGCCCCCTAATTGGTTATCCAATATCAAATGGTCAGCCTTGAAAACATATACACCAAGTAACACTCAATGGACTGAGTAGTTGTGTGTGTGTGCATAAATATGTTAACAATAACAAAGAAAAAAAGACCATTATTTCAAGAGTGAATAAGAGGAGTACATGAAAGAGGTTGGAGGGAGGAAAGAGAAGGAGAAATGATGTAATTATATTTTAAGTTTTAAAATAAATAACAATATTATACTCATTTTCACACTAATAAATATATCTGGTGATGAGCGACATTCCCAAAGTCATACCCACTGTAAGTTGGAAAGGTCCAAAAGAAAAAAAAAAACAGTTTTCTGTGAGAGAAAAAAAATCGTTACAGAAACAGTTGCAATAAATATGTTTCCAAGGTGTCAGTGGGAGTGACTCAGAGTCAGCCGACCCAGGGCGTGGACGCGAGTTCAGAGAAGCTGCTCTGGCCCAATATTTGTGGCTTAGCCTCATGGAGCAAGGGCTGCCCCTCCCATTACTGCTTCTTTCCGAGCATGGCCTGCCTGTGGGCTAAACTGTGTCACCCCAAAGCATCTATTGAAGTCCTAATCCTCAGGATGTGCTCCTGTGTGGACATGAGGCCTTTGCAGAAGTAGTTAAAAGAGCACATCAGGGTGGGTCTTAATCCAGCGTGACTGGCGTCACAGGAAGAGGGAATGGTTTGAAGACAAAGGCACGAAGGCACGAAGACGGAGCATTGGTGAGTGAGGCTGATGGAAGCCAAGGAACCGCAGAACTTCCCGAAATCTTGAAGAAGCAACGGCTGAGGGTGAGAGGGTGCTGTATCTCTCCAGTGGTTAACAACGTCAGCTCCCAACTGCAGCGTCGTGTAAATGTACAACCACATTTACAGTGGAGCGAGCGCGAAGGGTCCCGTGAGAGCCAAAGTCACATTTTAAGTTTTAATTACTGTGCCTTAGAGATCCGTCAGGGCGGGCACGACTCTGATCTGCACGCCCCTTGCCCAAGGACGGATAGTTCACGAAATGCTGGGGGCTGTTGTTTATGAGAGGTGACAGTCACAGGTGGTTCACAGGCAGGAAGTTCGTCAGAATGTATGCTTACCTCTGATTGGACCTGAGGGGAAATGCAATGAATTATAGGTTTTCCTTCTTAAACCCTTGCCATATTTGATTCTGGGTCATTTCTCAGGAATCTGGGTATGGACCTGGGCAAAGCTCATCCACATGGTCAGTATTGAATTAAAGTTTGCTTCGGATTTGGCTTTAAACTGTGGTAGTGGTTTATACACAGTCGGTGGGATTAACATGCCCAACATAACAGCCCCTCAAATCACCCTTTTAATAGCCATACACATTTCTTCCCTGTGGAACATTCCTTTACACTGTGAATATACGGCACTGTGATTGGTTTAATACAGAACCTGAGTGGCCAATAGCAGAACAGGATAAAGTTAGGTGGTAAAGCCGAACTGAGAATGATGGGAAGAAGAAGAGCAGGGTCAGAGGAGTCGCCAGCCAGACACCAAGGAAGCAGGACATGTAGAAAATGAGGTAACAAACCATGAGCCACGTGGCAAAACATAGATAAGAAATATGGGCTAATTTAAAATGTAAGATGCAGTTAGTAACAAGCCTGAGCTATTGACCGAGCATTTGTAACTACTAGAAGCCTCAGTGTGTTTATCTGGGAGCTGCTCGTGGGACAGAAACTTCTGCCAACCCTTGCCCTTACTTCCTCAGTACCCCTAGGAGCTCCTCATTTGTTCGCCATTTCTATGGCCTTGTCCTTTCAAGAATACCATGGACATGGGAAGCCACAGCAAGTAACCTTTGGGGGGTTGGTTTTTATCCACTAAAGACAATTCTCGAGTGATTCACTAGGCGACTATGTGTATCAATAGTTTGTTCTCGTGTTAGTTGTTGAGTGCTATTCCATGGTATGCATGCACCACAGTGTGTTCAACCATTGTTGATCCCACAGGCCAAGCAGACCACTACCATGATTTAAAGCCAAATTCGAAGCAAGTTTTAATTAAATACAGGCCAGGTGGATGGGCTCTGGCCAGATCCATCTCTGAATTCCCAGAAAATGGGCACGAGTCACGTTTGGCAGGGGTTTAAAAAGACAAACCCACACCAGGTGGTGGAGGCACAGCACTCGGGAGTCAGAGGCAGATGGATCTCTGATTTCAAGGCCTGCCTGTTCTACAGAGCGAGCTCCAAAGCTACAGGGAAACCTCTCCCTGCCCCTTCCTGCCTGCTCCCCGCCAGCTCTCTCCCACCTTTTACCCTGAATACCTTTTAAGATCACTGATGCGGATCTGAGGCCAGTCCTCTACCAGTCTGTACAAAGGCCTCAGCACCCACAGTTGTAGACTTAGGTCATGATGTGGGGACAGGTCTGGGCATGTGATCTCCAGACAGAGCATCCCAACAGGTTATTTAAAAAAAATCATAATAGTTCAAAAGGGAAAGTGGTACTAGCCCCAAATAAATCTTATTACGACAGAGGAGTTGAGCAAATGTTCCTGATAGATAAGATGTCCAAACAGAACCTCTCTCTCTGGTGAAGTTTCCTGGCACCCACTAGTCCCAAGGAAAGCCTTCTCCTTTCAAATGAGCAGAAAGACTTTAGTTAAAAAACATTTGCACAGCCCCAGACGTGGGGGAATCAAGAAAGGTCTGTATTTCACGCTGGAAAATGAAAACCAAATAAATAAAACTCCCTGTCATGGCAACAGGCCAGTCAACTGTGGGAGTAAATGTCCAAAACACGCCTGGCTTCTGCAGAAGCTTCTGGAACAAATTCAGAATCCTATGTACTTAGCTGGCCCAAGCCTGGGCTGGAGAGGGGCATTATTCTTACCTAAATTAATCTCTTACTGTCTTATTATATTGATTTCCTTCACCTTGGACATTTGTTTGGCATGTGTACTTATTAGGGAACTGCTGGGAGAAATGATTTGATAATATTATAAAATAACGCTTTGGCCTGACTTAAAACGGAAACATTTATAGCATTCCCGCCGACACCAGATGGTGTTAGCCCAACTACTGTGCTGCTGCTTCAAAAACACATGGAGGTGAAGGAAACTTTGTTGTTGGGAGGCTGCTAGTTAGTTTCCGGCTGCTTAGTCCCGAAATAATCACACAGAAATTGTATTAATTAAATCACTGTTTGGCCCATTAGCTCTAAGCTTCTTATTGGTTAACTCTTACATATTAATTTAACCCATTTCTATTAATCTGTGTATTGCCATGAGGCTGTGGCTTACCGGGTAAAGTTCTGGCGTCTGTCTCCGGCAGGGCTCTGTGACTTCTCTCTGACTCCACCTCCTTTCTCCCAGCATTCAGCTTAGTATTCCCGGCCTGAGTTCTACCTTGCTATAGGCCAAGTCAGTTTCTTTATTCACCAATGGTATTCACAGCATACAGAGGGGAATCCCTCATCAAAACTTCAACAAGCCCCAGTGAGCCAGAGCTCTCAGGCCCTTTCTGCATACACATGGCAGGACTCGATTTAGAGTTGCTATGGAAACCCAGGGTGTTTGCAGAAAGCTTTAACTGGATGTGGTATCAGCATCCCATAGTGTAACGGCGTAAACGAATGCAGACAGATTGTAAAAATATATACAGCTTTAATGGCGAAATAGACTTACAGAACCACCGTTCCTGCGGAGACCAGGAAAGCAGAAGCAAGCACTGCGAGCATGCTCGCCAGATTTATAGGTAAACATTAGCCCGAGGAGAACATGCCCCCTAAGGGGCGGGACTTATCCCTACACCATAGGTTGAAGACCTGGACTGAATAGAAAGGAAAAAGAGAGCTGAGCACCAGAGGTCATTTCTTTCTGCTTCCTGGGTGTGGTGGGTGCAATGTGACTGGCTGTTTGCCCCTTGTCCTACCATGCTTTCCCCCACGGGACGGGCAGTGTCCCCTCAAATTGTGAGCCAAAACAAATTCTTTCTTAAGTTAGCTTAGTCACAGCAAGAGGAAAATGACTGATAAACATATTCTTCCCCTCTGCCACCTGACCCTAACATAAAGCTCATGACAGCCATATACATGGGCACCCAGGTGTGCCAACTGACCCTGATGTGAAGTTCATGGCAACCATCTATGTGGTGGCTCTGACCCTTAGGAACTGCTGTGTCTCTGCATCTGAGATAGAGGTGAGCAACTCTTGAGATGGCCCAGATACTGCTGTGTACAAGTGTCCGTGTCCCCTCCCAGCCCAGGTGCCCCTTGTAACTGCGATCAGTCATCCATGGCTTTGTTCTCCACTTTTATTCCCTACCCATTTTTCTCCTATTTTTTTTTCAGAGCTGAGGTCTGAACCCAGGGCCTTGCTCTTGCTAGCCAAGCGCTCTACCACTGAGCTAAATCCCCAGCCCCTTTCTCCTGACTTTATCCTTCTATCTTTTCACCCTCTTCTTTCTATACTAAGCCATACCTGTTAAATGACTTAATTATACTCTAGTCTTATCCCGAAAGCCTCAACAGTGAAGATGGGTAAGACATCGCAAGCTCCATGCAGTAAGCCACCACGTTCAGCAGAATCCTATAACTCCCCAACCCAAAGGCTTCCAGCCCAGGGCAACTGGAGGGTGACATAGGCCAGGGTGCAGTCACTGCTGCCAGATCTGCTTTATACCACATGCAACCTGACCCCAGCTTGAGTTCCACGGCTCACCTAGGGCAAACTGGGGTGAATGTGAGGGTCAGAGGAAAGATGTTTCATTCATGCTTCAGTGTGATATCTGAGAAAGACATCAGTTTGTGGGAACAGGGCAGAGCCAGTTGCAGGAATCTTCAAAGACTAAGCTACGAAGTATAATGGGCACTGTGGGCCATGGGTAGGGGGAAAGGCAGGTGCTTGTCCAGGCTTTCAGTTCTAGACAGACAGCCATTTCCTCAGCATCCATCAGAGGCCCCAGAGCTTGAGTTAATGAGCCAGGAAATACTGGGCCTGTTTCATGGAACTCCTATATTAGTCAGCTTGGACGGTCAAAACAGAATACTGTGAAATAAGTTGTATGAACAAAGGCGCTAGCTTTCACAGTTTTTGAGTCTAGAAAATTAGGATGAAGGTCTATGGCCAGTTAGATTTTTGTAAGGGCCCTCTTCCTATATGGGATATGGACAGACAGACAGACAGACACACACACACACACACACACACGGGAGGAGAGAGAGAGAGCACTCCTGATGTCTCAATTGTTGAATCTGTTTGGAGCGAAACTGTGCCCTCCATGTGATGGTGTTAAAGTGTTAAACCTGTAACGGAGTGGCCTAGAGAGAGGTGGTTAGGTCATCAGGTGATACCTGTGGTGGTTTCAGTGAGGATGCTCCCTATACGCTCATATATCTGAATACGCCGCCAGAAGTTGGTGGAACTGTTTGGGAAGGATTAGGAGGTAGCATTGTTGGAGATGTATCTATGGAGATGGACTATGAGGTTTCAGATACCAGAGCCATTCCCAGTATCTTTCTCTTTCCGCCCTGTGATTGTGGATCGAGATGTAAGCTCCCTTACTGCTTCAGTGCCGTGCCTATCTGCCTGGTGTCATGCTCCCCACCACGACAGTCCTGGACTCAAAACCTTCTGGGACTGTGAGCCCCAAATGAAAGACTTTTATAAGCTGTGTTTTAGTTGTGATGTTTGACATAACAATTGAAAAGTAACTAAAGCATGGACCTTAGAAGGTATTGATGTAGTTCTTCTAGAATCCTGTGTAACTTCTGGGAAAATACATCGTACAAGAGAGCAAGGTTGGTCCATCCTCCTGCTCGCTAGCTTCCTGTCTCTCTTTGCTTTCTTTCCCTTGAACCATGATGTCATCCACCATGATGTGTCTTAGCCAGGGGCTCCTCATCAGAGGCTGAATAAAGTCTCAGAGCTCCAACCTCCCAAACTGTGGCCTAGATAAACCACTCTCACTATAAAGTATCCAGATTCAGGTGTTTGGTTATATCAGTGGGAAAGTGACTGTACTAATCCTATTGGATCAGGACTCCAACCCCTATGACACCACTAAGCCTTAACTGTATTTTCCAAATGTATTACGATTTTAGGCTTCAATGTATGGATTTTTGGTAGATCCCAAGGACATGGTGTTCCATTCCATCCCCCTAATCAGAAAAGGACATTTTAGACATCGGTTTGGTCATGGTTTGCTTATGGAGCCTGTTGAATGTCAGTCGCTGCTCTGGGAGGAGACTGGGGCAGGAAGAAGACAGAGTACCTTGCCTTAGCAAAAGCCCTGCTAATGATGTGAATGCTATATTACACAGGAAACACTGACCTCATGTGCCTGGCTTCAGTCGTGAGAGCTGAACAGAAAAGAAAAAGGAGGTGTCAGCCGCTGGTGACCGATCTGCATGTGTCCTCCCTTCCCACACTCACACAATGGAGCTAACATGGCGAACCCTGGGCATGGGACCTCAAACATTTCCTCTTCCTCTCCTTTACTCCTCAGTAAAAAGGTGAGAAGTTTGGGCCCAACATGCGTTGGCCATGTGCTGCTTCACCCAGGGCCATTGTCCATCATGGATGGGATCCTCCAAAGATACAAGCCAAAATAAACCTTTCTGTAAATTCAGAATCTCAGGCATTTGTTATAGTAACAGACATCTGACTAATACAAACCCCAATCCAGAACCAGACAATGATATTACGAGAAAAGAAAACCACAGACCAATATTCCTCATGGATACAGACGTAAAAATCCTTAACAAAATAATACCAAATTGAACACAGTATTTTTTTAAAGCGACAATAATACAGCATGACCCAGTGGATCTGTTCCCAGGAATGCAAGATTGTTTTATTATTTCAGTATCAATCATTTAGACTATCCATCACATTATCAAAATTAATGAGAAAAAAACCATACAACCATCTCAGTAGATATAAGGACAGCATTTAACAAAATGTAATACTTTGTCATGACACAGATCCTCAGAATAGTGGAAGGAAGGAATGTCCTCCGTCAGACACGGGAAGTTAAAAACAAAACCTTCCAGTAAACACCATGCAACGCAGAAGATTTCTTCTGAAAGTGAACAGAGTAGTAAGAATGTCCACTCCAACTACCACAGCCCACATTTTCTGGAAACCACTGTTCCCTGGAACAACAGAACAAGGAAGGCAAACTGAAGGCTGACAAAGACTGGAAAGAACTAAAATGAACCTTTGAGTGAATGTCTACCATCTCTGACAAACTTTAGCTATATTTCTGGTACCAATAACAAATAATTGAAAAGTAAAATTATCAACAATCCTACTTGACTACAAAGTTTGAGGGACTACTCAACAGTTGATCGATATTCACAATTCCCCTACACATGTGCATAATCTCTCTCTCTCTCTGTTTCTATCTCTTTCTTTCTCAAACACACACACACATACACACACATAAACACACGTTAAAGTCCTGTGTGTCAAATCACATGACCACAAGAGGAAAAGCCTAGCTTACAGAATAGAACAGAACATCCTTGGGGCATGTATTTGATAAGAGCCTAGGATCTAGAATATTGAAAGATCTTTCTAACTCCACAGTAAGAAAGATACAGACCCAATAGCAAAACAGCCACAGGACTCTCTTACACACTTCTGGCCCAAACACTAGGGACAATAAGCACCCGGAAAGAGACTCACATCATGAGTGCAACACAAACAGCAAAGACGAGACACTTCACACCGACTAGGATGACCATAAAGAAAATGGACATAGACACAAGTGCTCATGAGTATATGGAGGAACAGGAACCTGTGCACATTGCTGGTAGGGTGTGAACAGGGCCACCACTCTGGAAAACAGCTCAGTAGTTCCTAGCAAAGCTAAACAAAGAGTTATTTTATGACTCAGCAATTCTATTTCTAGATATAGACTCAAAAAAGATCAAAAACAACTATTTAAACAAAAACATGTGCATAAATGTCCATAGGAACTGTATTCACGAGACACACAGACGGGTGTTCATGGGTGTAATCATCACAAGACTCAAGCAATGGTGCTCACAGGCACAGGGTTCATAAGACGCATGCATTGGAGTCCACGGGCCGGGGGTCACCAGACAAGTGCATCGGTGTTCACAGGTACAGTATCCACAAGACACATTGTCTTGGGGTTTCTATTATGTGTGACATCTGATCAAAGGCAACTTGAGGGGGAAAGGGTTTATTTCATTCACTTCCTTATCACAGTTCATCATCAAAGGCAGTCATGGCAAGAACTCAAACAGGGCAGGAACCTGGAAGCGGAAGCTGACGCAGAGGCCATGGATGAGTGCTACTTATTGGCGTGCTCCTTATGGCTGCTTTCTCACAGAACCTAGACAGGTGGTTCCACCCACAAGGGGCTACACCCTCCAAAATACATCACCAATTAAGGAAATGCCTTCCAGGCTTGCTCACAACCTGATCTTAGGGAGGCATTCTCTCTGCTGAGGTTTCCTCTTCTCAGAACCTCTAGCTTGTGCCAAGTTGACATAAAAATCAGTCAGCACACATGGACATAGGTGCTCTTGGGCACAGTGCTCACAAGACACACGCTCCACTTCCACAGAACACCCAGAGTAGAGTCTATAGGGACAGGAAGTAGTTAGTGTTGAAATGGGAAGGTTGAAAAGTGTGGCTACTATTAACCAATGTAGTTTCCTGGGGGGCTGGAGGACTCAGGGGAGAGAGTTGCACAGCCTTGTGGGTGTACTAAAATTATTCATTTGTATATTTTAAGTGATATTTTAAAGTATTTTTTTAATTTTCTGTGTATGAGTGTTTTACCTTCATGGTTGTATGTGTATTACATGTGTCCCTGGTGCCTACAGAGATCAGAAGAGGGCATGGGATCTCCAGAACTGGAGTTACGATGGTTGTGAGCTATATGCTTGTGAGAGTTCTGGGAAGCAAACCCAGGTCCTCTGCGGGAGCAACGGTGCTCTTAACTGCTGGGCCATCTCTCCAGTCCCTACAATTCTTTTTACTACATGTAAATTATCTTTCAACTTTTCTCAAAACAAGAACCTAGAAATATAAAAACATTTAAAATGTGGGGGCTGAGAGATGGCTCAGTAGTAACTAAGAGCACTGGTTGCTCTTCCAGAGGACCTGAGTTTGATTCCCAGTATCCACATGGTGCCTCGCAATCATCTGTAACTCTAGTGCCAGGGGATCCAGCCCCCTTTTCCCTTCTCTATAGGCATCAGGCACCTACGTGGTGCTCAGATGGACACACACACACAAAAGCCACTGGTATACATAAAAAATAACTTTAAAAGAAAATATACAATGTATATACTACTGTGTAAATAGTTAAATATCACTTATAATAACAATTAAAACCCACAAATATAAGGAATAAATTTAACAAAATATATGAAAAAAATCTGTATACTAAAAGCTATGAGAAACCGCTAGGAGCAGTTAAGAAGGACTTATATTACTGGCCAGACAGGTCAAGCTTATATTTAGAGTACTCAGTACTGTTAAGATACTCAGTCTTCTCAAACTGACCTGTAGACTCAAATCAAAATCCTAGCATGCTGTGATTTTCTAAACAAAACAAAACAAAAAAAACCAATGGTCTGGCCAGGTGATGGTGGCACATGCCTTTAAAATCCCATTATTCAGGAGGCAGAAGCAGAGGCAGGAGGATCTCTGTTCAAGACCAGTCTGGTCTACAGAGTGAATTCCTGGATCCTGGACAGCCACGGTAGGACAGAGAAACCCTATCTCAAAAAGAAGAGGAGGAGGAGAAAACAATAGTCTGGTCTACCTGTTATGTGGGGAACAACACAGACCTAGAGTCCCTGGAACAATCTTGAAAAAGACAGAACTGGAGCCTCACGGGACCTGGTCTCAAGTCCTGAGTACATCTGTGGTGAGGCTGGTGAGGTGGGTCCGTGGGTAAGAGCATGAAGTGTTCTCGCAGAGGACTGGAGTTTGGTTCTCAGCTCTGTGTCAAGTGGCTAACAACCGCCTGGGAAGAGCTGTGGGGATTCCACAGGTACCTTCCACCTACGTGCACAAACCTCCATAGGCACCTTGTATTCACATGCACTTACCCTCACACATAAAAGATACAAGAGAAAGAATGGGTCCTCACATTCTTTCTGGTCCAACTGGTCATCAAGACAGGTAACTACTGTCCTCCACTGGGGAAGGAAAATCTCTTCAGCAGACACTACTTGAACAACAGAATGCCGATAGGAGTAGATAAAAATAACATTGCTTCCCACTTCACATCCTACACACAATAATCTGAATTAGGTCACAAGCCTTTTAGAAAGATAAAGCTTTAATGGCTTCTGAGCTAAGCAGGGAAGAATAGCTTCATGACTTTGAGGGGGTTAGGGGCAATGCTTTCTTAGGACACACACAAAGAAGGGAAAAGGAAAAACGCTAGACATACAAGAAAGACACAAAAAGGATATCTACGTAAAAACTCAACTCGTTGGAATGAAGAGTGAACACCATGGAGCCTCATGCAGCCCCAGCACCTAGGCAGCCTCCACCTCCCGGCGCCAGAAGTTCGGATCATGTAAAAGCCCTGCTAACTCCTACCTGCCTGTCTGTCACACAGACTGACAGGGTTGACAGGTTGTGAAAAATGAGCGCAGCTCTACCCAATCAAGAGATTCCCCATCTAACAATGATGCCCACACTTGGGATGTCACTTTGGCAGAATCCTCTGGGCTGTGGTTTTCTCCTCATTCCCTTGGCTCTGAATTGATAGCCAATTTCCAGGCACGTAAGGACTTCAAAATAACATTCTGAACATCATGGTGAAACTGACATTTCTGACACAGCCTTGCAATACCCAGGCTTGAGGAGGAGCTTATACTGACAACACTAAAGAGTTTCAGTGTGTGTGTGTGTGTGTGTGTGTGTGTGTGTGTGTGTGTATGTACACGTGTGTTTAGTCCTCCAGGACTATGTAGACCAAGTAGGCCTCATGGCTATCCTCCTGCGAGCACTAGGATCATAGGCATGAACAAACCAGCAGCGTAGCTTCGTGCCCTTCCGTGTAAAGTCTCAGAAGGACCCTGCAGCGTGGAACCATGCCTTCTGAAGGTGGGTGCATCGAGGCCTCTGAGGTTCTTCAGCTGACCCTGGTGCACTGACGTCAGTGCTAGAGCTCCAGACTCTAGTCCAGTGCTTCTGCCGTTTCTCAGACCAAGTCCTAAGAGAACAGGGGATCAGCCACTGATTGATGCTTCTGCATGATGGGGAGGTAAATTTGCCTGGAAGTAACCTTTACTGTAGTTACAGAATAGTGAGGGAACCAGCCAGGCATTTTTGTCTATGTCTGCATAACGCTGTGCTTAGTGACGGGCCAATCCTGCTGCCCCAGAAGGCCCTGGGAGCTCCAGCTTGTCTTGCGGTATTCGGTGCCTCAGAAAACCCAAAGCTAGAAGATCAGCTGATTCTGCATAACTTTGCTTCACTGAGAAGCATTAAAACTCTTATTAATTAAATGGCACAAATTATGACATTCGTTTGACGAAGGACTGAGCCTGCAGGGGACGTGATCAAATCTGATGGCTAGTCTCCCTGCTGCTGACCATTTAGGGTTTGGCTTTCTGTGTTGGCTCATATAGGTGCAGGTCTCATGCTAGACAGTAAAACACATGAAGGCAGGAAGAGGCCAGCAAAGGGCAGAAAACAGGAGGCCAAGACACTGTGCGAAGCCTAGGAGAGAGCTGGAGAGAGGCAAGGCGATACAGCACTGTAGTCCCTGCAGGATCAGGCTTTTGGAGCTGAACCAAGCTTGTTGAGGCTTCGTGGTGTGTGGCGTATTTCAGTCTTTCAAAGGTGTGTTTGCCTGCTTGCTTCTTTCTCCTGTGACTTTAATTAGCTTGTGTGTGATGTGCCACAAATAGGCAAATCAAGACTATAGTTGCTGAGTGTAGTGTACACTCCTGTAATTTGAGACAGGTGGGGGGGGATGGGAATCAGGCGTTCAAGGTCATTCTTAGCTACTTAGCAAGTTCGTGACTGACGTAGGTTACAGAAGTTTATTCTAAAACAAAGAACTCAGGGCTAGAGAGCAGGCTCAGTGTCCAAGAGCACTGACTGCTCTTCCAGAGGACCTGGGTTCAATACCCAGCACCCACACAGTGACTCACAACAGTCTGTAACTCCAGTTCCCAGGTATCACCCCATGCACTCTTCTGGCCTCTGTGGACACAAAGTATGCAAGACAATGACGACAACAAAGGGCTAACATGAAGGCTGTTGGAGACTACAAGCTTAGCAGGGGTGAAATCCAGGGCTCCACCCCAGACCAGCATTTATTTCGTAAACTGTGCACAGCAGTGCGTGCCTAAGCACACAGGAACTGGAAGCAGGAAGATTGGAAGTTCAAGGTCATCCTCCACCACAGAGCAAGTTTGCAGCTAGCCTGGAATGCGGACCTCGTCTCAAAATATAAATAATAAAAGTTAATAAAAGTTAAGCCGGGCGGTGGTGGCACACACCTTTAATCCCAGCACTCGGGGGCATAGGCAGGCGGATCTCTGTGAGTTCGAGGCCAGCCTGGACTACAAGAGCTAGTTCCAGGAAAGCCACCAAAAACTACAGAGAAACCCTGTCTCGAAAAAATCCAAAAAATAAAAATAAAAAATAAAAGTTAAATAAATTTAAAAATTTAAAAAGACTCTAGTATTTTATTTAAGTCATTTCTCCTGGAGACAAGGAAACTTTTCTTCAAACTCACCTCTTGGTTAGCGTCTCTCTCCCAGTGAAGCAACCACAGCCTGAGAGACTCACACTGGGTGAAAATCAGAGAGCCGTAAATTCATAACCTCACAAATCGCTGCAGGAAGGGATGGATGGGACTCTGCACTGCAGCCAGGTAGGGGTTTGACGTTCATCACAGCTGGCTACCACTGGAAGCAACTATTTTCTTTCCATCTCTACTGGGTAGAATGTAGCACAGTGATTAGGCATTCAAACTCATTTCTATAACATCTCTTAAGGGAAGCACAGCAATACACCATTTCTTAAGGCAGGCAACACTTTGACAATAACTTCTTGCTTTTTCAAGTCCTATTCAACACATTAAACAAAGAAGGAGTTGCCTTTTGAATCAGAAATAAGTTAACCCAGGATTTTAAAGTACATATTCACAGTTCCTGTGGGTTGCATAATAGATATCAGAGAGGCTGATCAAGAGCCAAGACGGATGAGTGCTTGCTCGGTAGCAGCGGCTCCTTAGCATTCCTGTGGGCTGGAAGGCTGTGTGAAGATTCACAAGCGTGATGGATAAGGTTGGTAGCCTTTGGGATCACCTAGGATACTTACTTCTGCTCGTGTCTTTGAGGGCACTTCTGAAGAGGTTTACATGAAAACACTCACCCTAAATACAGGTAACACATTTTGATGAATTGGGGACCTGGACTGAATAAAAAGGAAAAAGCGAGGTGAACACTTGTATTCTGCTCCCTGTGCTGCCTGACTCTGGATGCAATATCGCATGCTCCTGACACCTCGCATGTCACCAACCAGAAGGCCTCATGCTCCTGACACCATGTGTGTCACCAATCTGGAGGCCTCATGCTCCTGACACCAGGGATGCTGCCAACTTGTCCTGCCATGGTGGACTGTACTCTCCAACTGTGAACTAAAATAAGTCTTTCTTCCCTTAACTGACTTTTTAAAAAGTTTATATGAAATATATTTTAAGCATTTTCTTTCCCCTCTGCAAATACTCCCATCCTTATCACGTCCCTAGCCGTAAGCTTCATCTCTCTTTCAACCTCTCGCTCTCAGAACAAAGAAATCAACATAAAACAGAGGTCAAACAACAAAAACATCTAAAACCAATAAGACAAAAATTAGAAAAACAAATAAAAAGTTAAAATGTTTACTATTTGTAATTCAATAGTGAATCTTTTATTGTTTACTTTTAAACTCCATTTTAAATTAAAGTGTTATATAAATGTATTAGCTCTCCTTTTATTAATTCCTTGAGTATTTCATACAATGTGGTTTTATTACATTCACCTCCTCTCTCAACTCATCACAGAACCACAGCTCTATCTTTAATCAGCCAACTTTGTGTCTACATTTTTTTTTTCTTTGAATCTCCACACGTCAGTTTTTGCTGGCCGTAAATTATTAGGTGTGTAGCCTTCTGCTCAAGCTCAGTCCATATGCCAGGGGCACACTCTTAAAGTCAAACCAATCTCCATCTCTCCTTAGCTCTCAGTTTCCGAGAGCTCTACAGCTCGTGGTGGGCTCTGTTTCTAACTCTCTTCTCTACGCCTGCGTTAGTCTGGCTTTAGTTTATCTCATTTTCTACACGTTCTGCTTGTGCAGCAACTGTTTAGCTTCTCACCCGATACCCTTCTTCTCCCCATCATTTTCAGTCTGGTTTTTCTGCCTGACCCTATCCTCCCTCGCTACTGGTCAGTCAACTTCTTTATTAAACCAATCAGAGAATAATTTGCACAGTGTACAGGAATATTCCGCAATAGATTTTGTCCAGTGATGAACAGGAAATATCTTTATTCATTTCTTCTGATTAATTTTAGTTTGAAGTCTATTTTGTTAGATATTAGACTAGTTCTACCAGCTTGCTTCTTTGGGTCTGTTTGATTGGAAAGTAGTATTTTCCCAGCCCTTTATTCTGAGCTAATGTCTTTCTTTGAAGCTGTGGTATGTTTCCTGCACACAGAAGAAGGTTGGCTCCTGTTTTCATATCCATTCTGCTAGACCGTGTCTTTTTATAGGCAATGTCCATTGTATTGCGGGTTATAAATGACCAGTAATTGCCTTAACTGATTTTTATGGGGTATTTTACCAGTGTAGTGAGGAAAGCAAACAATGAGCAAGATTCTGCTTCATGATATCTGACAAAGTTGTAGGGGTGAAGATGGCTTTCAAGACTTCATTATTCTTTATCTAAGTTTTAAAATAGTTCAGATTTTCAGATGGGTGCAAAAGTCCTATACACCCTTCCTAAAACCCCCATACCTAAGTTCCCTGATCGCATCCTTACCCTTTGTATGGTGTATTTGTTAGAATTACTAAACCAATATGATGCATTGCTAAAACTAAGGTACATAGTTGATTCAGATTTCCCTGGTTTATACCCAATGCTCTCTCCCATCTCAGGACCCCATATTATATTTAGTTGCCAGTCTCCTGGGGCTCCTCTTGACCATCACATTTTTCAGACTTTACTGACAACCTTGCCAGTTCCAAGGAGTACTCATTAAGCGTTTTGTAGCACGTCCTTCCAGAAGAATTTGTCTCGTGTTCTCATGACGAGTCGGGGGTTACTGGGCCAGGGAGGAAGATGATAAAAGGGGACGTGCCACCTCATTGTGTCTTACCAGGGGCACTTGCTATCCAGGTGACTTGGTACTGTGGGAGACAATGGGAGACTGGATTCAGCAGCGGAGAACGGGGGAGAAACCTTGCCTCCCAGGGAGCTCCAGCGACACACACCACTGAGTGAAGGTGACTGCTTCAAAGAAGGGAGGAGTTACCCTGCCTTCCGGACTCCCTGGGTGTCCAGTGAGTAGATGCCCAGCAGACAGGGACTGGGACATAGGAAGCGAGCACAGGAGTCCTGCGGGTGATGGGAGCAGCAGCAGTTCAGGTGAGTCAATCATCAGTGTGGCCATTTGCTTAGGATGCACGAAGCAGGCCTCTTGAAAAGAGCACCCCACTTCTTCAGATCGCGGCTGTCGTAGTTTAGTACTGAGGGTTAAGCTTAAGGCCCTGGGTATTCTAGGCAAATGCTCTCCCATGGAGTCATCCCAGCTCAGAGCACCTAAATGCATTAAGACACAGGCGTGGATCATGTATGACACAAACTGGAGCGGAAGCAGAAACATTCTGCAATTTGAAACATGGGTTCCGAGCTACAGGCCCTGGGAGCACCCCAGAGTAGCCTTGGGGAGTGTTCAGCAGCACTGCATGGGCCGGAGTCCGGAGTCTACAGGATCTGTAATGCGGCCATCCAGGGCCCACTGGACGTCAGCAGCTCCCGGCCTCAGGGTTGGAACGGCACTCCCCCAGTTTCTTCTTGCTCTTCCTCAAGCACTGTGCCTGGCATGCAGGCCAGAGTTCTTGGGAGTTGTGGGCTGTTCCCACATGGAAAGTCCCAAAGCGTCTGCAGGATGTCCTCCTCAGTGCCCCATCCTGTCCTTATCACAGCTGCAGGCTGCCTGGGCCACATTCCTCCTTCCTGAGTCACTGCTGCAGGCCTGGGCTTCTTGCTGGATACCAGGCCACTGCCTGCTCCATCTCTGGCTTCTCCTTGACTTCTCTACACACGTTACAAACTTTTTAATTGCTGTAGGAAATGACCACTATCCAGGGAAAGTTTTCTGTTCTTAACTTACCCTCTCGCCTTTTCTGTGTCCTCAAAACTCTAGCCTATTCCTTCCCGGCTTTTACTAAAACATGACAATACATCTCTTATTTATATCCCCCCGACTATTCCAGCACCATTTTTGGTGGAGAGAGCCTACTCTGGTTGGTTCAGTCCGGGTCCCATCATCTTTCTGGTGCATCTGACCTTCATGCTTATCAGTGTCTCTTCCTGGCTGTCCCTAGCACCCTACAGTAGCACCCTACAATAGCACCCCACAGTAGCACCCTACAATAGCAGCTACCACTGTACCATCTTCACCCTGCCCCTTTTGGAGACAACCCCCTGTGTAACTCAGGCTGGCTTGAATTTGCTGTATTGTTCGGGCTAGCCTCACAATCCGCCTGCTTCAGGCTCCCAAGTGCTAGGATTACAGGTGTGTGTCACCATGTCCAGCTACCTTGATCATCATTTAAATGCTCATGTGGCAGGACGTGTCTCGCCATTCCCAGGTGAATGGAGAAAGAAATGAAAGAGGGCGAGGTAGCTGGCTCAGCAGGTTAGGGAACTTCGTGCATACGCATGAAGAAGAGGGTGTAAAGTTCCAGCACCCTGTAAAAGGCCTTGTAAAAGGTGTGGCTATGTGCACCTGTAATCCCAGCACAGGGTGGGCAGGGGTGTGTGTGAAGGAGACAGGAAGATCACTGGGATTTGCTAGCCACCAGCCTAGCTCCAGGCTCAGCAAGAGATCTGTCCCAAGGTCTTTTAAGAAAGAGAAAGATAGAACAGGATCACTTGATGTCCTTCTCTGGCCTACATATGTCCCACATGCATACATACCACACACACACACATACATGAAAGGGAGGGAGGGAGAGAGAGATAGAAAGAAAGAAAGAGAGAGAGAGAGAGAGAGAGAAGAAAGGGACGAAGGAAGGAAGGAAGAAAAGAAGGAAGCAAACTGCCAAACTTCTAAACCAAATTATTTTGAACTTGTATCAACCAGCAATTTTGAAATCAGGCAGACTTTAGTCTCCTAAAATCACAGTCATAGCATGTCAAATTTCAAGTTCAACATAAGTAGAGCATATAATTGGGGCTAAATTCTGTTTTAATTCCTAGATTCTAGAGAAGCAACGGGATGGCAGTGGGTTTAGCAAGTGTATGGAAAGAAGACAAAGTTGCAGGCATTCTCTCTATGGGCAACTTTACCCAAAAGAGCGGTGCTGAAGGGTTAGAGCATTGCCCTCAGAATGCTCGTACTTTCAGTTACATTTATTCATTGTGTTGGGGGGGGGGGTACAGCTTGCAGGAGTCAATTCTCCTTCCTCCACATAGAATCAGGGGTGGGTCATGAGACTTGATGACGAGAACCTTTACCCCCTACCCATCTCACCTACCCACCCCCACCACTTTGAAGAACTATTCATTATTCTGCAAATTGCGCGTGATGCTGAGTGCCAAGAAGTTTCTGGTTATTTTTCCTCCATTGAACACCTCCCTCTCTTCCTAGGTTAGCAATACCTAATAGTTACTAGTACGCATTCTAGACTGGCCTGGGACTCACTGCATAACCAAGGCTGACCTTGAACTTCTGATCCTCCTGCCTCTACCTCCCAAATGGTGGTTCGGCTTGGTTCCGTGTGGTTCTGCAGATTAAGCTTGGGGTTTCATGCATGCTAAACAAGTACTCTGAAAGACCCCCGGTGTGGGGAGACTCTTACTCAAGTCTCGGGATAACACGACCGCCCCAGTAACTCAAGAGAGACCGTCCTTGCTGCAATCACACGAGGTTTATTTGACAGGTACCAGTGCACTGGGGCCGAGACTCATAACCCATGCAGGGGAGAAGTTCGACCCCGAGTAACTGGGAGAAGGGGTTTTTAAAGGGAAGAAACCACAGCCCAGTAATCCAAAGGGGTAGGAAGGGCATCATAGAAAATTCCAAAAATACCAATGATAATCACAAGGGGGCAACTCCCTGTTTCTCAAGATTATTCTCAAACTGACTTTATCTTCAGCTAGTTTCTGAAACACAGTCACTGAACGGGCTAATCCTAGATTTCTGATTCTTCCCTCCTGCTTAGATTTTTGGCTCTATTTTTTTCCTGCTTGGGGGGGGGGTCTGTATTTATCCAGGTTTTTCACTCTACTAGGTGAGCTACATCCCCCAGCCTCCTGTGGGTGTTTCTTTGTCTTTTTTTTTTTTTTGAGACAGTGTCTTATGCAGTCCAGACTGGTCTCAAACCCAAATATATCTGGGAATAAATGCCTCCTCCTGCCTCTACATTCCAAGTGCTGGGAAGACAGCTGTGCACCACCACAGCTGGGAGATGTTTCTTTTTTTAAAATAAGATTTATTTATTTATTATATACACAGTGTTCTGCCCGCATGTATGCCTGCAGTCCAGAAGAGGGCACCAGATCTCATTACAGGTGGTTGTGAGCCACCATGTGGTTGCTGGGAATTGAACTCAGGACTTTTGGAAGAGCAGCCAGTGCTCTTAACCGCTGAGCCATCTCTCCAGCCCGCGAGAGATGTTCCTAGAGCTCTGCTGCATTCAGAGTCTACATGGAGTCGGTCTCCCAGACCACAGGGGTCTCAGTGAACACGGCAACTACGGTGCAGAGATCCATGGGAGGATGGCTGGAGGGAGGGGTGCGGAAGTTCTCCAGAAGAGGCAACTGCTGAACTGAGGGCTGAGGGATGACTGGTGACAGGGACTGAGAATGAGCTTGCCATGATGTGGGAAAAGAAATGGGACATTGGATACAACTTATTTCAGGAGACACTAGACCAGAGTCGCCAGTGGGACGTAAGAAGCATGCTTCTACATGCAGAATGCAGTTCTGAGAACCGTGAAGCAAGGATGCAAAGCCGCGAGTCTTCATCAGGATGAGGATGGTGGGGTGGGGAGGCCAGGGAGCCAGCACACTCCTCCCTGATAACCCTCCCCTCCCAGAGGCTGCAGCACAGGCTTGGGCCACGACTCTCATGTAGCTTAGGTGAATGGACCACGGTCCCCAAGACTGTTTCCTTCGTGGTTAATAATGAGGCAATAACGTTCTGTGAATACTGATGACACAGCCTGTGACCTGCTTACAAGAGCAACCGACACAACTGGCTGTCACCGAGAGCAGAATGGGGGCTGGGCTCTTCCTTGAGAGCTGCAGGAAAGAGCAGGAATGACACACAGTTCTATAAGGTACTGGGGATCTCATTCTTTTTCTTCTTCTTGGAGGCCTTCAAAGATCCGAGACCCATCTCAAAAGTACCCCGTCAGAAATATCTAGGCCAGCATTTCTCAATCTATGGGTCTCAATCTCTGTGGGTTGTCATGCTCAAATATCAGATATCCCGCATATCAGATATTTACATAATTCATAACACTAGCAAAATACAGTTATGAAGTGGCAGTGAAAGTAATTTTATGGTCAGGGGGTCACCACAACGTGAGGAAGTCGCAGCATTAGGAAGGTCGAGAACCACTGCTCTAGACACATTTGACTCAGTTCCTGGAGGCCATCACTGCAGTGCGGGATCACACACTGAGGATAACGTGGGTGTGCTTACCCAGACAAAGTCCCTGTCTCCTCCTTACCCTCTTCAGGTAGCTCCATGCCAATCTTCTTCAGGGGAAGCAGAGACTGAGGTGCCCTGTGCGCAGACAGAGAGGCCTGGCTGGTGACCCTCGCTGCTCCCTGGGAACTGGGCTGTTTCACCCTTGAACTTCAGGCTCCCTGGGTGTGAGGGGAGCACTCTGGACTGCTGGGAGCATGCGACACACTTGACAACAGATACTTCGAGCTATCCTAGGAGTGGCCACTGCCCTTCAGCAATGGCTGAAGCTCACTGACTTGGGGACAGAAGGGACCCGTGTCCTGATGGAGGAGGTGGGCTTATGCAGTGAAGCAGTAGGAGGGAGTGGGTCCCACACCAAGTATGTGAGCCTGAGTTCCGGAGGGTGGGGGGAGGTGGGAAACATCAGCAGTCTTTTAACCTTGAGTTAAAGCAAATTTCTCTCTCCAAATATTTAAGCTCACCTTCTTGGCCAACCCCGCCCCCAAACAATTCACCTATGACCTCCCTGTCAGGAACCATTGACAGGAATCATTTCAATAGTTTCTTACTTTTTTTAGACTATAAAATGGTGTTCATGCTGATCTGTCTCCTGCCGCTATGTCAGAACACCACACACTGGGTAAACTGACAATAGCAGAAGCTCCTTGTGTTCCCAGTTCTGAGGCTACAGGGGGAAGACATGGAGTCAGCACATGAGAAGCCTGGTGCGGCACTGAGCCTGGCGGAAGGGAAGTGGTCAGCGATGGAGCCCTGCGGAGTCAGCACACACCCTCCCTCCCTCTCCTTCCCAGAGGCCCCGGGCAGGCTCAACCATGTTTCCTGTGTGAATGGCCCAATATCTGAGACTGCTTCCTTCACTGAAGGACAAATGAGCACTCAGCGCACAAATAATCAGGCTACAGTTTCTCTACAAAGCCTACCACAGTAGAGTAAGAAGTGCGGGCAACTGTACACTTTGTACGCAGTACTCTGTGCTGTCTTTGGATAGATTCTTTCTTTGAAAAGACCAGAAACTCTCTTCTTTATCTCCAGCTTCCAGTTTCCTCCCCAGTTGTTATGAGGGGAGATGTCACTCACCAAGGTCTCGACTGGATTGCTGCAAAAGCCCTCCGGTGTTCCACACCGCACAACCCTAGGCCAGGCCGTCCCACGTGCGTGATGGAGCAAGCCAAGACGTCAAATCACCAGGCTGGTGGATGTGACTCATCTTCTGACCCCTGTAGGGGGAGAGCTGTGTTCAGTGCCCACTGTGCACCTGTCAGCAGCCAGCATCCTGTAGGCCAGGAAAACATCGGCTCTTCCAGGAAGGGCTTTGTCTGCAGCTGGAACGGAGACCACTGAGTCATGGAAGAAACCCAGGTGGATCCAGGAGTTCTGTGTTTACAGTAGAAGAGTTCCCTGTCTCCACCCTGCCCAGTCACCAGCACAAGCGGACCACTAGCCCTCATTTTTGTCTGCCTTTAAGCGTTTATGGCCTGTTATCCACGGGGAATAGACAACGGCAGGATACACAAGGGATACGAAAGGAGGCATGAAGGGCTAAGGGTGGTGAGGAGGCTCAGCAAACACTTTTGCTGGGCTCCTTGTTCTTGCTTTTGCAGGAACTTGTCCATCAGGGTCTCTGCTCACTACCCACCATGCCTCACTCCCTCCTGGTCTCCGTTACAGATCATGTTTATTTTCTCCTTTCCTCCGGTAGCCCAGGCTAGCTTCAAGCTCACGACGTAGTTAGGCTGACTTTTGAACTTCTGAGTCCCTGCCTCTACCTCCAGAGCGCTGGGATTAGAGGTGTGTGCACAGGGGTGGTTTTCAGTAGCGCTGGGGATGGACGCCAGGCTTTGAGCATGCGAGGCAAAGCGCTCGGCCACTCCAGCGACATCCTTAACCCCATCTCATTATTGATTTAGCTGCTCAGCTACTCCTTCTTTTGACCCATGACAAAGAACTGGCTTATAAAACACACAGAATGAAAGGCAGAGTGAGTGTCTAGAATAAGCAGGAGGAGAACCAGCAGACCCAGGCCAGCTGGTGGAGCTGCCACAGCATGTCCAGTTGCCACCTGTGGGTTACAAGTTTCCATCCAAGAGGAATGAGAAAAACAATCAAGGAGAAGGTCCAGGTCGGGAAAGACCCGCCTTTCTAATACACAGACTGAGGGAGGCAGAAGATCCCATTCAGACCCTCAGGAGCTGAATGAAGGTCACCTTCTGAGTTTGACTCTAATCCTGTTTGAGTCTATCAAGAAGGACATTTTATGAGGGATTAATAACTTAAGACTGAACTAGAAACTGGACTAGACCACAGGGTTGGTCAGTTGTAGAGGTGGAACAAAATGTAACTCGAGCTCAGGTCTGAGTGCTCCGCCAAAGAGCTCACCTGTGGGGCAGCAGGAGCTCCTGGGATGTTTCTGCAGCAGACACAAGCGGTGTCTGTGCTGGCGAGTTTTATATCAACTTGACACAAGCTACAGTTATCTGAAAGGAGGAACCTCAACTGAGGAAATAAAACCTCTGAAGATCAGGCTGTGGGCAAGCACATGGGGCATTTTCTTCATTAGGGATTGATCAGGGAGGGCCCAGCCCATTGTGGTGGTCCCGGTTCTATAAAAACGCAGGCTGAGCAAGCCATGGGGAGCAAGCCAGCAAACAGCACTGCTCTGTGGCCAGGGCATCAGCGCTTGTCTCCAGGCGATGGAAGTGTAAGCTGACAGGCACGCTTCCCACCCCCAGTGGCTTACTTATCACAGCACCATGAACCCTAAGACAGCATCTCCTCCCCTCCTTCCTCAGTGAGGCACAGCCCAGCTGAAGTTCAGGGACAGCAATTCCTCTCACCCCAACAGCTCGCTTGTGCTCAGTGCTTTGACGATCAAACTTCCTCCTGTGTGTTTGCAGGATGCACACTGGCAAGTGCGGCCTGGGGTTTTGCAGCGTGGAATATTACAAGGGCTTTTTGCAGTAGGCCAGCCCAGCCTCGGTGACTGTTATCAGTCGTGACAACAAATGGGAGGAAACTGCTAGCCAGAGATAAAGATGAGTTTGTGGCCTTTCTACAGAAAAGGCCCCTTCAGGGACAATGCCAGACATTGAATACGATGTTCTGCATGCATCCGTTTGACTGTTTCTGCCATACTCCTCGCTCAGCTCTCTGGGAAGTTCTGTAGACAGAACAGATGGATCTGTGCTGACAGATTCCAGACCTCATGTGCAGCTACTGTCAGGAGTACGATTGACAGGTGTTTCCTCAAGCCACAGAAGCCATCCCGATGCACCCCAAACCCTGTCTCCTATGATTTACTATACCCAAAAAGCTGCCAGTACCCCCGCTCCCACAAAAAGCTTATGCACTGAAAGCTTGGTCCCCAAACTGCGGCTCACTTGAGAGGTGACTGGATCGTGAATGTTCCAACTTTTTTCAGGTCTTTGACACAGCAACAGAAAGCTGACCCACACAGTTCTCTGACTCCAAGACAGCAAAGGTGACCTCGATTCGGACCACTGACAGGACAATGTCACTGCCTTGTGGTTCTTTCTCCCTAATCTCCTCTTTGTTTGAGAAGCTTCAGAAAGTGGGTACTTTCCCTATTCAACTGTTGGCAATAAAAATACCACATCCTTGTTAAGTTTATTATGGAGAAATTAGAACACACACAGAGTAGAACAGTGTAATGAACTTCCGTGTACTTAGCACACAATAGTTGACTCACGGCCAATCTTGTCTCAACACTACTTCCATCTATTTCCTCTCTCCTACGTCATCCTAAAACAAATCACAGATACCACACTGCTCTGTCCATTAATGTGTTAGCCTCTGTCTCTAAAATACGAACCCATTCCTTTAACACTGTGACACCAGCATCCCGATTAAAAGTGAACGTAAGTATCCCCACACATCTTCTCGGGGGTATTCCCATCCTCTTTTGTCTGTTCTCTGCTTCATGGCCGTGGCTGCGGTGTGGCCAGCTGCCTCATGCCTGCCCCACAGCTGTGGACACGCATCCTCCATGCCAGACATGTGGTCACTGCAGGAAAAGTAACGACCGTGGCATGGTTCTCCTCTCCCCGCTCTAGCAGAGTCTCTGACATCTGGCCACTCTAAGGTGTACCTCTTGGCTCCTCTTCTACAGTGGAGACATGCAGCATGTATTAGCAGGACTCACGTCAGAGCAGTGTGGATATCAGTGTGGTCTTGAGAAGAAAACACAAATTTTAAAAAATATTCATATTATTTTTATAATTACGAGAGTTTGTCTGCATACATGTGCATATGTATACACACACTCTGTGTCCTTGGAGGTCAGAAGAGGGGTTGGATGCCCTGGAACTGGAGTTAGAGACAGTTGGGAGTCACCATGTGAGCACTAAGAACCAAACGTGGGTGCCCTACAAAAGCAATAGGTGATCTTAATTGCTGGGCCTCCAAAATCTGTCTCTTCGACTGCTTTTCCTTTTAAGGCTGGATTTATCCTTTGGGCTTTAGCAGAGACAAATCACCAGCAGGCATGCCATGATGGATAAAGTCTTCTAAAGTTTCCAACTCCTGCCAGCACAGCAGAAAAGAGAAGTTTCTGATCCGGGGAAGGGCTGACATGCTGGCCAAGGTCCAGGACGATCCAGACCTGTGTTTTCATTGCACATTCATTGAAAATGTTTGACAAGGGTTTACAACTCGCAAACCAAATCCGGGACTTGCCTGAGTTAATTTAAATGCGTAATTTTACTATATTTTCTTATCAAACAATTTTTACTTGCAACAACTGAAATATGACTTAAAAGAGGTACATCACACTTGGAGGGAAAAAGTCAGAAAGACCCTCATGGTAAAGCCAGACAATCTTTGCACGACACAGAGCTGACACTCTTGGATTGACAGCAGAACACATCTGTTTCCCTGAAACAAAACCATAAGGGCAGAGTCTGTTTTCAAGGTCATTTCCACTTCATCTCCACTTCCCAGGCTCAGGGAACGATGCTCGTGGCCTTCCTCAGGGCCAGGTAGCCTGTGACGACATCAGACGGTAGCCTGCGAATGTAGGAAAACTCTTCAATGGTGCTGAACCGCAGCTTGCTCTGAGGGTCTGTGTAGTTGGCCTGGGAGAGAAACAGGCAAGGGAAGGACAGAAAGTTGTTAGTGGAGATATTTTAAGCACAACTTTAATCTTTTATTACTTTAGTCAAAGTAAAATACATCTTCGTTATGTTGCACTGTCACCGAGAACAATAATTGTGCCAGGCAGTGGTGGCGCACACCTTTGAACCCTGGCAGGAAGATCTGAGTCCAAGGCCAGCCTGGTGTACAAAGTGTGAGTTCTAGGACAGGCTCCAAAGCTACAGAGAAAACCTGTCTCAAAAAACTGAAGAAAACAAAACAAAACAAAAACAAAACCACTAAATTGCTCACTTTGGCAGGCTCATTCATCTTTCCAGACTTGAAGAGCACTCCAGGGACAGTCTGGAGGAAGAGGAACGGCCCCACCAGATCCTGGGACACTTCTTATTGGTATCTCAAGGACTGCAAACTGCAGATCCAAGACTCGTTTCATGATGCTCACATATCCCGGCCTTCTGACTCCAACCTCTGCAGAGACTCAGAACTCATCAAAGTGCTGAGAATGAGGGACTGTTGAGTGCTCGGCCGACCCTAAGCGAACATCTCTCCCTTCTGAGGCTCAAGGACAGGAGCAGAGAGACAGGGAAGGGCCAGAGGATGGGAGGAATGCTGTCCGATGCTGTCTCCTGTGAATTACGTTTCCTTTGATGACAGCAACACAGGGAAAGGCCCGATTTGAGGAGCAGTAACAAAGCTGTTTCAGAGCTCGTGGCTGTGCAGTAGTTGGGTGAGCTCTCTGGCGGGGCAAGCCATCCTCATGTTCTCAGAGGATGCAGGACATGAACCTGGAATAGATAACCTGACTCCACACATAAAGCTACGGTCAGCCTCCCTGGGGCTTCATGTGTGGCAGCCTCACTCCTACCACTACACCATGCTGAGTTGGCCACCTGAGTTCACACCTCATGCCAAGAAAGCTGCCACATAAACAATTAAGAACACAGAGACCTTGTGGCGCAGACAAAAGCTGGAACAGCCTTGGAGCCAGGAGTCAGCACACAGTGCTCTGAATAGAAAGGAGTAAGACAAACTATATCTCTGAGCCAGATGAGTAAAGAATATCCCACCCTCCTCTGGATTCCGTCCCTTGAGACTGGAAGAAAAAGCAGGCTCCCTGCCCATGGGACTCAGCAAACTGCTTCGGCCTTGCCTTGGCTTTAGGATGACAGGCAGCGTTCACAACCCCCAGCAGCCTCTAGAGTCATGGCGTTCATCATAGCTTTGGAAAACGCAGGTGTAACACACCCATGCCTTCCTCCTGTGCCCAGGCAAGCTGAATTACTGTCATCTAAAGAATAAAACTAAAGCTTTCCACAGAGAGAAAGAAGCCTTCACCAGCATCTTCTACCTCAGAGTCTTTGGCTTCCCCTGAAAAAGCCACTGTTGGTGGGGATCCTTCCAGGCTTTCAAAATTTATGTCTTACTAGACAAACCAAGCAGAGAAATTACCCAGTGTGTGTGTGTGTGTGTGTGTGTGTGTGTGTGTGTGTGTGTATGTGTGTGTCTTTACCATACAATCCACACTGCTGGCATTTTCTAGTCAAGAATGGACCCTGGAACTGTTCCACATCGATCCAGCTCCCAGAAAACAGCCGCACATCTCAACAAAAGACCATCATGGGACCCCCAACACTTTGCTAATAGTCGTTCAGAAACATTTCTGCCTGAGTTTTTTGTGCATCCCATTTCTCTGGGGAGCTGCATAGAAGGCAAACTGCCAAGTCATAGGTTTCTTTCTTTGTTTGTTTTCTTTAAGAAAATGTGCCAAGTTGTCATTCAAGGGAGCTGCATCAATGCCCTTTCTACTCCCAAAGAGCAGTGTACGAACACACAATCTCTTCATCCAGGCTGAAATATACAATCAAACATTCTCAGTCCTTCCATCTGATAGTGTTTTCCTAGCTACAGGTGAGGTGAACTCCTGATCACCCATATTTCCTCTGCCACTGCCTAGCCTAGCTCTTCCCCACTTCGTTTAAAGAACTGTCAGTGGTTTGGGAGTAGAGTTCTTCATATGTTCTTAACACCTTAATTCTTATAGTCAAAGCTTAGGTAACATATATATAGCAAGACCTCTGCTGATGACACAAAGGCCTGGAATAATGGTCTTCAAAATGGCGCTTATGCCTCTTCACAGGTGAGAACCACTGTACCAGCTGCTGGTTGCTTGTCAGGGTCGAGGAAAAAGCGGATATACCAAGGAGCCAGCCTTTGAGTCTGTACATAAACCATGACTTCCAGCTGCTCAAAATGACATAGGGCAAGATCCCCATTTCAGGACAGAACAGTAATGGGGGCCACACCAGGTTTCCTGCCTCAGATGACCACTGAAATGAGCACAGCACATATTCAACAGAAAAGAGGGTTCAGAGACCAATGGCCGAGGAAACAGAAATCATGGGAGACTCAGGAAGTAGTTCTAGTGAAAAGCTGTGGGATCAGATTGCTAGATGGACATACACAACCTAGTGAAGAAGGCTAGGAATAGAATAAACAAAGAAAAAATTCTTTAAAAATTTTGTTTCTCTAAAAGATAACTAAAACAAGAACTAACAATCTATTTTGTGCTATCTTAAGCAGCAAATATGACAACATAGAACAAGAATGCGCTGGAAAGGGATTAGTACACGAGCCTCACACTCCAGAAAAAGCAGTGTAGTGCTGAAAACAAACTCTGTGGCAAGATGAGCATTAGATCTAGGAGGGCAACTACTCAGCTTCTTTTAAAGGGGGCATAAATAAGAATTAAAATGCCCAGTTGGCCTCGCTCCCTCTTGAGGAAAGCACGTGGCACAGTTCCATAGCAGAGCACTCTGTAAAGAACCTGACCCGCAACCAGCTATGGTGGCACAGGCCTCTAGTCCCAGCGCTTCCGCAGCTGGGGCAGAGGATCACGTGAACTCAGGAGCTCACGACAAGCTAGAGAAGTCCATCAGACTATCTCAAAACACACACACACACACACACACACACACACACACACAAACCTCTGACAAAGCTGCCAAAAACAAGGAAAATTTGAGAAAGTGCCACAGTTAGGAGTGGCCTAAAGAGTTATGACAACTAAAGACTATGGTGTCCTTGACAAGACAGGACACCGGGCTTGGGCAGAATCTAAAAATATTTGCCTTTCTTTCTTCATCTCCCACCTCTTCTCAGCCTGCCTTTCTCTCTCATGCTCCTTCTCAGCTGGTGGTACTGAGGATCAAACCATCCTTTGCACATGAGGCAAAGCTAATCACTAGGCTACACCTGGCCCCAAACTAAGAAAATTAATAAACTGTGGTAACAATGCATCACTAGTGGTTCACTAATCGTAAAAAACTCACCGCAGGTGTTAATAATGGAATGAGCTGAATTGGGAGCGTAAGAACTCCCCCGACAAGCCTCTCAGTCTTACTGTAAACTAAACTGTTCCAAAGTGTTTAAAAGTGCCCAATTAGACCAACACATGACCAAAACAAGGGATAAAGGCATGCAGATGGATCAAAGAAAACAGGTGGATTAAGTTCACCCATATTGTGGAATATTTCTTTATGCAAAGATGTGTTGCATTTAATTATGTAAAGATGTGTTGCCGTTTTACCTTGCCTGCCTAAGGCACCTGATTAGTCTCATAAAAAGTTGAATAGTCAGTATCAAGGGAGGAGGTATAGGCAAGACTTCTGGGCAGAGAGACTAAGTAAGAGGAGGAATTTAGGCTCAGAAAGAAAGGAAGAAAGAAAAGGATACAACAGGGGCCAACTAGACAGACATGGAGGAAGCAGGAAAGTAGGACATACAGAGTGAAGAAAGTAAAAAGTCCCGAGGTAAAACGTAGATGAAGAGAAATAGGTCAGATTAAGTGAAAAGAGCTAGTGGGGCAAGCCTAAACTAAGGCCAACCATTCATAATTAATAATAATTCTCCATGTCTTTATTTGGGAGATGGTTGACAATGCAAAGAAAATTCCAACTACATACAGCGCCCAATGTGAGGCCTAAATTTACACATAGGGTCTGAGGAAGCTGACAAAAATATACCTCTGTTAAGAGGCACTGTTGTGCAGCAGAGCACTTGAACAACCAGTACGCTAAGTAGAAACAGCTAGTTAAGTAAAAATGCCTGCCCTGTGATGGAGGAAGGTCATTGGCTAATAAAGGAACTGCCTTGGCCCATTTTATTGGTTAGAGGATAGGTGGGAGGAATAAACAGAACAGAACGCTGGGAGGAAGAGGAAGTGAGCTCAGTCTCGACAACTCTCCTCTCGGGAGCAGACGCCTGAGAGAGATGCCATGCCCCGCTCCCAGGATGAAGCTCCGACCCAGGATGGACATAGGCTAGAATCTTCCTGGTAAGCGCACCTTGGGGTGCCATACACAGATGATTAGAAATGGGCTAAATTAATATGTGAGAATTAGCCTAGAAGAGAATGGGCCAAGCAGTGTTTAAATGAATACAGTTTGTGTGTTGTTATTTCGGGCATAAGCTAGCCATGCGGGCGGCTGGGGTGCTGGGGATGCAGCCCCGCTGCCCCTATTACTACAGCTCTGGTGCGCACCTAATTCCTAGAGCTGGAGCAGTAAAATGCAGCTCTTGGCTTAAGGCTCGGCTCTCATGGACCTGAGGACGGGTGTAGCCAGCCACTAGAGCCGCACAGTTGAGGACCTGGCTGCCACTTAACAGTTTAAGGTTTTGCTCACATGGTCAGAGAACACTATGAGTGAACAGTAAAACAGGTCCAGACTGGAAAAACTTTAAACAGGTTACAGTGTAAGTAGGTGCTTAAGAAAGAAAAAAAAAAATGGGTACAGACAGTCATAGGAAAAAATAGCTTAAAATAATTAAGTAAAATCTTTAAAGGAGTAAAGTAAATATAAAAAGAATAAGCCATGTAAGGATGGGATATACAGAGGGAATCTGGATCCTGAATGGTGCTTTGTTGACTTTGAAGTTTTTAAATGCTGATGAGTGAATGGCAGCTGCTGAGAGACATGGGATTGTAAAAGGAACTGCTGAATTAAACCAGCCTAGATACTTTAGAGATATCTTAACTTTAAAGTGGAATTCAGAAAGTGTATTGTGTTGGGGGAAAGATTATGCTTTTGTTTCCACAGGAAACATTAATAGAGACCAGATTTGATTGGGGAAGACTCCCTGAAAATCTTGGCTACAGACATAAAGAATTAAACCTAGAAAAACTACCAGAGAGGTGACATATGCTGATCCCTTGACATGGGAACAACTCTGAGACAGGACAAGACATGATCCATCTTGTTGGTTACAGAGTCCTCATGAGTTATTTTTACATGCCATCCTTTCATATGACATGGACAGAGGTTTGGTTATAGAGTCCAAACAATCATAAAGCTGACAGATATCTTTTACCTGATCAAACATAAAACAAACAAACAAACAAAAATCTTTGGCTGGCTTCTGTACAATATACAGTCCATACTTGTGTTAATACAGATATGTAGGTTATCTTTGAAAATTTGTGTGTTTTCAGAGCAAGGGGACCAGATACCAATGAAAACAGGTGGCTGAGGTGATCCAGGCTTTCAGATAGAGTTCTGTTGCAGTTTCCTCAGAGATCTGTGTTCAGAACAACTTCAAGGCTGCTAGCTGAGATGGTCCAGTTTCACAGACTATTCTAGCCAAGACTTCAGATAAGCCTTGCACTTTCCCATGACAGAGACTGAACAACAAATACTATATCTAGTTTTCTTAGGGTTCCCTGGGGATGCCATCGCCCCCCCAAACAATAGGAAGCAGTCTAGAGACTATAATGCCCACATTCTCAAGAGATGGGGTGGGTGGTTTTTGGTTATTTGGTGGGTCATGTTTGTCATCATCTAGTAGAGATATAGGAATAAAGGGTAGAAAGACAACTATTCATCTCAAATATTTTACCTTACTATGGATTTTTGTATACTGATACAAATTTAAGGTTATTTTTGCTATACCATATATATGTTTCTACTGTTCTTTAAGGTATTGTACCTATGAAATTGATTTTAAAATGTAATATAAAGTCTAGTCCTTGAAAGTTACTATTACAAACTATTTAGGATAATTAAAAATGCAGGTTAGTAGTTAGTCACCTATAACAATCACACTTGCAGTCATGTTAGGTAAGTTTTCAAGGTTAAACATATATTTTAGATAGATAGGTGATCTTCAAATGCTTCAGATACCTAACAGAATATGACATTTAAGATGTTTAATTATCTAAGGTTTTTCATGACAATGAGACATGTCTGCTCCTGGCAGAACCAATCTGCTTCATAAAAGGATAATGGGTGTCAAAGAAACTCCATATGGAGGCACAGTTAGCCATTTGGGCAAGACACTGCCCTGGCCTTGACTGTTGACAGTATACTGTAAAACTGGATAAGCAGGACACAAAGGAAAAAGACTGCCAAACTTTGTCAACACAACGTGGAACATTCTTTCAAAATTCCTGCTTCACAGAAAAGTCTGTCAGCTATTCTAGGCCTATAGGCCAAAGATGGATGCCCCAATGTTGCAGAGGAAACTTGGGTGGCTATCCAGGCAGCCAGCTGTTTCTGTCACTTCTATAGTTTTGGAAGTTGTTTATTTTTCACTTCCTGTTTACTCAGGAATATTATATCCTTCCTGTGTCTCTGACGGAGTTGAAAATGAGATAGTTATAGTTTTCCTTGTTACCAAACTTAACAAAGAAGCTTACATAAGAAATGTAAAATATATAAGGCTAAGAAATATAAAAGCTTAAACTGTTTATCTAAGAAAGTATTTTGAGGTCTAGAAAGTAAATTAGGTATACAACTTTGGACTCATCAAGATAGGACAAATAATGGAGCATTTTCTCTGAATTTGCCAAATCCAAATGGACTGGATATTGTAAATGTAATCCTTACTTGATAATTGTTCTTATTGTATATAATCTTATTATGTTGGAGCTAAAACCTTTCTTTAGTCAAAAATGCAGAAATGTTGTAGAATATTTGTTTAACTATGTAAATATGTGTTGCATTTGTTTACTTACATAAAGATGTGTTGCTGTTTTACCTTGCCTGCCTAAGGCACCTGATTGGTCTAATAAAAAAGCTGAATAGCAAATAGCAAGGAGGAGGTATACGTGGGACTCTTGGACAGGGAAAGTAAGTAGAAGTAGGAATTTAAGCTCAGGAAGAAAGGAAGAAAGAAAAGGAAATGACAGAAAGATGACAGGGGCCAGACAGACATGGAAGACCAGGAAAGTAGGATATACAGAATGAAAAAAAGGTAAAAAAGCCCCACAGTAAAACATAAGATGAATAGAAACAGGTTAAATTAAGTTAAAAGAGCTAGTGAGACAAACCTGAGCTAAGGCTGAGCAGTCATAATTAATATGACTTTCCGTGTCTTTATTTGAGAGCTGGTTGGCTGCCCAAAGAAAATTCCAACTACACACCCACAGTAATGCTCACTGAAATGTGAACCACATAAATCTATCTGGTGTCACACTGCCAGGTGGATACAAAGCAAGACCCACTCTATAAGAAACTCCCTCTTCATACAAAGATACAGACAAAGGCAAAACACTCACATGAGATAAGCCATGCAAACTTGCACAAAAAGAAAGCTGAAACAGTGTTCTATGAAGAAACATGGCTTACAGTGCTGGAGAGAGAGCTCAGAGGTCAGGAGCACTGCATGCATTTCAACATGGTGTGAAGAGAACAGGCCAAGCAAAGGAAAGGCATGTGTGCAAGCAAAGACAGAGAAAGGAAGAGGCTCTTTTCATGACAGCACTCTCTTGCAGAAACTAGTCCATCCTATGGGAGCTGACCTGAAGCAATCCATTTCTAAGAAGCATCATTATTTCATCAGGCCCACCTCTCAACAGCTCAACACCACAGTGGGAGCCAAGTTCACAGCAAACAAGCCTTCAGGAGAACAAACACCCTAACACAAGCACATAGCTCTATGAATTCAGACAGAAGCAGACCTCAGAAAGAGTTGAGAGAGGAGATTATGCAATGATGGAAGAAGCACACTTCCTGGTATAATGTATAGAATTAATCTGGCCAGTTTGTGACAGATGGTGCAGCTATCCTCGTTAAACTGCAAAGCATTGAAATGATATACAGGTAAATTTTAGAAGTAGCACGCTTCATCATTTCTATAATTTGCAGAAAAATCTCACTTTTCAAATTTCCAAGAGATGAAGAAGGATGAAGGTGAGCTGAAATTTCCTTACAGGTTCTGCACCCACTCTTTGTTCGGCAAGAGTGGAAGCGGGAGCTCAGTGCACCCCACCCCCATCAACAACGCTTGCCTCAGTGCAGCTCTGATGCAGCAGCATGGGAGGGGTCAAGGTGGTGGACTAGGAAGGAGGACAGAGGACCAGATCCAGAGGACCACACAGAGAGGGGGGCTCCGGCTCTTTTAGATATGTGGGTTACATATACCACTTCACTGGAGAAAAGGCTGAGAAACTGTGTTTGCCTGCTCTGACTTAAAGATGCATTCTTCGGTGCTAGGGACACTAGGCAGATGCTCTACCATTGAGCTACATCGCCAGTCCAGGAGATTTTCTTTAAAGTACCACTAATTGTGTAAAATCAGTATTTTAAAACCTTAAGAGTAAAAGCAGAAATGGCTGTTCATTCATGCTGTCTCGCACAGTTAACTATCAAGGAAAAAAGAAGTGAGAATTCTGTGTCTTGCTTTCTGGAGCAATGGCCTCTCCCGACAACCCAGAAACTCAGGTCACAGCCTGCTCCAGGCAGGACCACTGGTTTAGACAGACTTGACTGTGAAATCTTACATTTAATGCTAGTATAGTCAGATGTAATTATACTCACAAGAAGGCCTGAAACATCGGAATACTTCTTAGCTGGCTTAAAGGATGGAGGAGCATCAATACTAAAGTCTAAAAAGAAGAAAGAAAAGAAAAAAAAGATGACCAAATAACCTTCAAACTATCCGAATTCCTTCTCCTTTATTCTAAGGTAACATGTGATAATAGTCCTGAGATTTCCTTTGTGATTACACACTTGCAGAAGCCTCCGGGGATTAACCAGAGAAACAAGGGAGGTCTCTCAAAAATAGCAGACTGTGTAAGTCGCAGACTAAGTGCCGGCCTCAGCTACGGTCCTGCCCTGCCCCCAGAGACAAGCTACCCCAGTGGAACTGCCAGGTTCATCTACCCACAGGCCATGTCACAGTCTCCAGCTCAAATGGGCTTCCACTGATGAAAGGCCACACAGCCACTAACTGGATCCACACACCCAGACTCAAGTGGTCCACACCCAGATGACTAACTTGTCACCATCTGAGTCACCCCATGGAAGACGCTCAGCAGGACAGGAGGTGGTGAGATCTTGGAACCTGAAGTTTCCAGTGTAGTCGAACAGAAACATCTAACGGGCTTTGCCCAGGTCTGGACATACTAAGGCAGGAGGTATTTACTCAGAGAGTAAGTGTGTGGCCTGTAAGCTGCTTGATGGAGACTCTCCCAAATCCCACATCACAGGTAGGCTACGCTGCTTGTGAAACAAATGTAAGGAGGAGATGTTTAAATGAGAGATCTACTAGAAACACCATCTTTATCACAGCGGGACCTGCTTCTCCAGATTGAAATTTCAAATAATGACACTAAAAACTAAACAAACGAACTCAACACAGACACAGTGAAGGGGGGATGCATGCATAATATCCCTGGATGGTGCCACCCTACAGTTCTCAGGCTAAGAACATCACCCGCGATAACACAAACATGAGCAAATAATGTAGGCTTGTTGTAGGGAAGTTCCTGTCTGCATTACCAACACATGGAAGGCTCTAGATGCTCACAGTTAGGATCATTCAGTTGCCATGGCAATGCCCTTTCAGCAGCGAGGATCTGTTTGAGGTTCTTCCAGGTTCTATTCTTCTTGCCAGCTACTGCGCCGCCGTGGCCAGAGTGCTCAAATGAAAAGTGGGTTAGAAGAGACGAGTCAGTTTAAGATGCGCCTGGCAAACCCGACACCAAGCCCGCTAGAGCTGTCAGGCACCTCTCAGTCTGGAAGCAACTATTGGTGTCACTGAGACTTTTAAAAATACCTCACCGTATACTTTTATTTTTGTTTGGAAGAACATAGTTTTAAGCTATTCACGGTGGAGGCAGGACTGGAAGTTCAAGGCCAGCCTCAGTTACAGGATGAGTTTGAGGCCAGCCTAGGCTATAGGAGACTTTTTCTCAAAATAAATAAATAAATGAAAGAAAGAAAGAAAGAAAGAAACCAACAAATGGCTATTTCTCAGCATGTACACAGGAAAGCAAATCCCTTCCTGGGTTCAGCCTACTTGAATTCACTTATGACCTCATCCCTTTAAAATAAGTTTGCCACAAAGTTGGTTTTCGCCTTAAGATCACATCTCTAAACTCCCCTCTGAGGGTGTGTAATTTGGCCTCCTAATCACCAGTGGTCCTGAAAACCCCAAGCAGGCTTTAATCATGGTATGGCAAGCCTTCTGGAAATTTCTGTTTGTGCTATAAAGATTAAAAAATAAAATGGAAAAGAATACTAACGTATTTGCAGACTCCAGTTACAATAGATGCCAAGACTCATTAATAAAAAATAAATAAATGTTTAAAGGTATAATTTGGGTCACTAAAACTGATTATTTAATATAGCCCTCATGAATGAAAGGGATCTAAAGGAATTGGTGAGGAGTTCTCCTATTTTAGTTATCTATTTCAAACTTCTTTTAAAACTGAAGGCCAGTAAAAGCGTAGGGGAACAACCATGGGAAAGATCACCCTCCAAGTTCTATCCTCTGGGGAATTCTGGAAAGGCCTTTCCAGCCCCATCCCATCCGTCCATCAAATGAAACTGAGGGAGAAGGGGACTCCCGACCCAACTCAGGCCCAGCTACATCGGAGCTGAGGTGCAGCTGTTCACCCCTGTATTTGTATAGCATCTTATATGCTTACCACGAAGTTGGGATCCTTAAAAGGCAGCGGTTTGGCAGCTTTTTCCACAGGCCCCGAACTAAACTCAGAGGACACCATTTTATTCTCACTCACGGCTTCAATGCTGGCACCCTTAAAACACAGAAAGAAAAAATCTTTGAAGCCAATCCAGGTGGGTTCTTCACATCTGTTTTCAACAAGATAGACATGCGCCAGCTGTCTCATTAACTCTGACAACTGCTAAGGAAGTGTGGCTATCCTCATCTTACAGAAAACTGAGGCACAGGTGGACTGGTTTAAGGCTACACAGCATAGCACACACCTTTTCAATCTAATTCCATTCTATGACACCACGTAGTCTTTATATCTCGATGATCTTGTCAACTATGTCTCGAAATAGGAAAGCTAGCCTTAGAATCTGGACCTCAAGGGTCTATTTTGGTCAGAAAATCCAGGCTGGAGCTAGTCTGCATTTGGGGACAACAGGACACGGGAATTCTGAAAAAGAGGAAGCTGGAGGGACGTGGGCCAGCTGGCTATTGCTGGAACACAGTGTCCTGCAAAGCAGTTTTAAAACAAGCCTTTACGCTAACAACACAAGAGAAAAGAGGCAGAGGTAAGAAACGCTGTCTGGCTTCTAAACCAATTTCCAAACAAACATCTTAGGAACAGAGGCATTGTCTTCACAAAGCGAGCTGCCTACGAGTCAGGTAGAGGTTTCACGAGTTTCCAGTTCTGACACTGGTACAACCAAACCCTTCCGAGGCACCGAACACCACCACCATTCCAGAACACTTTCTTGCCCCTTCCTGGCCAATCCCTCCCAGACCCAAGGGAAACCAACATGCTGATTCTGCTACATCACTTCTACTTCCAGAACTTCTTCCAAAAGAAACCTGACAGTATGTGTCTTATACCTGGAGTTCTGACGCCTTCATATGGCTCAGTGGTTTGCGTCATCAATTTCTTTCTCAGCAGAGAAGAAATCACTATGTGGATGTGGTAAAACCTATCTATCCATTTGGTCTACTTTCAATGTTCAATCATAAACAAAGCTGCCATACACAAGCACCTACCTCTCTACCAGGAGTTACTTTTCGTCATGGTGTTTATCAGAAACAAAAATCAAACTAGTCCAGGCATGGTGACACACACTTTCAATCTCAGCACTCAGGAGGCAGAAGCAGGCAGATCTCTGGGAGTTTGAGACCAGCCTGGTCTACATAACAAGTCTGTTATGTAAACTACATAGTGTGAGCCTGTCTCAAGCAAAACCTTCCCCAGAAAAAAGAAACCAAACTACAACAGCTGTCGTGCTTTCATTTCCGTTGAACATTTACCTAGGAGTGAAGACTGTGTTCCTGAGAAAGTACATGTGTTTGTGTGTGTGCCCTCTCTGTGGGATCTGTGACGTGACTAGAAATGAGAAGAGAGGGTCATTCACTGTCACAACCATTCTCAGAACGCTCTCTCCTTAACCACCTTCTCAGACTCCTCTCAGGGTCTCTGCATGGTCTCTACCTGGACTCCTCTCCTCTGCCCACATCACTCCTCAGTGTCGTTCTCCCATCACCCTCCATTACTACAGTCTTCCCGGCATTATGCCAAACCTTAAGCCTTAAGAAACACACTGGAGCTGGGTGATGGTGGTGCACGCCTTCAATACCAGTGCAAGAGGCAGAGGCAGGCGGATCTCTGTGAGTTCAAAGTCAACCTGGCCTACAGAGCTAGTTCCAGGGCCAGGGCTATGTAGAGATCCTGTCTTGAGAAAAAAAAAAAAGGAAGGGGAGGAGGGAGGGGGGAGGAGGGAGGAAGGGGGAAGAAGGGAGGAAGGGGGAGGGAGAGGGGGAGAGAGAGAGAGAGAGAGAGAGAGAGAGAGAGAGAGAAGGAGGGAGGGGACGCACACTGAAATCTCCTTGCATGTATTTTTGGAGCACATGAGAGGGCACGGGGACTGCTACATTAGCCCTTCTACCACTGAGCCACCTGCCTGGCCCTGAAATCTGTTTGAAGAGGCTGTGATCCAGGGCAAAAGGGGAAAAGACAAGCTGCTAATTAGAGGATCTCGGAGACCTCCAGTCAGGAGAAAAGAGGTCATCTAGGCCAAACAAGGTGAACTGCTAAGGAAGCAAAGGGATGCTAAGGGGAAAGAAACCTGGTCCTTAACATCTCTCACGACAACTGTGACAAGAGTACTATGGACACAGCACGGCCAACTCCAGTGCCCGAGCCTCCAGGGGCCCCTGGGAAAAGCAGCCATGGCAGCAAGTCAGTGTAGATTAGACAGACAGTTGTAAAGTTCTGCCAGGGAGAGGTCACCCCACAAAACAAAGTGCTTCTGCTGACTGTAATGGGGTGTGGGTGACCAGAGCTCGCTGTCCCAGGCGGCAGTCTAGGGAATGCCGGTCTGGGAATTGGCTCAGCGGTAGAGTACTTGCTGTGGAGTATGAAAGGCTACGGCTTCTCCAGCAGTGTAGGGCTCTAAGCCACCTCTACCCAGATAAACCCCAGGGAGCTTTCTGGTTTCTGTTTGTCTTTCCTCTTAAACCCACTCCCATGTGACTCCACCCTTATCTCCCCGTTCTCCCATTCACAACCTCCGAGTCAGTACTGAGTCAGGATGACAGGAAGGCCTTTAGTCAGAGGGAAAATCAAGTCTACAATGCTCTGCCCCAGTTAAAATAAGACACATGATGATCTACGGTTTCCATGTCATGAAAGTACCATTAACACCAAGAGACTTTAAGAGATGGAATATCCAGCCCTGAGACATGAAAGGCCAAGACAGATGGGAAAGTAATGCCCAGAACTAAGGGTTATGCTCTCTTCCCATTACTAAAGATGACGGTGTAGGTCCCAGGGTAGCGATACTAGTCTTGCTGTAAGACACTGGTGCAAGGGGCTCTCCCCTCCCCCCGCGTCTGCTGAACAATGGCTCCTGCCAACAGCAGCCCCCATGACTGGGTCTGGGACTTCAGGACAACCTTGTCTTCCTCCTGGGGTGTTTTGTCATCATTTAAGAATCAAACATAGCAGCCTAGGGGTGGTGGTTCACGACTTTAAACCCAGCACTCAGGAGACGAAGGCAGAGGCAGGAGGATCTCTGAGTTGGAGGCCAACCTAGTCTATAGAGCAAGTTCCAGGACAACCAGGGCTACACAGAGAAACCCTGTCTTGAAAGACAAAACAAAAAGAATCAAATACAACAGATTTGATTGATTTGACAGTAATTTGGAATAAGAAGTCCAGTCTGGGGTACAGTCAGCTTGGGCTATACAGCAAGATTCTGTCTCAAAAGACTGGAAAAAAGAAAAATGTTAATTCAGACCAGGAATGGTATAGCAGATGTCCGTAAGAAGGCTGAGGCAGGAAAACTGCTACAAGACCAGTTATTTCAGGCCACCAATGTGTACAAGGCAAGATGATCCTGTCTCAAACCAAACCAAACCAAAGGTGGCCCACAAAGAGCAGGGCATGGTAAAACTGGTCTTTAATTCCAGAACTGGAAGAGGTAGGTGGATCTATGTAAATTCAAGGCTAGCCTGGTCTATATATCACAAGGGTCTATATTGTTGAGAGTCTGAATCAAAAAACAAAACGCAAAAAAAAAAATCAAGAACAGAAATTCATCTTAATGTAGTGACTGTATTGCTTGGTCTCTGCATAAGTGAACATTAAATCACATTATGGATAACTACAAGAGAATACACATTATACAGCTCATGAAGAATCAAATCAAGAGTACAGAACAGAGCTGGGCATGATAAAGCATGCCTAATCTCAACATTCAGGAGCCTGAAACAGAGGATTAGCAATTTAAGTCTGTATCCCAACCTGCAATACATACTGAGTTCTATGGTAGCTTGAGAAACATAATGAGATCCTGTTTCCAAACACGAAACAACCAAAGATATAATTATAATAATAATAATAATACCCCAACAAAACAAACAAGCCCAGAGTGGAGCATTCAGACAAGTGGATCCCTGAGTTTGAGGCCAGCCTGGTCTACAGAACAAGTTCCAGGCTAGCCAGGACTACAGAGACCCTGTTTTGGGGAGCAGAGGAAGAAGGGGTACATAAATAAAGCTAACCGAGGTAGAAGAGGGCAGAAAAGTGGTTACTTGTGGCAGGGAGGGAAGGGCATAGTGACAGAATTGCAAGGCTGAGGCAGGAGGACAAGATCAGCGTGAGTTTTCTGGGCCTCTCAGGAATGTTCTCATGTGGAGACAATGTATGGTTTGTGTATTTCACTGCATGCAAACACCCCAGAAAATGCAAAAAAGGAGGTGGAAGTGGTGACAATGACAGAGTCGCTGAGCAAGCGCACCACACAAGTTGAGGAGCATAACCATCCTTACAGTGGGAAAAACACAAGCCCAACCAAACCACTGCTGGTCTCCACCAGCTGTTGTCAGTCTGCTGCGCCAATCCGCTGTGCTCCGCACTTTCGTCATTGACCTCAATCTCTTTCTTTTCCTCCTTTTTGTTTTGTTTGTTTGTTTTTCGAGACAGAGTTTCCCCCTGGATCCCCTGGAACTCCATAGACCAGGTTGGCCTGGAACTCAGAGACCCGCCTGTCTCCGCCTCCGGGGTGTGGGTATTAAAGGCGTGTGCTATCACCGCCGGCTAGACCTCAACCTCTTAACTTTCAGATTTAACACAGGTAAAAAAGAATGAAGGAAGCCACAGGTATCAGTCATCTTTGCATTCCTCCATGTTGCACACTGGGGCGACCCCTCAGGCTTTCAGGGGTGTCTGCCTAAGACGCTATGGGTGTCCGCGAACTTCCCTTGCTGATACAGAAAACAAGTCCTAACAGAACCGGGCGGCCCTTCTACTAAGCCGATTATAACCTCCCACCTTAAGCTATGATGCGGCTGACTTCTAACCAAAGCCATAGGTCCGGCCTATGACTCAAAAACACTAATTTCCACCAGGAATTCCGACGTTCTCCTGCTGGAACCGAGCCACACCTCCCAACCAGCACCATCCCACTGGACTGCGCACGCGCCGCAGCTTCCGCTCCGCCCTGCGCAAGCGTGCTCGGCTCCTCTAGAGCCTGCGCATGCGCTCTCGTCCCCGGACCGTGCGGACAACGTACCTGAGCAAAGCTGGAGGCGGAGAGCTTTTTCTTTTTACTGGTGCCATATCCCCCACCGCTGCCGTTGTGGGAAGGACTGGCTGGCCTCTTCTTGCTGTTCCTGGCTATGATCGGAGTAGAAGTGGCAGCCACGATTGGAATTTGAGCCGCCATCCTGCCCGCAGTCCGCCTGCGGCTCCCCGCCCCCACCCCTCCTCAGGCAGGCCCAGGAACTTCCGGCTGAAGGTTACTTCCGTGTTGATGCTCCGAGACTGCTGGTCACCAGGAGCCTAATGGACTCCTCCCTATCTGCTCCTAGGAGGCGGGGCTTGGAAGTGTTCCTTCCGGGTCGGAAGGAGTCGAGCTGGTGGCTGCTGATGAGATTGTGAGCCTTGGTCTGGGCACCTTCTTGTAGGGCCTCAGTGATCATCCGATCTTTTAGTAACTATTAATTTTTTTTCTTGATTTTTAGACAGAGTCCTGTAGCTCTCTGTGTAGACCAGGCTTGCCACAAACTCATGTACCCAAGGTTAGCTTTGAATTCCAACCCATTCTCCACTTCCCAAATGCCAGGATTACAGTCAAGTGCCCCAATGCCCATCTCATTGGCTGTAAGAATAAAGGAAGTTAAATATCAGAGCACTAGCAGATTACCGAGCTATTTGTTCGGTCCTATTTCTTATTCGTGCTGAAGTTTTTGTATCAGTACTGCACAATAGACTAGAAAGGTAGTGTTCTTCAGTCTTTTAGGATCCAAGACCACTTGTTGCCATTCCTGACCTCCACTCTCTTCACCAAGTGCCCATCAACAGACAAAATCTTACATACTCGTGTCGGGGAGGTTGCAGATCTAAACAAATTCAGGAATCACAATTCCTCACGCCTTGTTCTTTGCCTCATCCTGCGCTGTATTTCTCCAGAGCCTTTATGCCATGACCTACCTTAATGGTTTCTAACTAGGCAATGCATGTCTTTTGGTTAGGATATAATAATATTTCTGTAAGGTGACTGCCAATTGTGTCTTTAGACTAGGGATAAATATATCTGTCCCCAGTTACAGTGACTTGCAAGTAGTTGGTGCACTATAATTATGTTTGGGTGACGTTCAGAATAAAGGAGTGTGTCCCTACAAGTCAGTAGCTAAAGCAGCAATATAAGTGGATGTTTGAAACAGGCTTTCGACTGAGGCAGAGAGGAAGGACCAGTTAAGGGAACAGGAACTGACAATACTATTACTGGCACCTCTTCTGGTGTTTAAATGCTGTTTCCTGTGCCAGCTCTCCTTCCCATCCTCATCGAACTCTAGTCCCTGTCACAAGGACTCGCGCCTCCAGCCAGCAGTCATTCTCGCAAATCTTATTCCAGTCACCCCTTCAGCCTAATTCCTGTCTTCACTGTTCCTATCCCAGTGCCTCAACCAACCACGTGATCCCTGTGTCAGCCTCCAAATGGAAGTCTGAACAGTCACTGTTCCTAATCTATCCTTGGCTCCAAGGCCACTTCCACAGCCTGCTAGAACGGGCTTTTAAATCTGACTGTAGCACTTAACATTCTTATATACAGGACCCCTTTATCCTCCAGATAAAAACCAGATAACTTTTTAGTTTGGTACATTAAGTCCTTAATAACTGAGGCTTAATCCTCTTCTTTTGTTCAATTCCCAACAACAAATTCTTTGTGCCCCTGCCAGGGACAAATTCTATTTCCTAGAATATTCTGGTCTCTGAACTCATACTTTGTTCCCATTGTTTTCTTTCCTGAGAATGCCTAGCTCCTGAGCTGGTGACTATCCACTTTTTGCCTCAGTTCAAATTGTAATAAGCAGCCGATGTACCCAATTCACCTTGACCCCCAATCTGAATCTTGTGAATGTATCTCTGAGGATATTGAGCATGGAACATCCTATTGACCTGCTTCTTGTAATGTTTACTGAATCCCAGTAGGAAGGAGTCAGACAAGTGGGTGTAACACCATTTGGTTTCCAAATACCAAATTCAATCTTCATCTCACTAATTGCTTTCTTGCTAAAATTCTCCCCTTGGTTTCTAAAATGTCAGCTCTTTCTTTTTTTTCCTCCTAAACTCCAGTTGTCTTTTTGACAGCTGTCTTGTTTTACCAAATGCTTTGTGGTGCCACTATGGGATTTTCAAAATTATGTCACAGGGTCAAATCCCTCTAGACACACATTTTTAGTGTTTCCTGGGTGGTGTAGGAGGTCCTTCTGTATTTGTGTTGCTTTCATTGGTTATTAAAGAAATTGCCTTGGCCTAGTTGATAGGGCAGAACTAAGGTAGGCGGAGAAGACAGAACAGAATTCTGGGAGGAAGAAAGCAGAGACAGGCAGACACCATGAACCTCTGGCCTGAGACAGACATAGGTTAGAATCTTGCTGGTAAACCACAGTCAGGTGGTGATACACAGATTTAATAGAAATGGGTTAATCAAGATGTGAGAATTAGCCAATAAGAGGCTAGAGCTAATGGGCCAGGCAGTAATTTAATTAATACAATTTCTGTGTGATTATTTTGGGGACTAAGCTAGCCAGGCAGCTGGGACAAGCAGCCTGACACTCAACCTACTACACCTGGGAGTCATTATGAGTAGCTATGATTGAACCAGAATCTTCTTGCTCCATTTTTTAAACGGAGAATCCCTTGATGTCTAAGCCCCTCTGCCTTCCAAGTCTATACATTTCCCAGCCATTCCAATAAATCCGAAGGCCTGAGTTACCATCTCCCTTATGGGCTGTCTCCTTGCTTCCAATTTTGGTGCCTGTGGCTGAGTAGTTTCATTCAATTCCAGGTGACAGGCTCATGATTTTCAGATCGTGCTCCCTATTTGAAACCCTCCATTGTCTTCTTGCAATCCCTAGAATGAAGCTCATGGTCCACAGTCAGAAACCCACCATCTCTGCAATCTCGCCTCCTCCTCGGGTCTCTGCACTCGCCCTCAGTTTCCATTTTTGTCAATCTCAATAACTGTGTTTCTTCCTCCCTTGGGGCCTCAATCCATATCCCTCCTCTGGTATGGAAGTTACATTTCTTCTGGTTCCAGCCTCCTACAGTCCCGGTGATTTCCACTCCCCTGTTTGTTCTTGGTTGATACTGGCTCATTTTTTAGCATCCCCCATCCAGAGTCACTACAAGTCATAGGTATGCAGTACCTGTTGGTTGCCCTTTATACACTACTTCTGGAGGGTGGAGATTATAAGGAGCAAGAAGAGTATCAGTTCCCGTTCTTGGGGATCCCCAGTCTAGTATGGAAGAAGAGATTCTGTCTTCCCAGATGGATGTGGCTGCCTGCGTGTAGTTGTCAGAGTCATCAAGAACTGAGCAACAGAGCGTTGACAGACAGTGCCTATAGAGAGTGTGAGGTGAGTGCTGGAGGAAATCTACATAAATACAAAGGCTTTAAGTTGGCTGGAAACCTCTTCTTCCATCGTGGACGCACTGGTCACTGCCCACTGCCTGCACAGTACACCTCACTGCATGCAAAACTCCCACGTGACCTCTGAGCACTGGAATGGCGCAGTGAACTGAACGCCTGTGGCCCATATTCAACTAGCTGACTTTCTTCCAAATGTCCAGCCATGTCTGGAAGCTGGGAAAACCTGTCTTACCTCTGCTGCAAGATGTGCCCCTTCTGTGAGCCGCCTCTCCAGCGTCCTTACTGCTCCTTGAAGTTCCAGGGTCCCTCACCAGTGCCACAGTTCTTTCACTAAAGGCTACTGGAGCATTGCTGCGATGCTAGCGACAGCAGACTGAATGTACCAGTTAAACAGTCTTGATCCCGGTTAAGACTTAAAGATTGCAAGTAAATATCGTGCTTGTTAAGCCGCTCCGTATTTTGAGACACAGAGTGCCTGGTTTATTGTCTCAGAAAAGCTCAGGAAATACAGTGGATATTGAGGATCAGGCTGTTGTTGTTGGTTGGAAGACAAGCTGTTCATTTTCTTCTGATAATGGGCTTGAAGTATGAAAGTCAGAGCCTGCCATGTAAAAGGTGGCTGATAGAGGACTCCCCAGTGGTAGGGAAAACTTGGAAATTGCTGGTCAAGATGCTTAGAAAGCTCTCCCAGCTACCATGAGCCCCTTGCTCCACAGTTCATCGTGACATGTGAACACACGTGGAGTTCCGTGCATCAAACCACCACCTCCTGTTGGCCACCTCTTAGGACCTGGGGAAATGCACTGAACCGAGGAACAAGTCTTCAGTGGCCCTGAGAAGGGTGCAAGTCCATTTGCACAGGAGACTCCGAGGTTCTCAGTACCTAGAGTAGGTTCTCCAAGTGTAAGCCAAGAAACTGGATAGACACTACTCCTCATTTCTACCTCCCTGCTCAGTGTAAACAGGCAAAGGAGGAGGGCCTCCTTGCCCACTTCAGACTGCCACCTATAGAACAGGTCTCAGCTCAGAGAAGACCCCAGATGAACTTGAGCAGTGGGTAGGGATCTCCAGTTTTCCTTCCTGCTGGACTGGGGGAGCAGAAGGTAGGTCCAAGAGGAGACACACTGTTATTTGAGGTGCTGGGAAGCTGGTGCTCTCTGTCTCTTAGGCCCAGTTTCCACAGAAAGTGGGGAGAGGAGGAAACCACAGCACGTGCTAGGTGGAGAGAAGGTATCAGAGCTCAGAAGGCTCAGTAAGGCTTGGGAAAGCCACGCTAAGGGGCTGTGAGCGATGGCCTCCTGACAGTATACCTGCCCCAGTCCACTTCCAGGACGCCCCTGCAATGTGAAAGGTCAGATATTGCTCCTTTCTGCAGACACCTGGTGTTGTTCTTATTTACGGCACCAATTGTTGTTCTTATTTACGCTGGCTTTCTTGTCTGCGGGGTTAAAGGGTAAAGACGTTACGCGGCGGTCCCACGTGGGTGCACTTTAATGGGGGAGGGGTAACGGCAGGTAGGTACAGGTGTGCAGAGACAACAGGAGAGGTGGGGGGAAAAAGGGGAGGGGTCATGGCGACCCTCGCCTTTTAATGAGGAATGCAAGGGCTTCTGGGAATGTGTCCGTAGTCCAGGGGAACGCTGGGAGCTGTAGTTCCGCAAAGGAACAACACCTGGCACACCTGGGCCATGCAGCCTCCTCTCTAAACTTGATCCCCGCAGGTTGCTGTTTTACAAAGTCAGAATAAAGAAAAATAGGTTTTCATGTGTCATTTTGCTTACTGGAATGACTTCCTCAATGTTAAGTAATTACTAATTTAACATTACGAATACAGCCCCAAAGGGGCTGACAAAAGACTTCCCAACTAGCAGGCTTCTTCTGCTAAAGGTCGGACCTACTAGCAGAGTGACATTTCCCTGGCCCTTGGTACCCATCCTTGACTCTGCCTCTGGGCGCTGGTCTTCCCTTCTCTCTTACCAGAGGTCCCACCCATCACTTAGCATGAGCTGTTATTTTTACACATATTCTTTGTGCATACCATAGAGAAAGAAACCCATGATTACTGTAATTCTCCCATCTCTGAGGTTCTCTTCTTTTTCAAACTTGTTAATCCTCAACTGTGACGCATTTGCCTTCCTAGATTATTAGCCTGCTTCATTTCCCCTGTATCATTTTCCTAACCGCTGTCATGCTCTTCATTTTCGTTTATCTTTCTTGATGCCTAACTCTTGGTTTCTGTTGTGGCATCAGCACACTGAGGTAGTACCCAAGAAGGTTGATCTACAAGCTTTGGAAATTGTTGCTTCTGGAATTAACATAGATAAAGACTGGTTTTGTAAACTCAAGGAAAACAAAGCAAAACAAAAACTCCCAAAGGCTGAGAAAGCAAAGCCTCTTCCAAGATGCGCTTAGTCAACCCTCTTCAGACCTTTCTGCTCCTGCCCTTCAGTAGCTGAGCCAAGCAGTCCAACTCCCACAATGCTCCAGCCTAGGCACACAAGGGGCAAGGCAAGTGAAGAGTATGGCTGGGCGGGGGGGGAGAACTCATTCTGGGCAAAGGAACAATAAGAAACAGGTTGGCAGCAGTCCTCCTCCCGGACACAGCCCTAGACAGCGCCCAGAGCTTGGCGGAACAAAGATAGCACTGTTCTCTGCCATGCGCAGGGAGCTGCTGTTCTCAAGAGCGAGAGATTTAATGCCCTTATGTTTGTTTGTTGCTGTTTTTGTTTGTTTTTTTACCCTATAAAGACTCAAACTGCATAGTATGGCCCACATCCTGCCTCTTCATCTTTCTTTTGTAAAGCTCATCAGGGGCATTTGATCGCTGAGCATTTGCTGACCACCAGAGCCCAGGCTATCAGGGTCCTTCAGGCTGAGCCCCATCCTAGGCCTGGATCTGCTGCTGACTTGGCTCTTTTGATTCCAGTTCCCGGACTGTGTGGCTAGTGTTCCTGACTTCTTCCCTCAGCCCCCTCACTTTCACAGTCCCCAGCCCTGCAGTGGGACACTTTTGGAAATTTACATTTGTGTTCTCCAGCTGTTTATACTATGTCTCTGGACTTCTGAGGAGGAGTGCAGATTGTTGGTGTGAGCTGCAAGGCTTTGGGATTCTGTCCTAACAGGAGCCCTTTCCCCCAAACACAGTCCTGCATGCAGATGTAGTCAGGGGCTTGGGTGCTTGCCTTCTAGTTTTCCATACCTGCCTTTGAAGACTGATTTTAGACATTTTCATCAGCACACACAGTAACAGGATTTTACCTTTAAAAAACTGTGGACTGGAGTGATAAGTCACCATGGTGCTAGAGGTATGTCTAAAATGGTCGCAGGTGTCCACCAGTAAGGCCCCAGGGTGCTTGTCCAGAGACCAAAGGTACACGGCCAATGTCTTTGGGGAAATTTAGTTTGTCTGATCAAGAACTCTGTTTTGCTAAGTCTTGTACCTTCCTTTTGGTTGGGGTTGGAGTAAAAAGGAAGAAGGGCTTCAGTTTCTTTATCTCCATAAGGAGCTGTTTCATGACAGGTAGAGAGAAAGAGGAAGAGAATACACATGCTGTCCACAGGTACAGAGGTAGATGTCGACCTTCTCTCCACTGACTGTTTTTAACATTTTGTTTACTGTGTGTGTGGGTGCCATGGCGCATGTGTAGACATCAGAGGTCAACCCAAGGCTTTCAGACTTGGTGGATTTCAGACTTGGTGGCAAGCACTTTTGTCCACATGGAGCCACTTGCTGGCTTCCCATCTCACTTTTGGACTCAGCTGAACCTGGAACTCTGGTTCAGCTCGGCTGGCAGATCAGCAAACCCCTGGGACCCACCTGTCCCTGCTTCCCATAGCACAGGGGTTACAAATGTGCACTGCCTTGCCTGGCTTTTTATGTGGTCTTCAGGCTTGTGAAGCAAGCACTTTACTGCCTGAGCCCCTCTTAAAGCACAGCTCACAACAACAAAATCCCTGGATTGTATGTAGATAAGCAGGTAAAGTTTTACAAAATAAATACATCCGGTGATTCAAATGAGGTTAAGAAATAGAAGGTTGCTCTTCTGGTCTCTCTGGCCGCGGTGGCAGAAGAAAGACGAAGAAGGGAACACACCATCCTTTGGAAGTTGTTGCAATGATATCCACACATTGTGCCACCTCTGTGGCTCTAAGGCAGTGGTTCTCAACCTTCCTAACGCTGCCCCTCTCTAATACAGTTCCGCATGCTGTGGTGACCCCAACCATAAAACCTTTGTTGTTGTTGTTGCTACTTCGTAACTATAATTTTGCTGTTATGAATCATAATGTAAATATCTGTGTTTTCCCGTGGTGTTAGGCAACCCCCGTGAAAGGGTTGTTTGGCCCCCAGAGGGGTCACGATCCATAGGTTGAGATACTGTTCTAAGGCCTCTCATCTTCAGAAGTTGAGGCAAAAGTGGCTGCCTTGGCCAGGTTCAAGAGAAAGTTCAACTGGAATGCCATGGCTAGAGAGAGACTATGCCAAGACAAGTCTATCGCAGATTCAGACAGACTCCTGAATTAACAACGCTCTAAACCCCAGAGGATGACGACAGCACTGAACTCATCTTGAGGATTTCAACCATCAGCCATAAAGTAAATGAAGGGGCTCAGGCAGGGCTCGCCTTTCCCCCATCCCTCTAAGTGTCCCTCTGCTCTTGTGAGATTCCTTTCATGGGATGGGGCAATCCTTCACTGTCACGCTGTGCAGTTCTATGGTGACGGTATTCTGCAGGGCGTCTGTTCTACAGGACATTTGGGGTCTTCTCAAAGTGCTTTGAGTAAGACTCAGGTATTTAGTAGAGGAGCACTAGCCTAGCATGTACAAGGTTCTAGGCTTAATTTCAGCACCAACACACACACGCACACGCTCACACATACACACCACGCATGTACATACATAGAGAGAGAGAGAAAACTAAAAAAAATTAAGCCTTGAACACCATTACTTAGCCAGCACACTTTCAAAGAAAGTGCTCACCTATCCATGTTTTGTTTTAACATGAAGGTACGTGAGTTTAAATGAATGGAGGTATACATTCATGTTGGACTATGGCATTTTGAGGTAGTAGAGTATGGTTTAACTCTTATCTAAGAGTTAAGATAAACAATTGTGTCTGCCTACCTTCACGCCAGCTGAAAATGAGAGTTCCAGTTTTTCCACATGACTGAGGCTTTTCTATTGAACTTTTGTATAACTATTTTTACCAAGCAAATGCCCGCTATATAGTGAAGCCAAAAGTTGTTCTGGACCATAAAGCCCTCGTGTCTCAACCACTTTCACCCTAAGTACTGGCTCACCGTATACCTTTCCTGTGGCGTGAACTCTCTGGGGTCTTGTTGAACGCCTCCCAGGACCAGCTCTAGGTGGACGCTGAGCAGGTCGCGCATGCGCCATCCAGGCACCGCCTCCCGCGCAGGGACTGAAGTGGTACCAGGATACTGGACAGCTGAATTGCTTATGAAAGGTGGGTGGGAAGTTAAGAGGCAACTGAGCGCAAAATCCTTGGTCTCAGAATATTGGTTATTTTGCTCCAGGCAGCAAAGGAGAGCTCAGTTCCAGTGGAGCCAGCGACAGAGGTGTGAGTTGTTAGAATCATCATGGGTGAGCTGTCACACAGTCTTAGAGTTCTGTTGCGTGAGAAGACTCCATAACCACAGCAACTCTTCTAAAGGAAAGCATTTATCTGGGGCTTGCTTACAGTTTCGGAGGTTCCGTCCGCTGCTGCCATGGTGGGGAGCACACTAGCACCCACGTAGACATGGTGCTGGAAAAGTGGCTGAGAGTTCCGATCTGGATCTGCAGGCAGCAGGAAGAGGGAGACTCTGAGTTTGGAATGGGCTTTTTGAAACCTCAAAGCCCACCCCTAGGGATACACTTTCTCCAAAAAGGCCACACCTCATAATCCTTTCAGATAGTGCCACTCCCTGGAGAATTCAAATCCATAAGCCTAGGGGGGGCATTCTTATTCAAAGCACCGCACTCACTGACTTGGTGACAAACACCTGCTCCTTCATGCTCAGACAAGCAGACCCTACCACTGCCAGCCATCTGTGAATCTTTGCCTGAGTAAAGTTTGGTCTGGTGGTGGGGGCATACACCAATAGTGTCCTGGTTAGATTTTCTTTGTGTGTTAAATTGACACTAGTCAGTCATCTGGGTAGAGGAACCTGAACTGAGAAAATGCCTCCTTCAGATGCCTCTAGGCAATTTTGGGGTATGGGAGGCTTTCGTGACTGGATTCACAATGGGAATAAGCTGTTAAGGCATTGATAATGTTCTACTTTATAAAAACATCTGGCTTTGGCATGGCTGGGTCTTCCTCTTGGGGGCCTGCAGTGGGAAGACTGCTTAATGGCCACATGCTGTCTCTACCCTATCCTTCCCTCTTCACTGTGTGGTGCTTTCTCCACAAAGTGACTCCTTCTCACCTACCTCCTCCACTCCCTGCTCTGGGGCAAGCAAGCAGACAATGCGATTGAGAACAGGGGACTGTGTGCGAAGAATGTGACCCGTGTAGGAGCCCTGGGCCCCTGTCACATCCTGGAGAGCTACTGTGGCCACTATCTATTTTTCTTAAAGCTTTTACTTTGAGACATCATGGAAAAAACCTACACATGGAGAAGACATGATCACAGAATAAAGACAACACAATTAGAAGCATCAATGCCTGCTACCTAATGTTGAATCTGAAGTTCTGGGAGTTTGATGTGATCCAGGGATTCAAAGAATGGATTAGCTTTCCTCTCTTTCTTCTTCACACTCTCCTTCAAAAGAATCCATACCAATCTCCTCATCATCCTTCTCTAGGGCAACCATGGCCTCAGGGGTCTCAGAAAACTCCCCCTCCTCCATGCCCTCACCCACATACCAGTGCACAAAGACACACTTGGCATTCACCAGATCAAACTTGTGGTCTAGGTGAGCCCAGGTTTCAGCAATGGCTGTGGTATTGTTCATCATGCATACAGCTCTCTGGTCCTTGGCCAGGTCTCCACTAGGTATCACAATGTAAGACTGGTAATTAATGCCAACCTTGAAGCCAGTGGGGCACCAGTCCACAAATTGGAAACTGCACTTGGTCTTGATCATGGCAATGGCAGCACTGACATCTTTAGGAACCACATCACCATGGTACAACAGATAGCAAGCCATGTATTTACCATGGTGAGGGTAACATTCATCTCTAGTCTGGCTCAAAGCAGGCATTGGTGATCTCTGCTACAGAAATCCATTCATGGTAGGCTTTCTCAGCAGAGATGACAGGGGCTTATGTGGCCGGAGGGAAGTGGATGTCAGGATAGAGGACCAGGTTGGTCTGGAACTCAGTCACTTTGATTTACATTCAGGGCTCCATCTCATCTGAGGACAGCAGTGATGGAAGACACAGATGGCTAATAAGGCAGTTAAGGTTAGTGTAGGTTGTGCTCACAGTCAAGGTTTCTACAACAGATGTTACAGATGGCTGCACTGTTTACCGTAAGACACAATCAGGATGCGCCAAGGTGCGTCACGACATGCTCCATGCTGCATCACGGCAGCAGACATACGAGGCAGCTGGTCACTTGGACCTGCAGTCAGGCAGCAGAGAGGGTTGGGAGTGCTCTGCTCACTTCCCCCATCTTATATAGTCCAGGACCCCCCTGCTCATGAAAGAGTGCTGCTCACATTTAGGGTGGGTCAGCTAACCTCAGCTAACCTAATCTAGAAACTCCCTCACCCACGTGCTGATGTTTGTCTCTTAGAAGATTCAAGACGCTGTTAAACTGACACTTTTGTCCAAGGAGAGGGCTTGCTAACACCTCCCCCAGGGCTCTCAGGTGTCCTGCCCCTCTCCAGTAACCCACTCTCCACCTCTGACCCCCTTTGCCCTACCAGAGAGAAGAGGCACAGCTCAAGCTGACGTCCCACCCAGCAGGTTCTGTGCCTTCATCCTGCTACTACATCACAGATACTCGGCCACATCTCTGGGCATCTGGCCCAGTGTGAGTTTACTAAGGGTTTTTATTCAGGAGTGAAGGTTGGATTTCATCAAATGTTTGCTTTTTCTGCATCTAGTAAAGACATCACATAGCTTGTCTTTTTTTAGACCATTATTGTGACAATTAATTACTGACTGGAGAGGTGGCTCAGTGGTTAAGAACACGTACTGCTCTTGTAGAGGACCCAGGCTCAGGTCCATGTCAGGTGGCTACAGCTGTGTGTAACTCCAGACACTCTGGCCCTCTTCCGGCCTCTGCAGGCACCTGTATTCACATGTGCATACCCACACACAGACACACTTGTACACATCTAAAAAAATGTTTTCTGGTTTGTCTTGTTTTTTGAGACAAAATCTCACTATGTAGCTCTGACTGTCTTGTAGCTTACTATGTAGACCAATCTGGCCTCAAACTCACTGAACTCTGCCTCCCTCTTCCTCCCAAGAGCTGGCATGTACCACCATACCAAGGCATATTTTAAAATATTTTTCAATGACAAATTAGATGTCCCCTCCCTCCAAAAGTTAAACTAACCTTAAATTCCTGTGTTAAAATTTCTCTTACCCTTTCAATATTGGATTTGATTTACTACAAGTTTATTTTAAAAAATTTGCATATATATCCGTGAGAAACACTGATCTGAAATGTCTTTTCCTGTCGTGTCTTTGGTGGGTTCAGATTAGGTAACACCAATCTCACAGGCTGAATCACAAGTTGGTTCTTCCTCTTCAGTTTCCTGTAAAAGTTTGCATATTATTTCTTCTAAGTGCGTTTGGCTGTGTTCACTACTGAAGCCAACTGTGACTATTTGAGGGCTATTATTTAAAATAATTAATATGAGGAATCCAGCAAACACCAGTGATTCCAAATGCCATTGCTAATGGAAACACCCTACGCAACAGTAGACGGTGTCATTGACTTTAATCGTCCCCACCAGCTCATGGGAAGAGTGGAGCTGGCATCTGAACTATGCTCTAGTTGTGACTTGTGGGATGATTCAGAAAGGGCTTCTGTCACTGTTGACCTAAATATTTCAGAAACCAATGGCTTCTGACATGAGTGAGTTCTGTTTAAATTGCTTGAGGATTTTTTAAAAATTTTATTATTTATTTATTTGCCATCTGACGCCCACATTGTGGCCGAGTCTCACCTCTTTTCAACACAACTACCATCTACTCTGCAAATATGAGACTCCCTCGTGTGCCTGCTTCAGATTCTCTGCCTCCTTCTTAACCCAGTCTGCCTTCTCAACTTTCCCAAGACCCTGGCAGAGGTCTCTCTGACCTCCTGACACTCTGGCAGCCAGAATGACAGCACCTTTTGTTCCATCTTTCTTGTGCTTTTATTGCTGGCTTCTGTATATTTTTCTAACTTGGCTGTAAACTGTTCACCTTATACTTAAGAGTACCCGATGGGAGGTGGATGGCTTCATAGCGAATCGTTACAGCTTGTGTATGAGAGTTCTAATTTCACAAGCTTGATCATTTTACAACTGTTCCACTAGAAAGCAAATACTAAGAAGATGGTTTCACATAGTCAACGTTCTCATACACATTTTGTTTAGCTTTTTGTTTTGTCTTGTTGAGACAAATTCTATGTAACTCTGGATGTTCTGGAACTCACTTGTAAACCAGGCTGGCCTCAAACTCAGTTATCTGCTTCCTTCTGCCTCTGAGTGCTGAAACTGAAGGCGTGTGCTCCCACTTCTGGCTTATTGCATGTGTTGTGTATCAAATCTGTGCTTCTGTTAAACATAACTTCGCTTTCTATCAGCAAAATGAAAACAAAGAGCATGTGACTGTATCAGTTACATCTCTTCTGATGTGAGCAGCTTAAGGGAAGCAGGATGAGTATGCTGCCCATCCTGGTAGGGAGGACACTTGGCAGGGCAAAAGCAGCAGCAAATGCTCCAACAGTAGCCCAGGCTTGCTTGCTCACACCCCCACAGATTAGCAAGCCTGAGAGAGCAGGAAGTGGGGCCAGGCTATAAGCCTCAAGGCCCACCCACCACTGATCTACTTCCTCTAGCTACCTTACCCCCTACAGGTTCAGTAACCTTCCAAATCAACTGTGGACCTAATGTTCAAATAAGTAAGCCTGGAACACTTCACATTCAACTTCCTATAGTCTCCTAATATCTGAAACATTTTTTACATTTTATTACGAGAAAGAGAGAACAAGTTTCACTTTTCCATGGCACTACCATACTTACTCTGTACACATGTTTGATCCCCACTACTCCTCCCCGCCCCCTGCCCTACTCTTCAATGCCCAGGCCTCACTGTTTCCTAGGACTGGAAATCTACCAGGGTCCATTACACGCACATGCACACCCCGCAAGTGAATGCTGCCTTAGTGGAATTACCCATGCTTGAATACCAATCTATTGTTAAAAATATATGCTCTTGTTTGGCATGGTGATGCACAGCTCTAATCCCAACACTTCAGAGACAGGAGGATCTCTATGAGTTCAGGACAGCCAGGGCTACACAGAGAGACCTTGTCTGAAAATGTGCCTCTGTGTTTGTGTGTCTCTGTGTGTGTCTGTGTGTCTATGTGCATGTGTCTCTCTCTGCGTGTGCACATGCACACACTTTTTACCATCAATACCCATTAACTCAATATTATCTCCTCTTTTTCCACTTCTACATTTTCTAAATCCTTGTTCATCTGGGAATGTATCCTGAGTGTCTCTCTGCATCTGTCATAGCCCTGCACCTAACTCAGATTTTATCCACAGTTATCTGGTTTTACAAAATCCCTGGAGGTCAGCTGCTAGTCCAAGTTCATCACAAATGCCAAGAGCCTTAGAACCCCTGATCCTGGGTGTAAGAGGGCCTCAGCTCACACACATACACACACACACACAGGTCACATGAGAATTAAATCACGCTATGGTAACATGGCTTTTTGTGTGAATATAGTTTTGCTCCTGTTGATAGATTAAAAATACTTTGAGATAAAATAGCCTTCCAGCCTTAAAAGTGCAACTGTACATCTTTTATGTCTTTGGCTAAGCATTCCTCTGGTATCTGAGAGAGTGTAAACTCAGCTGTCTGATGTGCTTATTGAAAAGGAGAACACACTCATCCCCTGATAAATTATCTTTCTCTTCCATACACACACACACACACACACACACACACACACACATGCACACTCATATACACACACATGCACACTCATGCACACAAACACACACTCACACACATGCATGCACACACACATACACACTCACACATACACAGACGTGGTTGATTAGATAAACAACTAAAAAGCTCTCCTGGCCTGTGGCTAGGTGAACAGGTCTGGGTATTTATTCTCTCAGCTCCCCATGGACAAAGGTTCCTTTGAGTAAGCTACAGCTCAGCCTAAGATTTGGAGGGCGTGGTTCTTTCCAGGTGGCTTCTCCTTCCTTGTTCCCATAACAGCCAGCCGTGTGGTGGTTGCACTATTCCTGTGGTCTCTTGACTCCCAGACTCTACCTTTCCAGACAGTAAAGTCATTACATTCTCCACAAATTTTCCTAACTTGAGCATGCCATTGATTTCCTGCCAAAAGATTCTGAGGTACAGAAATCTTTATTCAGAAGCAATAGCAGGTTGAAATTTCACACCACACTGGGGTTTAGACAGCTTGACATATTCTCTCAGCAAGCACGACCAAGTCAGGTGAGAAGGTGTGCAGGTCCTTTGATTTCACGCAAGCACGACATCTCAAAACCACCACCTATTTAATACAAAGTTTTTATAGTGACCCAAATTTAACGTCCTGTCCCAAACTCTCTAAGGAAAATTGGTTAACGTGAGACCACTTCGATGGCCCAGTGAGGAGAGGTCTCTGCTGCCAAGCCCAAAGACCTGAATTCAGTCTGTGAGACCCACATGATTCCAGGAGAGAACCGACTTCTCTAAGTTGTCCTGGACCTCCAGATGTGCACCGTAGTGCACACGTACCACCCAAATCAACAAACAAAATGTAATAAGAAATTTGTGGCTTGGTTGAAATCTAAATGCCATGAATTGCTATGAAAGGAGCGGATGCTGGCAATGCTGTTGCGAAATGTGTTTTAAACTACTGCTGGATTTTAGAATCATGGACATTTTAAAATTCTTTTTGTTTTCTCTGTGAAGGGTAAGGGCAGGCATGCTGGTATAAACGACTCCACGGTTAGGATAGCTGAAGCCAGCTGGGAAAAATGGACCAAGCCTCGGAATGAGGATTTCTGAAAAGAAGCTACAGAGACCCATTAAAGCTGTAGTGACTGTGTAGACTTTGGAATGTTGCCGGTCTGGGCGTTTACTCACCATTTCTCTCAGGCTACCTTTAGCCCCACAGGGAGCCATTCCTGCACACTGCTGTATCAGACCTAACATCCTGAGAAACAGAGAAAAACCTTACCCCCATCAATGAAAGGGTTAAGACTGCCATCAGAAAGTACCCAAGGCCTCTAGCTGACATCCCCCCATTGTGCAGTAACCCATCTCTCTGGTTTTCCCACTAACATATTTCTCCAATGCCTTTATTTTATAACTCTCTTTGCTCTGTTACCATGAAAACTCTATAAAACTATTTCCCTGCTTCGTCCTTACACAAGGACCTTGCCCAACCACGCTCATTGCTGCTGTATTCATAACAGCCAGAAACTAGAAACAACCTAGATGCCGCAGGAGAAAAAAGAGAGGAGACAGAAGAATGGATAAAGAAAATGTGGTGTATTTTCACAATAGAGTAATATTCACCTGTTTTAAAAAAGTGATATCATGAAAATTTGCAGGGAAATGGATGGAACAAGCATCCTGAGTGAGGTAATCTGAACCCAGAAAGATAAACAGGGTTTATAAAATATTTGCTTATATGTGGATATTAGCCATTAAATAAATGATAACCACACTACAGTCTCTAGACCCAAAGAAGTTAGCTATATAACAAAGGATGGGGGGGGCGGGGGGTCCGTGGATCTCCTGGAAGAGGGAAATAGAATAGACTTTATGGGTGGACTGGGGCAAGGGCAGAGGTGACAGAAATGAGAATATCAGGCAGGGAGGGGAAGTGGGTTAGAGGGAGGGGATGAAGGAGAGACAGCTACAATCGAGGAGCATTTGAGGGGTGGTGTGGAGACCTAGTGTAGTATAAACATCCTAGAATAAATAAAGATTATCTTAATGAAGTCTCCAAATAAAGAGGGAAATGAAGTCCCAACTGTTCATCTCTTGTCACTTAAGGAAGCTTCCAGTACCAGGTCTGGATTATATCCATTGGCCGAAGTGGTTTCATGGAAATCCCCAAATAACCCAGGCTGTTGCCAAGACAATAGGTTGTTCTCCACAGACTGGCAGCAAGGCCCCATTGCTGAAAACAACACCCACACAACTCATTGAACACAAAGAGGTCGAGCTGGTGCCTACACAGAGCCTTCACCCCTATCTGCTAGCAGCTTTGGTGCAGAAAGGTACTCTGCAGGCTACAAAAAGTGGAACATAAACACTGACTCAGTCACAAAAACTACAGTTGTTTTTTCTTTTTTTTTTTTTAATCTACAATGCTGTCTGCCCACTAGGGCAATGGTGGCGTCAAGCTTATGAGAGTACCAACCAAGTCTGATTTGACTTAAGGCCCACTCTATGGGATGGAACCCATACCTGACACTGTTTATGTGACCAAGAAGCAGAGACTAGACAGAACAGAGACCTTGGGTAAAACCAAGTACTATTGCTCTAAAAAAGAAAAAGGACCAATGTAATGACTCCTGATAATATTTCCCTATACTCATAGATCAGTGCCTTATTCATCATCAGAGAAGCTTCCCCCTGCAGCAGACTGAGAACAAATACAGCCAGACATCACACCCATAGAGAGACCTTGGAACACACAGCTCTAGATGGAATGTCTCCACCAAATCCCTCCCCTCAGAACTCAGGAAACTGTAGAAGGAATGGCGGGCTGCATCCTGCCACCCTGCTAGCTTTACACCCAAAATAATAACACGGATATTGTATTCTTTTAGACACTGCCTGGCCCGTTATCTGTATCCTCTTATTGGCTAACTCTCACATCTTGTTTAACCCATTTCTAATAATCTGTGTAGCACCACTAGATGGTGGCTTACCGGGAAGGATTCTAGCCTACATCCATCTCGGGTGGGAGAATCATGGCGACTGTCTCACTTCCTTCTACCTAGCATCCTGTTCTGTTTACTCCGCCTACCTAATTTTCTGTCCTATCAAAGGGCCAAGGCAGTTTCTTGATTAACCAATGAAAGTAACACATAGACAGATGACCCTCCCCCATCAGGAAACCCCTTAGAAGAGGAGGTGGAAAGAGGGTGAGAGCCAGAGCGGATGAAGGACACCAGGAGAACACAATTCTCTAGATCAGTTGAGCAAAGCTCATATGACTTCACAGAGACTGAAGTGGCAGGACAGGGCCTACCCATGTCTGCACCAGGTCCACTGCATATATGTTATAGCTTGTAGCTTAGCACTTTTGTAGATCTCCTGTATGTATGAGCGAGTGGGCGTCTGATTCTTGTACCTTCTCTTGGGGCTCTTTTTTTTCCTGTTGGTTTGCCTTGTCCAACTTTGGTAGGATGGCTTTTGTTTTATCTGGGTCTACAGTCCAGTCTTGTGGAGGCATTTTCTCAACTGGGGTTCTCTCTTCTCAGATGAATCTAGCCTATACCAAATTGATGTAAAATTAGCCAGCTCAGCATCCCAAATGCTGAGATTACAGGTGTGTCCTGCCACACCTGGCCCCTTGTGCTGCTAAGAGTACAGATGTTTTCTTACTGGCTCAAACTGGTTCAGCGACTACCATCCCCTGGATAGCCAACCCTAAAATGGATGGATGGTGGGAAGACTGAGTCCAAACTAGTGTCTTTGCTAGACATGTAGATCACACCTGTAATCTTAGCTCTTGGAAGGTTGAAACAGGAAGACTGCTATGAGTTCCCAGAATAGCCTGGACTACAGGCTGGGCCCTGTTTCTAAAAGCATAGCTTGACTAGTATATACAGTGCCCTGGCTCTAATCCCTAAGGCCATATAAAACTGGGTGTGGTCATGCAGGAGGATCCAAAGTTCAAGTCATCTTTGGCTACATAGTGAGTTCCAAGTCAGCCTGAGATACATAAGACCCTGTCTCCAAATAATGTGACAAATGAACTAAATTAAATGTGCGTGCCTGGCACTGTGCACCAGTGCTGCTTGCTGGTGAAGGGCGTGGGCTCTCCTTATCAGTGCTCCTCCCTGCCCAGGTGTCAGGATTGGGGCCTGGAGGTGGGCAGCGTTGGGTCAACCAGCTTCTGTCTTCTGACTTAAATGACTTGTTTGGGTCCTGGGTTCCTTGAGAATCTCCGTGCCATGGATACCTAAGGAAAGAAACTCTGGGGCAAAGCCGTTTGTGGCCTAAAGCTCACAATTCAAATTGTTTACAATGCCTTACTCAAGAAGATATCTGCCTGTATAACCAAACCTGAACATGGTCTCCAGCTGCCAGACTTTCCTCTCTGAGTCTGCTCCCTCTCTAAAGGCTGCCAAGTAGCTCCACGTAGCTCTCTCTAGCTCCAGGATCACAGAGATGGGGGGGAGGGTTCCCCTCCCGCTTCCTTCCTCTTGTTTCCTTATTTTGTTTGTTGTTTGTTTTGTTTTTCGAGACAAGGCCTCACTCTAGTCAAGCACTTCTTGAACTCTCTATAGCCCAGACAGGCCTTGGACTCATGACAGTCATCCTGCCCCAGCCTCCTGCTCCTGTCGACATCCCCAAGAGCAGCCACAGAACCAACGGAGGGAAGACTCACCCGGTCCTTCTGCCTCAGTTCCACATTCAGGTAAGAAGAGGACTGAAATTCAGAAGGAGAGTTCCCTGCTGGAGCAGAGCGGCTCAAGGGTGAGGTGGCTTCTCCTTGCTTCTGGAATGTACTGCAGAATAAGGGTGGAGGAGGGGAGCCGAGAAAAGAAGGAAGCTGACATTTTCCACTAAATGCCTCTGAGGCTCCCAAGCCTGAGAGTAAAGGTTATCCTGCACTGTCACAGAGTCAAGAGTGGAAATTCAACTAAATGACTCTGAAGACAGAAAGAGAAAAGAAAGCCATTTCCTGTTTGCACCCCAGTGAGCGCAGCCAGCTCAGCAGGCTGACTTTCTTTTGCCCCCAGGAGACTCACCCTAGCCAAGGAAATCCCTCCCTTTGTGGATAGCCAAAGCTCTCTAGGTCTGAGCTAAGGGCACAGACTTTTTGGAAGAGAGTTCCTAAGGGAAACGAAGACAGCTAACTTCAGACCAGGAAAGAAGGAAGGCAAAACATAGAGGAATTATTCTCACTGCTCATTGACGCGGGCACACCAGTGGCTAGCAAGCCCAGATCGCACCAGTGAGGAAGAGTTATCCTGAGGTCCCTGCAACCTTCCTGTGGGCAGAGGTGGTATCTTCAGCTTCAGAGGACCAGGGGGTCAAACCAGTAAGGTGATATCTATCTGGGGGGATTTCTGACTGCTCGGTGATCTCAATGGGTTCCAACAAGGTCATGTAATGGCATGGGGTCAAACACGATGGCGTGGACTTAGATGAAAATGAAACTAAGAACTCGGTGTTAGGAATATTTCCTAATAGAGCCTCTCCGCCAGCACAAAGAGCGTCAATCAAACCAGAATAGACCAAATCAAAAATGCCCACGTTTAATGAATGCTGCACTCTTGGGTGGCCAGGAGCATGGCAGGGGGAAGACAGAGGGAGAGCACACACAAAACCTGAAACCCCATGTTCCTTTTTCCAGTGCAAGCCTAAATACCCTGTGGGAGTGGTCCTGACTGTCTCCAGGAAAGGGGTCAGCACTTGGCAGGCTGGGAGTTGGAGTCCAAGTGCTTGGCAATTCCCAGGTCAGGGCTGAGGTGACACTTCCAACTCAATATTACATTCCAGACTCTTTGGATATAGGGGTGTTAGAGGGCTGGGGTCTCACTTTTGACCAAACACTCGGCACACAGCCACTTTGTCCCCAGTTGTTAATGGACGTCGTCATCACCTGTGGAGGATGTTCTGGACAATGGCTCCATCTAAGAAAATATTCCAAGCATCCTTCCAGGGAGCTCTTCGGAACTTTGACATCCAGTATTAAGCTAATTTTAAGTGGACACAGACCCAGTTTACAAAGAAGCCGTATTCCAAAAGTAATGCTGCATGTTGGTTACTTGGCATGCAGAATTCCGTTCTACAGAAAACCTAAGCTCAAGCTAATCCACAATACATGTGAAATCACAGTCATGGAAAACAGTGTTGTAATGGAAAAGATGCCAGTGTGTGTGTGTGTGTGTGTGTGTGTGTGCATGCATATGTGGGGGAACACAAGGCTGAGAAGATGGCTTCCTAAAGGTACTTTGTGTGTATGTGTGGAGGACTGAGAAGATGGCTTAGTAAAAGCACTTAGTGTATGTATGTGTGTATGTATGTATATGTATATGTGTGCGTGCATGTGCCTATGTGTGCACATGGGACACTGAACTGAGAAGATGGCTCACTAAAAGCACTTTCCCCCAAGTCTAATGAGTGCAATCCCCAGAACCAACTCCTGCAAGTGTTTTTCTGGCCTCCACATTTGAACTGTAACACACACACACACACAAATATAAGTGGTGCATACATTTAAGGCTAGGGAGATGGCTCAATGGCTAAACCACTTGCCATGCAGACATAAAGATCTGAGTTTGAACTCTCAGAACTCGTATAATATGTGAGCCTGTAATCCCAGTGCTCCCACAGTGGAGGTGAAGAGGAAATCTGGGAGCTTGTGGAGCTGAGGAGCCTAGAGACTGTAGCAGTAAACAGCAGGAGCCCTGCTTCAAACAAGGTGAGGGCTGATGACTGAGACACAAAAGTCCACCAGTCTCCACACACACACAACACACACACACACACACACACACACACACATGTTCATATGTACTAGCATAGACCAGATACTTTGACACTGTTCTCATGCTTAAACTTTGCTGGTTTTGCATCTTGAAAGTTTATGCAAGGCAAGACAGGCTGTAGAAAATTGCAACGGAATTCTTGGCAAGTCAGGGCCACCCACATGTCCCCCTCTAAGACCTCCTTGAGCAACTTTCTGCTTCTCCTCCCACCATCTCCCCGCCCCCCACCTCTGTCCACTGAGCACTTTTCTGGCTCTACCTCACCTTTCCTCCATTTTCCCATCCACCCCCCTCCCCACCCCACTGAATCATGGGGAGATAGCCACACAGGAGGTCTGAGAGAACCCTTAGGGAAAGGGAAGGTTGACATTTCTGCTTTTAAATTTACTAAAACAACTTAATTGTAAAGAGAGAAAATTGCAGGTTTCCAAATGCTAGGTTTCTTCCTCAGTCTGCGTGGTAACGGCAGTGTGTGTTTAGGTGTTACCACACTGGGAGAGGGGACTCCTGGGTCCGTTCAGGCCCATTCTAGAATCTGTGTTTCTCTGTATCTCCACGGCTTCCACCACTGAAGGCCAGAACCAGTTAACACCATCTGTAAGTTTCAGTGTGGATGATAATGCTGGACTCTTTCAAAACAATCATTTCAAGACAGCGGCAGTAGAGCCTTGGTACAGATAAGCGTGTCTTTTGTTACTCCTCTCTCTTCTTACCGTGAGAATCCAAGAACTCTGCTGAGTACTCTACACGTATTTGCTAATTCAATACTACGACCCCGGAGGTTAAGTACTAGTATGGCTGGTTTCAGTGTGCATGTAGAGGAAACAGGAGCCTGTGGGTGCCAAATGTTGTTGGTTGTTTTTGTGCCCTTTACTCTTTTGGGGGGTCCACCACCCAACTTCCAAATGAATCACATGAAGGCTTGTTCTTTTTTTTTTTTTTTTATGAATGTCTGGCCTTACATTGGCTTGTTTCTAGCCAGCTTTTCTTTTTTGTTGTTGGTTTTTTTGTTCGTTTGTTTGGTAAGTTTTGTTTATTTTTTTTAGTTTAGCTTTGTTGTTTTTATTTTGCTTTATTTTTGTTTTGGGGCTTTTGTTGTTGTTGTTTTCGTTTGGTTTGGTTTGGTTTTGGTTTTTCAAGACAGGGTTTCTCATGTCACAGCCTTGGTTGTCCTGGACAGCCAGCTTTTCTTTTAAATTCTCCCATCTACCTCTTGTCTCTGGACTTTTATCTTTCTCTGTTCTTTATACCTTTCTTTACTTCTTACTCTGTGACTGTCTGTGTAGCTTGGTGCCTGGTCCCTGATGTTTTTTTCTCCTCCTTTCCTCGTTCCTTGATCTTCTCTTTTTCTCCTTCTATTTATTCTCTGCTGGCAGCCCTGCCTATCCCTCTCCTGTCTAGCCATTCAGCTCATTATTAGACCAATCAGGTGTTGTAGACAGGCAAAGTAACACAGCTTCACAGAGTTAAACAAATGTGGAGGCCATAGGTTGATGTCAAGTGTCTTCCTCAATTGCTTCTCCACCTTCATTCTTGAGACAGGTTCTCTCACTGAACCTGGAGCTCACCATTTGGCTGAACTGGTTGGCCAGCAAGGCCCTGGGATCTGCTTGTCTCCATCCCCGAGCCCTGGGGTTACAGATGTGCGATGTCATACCTAGATTTTATGTGGCTGCTGGGGCTCTGGAGTCAAATCCTCATCTTGTGCAGCAAGTGCTTTTCTCTGCTAAGCCATCTCTCTAGCCACTAAATGTTTTCATTGATGATAAGAGCTGGAATCCGGAGTTTGAAGGGGGACAGGTCTAGCTGGCAGAGAGGAAGGACCCTGGGAGTGCTTGGGAGATGTTGAGTCTTGCTTCAAACCCAGATGGGGAGTACATGTGAACCCACCTGAGCTCTAGAATTTCTGTCATGAAATTTCTGTATCTTGAACTGGTGAGATGGCTCCACAGGCAAAAAGTGCTTGCCTTACAACCTAAAGACCTGGGTTTGATGGGTGGAACTCACAGTAGAAGGAAAAAACCCTACTCCTAAAAGTTGTCCTCAGAACTCCACAGACACACCAATGGACAGACAGACACACATATCATCATCATAAAATTCTTCATCTTATGTAGCTCAACTGGGTATTAACTTAGACAACACATGCTCAGTTAGCTGATATAACGACAGGAAGGGGCTGCTCTTGGGGTGAGAGATAAAGCCTGAGAAGTGAGCATAGTCATTTCTTGCATTCATCAGGTGTTTGTCGAACTCCAACCATGTGCCCAGTGTGCTGGGGCCCAGATGCAAGGAAGTGTATCAAGAAGCACCAGTTATAGACGGGACAAGCCCTAAGAGATCTGAGCATCTGGCCCAAGTTCAATAGGAAGAGGACAGCCATGGGGCTCCTTGGTGGTGAGAGACATGCTCAGTTTGTTCTTCTGAAGGAAACTGATGATGCTGCACATTCCCTCTTCCTTGTGGGTGTTTATAGGATTTTCCTAAGGCTGTAACTTTGTGTTTTCTTTATCTTTCTTTCATTTTCTTCCTTTCCTTTTCTTCTTCCTCCTTTCCTTCCTTCCTTCCTTTGTTCTTGTTGTTTGTTTGTTTTTCAGGACAGGGTTTCTCTGTGTAGCCCTAGCTTTCCTAGAACATACACTCTGTAGACCAGGTTGGCCTTGAACTCACAGAGATCCACCTACCTCTGCCTCCTGAGTGCTAGAATTAAAGGCATACACCGCCATTACCTGGCTTCTTTTGGTATTTTCAAGACAAGGCTTTTCTGTGTAGCCCTGGCTATCCTGGAATGCACTCTGTAGACCAGGCTGGCTTTGAACTCAGAGATCTGCCTGCTTCTGCCTCTCAAGCGCTGGTATTAAAGTCATTAACCGCCATTGCTCCACTGTTTGTGTTTTCTTCACCAGATTTTCTGTTAGGACCAAAATCTATCAGAGATGGCCATGCTATCCATGCAGCCAGGTTCTCGGTACCACATACTCTGACAGCATCAAAACTCCAAATTATGTCTTCAAAGAACAAAAGGGCAGTGACCCATGATGTCCTCCAAAGCTCAGTAACATCCTGAGTGACAGCCAGGGACCTGACCATAGCTCCCAGGAGGCTAACAGTAACAATTATTGAGCACTGAGTATTCACCATATGCCAATGACTTTAGATGCTCAATCCTTCTTAATGGCAACCTCCTGCAACAAATATTAGTGTTTCTCTTTTATAGATGAAGAAGCTGAAGCACCAAGGAGTTAAATAACTTGTTGGAAATCACACAGACAACTGGAGAGTGACAGGTTTGGGCCAAGGTTTTTTTGTTGTTGTTTTGGTTTGTTTTGGTTGGTTGGTTGGTTTGGTTTTTCAAGGCAGAGTTTCTCTGTAGCTTTGGAGCCGGTCCTGGAATTCACTCTGTAGACCAGGCTGGCCTCAAACCCAAAGAGATCCACCTGCCTGCCTCTGTCTCCTGAGTGCTGGGATTAAAGGCATGTGCCACCACTGCCCGGCTTGGGTCAACTGTTTTGTTTTGGGCTCCTATAGTACGGCTTGTTCCACCCTGGCTCCTGACTGTGGACAACACCATCAGGAGACTCTTGCGCCTCTTGTCCTTCCTTCAGTAGTTCTTTGGGTGACTTTTTTGCTATTTGAGGTTCTAGAGGATTGGAAGTACATGGCCATGCCTTGGATGCTTTGTCCCCTAAGTACTTATGTGGTGGAGGCCTGGTCCTCAGTGTGGTCAGGTTAAGAAGGGAGCTTCATTGAAGGTCATCGTGTATGTTGCCCTAGGTGAAATGAATGTCTATACGGAGAACCCAACTGAGACCTCATAGAAGGGTTGTGACAAACAGCAAGACTGGCCCTTCCCCAGTCTTTCTCTCTGGCTTCCGGTCCCTCCATGTGGCCTCTTGCACGTATTTACACAAGGACAGAGTCTTTCAGGCCGAGTAGCTGGGGTGGCCAGGTCTCCAGAACTGTAAGCTAACAATCCTCTTCTTTTATGTGGTGCCTGGCTTCAGGCATTTTGCCATAGCAATGGAAAGTGGACTTTTTACACAGTTCTTCATTCCTCTTCGCTGTGTCTTTCCTATCTCCAAACAAGAGCTGCCTGACCTGCTCGCTCCAGGAGGCTTCTGAAGGAGAAACTATGGAACCGTCAGCCAGCACTTTGCTGACACCAGCTTGTAAGTGACTTGGGGAGAATATGCGAATCCACTGAGTTCACATTTCACTGCCTGGCAGCGTGCCCGGCAAGCCACAGCCCCACAGCTGGCAGGGGATTGAATAAATGCCCAAGGGGGGACAACCTTGCTGGTTATTCCTGTGCTTGCTGTTTCAACATCTAATTATAGAACCTCAAAAAAAAAAAAATCTAACAAGAAAACCTAGAACTCCTTTCTCTTGCTAGTGGCTGGGCTTCTCCTTGCTTTTCTTTCTTCTTTCATTTTCTGGCAGTTGTTGAAGAGCCCTGTGTGGAGGTCTTTTGTAGGTACTGTGTCACCAAAATCGTGGGGCTTTCCTCTCCAGTATGGCTAGGGGTGGGCTTCATGCTCTCTGTCCTCAGTGTGCCTGCTTGGGACTGGCTGTCAGCCAGGGGTTTTCATATTCTCTATTATTGTTTCCTCCTAAATTAATTTTTTTAAGTTAGTACACAGGATACTGGGTTTTTATTCTTGCATTTCGTCCACTCGGCTCACTGTATTCACTCACAGTTCTCTGGGAGAGCAGCAAAGGAGCAAGGGCTCTTAACCCCAGAGCCATCTCTTCAGCACTCAATAGAGTTTTTTTTTTTTTTCTTTTCTTTTTCTAAGACAGGGATCCTCTGTGTAAAAGCCCTGGCTGTTCTGGAACTCACTTTGTAGACCAGGCTGGCCTTGAACTCACAGAGATCTGCCTGTGTCTGTCTCCCAAGAGCTAGGATTAAAGGTGTGCACCACCACTGCCCCGCTTCAATAGAGTTTATTTAAAGGCACGAAAAAGCGACTCTGTTCACAACAGCCAGCTGAAGTCTAGCCTGAGAATGGACAAGCACGTGGTCCAAAGACTGGCAGACTCAGAAGTCAACACGGCTGGATCCTGCATGTGGAAGTGTCTAGTGCATTTGGAAACATACAGAGACACACAGACACACGCACACACCTACACACACACACACCTACACACACACACACACACCTACACACACCTACACACACACACACCTACACACACACACACCTACACACACACACACACACACACCTTTTTTGTGACTTCAGTCTCAAATACAGGGTAGACATATCCCTTCGAAACAAGTGAGACCCAAGGTCATCTCCTAGCACTACTTTACAGCTTCTCCAGGAATCCCTGCCTAGAGCACTTTTTCGATCAGCTCTGGATCTCCCTTATTGCCTCCTTCATAGCTTCCTATTTCCAAACGTAAGCTTAGAATGTCCGAAAGCCTAAGACATAGCCTAGTTCTGACTTTCTTTCATGTTGAACCTCAGGAATTCTGGAAGCTGAGGGAGCTCTGCCCTCTCTCTATTGTACCCTGAACCTACTAGAGCTTTACCGCCTCCAGTCCCGATTCTGCCTCCCAGGTGCTGGAATTACAGGTGTGTCACTACAGCTGGGAAATTAGACTCTTTTGTTTTGTTTTGTTTTGAGACAGGGTTACTCTGTGTAGCCCTGGCTGTCCTGGAACTCACTTTGTAGATCAGGCTAGCCCCTGCCTCCTGAATGCTGGGATTAAAGGTGTGTGCCATCACTGTCCTGTGGAAATTAGACTCTTTTAGGGAGAGGGTTTTCCAAAATGGATGAGTTTCAAACAAAGTTCTAAGAAGACTCAACTGCCGAAAGAAATGACGGAATATCAAAAAGGTATTTCCCATTCTGACTTCGATTCAAAAGGCTGTTACTGACTGCAACTATGGACCATGAACAGGTTCTGTGGAAATGATGCCTGAGGTTGGCTGGGGGAACAAAAGCAGGAAGATTGGGGAAAAAAGCCAGAGTATCAAGAGAGACTAGTCCCCCATATCCTCTCACCTGTATACAGAGGTAGCCTATGTCACAGAACAGTCTACCGCATCCCCCCAGCCCACACCTGTATACAGAGGTAGCCTACATCGTAGAACAGTCTACCGCGTCCCCCTTTCACCTGTATACAGAGGTAGCCTACGTCACAGAACAGTCTACCGTGTTCCCCCCCACACCTGTATACAGAGGTAGCCTACGTCACAGAACAGTCTACCGTGTTCCCCCCACACCTGTATACAGAGTTGCCTATGTCACAGAACAGTCTACTGGGGATGAGCAGAAGCTGCTGCAAGAAAAGGTTTTCTTTCTGGTCTGGTAATAAGACAAACAAGATCAGAGAGCGTGAAGGATCCTCCTTTTAGTTGTTCCACCATGCCTGCCCTAACCTTGTGTCCCATGAAGGTGACAGCAATGGTGATGGCAACAGTCAGATAGGTCTAAAGTTCTGAAGGTAGGGGACCCTTCTCTCTGATCAGAGCATAGTGAAAACCTGAAGCAGCTTTTCTCTGAGTCTGTCTTCCCACTTGGCTTCAGAGGCCGGATGCAGGCAGATGTGCCAGAGTAGGGAAACTGAAGTTCAGGCTTTCTGGTCCCAAGACCATGGATAGGAGGGCTGGAGAGACGACGACTCAGCAGCTAAGAGCACAGAGGATCCAGGTTCAGTTCTCAGCACCCACATGGCAGCTCACAACCACCTGTAACTTCACTTCCAGGAGCTCCTTCTCAAGCACTACACATACATGGTTCATGTACATACATATAGACAAAAAAGAATCATACACCTAAAATGAATAAGTACATCTTCAGAATGAAAAAGTGCAGCGCATGATGGCACACGCCTTTAATTCCAGCCCTTGAGAGGCAAAGGCAAGTGCTGTGGAATATTAGTTAAAAATGGATTACATTCTTTTATGCTGTGGAACATTTGTTTAATGATGCAAAGGTCTGTTGCATTCTTTTATGTTGCATTTGTTTAACTCTGTAAAGCTGTGTTACTTTGCCTATTTAAAACACCTCATTGGTCTAATAAAGAGCTGAATGGCCAATAGCTAGGCAGGAGAGAGAGGATAGGCAGGGCTGGAATACAGAGAGAATTAATAGAAGAGGAGAAAAGGGAAAAGCAAGGGAAGGAGAGGAGGACTCCAGCGACCAGCTACCCAGCTACGCAACCAGTCAAGGAGTAAGAAAGATAGAAAGAGATATAGAATAGAGAAGGTTAAAGCCCAGAGGCTAAAGGTAGACAGAATAGCTAAAGAAAATCTGGAAAGAAACAAAACAAGTTAAGATCATGCATTCATAAGTAAGAATAAGACTCCGTGTTTTTATTTGGGGGCTGGCTGGTGAGCAGAGTTAAAAAAATCAGGCAGATGAATCTCTGTGAGTTCAAGACCAGCCTGGTCTATAGCCAGGATTACACAGAGAGATCCTGTCTCAGAAAAAGAAAGAAAGAAAGTAAGAAAGAAAGAAAGATCTAAGTCTATTATTATTATTATTAAACTAGCTCTTGTAGACCAGGTTAGCTTTGAACTCACAGAGATCTGCCTGTCTCTGCCTCCTGAGTGCTGGGATTAATGGCATGGGCGACTACTGCCCAGTGAGACCTAAGTCTTCAACTCTAAGATGTCAGGTCAGCTTGAATTACAAGATGAAAATTTCAAAGATGCTGTTGCAATGAGGCTTTGATAAACAAGCAACCATGATCTTGATAAACAAGCAGGAGTGGTTTGGGAATGACTGGAAAGAGACTCTAAGCAAAGAAAGAATTGTGTGTGTGTGTGTGCTCATGCATGTGTGCATTCATTGTGCACAAGCATATGTGTGTGCATGAGTTCATGTGTATGAGTGTGTGTCTGTGAATTCAATGAAAACTTTAGAACTTCAGTATAAAATAACAAAAATTAAAAAATCACTGGAAGATGTCAATAGTAGAATAAAAATTAAAGGAGTCAGCGAGTTGAGAAATTCTGCAATATGAGCAATTAAGGAAAATGAGTTTAAAGCGTGAACAGTGCCACTGGGAACTATGGGACAATGAGGGAAATCTCAAATTTGAATCCTCAGAAAACTGGAGGAGAAAAAAAGAATGTGGTTCCAAAGCATTTGAAAAGTATTGGCTGAAAACTTCCAGAATTTACCAAAAGACATCGGTGTACAGATTCAACAACCAGAGTTGATCATAGAAAAGAAGTATAGGAATTCTCACATACGTGAAACAGAAATGGTACTAACACACAACAAAAAGACAACAATATTGAGAATGGGTTTTTTTCTAAAGCAAGATATGACCATGTGTTGTCTACAAGATTCTCAGATCTCACTGCCCATGGAATTACACAGAGTGAGAGCTCAAGAAAGGTGTGTCAGCAACCACTCATCAACACTGGGTCTGATAAATTGGTGCAGACCTGCAATCCCAGCACTCCAGATCTGAGAGTTTTAGGGCGCTGTATCTGTGTGTGCATGCGTGTATATACATGTATATAACAAGATACTGTCAAAGGAAGAGGGAAAAAAGGAGGAAAAAGGGGGAAGAGAAAAAAAGAGGTGGTGGCAACCAGCAGGCAAGCAAAGGGGACCTTGGAGTAAGGAAAATTATTAGGTATAACACACACACACAGACGATATGCATCTCATATATACATATATGTATACACATACACACACATATACACACAAGACAACAGCTTTAAAATATATAAAACAAAAATGGACATACCCAAAAGAACAAAGAAATCCAGAAATATATTTGAAGATTTTAGCACTCATACCCTATATATTGATAAAACAAATCGATGAAAAATTAGGCAAAAATTTGGAACCGAATACCAAAAGGTTAGGCTTAAAAGCCTCAGGTGAAAGGCAAAGTGCCCGACAGGAAAGCTGACGTTATCGTGACACCTGTGGGCTGCTGGGTTTCAGGAGCTTCTAGTCAGAGGATCACCACACCTCTTCGAGAGGCATCTACCACTTGGAGGCAGGACTGACGAGGGGATAGTACCCAAGCACCCCACACCACAGGCCCAGAGTCTGCCCTTCCATGGAGAGACTGCAGCCCCTCAGTTATTCTGACGGAAGGACTATCTACCTGGAGAGGCCTGTCTGCTCGCTTTTGTTTCCATGTCCCCTCCATCAATCCCAATCTAACAAACACCACCAGGCAACAAGTGATTTGACACTTAAACATTATACCCAGTGCATACCAAGGTATTGTCAGAATCATCAAACAAGCATTTAAAAAAAAAGGAATTTAAATCCTATAAGATTTATCTTCACTTTCATTGAAATTGAACTACAAATGAACAATGGCAGTCTAAGTGGGAAAACCTCAAAACAGCAATAAATTAAATAAAGCAGTGCTCAACAATTGTATCAAAGAATGCCCATTTGGCCCGCATGAGGCCTTGCTTTGAAACAATAGTATCAAAAAGAAACTCTCAAGTGAAACTTGAAACCGTTCCAAACGGAAGGAAAATGAAAATGCTGCTTACTGAAAGGTGTGAGCTGGGCTGGCGGGGTGGCTCAGCAGGGAAAAGCACTTGATTTTTAACCACGGTGAATTAGGATCCACGCTGATGGCCTTTTAACTTACTGTCTCCAGACACGAGGAATTTAAAGAGTGAATTTGGAGACACGCAGTTCTGCCCGCAGAACTACTCAATCCTTATCACTTAGTGCACTGGCTGGGAAATAGAGAGGTCTCGGCAGCTGTCAGAGGAATGAATGGCATCCAAAGGCAGCGGCAGCAGGACGGCATCTAAACGGCTGCCTTAGCTCTCCTTTCTCCCCGACGGCTGCTCCCTGCAGTAGTGTCCGGATGGGCATCCTGCTGCTTCAGTCTGTAGGCCTGAGCTTGGCAGTGGGGGATGGTTATGAGCACTGTTGCTGAGAGAGTTGGGACCTCTGGCTCCCAGAGCTATGACTGACCCTTTGGTAGGATGTGATTGGCAGCTCTGACTGGTCCTTTGGTAGGATCTGATTGGCTGCTATGGCTGGTCCTTTGGTATGATCTGATTGGCAGCTATGACTGGTCCTTTGGTAGGATCTGATTGGCTGCTATGACTGGTCCTTTGGTAGGATCTGATTGGCAGCTCTGGTCCTTTGGTAGGCTCTGATTCGCAGCTCTGACTGGTCCTTTGGTAGGCTCTGATTGGCATCTCTGACTGGTCCTTTGGTAGGATCTGATTGGCAGCTATGTGGTTTTGTTAGAGACAAGACAATAAAATGAGGTGCCTTGCCTTGGGCAGAATCCCGTGATGCCCGACATCAGCTTGGAGTCCCCGGGATCCATTCTTTCCCCAACCATAGCCACAGCTTAAACTAACGAGTACTCAGGAGCCACTACTGAGAGACAAAGAAAGGGAGGCAGGTGTTGGAAGTCAGGAAAGCCGCCTCAGAACAGCATGACACACGAATAACCCGAGACCTGAATACAGCTGAGAAAACACACAGGCACCCTTTGCAGTCCCAGTACTTTAGCTATCAGTGTCGATACATTATCCATAGCCTCCCTCCCCCCGTTTTTTGCATATGATGTAAAAGAACAAGAGAAAATTAACCAGTTCAAAATTATTGAATACGTAGCCTATTTTAAAATCCTGTTTCAAGCACCCGAATTAGGCAATTAAAGAAATATTAAAGCATTTGGGAAGAGTGCTATTTAAGCTAATTTTTTTCTTCCCCTTTTAAATTTCTGGCTCAAAAATCTTATAAAAACATTTTCATTTTTTAAAGGATATTTTTCCTAATTATGCAAGTAGAACATAGTCACTGAAGAAAAATTTAAAGAAACAGTGAGAACCTAAAGGAAAGTATACTCCACTTCCACACTCTCCAGCTTGAGCCCCTCCCCCACCCCATTCTCCTTCCAGGGCCTCAAGTGCTGAGGTAACCAGCTTGCATCTTCACATACTGGGATTAAAGGCCTGCACCTCCATACCCAGATCAAGTTTTTATTTTTTCATTAATTCTAAGATTTTATCTTTTGAAACAGGGTCTTACTATGGAGCTCAGTTTGGCCTTGAATTCACTACGTAACCCAGGCAACCTTGAACTCATGGTTTGCAGTCTCAGTTTCTCAAGTGCTGGGATTCCAGGTTGTTATTCTTAAAAAATATACCTGGGCGGGCTGGCAGAGCCCGCCATGAGAAAAAGCGGCTACAGCTTCCCACCAGCGGGAGGGCACGAGCCGCGCTGGCGAGGGCGGGCCAGACATATAAACACAGGAAATAGCCATAAATGTTTATTAAGAAAGGGAGAGAGAGAGAGAGAGAGAGAGAGAGAGAGAGAGAAGAAAGAGAGGAAAAGAAGGAGGGAGAGAGAGGAGGAGAGAGGCAAAGCCCCGTGTGTACACCGGGAGAGAAAAGCAGGAAGAGAGGCTCTGAATAAACACGAAAGAGGGGTTATATGAAAGGAAGGCCAACAAATGGGCAGTTCAGGGTTTATCACAATAATCAATGAGCATAGGAAAGCACATGATTGCTGGGAATTTCTTCCACTCAGATAGGTAAATAAAGCTGGGAAAAGTTAATGATAAAAATTGGGGTGCCTTTATTTTGTTTGTGTTTTAGGCTCTTTTGTTCCCCGCTGGGTTCATTTTGTTATGTAGATTTTTGAGCAAGGGTCTCAATTTAGCTGGGCATCGAGGCCTGCCTTGAAATCCAGGGCTCCCTCTCTCACCTCCCAAGTACTGAGATTACAGGTGGGAGCCACCACACCTAGCTTGTTTTGATTTTTAAGAAAGGATCTAACACTGTGAATGGAAAAGAAAGAAAGGAAGGAAGGAAAGAAGGAGCCATGGCAGCTCCTAAGGTGTGGTGCAGGAGAAAGTTTATTCTAGATTACAGGGAGAGCCTAGCCTAGATGTTCCTATCAGGGACATCTGGGAGAGTTCAGAGTGGACATCACCAGACTGGGATGGGCCATGTGGAGAGAGGGGGATGATGGGAAGGAAGGCGGGGGTGGGCAGGACAACAACCTGGTGCAGTAGCCAGGAGGTCAAGGGTACAAAAGGGCAAGTAACCACATACCTGGATTATATAGGGAAGAGCCTCTAGGGGAAGGGCAGCCCAGCCCCCTGGGCTGGAAAGTTCAGGGTAGAGGGCAGGGTATGCCAGCCACACCCTGTGACAGGTAGGGGCTGAATGATGCTAGAAGAACCTGGCAGCCAGGTCCACTTTGATATGTTAAATACACCCCTCAGTCATTTGTTTTAGATTTAACACCAGCTGCAGGATCCAGCTGTGGCATCAATTCACTTCATGGATTAGTTTTTGCTCATGTTGAGACAGGGTCTTCCTTGTAGCCTAGGCTAGACCAGAACTGGTGTGCCTCCTACTCAGGCTTGCCAAGTACTGGGATTACAAACATGGGCACCACATCTAGCAGAGATATACTAGCACATGGTTGTGACAGCAGCTCTTGAGAAGTTGAGGCAGGAGCGTCTTGAGTTCAAGATCTATTGCTGCTATATAGTAAGTCTGAGGTTAGCCTGGGTCACATGAGATCTTGTCTCAGGGGAAAAAAAGGAAGGAAAGAAATTATTACGTTGAGTGTGTGTGTGTGTGTGTGTGTGAGAGAGAGAGAGAGAGAGAGAGAGAGAGTGTATGTGTATGAGAGAGTATGTGTGTGTGTGTGAGTGTGTGTGTGTGTGAGAGAGAGAGAGAGAGTGTGTGTGTATGTGTATAAGAGAGTATGTGTGTGTGAGTGTGTGTGTGTGTGTGTGTGTGTGTGTGAGAGAGAGAGAGAGAGAATGTGTATGAGAGAGTATGTGTGTGTGTGTGTGTGTGTGTGTGTGAGTGTGTGTGTGTGTGTGTGTGTGTGTACACTGAGGGGTGAATGAGGATCATGAGGGTTGGAGATCAAACCCAGAGCCTGACACATGCTAGGCAAATGCTCTACTACTGAGCTACATTCATGGCCCTTATAATTTAGGATTTCCTCCTATTCAACAGGGTATAACAGCAGTACACCCCGCCTCATTAAATCATTATTTAATACAATGAACCAGTACCTGAGAACTCAGACAAAGGCCATTTTTGCCATGGAAAGGTGTGGTTTGAATGAGAATGGCCCCCACAGGCTCGTGTTTGAATACTTGGTTCCAGTTGGTAGGACTGTTTGGGAGCGGTTGGAAAGTGTGGCCTTGCTGATGGAGGTGAGTCAGGTGAGTCACTGGGGTTGAGCAGTGAGATTTCAAGACTTCTTTATTCCCAGTGTTCCCCCGGCTCCATGTTTCCATATCAGGATGTGGGCTCTCATCTGCTGGTCTAGACCCATGCCTGCAGTAGCTGCCATGCGCCCCACCATGATGGTGATGGACTCTCACCCCCTGGAACTTGAATCCCCAAGTCAACCCTTCCTTCTATAAATTGCCATGGCTGTGGTGTTTTACCACAACAGCAAAAAAGTGGCAAGACAAGAGAAGGAAGCAAGTCTCCAAAGGAGGGAACAGATGCCAACTTTATAAAGAACTTCCTCCTGACGTGGGAACAGCCCAGGGACTTTGAGAGCGCAGGAAGGGGTTTGCGTAAGGCTAGAAACTCTGCTCGCTGCTTTCCTTAGATTCGGATGCCATGGCTTCCCAGCCAGACATGGCACAGTCTGAAGAATGCAGACACCACTTCGACTCTAATCTGCCTGATGAGACTCACTCTTAGCTCTTCACCTTCTATCTGCATCCAGGCCTGTATGTTAGAGGGTCCCGATCTCCCGTCTTCCCAGGCATTCAGTTACGTGTCACAAGGATGTCAGTGGTGGGGTAGAGGGCGTGTGCTGCTCAGGGAGTCTTGGGCTAAGGTTGGCAGAAACCTATGTAATGTGAAGGAGCAAGGAGTTTTGGCGAAAGTAAGTCTGCGACAAAACAGAGCAGAGGTCTCAAGATGACAGCGACCAGTTTTCTGTCCCCTTGTGATTTGTGCCTTGGTATTTGTATATGGCTCACACCCTCTCCAACTACTACACATGTTAAGGGATCTACCACTAGACACTCAGAGCCAAGTTAAAGCTAGCAACCATCTACTCTGTCACATTACAACTGTGTGACATTATCTATAATTTGTCATAGGATTAGCAGAATACATGGTAATAAGTGCTTCATTTTGTGAAAGGTGACAAATGGCAGGGTTCAGATTTCTAGAGGCAAGAGGTGAATGAAATCAAGGAGGGAGCCAGAGTAGAGCAGAATGCTATCTGCGTGAACCTTTGAGCTCAGTCGTCTAAGGCCTACCAAGGAACTGAGGAGCACAGGAGATATTCAGAGCAGAGGGATGCACTGCCTTGCCCCCCGTTCAACAGACTCTCATGAGCCTGCATCCACATATCCCTTCATTAAAGGCCACTTCTTCCTCCTCCTATTCCTTCTCCTCTTGTTTTAGGTTTCTTGAGACAGGGTTTCTCTAACCCTAACCCTGGCTGTCCTGGAACTCGCTCTGTAGACCAGGCTGGCCTTGAACTCAGAGATCTGCCTTCAGAGTGCTGGAATTAAAGTGTATTCCACCACTACCTTGCTCTAATTCCCTTCTTAAAAGGGGAGACTCATAGTTCTGAATTTTCATTTTCTTGGTTAATTATATTATTATATATTATTCTTATGCCAACTGAGAGGAAGTAAAATTCCTCGATCTGTTAGAAGTAACAATTTACTTCCCAGAAGGAAGGAAAACTAGGCAATCTCTGATTCTGAGGAAGTGGATAGAAATAAAACCCCAGCCAAAATAGTGACAAGAACCACTAGTGAGCAGAAGGCTGGGTGTGTACAAGAGACAGAACGCTTGCCTAGTATGCATGACGCCTTGAGTTTAGTTCCTACCATGGAACTACATGGAACACCACACACACACGCGCGCGCGCGCGCACACACCAAAGATGGTGGCAGAGGAGAAAGTGAAGTCCAGCTGGATTTGAATCTAAAATAGATACAGGTATTGCCAAAAACATTATTTTTTTAAAAAAATTATTTATTTTTATTTTAAATGTATAGGTGTTTTGTCTGCATAAATGTCTATTCTCTACATACAAGTAGTTCCATCAGAGGCAAGCAGAGTATGTCAGAACCTCTGATATTGGAGTTGCAGATAGTTGTGAGCCACCATGTGAGTGCTGGGACCAAACCTGGGTCCTCTGCAAGAGCAGCTGGCGCTCTTAATCACTGAACCATCCCTCCAGTCCACTACGCTACCTTCCTAATGAAATAATGTTGGAGGACTCTAACCTCAGACTCACACACAGATAGCCACACATTCTGATTTAAAAGAGTACTTCTTGAGAAGGACCAGAAATTTTGTTTGCCTGCTTTGTTTGGTTTGAGACAGGGTCTCTCTATATGTAGCCCTGGCTGTCCTGGAACTCTCTATGTAGACCAGGCTGGCCTCGAATTCACAGAGATCTTCCTGCCTCTGGCTCCTAGGGTCTGAGATTAAAGTCACATTCCACCAAGCCCAGCAAGATTTTGTTTACTATGTTTAAATGATTAAATAGAAGACTTACAACCTAAGAGATATATGTGGAAATTTTGAAGCGTCTATGAAATGGCATGGGTTGTTTTTTTTCCACAACAGAAATCACTTTTTCCACTTTTCAAGATAACGTCCTGCTCTGCAGTTCAGCTGAAGACTGACATTGCCCACCTGGAGCTGATGTCAGATCCACGGACTAAGGACTCAGTCTTGCAATCCTGCCTGTCCTCGTTGGGGTGATGGAGGAAGGTCATTGGTTAATTATAATAAAGAAACTGCTTGGCCCTCATAGGTTAAAACATAGGTGGGAGGAGTAAACAGAACAGAATGCTGGGAGGAAGAGGAAGTGAGCTCAGACTCGACAGCTCTGCTCTCTGGAGCAGAGGCCATGCTCCTCTCTCCCGGGCAGATGCCATTAAGCAAGCTGCCAGGTCAGACATGCTGAATCTTTCACTGTAAGACTGATGCTACACAGATTATTAGAGATGGGTTGATCGGGATATGAGAATTAGCCTGTAAGGGCTAGAGTTAATGGGCCAAGCAGTGTTTAAAAGAATATAGTGTCCGTGTAATTATTTCGGGGCATAAGCTAGCAGGCGGCCCCGGGGTGCTGGGGAAGCAACCCCGCCGCTCCTATTTAAACATTGGGGATTTTGTTGCTCTGAAGAGACCCCATGACCATGGCAACTCTTATAAAGGAAAGCATTTAATTGGGGCTGGCTTACAGTTCAGAGGTTTACATTGTCATCATAGCTGCAAGCATGGTGGCATGCAAGCAGACACGGTGCTGGAGACTCTCCTGAGAGTTCTACATCTGAATCTGAAGGCAGCAGGAAGAGACCCTGAGCCACTAGGCTTGGCTTGAACTTATTAAACCTCAAAGCCCACCCCCAGTGACACACATCCTCCAGCAAAGCCATACCCTACTACCACAAGGCCACACGTCTTAATAGTGCCACTCCTTGTGGACCTATGGGGGCCGTTGTTATTAAATCCACCACACTGACACCATTCAGAATGAATGGCCAGTCCCAAGTTGTCAACCATACTTCTGACCAACCAGGTATAAATTTAAGGTTTTCACAACCACTCATGATGTTAATTGACCATAACAGCTCACAAAACTTAGGGGAATATTTATTTTCATTTTCAGATGTATTATAAAGGATACAGACTGAATGCCGAGCAAGGTCTGGGAGGGCACTCCTGTTTCCATGGAGATAAGGGTACACCACCCTCTCTACCCAAAAAAATTGTTCACTAATCCCAAATGTTTCCTGATTCTATTATTTAATGTTCCTATGGAGGTTCTATTATGTAAGCGTGATTGATTAAATAATTAGTCACTGGTGATTAAAGTCAATCTCCAGCCCTCTCCCAAGGAAGTAGGGGGTGGGGGTTGGAATCGGTTCCTCCAGCAGCCAGTTCCTTCCTGAGCTGTCTAGGGGCTGTCAGCGCTCAGTCATCTCATTATCATATAAAAACACACTCTCGCCATTCGGATTCTGTCTTGGTTTCTTTTTCTGCAGCTATGACAGAATGCCTGACAAAAGTAACCTGAAGGAGAAAGGGCTTGTTTTGGCTCACGGGGCAGTCACAGGACCTGGAGGCAGCTGATCATAGGACATCCTTAGCAAAGACTTCGACAGCCATGATCCAACCCCAGGGTTAGAGTGGATCTTCCTACCTCAGTTATCCTAACTGACACAGGCACTCCCTCTCAGGTGTCTCCGGAGGCTACAAAGCCCTGGCAGGTGTTCCTGGAGTCCATCTCTAGGTGACTGGAGATCCTGACAAGTGAGGACACCAATAACCACAGACTCCCTGTGTCTTAGCTCTGTGTCAAGAACTTGAAATGGAGATCAAATACCAAAGATATCCCTACCACATGGGAATCCCCAAGTTTTAAACTTAGAAACCCTGAAGTCTTGTATCCCATATGTTTCTGGGTCTTAACAACCCCTGAGGGGAGAGGGGAGAAGGGGAGAAGGGGCAGCATCAATGGCATAGACACCAGAAGTCAGGTAAAAGGCAACAGCAGAGTCGTTTATTCATCAGTGGGAAGAGCCTTACATACCCTCCTCCCAGCACCCAGGCTATGTCCCTCTGGTGGCATCTCATGGTCACACCCTCATTGGCTAGGCACCATCAGGACCTCTGACAGCGCCTGTTGATAGGCCCTCAGGCAGACTCCTAGTTGGCTACCTCTTGGCCTCATAGGCCTTATCTCCCTACACCCATGAAATAGAAACCAAATTTATATTTCTTACTATGCCACACAGAGACTTTGGGGGAGGAAATTTTATTTATTTTATATTCCTATCAGATGATATGGGGGCATTTGACATTCTAGATTTTAACATAAAGGGCTGGCTGGGATTTTTTTGTTGTTGTTTTTGGGTTTTGTTTGTTTGGGGTTTTTGTTTGTTTATTTGGTTGGTTGGTTGGTTGGTTGGTTTTAGCTTTTGGAGACAGAATTTCTCAATGTAGCCTTGGTTGTCCTAGAATTCACTTTGTAGATGAGACTGACCACGAACTCAGAAAGATCAGCTGCCTCTTCCTCTCAAGTACTGGAATTAAAGGTGTGTGCTACCATGCCCAGGTTGGAATGAGGTTTTAACTAATAATGAAAAGACTCCTTCACTGAGAGCTGGCATGTGGGAGGCCAGCATCACCAGTAGTAAAAATTTTTTTAAAAAGGAAGATTTTCGACAGACAAAGAGATAATTTATTTCTTACACTGTTTGAAAACAATGGCTGGGTTCCCAGCAAGGGGACCGCACCAATGAAAGGGTGTGGAGGCTCTTGTAGAGTAGTCAAGGGGAAGTCACGTAGGGATAGCATCTGAGGGGACTGGTGCACCTCTCATCTTGTTAAGTAGTGATTTCACAGTGTTAAGTTCTTTTGCTGACACTGGCCGTGTGTGTAAGCCATACTGAGTCATCAGGAGCTAGGCGCCAGACGTCTGTGTAAGACACATGATGCTTAGTTGTTAAAAAATATTTATTTTTATGTGCATTGATGTTTTGTCTGTGTAAGGGTGTAGGGTCCCCAAGAACCATAGTTACAAACGGTTGTGAGCTGCCGCGTGGGTGCTGGGAGTTGAACCTGGATCCTCTGGAAGGACAGTCAGTGTTCTTAGCCACTGAGCCACATCTCCAGCACCATGATGCTTAGGATTAATTGTTATTCTGACAGTCTAGATCAGGTGGCTTGTGAGTCTGTCTGTGAGGACTTTTCTTAGTTTGGTTAATGGAGGAGAAAACCTACCATGATTGGGAGCAGCACCGTTTCTTAAGCTGGGTACTGGTGAGGCATGTATTTGTTCTCTCTGCTCTTGACTGTGGGTGTGACCAGCCACTTAGGTTCTTGTCCCCTTGAGTTCCCCACAGTGATAGAATGTGACCTGGAATTCTGAATCAAATAAACCCTTTTTCCCTCATGTTGCTTTTGCCAGGGTGTTTTTGTTTTTTGTTTTATTTTCTGTTTGTTTGTTTTTATCACAGCAACAGAAATTCAACTAAGACAGAAAGCATGGGTCAGTCTCTACACAGTTGTGGCCGGACTGTTAGAGTGTGAGAATCTGGCTTTTTTTTCCGGCCTTTGGTCTCTACAGACCCACAGTCACAGAAGAATGTTTTGTTTGGGGACTAGGTAATCTATCAGGAGAGATTTTAAAGCTTTACTTTAAACATATCATTATTACTGGTGGGTGTGTATGTGTGTGTAATGTGTGTGCATGTGGGTCTGTGTGCCATGGCATGCTCGTAGAGGTCAGACAGCAACTTTTAAGGAGCCAGACCTCTCTTTCCACTGTGTATCCCACAGACTGAACTCATATCATGAGGTTTGCACAGCAAGTTCTTTTACCCGTGGAGCCACCTCACTGGTCCCAGGAAATTTTTTTTAACATTGTGTGAAGGATAAAAATATACCTAAGGCCAGACAGTTAAGGTCTTTGATTCCACTAGTTGGGAGGCAGAGACAGGCGGATATCTGTGAGTTCAAGGACAGACTGGTCTACAAAGTGAGTTCCAGGACAGTCAGGGCTACACAAAGAAACTCTGTCTCAAAATAACAGAAAAGAAAAAAGAGATAAATAGGAAGACGAAAACAAAACAATCCAAACAGTCCAAATGTCCACCTTGCAAAGTAAGTCTCAATGTTAAATAATAAATAAACTATGTGCACGTGAAAAAAATTGGAACTACCTAAAATGTTGGGTAGAAAATTCCAAAGAGAGGGAAATAAAAAAGAAAAAAAAATATGTACAGTGTGGAAAGTTCCTGATAACGCTGTGGGGAGAGTGGCTGGAAAGCAAAGCATGTATGGCCTGGGTTTTTTCACTGGAGCACAGTGGTTAGACACAGTCACAGTTTTAATTAAAGTAAGGCTAGGTGATAAGACTCAAAAGCAGATGAGAGGCCAGGCTGAGAAGTAGAACACTTGCCAAGCTTGTGCTAGACCGTGGGTTTGATTCCCAGCATTGTTAAATGCTCCCTGTAGGAAGACAACAACAAAAATAAAGAAAAGGCACAGAAGTAGGATAATCAAGACAGCATGCAGCAGCCTTCATGAAGTGAATGGGCACTGCCAGGCACACATGATTGGACGCCGGCGGGCACACAGAAGCCGGCAGACACGCAGGAGTGGACGCCAGCAGGTACGCAGGAGTGGACACCATCAGGCACGCATGAGTGGACATCATCAGGCATGCATGAGTGGACGCCGTCAGGCATCTGAAGTGTGCCAAGAGTTGTGCTAATGTTGAAACCAGAAATCTGTTCTTGAGAAGTCTGTAGTCTATAATCTCAAACTGCTTTTAAGATTCCAGAGTATGAAAAAAATATATAACATTGGCAGGGATGGTGGTACATGCCTATAATCCTAGCACTTATGAGGCAGAGCCAGGCAGATCTCTGTGAGATTGAGGCCAGACAAGTCTATGTAGTGAGTTCCAGGTCTACCAGAGCTACATAATGAGACTCTGCGTCTTAGTCACGGTTCTGTTGCTGTGAAGAGACACCATGACCAAACCCGTTCTTACAAAAGAAAGCACTTAACTGGGAGCTAACTTACACTTTCAGGGGTTAAGTCCATCATCATCAACGTGGGAAACATGGCAGCATGCAGGCAGACCCTGGAGCAGTAGCTGAGAGCTACATCTTGATCTGCAGGCTGAGAGGAAGAAGCAGCTAGGACTGGTGTGGGCTTTTGAAACCTCAAAGCCCACGTCCAGGGACACGCTTTCTCTAACAAGGCCACTCCTCCTTGCCTTCTCCAATGGGGCCACTCTGTGATGACTAAGCATTCAAATGTATGAAACTATAGAAGCCATTCTTATCCAAACCACCACACTCTGTCTCAAAACAAAACAAAAAACCCGAGAGTATGTCATTAAATGTTACCCGATAGTCAGAGACTGCAGAGGCCTGGCCCAGAGCCCTGCCAGCACGGGGGCCAGTAGATGAGCCTGTATGTGGTGGCGAGATGGGGATGAGCCTGTGTGTGGTGGGGAGATGGGAGGGAAATAATAGGAGCAGGGCAGTTTGTGCACTGTGAAGAGAGGTGGAACTGGAGACGTGACAGCGATGAAGAAGGGAGAGGCCTGCTCTGCCCCCTAAGGCCTCGGTGATATCTGGACCCCTGCTGCCACCAAGAGCCATGTTTGGGTCTCTGCCCCTTCTGCAGCAGGGGTCTTGTGTTGATGTCTGTGGCCAGTGTCACCAACATCATGTGGACCTCCTTGGCATGGGCTGCTGTCTGAGCACCACGCTGAGCTGAACTAGCCTCTCACTGCCCACCACAGCTGGCATCAGCGGTGATATGGAATACAGGAGAAATGGCCCGCCTCTTGCCTGGGCAGGGCAGGAATGCTAGGTGGGGGATAAACTTAGCTACCCCCCAGACTTCGAGCTGGCTCACCCTAACACCTACTCTGTCTACACGCTGCTGGGGCATGATGTGGGAGTGATTTCTTTCTAATCTGTTGCTTTCATTGGTTAATTAATAAAGAAACTGCCTAGGCCCATTTGATAGGCCAACCCTTAGGTGGGTGGAGTAAACAGAACAGAATGCTGGGAGAAAGAAGCTGAGTCAGTGAGTCGCCATGATTCTCCTACTCCAGACAGACGCAGGTTAAGATCTTTCCTGGTAAGCCAGCTCGTGGAGCTACACAGATTATTAGAAATGGGTTAGATCGATATGTAAGAGCTAGCCAATAAGAAACTGGAACTAATGGGCCAGGCAGTGTTTAAAAGAATACAGTTTCCGTGTAATTATTTCGGGTAAAGCTAGCCGTGCAGGCGGCCGGGTGCCGGGAAGCAGCCCACCGCTCCTATTACAACAGGGGCATGTGAAGGGGCCAACCCTACAGATCCATAGCCACAGATTTCTGTGACTCAGGGCAACACCAGGATATCTGAGAGGAATCTCAGGGAGGGTCCAGTATGGATGGTGAAGCCAGAAGTCAAGCCAGCCCAATAACATTGCAATGAACATTTACAAGTAAAGCTGGTTGGACAAAAGGGAGGACTGTGGGATACACCGTGACACACTGCTACACCATGACACACTGCAGCTTCCAGGGCAAGACTTTTTTTTTCTATTTTCTTTTGGGGGGAGGTGACAAGGGTGGAGGGTAGATATGGAAGAACTGGGAAATGAGTGGTATAAAATTCACAAAGAATCAACAAGAAAGTTATGGGGAAAATGTTATGCTATTTTTCTAAGAAAATATAAGCACAACTACAAGAAAATGTAATCTTCGAGTGCTCTGCCAGCGGCGTTTCTTTGTTGGTTTGGCTTGGCGGGAATGGAGGAAGGGATAATTTTGTTTTTGTTTCTTTGAGATATAATTTGACAGTGTAGTTCAGGTTAGCTTGGAATTCAGTCTCAAACTGGTAGTATCCCTCCTGCCTTGGCCTCCTAAGCACTGCATTTATAGTGTGAGCTACCATGGCTGCTTGCCACCAGTTTAAAAACAAAACAACACACCTTGTAGAAGGTGTCTAGGAGGAGAAGGACCAAGGACGAGCTCGCTAATTTAAGCAGGTGAGGAAGATGGGGAGGAGCTTCCTATTTCCTGTGTCGCCATCTTTACTGAATTACAGTTATATGCCCCAAATCACAGCAACACAATGGTCGGCTCAATTCACTTCCAAAGCCTAAACATGTCTGTGTAACTGGCATCCAGACCAGAACACGAAGCATTGTCGCCATCCCTGGGGCATCCTTATGACTCTGTCCAATGAGGGAGCCCCTAGCCACCTCTCACCTCACCCCTGCTAATGGTTGACTTGACTTCCAGACTTCATTTTGTCCAAAGCAGTTCACCCATACAAAATGTCTTCATTAAGGTGTAGGCTTCAGGCATTTAAATCATAACATTAGATATGACAAAATATAGATAATGAACATTCCCATCGTCTCTTGTGGAGGTTCCTCGTGTTCTTTGGTGATCCATCCCTCATTCCATCTTGTCCACATATATTTTCCGATCTCTCTCTATGGGTTGTTCTGGTTTCTAGGATTTAACGTGACTGGGATCACACATTACATACTTTCTTCCTGGAGGGAAGGAAAGACAAGGCACACAGCTCTAAAGGTAGAGTGTGCTCAACTTCAGTGCAAGAAGCCCTGAGAAGCCCTGAGTCCAACCCTCAAAACCATATGAATTAAATGTGGTAGAACACACCTGCAATCCCAGTACTCAGGAGGTGGAGCAGGAGGATCAGAAGTTCATGGTCAACGCCAGCTACACAGTTTGAGACCAACCAGGAACGCATGGGATAATCTTGAAATCCCCAAACCAGCCAAACAACTCCCTTTTTCTTTTTTTTCTTGTTTATTTGGTCCAGATTCTTTCACCTACCATCAGGATTTTGAGATCCGTCCATGTTTCTGTTCCGGGCCTTATTCTTTGATGTTGCTGTGTGATCTCCTAGTATGAGATGGTGCCACCATTTGTTTTCCCATGCTCCTGTTGACAATATTTAACTGTTTGTGGCTTACAGCTAGTATAAATAAAGTCACTTCGAACAGAATGTGTAGCGAAGTCTTTCAACACAAGTTTTCCTTTTTCTTGGGCAAATTCCATGACCAAATCATCTGATAGAGTTGTGTTTAAGTTTTTAAGACGCCAGACTGTCTTGGAACGCTCTCTGCCATTTTGTAAACTCTGCAGCAGTCTGTAAAGCCGCCAGTTTGGCCACATCCTTGCCAATAATTGATATTATCAGTCTTTCAAATTTGAGTCATTCTAATGAGTGTATAATCAGATCTCCTCGTGGGTTTTATTTGCATTTTACAGATGCCTAGTGATGGTTAGCATCTGTACAAATTTATTAGCAAGTTTAGGGTCTCTTTGGTGAAGTTTAGAGATCTTCTCTTTTAAATGCCATGCTCACTAAAAAGAACTTAAATAAGTGTTCAAAGCCAGGTTGACAAGATAGGTCCAAGGATAAAGGCACTTACTGATGGCCTAGGTTTTATCTTAGGGACCCACACGATAGAAGGAAAAAATAGAGACCCATAAGTTGTCTTTTGACCTCCACCTGTGTGGTGTGCTACATGTGTGCGCCTATACACATGACTAATGAAAAAAATGTAGTAAGAAGCTTAGGGCTAGTGGGACAGTTGAGCAGCTAAAGGTACTTGCCGCCAGTCCTGGCACCCTGAGTCTGAGCCCAGAACCCACATGATAGAGAGAACCCACTGCACAAGGTTGTTCTCTGAATTTCACAAGCGCTTCACAGCACATGTGTATCCACACAGAGACAAACACACTCGCACACAAAATAAATACGTGTGATGAACGTTGTTTTAAATTGTTTAAAAAAAATCTTTAGGGCCAAAAGCAATGGGAGTAATTGATATGGTGTCTCTGGGTAAGAAGGGTGAGGCGGGCTCTCCAACACTCGCTGCTCAAGTCCTCCCTTTCAAGGGCGGTTACTGTGAGGAAGAGCAGCAAAAACAGCAGCTGCACAGGGCATCCTGGGCAGAGAGGAGGAAAGCTAGGCACATCAGTAGTCATCTGTGGAGGCTCCGTACGAATGGCCCCTACAGGCCCATTGGTTGGAATGCTCAGTCACCAGGAAGTGGCACTATTTGAAAGGATTAGGGGGTGTGGCCAGGCCCAGTGTCACTCTCTTCCTGCTACCTGTAAATCCAGATGTAGAACTCTCAGCTGCTCCTCCAGCACCAAGTCTGGCTGTGTGCTGCGTGCTCTCCTGACATGATGACAATGGACTAAAGTCCTGAAGCTGTAAGGAAGCCCCGAATAAATGCTTTCTTTTGTGGGTTGCTGGGGTCAGGGTGTCTCTTCACAGCAAAAGAATACTGATTCATACCCCATCTCTTTCCTTTTTCTTTCAAACTTACAAGTTCATGGGGGCAACTCTCTTTGTTTACTTTGGACCTAGAGAATTCCCAAGGCGCAGGATTTCCAGTGTCAAAGACAAGAAGTCCCCAGGAAATCACAACGAGCTGGTCCAGGATAGGCCCTTCACTTCCCCCAAATGAATATGATTCTTTCCAAGTGTCTTTGTCAGATAGATGTAGTCCCGTGATTCCATTCTCTGATCAGAGAAATTAAAGCAGAAATGATGTATGAATCTCCAGAGTTATTCACACTGAAGCAAGCCCCCATTTTCTCCCTTCCCACCTCCCAGCTGGTTCAGATAAAGAGGTAAAAAGAAGTACGGGCAGAGCGTCTTAGATGGTTGGCAGGAAGCAGACTGTTAGGGACGACAAAGCAAGGTGAACAATGTCACACCCTTGGGATCCCAGCGCTGGGAATACAAAAGTGGGAGCATGGTTAGCTTGGGTCGATGTTAACCTAGGAAGATCTGCAGCCTCAAGAACGATGCCAGGAAGCCAGGCGGTGGTGGTGCACGTCTTTAATCCCAGCACTCGGGAGGCAGAGGCAGGCGGATCTCTGTGAGTTCGAGGCCAGCCTAGTCTACAAGAGCTAGTTCCAGGACAGGAACCAAAGCCACAGAGAAACCCTGTCTCGAAAAACCAAAAAAAAAAAAAAGAACGATGCCAGGTCTTAATCATTATGGGATAGGCTGTCCTGCCTAGCTTTTGTGTGCTCCAGGTTGTATGATCTCCTGTGTTTTGGGTCTCCTTTTCAGCTGCCTGCTTGAGGTAGCATGTTAGAGCATAGCCAGGGAGGCTGGAATGAGGAAGAAGAGAAATGTGTGTTAAACATTATGAACGTTGGACGTTCTACTACTGGTTTCTTTCCTTCTTAAGATTTATTTCATTTTTAAAATTGTGTAGATGTATGTCAGGGTATACTCATACTCACATAACCTGCTCCCCACAACACACATACACACACATACGCATAATAAATACATCTTAAAAAGAAACTTTTTTTTATCACCGACAGATAGTACAGTAACCATGGAGTTGACAGATGGCATAGGATCAAGGAAGATAGTTCTTTTTCTCTTCGCTGCTAACAGATACCTGACAGGAAGAGACTTAAGGCAAGAAAGTCTTCTTTTGCTCACAACTTGAAGATTGGCGCTCCATGGTGGGGAAGGCCTAGTATCCCCAGCTCTGTTTGTGGTACTGGTGGGGGACCTGCCACTGTGACCTCTTACCTCACACACTCCCAGAACAGGAAGCAGAAACTGGATCGGAAGCTGTGGCCAGGCTATAAACCACAAGGCCACCTCTCTCCACAACTCACTTCCTCTAGGTAGGCTCCACCTCCCAAAGGTTCCACAAGCTTCCCAAAGAGAGTTGCCAACTGCAGACAGGGTGTTAAAGCACATGAGGCAGTGCGGGGCATTTCCTACCCAAACCTTAACAGCAGCAAACACTGAAAAAGACAAAATCAGAACCAAAGTTTTTGACACTCATGAATATGTGTTACACTCTTTTCTTTAAAAACAAACCCATCCAATTAGTTAAGAACAGAGAGAGGGGCTGGAGAGATGGAGCAGCAGCTAAGAGCACTTGTTGATCTTACAGAGGACCGTGGTTCAGCTTTCAGCCTTCACAAGTAGTGTCCCTGTGCCTCCAGTCCCAGTGAATCTGGACCCTCTATAACCTCTGCAGGTACCAGGCAAGCTCGTGGTGCATATACATACATACATAGAAACCATAAATACAGTCCGCAGGGAGACCAGCAACTTTCCTGATCCTTTTATAGTGATATAGAATATCACATTTTTTCTTTTTTTCTCCTTTTTTTTTTGAATATCACATTTTTTGTATGACTTAGCTTATCCAAACAGCTAAAGCTTAACAAAGTGAGAAAAACAAAGAAGCTAGACAAATATTACTGTGAACCCCAGTAGGCCCTAGGAGTTTATAAATCTATTTACCAAATATACCTTACTTATCAAACATGTTACATATCTAAGTTTTTTAAAAGCCTAGTGTTGAACAGTTAGTAAAGACCTAAGTACTTAGGTACACATTTCTAAGTCAGCTTCTGATAATCTGAGTAGACCTTCATAACCTTAAAGTTTATTATCATACAAAAATAATTCCTACCAGTCCAAAATATTTTGGAGGCCTGCTGTTGTCTCTTTAGTCTGAAACAGCAAGTAGAGGGGGCAGCAGGACTAAGAAGTTTCATCAGCTGATTTGCACCATGTGGTCCTCTTAAGGTAGTGGTGAAGCTACAAGACACATACTCTTTAACCTTAGTAAAGATGGCTGCCAATCACACGGTTGCTTCTGTACTGATGAGGTCACCAACCATGGTGGAGGCAAGTCACATTGCTGATATTTAAAACATCTATTTTCCTAGTAGATCTATTTTTTGAATAAGAGTTGAATCTAAGTTACACACACACACACACACACACACACACACACACACACCTTAAATAAGACTTGAATCACATACAATATGCCATAGCAAATTAAGATTATCCATGTATAGATTTTTAATTAGAAGCTTTCAGTCGTAAGTTTAAAGCCAAATTTTGTTACAGATTTTGTAGATTTTCTTAAAAATCATTTCCAATGAACTTAGAAATCCTGAGATAGAATTTACAGCATAGTCTTAAGGGACTTTTTTTGAGAGCAGAGCACAGAAAATTGCAAAGATAAAAGACTGTAACAGCAGGAAGTAGAAGAGTATGGCACTGAGGAGGTTTAGATAGAGGAGATCTCGGGCCGTTTACTCGTGCTATGGCAGTTGCTACGGTTTGTGAGAACTTGGAAACCAAGGGTGCCAACTTTTGGCCACTGAGCTGTACTGAAGCCAAGCTGTTTGTAGTTCAGAGGGGAGAGAGGGGTGGAAAAATGAAACTCTGCCACAGGGAATTTCTGTACCGCCAATGGTAGCTAAGGGCAGGAGCTGCGGGCAGGAGCTCTGAGACTATAGCTCCTGGGGGAGGCGAGGAAAGCTAGCTGAGCTGAGGCAATGAAGGGTCATTGTCACAGGAATTTCCATCAGGGGCCTCCCCAAGAGGAATGGGAAACTAGTCAAGGAGAAAAATGTTCTAAATCACAGAGAAAAGGTGTTTCTTCCCATGTGACCAGGGCCCAAGTTGGACAAGAGGAGTTTCCTGGCACACCAGTGTGGCTTTTGTAGTTATAGTGGACAAATCAGGCAGCTCAGGGTGAAATTAATCCAGCAGAGAGAGATGGGGGAGCAGGAAAAGGGAGATGGTGTCTTTAGCAGAGAGACCCAGATAGGTGTGGCAGGCCAGAGCCGAGAGAGATTGGAGACAAGGGTCCAGGCAGGTGCATTGTGGGGTGCAGAAGGTTCTGGGAGTCAGAGAGATTCCTATGGCATAGAGAAGGCGAGGAATGGCTAGAACACGTAGAGAGGAGAAGTAGCTGAGAAGGTGGACTCTGGGATTTGATAGATGGCAGGAACCATCAGAAACAAAAGATCCGTACATACTTTCGAAGAATCAAATCGGCAGCTTGATTCAGAGAGGCCAAGTTTTTCAGAAGAGAACTCAGATATGCCAATCCCATTGTTTTGGCACCAGATGAATGAAAAATATCAATAAAAAAGGAAGAACATGACTGCTCCTAGGTATGGAGGATGAGAAGGGTTATTGTAGATAAAAGGGAGAACATAGCCAGAGACAGGGACATCTGGGAGAGTCCAGAGTGAGCACGACCCTGAACCAGGCCACGTGAGAAGAGGGGAGAGAGGAGAGCCAGGAGAACAAAGTGTAGATAAAAATGCCAGGTAACCAAAATGTCTGGATTCTATAGGCAGTCCAGTCCCTGGGCTGGAGAAGATTAGGGTATGGGGCTGGTAAGCCAGTCTTACCCTATAACAAGTAGGGGCCGAGAAAACCTGCTGGCCAGGTTCACTTTCATATGTTAATAGACTCCTTAGTTAACCATTTGTCCCAGTCTTGAGACCTAACACACATAAAATAAAATAAATGAATCTAAAGAAGAATCAGGAATGAGTTAGTATTAACTCATTAAATAATTGGATCTGGTGGTGCTGGTGCATGCCTTTAATCCCAGCACTCAGGAGGCAGAGGCAGAGGCATCTCTGTGAGTTCAAGGCCAGCCTGGTCTACAGGATGGGTTCCAGGACCGCTTGATCTACACAGAGAAACCCTGTCTCAAAAAACAAAACAAACAAAAAGAATTGGGTATTTTAGCTGTCGACCTGAAGCTGAGACAACGTGACAAAGCTAAAGCATTCAGGCTACCACAGTGGAGTGACAGTATCTGCTCTAAGAAGCTGAAGCATGGCTCATCCACAGTCTATGCCATAGCATGAAGGCTAGCATGCCACAACTCTGGCAACCTGTCTTAGTTAGGGTTTCTGTTGCTATGAAGAGACACCATGATGGCAACTCTATAAAGGAAAGCATTTAATTGGGGCTGGCTGACAGTTCAGAGGTTTAGTCCATTATCATCATCGCCAGAAGCATGGCAGCAAGCAGATAGACATGGTGCTGGAGAGGTAACTGGGTTCTACATCCTGATCCACAGGCAGCAAAAGGACACTGTGTGCACCACTGGGTGCAGCTTGAGCACATGAGACCTCAAAACCTGCCCCCCTCCCAGTGACACACTTCCTCCAACAGGCCACATCTACTCCAACAAGGCCATGCCTCCAGTAGTGCCACTCCCTAGGGACCAAGTATTCACATACATGAGTCTATGGGGCCATTCCTATTTACACCACCACACAAGGCTTAGGGAGGCATGAAGCTGCTGCTCTGGTTGGCTTACGCTGTGGCACTCTGGCTCCACGGCCAGAAAAATGCCTCTGCCTGGTGTAACATAAGGGCCTGCTTGTTGCTTGTTGGGGTTTCTGTCCTGCCCAGTTCCCACAGCCGGTAAGCCCCAAAGAAATCACACAGAGGTCTACAAAGTTATAAACTGATTGGCCCATTAGCTTAGGCTTCTTATTAACTCTTATAATTTTATAGCCCATTATCAGTCCATTATTCTAGTATATGTTAGCCATGTGACTTAGTACCTTATTCAGCGGGGTAGGTCACACCTTGCTTCTTTGGTGTCTAGACAGAACTGGGGGAGGGGGGGTATGGGCTTCTTCCTTCCCAGAATTCTCCTGTTCTCATTGCCCTGCCTCTATTTCCTGTCTGGTTTCCCAACTATACTTCCTGCCTGGCTGCTGGCCAATCAGCATTTATTTAAAACATAATTGACAGAATATAGAATTGTCCCACACCAGCCTGGTACTTTGGGGTTTTTTTCTGTTTCTTTCTGCTCTGGTTATACTCTACTCCTGATTTGTAACTGAGCATAAAAACCCAGAGGCCATTAAAACCCAGAGGAGCTGAGGGTGAGGAGTGGGTGTGGTGACATCCTAAGCACTTCCTTCTAAAGAAGTGTCCTTTCCAACTCTATTATAGAAGGCGTGCATCTTTGATCCCAGCACTTGGGAGGCAGAGGCAGAGAAATCTCTGAGTTCAAGGCCAGCCTGCTCTACAGAAGGCAGTTGGAATGGGACTTGTTAACCCTATCTTTTCCCTAAATCACAAAAGTTGCTAGTCAGGTGTGGTGGCTCATGCCTGTCTTCGCCACACCAGGAAGGCTGAGGCAGGGAGAGCATGAGTTTGAGACCAGCCTGGGATACATAGTGAAATCATTTCTTATATAATCCATTAAATAAAAACCAAAGCAAGTTTTAGGAAATAAAAGAATATAGTAGCATTTCCAGAACTAGGCAAACAATCAGTTTTAAAAGAAGTGAGGGTCAGAGTGGTGGTGCTCACCTTTAACCTGAGCACTCAGGAAGCAGAGGCAGGGGGATCTCTGTGAGTTCAAAGATAAGAAAGGGTCAGAGTGGTGGCCCACACCTTTAACCTGAGCACTCAGGAAGCAGAGGCAGGGTCATCTCGGGAGTTCAAGGGCCAGCCTGGTCTACAGAGTGAGTTCCAGGCCAGTGAGGGCTACACCATTTCAAATAAAACAAGAGATGATAGTGGCTGGGGAGGTGACAGTGGGTAAAGGTGCTTGCTGCCAAGGTTGAAGACTTGAGTTTGGTCCCCAGAGCCCACATGGTGGAAGGAGAAAACTAACTCCCCAAAGCTGTCCTTTGACCTCCACAAGTATAGCATACAAGTGCCCCATTCACATACACACATATGAGTGCACGCGCGCACATACAGACACACACACACACACACACACACACACACAAAGGGAATAAGGTAAAGCGACGACTTCAGCAATAGCATCATCTAAGCACTCCAAGTTAACATGCATCTTAAATACCTCTCTCTCCTCCAGAGGACAACCAAAGCCCTGAGCAACATTTGAAGTACATACATTTGCATATGGACCGAAGAGCTTGCAAGGCAGTAAAGAAGGCTCCTATGGCAAAAATAGAACAGAAGTTGATATCCATAGACGAAAGTCAGCCTTGGGATTGGCTCTCACTTTGAGGCACCGGCTCAACCCTGCTAAACGTGAGCCTTCACCGCAAAGGGTGAGAAACAGGAGCTAAAATCGAAAGCCTTCCTGATGTTCAAAGTGTAAAAGTATGTGTCTGAGAGAAAGTAGAGGACCCCAAGGGGTGCATCATTGATGGGGTGATAGACTGCTAGTGAGCTCACCCCAAAGAAAGACTCAAAGCTGCCCTGGAACAGAGTCCTGTGCATGTGTAATTCTCGGCAGGATTACACCTATGGGTTTTGGCCTGAATTCAAGCTGCCCAGGAGGTTTTGAAAACCCCAGCTTGAAAACTGAAAGTAGCCCCAGGCACCCGCAGAAGTAAGCCAAATCTTTTCTGAAAGAAGAAGCCTTGAAGTCAGGGCTCAGAGAAGTTCAGCAAGGATGCAGGAAACTCAAGTATTAAGGACAACATAAGAAAAAGAGGTGCCGGGAGTGAGAGCCAGACAATGTCTCATTCACAGACCTCACTTGCTGCACTTGTCAGATGTGAAATGTTTGTTTGCTCTGTGTATAGAAATAAAAAGGAGCACGACCTGACTACAGAGAATGTCATTACGAATACTCAGCGCGACTTCACATTAAAACAATTTCAAATTTAACTGTTGTCGACTGTCTGTGGAGGGGGCATCGTGTATAATTCTAAAAGGACCCAAAAGAGATCCCACACCTGAACTAGATCTGCTTTTATATTGAAATGTAAAAAATAGTTCAAGACTTCTCTGTGCCATGAATGTTGTTAGTAACAGTGAAGTTACACGTACTCTCCCTGGTTCTGACGGGTGCAAGTTAGGAATCCCCTCCCCGACGGTGCTAAGACTTGCTACATAATGTTAATATCCCTCTAGCCTGCTCCGAAACTATCACCTAAACACATACTGCAACCCTTTTGGACTAAGTGCTACTACTGAAAGTCTTACTGATCTATCTGGAGATATTTTCTTTACTAATTGAGGAAACTTTGGCTAGGTTGGGCAAGAAGAAGGGGAAGACTCAGACCACAAAGACTGGCAAGGAAAGAGAGGGTCACAGCTGACCTTTACGAAACAAAAGAGCAGTGTGACGAAGTAAGGACGGTAGAATTTGTACACTAGCAAATTAGGAGAACAAAAGGAAACGAACAAGGTTTTAGAAAGAAGATTATCCATGCTGACTCAAACCCTGCCGGCTACGCAGATCTGACTTCCCAGATAAGGAACGGGCTGGCGCAGGACGATCTCAGGTTCAAGGTTTGTCTGAGTTACAGAGTGAATTGAAGGCTGGCTTGGATAATTTGGTCAGAGCATGTTTCAAAAATAAAAGCTAAAAGGAGGGTTGTTCATAACTCAGTGGCAGAGCCCTTGTCTAGTACTACACTGTAGGTTCAGACCACACTCACACACACACACACACACACACACACACACACACACACGGTGGGGGAGGGGGAAACAATAAGCTAATAGACAAATAATGATCTAGTAAGTATAACAAAGCTGCACAGTGTGGTATCATACATAAAAAATAAATTATATTCTATATGAGCAGTAATAAGCTAAAAATAAAAATTTGACAAAATTACATTTGTAAGAACCAAATGAATTAAATACTTGGAACTATACTTTCTTTTGTGGTGCTGATATTTAACTCAGGGCCTCCTGCATGACAGGTGAGGGTTCTACTACTGAGTTACATTCCCAATCCCAATGTGTTTGGTTCTTTGGTTGTTGAGACAGGGTCTATCTTCATAGCTCTGGTTGTCCTGGAACTCACCATGTAGACCTGGCTGGCCTCAAAGACACAAATATTCGCCTGCCTTTGTCTCCAAGTGCTGGGATTAAAGATGTACGCAGTTGGGCCTGGCCCTAGGAATATGGTTTTAAAAGAAGTGGAAAAACTTGTACACTGAAACTGTCAGAGACCCTTGAAAGAAATTCAACCAAATCTAAATAAACAGAAAGACAGGCTATGTCCATGGATTGGGAGGCTGTTGTTAAAATGGCAAAGATCATCAAACTGGTGCAGACATTAAAACAACCCTCATCAACCTTTTCATAGTGACCATGATATGCTGATCCAAAAACTTACAAAAAGCGGGAGGGATTCAGAATAGTCAAAGCACCCTTGAAAAAGAAGACACTGTTGAATAATTCACACACTTCAAATCTCACCACAAGGGTACAGTAGCTACACAGTGTAATGTACGAGCAGAAGCAGGGAGAAATGAAATAAAACTGAGATTTTACATGTAACCCCTGTGTGTTTACTGCTTTGGTGGGCATGGGCTGAGGATTAAATACCGTGAACTGGGCATGCTAAGCACACATCCTACTGCTGAGTTCACCCCTCACTTCATTTGTTAATTAAGGATTATTCAATTGTAAGGAGAGTAGTCTTTCCAACACACAGTTCTGGAACAGACTTGTTATGCAGAGAATGAAATTGGGCTGTTAAACCATACCAAAAAAATTGACTCTTCATGGGCCTAAAATACAAATAAGAGTTAAATCATGAGTGCTCAGAGATGGACATACACAAATCTCACCTTAGATTAAACCATGTTTTATTAAATATGATGTGAAACACAGAAGCAACAACAGAAAAAGTGGGTTCTGGGGGTCCTTACGAATGCCACAGCTGGTAAAGAACCACATGAGGCAAGAATAAAATCTGGTTCAGCATAACTCAGCAGCCAGTGCTGGTTCAAACTGCCAGAGTCTGTCCCAGGGCAGTTATTTAGGCATATTTAAGTACAGTAAATTTTTGGAAAAATGTTTCCTGGCAACAATTATCGCAATCCATGTTCACAATAAAGCTTAAGCAGGACCACATCAAAACTCTTTTGCAAAGTACATGTGACTTCTACCATGAAGATGGGGTCTACATCCCAAGGGCCTAGCATCTGGTGTGGCCTCGGTCATATGGATAACTCAGAGGTCACCAGGCTATAAAGTCCATGGTGTCTCCCCTAAGGATGTGTTCCACTGACTGAGAAACAGTGCCCAAGACAAAGGTCTACAGAGAAAGAATCTGGAATAAACATCTGGGAAATTCGGGCGAGGCCTGGTCCTACAGATTACCAGGCAATTAACTTGACCCATTCCAAATCTTCCCCATGGAAAACAGGTATACATCCCTTCCATTGAAGAGACAAGCCCAAGAGGTGGAGACAGGGGATTCCCAGAGCAAATTAGAGAAGTGAATTGATGCTCTCTGAGTTCAGTGAGTCACCCAATACCCTAAGTTGATCTCTGGCTTACCCACATGTACAAAATACACATACAGTTCACATGTGTACTCACACACATGTGAACACGTAATACATGCCCAAACAAGACACAAAAACATAAAAGGATATACATACATAGAAATGAAAATAAAATTAGCTTCAAGTCTGAGCTGTCCCCACAGGGTATTCTAAATGCCCAGTTCCCAGCTTCTGGTGCTTGTTTAGGAGGCTGAGAAGCCCTGAGGAATGGGGTCTGCCTGGCAGGAAGAGTTCGTTCACAAGGAAACAGTCTCTGAAGGTGCTGCTCACTCCTGGTTCTGACCTGAGCTGTCTGCCTTCTGGCGAACACACATGAACGAGCTGCGCCACACTCCCATCGCCACAACGGCAGGACTTTCGCCACCATCCTTCCCTTGCTGTGACAGTCTGGAACCCCCCTAAAACCATGAGCCCAAGTAAATTCTCGCTCCCTTCAGTTGGACCTGGTCCCATAAACACAAAAGGTAATTAGTGCAAAACATAAACTTCATAAGGGGATCTGTCTGTAGACCATATAGAAGATCTGTTACTGCAGTAGGCAGTCGGGACTACCAGTGACTGTTCTTGGTGCTGTGGTCCAGTGTGGCGAGAAAAGGGGAATGCAGAGAAACACAGGACAGCACAGTGGGAAGGCGTGATGACAGGGGCGTGGCAAGGCTGCTCACCTTGTGCAGTCAGGACACAGAGACAGGTGAATGACGATGCTCTGTTGGCTTTGTCCTTTTCCCAGCCTAAGATGCCATCCTGCAGGAGCTGCTTGCCCACATTCTGGGTCATCTTCCCTCCGTAGTTAGTCCTCTCCAGAGTCAGTCTCACAGATGTGCCCAGGAATACGTCTCCGAGATGACTGTTAATCCACCAAGTTGACAAGAGAGATTAGCCATCACACAACCCAATTTAAAAGCGAGTGAAAGGGACTTGAGAGACAGCTCAGTAGCTAAGAGTAGGTTCTGCTCTTGCAGAGGACCCAAGTTTGGTCCCCAGCACCTATATCAGGCTACTGACAACATCTAGAACTCCAGCTCCAGGAAATCTAACACCCTCTTCTAGACTCCACGGGCACTGTACTTAGGCAATTTAAAAATAAAATGAAATTTTTTTTAAACAGATAAAGGATTTGATTAGAGCTTTATCTAAATAAGTATACAAATAGCCAATCACCACATGACTAGATACTCAACATCATTAGTCACTAGGAAATTTATAATCAAAACCACAAGGAGGCACAACCGCCCTACACCCTAGGATGTGACTGTAATCCAGACGATGGGAACGATAGGTACTGGCAAGGACGCGAGAAAACTGGATCCCTCGCACATTGCTAGTGGGGAATGTTAAATCATGCAGCAGACTTGGAAAACTATCTGGCAGCTCCCCAAATGATTAAACATAGAGTTCCCATATTATCCAACAATCCTACTCCTATATATAAAATAACCAAGGGGATTGAAAACATATGTTCACACAGAAATTTGTACACGAATGTTCACAGCAGCGTAATTCATAACAGCTGAAAAGTAAAGGCAGCCCACGTGTCTATCAGCTCGTGAACAGAAAGGTCGTGTGAACTGCCGTGTGTGCAACGGGCCGGTATCTACTATCATAGGAAGTGGAATACTGACTTGGTGGGATAAACCTTGAGTGCATCCTGCCAGATACAAAAGGTTAAACTCTGGAGGAGGCTAGCTACATGAAATGCCCAAAACGACAAACTTAAAGAGATGGGATTAATAGTTTCCCAGGGTTGGAAGGCCTGAGGATTGGGAGCTGACAGATAATGGGCACCAAGTTTCTTTCTGAGCTTGTGACAACATCCTGGACATTGATAGTGGTCATGGATACACAATGTGTGAATTTACTAAGAAACAGTGGGCTTCTAAAAGGGTTGACTTTTTGGTATGTGAATTATAACACAATTAAACTGTTACAAAAGTAATAATTGATATGAAACAGTAGTCCTCAGCCTTCCTAATGTGCGACCCTTTAACACAGTTCCTCATGTCACGGTGACCACCAGCCATAAAAAAACATTTTGTTGCTACTTCATAACTGTAATTTTCCTACTGTTATGAATTGTAATATAAATACCTGATATTTGACCAAAGGGGTTACGACCCACAGGTTGAGAACCACTGATATAAAAACTTCAGTGAATGCATCAAATCGTTTGAAATAATATATGAACTGGAATATAAATTTGAGGATACAGAGCAGAATACAAAGATGATACAAAGAGGAAAATTATACTAATTAAGAGTCAGGGAGGACAAATGAGATACATAAATATCTGTGTAATCAGAGCTTTGGAAGGAAAGAAAAGAGAGGTCATACCTGGTGATAGATAATCATTATTTTTCAGAAAATTTAATAAACACCTCCTCCTCCGTATGTGTTGTGTGATGTTCTATGTATACACGTGTTTGCGTCCATGTGTGTCTATGTGGGGGTCAGAGATCCGCGTTGGGAGTCTTCCTCATCAGTAGCTTTTCAGGTTAGATTTTGAGACAGGGTCTGTCATTGAACTTGGAGCTTGTGTTTTCAGAGATTAGCTAACTAGCAAGCCTTTCAGATGCACCTGTCACCACACCACCTCCAAAACACTGGGGTTCTGGTTGCATACAGCCATACCTGAGTTTCCAGAGGATGCCAAGGGTACAAACCCAGGTCCTTATGCTCCTTGCCCTTGCATATCAAGCCCCGTGTCCACTGAGCCATCTCCTGGCAGTGAGTCACATGAGTTCTTAAATTCAGGAAGCAGAAAAAAATCTCCAGAAGAATTTTTAAAGGAAAAGAAAAAGACTTCTTAGACACTCCATATCCATCTCCAGAACACCAAAACTAAACTGAAGTTTTTGAAGAAGTCAGTTGGAGGACTTGCAAGCAACAAGGACTAAATTATTAACATACCCTACACAGTTTGAATGGATTTTATGAATCTTAGGCTGAGTGTGGTGGCGGTGGGGAGCCCTTCTCCAAAGGTCAAGGACAGTGCATTTGTATATTAAGGAAGCCACAAATGATGCCGTGCACTGAGGAGCTGTAATAACAAACATTTGTGTCCTTACAGTTCTGGAAGTTGTAAGTCCCAGGTCAAGGTTCGGCAGAGGTTATTTCTAACTAGGGCACTTCCTGGCTTGCAAGCAGCTACCTTCTTACTTTGCTTCCCCATGGGACGAGTAGGGGTGGAAAACAAGGTTGGGGCCTTTCTGACGTCTCATCATTTAACTTTAACGACTACATAAAGGCTTTAGTTTCAATTGCAGTCAAATAAGAGGATTAGGGTTTTAACATATGGATTCTGTGATATAATTCAGTTCATAGCATACGGCATGATTCCTTTTATACGACATCCTTAAAAATACATTTTGTCAGGCAAATCAGTAGTTGCTAGGGGTGAGGGACAGTGAGGGATTTAGATGTTATTATAGCCAGCATCATGAGACATATGAGTCTTGATATCAGAGGTGCTTATAGGAATCCATACATGAGAAGCAGTGACACGCAGAAAAGTGCATGCACACATCCATAGCCATGTGCCCTTTACTAGTACATACTAATAATGTATGATCAATAGGAGAAGCTGGGGGAAATTCCAAAAGGGCCTCCTGCAATATCGTTGTAAATTGTGTGTGTTATAAATGTGTGTGAGGGTGAGCAGGCCCATGCGTGCCTTGTTTCCTTCAGACGGGGTCTCTTCACTGACTCTGAAGCTCACAATTTAGTCTAGCCTGGCTCACCAGCAAGCTCCCAGATCCACCTGGCTCCACCTCCCAGACAGACAGTGGCGTTACCTGAACAGAGGTAATTCATGGCTTTCTTACGTGAGTTCTGGGCATCTGGATTTGCTTGCACAAGTCAACTCTCCAGCCCTATAACTTACTCTGAGTATGTAATTACTCCAAAATGGGAAAAAAAATTAAAAAGTCAGAAATTTAAAAAAAAATAAAATTCTGGCTAGAAAATAGAAATTTATTTGGAAGTTAGCTAACGGCGATGAGAAGGGAAATACTGGAAGAATATCTTCAATGTGCCAAGGCAGCTGTTCATCCAGGATTGTATCCTCATCGAACTCTTCCAAGAGTTAAGATGAAATAAAGCTTTCCTGACACACAGCGACAGTACAGTGCTGATCAAACCTTGCCACTGCTAACACCGAGGGCTCCAGGAGAGCAGGGTGAGCTCCTGGGAGGACGCCTGAGGTCCGAGGAGCAATGGTGAAGCAGTACATCAATACACAGCACACGGAAAGACTGTGAACTCCCCAGCAGAGGATCGTGAACTGGCTTGGTGGGAAAGGCACCTCCTGCTAAGCCTGAAGATCGAAGATCAATCCCCACAGCTCAGAAGGAGAGAAGCAACTCGCCACAACTGTCCTCTGACCTCCACGCATGCTGTGTATCCCCTCACACAAACACACACAATAAATAAAACAAGAGAAATTCATCATAAACAGACAAGAAACATACAATCTCTAAACTAGTGTGTGGGTGAAAAGAAAATAATGGATGACAGAAACCAGAAATTTATTAGCGAAAAAAAAAATAGAAAAATAATGGCCCTACAATGAGCAATAGAAATGTGACCAGGTACGATTCTTCTTCCATGTGTGTATGGTGCACGCACATGTATGTGCGCGCTCGCAAGTGTTTGAGGTCTGGGGCTAATTCTGGAGCCTTCTCCATTGTGCTCAAGCGCGTTGCCTAAGGCACAGTTGCTCACTGCGTCAGAAGCTCACTGATGCTGGCCAGTCTCACTAGCCGGCTTGCCCTGCGGATCCTGTCTCTGAATTCTGAGTGCTAGGATGATGGACAGCTGCCACATCTGCCTGGCTTTTCGGAGGATCCTGGGGATCTCAACGTGGCCTCTGTGCTTGCTTGTGTTCCACAATCTACTGAGTCATCTCTCCAGCCCCCAGGAACAATTCTCAGCAGAGTAGATTCAGTTAAGGAAAGGTTTATTGTAGAGTGGAGGAGCAAAAACCTATTCGAATGTCACTTGCAGGGGACACACTGAATGAACCGCAAAGTGGGGAAAGTTGAAAATGAAAGCCCTGGAGGAATATTACAGAATCACAGTGTTAGCATCAACAAAATGGACACTCGGTGAAACTAAAGACTCTAGATTCTATTGGTTAAGGAAGCAGTCTCTAAGGGGAGGGGACGAGTGACCTCATCTACTGGGAAATTAGGATCTGAACGGATGATCACATGGTTGGGATGTCAGTGAAGACAATGAATCTTCAGAAAAAGAAAAGGGTTTAAAAAACACACAATCCCCCCAGTCCCCACACAGTCCCCCCAGTTCCCAGAGTCACCACACAGTCCCCCCAGAGTCACCACACAGTGTCCCCAGAGTCACCACACAGTCTCCCCAGAGTCACCACACAGTCCCCCCAGTTCCCAGAGTTTCCTCACAGTCCCCCAGTTCCCAGAGTCACTACACAGTCCCCCGAGTCACTACACAGTCCCCCAGTTTCCAGGGTCCCCCAGTTTCCAGAGTCACAGCACAGTCCCCCAGTTTCCAGAGTCACCACACAGTGCCCCCCCCCCTCCCCAGTCCCCATAGCCTAACAGTGATTTCATTTTCTCATGACTGGGAGCTTTTCTGACCAATCAGGTATCAGAAGCAGTGCTCTGACATTGCCTTGGGGTTATGAACTCTCTCTGTAGTGAGAAATCTAGTGTGTGTGTGCACACATAAGCGTGACTGTATGTGCTGGGAGTGGAGCGTACAGCATACACTCTCAAACATCCACTGTTCAGAATTGAACTGCTCTGCTTTAGGATTTGCTGGAAATCATTTGTCTGAGGAAATATAATGAGAAATATCCCTCAGGGAAAAATTTAATATTCCGTTTTATCTAACTGAGTCAGCAATCTTAGCTGTCCAAGTTACTAACAGATGCTCAAAGAAACGCAAACCCTGTGAGGCCTCTGAACCTGGCAGAGCCTTCTGAGGGCGGGGTAGCTAGCAACTGTTTGGCTAGCGCTGCTATCAAAGCTGGTTCTTCCACAAGACGAAACCTTAGCTATGAGATCAAGATCTATTAAAAAAGTTCACACAGAATTTTCTGGAAGGTCTTTGGAACTGGGTGGAGATGGAACCGCTCTACCTGTTGGCAGAGCATGGCCAGGAGAGTGGTGTATTGAACATATATCTCTAAGTACTTATAAGCCACACTATAGACTGAAGAAGATGATGTTAAGAGATCTCATAGCTTTAAGAGAGTGTGTTCTTTTTCTATACATAAAAAATAATTTCTCCTGTATAAGATCTAGCCTGTTTATATTCTACTGAGGAAGGGAGAGGGTCTCATGAGGCCGCACCCCTCCCTGAGGTTTATAACCAGTTAGTGGTTGATGGCAGAGGGAAATGTGTTCTTGAGTGGTGTAGTCACTGGTGAGGTGTGCGTGATCCTGTAATCAAACCTTCACCCACATTCCTGTGAGCAAGCCTAATGAAACACTGGGTCATAAAAAAATAAAAGGCATGGAAATAGAAGAGGGAGGAAGAGGAAGACACAGTCACAGGGGGACAAGAGAGAGTACGGCGTGACTGTGACCAGACAGAGGGACAAGAGAGAGTACAGCACAAATGTAACCAGAACATATTGTATGCTTGTATAAAAATGTCTAAACAAGAAATTGATAAATCAATGTCTGTAGACTATTCCTTAGTTGGTTGTTTTCTTTCATTGGGGACGGGTAGGGGTGTTGGGGTGATGCGCACGGCATTTGGAGGTGTGGTTCACACTGACTTATTTAGTTGGGAACCCTCTGGATGTGTTTTCCATCACAAGGCAGCTATTTCCACTAACTTTAAAAGATTCTGTTGTTTGTTCTTATTTACAGTGACAGCAGAAATCTGGGCTGAGGCCACATGTAGGACAGCCCCAAGGAGAAAGCAAAACTGCCCACAGATGTAATTCCTGTGGTCCTAAGACAGAATGTAAGACCAGGCTCACAAAGTCAAACCAGCAACAACGAATTTCTCATTGCAGATGAAAAGCAGGAAAGAAAAGAACCAGCCTCAAATTCTGCACTGATTTACTAAGTAAACAGCCTGGTGTGAAACACTTTGAAATTTTTAAAAAATAACTCAAAATGAGAATAATGAAGAATTAGTAAGTAAAGTAACTCTATGTTTATACAAAAGAGACAAGAAATGGCTGTCTGTGTTCCATTTTCACAAAGTTGTGGAATATATTTGCCAGAAGATGGAAAAGTAAGTTACCTCCACTACATAATCTCTCCAGACTCAAAACAAATGACCAAATTCGATCAGGCGTATTAAGAATTCATTATTTAAGAAGCAGTACTCATCCATTCCTTTGGCAGACTATTAAGGCATCCTTACAGATGGAAACTTTGAGAAGCGACTGTGTTCTGTAAGCTCTCCACATCTTAAGCACTACCGATCATGTTCTAGGATGGGAGAACGCCCATTTGTTAAAGGAAGAGCTGTGTGTTGAACACCGCCATAAAATGTCATCGCTCTGTGTTAAAGAGAAACCACCAAAGAGCTTCCTGGGAACAGAAACGACGCGTTTGCAGAGGGATGAGAATCACAGGGGCATTCGGATTTTCCAGCTTTACGAAGAAACACAACGGAACGGTGCCTTGAAGGGGCGAACGGAAAGTGGCTTGGGACATAGCATTCCGTGGCCAGCCAAGTTATCAGTCTGCGGATCAGAGAGAACGGACTCAATATTTAATGAAAAACCATGCGAGTACACGCTCTAAGGAAAGAAAAAGTAAAAAAGATAATTGTTACAGCTCAGAACAGCAACAGGAAGAACCCTGCAGGCTATTGCTGGGCAGCAGCTGTGAAGCAATTTGTTCAAATTAAACAAGTAGTGAGGAGGCTTCCAGATGCGTGAATGTGATAAGAACGCACCACCTACTTCAGCCAACACACAGGAGTCAAGAAGCTCACAGCCTGCGTGGCCGCTCACAACTGTAACCCTGGCACTTGGGAGGCTGAGGAAGCAGAGTGATCCTAAATTTGAGACTAGCCTTGAAATCAGAGCGAGACCTTGATAAATAAATAAATAAAATAAAAAAGCAAAACAAGTTGTTATCAACTTATGAGACGATGAAAATGATTTTTCCTGTTAAGAAAAAAAAAAACAGGAAACTCCATTAAAAGTAAAAAAGCACAGCTCACATAAGAAGGCAAATATACCAATGTCCTGAGTCACATGGAATAGAATGAAGGATAAACTATTTGAGCTTGGATTTGATTTACTGTTTTGTTTGTGCTCTCTCTCTCTCTCTCTCTCTCTCTCTCTGTCTCTCTCTCTCTCTCTCTCTCTCTCTCCCTCTCTCTCCCTCTCTCTCGACGGGGTGTCTCTGTGTGCCAGCCCTGGCTGTCCTGGGGCCCATTTACTGTGTGAGGGGCGCAGTAAAGAAACTGCCAACATGACTCCTCCGCTATTGCGGGTGTGATGGCCATTCTTGGTTGTCAACTTGACCATATCCAGAATTAACTAAATCCCAAGTGACTGGGCACACTGGTGATATGGGAAGACCCACTTTTAACTCTGTCTTCTGAGGTGGGAAGGTGCACCTTGAATCTGGACCACACCTCCTGCTGGAAGCCCGGATGAAGGACACTGAAGGAAGAAGTTCTGTCTGTCTTTGCCTGGTGACTCTGGCTGGCAAGTCCATTCCTTCACTGGCATTAGAGCCTACTTCCTCGGGATTCCAGCATATGTTCAAGGCAAACTGAGACATTCAGCCTCGTGGACTGAACAACTACTGGACCATTGGACGGTTCATTGTTGGACTAGCTGGACCACAGCCTGTGAGCCATTATAATATATATGCTATGGGCTCTTTTCCTTTAGAGGACCCTGACTAACACATACTTTGGTACCTGGAGTAGGGAGGGTGTTGCTGTTTTAGGGAGCATTGTGTAAGGACTTTGAAACTTTGGGAAAAGATATTGAATGTCCAAAGTTTGGTGAGCCTTTCTGTGGGAGCAAGTCAGTAAGCAGGAACCCTCCATGGTCTCTGCATTGGCTCCCGCCTCCAGGTTCCTGCCCTGTTTGAGTTCATGTCCTGATTTCCTTTGCTGATGAACAGTGCTGTGGGAGTATAAGCCTTTCTTCCCCAAGGGAATGGTATTTCAGCACAGCAACAGTAACCCTAGCTAAGAAAGATTGGTACTGAGAATGTATAATTGGGAGAGATAACTAGAAGTTGGCAGAATTCTCACACTGGTTCTCTGACCTGTGGAGTGAGGGTTACTATGGTTGGAAGGGCTAAGTGAGCCAGTGACCATGTCAGAGGAGCTGCAGACAGCAATGGAGCTTACAGACTACAGCTCAGAGGATAGCGAAGCTACTCTGGCTGCCTCCTGGAGAGGCAGAGGCTGGGAGAACTGTCTCCAGAATGCCCCTGGCTTCTGCTTTTTGCTGCCGCCACGGTCCTGCTGCATTTGGCGTGGTGTGATTACTATATGAAGAAATCTCACTGTATCTAGTATAGTGTGGTTGTTTCTTGGGAAAATCCCACTCCTCACTGGGCAATTTACTTGCAGATCACGATAAAGATGATTTTCATAAGAGCAATGATGATTAGTTAGATCTATGATTTAACTAGACTTTCTGAGTCAGCCTAAAAGATACAGGTGGTTAGGACAGTTAGTAAAGATGGTTAAAAACACGGTTTAAGTTATTCGGCCAATCGCTGCAATAAGAGATAAGATTAAAAAAAAAGACAAATATAGGCAAAAGTTACCTCCCCCTTTGTTAGATATAAGAATTGCAGAGGATGGAAAATAAGAACAAGGAAACCTTATGTATTATAGACCCACGAATTATGCCTGTGGAAAAACAAGGGGATGATCAAAGAAAACAATTATGTCCCTACACTCAAGGGTAGGCCTGAGTTCCTTGGTCATGCAATTTACAGAATTAATCGCAGGCCCTGGTATGCACCTTGAAAAAACAAAGTTGTACAAAGAAATTAAATGGCTCTATTGTGTGTAAAGAAAAATAGATGGTTAGCTGAGCACTCGTTTAAGGTTTCCCAGAGTAGAGCTAAGAACAGGAATCTGCTACACTGAAACCGCAGACAGCTGCCTGCCAATACAAAGGAGCTGGCTGGAATACACTTAGCTTGCTTAAAACCTTGTTAATCAGTAATGAAAGAATCATTGCTTTGGAGTAAAGATACTATTATGATAAGAAAATAAATACAAAGAAATTTTTTAACTAGTAGTGGGCTTCTAAGGGAAACATGCAACTTGTGATCTTATTATGATTTCTTTTTATGTAAAGATTTTAATTGTTTTTGGAAAATATGTAACTTGTAGTTATGAGGTAATCTTTTCTCGTATAGAAGTCTTTGTCTTAGGTGGTGTAAAAGGGATAAGGGAAAAACGTAAGACAACAGAAGAACATCCAACAGAGAGAAAAATAAACTGAAGAATTCTGCTTTGGCCTTCAGCGAGGTCTCGTGTGTGTGTGTGTGTGTGTGTGTGTGTGTGTGTGTGTATGTGCAGCTCTGCCGACGCCACACCTCCTTTCCTGTTTCCCCCAGTGCTGAAAGCTGGTCTCCCAGCAGCATAAATGGAAGCCTTCAGGGTCGCCTCTGCCAAGGGAAATAGTGAATCAAAACAGTGCTGCATTCCTGGAGGAACTGCAGAAATTAGCGCCCCCACTGAGGACTTGAAAGATGCGGGGGTGGTCATTCCCACCACCTCTCCCTTTAACCCTGCCTGGCCAGTGCAGAAGAGAGATGGCTCATGGAGAAGGACAAAAACTCAATCAGGTAGTGACTCCAATGACAGATGCTGTGCCCTTCCTTGAGCAGGTTAGCACGTGTCCTGGGCCAACAGAAGCAATGTTTTTAGTCGGCAAGACCAGCGGTACACCTTTACAGTTTAACTCAAGTGTGTAGTGACTCATCAGCCCCATGTCTGAAATTTGTTCAAAGAGATCTTGCTCATCCGTCTTGCGCACAAATTGCCACACAGGTTCACTATATTAATGACACGATGCTGATTGGACCAAGTGAGCAAGAGGAAACAACTACTTTGGACTTGTTGGTAACACATATGCACATCAGCACATGGGAAATAAATCTAACCGAAACCCAAAGACCTCCTTCCTCAGTGAAATTCTTAGGAGTTCTGGGGTGTGGGGGTGGGGCATGCAGAGATAGTCCTTCTAAGGTAAAGGATAAGTTATTGCGCCTGGTCCCTCCCACCATTAAGAAAGAAGTTTAGTGTGCCTATTTGGATTCTGGAGACAGCATATTTCTCACTTGGGTGCATGACTGAGGTCCACACACGGAGTGATCTGGAAAGCCGCTAGCTTTGTGTGGGGCCTGGTCCAGGAGAAGGCTCTTCAATTGGTCTAGGCTGCTGTGCAGGCTGCTCTACCATGTGGACTGTATGATCCAGCAGACGCTATGGTACTTGGGGTGTCAGTTTCAGATAGGGATGCTGTTTGGAGACTTTGGCAGGCTCCTATAGGTGAATCACAGAAGAGATTGTTGGGATTTTGGAACGAGGCTCTGCTGTCATCTGCAGACAACAACACTTCTCCCTTTGAGAGACAGCTCTTGGCCTGGTATGGGGCCTGTTCATGATGTAGGAGTTAGGAGAAGAAAAGGGGAAAATGCACATCAGTGTGAATTTCTGATCCTCCATCTTTATCAACACAAAACACGATTGCTCCATGGGACGGAAGGTTTTATTGTAGAGATGAGAGGGCGAATAGTCAGAGGCATTTGGAAGAGTCCAGAGCAGAGAGACAAAGAAGCAGCCTGAGCATGGCCAGCAGACTGGACAAGGCCAGGCCTGTCTGCAAGGGAGGGGAATAGAGAAGAGAGAGAGCATCATGAGGGCAGCAAAAAGCATAGTAAGAATAGCAGGGTTAAAAGCAGGGTGAGGAGTTGAGGGAGGAAAGGGCCAGGAGACTGGTGTGGGTCTTTGAAATTGTGTGTATGGACTGAGGGAGCCTGGAGGCTAGCTTGTATCTTTATATGCTGATAGGTGCACAGGTGTATGGTAATCAGAGACCATATGTCCCTTTTGCAGGAGGTAGGGGAAATAGATCCTTTTGGTAGCCAGAACAGGCTTCACAAGTTTCTGAGGAATGCTGGCTTTTATCTAACTGCCAGAAATCCTCCTATAGTCTACCTTGAGCTCGTTTCTGGATATTTGAACTGCCTTTCAGAGTCTGGGGAATAGGAGTTTCCTTTGGTCTTGACACTGTCTCTACCTCCTAGTACTGGGATAACAGGTATAATCCAGTAATATCCAAGTGTAATCACTGGACAGGCTTTTGTGCAATATTGGGGATTAAACTCAGGACCTCAATGCATGCTAGCCATTCTACCAACTGAGGAACAACTCCAGCCCCTATAGCATCAATTTTTTTTTATTGAGATAGGGTCTTTCTATGTAGCCCTGGATGGCCTGGACCTCATTAAGTAGAGCAGGTTGACCTTGAATTCATGGAGATCCACCTGCCTCTGCTTCCCAACTGCTGAGATTAAAGGTGTGTGCCAACATACACAGCATATCCTTTTTATCTCCCAAGACAGGGGGTTTCTCTGTGTTGTCCTGGAACTAATTCCATCAACCAGGCTGGTCTCAACTCATAGAGATCCATCTGCCTCTGCTTCCCGAGTGCTGGGATTAAAAGTGTGAACCACCACTGCCTGGGTCGATCTTCACTTTTAATAATGAAAACCTGAATGAAATAATGAATAATAAAAATGCTAATACTGAAGTGCTAAATGATTTCGGATTGTCAAGTAAGCCCACATAAGGAATACGAACCACCCAACTCCAACAGTTTGAGGTGGCACATGGAAGGTAGAACAAGCAAGTTCAATTCCTTACCTTTGTTAAGTAGGCTTTGAGAGATGCCCGTGTGCTGCGGGTCACAGTTCATTGCTCCCTTTCTGAAATCTATATCAGGTCGAAGGTTTTGATTGTGTGGCTTTGCTCTGCTGACTTTAGATCTGGCATTGTGTGTTATGCTGAACAATAGAATGTGGAGGGGAAGGGACAGTGGCCAGACCTGAATAGAGACTTATAAAAATGTTCACTTCCCTGTGTAATGGTCTATCCAGTTAAGAGACAAGCCCCCGCCCACACAGGCAGATCTACCTTCCTGCTTGCAGTCTCTTCCTCTCTCTCTCTCTCTCTCTCTCTCTCTCTCTCTCTCCTTCTCTCCCCCCCTCACACACACACATAGGCAGCTTCTGCCTCGCTCCCTTCTCCCCACTTCTTCCCTTCCCCCTTGTGTTTCTCTCACTCTCTCTCTGTCTGTCCCTCTTTGCCCTTCTCCCCTTCCTCCATTTCCCTTTCCCTTCCATAACCACGAAATAAATATCCAACCTCACTCTGCATGGTGTGCCTATCCATGTCTCTTCTCTCACCCACCGCATGGCTCCCTGCCCAGAACCAGCTGCCTTCAGAAACCTGCAGAGTAGTTTCGTGGGCATGCCTATCTGTCTCAGTCTCTCACCCACCATGTGGCTCCCTGCCTAGGACCCACTGGCCCTCATGGCCCACCGGCCAATGGGGGGGCTCCCTGCCTGGGTCCCCACTGTGGTCTCGGGACCTGCTGCCCACTGCAGCCACTAGGGGAACAGTGCCGTTTTATTTTTACCATTATACCCTGGGACTGTGGCTCTCTCTCTGTCACAGGAACACCGCTCTGAGAAAGGGCCACTTTAGCCTAAGTCCCAAAGTTAAAAGGCATGCAGCTATGCCATCCAAGTCTAGAATTTTAAAATTCTGTTTCCCACATGTCAACATTCTTATTAGTACAGCTTAATTTGAAAATGTCTGACCACAGGCATGCTCATTCTTTCCCTTTGGAATTGTTGAAGTCAGAGGGGGAAAAATTAAATTTATTTTGAATACAGACCATTGAAAGTATTCACTTCATGTGGTCTTGACTGTTTATATCCAAAGCCCTTCTTCTCTTCTCTAAGAGCCATTCAAGATTCCTTTTTTATAAGGAAAAGGCTAAACTCTACAAAACCAGCAATATATCTTCTGTAACGATGAGCTTACAAAACATATCGGGGGCAAGGCACACTAGGTGTGACATGGAAGTGTATTCACTGACAGGAGAAAGGGAAACACCACCACAAAAGTTCCTGGAAGTTCTAACAAGAGCTTGACTCAGTCTATGCTCAAGCATTCATAAACACCACAGGAGAACCACACAGTTTGGGATGAAACTTAGAGAACTCTCTTTCCCCCAAAAGCCAGGATGTGAACCTTTCTCTCGGTCTCCCTCCTCTCCGCTTCAGTGTGTTGAAGACACTGCTGTTCTTCCAGGTTTTGGGTTAGGTGGCTGTTTCAAGCAGACTGGATTCTCTGGATGAATGCATCCTGCGCAAGGCTCTTGGTTAAATCCCAAAATAGGATGGAGAAAGAGAAAAATCTGCCTGATGGACTCCCTCGGGGTCCTTGATGCTTTTGCTATGGTTTTCCTCCTGTATCGATTATTACTTTCTTTAAAAGGAATCATCCTGATGACTTGCCTGACTTTATACCACTTATTTTGTGTGTGCGCGCATGTGGAGGTTGGAGAACAACTTGGAGGAGTTGGTTTCCTCTTTCTACCATTGGATCCGCAGGACTGAACTCAGATGTCAGGCTAGGTGGTGACACCTTTATGCCCTGAGCGATCTCACCTCAACTTTCAGTTTCTAGGGTTCATTTTGGCCAGTGACCTTTTTCATCTTCATTGGCTATGTAGCCAGACAAAATGCGTTAGCTTCATCAATACGAGCCCCGGTTCCCTGGTGGAGAGTCTCTGGCTTTTTATTCTCACTAGCTGTGCCAATTTTCCCATTGCTTCATTCTTGGGTCTGTGGTCCCTAGTCAAATACCTTTCCTTCCTACTAGAATGATGAATGGGGCATTTTTCTTATAACAATAGCAAGTGTGTGTGTGTGTGTGTGTGTGTGTGTGTGTAAGAATATTGCACAAAACAAGAGCAGTGCACAGTTTATATTATCCAAATAAATCTAATTATTTTCTACATATAAAAGAATAGCCCAAAGCCCTAGATATTACATATAAAATAAACAGAAGATTCAGCGAGAGAGAGAGAGAGAGAGAGAGAAAGAAAGAGAGAAAGAGAGAGAGAGAGGAAGGCAATTGACAAGGGATCTTGGGACTTGAAGAACAACCAATTGCCTGTTTCTTTTTGCCTCATATATCCTGAATCTGTACAGGAGAAGCAGGCAGATTTCTTTTAAAAATCGAAGGAATGCCTGCTTTCTCTAGCCAGAGGGCCAGGAAACTACACAGAAAATTTCTCTTGGACAATAACTGCCTATTCCAGGCAAACAATACAAGAAAAACAAAAGAAAACGTGACCTCACTCCTACCCCAGTCCAGAGGCTCAACTGAGAGACCAGACTCCCATACCTTTACCTGCTGGGGCAGAGTCAGAGAAGACTAACTGGGGAGGCAGGATTTTATATTGTGGGTAGGGACAGAGTCGATGGCACAAAAACATGACCCAGCCGTTTACAAGGGAATCAAAAAGATCATTTCCAAAGTTCCATGCTGTCTGTTTTTATTTATGTACATCTTGGAATGACACGATAATAGAGCTGGAGAACTGAGTAGTGGTTGCCAGGGTTTGGAGGTCGAGGAAGGGAGACAATGAAAGGCTAGCCCAAGCTAGCTCTTGTGGAGATTGAACAGTTCCGTGTCTTATTCTGGAGCAGTCACAGCAACATGTATGCAGTTGAGGACGCATGAGCATGCTCACACACAGACACACCACCTGATAGTTATGCAAATGTAATGGAGATGGGCAAGAACAGAGCACAGCCCTAATCCTCAGCTTACAGGAGTTTGACTGGCAAGGGCAAAAACAGGAAATTAAAAACAAACAAACCAACCATGAAATGATAGTGAATGATTGCTTTGTTCAATTTTAATGCATACGACAGGCATTTGGCTTTTTGGGCTAGTCTGATCATTTCCCCTTCGCTCTACACCTTAAGCCCTTCTACTATTCAGACTGAGTCTTGATAGCTCACTAGGCTGGCCTTGAATTTACCATCCTCCTGCTTCAGCCTGGAATAGCTGAGTTTGCAGGCATGCAGCAGCAACATGACCAGCTTGCTGGTCCCTTTCATTCTTCCTTTGTCACTCCTCCCCACCTATGGGTGCTTGCTTCTCAATTTTGTACACCCAGGGTCTTCTCCCTTTTCCTCTCATCGCTCTGGCTAATTACTCTGGAGCAGTTTACTCAGCAGCAAGTCGCAACCTTGTAACTTTCCTAGTTTCTCTGATAAAACGCTGATAGAGGGACCTTAAGGGAAGATGGGCTTATTTTGGTCTACAGTTTGATAGTACAGTCTGTTGGTGGAGAAAACCTGGCTGCAGGAGGGGGAGGCAGCTGGTCCCTCTGCATCCACAGTTAGAAAGTAGAGAGATGAACTCTTAATGCTTCACTCCCCTTTATTCAATCTGGGACCTCAGCAAGTGGAGTGGGGCTGCCCACAGTCAGGGTGGATCTTCTCTTCTTAGTCAGTCCTCCCTGGAAACACTCCCAGACACACCCAGAGGGGTATCTGTCAAGATTAACCAGCCACTCCCACACCTCTCCCTCAAACAGACATGGTACAGGAGCCATTTTCTTGCTTCCTAGCTAGTTGGGAACAAATGACTAGGACTTATTTACAATGGGGAGGAATCACAAAATTCATTTAAAAAAACCCCACAAAACCAAATAACAACAACACAAAATAAAGCTAACTTGTATCATCCAACCGAACGGCTCACACTGTTGTGATTAGAGGGAACTCTGAGTTCTGGGCACAGTGTGAATGGCAAGTAACAACAGAGAGAAACGCCAGAAAATATGTGGATTGTTCCTTACTTTGGATTCCCTCATCTGTTATTTCAAATAACCTGATCTGTGCTCTTTCACCTACTCCTTCCTGACAAATCTCGACCCTAATTTCTTCCTGTTATGGTAAAAATAAAATGGCGCCATACCACGAGGGGCCAAGGGCCACGAGGCAGGGAGCTGTGCTGTGGGTGAGAGACAGAGACAGATAGGCACGCCATGCAGAGGGAGGTTGGATATTTATGTAGTGGGTTATGGAAGGGAAGGGGGAAGGGGAGGGGGAGAAGGGGGAGTGAGGAGAGAGTGGCAGGGAGAGAGAGAAACAGAGAGAGAGAGAGAGAGAGAGAGAGAGAGAGAGGAGGAGAGGTGGGGAGGAGAGGAGAGGAGCCATGGGACAGCAGATACCTCTTCAGGAGAGAGACTTGCAGGCTCAAAGCAGAAGGAAGATCTGCTTACCTCAGTGGATCAGAGGGGGGTGGGGTGGGTGGGGCTTGTCTCTTAAAGGGACAGGACAGACCATTACATGTAAATTAAATACACTTATGATACACCTATGTTTAATGTTATATAATTGTCTGTTCATTGTATCTCATTCCAGACTATAAAAACAATAAGTCTCATGTTTTAAACTGGTATGTACTTTTAAGTCTCTTACAAAAAATATTATATATGTAACCAACCCTAGCAGCAGCACTCTATTTCCTCCAAAGAAGACAGAAGACAAATGAGCACAGAACAACGTCCATCCGCAATTTGCTTCAACTGCCAAGTGCTGACCACTGGGAAAAATTGCCTTTCATCTAAACTGAAGATCTCCAGACAGTGGACAGAATCGCTGGAATGGACAGCCTAGCTGCTCAGGTCAAGGTAGGCTTGTCTTCCTACAGATTTCATTGCCTACAGGATCTTCTGGAGCCTCGCAGGCCTTGCACCAAAGAGCAAAAGAAAAATACGACCCTCAGAGACCATAGAGCATCCTGAAGAGTAGCTCTAGGTGCCAACCAAGGAAGTTCTCTGTTTTTTAAATCAATAACTCGAGTAAAATTTTATCCTTTTTAAAGATCTCTGATGCAGTTTGACAGCTGAGAGGTTCTATGAGGACAACCTCACCAAATTTCAGCAAAACACAAACAAATTATTAAGGTGTGTACCTGCAAGTTATAAAGGTGTTAGGACAAGTGCACCTCAAATTTCTCTCTCATGCTGCCTTTCATAGTCTTAAAGATATTTTCATTATGCAAAAATATCTGTCACAGTCATTCTGATATAAATATGCTAAAACTTATGCTTTCACAAACCCAAAAAATTCTTGTGAGTTCCAGGGAGCTGAATCGAAGGATGCACTTTAAACAGGTCAGATACACCCCGCTCGAGCCCCTGGTCCTAAATTTTTTCCCCTAAACTTAACTTTGCCCTCTCTTCTGACAATACCTTAAATAGGTGTAAGAGAAGCCAGACATTTCTATACCACAAACACCAGACAGGAGCAAAGAGACCAGCTACGCCAGGATGTGACCAGCACCCAGCTTTCTCAGGTTCTCCCCCAAAGACAACGCCCACAAATAAGCAGGAAGCAGTCTTGAGAATCTGCCGTTCTAATTCCTTTAACCTGTTGTGCCTAACCTCTTGCCTTTTTATTATGTGATGGGAATGTAATGGACTGTCCTATCCCTTTAGGAGACAAGTAGATCTTCCTTCCACTTCCAGCCTGAGTTCCTTCCTTTCCATCTCTCTCCTGAAAGGCAGCTTCTGCCTCTCTCCCTTCTCCCCACTTCTCCCCTTCCCCCTCCTATCTCTCTCTCTGCCTCTCTCTGCGCTTTCCCCTTTTCTCCTTAACACCTTTCCCTTCCATAACCCACTAAGTAAATACCCACTTTCTCTGCATGAAGCGACTAATAGGTCTCTGTCTCTCACTCACTGCACAGCCCCCTACCTGGGACCCAGCTTCCTTTGTGGCCTGCCATGGTCTTGTGGCCCATGGCCCACTGCCACCACTCAGAGACCTACAGCTTAAACATGCCCCTTTTCTACCCTGTTGAATGAATAAAGACAAAACACATTTTTGGTTTTCTTTTTTTTTTGGTTTTTCGAGACAGGGTTTCTCTGTGGCTTTGGAGCCTGTCCTGGAACTAGCTCTTGTAGACCAGGCATTTTTGAATGACTAGTAGTAGGTGGAAACCGAGGTGATGGGAATAAATGTACTTGGCTAGACAGCCTGTGGAGGAAAGAGCATTTTATTACATCATACAATACAAACCGCGCCATTTTCTATTTGTGTTTAGGTACTTATTTAACTGCAAATTATTTCCTAATGAGACGCAAAAGGTATTGTTATTTCAGGCTTCTTAGTGGAACACAAGAAATGTTTAAAAATTTGTTTTAGTGAGGAAGTTTGACATATCAACATCCACTTATCTCAAATGCACATTCAATTATTTTTGGTTCAGCTGCAGTCATTATGTTACTCTGTTCTAGTCCGTGGTCAGTCCCCGTATTCCTACCCCCAGCCTTAAGCAACTGCCAATCATTATCCGTGTGATTTTTCTGGGTATTTTATTGAAGTTCAATCATGTATGTGCTCTTTTGCATCAGTCTCTTGCACTTAGCTTGTTACTATCATTGTGACACCAAATCTCCTTTGGTTGCTGTCAGACTAGTCCTGTAACATGGGGGTCTAAACTCTCACTCCTGCCCTGTACACCCCAGTGCTGGTGTTACAGAAATGAACCATTATGGCCAGTTTTGGCTTACTGTTTTTGAAGTACCTAAGTGTAGGATATATATTTTTTAATGAGTACTTTGCTCCTTTGCATATACATTTTTATTGATCCTTTCAGAAATTCTTGGGCATCTGTACTGTTCTCTCTTTTGGCTATTATAAATAGCGACATGAATATTTGTGAACAAGTTAGAAGAACCTCTTCAATTTTCTGAGGGAAATGTCTGTAAGTGAGATTGCAGGGCCCTGTGTTAACTTTCTAAGAACCCAGCACACTTTTCCGAAGTGGCTACAGTTTTACAGTCCCATAATAAACGAAGGTTGTAATTTGTCCACCTCCTCAGTAACCATTCTTGTCTGGGTTTCTACCTTTTTAATTGCAGCCATTGTAGTGGGTGTGCAGAGTTTTCCTATTGTGGTTTTAATTTGCATATCCCTAAGTGACTAATGATACTGAACATTACTTATAATCATCTACATATTTCCTTTGATAAAATGTGTATTTTTTCATTCACTTGTAAATTGATTGTTAGCCTTCTTTATTGAGTTTCAGAAGTTCTCTGACATAATCTGAATACAAATCCTGTATGACATATACTGCTTGCAAAAATATTTTCTTCCAAGCAAGTGCATCTTTCTCTTCTTTTGGACATATTTTTCTTTTAAAGGTCACATTTTATTCAAACTATAGTTCCCGTGTGGACCATTACCAGGCCAATGACTGACTTGGTTTCAAAATATCACATTAGTACTTTTTAAAATGGCACCTTTTAGGCCATGCAGGCACTGTAGCCCAGTTTGTAATTCCAGCATTTGGGAGGTGGATTTGCTTTCCAATATAGTACTTGAAATAAGGAGATTAGTAAAGCAAGATAGTAAAACCGTAGGGATAGTTTTGAATGTCCTTTTTTGAAGAGCTGGAACCCTAAGTCAAGGCTCCTCACAAGGTTTCACTCCCAATCGATTGACAATATAGATTTAAAAGATTAAAATGGGGCCACTAACATCTATAGAGGTCTTATCGCGTGGTTCCTGCTCGTGGTTGGCAAGTAGTAATATACAAGCCTCTCAATGAGCTATTGAGAAAAACGCAAAGGCGGGAGGTTGGCGGGTTGCACCGGGGTGAAGTCTGGGCCCAGGACTCTGTCTTGCACGGTGCAGGGAGGCCAAGCTTGGTTCTGAGAATGAGTAGAGAGGTCGGCTTCACCAGGGAGAGGGGTGGAAGGGGTGGAAGGCATGAGCAAGCAGTCCCCTATTCTGCGGCAGCGGCGCGCGCGGGGAGGGGGGGGGGCGTATTTTTTTTTCTGGTCCCCCGAGGTCCGGCGGCCTCTTCCGGCGGTGCGGGCCGGTGGCCTTCCCTCACCGCCCACCCTCGGTCGAGCATTCAGTCGCTGGCGCCGGGCTCGCCCGAACCACTCATCCCGCCACAGGTGGCTCCGCATCAGGCGTGGCCTCGTGCGGCGCCCCGGGCCTGAACGCAGCGACAGGCGCCTTCGATTTCTGCCGCCCGCGACCGGCTGGCTCCCCGAGCTCTACTTGCCGCCGCCGTCTTTGTCCGGACACAGGTGGGGCCACCTCTCTGCCCGAGGCCCCGGCCGCGACACCCCGATTCCGCGCCTCGGGGCGGGCGGGACAGGAAGCGACGGCCGCGGCGACACGCCGGAACCAACCGCGGCCGGGGCCAGGGGCGCAGCCGGCGGCGGCCGAGGGGCGCCTGCCGCGGGGGAGGGGTCTGGCATCCGGTGAGCGCGGCCCCCGCCTCCCCCGCGCAGCCGCAGCGGCCCGCGAGGACTGCGCCCGGGCGGCCTGGCGCGCGCGCCCCGCGCTGACCGAGACGCCGGGGCGAGCGCCGGCCGCGGCTGCATGAGGCTCGGCGGGAACTAGCGCGCCGCGGCGCCGAGGCTGGGGGGCGGGCGCGGCGGAGGCGGAGCTCGGGCCGGGCCCGCCCGCCCGCGGGGGCGCCGCCGGCAGAGGCCGTGGAGGCGGCGCGGCGGACGGCGGCCCGAGAGGAGCGCCCGCGCTGCGGCCCGCGGGAGCGCGCCGCCACCGCCCGCGCCGGCCTGAGGAGCGCCCGCCGCCGCGCGGGCCGAGGTGAGTGAGTGCGCGGCAGGCCGGCCGGTGGCGCGGGAACGGGGCGAAGCGGAGGCTCCGGCGCGCCCGCGTCCTCGGCCCTTTGTGGCCGCGCGGCCGGCCGGGAAGCGGGGTCCGGCGGCGGGGAGTCCCGGGTTGCCCGGCGCGCGGCGTCTCCCTCTGCCGGGCGACCGCGCAGAGCTGCGAGTTGACGTCCTAGTTTGACATTGAGTTAGGAACCGTTTTTCTTCGGAAGACGGAAGTTTAGTTTTATTGACAGAGGTAGGGCTAAACATGGCTCCTGGCTTCGGCCGAGTGGGACTTGCTGCCGCGGTGCCGGGCTGACCCCGGCGGGTCCGGAGCGACGGGGGAGGGCGCGCAGGCCGGGGCCGAGGTCTGTGCCCGGGAAGTAGCGGGCTCCGGGCAGTGGGAATGAATGAAGGAGAGAGGCCACTCACCCGCAGCACAATGCCGTGAGAGACCGGCCAGGAATCGGGATGACTTGCCTCGTCACTGCCTCTCACCTAGTCAGCCTTGCCGAGAGGACCCCCTCCGGCCCCCCATCAAATTTATGACCTTGGCTTTATTTCAAAGCCACTGAAACCAAACTCGCTGGGCATTTCTGGTACGTGCGGGCAGAAGTCAGAATAGTCTTCGTGATCTTGAATTGTTTCTGGAGGACAGATAATGTCACTTAAACCACACTTTGTGTTTAATAGTAAGTAGTACGTTTCTTTCTAATCTTACTAAGAACTCCAAGAAGTAGGAGATCTTGTGCTAGTTTTCATAGATGGAGATGAGGCCCCAAGAAGTTCAAGTTTCCAGGTCACACGCCACGCTGCAGAGTTGAGAGTCAGACCTAGGGGACTTTGTGCTTAAGTGCCCTTTCCTTCTGGTCTGTGCCTGGCCCAGGGTTGTCCTTTGGGGGTAGCCATTGACCACATGTGGTTACCTAAATTTAAAAAGTTCAGCGCTGAGCTCACTCAGTAGCCACATTTCAAGGATTCATGAGCCAAGTGTGCAGCAATTGAATAGTGCTAGTCTTGACCGTCCATCCATTTACTTACCTGGTAAATATTTATTGAGTGTTAGGGCTTGGGAATACTGTGGTGAATGAAAGACAGAGTTCGGGAGCTTGCGTTTTACAGGACAGTTTGAAGGTCTTCCCGTGGTACCTCAGAGCCTTGTAATTCTTTCAAATGTGGCTCGTGAACTAGAAATATCTTCATTACCTGGAGAGTCCCAAAGAGATACTTCAGACACCCATCCACGTCCACCAAATTAGTATCTGTTTTAACAGAATTCCTGGTTGTGTGTGGTTTGAAACCTGAGAAACCTTTATTGAAAAGTCAATGATAAATGGGTTTAGAGAATGTTTCTTGGTTTGTTTGGTACCTGTTTTATTTCATTACTATTTTTTAAAATACGTATGGATGTTTTGCCTGCATGTATGTCCAGAAGAGGGGTTCAGATCCCTTGAAATTGGAGTTACAGATACTTGTGAACTGCCATGTGGGTGCTGGAAAAGGAGCCTGCGTTGTCTGGAAGAGCAGACAGTGCTCTGTACCACCAAGTTCTCTCTCTGGCTCCATTTGTTTTAAGCAGCAGACTGTACAGCTTTTGGGAGCGCTCATCATTTGTGCAAATGTTAAGTGTCTTCCTCAGTGGAGTTTATACACTTAGCGAAAGCAGAGATTGTTGTAGTTTTCTCCCCTAGCCATGTGTTCCTGTAGACTTTACAGCCCTTGATAAGTTATAGACACCCAGTAACTGTGCTATGAGTAAATGGGTGAGACCATGAGGCAGAGTTAAAATGAAGGTATTTGTAGGCTCTCTTCTGGGAATTCTAGCTACCTGGATAGAGTTTTGCTCCTGGCATGGTTTACCGACCTTCCCTTCCTACTCTCTTGTTTCTGTTTCTATGTTGAGACAGGGTCTCTCGCTGTGACCTAGGCTAGCCTCAGCTCACAGAAGTCTTCAGCCTCACCTCTCCAAAGGAAGGGATTATAAACTTGAGCCAACAACAGGCCTGGTGTGTGTCACATGGGTTCGTGCGCGTGTGTGTATGTGTGTGTGTATTTTGCTACAGGTTCTCACTATGCAGCCCCCTTGTTGAAATGGTGTATCTCATTGACCTCTAACTTGGTGATACTCCTGCTTTAGCCTACCAAGTACAGGGTTTATATGGCCAATAGGTCTGTCTGTCTCTCTTTAGTAACATGAAATTATATTAATAAATTCAAATTTTAATCATATGTTAGTACCTATTGTGTGTGTGCATTTTAAAGATTTATTTGTGTTTATGTGCACTGGTGTTTTGCTTGTATGTATGTCTGTGCACCTTGTGCATGCAGTGCCAGTAGAGACCAGAAGAAGGCATTAGATCCCTTGGGATTGGAGTTACCATTTGGTGCTGGAAATTGAACTCAAGTCCTTCGAAAGAGAAACCAGTTCTCCTGACTGCTGAACCATCTCTCTAGCCCTTCATAGGTGTTTTTTAAAAAGCTAAATTTGGATTTAGCATTAATTTTCCATTAATATGGTCCTTTGCTCCAAAATCTAATCCAAGATACTACATTATATTTAAGCAGCATGTCGCCTAGTCTTTGGTATGCGACATTTTTCTGAAACCTGTCTTGTTTTTCATAAGTTTGGCCTGGAGGAATGCTGGCTTTTTCTTTTTGCTGTGTTTGTTTTCTTGAGACAGGTTTGTTGCTTGGGCAGTTACTGTCTCTCTGACTCAGCCCAGGAGTGCAGGGACTAGAGGTATGGCCCACTGCACCTAGGCTTTTGCTGTTTGTTTATGGATAACTTCCACAGACCAGATAAAATCATCTAGTCTTGGGAGTAGGCTCTCATTTTATGAAAAATAACACAACAGAGGTAATAACACCGTTTCTATACTCATTTATGTACTACATGCCCTTCTCATACTTGGGTAAAATAGAGGAAAGGGATGCACTAAGAGTGGACACTTACAGCATGCTCGTTTATTCACTTAGCATGTATTGGGTGATGAGTGTATGACAGGCCCAAAGTAGATTGAAGGTGACAAGAGAACAGGGCAGCATTAAATGATACAGTGGAGTCTAGACTTAATGGGATGGTTTTTCTTTTTCAGACTTGTGGATTTCAGGAACATTTAAACTTTTTTCTCATCTTGCTCTATACTGTTCTGGGGTATAATTCTTTTTTTTTCTTTTGATTTTTAAGCACTTTTCAGGGGTAGAGTGGGATAGGATAGGCAGGAGCAAGGAGACCCAGTCTCACTCTGTAGCTCAGGCTGGCCTAGAACTCACTATGAAGACCAAGCTGATCTTGACCATCCTCTGGCCTCCGGTCCTGGTGCTGGGGTTATTGGTGAGCACCACCCTTGCTTGGCTCAGAACTTCTGTCATTGTTTTAAGATAGGTCTGTGAAGCCAGGCGGTGGTGGCGCACGCCTTTAATCCCAGCACTCAGGAGGCAGAGGCAGGCGGATCTCTGTGAGTTTGGGACCAGCCTGGTCTACAGAGCTAGTTCCAGGACAGGCTCCAAAGCCACAGAGAAACCCTGTCTCGAAAAACCAAAAAAAAAAAAAAAAAAAAAAAATCTGTGAAAAAGTCCTTTCTTTTCCTTTATGTGAGATTATCAGTTCCCTTTAATTTTCTCTTCCAGTCCATCAAAAGCACTTGCTTTCCCATCTGGGCCTTGTGGTTCCAGGTAAGAAATTTGCTCATTTAAGTCACCTTTCCTCTGTGGCTTTCTTGTCTTTCATTCTTCTTAGAGCTTTTTCTTCTGTTTTTATGTTTTCTGATGTTTGTACCTTTTGGTATGGATTTCTTTGGGTTTATCCTGTTTGGGGATGCACTTAGCATTCCGAATCTAGCCTTATTCTATTGTCAAATTTAGGGAGTTTTCACCATTATTTTTTGAGTACATCTTTAGCCTAATTTTTCTGTTCCCCTTCCTTGTCAGACTGACAGCTTGAGCAGTAGCTCTTGTTTAAGAGTGTCTGTGATTTGCCAGTTGTTCTTCAATCTTTCTGCTGTTCTGGTTGGATACTTTGTGCTTCTCTGGCTTCCTGTGTATTTCCTCTGTCCCTGAAGGAACCCACCTACTTTTTATATTTTTCAGCTTTTTAAATTTCCATTTGGGTCTTCATCTGCTACTTTTTTGCTTAGGCTTTTTTTTTTTTTTTTAAAAAAAACTTGTTTAGAGAGTCATTGTAATTGTTGAAGCATTTCTGTCAAGCTATTGTAAAATTGGTAATTTTAGTACTATTGGTGTTCTTTTAGTTTGAACTCTACATTTCTTGGACTAGTGTGTGTGTGTGATTAAAATCTGGATATTTTCATGTTCTCTGATATGCTAGTTCTTTTTTAAGCTTTCTGTTTTCACTAGAGTTTGGAGGGGGTGTCACTTCAGCAGAGGAAATGAAGGAGGAACGTTAGTTACTACCTTGTTGTCACTAAGAGGATTCAGAAGGTCCGACGTGGTGACACAAACCTTTAATCCCAGCATTCACTAGACAGAGGCAGGTGGATCTCTGTGAGCTCAAGGCCAGCCTGGTCTACAAGTAAGTTGCAGGACGGCTAGGTCTGATACATAGAGAAACCCTATACCCTGTCTCGAAAAACAAGCCAAAAAGAGAAATCAGAAGTACAGGCTCACTGGGCAGGTGAGGTGGTATGGAAGGACTGGTGCCTTGTTAAGCTAATGTGGATGAGAGCTCTGGCTCCTGTTGTGGTTCGAGTGTGAATTGTCCCCTGTAGGTTCATTTGGACCATAGCTAGCAACACAGTTTGGGAAAGTTGTGAACTTTTAGGAAATGGAGTCTCAATGGAGAAAGTGGGTCACTGGGGTGGGCCTTGAGACTTTATAGCCTGGTTCTGCTTCCTATTCATAGGCTGCATCTTGAGTGTGGGTGCATTGTGACCAGCTCGCCTTCTGCTTCTTGACATCATGCCTTTTCTCCCTGTTGCCATGTGTTCCCCACCACACTAGACTGTGGTCTTTCAGATCTATAAGGCAACGTAGGCCCTTTCTCTCTTAAGTTGTTTTGTGAGAATATTTTATCACAACTGCCAACCTTGAGCTCTGGAGTGCTGCCCTGGTGAGGAGGATTATGAGCCTTCTTACCTCAGTTCTTCTAGGTGTTTGGTGAATTTCTTCTTAAAACCACTGTCTTGCTGGACTGTCTCTTTCCTAGTCCTCTGAATAACCCACGCGGGCTTCAGTTGGGACTTGTTTCTGCCTGTTTGCATTTCCAGGTTGTTGGCATCATCTGCTTCAGATCTGGGGAACAAGGGGTAAAAACAAATCACAGAGACTTCTTATTTGTGCCACTGTTCTTGTACTTAAGCTGATGGCCTGCCTGCCACCTCTTTCTAGTTCTTTAAAAGTGATCTTCCCCAAGCTTACCAGATGAACAAATAACAACAGAACCTAGGCTTCTCATGTTTATGCGTGCTATCCCCCATCTTTATGTATCTATTTTACTGTTAGAAAATATATCCCTGGAGAGTTAGTATTAGACATTCCTGTCTAACATGAAGTAATTTTTAGTACATAAAAATATGAATTGCAAGAAAAAGAAAGTTACCATATATAATTTCCACCTTAAAAGTCTATTGTCTTGTATATTGGTTTCTGAGTGCTTACTCCAAGCCTTCTTATGGACTAGATACCAGGTTGTTGTCTAGGGACTATATTTTGACTACAATTGCCTGGTACTACTAGTTGCTTCTTTTGAAAACAGAATTTAGTTACTTTTAAAATTGTGCCAACGTGTTTGCATACAAGCCCACAGCGCACATGTGGAGGTTTGAGGACAACTTTCCGAAGTTGGTTCTCTTCTTCTACCATGTGGGTCCTTGGGATAAATGGATTGAACTCAGGTCATCAGACTTGGAGGTAGGTACCTTTACCTACTGAGCTGTTTTATAGACCCACTTCCTTTTAAAACATTAAGCCAGTGATTAGATATCCAATTTAACTTTCCTCCTGATGTTTTCCTTGTATTTTTATAGGAACATCTGTAATATTTTTAAGGTATATAGGACAAAAGTAATGAGAGTTGGTTGAGAGGACAGCTTTGACTTAAGGTGATCTGTTTTTTCTTTGATTTTTTTTTAATTCTTCTAAGTTCTTAGAAATTATAAAATAATTGGCTTGGAGGGATGGCTCACAGGGTTGAGGCACTTGTCTTCTATCTAGGTGTACTGAGTTTGATCCCTAAGACCCCTATGATGGAACTGACACCATAATTTGTCACCTGACCTCCACACATACTCATCCTCAAAGAAGGAAGGAAATACAGTAACCTTTAAAAATTAGTCAATAATTACCTTTTTATAAGAATAATTTATAAGTCATTGTCATCTTTGACTTGTTGAGGACACACTGTTTGGGGGTTTGTAATGCTCTCTAGGCACAGGGTTAAGGTTTGAGCCTGAAGTGACCTCCACAGGCTCATGCTTTGAATGCTGAGCTCTCAGACTGTGCTGTTTTGAAGGCTCTAGAGCATTATCCAAAAGCTGTAGAAGCAGATCAGTAGAGGAGGGCCTTTGGAAATTACACCTACTTCTAGCTCTGTTTGATCTTTCTGCTTTCTGGGAAACCTGCTGGGAGCCTCTGCTGCATGCTTCCGCTACTTTGACTTCTACTATACTAACTCTGTTGTGCTAGATTGCAGCCTTCTGAAGCTACATCTGAAACAAACCTTTCTTCCCTAAGTTGTTTTCTGTCCCTGGGTCCAAACACTAGCAGACACTGGATAAGACCTTTCTGGAAATCGGAGAAATGATTTGAAGACTATTCTTTTTTTTTTTTTTTTTTTTTTTTGATTTTTCGAGACAGGGTTTCTCCGTAGCTTTTGGTTCCTGTCCTGGAACTAGCTCTTGTAGACCAGGCTGGCCTCGAACTCACAGAGATCCACCTGCCTCTGCCTCCCGAGTGCTGGGATTAAAGGCATGCTCCACCACCGCCCGGCTTGAAGACTATTCTTTAGGTCCAGTTCTTGCTAGATTTTTGTGTCTTTAGCAGTTACCATTTGTTTTCGGTTTTCTGTTTGCTTGTTTTTCCCACTTTCCTTTACAGAAAGGAATGGTTCGCACTGATTGGTGGCACCACATGCACACTTAAGTTCCTAGTTGTTTTTGGAATTATATAATGTACTTGGTAATTTGTTGTTCAAATTGAAGAGTGGGTAAGCAGTTTTTGTAGGTTTTTTTGTTTGATTTCCTTTTTTTTTTTTTTTGAGATAGGGTCTCACTGTGTGGCTTTAGCTGTCTTGAAACTTGCTATATAGATCAGGCTAGCCTTAAACTCAGAGATCTGCCTGCCTCTGCCTCACAGGTACTGGTTAAAGACATATGCCACTGTACCTGGCAATTTTGGGGAGTATTAAAGCTCTCATTTTACAATTCCTAGGAATCTGTGAGTTATTAGCAAATACTAGTATTACCTATTCATGTGTATAGCAGATGCCCTAAGAGGGTAGAAAGGCTACACTTCTAATAGCGAGGCCTGACTACTTTGGAGATTAAAGTCCATATTCTGTATTAGAGGGGAAGAACTTTTAATTATTTTTAAGCAAAGAGAATACAATAGAAGCATAAGAAAACTAAAATAGCAAGGTGGTGGTGGTGTACAACTTTAATTCCAACACTAGTGAAGCAGAGGCAGGTTGATTACTGTGTGTTCAAGGCCAGCTTGCTCTACAGAATGAGTTACAGGATAGCCAGGGCTACACAGAGAGACCCTGTCTCAAGAAAGCAAAACCAGCCAACCTACCAACCAAACAAAAAAACCCTAAAACAGCATTGCCACTGGCGATAGAGATAGTGTGGCAAGATGTTCTCTCATCTGTAAATTGGGAATGAGAAAGTGGACGGAAGAGTGGGCCAGTTGTAGGCAGAGAATCATTGAACGGGGCTGGAAATTCTTTGAGGAGTAAACTTTGGGACGTTTCAGGGCATGAGATGGAAAGAAAAGAAGCTTTTGACTGAAAGTGCTTTCAAATTAGAACAGGTTTGCAAAACCGGCAAACTTATCAGCTGATTCTTACCCTGTGGTGAACTGTGACTTCAGAAGGGAAAGGCTGAGGGGAACGGGTGCAGCAGTCAGTCAGTTTCAGCAGGTTGGAGTGCAGGTTATTGATAATTGAAAATGTGACTGTAAAACACAGTAGATAGTATTAATTGTGTGCCAAGCATTGTTTTAAGTAATCTATTTACGTGAACTTGTTTGGTCTTTATAAGATTAAAGGATGTGGATAGGTTAAGTGGTGGAGTTGATTTTCCTGTCATGTTTTTTTTTTTTTTTAATTTTTTATTTTTTTTGGTTTTTCGAGACAGGGTTTCTCTGTGGTTTTGGAGCCTGTCCTGGAACTAGCTCTTGTAGACCAGGCTGGTCTCAAACTCACAGAGATCTGCCTGCCTCTGCCTCCCGAGTGCTGGGATTAAAGGCGTGCGCCACCACCGCCCGGCTTCATGTTTTTTTTTTTTAATTATTTAATGTGTTTGGGTGTTTTGTCTACGTGTATGTCTGTGTACCATTTGCATGCCTGGTACCTGCTAACGCCTGAAGAGGGTATCTGATTCCCTACAACTGGAGTTACAAGTGGTTATGAGCTAACATGTGGGTGCTGGGAATTAAGTCCTGGTCCTCTAGAAGAACAGCCCAGTGCTTTTAACCTCTAAGGCAGCTCTCCAGTCCCCTTGTCATCTTTTAACATGTCAGTCTTCCTCCAGGTTTATAGATTTGGCTGTCAAACTAGATTGCCTTGCTAAGGTAGCCTGGGCAACGTTGAGAGGGACTTTGAAGGCCAGGGAGAGGTTTCAGACAGGGACTCATGTGGTCTTCCATGTTGGCCATGGTCTTGCTGTATACACGTCTGACTTTGAACTCCTGGTCTTCCAAGTGCTGGGATGACAGGTTTGTGCTGCTACACTGGCTTTGAGAGGGCCTTTGAAATACCAAGTAGAAAGTGTGGATGTTGGGAAGCGTGAAGAGATTGACGAGAACATTTAATGGTATGGTTGGAATTCATATTGAGTATACATGGAGATAAATACATAATTGTTATTTCAAAAGACCATAGATAAGAAATGAGGCCCCACGTGGCAGCAGGAATATTCAGATGCATTTTTAGAAAAGTAATCAGGCATTATCAATGGATGAAAGAACATTTTGACACTTGACCTCTAAAAGGATACCATTATTAACAATATGGAGGAAAAAGAGGGTTATAACTAGAGCAATTAATGTATTTGAGTTTTCTTTTTTCTCTTCAGTGCTGAAAATTGAACCCAGAGTGCTTACTAGACAAACACTGTCATTGAATTACCCATCCCTCAGGGAATATCTCAAGACATGTCCAGTTCTGAGTACTAGAGAATGACTCCAGGTGGATTTCACTGCAGGTGCCATAGTTGAAGGACTGAACCTTGTTGGGAAAGGTTAAGTTTGCAGTTTTAAGATAGAATCTTTAACCTAGAAATGAAAATAGGGAGAGGTTGAGAGGGCTCAGGCATAAATCTAAGGGACTACCTGCAATTGGGACCCACAAGAATGAAAAGATTGAACACATTTTTATTTTCTCCTGTGGGCCAAGTACTATGAATGCAGAACGAACAAAGCAGATGCTTTCTGTCTTTGTTGTTCGTGTGATCCAATGAAGCATACAGAGTTAGAAGCAAGTAAGTAAAAGAGAAATGGCATCTCAGTGGTGCCCCAGAAGTCAAAAGATTTTCATGTAAAGGGTGGTAATAAGAGGATTCTCAATAAGAGGATTAGTACGTGCAGAGGCCATGGAGCAGGAGAGGGCATGATCTGTCTGTGGAATGGGAAGATGTGTGTGGCTGAAGGGCCTGTATCTGGGAAAGACAATGGGGTAAATGGGAAATTGTCATGTACCTTATGCTCAAAGTTGGTGACTGAGCATGAAGAGTGAACTTGACTGTGCTTACTGAGAGCAGGAGAGGATTTCATTTGCTAGAGAGGCCAGAAGAAAAAAACTGAGTCAGGATGTTGCTCTTTAGTAAGGAGGGCCTTGAATTTCTGATCCTCCTGCCTCAGCCTACAAGGTCACGATTACAGGCTCTAATGCTGTACTTGACTCAGAAGTCAGTTTTTGTTTTCCAAGTGTGATGCCCTACGTTTTAAATATTCATAATTTAATCTCAAATCTTGGGGTGAGAAAGAGGGAAGGTATAGTTCTGCACAGGTTAACAGTCTGAAAGTTGCCCCAAGGAAAAGACTTGGTGTGGTCAGTTGGTTATTGTGAAAAGGAGAGTAATTTGTGGATCTAGGAAGGTAAAGGGATTTAACTATATTCTTGAAAGTCATTATTCTGAAACTAATGGAAACCAGGTCCTTTTAGTTTTGCTGGTTTTTAAAATTACCATTGTGTCTAGAACCTTGTAAGTATACATTTATGGAGTCACAGTGTTTGAATGTCAATGAAAAGGACTAGCCGTATAATCTGAGTTTAGAATGACATAAAAAAATGAGTTCTTTTATTTAAAAAAACTGTTAAAAGTTTCAAGACGATAACAACAGATTGTTAAACCAAATGCAAAGTTCCTTCTAAGGTGGAGCCCTACCTATGTGGCTGTATATTTTATGGGTCTATAAAGTTTGTCCCAGAAGGAAATTTTAGAATTCATTTAGTACAGGAGCCTCCTTTTGTAGAAGAGATGTATAGTATTATGCATAACTAGATGTTGATGATTATTACTGTACAGTAGACTTACACATAAAATATGCCTTTAGATGGTTTGCCACCTTTCAGTCTGTAGGCATCCTGAGAGTATAATTACCTGCATGTGTGTGTTTTGCTTGCACCTGAGTGTGAGTGCATATGTGTACCTGAAAATACAGAGTTTTACGTCTTCAGTGAGGCAGTGTCGCTCAGTTGAACCCAGAGCTCAATGTTAAGACTAGTCTAGCCAGCCAGTTTTCTGGGGTCCCCTGTAATTGCTATTAGTTTCCTATAGTGAGTGTAGAAATGACAAGTGGGTGAAATAAGTAATTCTAGAGAAATTTATACTAAGATATTTCTTAGTTCTCTAACAAATTTTTGATGTTGTTTGTTTTTGTCATGGGGTTAGGAGTATATACATAGTTCAGTAGTAGAGAAAGACTTTGGGTCCAGTATCTAACGTCTAAATAAACAAACAATTTTTTTCCATAATTACTGCCTGCCCTGCTGATAAATGTGCTGGTTTCTGTCTTATTTCCTTGCAAATTCTGAGAGGTCAGAATTTATTGGCCATGCATACGCGAGAACTGTCTGTTTACTTCACCGAGATTCACAGAATGAAGATCAGCAAAAGGCCCTTGTTGCAGTGGTGATGGTATCTCTCATGGTGTCAGAGGATGGTGTCTGTGTGTGTGACACATACCCTGTTGTCTGTAGGACACATGGGAGAACAGCCAGCTAGCATGTATGCTGTTGAACACCTGCTGCATACATTCCTGTTAATAGGGGTTTTTCTACTTTTTTTTTAGTTAAGCTAATTTTGGCAATAATTAGTTTTTTTTTTCTTCTGCTAAATCACGTTAAACTTAGGTAACACTAGTTGTGACTACTGATAGAAATACATTGAAGCAGCTAGATATTAAGTATGATTTATAGTTTTATCACTTTAAAATGTGAATGTTGACCCTCTTAATAGTTACTTTGGCATACTCAATTTTGTTTTATTAGTTGTGCTAATTTGTAGACAGTATTGCAAATTGGACCCTGTCTTTCAACATTATAGGCTCAGGTGGATACATTGGATAAACAACTTAACAAAATATCTAGAAAAGTATGAGTAAAAAATTGACAAGTGGGTGAAATAAATAATTCTAGAGAAATTTATACTATGATATTTTCCAGTTCTCTAACAAAATTTTGATGTTTGTTTTTGTCATGGAGTTAAGGGTATAGTTCATTAGTAGAGAAAGACTTTGGGTCCAGTATCTAACATCTAAATAAACAGTTTTTCCATAGTTACTGCCTGCCCTGCTGATAAATATGGTGGCTTGTTTCTTATTTTCTTGTAAGTTCTGAGAGGTCAGAATTTATATGCGTACTTGAGAGCTGTCTGTTTAGAGATTCTCAGAATGAAGAGCAGCAGAAGGCCTTTGTAGCAGTGGAATGAATAAACAAACTATTGTTAGCGAGTGAAAATGGGGTAAAGCAGCTTCTGTCTACAGAACTGCTGTACATAGAGATAGTGCACTTTTTTGGAAATAAGAGCCAGTGGTTAAGGAATATGGTTTCCTTTTACCGTTGTACTTACTGTGTGCAGTTGCCTGCTGGAATGCTAAATACAACTTTTAATTTTTGGCTGTCATTAGTAAAATTCTTCTTCCTTTAAACACCGACCCGGGGAACTCAGACTTTTGATGTGCATACCTATTATTTCCACTGCTTGGCGTAGACACAGTACTGGAGTATTCTTGGTTATACTTGTGTTTACTAGGTGGCTTTGAAAAACTGCACAGTATTTTACAGATGAAAATGCAGGTAATCTGACAGTCATTTATGGACTCTGTAATGTGTAAGTTCAGGGTTAGATCACTGGTGGTAGACAGATGATAGATGACTAAGACTAACCTGTCAAAGATTAGAGGTAAGAAAAGTTTAATTCTTTTACCTTAGTCATTTGTCTGATAGTGATTAAACACTTATTGCTTTAAGCCAGGCACTGTGGTCTGCACTGCAAATTCAAAAACGCCTTCCAGGAATTCAGTCAAATGGGTAAAGTTGACACATAGAAATACCACTGCATGTTAGCATTGATGAAATGAAATTGCTGTGGAGAGGCAGAGAGTAGGGTGAGTCCCAGCAGCATGTCAGCCGCTGTAGTACTAAAGCTACATTAGGTAAGCAGAGGTTGTTGTTATCGTCATCTTTTTCTTCTACTTCTATTTTTTTTTCCCTTCAAGACAGGGTTTCTCCTGCCTGCCCTCCATTTTCTGAGTGCTAGAATTAAAGGTGTGTGCCACCACTGCCTGGCACAGAGGTTCTTTCAGATGGAGGAAATAACAAATAAATATGTAGTTGGCCTTTTCGTTTTGGCTGTCAGCCAGCTCCCAAATAAAGACATGGAGACTTATTATTAATTATGAGTTCTTGGCCTTAGCTTAGGCTTGTCCCCACTAGCTCTTTTAATTTAATTTAACTTATTTCTATTCGCCTGTGCTTTGCCTCAAGGCATTTCCCCTTCCTTCTTCCTTCCTTCCTTCCTTCCTTCCTTCCTTCCTTCCTTCCTAACTTCTATCCTTCCTTTCTCCTTCCTAACTCCCTCCCTTCCTCCCTCCCTTCCTTCCCTACTTTCCTTCTTCCTCCCATGTCTGTCTGGCCCCTGGCATTCCCCTCCCCAGCCTAAATTCTTCCTTCTACTTACTCACCCTGCTCAGAATTCCCACCTACACCTCCTCCTTTGCTATTAGCAGTTCAGCTTTTTATTAGACCAAACAGGTATCTTAGGCAGGCAAAATAAAACAGAAACACATCTTTACACAATTAAACAAATGCAACACATCTTTACATAGTTAAACACATATTCCACAACAACGAAGACAGAGAAAAAAAGAAAGTATGAGCTATTTGGGTACCAGGAGTGGTTAGATGTGAGCCAAGAGCTGGGCAGTTTCAAAGGCCTTCACCTAAGCCTTTGTGTATTTGGTTCCTTCCCCCCCATCTCCTCAGTACACTGCTTCAGAGAAACCTTTCCTGAACACACAGTGAAATAACTGCAGTTACTTGCTGACATGCTAGCTTAGGACATTATTTGTGGAATGCTCTTTTTTTTTTTATTTTTTTTCCATTTATTTTATTGAGAAAAGGAGAAAAAAAAACAAGTTTCCACCTCCTCCCAGCCTCCCATTTCCCTCCCCCTCCTCCCACCCTTCTCCCCCTCCTCCCACCCTTCTCCCTCTCCCCCCACTCCTCTCCCCCTCCCTCTCCAGTCCAAAGAGCAGTCAGGGTTCCCTGCCCTGTGGTAAGTCCTAGGTCCTCCCCTCTCCGTCCATTTCTAGGAAGGTGAACATCCAAACTGGCTAGGCTCCCACAAAGCCAGCACATTACGTAGGTTCAAAACCCCGTGCCATTGTCCTTGGCTTCTCATCAGCCCTCATTGTTCGCCATGCTCAGAGAGTCCAGTTTTATCCCATGCTTTTTTCAGTCACAGTCCAGCTGGCCTTGGTGAGCTCCCAATAGATCAGCTCCACTGTCTCAGTGGGTGGGTGCACCCCTCTTGGTCCTGACTTCTTTGCTCATGTTCTCCCTCCTTCTGCTCCTCATTGGGACTTGGGAGCTCAGTCCAGTGCTCCAGTGTGGGTCTCTGTCTCTATCTCCATCCATCACCAGATGAAGGTTCTATGATGATATGCAAGATATTTGTCAGTATTGCTATAGGATAGGGTCATTTCAGGTTCCCTATCCTCAGCTGCCCAAGGAACTAACTGGGGACCTCGGCTTGGGCATCTGGGAGCCACTCTAGGTTCAAGTCTCTTGCCAACTCTAAGGTGGCTCCCTTAACTAAGAATTGTGCTTCCGTGCTCCCCTATCTAACCTTCCTTTATCCCAATCCTCCTTTTTCCCCAAGTTCCCCCCATTCTCCCCTTCTCCCTTTTCTCTTTCTTAGCTGTCACTTTTTTATTCTCAACTTTGGACTGCAGTTTCATGATACTGAAATGAGACTGGTCCTATAAGGAAACTGTCCGTCCTGTACTTTTGCAAATGTCCTGGGGAGTGGAGGAGAAGGAGTCATTCCTTTGTCTTCATTCCTTGCCTAAATTGTAGTTGACTGGTGTAGGAGGTCCTTTTGTTTGTGTGTTGCTTTCATTGGTTAATGAATAAATTAACCTAGTTGATAGGGCAGAACTTAGGTAGTCAGGGAAGACAGAGCTGAATGCTGGGAGGAAGAGAGGCGGAGTAGAGAGAGACACCATGGAGCCACCAGAGATAGACATGTTGAATCTTTTCCAGTAAGCCACTGCCACGTGGCAATATACAGATTAATAGAAATGGGTTAAATTAATGTAAGAGTTAGCCAATAAGAAGCTAGAGCTAATGGGCTAAGCAGTGTTTTAATTAGTACAGTTTCTGTGTGGTTATTTCAGGGCTAAATTAGCCAGGTGGCCAGGATGAACAAGCAGCCTGTCCTTGTTACAGTTGACAACTTCCAGAGTAGGAATACGAGGGTCAGGGAGACATTCAAGCATACTGTTGGAATTTTGTCCCCTGTACCATGCTTTAATTTACTGTTTAATTTCATGGTTTTTATTGTGCCATAACTTTGGAATATTAGTATTAATGTTTTATCAGTTATTTCCTTTTAAGTAAGTGATTATTGGTTTGTTTTCACAGGAAAAAAATTTGATCCTATTACCAAACAGGTTAATTTTGTTTCTGAAGTTTACTTTTCTGCTTTTGTATATCAGTAAGAAATTTAACTGTAATTTTCAACAAGCTTATAGAATTACTTGTAAATTAAATATCAAAAATTCTCTCTCTCTCTCTCTCTCTCTCTCTCTCTCGATAGAGTCTTAACTATGTAACTTTGGCTGATATGGAACTTGGAACTTGCTAAGTAGACCATACTGGCCTTGAACTCAGAAATCTTCCTGCCTCTTTCTCCTGGGTGCTGTAATTAAAGATGTGTGGTACCATGCCCAGCTTTAAAAAAAGATTTTTTGGGGCTGGAGAGATGGCTCAGAGGTTAAGAGCATTGCCTGCTCTTCCAAAGGTCCTGAGTTCAGTTCCCAGCAACCACATGGTGGCTCACAACCATCTGTAGAGGGGTCTGGTGCCCTCTTCTGGCCTGCAGGCATACACACAGACAGAAGATTGTATACATAATAAATAAATATTAAAAAAGATTTATTTTTAATTATGGGACATGTGTGGAGAAGCCAGCAGAGGCCAGATGCCTCAGATCCTCTGGAGCTGGAGTTTCTTGCAGTTGTGAGCAGCCTGATGTTTAGTGCTAGGGACTGAAACCCAGTCCTCTCCAACTTTACCCTCAGAGCCCCTCTCCAGCCCCTTAACAGGTGTTTAGAAGGCAGCTTACTCTGTGCACATCTGAGAGTTTATAAAAGTGAGGAAGTGAGGGAAACCAAACTATTGGAACAGGGAATTCTCATGGTGTGGAGACGGGAAGATGGCAGCACCATGTAGGCGCTGGGAATCAAACCTAAGTTCTCAGGAAAAGCAGCCAGCGCTCTTAACTGCTGAGCTCTCTCCAGTCCCTGGAGTTCCCCTCCCTGCTTTTAAGGTTTAATTTAATCGCTTTTTATTTTATTGCTATACAGAGAAAAAGGAAGCCTGATTTTTAAAGAGTTAATAAGCACATCCTCATAAAAGACATAATGAGAAAATTGGACAGGTTGCCTTCCAAGATGAGGGTTACCCTTCAAAGCAACTGACTAATAGTGGCCTAATTAAAATCTAACTAACTAAAGAAGTACAAAAAGTATCTCTGTTCATTTAACCATTGTTGTGGGAGCTGTGGGCCTGCTTTTCGTCCCATCCGGCTCCCACACGGCTAGCTTTATACCAGAAATAACAACACACAAACTGTATTCATTTAAACACTGCTTGGCCCATTAGTTTCAGCCTCTTAACCCATTTCTAATAATGTGTGTAGCACCCCTAGGTGCGCTTACCTGGAAGATTCTAGCCTACGCCCATCCTGGGTCGGAGCTTCATCGATTGTGTCTGCTCTGGAGAGGGGAGCATGGCCTCTGAGCTCACTTCCTCTTCCTCCCAGCATTCTGTTCTGTTTACTCCACCCATCTATGTTATAAGCTATGAAGCCAAGCAGTTTGTTTATTACTTAACCAATGAAATCAACAGATTGATATATGACACTCCCACATCAAGCCATTATTTCAATAAATATTAAGAACTTTGATCCTGTTATATATTTTATTATTTTAAAATTTCATTTACTTTAAATTTTTGAATAGGAAACATTTTAACTTTTTGAGCAGCATTTCCAAGTATTCATATTTAGGTGTGCCTTGGTTTCTTTGAAGTGGATGGAGTCAGGCAGTTTTAACATCTCTGTGGGCCACCTCCCTTCTATCTCACACCAAGAGGAAATTAGTCATAGTTCTTACAATCTTGTGTTTTATTAAAAAATTTAGTAATATGTTAGAGGGAAGTGTTTTAATAGTAGCTGCTGTGTTTAGGATCATAGGTCCCCACAGTATCAGCTGTGTGTATGTGTGCTTACACATATACTCCTAGGGATTGAACCCAGAGGCTCACACATAGTATTCAGACTTTCTACTATTGTGACTACAGCCTCAACACAAATACTTGAGATCTTTTTCTTGTTTGACCACTTGATTTTTAATTTCTTCCTATTGTTCTTACTACCTTCTATAGTATAATCTAATTTCACCGTGCTTATTGATTGTGTTGTTCTACTTTTATACAGTGTCAGCACTTCAAACATATTAATATTTCTTTAGTTTACTGATGTGTGTTAAGTCCCTAGAAGTGTATTTGGCACACACTTATTAAATGAACCAGTTTCCTTTGGCTTTAAGTAGTGTTGGTAATTTCTTTTGGGGATACTTAGTGAGCTAGCTATTCAAAGCTTAGAGATGTTTTTGGTTTTGGCAGTGTGGCAAATGTGAAATTTAAAAAAAAATTTGGACAAAGACATATGTTATAAAACATTAAAAATACTGGGCTAGAGAGATGACACGGGTTAATCGTACTGGTCGCCTTCCCAGAGGACCTGAGCTTCATTGCTAGCACCCACGTGTCAGCTTACAACTTTTGTAACTCTAGTCCCAGGGAATCTGATAGTATTCTGACATACATTCAGGAAAAATATTCACATATATAAAAATAAATCCAAATTTTAAAAAAAATTGGGGTATTTGAGATACTTTTTTAAAGTTCATTGTTGAGCTGACATGCAAAGAGTGTTGGAGAGGAAACCATGACTTCAGAGAAGTAAGCCTGTCTGTCTCCCTTGCTCCTCTGCTGATGTTCTGTAGGTCTAGAGAAACGTTTACAGAGTACCTACCCATGGAGGGCTGAACAGTCCAAGGACTGAGCAAGGTGAGAAGATACAGGGACCTTTGTGTATAGCTGGAATTCCTTTAAGGATCAGTGAATAAACTAGGAAGAGATGCAAACCTGTCCTAGGGCACAGGGATTAGAAGTGAAGGATGGGGAAAGGAGTGTTTGTTACTTTTCTTGTTCCTGTATCCACACTACTGACAGAAGGAACTTGAGGGAGGATTGCTTGGCTCACAGTTCAATCTGTTACAGTGGGGAAGGCATGGCAACTGTGAAAGAGAGATCATGTGACTTAGTTTTTTTAATGATGAGTGACCAGAAAGCTGAGTACTTGGACAGGCACTAGAAGCAGATACAACTTTCAGGACCTGTCCCAGATTCCCACTTGTGCTAGATAGGCCGCAAGATCCCAGGTTCCACACCCTAAAGCTGGAGACCGTGTTCAAGCACAGGAGCTAGTGGGGGACATTTCAGACTCAAACCATAACAGGTTGTTTGTCTTGTCTTCTGTTCACTGGGAGGGTGACATGGAGAGAAACTGAGAAATTATTGCTATAAGTCCATTCCAGCTGGATTTGGAGTTGAAGTTCATAGAATTATGTGAATGGTACAAAAAAACCAAACCAAAATTTTAGTGGAAAGTGGTCTCAGGTTGTTAGGACTATGAACCAGTCAAGCAAACCCCTTGCTCATTCCTTTTCCCCTTTTATTTTCTCTCTCTCATTTCCTTATTCTGTTTTCCTAAGACTTCACCTCTCTTTTTCCTCAACAGTGTCACAGTCTGGCCTTGAACTCCCTTATAGCCAACGCTAAACATTGAACACTTGATCTTCTGTCTCTTCCCACACCTACTAGGATTACAGGCATGCTCAAAATAGACCCTTTCTTCAAGAATGCAGGAATATAGACTTAGGTATGGACTTAGAAAGTAGAAACACGAACTCACAATCTAAAAAGTTAAAAAAAAAAACAAACCTTGAAGTCGGCGATTTAATCAGCAGAGCAATGAAAAATATAATCAAATACTCCAAAGTTATAGATATGCTGTTCAGATATAACACATAAAATAAAATTTTAAAAATAATGTACTTCTTTTTTCTTGAGGCAGGGTTTCTCTGTAGATCAGACTGCCCTTAATTGAGTGCTGGGATTAAAGGTGTGTGCTGCCACGGCCCATAAATATATATTTTTAAAAAGATGTATTTATGTGTATGTGTGTGGTGGTTTGAATAAGAATGGTCCCTATAGACTCGTGTGTTTGAATGTCTGATTTCCAGTTAGTAGAATTGTTGGGAAGGACTAGAAGGGTGGTCTTGTTGGAGGAGGTGTGTCACTGGGGGGGGGGCTCTCTCTGCTGTCTGTCTCTCAGCTACTGCACCAGCACTGTACCTGCTTGACTGCTGCTATTGTCCCCGCCGTGGTGATAATAGACTAGCCCTCTGAAACTAGGAGTGAGCCCCAGTTATAAGGAAGCATTTGGTCTTTGTACTGGCTAGTTTTATGTCAACTTAACACAGGGAATAGTCATTAGAGATGAGGGAACATCAATTGAGAAAATGCCTCTATAACACCAGGCTGTCAAAATTAGTTAGATTACCTGCATTCAGTAAGGTGTAAGGAAAAAAAAATTAGTAGACAAATTTGGTTTTACATTTTAAAATGTAATTATCCATACAAGCAGTTTAAATGTGTTTCCCTTGCTTTTGGTACCTAGATTGAGCCCAGAACCTTATACTAGGCATTGCTCTGCCACTTAGCTTTAAGATACAGAAAGTTAATTTATTAAATCTTTTATGGTTAAGAAAAAAAAACTATTCAACTTAGAGTAGAAAGGATATTTTTTGATATGATGAAAGATAATTATCTTAGTTACTTTTCTACTGCATGACAAAGCACCAAGACCAATGCAACTTACAGAAGAAAGAGTTTATTGATTGGGAGCATAGCAGCTGGCAGACATGGTGCTGATGCAGTAACAGAATTTGCATCCTTATCTGCAAGTTGGACAGAGACAGGGAGAACTAATGGCATGGGCATCTGAGACCTCAAAGCCCACCCCTGGTGACACACCTCCTCCAGCAAGGCCACACCTCTTAATCCTTCCCAAACAGTCCCACTAACTGGGGACCAATTTTCAAATACATGAGTCTATGAGAGCCGTTTCACTGAAGCCACCCACCACAGACCTCTATGAAAGGCCTCCAGCAATTATCATACTTGATAGCAAGACATTCGTAGTATTCTCTTAGATGTCAGCAGCCTAGCAGCCATAACTGTCCTTCATCTCCAGGATTGCATTGCATCTCTCCTAAAGACCCTGGGCAAGAGAAGTCACCAGGCTGAAAGAAATAACCAAGCCTTCATCTTTTAGAGTCAATAGGAATACTTCCATGGAAAATTCTAGAGTCTATACAGAAGTTTTTCAGATTTGTAATAGTTTATTAACTTCTTTTTATATAAAATTACTACAGTAAAGTCAGTTTTGTTACTCTAAATAGCAACATACAATGAAAATATAGTTAATATCAGAATAGTGAAAAAATCTTCCTAATTATTTAAGAAGGAATGTGTGTCTTTGGATTGTGTTATGTCAGCTTTTCATGCTGTAATAGGTAAGCTGGCTTTAAGAGAGCAGAGACTTATGTTGACTCATGATTCCAGAGGTCTCAGTCCAGAGTTGATTGTCTTTACTGGGGCATGTGGAAACAGAGCTGGGAATGTGTGTACAGCTGGGAAATAAAAAGAGACATAAGAAGGGACCTTAGTCCCAGTACCCTTTGAAAGGCACCCTCCCTCTATGACTACTGCCTCCAACTAGACCCCCTTCTTAAAAGGTTCCACCACTTCCTAATAGCAAAACTGACTCTTGTAATCAAGATTTGCAGTGTGGGTCATTATGACAATATTTAAGATCCAAATGATAGCAGGCAGGCAGGGCAAATTTTTAAGAAAAATTATATAAGTAAACCAAAAGACATCATAGTCATTCTAAAGATATTTTTGGAATATAATCATAGAGGAGGAAAAAGACTAATTTATTGTAAAAGTGCCAATTAAACCATCATTAATGTATAAATTGTAGTTTTAGAAAAATGAATATTTTAGAAAATGATTTGTTTATCCTTGTAGAACCAACAAAGTTAATTTAAAATCTATTTGGAAGCAAAAAGTCAAGATTGGCCAAGATATTTTAGAAGTTAAGTGCTTGTTATTGTATGAGATTTTAAGACTTAGTGTAAGACCTGGATATGTAGCTCAGTATCAATACTGTTTTAATATATGTGAAGCTCTGAGTTTGGTTCTGGTCCCTAGTATTGCCAGAAAAAACAAAGTGGGGGAAGGGGTTTAAAACCTTTATAATTGGGGTACTACAGTATTTGGCACAGGTAAACAGAAAGCAAAGGAGGAAATTAAAGTATAAAGCAGAATTTACTTAACTCCTGATATATGAAAGATTTAGTCTTACGTTATATATGAAAATGGAATAATCTTTAAATAGTATTTATACTGTTTATCTACATGAAAAAATGGTTTCCTTTTTTTCTTTTTTGTTGAGGCAGGTTCTTTAGTCTAGGTCAACCTTGGACAGATAATACAGGCATAATAACACTACCATGTCGTGTGTGTGTGTGTGTGTGTGTGTGTGTACATATTAAAATTCTACTTGCATTGAAGATTTAATTGTGAAAGACAAAACTGAAGATTTCAGATTCAAATATTAGAAATTTTACCCCATTTTTCTTAACAGTTTTTTATTTTAATTAAAATTTATATCATTTCCTTCTGTCTTAGTTGGGGTTTTTATTGCTGTGATAAGATACTATAACCATAAACTACTTTGGGGGCAAAAGGCTTATTTCAGTTTAACAACTTGCAAGTCATATTTCATTATGAGGGAAGTTTGGGCAGGAACCTAGAGGCAGGAACTGAAGGAAGCAAAGCCATGGAGGAACACTGCTTTCTGGCTTGATCTTCCTGACTTGCTCAGCCTGCATTCTTATACCATTAGGACCACCTGCCTAAGGGTGCCATCATCAGGGCCATCCACTTCACTCATTAATCAAAACAGTGTCCTACAGAGACTTGCCTGCAGGCAGTCTGGATCCTGGAGGCTTTTTTTTTTTTTTTCAGATGACCCTTGCTTGTGTCATATTAACCAAATTCAACTAGGACATCCCTCTTCCCTTTCTTCTCTCCAGCGCCTCACTTGTTTCCCTGTTACTGCCTCTCAAATCCATAGCTGCTTTTTTGTCCCCCCCCACTCTCACACACACACATATACACACATATACACATGTGTGTATATATGCACATGCATATACATGAACATATATTCACACAACATATACATGCATACATAATATGCATTTTATACACATGCAAACACACAAATATAGAAATATAACCTACAGAGTCTATTTAATGTTGCCTGCATGTGTATAATTTCAGGGCCGACCACTTGATATTGTATCAATTAGCAGCCTCATCCTTCTGGATGACTAATTTCCTCTCTTAGCAATCAGTGTTGTCTTGGGAGTGGGGCCTCGTAAGATTTTCTCCTTCTGTCTTAACATTTCTCATGATGCTGTTATTATTGTTCAGGTCCTGTTTAGATCGCTGTGTTGTTGAAATATTGTTAATGTAGCCTCCCTTTCATTCTAGGAGACACAGTCTCACATGCTGGCCCTCTGATTCTTAAAATATTCCTTCTGCCATGTTCCCCAAGCCATAGGTGCAGGAATTGTGTTGTAAATGTATCAGCTGGGGCTGGACACCCATGATCGGTTGTACTCTGTTTTGACAGGTTGTAGTTTCTGAAATGGTCTGTTGCAAAGACGAGTTTCTTTGATTGGGTGTATGAGAGAGAGCTACACCTACCTGAGGGTATCAGGGTGGGTATTTAGAATGCAGTTAGGAATTATGTTGGTTTAGTAAAGTAACAGTTTAAGGTTCTCTTCTACATCCTCACTAGCCTCGGGCATGTTTCCAGGCATGATTTCTCTCCCATTGAACAGGCCTTAAGTCCTATTGGACAGCTGTTGGTTACAACCTAGATGTGAGAGCCACTTTTGGCATATTCAGGGGTATCTTGCAGTGCTGGTCATTGTAGTTCATAGGTGTCTTAGCGTAGGATAATTGATTGCTACCCCCTTTGGCATCTTACATAACACCTTCTGATAATATGAAAGCAGGGCGCAAGCTTCAGTTGATTCCTTTCTTTCTTATTTAGGGACCAAACGTACAGTTGTTAAAAGAACAGGTTTTTTTTTTTAATTATTTATTATGTATACAGTATTCTGCCTGCATGTATCCCTGCAGGCCAGAAGAGGGCACCAAATCTCACTGCAGATGGTTGTGAGCCACGAAGTGGTTGCTGGGAATTGAACTCAGGACCTCTGGAAGAGCAGGCAAAGCTCTTAACCACTGAACCATCTCTCCAGCCCTATTTTGTTTTTTTGATACAAAGTCTCTCTGTGTAACTCTTGACTGTCCTGAAACTAACTATCTATCTATCTATCTATCTATCTATCTATCTATCACCTCTAAATTTAGCTTGATCTGTGATAAAATCTGAGAATCTCTGTTCAAAATTTGAGACATAAATGTGTTTGCTTTTAGTAAATATCCAAAACCTATAAAGAAGTCCAGTTAGCAAAAGATGATTTCACCTATCTCCCCAGATGGTGAGCCTTTGTTTTGTGGCAGTTGGTACTAGGTGTGCTTTCCTACTTCCCCCAGAAAGGGGCTTTGGGCAGCAGAGAGCATTGTTTGGTTTTTCTTTTCCTCCATATATGGCATTGTGTTGTCAGGAACCTGCTCCTTTCTTTCTCTTCAGCTTGTATCTCTCTTCTCAAGAAAATTCTTCTTGCTTTGTTCTATCTGTTGTGTTCACCTCTCAGGCACTACAGGGGTCAGGGTTGTGGGACTGTAGTGATGAGGCCAGCAGGCCTGCTTTTCGTTCCGCCCGGTTCCCGCACGGCTAGCTTTACACCCTAAATAACAACACACAAATTGTATTTATTTAAACACTGCCTGGCCCATTAGCTCTACCCTCTTACTGGCTAACTCTCACACCTTGATTAACCCATTTCTATTAATGTGTATTGCACCACGAGGTCGTGGCTTACCTACGTAGGTTAAGATTCTAACCTACGTCCATCTTGGGCTGGAGCTTCATGGCAATGGCCTGACTCTGCTTTCTTTCTCCCACAATTCTGTTCTGTCTTCCCCGCCTACCTGTGCTCTGACCTATTGAGCCAAGCAGTTTTCTTTATTAATTAACCAATGAAAGCAACAGATAGATAGAAGACCCTCCTACATCTTTTCCCCTTTTTCTGTTTAAACAAAAAGGAAGGCTTTAACTTTAACATAGCAAAATTACATATAACAAAATAGTTACAAAGCAAGATTTACAGATACAATATTTATATCTATTTTATCTTTTATCATAACTAAGGAAAACTGTAACTATAACTAATCATTCTTCAACAGAAGGATATAATATTATCTAAGTAAAAAGAAATAAGCAACTTTCAAAACTCTAGAAATAACAGAGACATCTCTCTGTCTGGACAGTCACCCAAAGTTTTTTGTACCTTTAGGGCATCCATCTTCACCCTACAGGCCCATAGTATCCAGCAGACATTCCCATGAAGCAGGAAAATTCAAAGACAGTTCATTCACTTTTTGCTGTGTCCTGCAGAATGTCTCGTAGACTCTTTCATAAATCAGGAACCCCTTAAGACCATCTTGCCTTTAGGCAAGTTTAGCAGTCCTCTCTGTGGGTTCTTTGTGTCCAGTTTATGCAACAGTCCAGGCAAGAGCAATTTCTTGCCCAAATGGCTATCAAACTCCATAAGGAGCCTCTTCAATGCCCATCTTCCTCTTGAAGTAGCTGGTGCTGCCAGGAGCAGACGTGTCTCATTGTCATGAAAAGCCCTAAGTTATTAAAACATTAAATGCCATATTCTGTAGTCTTTGAAAGATATAAAGAATGCCTATCTGAACTATATCTATGCACATCTAGAAAATCTAACATGACTACAAGCTTGACTATTATTGATGATTATCCATTAACAACCTATTTTTCCTAATTATACATTACATTTAAATGAACTATACAATCACAATACTTTAATATCAGAAATACAAATACATATAACAAGATTGACCTTAAATTTATGTCAATAAACCAAGATTTATACCAATGCAAATTATTCATATCTATATCATCTCCCCCTTTAAATGTAAAAGACATTTATAAGCAATATTTGGGAACTTGGGCACAGTTTTTTCTCTCCAAACTTCTCCCTGTTGTATAGGGGCACTGTTAATCAGGTCTTTTATGGTGTAACCTGTGTGCCAGGTTCATCTCAGTCGGCAGTTGAGTGAAATAATTTTTTAAAGGTGTTCACAGCAACCTTTCAGGAGGGCGTGGTCTATCATACCTTATTGGGACAGAAGCAATCCACAGGGTCTCATCCTCTGTGAAAACAAAAGAAGAATGTTTCCAAAGCATCATAACCTTAGATCCAAATTTTGAAGTCAAGGTATTTTCAGATCATTGTTCTTGTTTCATCTGAAGATCATAACTCTTCATGGGCAAATTAGTGTAGCATAGCTTGCACTTTGGTGTATACACATTTCTATACTTTTACTGAAAGGACCTTGTGGTGTCTTTATGCTTTTGATTTTTGTCTCATGGAGGCCACATGCCAAGCACATGGCACTTCATTAAATGTCACACCTTATCTTTTAATGGCCATGCTTTTTCTTTTTATTATCTTAATCGTGATAACATTTGTTTTAATTGTGCTCTGAGGATGTCTCCTCAGCAGAGACAAAGGAGTCAGGGTGGGTAGTAAAGAAGTCTAAAGACTGCAAACCAAGAGAATTCTTTTTTAGTTTTTACCCTGACTGTTCTAAACATAATTAAAGATGGTTGAAACATCAAGTACATTGTGGCTGAAAAAGAAATTGATTGGTGATGTTGGTAGGACATTAGAGTAGTGATTTCATCAAGAAGCCATTTCACTGATATGAAGCCACACCAGAATGTAAAGACCACTTGCACAGAGGAGAGCAGATAATTGGAGGGAAATAAGGCATAATTATGGAGTAAGATTGGTAGTTTGGCAAAATACAGAAGAAACCCTTCTAAACTTTGAGAATTCCAAGACTAGAAAATAGTGTTAGCTTCTGATCTGGGGAAGTTCCTGTTGGATTCTTTATGTCCCAGAAACTGCTCCCCAAAATGATAATGTTCAATGCTGTTTTTTAGTGTCTAGGTTTTTGGCTAGGGGAAATCTAACATACACTCTTTCTTAATGTTTAGGCATTTGTGTTGAAGTGATAAAAGTGATAGATGTTACCCTGGGTATTACTTTTTAGATGCCTTAGAATGTAGCCAAGAATTCCTGTTTGCCATATATCTTTGAACTATGAGCTCCTAATTCTGTTTGCTGTTGACAGACATTTATACATTTACCTGCTTCTTTTTAAGCTCAGTTTATGCAAATATATCTTTACCTTTTTCCTATCATATACTTTTGCCTTTTCTGTATCATAAAACAAATTGATATTTCTTCTCACCAGTTTTTTCTTCCTTTTTTTTCCTTCCTTATAATCTGTATCTACTCATACTTTTTTTTCCTGTTTTTGGTTTTTCAAGACAGAGTTTCTCTGTGTAACAGCTCTGGCTTCCCTGGAACTCCCTTTGTAGACCAGGTTGGCCTCAAACTCAAAGGGATCCACCTGCCACTAACTTCGAGTGCTGGGATTAAAGACGTGCTCCCCCACCACCCAGCATCTTCTCATACTTTTGAAACATTTTGCAAAGATGTAAAATCAATTTGTAAATTGTGACATGCTCCACCATCCTACCATGTCTGAAGATAAGATTTTTTATGTTCCTACCACAGAATTATTGAAAAAATGAATCATAAATAAAAGCAGTGTATTGTCTTAGTTTTGAAGACTAGGAAGTCCAGTATCAAAGGAATCAGCATCTGGTGAGGACTTTCTTGCTATGTTATAACATGGTGGAGGGACACAAGTATGTAAGGCAGGCAGGTGAATCTCTGTGAGTTTGAGGCCAGCCTGGTCTGCATAGTGAATTCCAGGCCAACTAAGGCTACATAGTGAGACTCCATCTCAAAAAAACAAAACCAAAAAAGTAAATGTGTATTTCTGTTGACATCTCTCTCTCCTTTCTTTAATAAAAGACACTAATACCATCATGGGAGTCCCTATTCCCATCGCTTCATTTATCCCTGTTTCTAACATACAGTCTTTGGGAGGAACCCAATAACACTATACCTGAGACTGAACTTTTTCATGTTTTATTTTTCTCTGTTAACAGTGTCTTGTATATAATTGACAGTTTAACATACTGGGAATATGTGATTTTTCAGTTGATTAGCTGAAGCCATGCACAGGGTTTCACACAAAGGTGGACCAAATATACCATGATACATACACCTTAGAACCTAGATTTGTAGTAGGCTTTGCTGCTGGGTTTATGTAAGTAACAGTTTTATGCTCAAACAGTAATGAAACTACATCATGACAAGTTTCTCAGAACACACTCTTGTTAAATGATACATGACTTTAATATCATTTCTAAGATGGAAATGTTACACCAGATTCTAGTTTGTAGTCATTAAATTTATGTTGAAATTCTGCTGCTAGACAGATCCTCTATTTACACTTTCATTTTTTTTTCCCCACAGGATGTATTCTCATCTGAATCAATGATTGTAGCTTGAAAGGTGTTATTAGGGGATTTTTGATGTAGGAGCACAGTGCCTCATCACTGAGAGTTTTATCATCTCACAAGGAGGTTCATATGAAGGAAGGAGATTTCAAGGTTGATCTGGCTTCATGATACCATGGTCCAAATGCTTTCCACAGATTCAGTTTGCCATTCTCAGCACCATAAAGTCTTTTTTTTCTTATGGCTTCAAGATAGCTTCAGGACTTGAAGTATGTGTTGATTCAGAGTATCTAGAAGTAGAAACAAATATTTCTCCTTTGTCATCTTTTTCCCCAATACTTTCTGACAGATTTCCCTACAGGTCCCATTGATCATGCTTTAGTCTTGTGCTTTGACAAGGTAAATAGAGGGGCTGTGGTTGGCATGGTCCAATCAGGAATAGGTGGCCTAGTAGAGAATTATCATTAGAATTCCACTGGAGTCTAATATGGTGAAAATTTTGGGTATGAAATAAGGAGTAAACGAGAATTTGCTGTTAGTTCTCAGTAACATACTATATATATATATACACATGTGTATAGTGTATGTATGTACGTGTGTATATGTATATTGTGTATATGTGTGTATATATATGTATGTATGTATGTATATATACTTACATATATATGTATGTATGTATATATACGTACATATATATGTATGTATGTATGTATATACACACACATATACACAATATACATATACACACGTACATACATACACTATACACATGTATATATGTATATGTGTGTGTATATATATATATATATATATATATATATATATATATATATATATTAGACATTAACTGGAGTGCCTATGCTCCAGGTACTTTACTCAGAGAAGTAGCTGAATAATTAATGACCCTTGCATTCAAGTGGGTAGCTAGCCTAAGTCGGGTGTATAGGATAGTGGAGGAAAGGGAACAGGAAAGAGTTACTTTGAAATTTACTGATTTTAGGAAATTTATTTTTCAACAGATGATGTGAAACATGTGGATTTGTGATATGAATTCATTTGAAAAGCCTCTTTGGGGTAAGTTGATAAAATTGGAAATCAGGGACTTCAAGGTTGCACTTCTCCATGGATTTTAAAATATGCGTTGGATTTTATGTCTTATATACATGCATTGGAAGATTTTTGTTGTTGCTGCTGCTGTTTTTTTTATTTGCTTGTTTTGGTTTTTCTTTGAAACAGTCCTGGCTGCCCTAGAACTCACTCTGTAGACCAGGCTGGCCTCAAACTCACAGAGATATACGCCTGCCTCTACCTCCCTGAGTGCTGGGATTAAAAGCTTGTGCCACCACCGCCTGGCTTGTTTGTTTGTTTTTGTTTTAGACAGAATTTCCCTCTGTAGCCCTGGCTAGCCTCAAACTCACAGAGCTCTACTTGCATTTCTTCCTTCCTCACCTTCAAGCATTAAAGGCATGTGCCACCATGCTTAGCCGTAGAAGGGTTTTGTACTAAGTTCTTACTTTAATAAAATTTGAGAAATAGCAGTTTGTGGTTCCAGCACTGCTATACTAGTACATTTATAGTTATTTCTCATTAGCAAATCAGTTTGAAGACTAAATGAGGACCAGGTTCAGAAAGGAAGTCTTTAGGTAGAACTAAACTTACCCCTAATCTTCTCTAGTGACTGAGAACTAATTCACAGTACCAGTGTGAAGATACTGGAGTAATTTGTCTGTGAACTTCTCTTTGCAGCATTTCAGATGTTCATTTTCATTGCATCCATGTATATGTAAAATTTCTTCCTCTAAGAAAGCACCTTTAGAAATACCATTTATTTACTGAGTGTATATTATTGCAGTGGAGCTATATAAGAAGAGGCTGTGCAGGTTTTGTTTGTCGCAAATAAAGTAAACTGACCCTGCTAAGACCACATAACAAACAAGTGTTAGAACTGAAATTTGAGTTTAAACATTTGGTTTAGTAAGCATTTCCTTTTGTTTTAATATGGGGCTCCTTAGACTACTCCCAGATCTTCTAATTGACTTGGAGGACTTAAATGACTTCAGTATAGGAATACTAGCAACGGAGATACATTGCAGTAAAAGGACACATTTAAAATCTGGAGGAAACCAGGAGTAAGCTTGTAAGCATTCTTTCCCTGAGGGATGGCAGTGTGTGATTAGTTTCTCCAACAGTCGTGACAACACATGGAATATTTGTAATGGATTAAATAAATATGCTGCAGATCCCCAAGTGGCTGCTATGAGATGGACGGATAGGCACGCCACGCAGAGTGAGGTTGGATATTTATTAAGTGGGTTATGGAAGGAAAGGGGAAGAAGAAGAACAGAGAGAGGGGCAAAAAGAGAGAAAGAGAGAGGAGGAGAGGAGAGAAGGGAGAGACGGCTCATGCCCTAGGTTTTTTACTGGGTTGGGCATGTAAAGATACCTTATATCTGGCACATACCAAAATTCCAAAATCACAGAAGGAAGAAGGGGATGTTTAACATAAACCAGATTGTACAGTTAAGGCACAGTAGAGCACACTTCTTATTTAGAGGAAGCTTTATATCACTGTAGAGAACTGTTTATAATTCAAATTCCCTGATTTGAGGTAAGGACCAACCTTGTTACGCTTTTCTAAGGATAACAATTTTAGGCCTGCTTTATTAACTTCATCCCTATACACTGATTTATTCATTTGAAGAAGTAGGAACTGTGGCAAACCAAATTTTAATGTCACATGTTTTGAAGGTTTCAGTTGTTAATGATTTGGTTTTTGTTTTCATTTTTTTAAGTTAATTTAATATTATTTTTAGATAGGGTTTTCTGTGTAGCCCTGTCTTGTCCTGGAGCACACTCTGTAGACCAACCTGGCCTCAAACTCAGAAATATGCCTGCATCTGCCTCTGAGTGCTGGTGCTTGTCTACTACTGATTTGTTAGGAAACTTGCATGACCTCTTGGCTAAGATTTATCATCAAAAGATAGTGCTGCAGACAACAGTAAGACAAGCACTCAGGAGGCAGAGTCAGGTGAATCTCTGAGTTTGAGGCCAGCCTAGTCTACAAAGCAAGTTCCAGGACAGCTAGAGTTGTAACACAGAGAAATCGTATCTTGAAAAACCAACCAAAACCAAAGGAATAGTGAAAAAGGTGACCAATCAAGGTGACTTAGTGGGTTAACGCAGTTGCTTTTAAGCCTGACAACCTGAGTTTAACTCCTATCTCTTGCCTAGGTCCTCAAAGATAACTTACTTTATGATCTGAACTTCCACATAATAGAGAACTGACTCCAGGAGATTGTTCTTTGATCTCCATCATCCTCCCACATACACACACACAGTAAAAGTGTAATATGTTTTTAATAGTTATAGTTGAGAAGACTTGTTTTACTATATGCCAAGAATAAGCTAGTTATTATAATTTAGATAGCATTTCTAGATATGAAGAGACAGACTGGTCAATGGAGCCAAACATAGAGTCTCACAAACTTGATTTACAATACGGTGATTGTTGCATTTTTTTTAGGAAAGCATGACCTGTTGTTTAAGTAAGTGGAGACAATTTATCATTTTGGGAGTCGGTGACATTAGCCCCTTACTTAAATAGGAAAGGTAAAATCTTTGACATAAAAACTTTCATTATTAGTAATGATTTCCAGGTATAAGTATTTCTTAAGACTTGGGAAATTTGAACGATAAAAGATATTCTTTTACTAAACGTAAGCTAGGAGCTAGAAACAAAAATACTCAACATTTCATGCTCCAGATAAACACATGAGCCAGTAAGCTCTGTTAAGGATTTCAGCAGTATTCTAGGTTATACTTGTTCTCCTGACCTCTAAACTTGAGATAATAACTCAGAGTGGTCACAGCGGTACTTTAGTTATCACCATAGTGATTTTTAAATTCTGAGTAGTGTTTCACTGTATAAATGTATAACTTGTATGCACATCCTTAGTTAGAAATCTAAAATATTCTCAAATCTGGAACGCTGAATGCAGATGAACACTTAAATTTTAGATTTTAAATTTTAGATTTTGGAATATTTCAGATTTTGGATTGTGGAGCTAAACAAATTAAGTCTGTACAAATATTGCAAAATCTGAAAAACTTAAATCTGGAGCAGTTCTTATCCCAAGTATTTTATATAAAGGATACTTCAAGATACTAAAAAGAAATTGGCACACAGGTTGTTTTGTAGACATGTTTTCCTTTTTCCTTAGTTGTCTAAGTGTGAAAAGACATCATTTTTAGATATAAATGAACTGACAGTAATATATATTAGAGAAATGCTCATTAGAGTTTAAAGAATGGGTCTGGGGACGTAGTCACTTGATAAAAGGCTTGCCCTGGATACATGAGATCCTGGGTTTGATTCCTGGCTCCATATAAACCTATTAACTGTGGTGCATACCTATAATCCTAGCACTTTTAGCGGTAGGAGGAACAGAAATTTAAGGCCATCCTTGGCTCCCTAGGAGTTTTAGGTTCTCTTGATCTACATGAGATCCTGTTTGTTTGTATTTTAAATCTCCTGTATTAGCAGTCAGGTTCTTTGCCAGGTAGTAGGTCTTCCCTGTGACATCGCTCAAATATAAATGAGCGTGCCTAGCTTTTGTGAGAGTCACTTTGCTGCGATACTGTGTTCTGTAATTCTTTCATGTTTTCCTGTAGTTATTAGTAACTACTCACTGTATGTAACACAGTCAAATGTCTCATTGAATAGGCATGATTTTGAGGCAGAAAAAATCAATAGCACCCTTGTTACTCCCCACCTTGCAGTCTAAGAGAATGTTCTGATGAAAACATATGTTAGAGATCAAAGTCCCTGGTAACGAAAACAGAAATAAATAATAATTCTTTATGCTTACAAGTATCATTTAGTACTTTTTCAGGTAATTTTCTGGCTTTTGTCTAAGAACCTTGTAAAGAACTATCTACGTAGTTCATAGATGAACTCACCTGTTCTGAATTGTTCAAATAATCCATCTCTGCTGGCCACCCTTGTGTGAAACTGCTACATCGCCCATCTGCCTGCTTCTTAGGGCATTTGCTTATACCCTTTTCAGCATGGAACACATGTACAAGGTGTTTCCTCTGCTTACTTGATGGAACACATATGGTGTGTTTCTCTCCTGTCAGCAATGACAAGACCCAGGCCTTTGCCTTTGAGCCTTTGTGTTAGCTACTCAATGACACTCTTCTCAGACTGCTCCTGAGCTCTTCAAGATAAACATTCACTTGGTGGAAACAGTTTTAGTTAGAATATCCCAAATGATTATTCCGGATTGTGAATGAGTTCTCAGTGATAGAAGAGTGTCATGAAATGGAGAAGAGTGGGAGATAGGAACTAAAAAACTGGCAACATCAGAGTTAAGACTCGGTCTTAGGTCTTAGAATTCTTTCTCTCCCTGCAGTGAAAAACTGTACAGACTGTAGGGAGAACTGCATAGTCAGTTATTGAGGATCTGGTGTTAATTAATAGTTCGGCTTTTGCCTTAGAATTCAGTAGAGCAGTTGAACAGAAAGGGAGTTAAGACCCTTGTTTGAGAAGACTGAAATAGTAGCTTACTGTTGTTTTAATTTACATATCTAGTTACAGGGAAATAAACACATTTTTACATAGTTATTAGCTATTTAAAGTTGTCTTTTATAAAGGCATTTTATATCCTTTGCTCATTTTTCAATTGGATACTGCTCTGTAAGAGTTACTATATAATAATAGAATTTCTTGTTAATGAAATTAATTCATATCTCTTAATATTTAATGTTAAATTAATCATGATCTATTTCCTTGAATTTAAGACAGCCTTTTTTTTCTTTATAGGGTATGACCATGATTTCTGATGAAACCAGATTGGAATAATTTTCATGATATTTGTATATTTATATATATATATATATTAAAATTTTACATTTGACTTAAAGTGCCATGAGAAAATTTGCATATTGCAAGGTGGTTCTAGCCACCTCCTTGGTTTGGGTACTTTTGGATATGTTTCTGCTGCTGTACTTCAGTGAGTGCAACAAATGTGATCAGAAAAAGGAGAGAGGACTTCCTGCTGGGGATGGTGAGTAGAGTAGCCTTTTTACAAATGTTTGCTTAAGTATGGCGCTCGTTTTTACTGATGAATAATAAAGTTCTATATCTTATGTTTATATTTAAATTTTATAGCTATATATTTAGATCTGTGAAAGTTAAAATTTTTTATAAAATATAAAATTTTATTTTATAAAAATAAGTTTATATATAGATTTAAATTTTGAGGTTAATTGTAATCCCTAAGTTCCTACGTTTTAATTATATTTCTAACAATGTTGTGGTTGGTTCTTTTAGCAGTTGTTCAGTTTAGTTTTTTTTTTTAATATTGAATGTTAATTTTCTACAAATTATGTTACCAAACAATAGAGGGAATCTCAAAATCAGAATTGTACTGAAGATCTAATGCTATGATGCAAAGTGGAACGTTAATGCTTTGTTAGGAGGTATCAAGTCTCCTGCTTGCCTATCTTATTATCTCGGGCAGTAGTTCTCAGCCTTCCTAATGCTGTGACGCTTAACACAGTTCCTCATGTTGCGGTGACGCCCAACTATAAAACTACTTTTGTTGCTGCTTCATAACTGTAATTTTGCTACTGTTGTGAATCATAATATCTTTGTTTTCCAATGATCTTAAATGACCACTGTAAAAAGGTCATTTGATGACCCGACCCCCAAAAGGGTTGTGACCCACAGGCTGAGCCTAGTGCCTAAAGTCTTGGCATTTGTTAGACTGAAAGAGGATCCTGTGTCATGATGAGGATTTTGGCTCATCTGCAGCAGTGCTATGCCCTCAAAGGATTTCAGACAAGTGTTAAGTCATCTAACAAGATTGGGACTTCGAATGAATAGGTGGTTGTGTCTAGAAGGGAATGGACTAGAAGAGAGACAGGGATAGTAAGGACTAGTTGGTTTCATGATGGTTTCAAAGAAAGAAAATTTTGAGTTGACCCTCTGCAAAACTATTTAGCATTCTAAAGCTGAGTGGTCTGTGTCATTTCCTCAAAGTGGGAAAACTGCACAGCACCTTGGAGGCGTGAACAGACTGGAGACTCCAGAAGAGGCTCTGCTTGTTGAGCACAGTTTTTAACTTGGATGTTGTTAACAAAAGCATGAGGTAATTGTTATGAAATTGGTATCAGTTAAGCATATTTCTTCTTAGTTCTAGAGCCAGTGCAGAAGCCTCATGAAGGTCCTGGAGAAATGGGGAAACCAGTCGTCATTCCTAAAGAGGATCAAGAAAAGATGAAAGAGATGTTTAAAATCAATCAGTTTAATTTAATGGCAAGTGAGATGATTGCACTCAACAGATCTTTACCAGATGTGAGGTTAGAGGGGTAAGTACTTAGTGTGGTCCTAATCATATTTCAATGCAAGGCTTGTCTACATTCCCAAGATATGCTTAGCGCTTACTTTTCTGTCAGTTACTGTTTAATTATACTTGAACTCTAAGTTCAGTGCTAATAAAGTAACATTTCAGTATGTTACTGTTCTACTGACTCAGGAACTAGGAAAATGATTACTTCTCTCAACAGATTAGTAGGGGAGTCTAAGCATTCATAAAAATAGTCATATGTTCAACCTTTTACAAAAAGATTTTAGGTGCATGAAACTTGAAGCAGGGAAGTTCCTAAGTCCTACACGTATAGCTTACTGAATTTTTATGTGTAAGTACGAAGCTGTGTAACATCATCCAAACAAGATATAACCCCTGAAAATTCTCTTTATTTTCCTTTCCAATTACTTCCACCTCCAGAGACAACTATTGTTTTACCCCTTGTAACCATAGAAGATATATCTTCTCCATTTTGGAAGAGAAGAAATTCTAGACCTCTGCTGCACAACAATGTGCCTGTAGACAGCAGTACCAAATTGCATGCATAAAAATTCTTTAAAAAGGAGCTGGAGAGATGTGGCTCACGAGTTAAGAGAGTGTACTGCTCTTCAGAGGACCCAAATTTGACTCCATGCACCTACAGTGAGCAGCTCACTGTTCTGGTGGAAATGTCACCTAAGATCCTGGCTCCCATATATCCAAAGAGTTTGGGATGATTAGGTGGAAGCCCTGCCTTCCTCTCTCTCTCCCCCGAGACCCTACCCACTAAGAAAGCTGGCCAAATAGCAGCCTCTCCCCTCAGAAAGCCCACCAAGAGTTAGCCCCTCCCCAGGGCTTCTCAAGACCATGCCAACTGGCTATTTAAGACCTGGCCCATAGATCTGCTGTGTGTGTCTTCCTTCCTGTTCTTTTCATTGCCTTCCTGAGGGCCACCTGGAAGTGTTCTGCTTTACATTACCTTGTTTGTTAAATCTTGATTTATTAATTTGGTCTGATTTGGCTTATTGTATCAGTAGTGGAGGAATCCAGCAACCAGGGATCTAATACTTAACATCCACAACCACTTATAATTTCAACTTCAGGGCATCTCATTCCTTCTTCTGGCCTTTGAGAGCACCTGCGCGTGCGCGCACACACACACACACTTCAAAATTACAAAAATAAATCTCGCCGGGCGGTGGTGGCGCACGCCTTTAATCCCAGCACTCGGGAGGCAGAGGCAGGCCGATCTCTGTGAGTTCGAGGCCAGCCTGGACTACAAGAGCTAGTTCCAGGACAGGAACCAAAAGCTACAGAGAAACCCTGTCTCAAAAAACCAAAAAAAAAAAACAAAAACAAAACTCAAAATAAAAATCTTTAAGAACGTAGATGTCATGTACATCTTATAAGTAGGTATTATAAGTATATTTAAAAATTTAGATTAAGACCTTTAATGCCTTTAATCCCAGCACTTTGTAGGTAGAGGCAGGCATATCTTTGGGTGCAAGGCCAGTCTGGTCTACATAGTGAATTCTGGGGATATGTACAAAGATCCCAAAACAAAATAAAACACAAAAAAATTTTAATCACATTGTTAGTTCCTACAAAAATATAACTGATACCAGAGAAAAGCAGAAACTGTAAAGTATAATTATTAAATCAATAAACTATTTAAGGCCTTTTACACAGACATACATAAATAATAACAAACTTCCATTCACACACAGCCTTGTCACTGCATATACATCTAAGGAAAGCAAAGCCAGTCCTTATTAGAAAAAGAAGGACCATACCAGTGTGCATCATGAAATCAGTGGTGGAAATTAGATAAAGGTGTAATAAACAAGGAGTTAGCATAATCTCACTGACAGCATAGATACGGACTTACAAATGAAAAGTGAAGTGAATCTAGCAATATGTAGATTGTATATGTTCAGTTTTATACCAAGTTGGTATATTCCACACAGGAAGCTAAAGTTGCTGAAATTTGCTATAGTAACAGAAAAAGGATATGTTGATATGGTTATTTCATGAAATACAAAGAAAATATTTGATAAAATTTGTTGCTGTCAAGATATGCCTTAGGAACTTTAAAAGAAATTTTCTTAATCTGATCTGTAGGGTAGCTAAACAGCACAGCACGAAAGTCCCTTAACGCAAGTACCCGTGTTGAATAGAGATTCTGAAAGGTCAGAAGCATGCATAGTGCTCATCATTATTACTTCTGCTCCTTGTTATACTGGATGTCTTGGCCAGGCGAGACAATAAGAATTTGAAAGATACTAAAAGATTTTATTTAAGCTAGGTGTGGTAAAAACTTGGAGGCTGAGGCAGGAGGATTGTGAGTTTGAGGAAAGCCTTGGGATATATAAGCCCTATCACAACCTTATTTTCACCTCCTACCCCCAATGGATTATAGATAGAACATTATAATCCATAAGTGTTTAGTAAGGTTGATGGTTTGTAGGTCAGTATTTCTTTTGTTTTGTTTTTTGAGACAGAGTTTCTCTGTATAGCCCTGGCTGTCTTGGAACTCACTCTGTAGACCAGGCTGGCCTCAAACTCACATAGATCCGCCTGCCTCTGCCTTCCAAGTGCTGGGACTAAACCATGCCTAGCACAATATTTCTAAGGAAAAAGGTTTTTATCATGTGTTAGTTCTTTTCAAGCTAGAAGATATTTTTAGAGTATCTTTTTAGAATTACTAGAACATACCAAGTGTACTATTGAGAGAAATTAAATGCCTAAATAAATGAAAAAATACTCTGTTCATAATCAGTATTTTAAAGATTTTGATTTTCTCGTTTGATAATTTAGTGTAGTTCTAGTCATAACCATAATCTTGTGCGTGTGTGTGTTTATAATTTGATTGATTGATTTTGTCACTGAAAATACAAAGAGCTGGAAGAACTAGATATTGTTGACTTATTAAAATTTCTTTAAAAACTATAGTAATCAAGATATTGTTATGTTCTTATAAAAAATAAGACAGATCAGTAGAACAAAACAGGGAATTTATCTTACATGAACACTTAACTGATGACTAAGAGGTCACTGAGTAGCCCTGAAAGGATGATCCTTTAAGCAGCAAATGCCATTACATGAATCTCGTATAATTAAGGACAAAAGAGAAACCTTTATTTCCAGTATAGAAAGCAATCTGTATTCTGTGTATTACAAATATAAATAAGAAGGCAGAGCCATAAATATATCTTTAAAGATAGACTATATCTTTAAAATTGGGAAAGATTTCTTAAACAGATCATAAGATGCATGCCAAAAAGGAAAGGGGAGTTGATATATTAAATAGGGATCAAACCCAAGGACTTGTTCATGCTAGGTCAAGTGCTCTACAATCAACTTTCTTAAAGACTATATTCATTAAATAAGAGAGTGGAAGAAAAAGAAGCAATTGCTAAAAAGATTGTTTGTGACATTCATAACTAGTAAAGTGCTCAAATCCAGGAATGTAGTTTCTGTATATCGATAAGAAAAATAACCCAGTAGAAAAATGAGAGATTTGAGGTGGGCAGTGGTGGTGTACATTTAATCCCAGGAGGTGCACAGTAAACTCAGGAGGCAGAGGCAAGTGGATCTCTGTGAGTTCCAGGACAACAAAGGCTACACAGGGAACCCTGTGTAAGAGAAAATAAAAGAGAATGAAAAAGAAAAATGAGAGCTTCAATAGCTTCTCTTTTATCTGATCATTTTTATATCCCCCCTTTTTCTTTTCAGAATGAGATCCCTGACTCTAATCTTCCTTGTTTAGTTTTTTTCCTGACCATTACCAATAACAACTTGCAACCAACCTGCCAAATGATGAAAAATATTCATAACCCACCAAACAACGGAAACCTATCTACTCCACCTCTTGGGGATGTGAGCCTCCTATTCTCTAGACTGATTCCTGTTGTCTGTGGGCAACAGCATTTTTAGGGGACCTTAGGAAAATTGAGATAATGGTCAAGTCCTGGGAAAACTATCCATGACATTTGTTGGCCAGTTTCTGTGCAGTGGGAAAATATAAGACTTTTCTGTAGTACTGACTAGAATAGTCTGTAAAGCTGGACCATCTCAGTCCCCAGCCTTAAAGCTGTTCTGAATGTAGAACTCTCAGGAAACTACAATTGATGTACTCTGAGAGACTAGATCACCTGGGCCACACATTTTCATTGGAGTCTGGTCTCCTTGCTCTGAAAACAAATAATAAACTGTCAAAAGTAACATACATATAATCTGTATTAACACAAGTATGGAATGTGTGCACAAGTCAGCTAAAGATGATTTTTTTGTTTATGTTTGAGCAGGTAAAACATATATCAGTTGTCTGTAGTTTTTTTTAGGTTTATTCCTTTATGTCTGTAGCCTGGATTTTGAGGGGTTTCCCCCCAATCAAATCTGATCTCTATCAACTTTGAAGGAATCCACAGCTTTTCATTTTTTTTGGAAACAAAAGCATAACCTCTTCCCCAAAGCAGTATATTTTCTGATTTCCATTTTAAAGTTAAGACTATCCTAAATGAAGGGCTGGAGAGATGGCTCAGAGGTTAGGAGCATTGCCTGCCCTTCCAAAGGTCCTGAGTTCAATTCCCAGCAACCACATGGTGGCTCACAGCCATCTGTAATGGGGTCTGGTGCCCTCTTCCGGCCTGCAGGCATACACACAGACAGAATATTGTATACATAATAAATAAATATATTTTTTTTTAAAAAAATTTAAAAAAAAGACTATCCTAAATGAAATAAACGACTGGTTTTATTCAGCAGTCCCTTCCATAATCCAGTGTCTCTTAGCAGCTGTTGTTCTCTGTTCATTAGCCTCCAAAAAATTCAAAATTAACACAGTACCATGCAGGATATCTGCATGTTTTCCATCTTCATGTGACTTACCCTTACATTATTTTATTCTCCCTTAAAGACTTTATTATTTATAAACTCTTTTTTTATGACTATCTATACCCATTTTCTTCTCTTAAGCCTACACATATATTTGAAGCAACTATAACCTGTTTAGAGGTATTTTTTCATCTGAATCTGTCTTTACTGACCATCTCTAGCCTTCTCTGATTGAAGGAGACAAATCTTAAACTGTTATATCAACTGCCACTGGTGGAAGACTCTAGCCCACAAGCAGCAGTTGGTCACCATGCCTCCGTATGCCACAGAGCACTGACCTGCCTGAGATTTCAGGACTAGGAAGCTACATCCAACTCCTTATCCAGAACTTTTTTTTTTCTTCCTCGGGCCCTGTGTTTATAGATTTGAGCCCCCGTGTTGGTCCATTTGTAGACAGACTTTTCTTTTTGAACTTTAGCTTAGGCTTGTTTCTAAGTAGCTCTTATAACTTAACCCATACCATATATATATTATGTATACAATATTCTGTCTGTGTGTATGGCCAGAAGAGGGCACCAGACCTCATTACAGATGGTTGTGAGCCACCATGTGGTTGCTGGGAATTGAACTCAGGACCTTTGGAAGAGCAGGCAATGCTCTTAACCACTGAGCCATCTCTCCAGCCCTAACCCATACCTTTTTAATCTATGTTCTTCTGCATGCTCGTTGTCTCATCTCCATTATGCTCATCCTGGTTGGCCACTCTGCCTTTCTTCTTCCCAGAGCTCTCTTTGTCCAGAAGTCCCTCCTATACCTACCTCCTGCCTAGCTATTGGCTGTTTAGCTTTTTAATGAAACCAGTCACAATGACACATCTTCACACAGTGTAAAGGAATAGTCCATAACAGGTACATGCTAAAAATCAGCCTTTACACCCTTCATGACCCAGCAGTTTCGTGCCCAAGTATGTTAGAAATGTATATATGCATGCAGCAGGAAGCAAAGACAAAATGTTTATAGCAGTAAGTCTGTATTGGTTCCAAAAGTTAAAATGTGGGCTGGAGAGATGGCTCAGAGGTTAAGAGCATTGCCTGCTCTTCCAAAGGTCCTGAGTTCAATTCCCAGCAACCACATGGTGGCTCACAACCATCTGTAATAGGGTCTGGTGCCCTCTTCTGGCTTTCAAGCATACACATAGACAGAATGTTGTATACATAATAAATAAATAAATATTAAAAAAAAACAAAAGTTAAAATGTCTGACCTTGTATTAGTAAAGTAGTAAAGCACCCTGGTGGTGCTTTCTTTTAACCACAGCACTTGGAAAGCAGAGGCAGAGAATTTCTGTTAAGGCCAGTGTCATCTACATAGTGAGTTCCAGGTCAGTCGGGTGAGACCTTGTCTCAAACAACAACAATAATAAATAAAATAGAAGACTTTGTAGTAGTAGAAATGAACAAAAACTGCATGTCATTCTAAGGATGAATCTTGTCAACATAGTAAATGGAATATATATATTTGTGTGAAAATCAAAACAGACCAAGCAAAAGTCCTTCAGAATGACACTAGTTTTTGCTTTAGGGACAAATGAGATGATAATAGCAACAGTAAGGATACGGCAATATTTCGTTCTCATTTAGTGATAGTTATACAGTTTGCTCTCTACTAAGTCATTCAGCTCACATTTTTTGGGTGTATTTTGTTTCTTTTGTTGTTGTTGTTCTGGGAATTGAGCCCAACAAATTTGTTTTGTGTGCTTTGTGTTTGCTATATTTTATAATACAATCAATTTGGGAATGAGTGGGATGTGCAACACTTTACAGCAGTAATCTACAATACGTTGTTGTAATGAGGTGAGAGGAGACAGAAAGAGAGGATAGTATAAAGTAGTATTTGTGTGTTAATGGAAATGACCCAGTTAAGAGGGGAACTTTTGAAAGGGTGTTAAAAGCAAAGGCTTTGGGCAGCTGTAGGTGAGAAAGTTGATAGACAAGATCATGCAAGCCCTCTAGAGGGAAAAGCATGATTTTGTAGCCCTGATACTTACAGAATTATGTGTGTATATTGGTACCGTTATGGAATCACTTTGGGTAGCTCTTATTTCTTCTGTGAAATTGGAAACAAAGGTGTGAGTGAGGAGGGCAAGCGTATTTTAAATCTGAGATGTGGGAGAGTTTGAAGGAGTGGTCTGGGAAGGTGTAATGTTGCTGGAGTGTGGGGAGAGCCCACATGAGGATTGTAGGTCATTTAAAACGAGACTCCCCAACCTGGCTGGGCTTTTATGAACCACATAGAACAACCCAAGCACAGATGTACAACTAAGGCAAAGTTGGATTGAGCTAACTTTTCATTAAATTTTCCTTACTCCAGCTTTTTGTTTAATTTTTTTTCATTTTGTTTCTTCCTTTCCTGTTTTGCTAATGGACACAGTTTGAGCTGATACAAATTTCAGTTTCCAGCTATTGTGTTGGAGCTGTACATTTTGTCTTTATGTATTTAGTGTAGCCTCTGAGTAAGCTTTAATGGTCAAGGTGTGGGTTTACTTTTACTGATTTGCATGTTTGTTCATACATGTACTATGGTTTTGATCTGAGCGTTCATATTTTACTTTATTTCTCAGAGCTGCTTCACCATTAACTGCAGTTTGGTCTACTGGACCAACTTGTTTATAACCTTGATAGTGACATAGTCCCAGTCTGGCTCTGCCGTTTACTACCTTGTGATTCCCAGAGTCTCTGTATCCCAGAATCCTTATCTGTAAAACAAGGAGGTAAACAAGGGTGATTGTGAGGATTTATCCACTGCTGTGATATTTCCCAGCACTTAGGATCCAGAGGGCCCTTCAGATCCAAAAGTGAGCTCTGTGTCCACTGGTGATTCTTGAGACTTCCAAAGAGGATTTACAGTGAAATGTCAAGTCACAAATACAGACTGTCATTGGTTCATCCTCACACTAGAGCTGAGCAGGATCTGCTGTCCAGAGCAGCTCCCTAAATGGAAAGATAGTGTCCCTAGCATGTGACTTGCTCACCACACTTTTAAATCCAAACCCCTTGCTTCTAGAGTATAACTTAACTGGTTTGGATCATCCTGTATCTGCTTGCCAGTTTCACTGTTTTATGAGGTGCCAGGATCATTTTTCCGGAAAGACTGGAAGAAAGGATGGCATTGGCCCAGTGTTAAAAATAGTTAAGTAGAAGTAGAATCAGTGAATAATTTTTATAATATGTGATATTAATTAGGAAAGGAGCCCTAAAACAAATCCCAGGTTAGTTAGAGGCCAAATCCATCCTATGTAGTTCACTCTTAATGTTTAAGAAGTAATAATGGTACCCTTTGTTGAGTGCTAATGGTGTAGCAATTTGTGTAAACATCATACTTAAATAGTTGTCAAATCAGGCCTTGACTAAATGACCTGTCTCAGGTGTACTTAGGAATTCCTGGTCTCCATGGCTGTGCTGCTGCTGCTTGTAAGGTTAATCTCAGTTGATCCTACTCTGAGTACATACAGAAGAGTCTTGTAACAGTACCAAGCACTGCTTGCTACATAGCCAGGCTTCTTATGGTGAGTTCTTTGTTAGTGGTAAAAGCTAGTAATTGACCAAATTTAGGTTATAAACAATGCATGAAAAGTACATTGCATTTAGAGAGACATGGAGAAGAGTGTTGGAGTATATGTGATACATATTTTTACCTTGACCTCAGAAATCCTCTTTTCTGGCTTCTTTCATACACTACTACACTGTTTGGCATATGTGGATAATGAGGGGCGAGATTTGTCATAAATGTCTGATTTGATGTGTGTGTGGTTGTACCATTTACTAGCTGTTAGTTTGACCAAGCGTCTTCATTTCTCTAAGCGTAGTTTCCTCATCTGTAAAACTCCTCTAATTTCAGGACCTAATTCGAAATTAATTAGCAGGACCTTTGCAGACCAGTGCCCTGAGAGTTAGGCTGACATTCCACTCTAACATTGTTTCAGCATTGAACAGAAAAGAACCTGAAGAAACTTTATCTCTTGCTTGTCTAAGGGACAACACAGGACTGGAGGGGAGCGATTGTTCTCTTATTTTCACTGTTCCTCTTCTTTACTACCACAGCTTTCAAGCAGTTTTGTGTAAGCAACACAGTAGTGCCACAGTGAGTAGACAAGAGAAAACCTTTCTTTGACCAGAGGCCCTCTGGTCCCCAGAACATGGGTAGAGTCACCACTGCTTTCCTCTCTGTGCTTCCCACTACTGCAACTAATAGTGCAGACTCAGAAGTACTGATGTCGATTGCTGTTGACTAGAAATGTATGTCCATAGGATATGCAGCAATAAAATAAACTTGAAAGCTGGCTCAGCAGTTGGGAGCTCTGGCTGCTTTTCCAGAGGACCTGGCTTTCATTCCTAGCACTCACATGACTGCTCACAAACCATTGGCAACGTGCGTTTCAGGTGATCCTGTGGCCTCTGTGGGTACTAGGTGTACACGTGGCGCACAGATATGCACACAGGCAAAACACCCATACACATAAAATAAAACTAAAGCCAGTTGGTTCTTGAAGTACGGTTTGAGATTAATAATATAGCCTTAGTTCGTTCTCCATTAAAAGTAATTAACTCAGCTAGGTGTGGTGCATGCTTTTAAATCCCAGTACTTGGGAAGCAGAGGCAGGCAGATCTCTGTGAATTCCAGGCAGGTCATAGCTACATCGTGAGTGCCAGTCTCATAACAACAACAACAACAATAATAATAATAATAATAATAATAAATAAAGTAAATCAACCCCCCAAATCTAATTGGGAGAGCTTATTTTAAGAACATAGGCAATATCTTTAAAATAATTTTTTTAGCTCTCTTACTTTATATCAGTATTATTATACATGCGACATTAGTCAAAACTTAAATGGAAACCAACTAAGAGTCTCACCATTAGCACAAACTTTTTATTGTTCTGTCAGCTTATGTAGTATAGATTCGTTTACTGTAGTGTCTTCAAGTCACTTTTATAAAGGCCTTTGCTTTGTCTCTAGGTGTAAAACAAAGGTGTATCCAGATAACCTTCCTACAACAAGCGTGGTGATTGTTTTCCACAATGAGGCATGGAGCACACTTCTTCGAACAGTCCATAGTGTCATTAATCGCTCACCAAGACACATGATAGAAGAGATTGTTCTTGTAGACGATGCCAGTGAAAGAGGTAAAGTTTACATTTTAATCCAGTGACATTGGACCTTTGATCACTAACAGTCTGCAAACCTTTGCTTTCATTTTAAATTAATAGTTATATGTAAACTTCCAATTTATCTAAAAATCCTTAGCATTTAAACTCATTCATATAGTGAAAGGTATTCCATTGTAAAACTTAAAGAGTATTACTTTAGTGTTTAATTGTGCTGCATCTTAATCTTATTAGAAAAGAAATGATGCTTTAAGATGTAAAGGTGATGTAGAATAGGAAGAAGCCCACACCTTATTAGAATTTTCCTCTGTGGAAAGCTGCAGATCGCAAATGGAGAAATTTAGTTCTGAGTGGCAAGAAGAACCTTTGAAGAAAATGCGGTCCAGACTGGAATTCTCTGAATTCTTCCTGTTTCCTTACTTTCTAAGTTTTAGGAATGATCTGTAATTAGGTGCAGAACGTGATTAAGCACAATTAAAGTGTGGTGTGTAGTCTGACTCTTTTCTCACAAATCTGTCACGTCTCTTGCTCAGATACCCTTCTGAGAATGTCAGGGTTTTTCCACAGATAGAGAATATCCTCATCTGTCTCATGAAGCACGCAAGAAAAGGTACCCTGTTTATTCTGAGCCCTTCTTGGAGATTTCATACTGCAGAATGCTATAGAAAAGGCGGCACTAAGTGAAGTCAGAAATCCAGTGTTTCCCAGTGCTTTGTTTTTCAGCACAGTCCATCTGTGCCGCAGCACTAACTAGTATCATGTGCCGCCAGAATTCCTGTTTACATGGGAGAGATTTGGAGAGAGCTCCAGGAAATAGGTTTTTACTTTTCTTCATTCCTTTCTTGTATCTGTATGTGGACTTGTGCACATGGGTATAGGTGTCCATGCCGGTCTGAAGAGAGCATGAAGATCCTCTGGAGCTGGAGTTACAGGTGCTTCCGAGTCTCCCAGTGTGGGGTTTAGAAACTAAACTTGGATCCTGTGGAGGAACAGCGAGTGCTCGCAAGCCCTGAACCATCTCTTGAGCCTCCATACCTTTCTTAATGAACTTTAAGCCTCATAGCCCATCATTTTCACCTCTTTGAATGCAACCAGCTTTTTTACCTGTTCTTTCATTGCATCTGCTGAGATGATTACAGTCAAATGTTACTGTATAATAATTTGTATCCCAGAAGACATTTATATATGTAATATATAATATAATTAACATTAAAGTGAAGAAGAGCTATTATTAACTAAGTAGACCACACTTAAAGAATAGCTGTTGACAGGCCAGGTCAGATGGCTCAGGAAGGAGGTACAGGTGCTTGAGTTCAGTCCCAGGAACCAACAATAGAAGAGGACTGACTCTCAGAAGTTGTACCTTGACCTCACATGGCTACTGTGGTGTCTGTACGCATGCACTCACATCCACATAACATATACACATAACAATACGAAAGAAAATGATAAAATAAAGGGTTTCAGAAACATCTTAGAGAAAAAGAGTAAGGGCTGACAATAGAGATAAATCATATGTTGGTAATTTTCAGTTAGAAGCTAATTCTTTTTTTTTTCTTTTTTTTTTTTTTTTAAAGACTAGTCAAGTGCAGTAGTGAGAAGGGGGAAAGTGTAGAACAGGAGTTCAATCTGTAACTGACCATGAACAATCAATTGAGATAACTCACTACCTTCGGACCAGCCAGAAGCCAATTCTTTTAGAAAATTAATTTTAGAACTATTAAAAATAATAAGCCCTGCTTAATGATATTTTAGTTCTGAGAAATGCATCATCAGATAATTTTTGTCATTGTAGAAATCACAGTATATTTAACACAAAATGACTGTGATGTCACTTATGGTTTACTGCCATATATGCTCTCTATCATGGGCTGAAACAGTGACTCATGCATGTTATTTATTTATAAGGAGTTTTTTCCTCCTCAGGCAAAATAATTTTATCCCCCCCCAGTAGCCTGTGTGCAATCACATTAGTAAGAGGCAAGGAATTTACATCCAGTAAATTGAACAATGACTCAATAGTGGCTTTTTTTTTTTATTTATTGTGTGTAAGTATTGCTGTGTGTGAAAGAGAGACAGAGAGACATTGCCCTACACACCAAGGTATACAGGTAGATGTCAGAGAACAACTTTTTGGAGTCTGTTCTTTCCTTCTGTCACATGGGTCTGTAGACAGAAGTCTCTGTCCCATCTGTCTTGCAGCGGTCAGTTCCAAAGAAACACACAGAGGCTTATATTAATTATAAACTATTTGGTATATTGCTCAAGCTTATTACTAACTAGCTCTTACAACTTAAATTCACCTATAATTCTTATCTATGTTTAGCCTTGTAGCATCTTTTCTCAGTAAGGCAGTCTCATCTTGCTTTCTCTGCATCTGCCTTGTGACTGCATCCCTGCTTTTCCTCTTTTCAGAATTCTAGTATGGTTGGGTCACCCCACCTGTACTTCCTGCCTGGCTGATGACCGACGTCAACATTTTATTAAGCTAATATGAGTGACAAATCTTTACAGTGTACAAGAACATAATCCCACAGCATGGGTCCCAGGACTCAAACTCAGGTTGTCAGACAAGTACACTTTAGCCAACTGAGCTCCCTCACCAGTCTTATTGTAACTTAGTTTTTCCCTCATTGTACGGGATGGAAATGTGTGTATTTCTGTTGAATCTTAGAGCACTCACTAAATAGTAAGAGCTATAGCACCATAATAAATTTTGTGAGTGCTTAGAATATTGCTACTGGGGACACAAAATATAAACTAAATCTATCTTTCCTCAAATACCTTTGAAGTCAGAAATTATAAACAATTAAAGCGAATCTACAAATGCACAAGAAAAATTTCAGCAGTACCAGCAAGTGGCAAATCTCTGACAACTTCATGCTGTGTGGTGGAGTGATGGTTGTGGATATTTATAGGACGGCAGTCAGCAGGGTATTTAAGGAGGAAGGCTTCTAGTCACCACTACCTCCTCAGGACTTGCTGCTTAAAACTATATGAACTGAAAACACAAATTTCCTAGTGTCCATTGTATGAAAGTTACAAAGATGTCAGAAGTGCCAAGGAAATTTGTTACAGTGCTACAGAATCACATATTAAATTTTTTTTGTTACCAATGAAAGGGTGTATTAATTAATCTCAACTCTCAGGAGGCAGAGGCATGTAGACCTCTGTGTGTTCAAGGCCTCCCTAGTCTACAAAGCAAGTTCCAGAACAGCCAAATTAAACTTTGATTAGTTTAAGCTAATAGAGCATATCTTGTACCCCACCACAGATGATTCTGTTCAGCTCTAGACACATAGACTAATGCTGATCCATATTTGTATAGATTAAGTGCTCCACACTCCTATATTCTCTCTAGAGGCCCTTCTGTTGGATTCTGTTTGCTTGTTGGATTGGTGTTTTTGAGACAGGATCTTGCTACAAAGCCTAGGCCAGTCTGACCTCAAACTTGAAACCCTCATTCCTCTGTTCCATCCCCCTAGTACTGGGATTACAGGTATCCCCAATGTGCTTAGCCAGTCAGTATTCATATAGTGCTCTGTCCAGCGTAAAATGATGGATTTGATGTTAGGCAAGCCTGGGCTATAACAAACTGTCACATTGATCAAATTCATGTAATATTCTGAGAGTGTAGATATTCATTGCTAAAGTCTGCGTGATAGCACAACCTTGTGGGCCACTGTGAAGATAAACACATTTAAGTTGCAGAGTTTTCACAAACCCACTCACTGCTAGTATAAAAATGTTTTTCTCAGATTGCATTGTCCAAACCTTTTTCCTTAGAATCTGGTTATATTCTTCTCACCTTTTGATTTAGTTCATAAAATCATAGTATTATTTTGAAATACTATTTCTAGCACAAATATTAGGAAATGAGTTAACAGAAAAAGAGATTAGGAATCAGATATAGCCCTGTCTTTTTGAAGGGTTTGGGTTTTTGATGACATTACTTATGCTTCAATCTGATTCTGCCAAATAGAATCACTTTCTTCCCATTTGTCCTCCCACTTTCTTTCCATTTGTCCTCTCACCCCAGCTTACAGGAAGCTCTTGGAGCCTTGTTTTCAGTATTTAAGTAGCCTCTTAATCTTTCATCATCAATTGCTGAAGTCTTAGAAATTCTAAGATTCTGTAAATCAATATTCCCTTCCCTAGATAGATTATACACATCTTTCACTGCTACTGGTTAGAAAGACACGGTCCCATCACTGTCACTTGTCTGACATGGATCTCTCAGTTCCTATCTCTTAGGAGTTTTTCACTTTCTTATTCCTGCTGAGTGTGTAGTCAGAGACTGTGTGATCAATAAGATACTTTGTTTCTGCCTTGGAAGAAATCTCACAGTTTATAAAACTATAATAGCGGTTACAAACTGTTTCTTCTCTCTGTTGTGATCTAGATTTAATATTCTTTTGTTTGTTTTGTTTTATTTTTGGAGACAGGGTTTCTCTGTGTCACCTTGGCAGTCCTTGAACTATCTGTAGACCAGGATGGTCTTTTGAACTCAGATCTGCCTACCTCTGTCTCACTAGTGCCAGGATTAAAGGCATGTGCAACAACTCCCTGGCCCAAATTTAATATTCTTAAAATGCTTTTTCTGTTTTGTGTATGTTGGGTGTGTTAGTGTTTTGTTTTTTGAGACAGGATCTCAAAACTCCCTGTGTAGCCAACACTGACCTCAAACTCAAAATCCTCCTGCTTCTGCCTTCCAGGGTTAGGATTACAAGTGAGCGCTATCACACTTGGCTGGGCTACTTTGCTTCTGTTACAGATTCTTCAGCATGATTAGGAAGAGAATTGGAAGCCTGATAAAAATGCGTGGTGACATGCCTGCCCTAGGCGATACTTAAGCCATAGGTTTGTCTTTGTGTTCTTATGGCAAGATACAGGCAGCTAGTCATACCAACATGAAAATAGAAGGCTTCCTTCAGGGAATGGCATTGATGGGGCAAGGAACCCCACTAGGAGGACTCTGTCAGTATGTATATATTGAAGGAATGCCACAAAATCAAAATTGCTTTAAATTTGGGTAATGCCAATTCATGCCTTTTTTTATTTCATTCTTTTGTTATATTTTCAGACTTTTTGAAAAGACCTCTAGAGAGTTATGTGAAAAAACTCAAGGTGCCAGTTCATGTAATTCGAATGGAACAACGTTCTGGATTGATCAGAGCTAGATTAAAAGGAGCTGCTGTGTCCAAAGGCCAAGTGATCACCTTCTTAGATGCACACTGTGAGTGTACGGCAGGGTGGCTGGAGCCTCTCTTAGCCAGGATCAAACATGACAGGTAATTTTTTGGAATTTGTGAATTTGTTCTTAGTTATTTTTATCTTAAATTGTGTGGAACATTGTAGATTCTGTTTTAAGTAAATACAAAAGTACCATTCCCTCAAGTAGCCTTTAAAATGGCTTCAAGAGTGCTCCAAACAAAATACAAACAAGACCACAGTCTTAAACTCTGGCAGTTAACTAGTTTGCAAACTGTCCTAATGGAGATGAATGAGACAACATATTGTAGAATTGTTAATTACTCTGTGTTCTAGGTTGACAAAATAGGACCAGAATAGGCAGACAGTAATGAACTCATGGGAAGTTTACTTGTCCCTGCTTTCAAAGACTGCCACAGGACAGGCAGATTATCTCATCTTTGTTGATTCCTTCATAGGGACTATAGCTCTCATTTTGTAGCGTAAGGCTGAAGAGAGGCACCTTGTATCCTCTTGATACAGAATAAGCATTACTACGGGGTGTCTATGGTTTTGTCTTTCATGTCATAAACTTTACAAAGAATTGTCTGACTTTCTCTTGGTTCTAAAGAGTCAGGACAGATGTAACTTCAGTCTGTTTGACCTTTCTAGTTGAATTTCTGCTTGCCCTGGCAATTTGATCTTAAAACTCTCCACATCAACTTGAAGGCTTAGATTGTATACAGTAGACTTTCACTAGTCCAGTGGAGAATGGAAGGGTTAAGGTCACTTATTCTCTGTTAGAAAATGGTGTCACTACAGCTATCTGTTCTCAGAGACAAAACAAACCAGCATTGAACCAAAGGACACCCAACAGTTTAAGGAAGAGATTATTGCCCTGAAGAATCAAAACAATAGAATATCTCTCTAAATATTTTTCTATAAGTAAAAGGTGACTGGTTTAGGAGATACTTGATTGCATAAAGAAAAACCCATAAACTTTAGAAACACGATTCTGAACCCATACAGAGAAGATTGTGTGTGTGTGTGTGTGTGTGAGAGAGAGAGAGAGAGAGAGAGAGAGAGAGAGAGAGAGAGAAGTATAGGAGAGAATTGACTAAAACAACAACCAAAATACCTTAGTTTGGGCTATATGGTGGATTATATATATCTCCTGAATAATGTCCAATAGATAATGTTAAAGTGATGAATAAATACAAAAGCAGATTTTTTTTGTTTGTTTTTTTTGTTTTTCGAGAGAGGGTTTCTCTGTGGCTTTGGAGCCTGTCCTGGAACTAGATCTGTAGATCAGGCTGGTCTCGAACTCACAGAGATCAGCCTGCCTCTGCCTCCCAAGTGCTGGGATTAAAGGCGTACGCCACCATCACTTGGCAAATGCAGATTTTTAAATGAATTAATTTTATTTTATTTTTCACTTTTCGTTTTTTTGAGACAGGGTTTCTCTGTAGCTTTGGAGCCTGTGCTGGTACTAGCTCCTGTAGACCAGGCTGGCCTCAAACTCACAGAGATCTACCTGCCTCTGGAGTGCTGGGATTAAAGGTGTGTGCCACCACTGCCTGGCTTCAAAAACAGATTTTAAAAAAATTCACTATTGAGTTGACACAAAAGAAGAAAGAAAGAAAGAAAGAAAGACAGACAATCACAAAGTGAGAGCAAAAAAGCTGTCCACTCAGTGAGGCCAGCTGGTATTTGTGGTGTCTGTGCTGAATTCTGGGATACTGTCCCTTGATAAATGTACGAGTTGAGAGTGACAGGAGCAAAGCTGGGACGCTGAAACTTCCGCTCAGTGAGAATGAGAAGTGGATCACACACAGCAGAGTCCTGTGTGTAAGAGGGGACGTGCTCCCACCAAAATGTTTGAGGGGAACATAGAAAAAGTAACAAATTAACTGTTTATTTTTATGAAGCTAGAGTAATTTTAATTAAAAAAAAACTAGTAAAGACCTATGATTTAAATTTTTAAAAAGTGTGTGTGTCTTGCGCGTGTGTGTTTAAGGTCAAAGGACAACTTGCAGGGGTTGATTTTTCTCTGTCTCCACACGAGTCCTGGTTGTTAGGCTAGGAAGTAGTCACCTTTAGATACTGAGCCAACTTGCTGGCCCCAGGGTGGGGAGCGGAGGAGACAGAGAAAAAAAAAGCCACGTACTCACGTAGAGGTCAAGGGACAACTTTGACCTCTAGAAAAACAAGGTGTTTCTTCTACGGTGTTGATCAGAGGAACTGAACTCAGGTGATTAAGTTCAAGGTCCTTTACCCTCTAAACCATCTCATCTCACCAATCCATGGGAAAGACTTCTTTTCATCTTCTTTTTTTTTTTTCTTTTTTCTTTTTTGGTTTTTTGAGACAGGGTTTCTCTGTAGCTTTGGAGCCTGTCCTGGCACTCACTCTGTAGACCAGGCTGGTCTCAAACTCACAGAGATCCACCTGCCTCTGCCTCCTGAGTGCTGGGATTAAAGGCGTGCATCACCACTGCCTTCTTTAAATACCAATAGAATGGATATGATATCACATCCTATAAACTATATCTGTGAACGACCATATTTGGGACACTTTCCTTCAAAAGAGCTGTTGTCGTTTGGGTGTTTTTTGGGGGGGGGGGGTGTTTTTCCTTTAAGCCAACTGGAAAATACCTGAATATGTGATCAGTCTATATGAAGAAATACAAACCCAAAAGAAAAGAATTCCCTTCTAGTAACTAAAAAATTTCAATTTCAATTTCAGTTGGTCATGGCGATACACATTTTTGGTCCTAGCACTTGGAAGCAGAGGCAGGAGGTTCTCTGAGTTTGAGGCCAGCCTGGTCTACATAGTGAGTTCCTGGACAGCCCGGACTGCAGAGAGAGGCCTTGACTCAAAAACCAAAACCCAATCGAGCAAGCACAATTTGTGTGTGTGTGTACGTGTGTGTGTGTAAATTCAAAAAGTCCTGAGCTATTATTTATTTATTTATTATAATTTAATTAATTAAAGTGTAAGAAATCAGCTTCAAAGTTGATAGCATTACAGTGAGGAATATGTATATATCAGGACTAGAAAACAGTAATGAATGCTGACTTAAGTAACATCTGTGCTAGACATTTTCCCTGAAGATTACATACATAAAAATACTCAATTTCTCACTAGCAAAAACTGAAGAACAGAAGTGACAGAGTTGTTTATAAAGGAAAATTTTGTCTAAAAGTGATTAAATGTATAGTCATTAGTATAATATTTTCCATGTGGCAAATAGGAAAAAAAATTGTGTAAAAGAAGAAATGCAAAAGGACAACGTTCTCAGCCAGCAAATGAATATGATACTGGTTTGGTATAGGTTGTAGCAGGAAAAATATTTTGCAATTGTTTTGTTGTATGGTCGTTATAGTTAGGAACATTTGAAAGATTTAAAATCTCCTTTTATGACATCAGGAGAACAGTGGTATGTCCTATCATTGATGTGATCAGCGATGATACTTTTGAGTACATGGCAGGCTCTGACATGACCTATGGTGGATTCAACTGGAAGCTCAATTTTCGTTGGTATCCTGTCCCCCAAAGAGAAATGGACAGAAGGAAAGGTGACCGGACTCTCCCTGTCAGGTGATTTGTCAGACGTTTCCTTTGTAGTGTGCAGAGAGTTGTGACATTTCATCGGTTGGGTTAAAGTGTACTTTGAGAAACACCTAGCAATCGTATACCTTGTATGTAGTCAAGAACTGTGTTTTACATATATCTATTTTTAAAGGGGATTTTTCTCCTCCAGTTAATAAAGTTAGATTTTCTTTCATTCTGTGAACTCCAGTCTACAAGAAAAATGATGTCATACCTATGTTCCTTCTTTCCTGTATGAAAACATTACAAATTTCTAAGTTCAGGCTGCTTAAGTCAAGCTGCTCCTCAGTTACCATGGCATTATGTTAAAGTGCCATCTCAGAATTGCGGCTCTCATTGTACCATGTCTGGGTGGTAGTTACTGACAGTAAGGTTAGAAAAGCTTGTTTCACACAATTTTTTAAAATAACTAGAATTAGCAGTGTATAAAGGGATTTTCATTTATGTGTATTTTTCTTTTTACTGTACTTGATCATGGGTGACAGGAAGGCATAAGAATCATCTGGTAAGGGCATGGAACAGACTTTGAGCTCCTAACCATCCTAGTATTTATCGCAGTTGCATCTGCCTCCACTTCTGTAGCTCTTAACTCCATTTTCTCCTATTTTAAGCATCTCTGGTCTATTTTCCCATGAATTCAAATCCAATTCTGGAGAAGTTGAAGAGATTTTTTTTTTTTTCACTTAATACATTCTTTTCCAGAGCCAGTTTGAGATCTGTACCCATTCCAAGAGGCTCTCGGTTCAGTTCAGTGTTAAATCAAGAGCTCTTAGATATTTGAGAACTTTGGGAATTACAGCTTTCACTGGACAGACAACGCTGCTGTCCTAGGGAATCCTGGAAGAGCACATGTCAGTGACTTCTGAACTTAGGAACCTTATGGGATATTGGATCCAAGAACTTAATTATTTTCTCTTGGTGGATTGAGTTTTTTTACCCCTTCATACTGACCCTTCATGGAAATTAGTGATTAACTGGAACCCCTGCTACCTGTCCCTTTCAATCCTCCCTCATGATCATTTCTCTGCTTTTTTACATGCTTCTCTTCCACCCCGCCCTGTGCATGCCTGGACTTGGCTTCTGCAGAAAACCTACCACAGGCGGTTAGGGTCCCTTTAGAAGAAGTGTGTTCTCTGTACTGCATCACCTCCTTTATGCTTTCTCTAGACCTAGGAAAGGCTGTCTTTGTTTTCATCCTGTCTTAACTTTAATCTTTCAACCTGCCATTTCTGCAGTATTTGCCACCCTTTAAAACTTGGCATTTTAACCCTAACCTGAGTCTAGTTGAATAAAATTATCAACTACCTTTATAGTTGCTAGGACTTTGGAATCAAATACCTGGTCAAATGGAGAAGGTTATGAGAAACATTCAATTTAAGGAGTCTGAGCTAGAAAGTCGGTCGGCACCAAGGACCAGGAAGAGTGCTACGGACAGGAAATATTTAGGATTAAACAGAGCGTGAGCAGGGTGCAGATCGTGTCTGCCACAGCAGTCCCCGAGGGTGTAAGCATTCTGAAGAGGGTAAGAGTAAGCATTATTCTGTAGTTATAAACAGCTGTAGAACTATAGTACTTCTAAAAACAAACACTGATTATCAACTTTAAATTACTAAAATTAATGGCATAGTATTATGATTGAATTTCAGAACACCTACAATGGCCGGAGGCCTTTTTTCAATAGACAGAGATTACTTTCAGGAAATTGGAACATATGATGCTGGAATGGATATTTGGGGAGGAGAAAACCTAGAAATTTCCTTTAGGGTAAGTTCCCTTTGACAAAAAATATAAAATCTTTTACTTAACCACAAATATGTGTTCATTATTCTTGTTGTCTATATAAGAAATAAAATTTAGTGAGTCTAATCTGACTCCAGAACCTTCAGCCTATGATGGCACTATGGATGATTTATTAAAAACTATTTCAACAAATTATAACATGGTTAGCTTTACTAGCCTAACTGTTAAATTTCTGTTCTTTTAAGAAAGTAATTCAAACTTCAGCAACTAAATAGAAACAATTTGTAATTTAAATGGGCTGCTTTGGTACCTAACTGTAAAACATAATTTCACATTATGTTATTTCCTTCTTACCTAATTGAAATTGTTCTCTTATTAAATGTGGTTACCTTATTAGTTTTATGTTTTTCAGTAAAAGGTGACAGCAGTTAGGGAGATGACTCAGTCAGTAAGGTGTTTGCCACATATGCATGGAGGTCTGAGTTTGATTCCTAGCTACTACCGAAAAAAAAGCTAGGCATGGATCTGCTGAGATGACTCAGTGAATAAAGACACTTCCTTCAGTCTGAGTCAGTCTCCAGGACCAACATGGTAGAAGGAGAGAACTGACTCCTACAAGTTGTCCTCTGACATATGTACCACATCAATTAAATGCTTAAGTTTTATGTTTTTTGGGTTTTTTTTTTTTTTTTTTTTTTTTGGTTTTTCGAGACAGGGTTTCTCTGTAGCTTTGGAGCCTGTCCTGGAGTTAGCTCTTGTAGACCAGGCTGGCCTCGAACTCACGGAGATCTGCCTGCCTCTGCCTCCCAATGGATTAAAAACGTGCGCCAATGTTTTTATTTTTTAGGGCAGGGCATAACAATGCATACTGTAATCCTAGTACTGGGGACAGAGAGACTGTAGAATCCATAGCTACATCAGTGAGCTCTGGTTTCAGTGAGAAGCCCTGTCTCAAAATAAGGAAAGTGATTTAGATAAATAACTGATGTTACCCTCTGGCCACCACACACACAACCACACATATACATCACAAAAAGGAAGAAAAAGACAAAGCGGTTCTGAAATGACTCTTCATCGGCCTAGTTGACCTTTCATTGTGTGTCCACTAAATCAGCATGTTAGGTGGTAACACAAGCTGCCAAACAGCTTCTGACACGCAGCAATCAGTAGAGATGCACTGAGTGTGCTCCAAGTGGAAGCAGGAAGCTCCTTTGCTTCTAGAGACTCTCTTTGCCTAAGTGTAAAAGATGAAACCTGAGCTTCCGGGAAATCTCACTGAGCTCTAACGCTAACACTGAATAAACTTGGGAAAACCTGAAGGTAGACATACTATTTAACAAAGCCAGCAGTGTTTCAAAATGTGAGTTTCAATTGCAAATATGAGATTTTCCTTTATAGTACAAAACTGTATTTTGAAACAATTGCATTGAATTAAGACTATAAACCTATACTTAATTTTTCTTTTGGTCCATGTGTCTTATTGATTGGACAAATAGATCAGAACATACTATCTCTGTCTTGTTGAAGAATCATGGTTGGTGTCTGTTCTGTGTGATATGTCAGTAGTGGCTCAAATTTGGAGAGACAGAAATAGAAACAAATTTGGCTGAATACTCCCTGATCATGGGTGTGTGTGGTGAGTGTTAAATCATGAGCCACATCAAACATGTTAAACACACAAAACAAAGTGACACTGAACATTTCCTGAAGTGGTGTGTCCTTGTTGACAAGGGTTGATTGAGCCTGAGCGGGGTGAGTTAATGATGCTGTGAGTCACCTGCATTTGGAGTTGCTCTTGTGTCTCTCACTCTTCCTGCGTAGTTCATCATAGCTTGTCTAGTTTGTATTTTATCTGATTTTGACCAAAATTTTGAAAAAATGTTTGGTCCCTGGGAAGTATTGGCTGTACACCAAAGCAGGATCTCGGAGTCTTGAGCTTTGTTGTTTATTTTTGAGACCCAATCTCACTATGTAGCACTGGCTAGCCCGGAACTCACAATGTAGATCAGGCTGGCCTTAACTCATGGAGGTCCATTGCCTCTACCTCCTGAATTCTGGGATTAAAGGTGTAGGTCACCACAGGCAGGCTTGTGTTCTGAATTTTAAACTGTATGTCCAACGCAATCCACTTTACTCTTTTGTTCAGATTTGGTAGTTTATAGACATATTGGGAAGAATTTATCAGTAACTACAGATTTTCCATTCAAGGCTATAAATTAAAAGTCAACCCCCCTGTTCAATTGAAAAAAAAATACCACATGAATGCTACAGCAGCTTTGGAAAGTAGGTACTAAGCTTCATCCTGCTGTTTTCAGATTTGGCAATGTGGAGGAACTTTGGAAATTGTGACTTGTTCCCACGTTGGTCATGTGTTTCGTAAAGCTACACCTTACACGTTTCCAGGAGGGACAGGGCAGATTATCAATAAAAATAATAGACGGCTTGCAGAAGTATGGATGGATGAATTCAAGAATTTCTTCTATATAATTTCTCCAGGTTAGTATACTTTGCATGATATATACAAAGTGTACGTTTTTCCCCCATGTGTGTGTATATGAGAGAGAGAGAGAGAATCAGAGAAAGAATTTTCTTTTTATCTCACTATAGCATTTGACATTTCTGAGATTTCATCTTATTAAATTTCAGCCATTTTCCTAGCTGACAAAGCACTCTCTGGACATTTGGCATTTTTAGCCAACATTAAAAATACCAGTACTACCAGTCTAGCTGAACATAGCGGACAATGAGGAATACTGAGAATTCAAGAACAATCGCAGTGGGTTTTCGATCCTACTGCACGTACTGGCTTTGTGGGAGCCTAGGCAGTTTGGATGCTCACCTTATGAGACCTGGATAGAGGTGGGCAGTCCTTGGGCTTCCCACAGGTCAGGGAACCCTGATTGCTCTTCGAGCAGATGAGGGAGGGGGACTTGATCGGGGGAGGGGGAGGGAAATGGGAAGCGGTTGCGGGGAGGAGGCAGAAATCCTTAATAAATAAATTAATTAAAAAAAAATACCAGTACTTATTTATGGATTTATATATGTACGTAGAGACGGGCTCATGTATCCCGAGCTAGCCTCAAACTCACTGTGTAGCTGAGGATATCCTTGAGCTTCTGATCTTTCTGCCTCCATCTCCCAAGTGTGCCTGCCTGCTTTACCATACATGTTTTATGTGATGCTGGGGGACTAAACCCAGACTTTCATATATGCTAGTTAAGTACTCCTAACTGAGCCACATCCCCTGTCCCTAGAACAATACCACCTCAGAAGCAAGTTATTAGCATTCTCCATAAGCAGACCTTTAGTGCTGCTGTATAAGACTTTAATGAAACCATCTCTCGTCACATAGCCAATGCAGAGGCTACAGCATTCCTCAAGAGACTTTCTAAGAATTCGCTCTGTTAATCGGGCTTTTGTATGTCTGTTTCTTCCCAGAGATATGCCTCTCTGAAATCATTACTATTCTGCCTTGGTTGTTCAGTTACAATTCTTCAAGACTCCAGTGGGTATGAGCAAAGTCCAGCAAATTCTGTGAGAGAAAGCTGATGGGTGTAGTTGTCCTATTTAATACTTGTGCCACGTAGTTTTTTCAGTTTCTTGAGACACGGTTTCTCTGTAGCTTTGAAGCCTGTCCTGGAACTAGCTCTTGTAGAACAGGCTGACCTTGAACTCACAGAGAACCGCGAGGCCTGTGCTGGGATTAAAGGCCTGCACACCACTGTCTGGCAATTTTTTTATTTTTACCTTAATATACATTTAAGTTTCCTGATTTCTGTGTGACTAACTGTTGTTTAATATTTTTATTTGTTACATTTTCACATGAATTTGTTTCCTTTGAATAAAATCAAAATACGCGCTAATGCCTTGTCCTGTTTTCTCCTTTGGAAGGTGGTCCGTATGGCATCACCTGTAGTGTCATCCATCACCTGATAATCCTGCTTCCCATTCAGTTGCTTTGTGAGAATGCGCATATAGGTAGACGTGTGTTACCAGATAGAACTCTAATAAATCAGTCAATTATTTCTTTCAACAGGTGTTACAAAGGTAGATTATGGAGATATATCATCAAGACTTGGTCTGAGACATAAACTACAATGCAAACCTTTCTCTTGGTACCTAGAAAATATTTACCCTGATTCTCAAATTCCACGTCACTATTTCTCATTGGGAGAGGTAAAAACAAATGTGTGTGTGTGTGTGTGTAATATATTTATTCTGTATAGTTATTTAAAAGTTAAAACTTCTAACGTCTAGGTTCTTAAATTATCTTTGATATTATAAAGTATTAACCTCAAGTATGGATAAGTTCTTGTTAATTAATGGAGTCTGCCTCATAATATGAAATTTTACTAAATTCTTGGCTCCCCCACCCCAGTACTAGGAAGTAACCCTGAGAACTTTCACATGATAAGCAAATGCTTGATCATTGAGCCACTTCCTCAGCAAAATCTTACTACATCTTTATCACATTATGTTTTATTAAAATAAAGATGCTTAGGGCTGGAGAGATTGCTTGGCTTACTTGTTCTTACAGAAAACTGGGGTTTGGGTCCCAGTACCCACAGGAAAACTAAGAACCATCTGAACCATTACCAAGAAGACTCTTGTTACAATGTAGCAGTGTCTTCGGTGGACTTATATTAACAACAAGCTAAGCCATTTCCTTGAAACCTGTACTTCTAAAGTGAATAACCATGGGTTAGTCCAAATCAAAGCCTGAGAAATTTCAGAGTGAAGCTAACTTGACAAGGAAGGTTGAAACAGTTCTGTATGTAAGTGGATGGATGTTTATTTTCCTTTGGGAATTTTAAGTTTTCATAGTTTAAACAGGGAAGTGGGGGGAAATGCTGAAAAGCATATTTGTTTCTGATGATTCTTTAGAATTCAGTATTATTTTTTCTTGAAATAATTGGCTTATTAATACTTATAGATAAGACAAATTTGCAAATTAGTTGTCCTTTTTATCTCAGTGCCTGTTCATACTAAGGACTCTAGTATGAAAAAGATCTTGGCTTCTGTTATAATGACTTTGACAGTAAAACATTCTTGTGTCCTGTTTATTTAATGCCAGTTAGCTATCAGTTTTGACTCCTAGCCAAACTTCCTTTCTGTGTTTAAGAATTCAGATAAGAGCTGGGTGTGGTGACACTTGCCTTTAATCTGAGCACTGGGAGGCAGAGGCAGGTAGATCTCTGTAAGTTTGAGCTATATAATAGAGAGACCATGTCTACCCACACCCCTGTCCTCTTCCCACCCCATCCCCACCCCGCAAAAATTCAGATTTCTTAGACTGGATGTCTGATCTTTTTGCATCCTTTGTTTAAAAGTTCAGCCTCTAAGTGAAAGTTCTTCTGGAGCCTGAGTTATTCCTTCTCTTGGAAGAAAACCAGCCATCTCCACGTAGTTTTAGTAACTCTGTTTCCTCAAATGGACCATTTCTTTTTATTCAAATTTACTCTCGTCTTTTGATTTCTTCTTAAGTGGTTGTCATGTCTTTGTTTCCATGGCCACCCTAGAGATTCGTGTGTGCGTCACTGAATTAGGACTTAACAAGTACTGTACCATTTTTTCAGATTCCCCCACCCCCAGTGTTAAATCAAAAGCATTGGACTACTCCTTCATTAGAGTCGAATACCACAGCCTATTAAACCATAAAGATTTGAGGTTTCTTTTTGTTTTGTTTTATTTTGCTTCGAGACAGGGTTTCTCCATAGCTTTAGAGCCTGTCCTGGAACTAGCTCTTGTAGACCAGGCTGGCCTTGAACTCATAGCCTGCCTCCGCCTCCCAAGTGCTGGGATTAAAGGTGTGCACCACTACCACCTGGTAAGGTATCTTTTTCTTGTAATCTTCTAACTTATCAAGGTCCTATTTGTTAGTTGAAGGCAGTAATTTTCAACAGCCTAGTATAGATTTATCATCAGTTTAGCCTCTTATAATAATAATCTAGGAATAAATGTATTAAGTATATTAAAAGAATTTGTTTTTACTGGACTGTGACTCAAAAGAGTTTTTATTGTCAGTTGTAAGTGGGAATTACTGTGGTCAAGATTTGATAGCATTATGTTTATAGGACTTACCATCAAATGTTTTTTGGTTATTTGCCCTTCTTTGTTGCCTACCTTTCTGTGTCTTTTCCAGGACACAGGACCTCTCCCTTCACAGTACAGTCAGTCCTTTTCCCTTCCTCCTCCCTCTAAAACTCCTTCGATGGAGGCTGGTAGACAGTCTTGGAAGTTAGAACACCTTACATGGCATAGGCCCCCGTGGCAACCTTCTTGAGATCCTATAGTCATTGTGTTTACAGAAAGATTTCAAAGAGGACAAAGGGAAGGTTCTTTGAGGTGCCAAGGTAAATCTAGTCTGATTCCTTGCTTGTGTTTCGTTACCACCTTGAGTCACTTTTATACTGTGGTGCTTGGGCTGAGCAGTTGTCCTAGAGACCAGATGGCTCACAAACTGGACAGAGTTATTCTCTGGCCCCTGAGGTATGCACTTAGGAGCAATCATTGGTGTATTCCTTATCCTTACCTATTGTTCCAGGTAGTCTTTGATTGCTTGAGCCTTTATTGAAGCATTTTCCTCAGTTGGTAAAAATTTAACTTGTTTTACTTCCTGTTGTATGCTGTGAATATTTTTTATTGCCATTGGTTAATAAAGAAGTTACTTTGACCAGTGGCTTAACAGAGTAAAGTCAGGCTGAAAGAGATGTATAGAGGGAGTAGGCGAAGTCAGGGAGAAGCCATCCACAGGAGACAGACACCTCTGCCGGAGCCCACCGGAACCTTGCCTACCTAGTGATACACAGATTAATAGAGATGGGTTAGTTTAGGATATAAGAGCTAGCTAGAAATATGCTTAAGCTATTGGCCAACCAGTATTGCAAATAATTATTTTTGTAATTTTGTGATTATTTCAAGTGTGGGCAGCCAGGAACAAACAGCTTCCTCCAACAACTTCCTTACTCCCTTTACTTGTTAGTGTAAATTCTACACTTTCGCCCTTTTCTCCTCTGTCTTAATTAGTGTTTCTATTGCTGTAAAGAGACACCATAACCACAGCAACACTTATAAAGGAAAACATTAATTGTGGTGGCTCACTTACAGTTCAGAGGTTCAGTCCATTATCATCATGGCGGGAAGCAAGGCAACATGCAGGCAGACATGGTGCTAAAGAAGGAGCTAAAAGTTCTTACATTTTGACTCATGGGCAACAGGAAGTGGTCTGAGACACTGGGCGGGATCTTGAACATATATGAGACCTCAAAGCTTTTTCTCACAGTGACACTTCTCCAACAAGGCCACACCTCCTAATAGTGCTACTCCCTTGGGGGCCATTTTTTTCAAACCATCACATCCTCCCAAAAAGTTCAGTTTCCATTGGGTTGAAATATGTCTATGCTGCCTGTTCTTGCCTTTATACCACCATTCCTCCACTGTAGTAGTGGAACATTTAGGACTTTATTTTAAATCTAGCTTATAGAAAAAAATTATAAAGCCAAATAGAGGGAGAAACCTGTTTTGTAATAGAAGTTGAATTGTGACAGATTTCCTTTTGTAAGCATTAGCTGACATGAGTTTATTTGTCAGAAAGACCACAGCCATATCCTCCCTGACACTCAGGGTATGTAACCCCAGCTCTGTAGGAGGTTGTAATTTCTTCACGGTTTTTTCTTCATTCAACAACTATTTGAGTGCCCACAATGCAACATGGCGTAAAATTTTGTTTTTGTTGATCTTATAGTCTATTTGAAAAAAATTAAAAATATACAGTGTGTCAGATAGTGGCAAGAACAGATGAGAACAAGGATGCCTGGTGAGCATGAAAATTGTTCTATTTTACATAGGTAGTTGAGGAAGGCACCCTTAAGGTAATTTGTGAGCAAAATCCTGAAGAAAGAATAACTAAGCCAAGTGTTGCTTAGGTTAACGTTTCAGAGCAATGGGGGAATGAGTACAAAGGTTGCTAAGATGAGTATGAACTTGGCATGTCCCAGAAATAGTAGGGAGGTTACTTGTCTAGAAAAAAAAACAAATATATAGGTAATAAAAGATGAGGACAAAACCATGAGGGTAAGCTGGGAAGATGGCCCAGTGGGTAAAGCGCTTGCCTCACAGACATGAACTGAGTTCAGATCCTCAGAACCCATGTAAAGCTGAGCGTGAGTGTGGTGAGGTGAGAGGCAGAGACAGGAGAATCCCTGAAAGTTCCTGGGTCAGTTGGCCTGGTTTATGCAGTAAAAAATAGCAAGGAAGAAAGAAAGACTTCATTTCAGAGTGAAGATGGACAGTTGAGGTTGTCACCACGGTAGGTGTGAACTTTCCAGTCTTGATGCACACATGTGCTTGTATCGTTCGTTGTACACGCACACAGACCATTTAGAGGATCAAGTGAGAAGAGAACACAGCCATAAGCATCTGGTACAGTTTGGAAATCATGGATATTAATCCTAATACTTGGGAGCACGGAGGCAGGATTGCATGCTTGAGGCCAGTCTAGTCTATGTAGTGAGTTCCAGAGCTGCATAATGAGGCTCTGTCTGAAAACTAAAAAGTAGAGCAGAAGGAGAACCAGGAGAATGATGTTTGAGAGACTTAAGTGAAAGGTTTGTCTCAAAAAGTAGGTGCTTAACTATGTGACTACTATGGAGAAAGCATAACCTGAGTATGGAAGATTAGGGAGATTCTGTTAGTACTCTCAGTATGCGAGAGTGCCCATGGAGAGTATTAGGGAGAATACAAGTGTGGAGCCTGAATGTGCACAGTCTTGCAAGGCGAGGCATTTTTCTGTAAATAATGCAGAGAAGTAGATGATGGCTAGAGGATAATATGGGGAAGGGGAGATTATTTTCCTTTTATGAAAATAAAGTGTGTGCTGAGTTTTTCACAGTCAGTTTCTGGGGTCTGGTGCAGCCTGGGGCCTTGGTCATGCCAGGATTCTTCGAGGCTTTATTAAGAATGTTTGGGTTCTGGTGGTTTCATGTTTTACCCACTTATAAGGAAATTTGTTTAAGAATGGGGTTGAGGACCTTAATCATTTATAAAATCAGGAGTGATGCTAAAAGATGGAAAGTTTTGAACAGAGTTTGGTTCAATTGTTTTAAGCCCTTTCAGGGGGACTAGGTTTGGTCCCTAGCACCCACATGGTAGCTTACAACCATCTGTAACTCCATTCCCAAGGGATATGGTTCCCTCTTCTGAGATTCATGCTCATGGCAGCTCTGCTGACCCAACCTAAGTGGCAGAGGCAACTTGGGTGTCCCAGACATCCAATGATGGAATGATAAGCAGAAAGTTGTATGTACATACAGTCCTTCAAAAGGATAGACATCCTGACATATATGCATTACCTCATAAATGAACTTTGAAGACGTTTTGCTTAAGTGAAATAGAATGACGACAAACATAATGTAGTTTCACTTCTGGAAAGAGCTATAGTGGCTGTGTGCATGGAAACAGAAAGCAGTAGTTACCACAGACTGATAGAGGTAGGAAAATGGTTTGTTTAGTGGCTGAAGTGGTTCAGGTTTATAAACTGGGAAGGTTCTAGAGACCTTTTTCATAGCAGTGGGAATGGACTTAGCAGTTCTGAACTGACTCTTTGGAACTGGCTATGGTGGTAAATTTTATGTTATACAAAAAAGAGAAAGACCCTAAATGGTTAGGAGATGGGATCCAGCACTGAGGGGAGTAAAGGATGGGACACAGGCAGTTCATCCCTTGGGACAGAATAGAAAGGAGAGGTGGAGTCAAGTACAAGTCAGATGAGAGTGGTAGTTTATGTGGATGCTTGAGAAGTCCTCTTAAATAATGACTTCAGGTGAATACAGATTATTGGTTGAGAGTAAGGCGGGGGCTGCTGGTGATAGAGGCGTGGGAAAGAGGGCAAACAGAAGCCTAGACTTGTTTGAGTACAGAGGTCCCGGAAGGGAGCTGATGCTGGTGAGTGAGTAAACCCATCACCCTCTCCCTTCCTGCACATTCTCCCCTTGAGTGAGTAAAATCTAGGTTAAGTACGTGCCTCTGAAGGACATGGAGCAGCCACTCCTTTATGGAGTGAAAGGTGGTTTGTTTGGTTTTTTCTTTCTTTCTTTCTTTCTTTCTTTCTTTCTTTTTCTTCCTTTCTTCTTCTTCTCTTCTTTTCTTTTTTTGAACTGACCCAATTTTAGACAATGCCCAAACATTGTTAGCTGGGCTTGAGTTCCAACAAATTAAAGGGTGATACATGTCCAAACCGTGGAACATGGTTGCCAAGGCAAGTTGACCTCTTCTTATCTGCTGGCTTCGCACGTGGCATAGGCTTTACCATCTGCTATTCTTGCCATTGCCTCAGAAACATAGCCTGTGGTCCTTTTGTGCCAGGTCTTTTCTGGGGCATGATTATTAAGATGTCTGTCTTAACCAAGTCTGCCTTCCAGTACTCATACTATAGAATTTGAAACCAAAATAATGTTATGTTTCCTCATAATAGCTAATAGTTGTTAATCCATTGACTATTGTAAGCAACCACAGATTTGGACCCTGACCTTCCTGGGATAGCTGGTGTTAAGGCAGAGCAGACACTGATTCAGGCAGTTCTGATGGTTCTCACATTGCCTTGGCATCCACTTCATATAAAGCAGCAGTCTGAGTGCCTTACAGACATTCAGATGTCTCTCTTCTGATGACACAGTTAAACTGTTTTTGTGGAGTGGATTAATGTTTAATGGAAAGTGAAATCCGCACCATCATGTGGCTGCTTCCACACAAGCCAGAAAATGTCTATCTTTAGTTTGCCGAGGAGTCATCAGGGGGATTGGATTGTCAAAAGGGACACCTTGTGTCCTTGAAGAGTTGTAAAATTGCTTTTAAGTTATTACTGAAAATAGAATTATTTTGAACTGAATGTAATTCCTAAAGGAGCAGTGAAAGAATGAAAGAAATGAGAACAAATAAAAGTTTTAATTTAAAATTAAAGAACCCTTGATGTATAAATAAGTACTTTATTTGGATCATTTCCACCCCTCTCTTCCCAGCTCCTTCTGTGTCACCCCCCTCATTTCCCTTTCAAATTAGAAACCTCTTCCTCTTTAACTCTTGTTGCATACATACACACACACACACACACACACACACACACATATACACATATACCGTACTTGAGTCTGCTGTTGCCCTCATATACATTTGTCTAGGACTGACTGACTGGGATTGAATAAGCCGAGGGCTTGTCCCTGGAAAAAACTGATTCTCCTTCTCATAACAGCCATTAATTGCCTATAGTTTTTCATCTATAGGTGGGACCTTGTGATATTTCCCCTATCCTCTTATGTAAACACCTCATTGGCATGCCAACTGGTGGTGTTACTATGCAAGTCATGTTTAGGTGACCATATTGTTGAGATTTCATTGGTGCAACTTCCCTGTCATATATAGAAGACACTGTCTTGAAGCAGAAACCCTGATCCTTGGCTATTATAGTTTTCCTGTTCCTTTATGATGTTCCCTAAGCCTTTGTTGTAGGGGTTGTGTTCTATCGACTGAGGCTGAGCATTCCATTCTGTTCTCAGTATTTTGACCAGTTGTGGCTTTCTGTGATAGTCTCTATCTGCTTCAAAAAGAAACTTCTTTAATGAGGACTGAGAGCTACCTGGATAAATATTTAGAATGCAACTAGAATTATACTGGTTTAGAAAAATCGCAGTCATAGGTTCTCCTCTAAGATCCATGACTTCATTAGTTATGTGTGAGTGACTAGGATTTTATTGTACCAAATATGAATTTCCTCCTATTGTGTGGGCCCTAAGTCCACTTAGACAACTGTTGATGGCACCCATAAGTACCACTAAAGAAATAATAAAAGATGTTGGGTGTGGTGGTGCACAGTTTTTTTTGTTTTTTGTTTCTTTCCCTAAGACAGGGTTTCTCCTGTAACAGCCCTAGCTGGTTGTCCTGGAATTCACTTTGCAAACCAGGCGCCTCCAACTCACAGAGACCTGCTTACTTCTACCTCTAAAGTGCTGTGTTTAAAGACATATGCCACCATTTAAAGGTGTGCACACCTTTAATCCCAGCAGGCAGATCTCTGAGATGGAGGCACCTGGTCTGCAGAGTGAATTCCAGGACAGCTAGGGCAATTACACAGAGAAACCCTGTCTCAAAAAACCAACAAAAAGAAATAATAAAGGGTTGGCTTTTGGTATTATCTGTATGCACCTCTCCTTTAGTTAAGCTTCTATGTCTAACTCCTGACGTCTTCACGTCCCACAGATACGAAATGTGGAAACAAATCAGTGTCTAGATAACATGGCTAGAAAAGAGAATGAAAAGGTTGGAATTTTCAATTGTCACGGTATGGGAGGCAATCAGGTGAGTATCCTTACTAAACTTTGCAAACAGCTTTCGATTTTGGTTTACTTTGTTCTTTTACTCCTATAACATTATTCAGGAAACATTTTTATATATTTAAAAAATAATAAAAGTATTAGGTGAGCCGGGCGGTGGTGGCTCACGCCTTTAATCCCAGCACTTGGGAGGCAGAGGCAGGCGGATCTCTGTGAGTTCGAGACCAGCCTGGTCTAGAAGAGCTAGTTCCAGGACAGGCTCCAAAGCCACAGAGAAACCCTGTCTCGAAAAAGCAAAAAAAAAAAAAAAAAAGTATTAGGTGAAAGGTGCTTTCAATCTAATGATTGATACTGTATTATTTTTATATAGCTCTCACTGTGTGTAACCTTGGGAAGCTTTCAATATAGACTATGATGGCCTTGAACTCAGATCTGCCTGCCTCCTCTAATAATTTTTTTTTATTACTGATAGGTATGTTGTGTTTATTTTAAAGGTTTTAAAGGTATTTTGTTATATTACACATGTGTGGTTTATTATTCTTTTTTTTTGGCAAAACAATAATTTTTTTTTTATTGAGAAAAGGAAAAAAAAAGTATCCGCCTCCTCCCAGCCTCCCATTTCCCTCCCCCTCCTCCCACCCTTCTCCCCCTCCCCCCAGACTCCTCTCCCCCTCCCTCTCCAGTCCAAAGAGCAGTCAGGGTTCCCTGCCCTGTGGAAAGTCCAAGGTCCGCCCCCCTCCGTCCATGTCTAGGAAGGTGAACATCCAAACTGGCTAGGCTCCCACAAAGCCAGTACATGAAGTAGGATCAAAACCCCGTGCCATTGTCCTTGGCTTCTCATCAATAAAAGATTTTTATAAGGTCTCTTTAACCACTGAATTAACATTACTGAGCACAAAATTTGTTTTGTCCTTTTTAGGGAAAAAAAAAATGACTGCCCTTAATAATACACTCAGCCTCCAGAAAACAATGTGGATTTTTACTTTCCTCTGTGTAAAATTGGTATAGCTTTCTCAGTTTTTCATTCTCCATTACTGTGACAATGTACATGAATCCTGTGTCTTGAAGTAGTTGCAGATTCTTTTGAGAGTGGTCCAGGCAAAGTTTAAACTTGGAGTTACGGTTTTTATCTATATGCTCATTATCCCTCTGTTGAAACTGTTCCCGATGTCTTCATTGTCTCGTGGCTACAAATGTAGAAATGTGGGCATCTGAAATGCGGACTAATTTCTTTTTACTGTTAAAGCTTACTTATATAAGTTTATGTTTACTTTTCAGGTTTTCTCTTATACTGCCAACAAAGAAATTAGAACCGATGACTTGTGTTTGGACGTTTCCAAACTTAATGGCCCAGTTACCATGCTCAAATGCCACCACCTAAAAGGCAACCAGCTCTGGGAGTATGACCCAGTGGTGAGTTCCCCAGTTGTCTATAGATATAGAAGCTACAGCGTATGGGCAGATTTATAGCTAGTGTGGTTCATAGTAACTGATACAGTCATTATAGCCATTGGATATTCCAAACATTCCCTGTTTGTTTCTGGATGTGTGCTGCTGCCATCGTGAGTGTGACTGTCTCTTGCCTTAAAGAATGTGCAATATCTATTTCTTTCTAGCAGGTGCCAGGGACATAGCCAGTGTGACAACTAACAGCTTTTAAAATGAAAAAGCTCCTTATTTTCAGTTTGTTGGGATATGACAGTATATTAATTATGCAGTACTGAACTACTTAAGTAGCTCCATTGAATAGATATTTTTTTTTTTTACACAAGTCTCTAGGTATATGGTTTCTGGTGTAGATTAGGCGTACTCTGATGGGGTTTTTTTGTGTTTTTGTTTGTTTGTTTGTTTGTTTTTATGACAGAACAGGCAGAATAGAATGTTTATTAAAACATTTATCATGTGTTCCTTGCTTAATATTGTTTATGTTGTTTGTAATTTTATACTTGATATCTGTTCCTATTGTATATAGTTTATTTATTTATTTACTTATTTATTAAAGATTTCTGCCTCCTCCCCGCCACCGCCTCCCATTTCCCTCCCCCTCCCCCAACCAACTCCCCCTCCCTCATCAGCCCGAAGAGCAGTCAGGGTTCCCTGCCCTGTGGAAAGTCCAAGGACCTCCCATGCAGCGTACTCTGATGTTTAAGCTAACTATAATCTCAGCTCTGAAAGAAAAGACCATGGGCTGCTTTACTCTCAGATATGTTACTCTTCTTTTCAGGAAAATAAGTTTTTCCTGGAACGCTCTTGACAAGCTGTGCTTATTTCTTGGGAGTTGTAGATTTGTCCCATAGTGAACCATAAGGAAGGCAGGAAAAGTAAGTGTTTGGTTTTCTTATGTTTGCAGTGTGAGATGACCAAGACCCAGAGATTGGAAATGGTTGTTGGCTAGTCCTACCTCAGTGAACATTTGCAAAGTGAGTGTCGATTAGAGGTGCAGGAGAATAGAGAGGCCTTTGAGTATTTACAAAGAACCCACTGCACGTGTGAAGTTTAAACTTCACATCACTGTGCAAAGTTTGTTTCCCAGAAATTAAATTAATTATGTCTTAGGCTGGTTTCTCTCAGATTCCAGGATAAAACTAACTATTGAGGTGTTTACTAGGGAGTATTTCTGAATACTGTGAAAACGAAAGGGAAAAGCAAGCTGCCTGGCTAGCCTGAGTAAACTCCAGAGGGCGCTCTGGAGACAGAGGGCAGCCCATACGAACCCAAGAGCTAAAATCCAGGACACTGTTCCATGGGTAAAAATTAATTGTTCCTGGTATCACAGTGGGTAGATGGTCTAAGTTAGATCTCAGACCCGGGATTCTTAGTTCTTGATCCAAGATACTTTGTTCAGTACCCTACTATATTTGATTAAATTTGCATGTTCATGCATGTTTAAATCTTGTTTATATTATGTACTTTATAAAATGTATAGTATGACAATAAGCTCCTTCCCTTCTACTGCTTGTGCTGTCTCCTCTGAAATACGATGGAGATTGAGAGCCATTTACATTGAGAGATTGGACGCAGGAAGTAGATGAATATTTTTTCTATTATGTAGGTAGCCTTTGCAATAAGTAATGAAAGCTTTTATCCTCTGCTTCAAGGGTTGCAGTTAAAAATGTGTCACTTGCCTGCCCAGTGCCAGAATCATGTTCTCTCTGGAGACTTGCCAGTGTTACCTAGGTGTCTGCTGAGTCCTCTGATGACAAAGCGCAGTACTGGAGCCTTGGAGCTCTGCATCTCTATCAGCCCGAGCCTTGTCTAGAGCAAGGTTCTTCCCAGTGTTTAGGTCTCCTGCAGGGCTTGCCTCCTGATAATACCAGTTCAGTCTGGATGTTGAGCACTTGAGTACCCAGCATGGAGCATTTCCAGATTCTAGAAACTGGATGTGGTGGCACAGGCCTAGGATCACAGCACTCCGAGGACGTGGAGGTAGACTGTGAGTTATTTGAGGCCAGCCTGGGCTCCATATAGCAAGGCTTTGTCTCAGAAAAGGGGGTAAAGAGAGGTGTTTTTAGAAATTGGGAAGGAACTGGGTGGTGGTGGCTCACGCCTTTAATCCCAGCACTCAGGAAGGAGGTAGAGGCAGTCGGCCTGGTCTACAGAGTGAGTTCCAGAACAGCCCTGGCTACACAGAGAAACCCTGTCTTGGAAAAACTAAATGCCCAGTCACAGTTTTTGTTGTATTTGGTTTTTTTAGTAATCTTGACCTTGAGCCTCAGGACAGGTGCCACCTTGATAGGGAGTTGTGGAATGTTGAACTCGTCCTTAATCCTGCACTGGTTTTGTCTCAGCTGGAACTGAAGGCTGAAATGAAGTGCATGCGTGCAGAGCCTGAGCGCTGGCTGCTAGACTGTGTGCACCTGCATGAGAAGAGCTAGCACCATCACAGCCACAGCTGCACTCACTGTCCTCGAGCTTCAGTTCTCCTGCATCTGTGAGAATTAAGTAGATAATACAGAACCTCGGGTCAGTGTGATGGTAACATCTACAGTATACAGCTATTTGCCAGGTCTCACTTGGACACGGCACAGAGTAATAGAGAACTAGAAGAAAGAGTAGATGGATGCAGTCACTAGTTTCTGTTATATTTTAAATTAACACAAGTGTTAAAAGAGACATCATGAAAATGAGATGTTTCAGATGCTGGAGTGTTGGCTCAGTGGTTAAGAGCACTGGCTGCTCTAACAGAAGACCCAGGTTCAATTCCCAACACCCACATACTGATTCACAACTGTCTATAACTCCATTTCTAGGGGATCTGACTCCCTCTTCTGACCTCCAAAGGCATCAGGCACACACATGGTATACGGACATGCACACAGGCAAAAGAATGCTCATACACATAAAGTAAAATTTAAAATTGTTTTGTTTTTTGAGGCAGGGTTTCTCTGTGTAGCCCCGGCTGTCCTGGAACTAACGCTGTAGACCAAACTGGCCTCAAACTCACAGAGATCAGACAGCCTTTGCCTCCCAAGTGCTGGAATTAAAGGTATGCGCCACCACCACCTGACAAAATATATAAACATTTTAAGTAAGGTCTTGCAGAGAAAAGATTCACATTAAAATCAAGACAGGAGTAAAGAATCCGATAATGTGTGTTCATTAGCATTGTAGCTATCTGACCCACTAGGGTATCACTCGGTATGCACCACACACCAGTAATTCATTGTTCTGGAACACATTCATTCTGGACCATTATGACTATGAATTCACTCTTATTTGTCTTGCCTTTTAGAAATGACCCTAAAAATCAGCATGAAAGTCTCATGCCTAAAACATAAGCACCAAGGTGGACAGCCGTGTCCCTCTCTGGCAGTCCTTTGCGTGTGAGGCTCCACATAGTTACCTGTTGTTACTGCCTTCCAGAATCTTCTCAAAATGTGTCTTGTATTGTGATATTTATCTTCAAGTGAGAAAGCCCAGGTTGTCTAGGCTATGAACCAGTCTTCTCTAGGTTTCTATGCTCTTGTATACCACAATCCCTTCCTCCACCACAAGGATGATTTCTGGAGTTGATTTCTAGGCTTATGGTTAATTGTAGTGTGTCTCAGCCACACCAGCATTCTTATGTTTTGAATCTTTAGAAGGACCCAAGTTTCTAAAATCTTAGAGTTTAGAATCACAGAATTAAGCAGCCTTATCACAGAGAAATAAAAATTGAAGTAGTTGTTTGGAAATATGTTCGAGGGAATGTTAGTAGTCTGTAGTAATTAGGGTGGCGGGGCTGCGTCCCTGGCACCCCAGCCGCCTGGCTAGCTTATGCCCCGAAATAACAACACACAAACTGTATTCATTTAAACACTGCTTGGCCCTTTAGCTCTAGCCCTTACTGGCTAATTCTGATATCCCAATCAACCCATCTCTAATAATCTGTGAGCACCGGTCTTACCGGGAAGATTCTAGCCTAGTCCATCCTGGGTCGGAGCTTCATGACGTATGTCTGCCCGGGAGCGGGGCATGGCGTCTCTCTGAGGCGTCTGCTCCTGAGAGGAGAGCTGTGGAGTCTGAGCTCACTTCCTCTTCCTCCCAGCATTCTGTTCTGTTTACTCCTCCCACCTATCTTCTAACCAATGAGGGCCAAGCAGTTTCTTTTTATTTAACCAATGACCTTCCTCCATCAGTAGTCACTTAACTTGGCCTGGATTTTTCTTTTTGCTTTAAGGAAGCTAAAGTGTGTGTGTGTGTGTGTGTGTGTGTGTGTGTGTGTGTGTGTGTGTGGCAGTCTGTGTGGCAGTAGCACACAACTTTAATCCCAGCACTTGGGAGGCAGAGGCAGGTGGATCTCTTGGAGTTCTAGGCCAGCCTAGTTGATGTGGTACAGTTCTCCAAAGGGGACTGGGGTGTTATTTTTTTCCTCCACTTTCTAGTTAAGGTGTGTATTTCCCCTGCTGTTTTCAGAAATTAACCCTGCAGCATGTGAACAGTAACCAGTGCCTGGATAAAGCCACGGAAGAGGACAGCCAGGTGCCCAGCATTAGAGACTGCACTGGAAGCCGGTCCCAGCAGTGGCTTCTTCGAAATGTCACCCTTCCAGAAATATTCTGAGACCAAATTTACAGCAACAACAACAAAAAGAAAAATGAAAGAAAAAAAAATAAGGATTGACTGGGCTACCTCAGCATACGTTTCTGCCACATTCTTAAGTAGCAAAAAAGGAGAAGTGTTGTCCTCTTCTGTGGGATGTAAGGTTTATCAGCCATTAAAACTCAGACTCCTCTAGCTTTTCACTTGCTGTGAACCAGCCTTCCTGTCCCAGGACGTGAGACTGCAAAGTAGTGAGACTGCGCACACTGATGTTTACAAGACTGAAGAGTCTTCATCAAGAACAGTGGCGAGTGGCCTTCCGATCCCAGACAGGCGCAGAATGTGCTCTCTGGATAGATGCACCTTCCATAGCGGTCGTGCACGTCAGCCGTGTCGGCTGAGTGTGCCTCCTGAAGAAGAGATCTCCTGATTAGAACCAGTAGCTGAAATATTAAATATTGATAGAAAAGTAAGTGGAAAAGAACTGGAACCAGGTTCAGAATCATGAAAACATTTTTACAACAATAAAAATTATGTCAAACAGGGTTTAAAGGAAATTAAAACAGAATTATGAGAAGTACAATTTGTTATAGTATCAGATTTCTATATAGATTTTATACCTCAGTGGGGGAAAAATGATTCCAGTGACATTTATTTTGTTTTCATCTGTGATAGTCATATGGATGCTTTTATTTTCCTTGGGGTGCTGAAAATGAGATGGGGGTGGAGCTCTGGACATAGTTTTGATTCTTTTTTACAATATTTTTATTTGGTTTGTGGTCTGTTGGAATTGTAAGTTTTAATTGCCTTCTTTTAAAAAAAAAATGGAGATTTAACATGCCTGGTCTCAATTGAAACGTTAGAGATATCAGTTGCTCTTGGGTCAACTGGCTTACAGACTCTCTCTTACCCTGTCCCCCAACCTCCACACAGTTTCTTACCACATTTTCAACTTTTTAACTTGACCCCCAGACTCCTGCTACTGACTCCAGATTTGTCTCCACAGCAGCAGCTCCTCAGTTCCTGTGAGTCACTTCGCACAACTTACAAAGAGTGGTTGTTTATTTGGGTTTATGGAGATTGTGGATCTGATGGGCTTTTTTGAAAACCTTTTCCACTCCACACAAAGATGTGCTTCCCTGTCAGGTGCACATTTAGATTAAGTTTGAGTTGTGATGTTGATTTGCTGCTTTTTATAAAAAAAAAAAAATAAAAATTGACTGAAAATATTTAATTGGCATTTTTTAATGAGTTAGCCAAGGAAGTGCAGCTGAGTCCGTATTCCAGTCCTGCATTTCTCCCTAACTCCATTTCTTAACTGATTTTCTTTTCTCTGATTTTTAGTGACAGAATCACCTATTAAAAGATGATGTTAATTAAAGTTCACGTTTGGTCTCACAGAAATCTCCTTGTGACATTTTCCTATGGCATCCCTCTGGCCAGAGTATGCATACACTCTGCTTCCTGTTTGTCAGGGATAGTGAAGGGGGTTCTGTGCTTTGGTTATCAAGGACTCGCTGCAGGAAGTCCTATTTCTTATGCTTAAGAATGGTCCTGGAAGTCACATCACCAGCAACATTGCCCAGTTTCTCATTCATTTGATCAGCATTGAACATACGGATGCTTGGGATAACACTGTCCTCCAGGATGCAGAGACTCCCCAGGAAGTCTGAAATGAAGCAGGTGTTGGCTGGAATAGTTTTTCTCCTCTGTGAGCTATGTTAATTCTATTTCCAGTGGGGCCAATGTTTGAAAAGTCAGATGTCTAATAAATTATTTTCATGCTCAGAATTACAGATTTTTGTACCCTAGCATAGCATGGCCTTACTCCTTATTGTAAAAGTTTAACAGCATTGTGATTTTAAATTTTGTCTCACTTTTTAAGTGGAGATGTGAGTGACTTAATTCATGGGTACTTTTAGAACCTGATAGATAATCTCATTGCCTTTATTTTTCTAATTAAAATATTCCTAAATACTTTGAAATATAAAATATTCCTGAGTAGTTGTGCCTTCCGTTGATTTTACTTGAAGGTAAAATGGACCCTTTCACCACAGCTGTTTGTGGATTAAGCAGATGCTCATCTCTGTTGAATCAAACTGAGAAGAAAAGGAATGAAAAATTAAAGGATAAGGATGGGCTTATTTTTGCCAGTGACATATTTAGAAGTATGACAAATAAAGATAAGTTTTGTTTCTTTAAGACAAGGCCATACCCTGTAGCCCAGACTAGTCTTAAACTCACAAGCAGTCCTACTGCCTCAGCCTCTATCCGAGTACTGGCATTAAAGCATGAACCAGCAAACCTGGCCAGGACAATTTGAGTCTCACAGATCTTTCCACCCACACCAGTCACAGTCTGTTTGAATGTTTCTTAGTTCTAACTGGTATCTTGGTAAGTGCTGTTTCACTTACTGTCCTGCTAGACAAGGCTGCCGACTGCCAGTCATGTAGGCTATGTCTTCTCTGTCCTTGTTCTCTGTGCGGACGTGGTGCTTCCCTCTTCTTCCAAGAAGCACACCAAAGTGAGTTGGATTCAGGACTGACATAGTCTTTAAACAAGAAAGGCGTCTAGAACCAAGGTTTCTGGAGTGCTGGCTAGAGCAGGTGTGTAGAAGAGTGCTTTACTCCTTTAGGACATTAAATCAGTTTGCAAGTCTCCCATCCTCTGATTTTTTTTTTTTTGTATTAAAGAACATTTTGCTTAGTAAATTTCTAAGAATTATCCATTCAGAGTATGAGGCTGATATGCAAGGGTTTATACATGAAGTCAGATGTCTAAGAAGGTTATCTACCTCTCCCCTGAAAACTACAGCAACATGCGGAGAGAACCGGAGAGCAGCAGCACAGTGAAGACTGTACTCGTTTGAGGGTTTCATATGCTAAGACGTTAGTTTCCCACAATTGGTCTGTAGAGTCATACGGTAAAAGTGTGTAAGGCTTTTTGTAGGAATCGGTGTGTGTGTGTGTCTGTGGAAATGCAGTAAATAACAAAGATAATGTTCAAAAGGAAAAATAGAATTGGAGGCTTTCCAGTTCCCATCCTGATTTGCTCTAAAGTTTTTGTCAATAAGTGTGGTAGTAGAACAGGATAAATAGATGATAGCAGCAGACCCCACATGGTTGGATGGATTTTTTAGCAAAAAATGCAAGCAGTTAATTCAGGAAATAAGATTTTTCTTTTGGAACTGAAGTGGTAGTGTTTTGTTTGGTTTTCATTTAGTGTGTGTGTGTGTGTGTGTGTGTGTGTGTGTGTGTGTGTGTGTTTAATTTGTTTCTTGTTTTTTGAGATAGGATTTCTTTGTGTAGCCCTGGCTGTCCTGGAACTAGCTCTATAGACTAGTCTGACCTCAAACTCACAGAGATTTTCTACCTTCTAAGTTCTGGGATTAAAGGTGTGTGCCCGGCTTGTTTATTTGGGGACAGGACCTCATACAGGGTTCCTAGGGGTTTCGGTAGAAGGTATGTACTACCATTCCCGGAGTGGGGATTTATGTTGTTTTATTTTTAAACTGCTATCCCTGAGGGAATGATAGTGCTCTGTCTTTAATGAGGATGTAATCTCACAGGCTCTGACCTCTTCAGTCCCCAGATTCTTCTAGCTGACTCTTGTTGCCTTTAGACTCCCTGGGATCTGCAGTTAATTTCTTTGCTGAGGAATCTTCATTTTTTCATTGTGTTTTACTTGATACACACCTGAATCTGACTTTCCACCGTTCAGGATTCTCAGCAGTGACTTAGTGACTGGACTTTTGGCCACTGTTGGCAGACTATAAGACCAAATCAGAAAGCTTAACCACAGAAATTCCAAATTGGCCTACAGATTCAGTGCAGACCCTATTAAAGTATCCCAAGTGGCATTTTTTCTTATGTTTTAGAAACCGACAAGTGCATCCTAAAATTGTTAGGTAAAATCATCAGATCCAGAATACTAAAATACTAAAAAATTAACTGAACAGAATAGACAGTCCTGAAAACCTATAGTGTAATCAGTTGATTCTCAAGAGTACCCAAGATAATTTAATGGAATTTTGTTTCTATGATTTCTGATTTGTAGACAACTAAGCAAGAAGTAATCTTATATCATTAAAAACAACAAAACCATGAGCCGGGCGGAGGTGGCGCACACCTTTAATCCCAGCACTCAGGAGGCAGAGACAGGTGGATCTCTGTGAGTTCGAGGCCAGCCTGGTCTACAAGAGCTAGTTCCAGGACAGACTCCAAAGCTACAGTGAAACCCTGTCTATAGAAATCTTTTGAGACAGGACCCAAAGAAGCTAAGGCTTCTCATGAATTTGCTCTTTGGAAGAGGATGGTGACCTTAAAAGTCTGATCCTCCTGCCTCCACTTCCATGTGCTGGGATTACAGGTGTGCATCATCGTACCAAGTTTATGCAATACTGGGGGTTGAATTTAGAGCTTGGTGCATGGAAGGCAAATCTACCAACCGAGCCCAAAAGAAAACAATTAGGCAATAGTTTCTTTGATATAAATCACTGCCGGGCGGTGGTATCACACACCTTTAATCCCAGCACTCGGGAGGCAGAGACGGATCTCTGAGAGTTCGAGGCCAACCTGGTTTACAGAGCGAGTTCCAGGACAAGCTCCAAAGCTACAGAGAAACCCTGTCTCAAAAAACCAAAAAACAACAACAACAAAAAAAAAAAAACCCTGAAGTTCCAGCAAAAGTGGTGGGGTTTTCGGTCTCATGTTTATGAAGAGACAAACTGAACTCTATAGAAACTTAAAAGTTCTTCTGAGGACACTACCGGAAGTCTATGTAGCTGGGGGTAGAGTCCTAGTATAGGTGAGGCCCTGGAGTCAATGACTAGCACCACGGGGAGGGGGCGAAGGACACCGTATTCCACAGAATGGGACAAAACATAGGTTAGTGTGTATCTGGTAAGGAGCTCGTGTCTGAAGTATAATAAAATCTAGATTGTAAGGAGATAAAATGCCATTTTTTTGGGGTGGGTAAGAAATTTAAATATGCTTTCTGCTTTTCAAAGAAGATATGACGTGATATATAAAAAGATACTCTAGGCTGGTTATACAGCTCAGAAGTTAAGAACACTAGACACTCTCAGAGGACCCAGGTTTGATTCCCAGCGCCCACATAGTGACTTATAACCACCAATTGTATATAACGCCAGTTCCAGGGAATTTGATGCCCCCTTCTGGCCTCCCTGAACACCGGATGCACACATGGTACACAGACATACATACATGTGGACAAAACACCCTAACATAAATAACTTTTTAAAAATATTTTTAAAGATACTTTACATCTTTAGTAGCTGATATTAAAAATACAGTATCATAGGTTTAAAAAGTAGCTGGAGAGATGGGTCAGTATCTAAGAGCACTTGCTTCTCTTTGAAAAGACCACAGGGCAGCACACAACGTCACTGGTTCTAGTGGCCTCTGTGAGTGTTGCATACTAGCCCAACTACAGACGCAGGAGTTTCACTACATCATCCACGCTGCTAGTGAAAAGATGTTAATAAATGGAGAAGTGTGCACAAACTGGAAGATACAACAGTAAAATCTAAAGAAGTTAGGCCTCAAAAGGTTCCTGTAGATGCAGGGACTGGCTTAGCAAAGAACCTGCAGTCCATCCAGAGGACCCGTGTCAGGCAGCTCACAACTACAGTGACTGCGGTTTCAAGGGATCTGATCCCCTCTTCTGACCTTTCTGGGCATCTGCGCATATGGGTTATCTCCACACATAGAAGTCAAAGATCTTTTTAAACTATTGGGGTATCTCCACACATGGAAGTACAAGATCTTCTTAAACTATTTCTTACACAAATATTCTGCAGTTTATGTGGAAAGGAAAAGAAAAAGACTTTGTTGTTTTTAATAAAATGGGGTGGAAGCTAGAGAGATGGCTCAGCTGTTACAATCACTCGCTGCTCTTCAAGAGGACCCAGGTTTAATTCCCAACACTCAGCTGGTATCTTACAAATGTCTGAAACTCCAGTTCCAGGGAATCTTGACACCCTTTCCTGGCCACTGTAGGCACCAGGCTTGCATCTGATACATAGGCATACATGCAGCCAAAACATTAACAAAGTATTGGAGCTCTACCTCATTTTAAGATTCGCCATTCACCTAGTAGGGGGAAAGGACCTTTATCCTAGAACATACGTATTCATAAAAGTTCTAAATATAAGACCTAAAATTGTAAATGGCCTTCAGAAGTGCATAGGGAACACGATGGGAGACTTCGGAATTCGTGATGATTTATAAGATAGGACAGCAGCAATGTGGATAGCAAGCTAGATACAAGAGATTTCTTTAGCTGTAAAACTGCATGGGAAGAGTGGGAGGTGACCTGTTGGCACAGGCACTAATGCCAACACTCTAGAGGCAGACTCAGGTTCCTGTGAGTTCAAAACCAGTCGATTTACACAGTGATTTCCAGGGCTACCTAGCGAGACCCTGTCTTTAAAGAGTCAGCATTCTCAAGACTTGTTTTTAATTATGTGTGGAGGTCTGTGTCTGCAACTGGGTATGTGAACATGAATGCAGAAGGCTAGTGCATCAAATCATGTGGAGCTGGGCTTACAGATGTCTGAGCTGCCTGATGTGGGTACTGGGATCCAAAGTTAGGTCTCTGGAAGAAACAGCAAGTTTTTGTTAACCACTGAGCCATTTCTCCAATGCTCACGTTTTAATGTGGTTGAACTATGAATCGTGTTTATTAGCTAGCTGCTTCCATTTATATCAGCAGTCATAAATAGTTTATACACAAAGTGATTTGGCAGAAAAGGTCCTCTGAAATTGACTTAACTTAAAAAAATTAAACTTTCAAACCTTTATTAACAAAGATGTATTAAAACCTCAGTAAGGCCACAGCTAGGTTGCACAGTAGCCTTCCTCTCCAGCAGGTGACAAGTTCCACTATCCTTGATGTCAAGGGGGGGAGGGTAAAGGGAAAGGCTGGCTGTGGACAGTAGGTCCCTTCCTCACCCCTACCCTGTTCTGATGCTGGGATCAGCTTTAATATAGAGGTGACCTCTTGCCTCGCTGGCATCAATAGCCTGTCACATTTGAGCTGAGAAAACAGCTTGATGGAGAAGGTGCTTGCCATGCAAACGTAAGGGCCCGAGTTTGGTCCCCAGAAACCATGTTTTAGAAGATAAAAATACCAATGTGGTGACACGCATTTGTAACCCCAGTGCTCAGGAGCTGAAGACATATCCCTTGAGCTCATGGCCGATAGCTAGTGAGCGCTGGGCCAACTAGAGAGACTGTATCAAAAATCAAGGATGGGACATAAAGGACGAGAACTTAGGTGGCCCTCTGGCCTCCACACAAAAGATGGGTGCGGGGGGAAAGAGAAGAGAGTGGAGTTTGCCATTCTGTCCTCATCCCTGAATCTCAGCATTGTGCTGTGTTTTCTGGGGGGTTGCAGGGACAGAAAGGGACAGTCTCTTCATAACTGATACTGGAACTGTCATGCGAGAGAAGTCAGTGTGACTTGCAGAGACAGCACTGGACTTGAAGTCAAGTAGCTATAGGTGCAGTGAATATTTGATAAAACATCCCCAACAAGTCATGAGTAAAGTGTGTGCTTAACATGCCTTTTCAGAACTGTTCCATCTTAATTTTCCTTGAGATCACAGCCAGCATTATATTTAACCACAGCCACTAGAGACCTCACTATTTGAATCAAGAACAAAGCAAGGATGCCTGTGATCTCCATTATGGCATGACTGTTCAGGAAGTGCACCCTGCAGGACACGAAACAGAAAGGAGAGACAAAAATACCAAACCAACGATTTGTTCCTGCTGTTTGCAGGTGGCTGTCATTTATTAACTGAATGCATACTGTCTCCTAAAATGCTGAACTCCTTGTCCCATAGAGCTGCTGGGGTTTGAGATGGAGACAGACCAGGTAAGAAACGGAACTGGAGATGCGGCTCAGTAGTTAAGAGCACTTGATGCTCTTCCAGAAGAGTTCCCAGCACCTACGTAAGGGCTCACAAATGTAACTCTAGTTCTAAGGATCCGGTGCCCTCTTCTGGCCTCTCTGGGCACAGCATGCGTGTGTTACACAGATTGCCTCCAGGTAAAACCCCTGTACATATAAATAATTGTTTAAGTTAGCAACAGACGGAGCTATAAAGATACTTAGCAAGCAGAGCGACTGCTCTTGAGCAGAGAACAGCCCACCTGAAGGGGGAGATTTGGACAATCTGTGGGTGAAAGGTATTCCAAATGGGGAGCAGTTGGGGGAAAGGCTCTGGTTCTCAGACGCTGTGAGCATGCTAGAAACCCAGCAAGGTTGTTTGGGCGAGCATGGTAAGGGAGTCAGGGAGAACCCGACTGAGACTCAGTCAGCAGCCAGACTACGTTTAGCAGCACTGGGGAGAATTCTGACTTTCATCTGCGTGTACTAGGAAGTTGGCTTGTGGGGTAGGAAGTAGTAAGCTGACGCCGCGGTGCTGCTGTTCTGGCCGCTGTGCGGAGGACCTCCTGTTAGGATGGGCAGTGGCAGCGTGAGTCAAGGGGGGTGAATTTCCATACCCGTGAATGAGAGGGCTTGGGACAAGATGGGAGCATGGAGCTGCAGAGTTTGAAGATAAACCGGCATTTGCGAGACTAAGACTGTTGCTTCATGGCAGAGCACACGTGCACCGCACTTGGTTCCCGCTGAATGCAGATGTGAGAAAGATGAGCCCAGGATAGTGCTATAGCTTCTGACCTAGGGCATGGGTACCAATGACTTCAGTTAACTAGAGTCCTGTGCTTGATGGGCACAGGAGGCCTGTGCTTAAAACATGAAATGACTTCACCTGTGTTTCAGCCACGAGCTCAAGGGAAACCCAAAATAATAATCAGTGCACAGGTAGATACTCTTGCCCTAGAACATTTCAGACATGAAGCACACCACCCACATTTGATTTGAGCAATGACATTTGAGGATTTCAAGCTGATAAGATGTGGATTGGATCTGGGGCTTGGGGCCAGATGATCTTGAGACTTTTAAGGAGGATCTTGGACCGGGGACCTTGCATGAGAGAGGCCAGTGAATGTTGCACAGAGTCCAGGGGTGTGACATGGCAGATGGAATAATAACATCCCTATGGCTATGCTCTAGTCCCTGGAACCAGTGGAGTGGAGCTGGGTGAAGCTATCTTAGATTGGGCAGCTCCAGTGTATCGTGTCCTTCACTGTGGAAGAAGGAGACAGTATACATCTGTCAGAGAGACGTGATTCAAGTGGCCTTGCAGATGAGAGGAGGCAAGCAGCCGAAGAACACCAGCAGCCCCAGGAGCCAGGAGGTGAGAAGACAGATTGTGCTCTACAACCTCTAGGAGAGAACAGAGCCCTGTGGATCCCTTCATTCATCTCAGTGAAGGTCTTTGTAGATTGATGATCTCCATGACTGGAAGAGAATCAACCTGTCTTTTTTTTTTTTTCGATTTTTTTGAGCTCTACATTTTTCTCTGCTCCCCTCCCTGACTCTCCCCTCCCCACTTCAATCCTCCCCCAAGGTCCCCATGCTCCCAATTTACTCAGGAGATCTTGTCTTTTTCTACTTTCTATTTCCCATGTAGATTAGATCTATGTAAGTCTCTCTTAGTGTCCTCATTGATGTCTAAGTTCTCTGGGATTGTGGTTTGTAGGCTGGCTTTCTTTGCTTTATGTTTTAAAATTACCTATAAGTGAGTATATGTGATAATTCTCTTTGTGTGTCTGGGTTACCTCACTCAAAATGTTTTCTAGCTCCATCCATTTTCCTGCAAAATTCAAGCTGTTTTTTTTTTCTGCTGTGTAGTACTCCATTGTGTAAATGTGCCACATTTTCCTTATCCATTCTTCAATCTAGGGGCATTTAGTTTGTTTCCAGGTTCTGTCTATGACAAACAAAGCTGCTATGAACATAGCTGAGCACATGTCCTTGTGGCACGATTGAGCATCCTTTGGATATATACCCAAAAGTGGTATTGCTGGAACTTGAGGAAGGTTGTTTCCTAATTTTCTGAGAAATTGCCACACTGACATCCAAAGGGGCTGTACCAGCTTGCATTCCCACCAACAATGCAGAAGTGTTCCCTTTTCCCCACAACCTCTCCAACATAAGTTGTCATCAGTTGTTTTTGATCTTGGCCATTCTTGCAGGTGTAAGATGGAATCCCAGAATTGTTTTGATTTGCATTTCTCTGATGACTAAGGATGTTGAATATTTCCTTAAGTGTCTTTCAGCCATTTTAGAGTCCTCTGTTGAGAGTTCTCTGTTTATGTTTGTACTTCTTTTTTTTCTTGTTGTTGTTGGATTATGTGATCTTTTGGTGTCCAATTTCTTGGATTTTTTGTATATTTGGAGATCAGACCTCTGTCTGATGTGGGGTTAGTGAAGATCTTTTCCCATTCTGTAGGCTGTCGTTTTGTCTTGCTGACTGTGTCCTTTGCTTTACAGAAGCTTTTCAGTTTCAGGAGGTCCCATTTATTAATTGTTTCTCTCAATGTCTGTGCTGCTGGGGTTATATTTAGAAAGTAGTTCCCTGTGCCAATGAGTTCAAGTGTACTTCCCACTAATCAACTTGTCTTTTAAAAAATTATTTTCTTATTTACTTATTTGTGTGTGTTTGGTGTGCATGTGTGCAGCATGCATTCAGGGGCATACGGACAGGCAGAAGAGACCATTGGGTCCCCTGGAACCACCTGTTACGAGTGCTGGAAGAGCAGGAAGGGCTCTTAGCTGCTGAGCGATCTCTCTCTTCTTCAATTTGTTACAGCAGCAGAGTGGAGCTAATGCAGTTAGCGGCTGCACTGCCTGGCTTTCAGGTACTGAATCGGCCTGTGTCCCTGGAATAACCCTGTTAAAGCTGGTATAGAATTCTATGGATGTGGCCTGGGATTACCAGCATTTTGTTAAGTATCTCAGACTACCTTGGTTTTTCTCTGTTATGCTCGTGGTTTGATTTTATTGTCACTCAGATCAGTGTTTTTATTTTAGATTTCCCTTGACATTTTTTCTGGGGCTCACACGGGATCTTGGTCTGTGGTTTATTGTTTTATGATTTTGTGGTTAATGTCGACGTCATAAAATAAGAACTGTTTCCTCCTTTTCTATTTTCATATTGAACAGAAATAATTTAGCACTCTTCAGACATTTAATAGAATTCTGAACCTGGAGCTCTCTATCTCTCTGCCTCTCTCTGCCTCCACAGGGTCTCCCTCTGGAACTTTCTCCACAGTATTTTTAAACAGCAGATTCAGTTTCCCTACGTAATTACAGGGAAATTAAAAAAATTTCTATTTCACGCTCAACGTGTTTGGTAGTTGTACTTTCTGAAGAACCGGTCCACTTCACCTAAGTTGCTGAACTTTTGTCTCTTGGGTTGTATAGTAGCCACTTGTAATCATTTTCATTTCTGCAGAGCATGTAATGGTTTCTGCTTCACTCCTGATATTGCTGGCTTTTTTAGCTTGCTAGAAATGTGTCAGTGTTATTGATCTCTTCATTGAATCTGTTTGGGTTTCACAAATTTTCTTCTACTTTTCAGTTCTATTGGTTTCTATTTTTTATTGTTGTTATTATTTCATTTGTTTGATTTCTGTTGGGCTTGATATGCTCTGGTTCCCCAAGGTGGGAGCTTCATTCTTGCAAAGCTCTTGTTGCTGTGGATACTCTTCTGGGCCTTGCTTTTCTCTATTATTTTACTGTGTTGTTTTCAGTGCCATTACGTTCATTGCCTTTCTGTCACTCTTTATTTGCGCTTGATATTTCCTGCGGTCCATGAATTATTTAGAAACATGTCACTTAGTTTCAAGTAGTTGGATATTTTCCCACTCCTTCCCATTTGATTTCTATTTTGAACCCATATGGTTACAGAGCAAATCTGTATGGCTTTAATTCCTTTCAATTTGTTGAGGCTTGTGTGATCTATATCAGCTAATGTTCCGTGGGCATTCGGAAAGAATATGCATTGTGCTGCACTATAGAGATGCCAGTAGACTCTGTTGGATGATGCTGAGGTCTTCGATCCTTGTTCATTTTCAGTCTTGTTCTTTGACTTGCACAGGAAGGATGTCAAGTCTCTGGGCGCACATGTGAGCGTCTGTTTCTATGTCCAGGTCTGCCCATTTTGCTTCATAGATTCTGCAGTTCTGTTGTTTGGTGCATTAATATATAACGCAGCCGTCTGTGAACATGTGCTGTGTGTGAACATGTGCTGTGTGTGAACATGTGCTGTTCTGTGAATATGTGCTGTTCTGTGAACATGTGTGTTCTGTGAACATGTGTGTTCTGTGAACATGTGCTGTGTGTGAACATGTGCTGTGTGTGAACATGTGCTGTGTGTGAACATGTGCTGTGTATGAACATGTGTGTTCTCTGAACATGTGCTGTTCTCTGAACATGTGCTGTGTGTGAACGTGCTGTTCTATGAACATGTGTGTTCTGTGAACATGTGCTGTGTGTGAACATGTGCTGTGTGTGAACATGTGCTGTGTGTGAACACGTGCTGTGTATGAACATGTGTGTTCTCTGAACATGTGCTGTTCTCTGAACATGTGCTGTGTATACCACATCAGCTCCAGTGACCCTTCCCTTTCTTCATGGTCCAGTATGTCTCTGGGGATTTTCTTTGCGCTGGAATCTTTGTATTTACACAGATTCTCACACTGTGTACCCCAGGCCGGTTGGGAATTCACTATGCAGTTCCAACTGGCCTTGAACTTGGGAAAATCATCCTGTGTCAGGCTCCGAAGTACTGGGTTTACAGTCATGTGTCCACATACTTAGCTCCCTAGCCACACACAGCTGTTCCTGAAATCTGACTGTTAATACAGCCCTGTCTTTCATTCAGTTAATGTCTGCATGTCCACACACAGCTGTTCCTGAAGTCTGACTGTTAATACAGCCCTGCCTTTGGTTCAGTTAATGTCTGCCTGGTTTATCATTTCTCATCCTTTTACTCTCAACCTTCAGCATATAAAGAATCAAATTTCTTCTATCATGTAGTTAGGATAATTTGAAATTCAACAAGCCAGTCTTTGTCTTTTCATTGTTGTGTTTAGGTCATTTACAGTGAATTTGATTATCGGTGGTAGGTTTAAACCTGACATTGTAGTTTTGTGGTTTCCTCTGCTGTTAATGTTGTCTCTTTTTCCTTTCTTCTAGTTCTTGACTTCCATTTGTGGTAACATTGGACATTCATCTTTCTTTTTAAAAAGATTTATTTGAAGCCGGGCGGTGGTGGCGCACGCCTTTAATCCCAGCACTCAGGAGGCAGAGGCAGGCGGATCTCTGTGAGTTCGAGACCAGCTTGGTCTACAAGAGCTAGTTCCAGGACAGGCTCCAAAACCACAGAGAAACCCTGTCTCGAAAAAAAAAAAGATTTATTTGAGGGGGCTGGAGAGATGGCTCAGAGGTTAAGAGCATTGCCTGCTCTTCCAAAGGTCCTGAGTTCAATTCCCAGCAACCACATGGTGGCTCAGAACCATCTGAAATGAGGTCTGGTGCCCTCTTCTGGCCTTCGGGCATACATGCAGAAAGAATATTGTATACATAATAAATAAATAAATAAATAAATAAATAAATAATAAATAATATAAAAAAAGATTTATTTGAGTGTGTGTGTGTGTGCATGCGTGCATGTGCGCATGCTCCTGTGCATGTATGTGCACACGTACACATAGGTGCATGTGAGTGTGAATGTACACAAAGACCAGAGAGGACATCAGATCCCTGAAGTGGGAGTTACAGATGGTTGTGAGCCACCCAGTGTGGGTGTTGGTACCTGGATTTGGGTCCTCTGCAGGAGCAACACACGTTCTTACCCACTGAGCAGTCTCTCCAGCCCTGGAGTTTTCATTTTCTTACAATGTTTTCAACTTCGTTCTTCATATATTCACATAATCATATATGATAAATTGTTCTTTCAATTTTATGACGTTACTGAAAAAAGAAACTCCATCCCTTTAGTTCTCACACCCTAATCTGCACTTTCCTCTTCTGTCCTAGGAAACCATTAATCTTATTTCTCCCTCAGTAGGGCTGCCGGCTCTGGATATTTCATTTCAGTGTGGTGTTGCAGGTTGCCACTTCCTATGATGGGCTTCTTAAAAATACACACATACACACAGGTATATACACACACATATACATATACACATATAGACACACACACAAACACATATACACACATACATACACATATACACACACAAACACATATATACACACACAAACACATATACACACATACATACACATATACACACACAAACACATATACACACATACATACACATATACACACACAAACACATACACACACAAACACATATACACACACAAACATATACACACATACATACACATATACACACACACAAACACATATACACACATATACAAACACACAATTTTATGTGTATGGGTGTGTTTCTGCGCATCATTTGAATGCCCCACAAAGGTCTTGCTTTTTTTTTTTTTTTTTTTGGTTTTTCGAGACAGGGTTTCTCTGTGGCTTTGGAGCCTGTCCTGGAACTAGCTCTGTAGACCAGGCTGGCCTCGAACTCACAGAGATCCGCCTGCCTCTGCCTCCCGAGTGCTGGGATTAAAGGCGTGCACCACCACCGCCCAGCTCCCACAAAGGTCTTGCAACCCCTGGAACTGGAGTTACATACAGTGTGAGCCACCGTGTGCACACTGGGACTCGTGCCTGGGCTCTCTGGAAGAGTGGCTGGTCTCCTCAACTGCTGAGCCATCTCTTCACCTCATTTTTACTCTTCATGATGTCATGATAAGCATGAGTCTTAACCTTTAACAAAGTGGGGGTTGTTTAGTTGTTGTTTGGTCATAGTTCAGAAACAACTGACAAAACCAAAGTCACAAATGATTTAATCCTGTGCTTTCTTGGGAGGGTTTTGTGGATTTGATTTGTAAGTTCAGATCTTTGGCCATTTATAGTTTGCCTTTTATAATGGGGTTTTACTATGTCACCTTGGTTGGCTTTAAACTCCTGGGCTCAAGCAACCTTCACTCACCCCTGCCTACAGCTGGGACCACAGGCAGGTGCCCTGTGTGAAGTCAGGTGTGTGGGAGTAGAGGGAGTATCAAGGTTCCTTCTTTCTTTGTCTTCTTTGTGTGCCAGTAACTTCTTACAGCCATTCTTTTAGGGAGTTGTATGAGCAACAACTTCCCTTAGTTTCCCTTCAGCCTGAGCAAACTTTTACCCACCCTGCATTCCTGAGGCATATATATCTTCACTGGACACAGACTTCTGAATTGACAGTTCTTTCTTTTAGCACTTGAGAAATGTCGGGCATTTCCTCTGGCTCTGGCTTCAGATGGGAAACTTGTTACCCTTTGAATTATTTTCCTTTGTAGACAAGATGTCATTTTTCTTTTGCCAATAAGAAAATTTTTCTTTGTGTGTTTTTCAAATGTTTTATTTTAATGTGACTTGATGGAGTTTTTTTGGTTTCTGTTTTTTGTTGTTGTTTTCATTTTTGGTTTTTGTTTGTTTGTTGAGATTATCTAGAGTGAGATTCACTCAGCTCCTAAACCCTGTAGGATTTTCTCTTTTGCCAGATTTGAGGTATTTCAGCCCACAAGTCCATGGGCACAGTGTTGCTCCCGTCACAGTTAAAGCTCCGAGTCTCTGCTCGATCGGCTTTGGTGTCTTCTGCCTTGTTCCGGTATTTTCTGTTCCGTGTTCCACCTCACTAGTCATCTTCCTCTGTCTTCTGCACTGTGCTGCTGAGCCCACCCAGTGTCACTCCCTGTGGATGCGCTGTTTCCAGCCTCCTCCAGCTCTTGCTGCCACGCCTTCCTCTCCAAGGTGGAGTGAGTGTGTCCTTGAACTGTCAATCAAAGTGACCAAAGTTGCCTTTGCCAGGGCGTCTTTACCACAGCGGCAGGAGAGCTGACTAATACAGGCGTGGGTGGAGACAGCATCGCGGTAAGCTTGCTGGCTAGCATGAGTCCCTTACTCTTGCCAGTGGACATAGAAGTCTCCTTGTTTAGCTTCCACTGATAACCTGAGGAGGACTGTATTTCTACTGGGTCCAAATCAAAATTGAGGTAGCTCTGTGGCTCTCTCTCACCTCCCTGGATGAGGATGGGAGTGGGGCCCATTCGACTCAGGTGAAGGAGAAAAGTCTAGTCCCCCCTTCTGACCTTTACAGACAGGGGTGAAATGGGGTCATGGACCCCACCCCATACTGTGGTGTTCAGCTTCCTTGTGTTTGTTTATTTTAACATTCCCTGTTGCCTAGCTTGCTAGGCTGCCTGTCCCTCGGTCCCTTCATTAAACTTGTCTTGGAGGTGCTGGTATACTCTCTGGTATCTCAGGCTTGCAGACTTCTTAAGCACCTGGTGCACATGCACAAGGCAGAAGCAGCAGGACAGAAAAGCCCAGAGGATTTACCACCGCATTGTTCCTTACCTCCCAGTCCCTGATCACCTTTTGATGCCTTCCCATTTGTTTTATTAGAAGGTCTGAGGGTTATCAGGACAGGTGTGTACCTGTTCCATCTTGCCTGGAGCCCTATCTCCCTGGCATTGAATGTTTGTAAATGTGGTAATGTTCCCGAGGTTGGAACTCATCCAAGAATGGCTGTCAGATGTTCTTCAGAGCTTCCTTCATGAACCCTGGCACATCATGTCTTTGGGCTTAGAGCTCTCGCCTTGTTATCTCTTCTTTGTCTGTGGCCAATGAATCAGGTTAACCCAGCACAAACATGCTATACACAGTTCTGTGGGCCAGAAGTCTGGCACGGACTGAGAGTACAGTGTTAGCCACTCGGTGTTCAGTGGGCGGGCATCATCCCTGGGCATTTCCTGCGTCTAGAGGTTGCCTGTACCCTTATCTGTTCCTCTGGCTTCAGAGCTAGCAGTGGCCAGTATCACAGGCTCATGTTTCATTATCTGACCTGTTTTCCTCCTCCTCCACCTCCTTTGTCCGCCGTGAGGTCCCGTCTGGTGGTTAGAACGGGCTCCTTGGATAAAAAGGAGACGGAGATCCTTGTGTGTGGCTCCTTAGCGTTCTGATCACACATCAGCCTCGAGAAGGAGGATGTGCCCAGCTGCAGAGCCTAACAGGTTGTGCAGCTGGGCATCCTGGATCCACCTCTTCCGTGGCTGGGCCAGCAGTGGCTCTGCTGTCACCAGCTCAGCCTGCTGGACCAATGCCAAGGCCAGGCAAGAAAACAGCACTCATGATGCCTTTCTGTGGGGCCCCTAGCAGTGGGATCAGGGCTTGTCCGTGGTGCATGAGCTGACTTTTTGGAACCTATTCCCCATGCAGGGATGCCTCGCCCAGCCTTGATGCAGAGGGAGGAGCTTGGTCCTGCAGCAACGTGGTATGACGTGCTTTGTTGACTCCCATGGGAGGTGTGAGGAGAGAACGGGAAGAGAAGAGGGAGGGGAGACTGTGGTTGGTATGTAAAATAAATGAAAAATTATTTAATGAAAAGAAAGAAAGAAAAAGATGCCTTTAAAGCCATGGTTCTCAACTTTCCTTAGTGCTGCGACCTTTTAATACAGTTTCTCATGTTGTGGTGACTCCCAACCATAAAATTATATTCATTGCCACTTTATAACTATAATTTTGCTACTGTTATGAATTGCAATGTAAACACCTGTGGTTTTTTTTTAAATATTTTATTTATTTATTATGTATACAATATTCTGTCTGTCTGTATGCCTGCAGGCCAGAAGAGGGCACCAGACCCCATTACAGATGGTTGTGAGCCACCATGTGAATGCTGGGAATTGAACTCAGGACCTTTGAAAGAGCAGGCAATGCTCTTAACCTCTGAGCCATCTCTCCAGCCCCAACACCTGTGGTTTTTGATGATCTCATTCAGCCCCCAGGTTGAGAAGCACTGTTTTCATGTCTAGGGAGATTGCTAGCTGAGTTCAGACCTCTAGCATTAACATAAAAGCCAGGTGCTGTAGTGCACGTGTATAACATCAGCCCAGGAGAAGGGCAGACCCCTAGATCTCAATGGCCAGCCAACCCAGGTAAAATGGTGAAGCCCACATCCAATGACAGACCAAGTCTCAAAGCGTAAGGTGAAGTGGCAATCCCAGTAGACCTTCATGCAGATGAAAGACTGTGCTTTCACCAAGCGTGACGTTGTCTCTTTTGCACCGACAAGTCACAACAGTTCTTTTGTTGGGCCACCAGGTGAAGTGCTCCTTTTCCTGGTCTGGGTGGAAATGAGCGCAGGGAAGTCCATCACAGACGCTTAAGATGGTCACAGCTGGAGCCAGAGCACACACTCTTGTGGCTATTCCCCACGGTGTCTGCAGAGTGTTCAGAATGGTCCTCGAGCCGACTGAAGGCTCCCAGTGGCTCTCTTAGCAGCAATTCTTTCGCTCAAGGCAGCAGAACAGCAGCAGAGAGTCCAACAGCTGTCATTTAGAAAGTCAAATTGCCCTTTTTGCTTATTTACAAGAAAATATACATTGAAAGGTATCTTTAAAATAGCTTACCATTAACACTAATGGCTATTTTAATGCGCTTGAGTGCTTTTGGAGATGCAGCATGCTCCCCTACACCCCAGGACGAGGTAAGTCCCCTTTCCTGTCTCACGAGGGCCACTAAGGCTCACTTGGATCTCAGAAGAAATAATGGCAAATAGGATGCATGAAGCCATTGTCTCAACTCCAGAGGATGGGACCCTTGAGCCCAAACACAGTTCGCCAAGGCAAAAAGGGTCTAAGAATTTCCCTAGAGAGGCTCCCAGGATGGCCCCCTAGCCAGGTAAACTCAACAAGACCTCAGTCATTTTACAATTTGTGGAGTTCCCTCTCACAGCCCTGCAAAGGCGATGGCTTTGGGACTTCCTGTCCTCTGAGTCTCAGGCTGGGGCAGGAAGGTGAGGGTCAAGTAGGTTAACGTGAGGAGGTGGATTCTGCCATGATACATCCTGCCTCTCCTGAGGCCCAGGTCCTGGAGATTCTTGATAACCAGTCTGTGGCATGATGTGTCCCTTCCCAGGAGGGCATCCAGGGGAGGTGGCAAAGGCACTTCCTCAATTTATTCTCCTGAAGTGAGTCTGCCATAGAAGCCAGTGCTTTTAGAAAATTTAAAATTTTGCAGATTATAGTAAAATGACATCATTTCCGCTTCTCTTTCCTGCTTCCAGGCCTTTTTCCATGGGTTCCCTCTGTCCCTTGTGTCTCAGTTAGGGTTCTGATGCTGTGCAGAGAACCATGACCATGGTAACACATATAAAGGAAAACATTTAACTGGGGTGGCTTCTAGTTTCAAAGGTTTAGTCCATTATCATGGTGAGACATGGCTGCTGCAGGCAGGCAGGCATGCTATAGAAGAAGCTAAGAGTTCTACATCTTGATCCACAGGCAACAGGAAGTGAACTGTGTCACTGGGTGTATCTTGAGCATAGGAGACCTCAAAGCCCATCCCCCAGTAACATACTTCCTCCAACAAGGCCATACCTCCTATTAGTGCCACTTTGGAGGCCATTTTCTTTCAAACCACAACAGTCTGTGTGTGTATGTTCTAAATATAATCTGCTCAGTCTGTATGTTACTTGTATGTGTGTTTTCAGAGCTGACCATTTGGTATTGGATAACAAATTGGTGTGCTCTTCCCTGGGAGAGACTATTTCTTCCACTCACTGTTCCTTAGTTGCCTGTAGCTCTTTATGTAGGGTTGAGGCCTCATGGCCTTTCCATGTTAATGTCTGTTGGTGTCATCCTTGTTCAGGTCATGCTTAGGCAACCATGTTGGTGGAACTTCATGGATGTAGCTTCTGACATTTCTGGAAGACACAATCTCACAGCAAAGTCTCTGCTCCTCTGGCTCTTAAGATCTTTCTGCTCCCCACCACCACCACCTTCCACAATGATCCCTGAGCCTTGGGCACGGTCATTGTGTTATAGATGTCTCAATGGGAACTTGATCACGTGTGGTTTTCTGTAATAGTTTCTGTTGCAAAGAGAAGTTTCCGGGGACGGGGATGAAGACTACACTTATCTGTGGGTATGAGGACAAATATTTCAAGTGTAGCTAGGGATATTATGCTGGTTTAGTGGTGATTGTAGGTTCTCCTTCAAGATCCATGACTTTACTAACCCTGGGTAGTGAGCTAGGTTTCCAGTGCCAGGCATGCGTTTTTTCTTGTTGAGTGGGCGTTTGTTTGTTTTGTTTTTTGAAGCAGGGTCTCACTTTGTAACTCTGGCTATCTTGGAACTCTGTAAACCAGGCTGACTTCAACCTCACAGAGATCTGCCTGATTCTGCCTCCCAAGGGCAGATTAAAGGTGCGTGCCACCACACCTGTCTTTAATTCAATTAGATAGGTGTTGGTTACCACTGTGAGATCAGGATTGATCCAGGCCACATGTTATGAAGAAGGACTGGCCTCTTTCAGAAGCAAAGCCAGTCTTTAATCAGAGCAACTGCAGGCAGTGGAGGCGGCTGGAGGATGCAAGGGGCGGCCTGAGAAGGCTGGAAAGGGAACTTTTGATACGGAAGATGTCTTCGACGGAAGTCTCAACGTGTACAGCTAGGGAAGCTCGTTCATCCTCATCTTAGCAGAAGCTCCTGGATCCTCAGAGCCCACAGGTGTTGTCAGTGAAGGTGACTCTCCTGACCAGAGTTCCTCAGCCCACCTGAGGTTTTTACATTGTTAAACGTTCAATGACCAAGGGGGAGTGCCAGTTGTAAGGGTATAAGCAGTAGTTGTTTGAGTTGAAAGCACACAGCCCAGGTCAGCTTGCACGTTGTGGGTGTTGGGGAGGGCGTGTTGTCTTGGTGGTGGGGAAGTGACTTCAACTCTACCTTCAGGTTCTTCGTCTGCTACAAATTAAACTGACATAAAACATACGAACAAAAAATCCTGGTGTGTTATTACATACTTAAGCAGAGGAAGTCCCAAAAAAGCAGAGTCAAAAGAGGGTCCAGGTGATTGAGGTTTCCTGAGAACGGGACTGGATATGGGATCCTGCAGAGGGCACCAGTTGAATTATGGGAAAAGGGAGAAAGCAGAGGGGGTTGGGGAAGAAGGGTTGCTTTCTTGTGTAGACAGGTATGGCCCTCTTCTGACACACCTGCTTTCCTGAACTAGCCGTCCTTCACACACGGGAATGCCTTTTGAGGAAAGAACAGCTTTTCAGAGCTACTGTGTTTCTGCAGCTCTCAGAATAACCCACTCAAAATACACCACAGCACTATATTTTGAGTGGCACATTCTGGCCTCCTAGGGTTGTATTTTGAGGCTGTGTGTGTGCTCAGACTCAACAGCCCTGCTAGTCTGCTTCCCCAGCTGGGCCACTTGGAGTTACTAAGAATAGAATCTCTGTGGGAATCTGGGAGATGGTGTCTGGGAGGCACCCTGTGGATCCTGGGGATGTGATCTTCCATTAGTTCAGGAGAATTTTCCCTCACGACAGAGCCCTGAGCAACTCAGGGAGACTCAGGCTGTGCAGGAGTCTCAGAGTGTGAGCCACAGGCTTACTAGACACCTCACTCTCAGGGCCCCGCCGCAGAGTTGGGGTGTCAGAAGAAGTTCTACTGTGACATGTGAGGATGGGAAGGGAACAAGCTCAGCATTTCACATGCATTTCATCGAAGACGAGCCCAAAGGATGCGTCAGGTCAGCGGAAAGGGGAATCGGATGTGTCGGGGTCCAGCCTCAGTGGAATTTGCACGGTGCAGGGTAGGAGCGTGAAGATTAGAATTATTCAGCGAAAAGAACAGAGATATGAGAGAAAATAAGAGACAGAAACACAGAACAGCACCGGGAAGGACATTCAGTGAACACTGAGCCGCTGCGTTTATTTTCTACACGCTTATATACTTCACTCCAAAAGGGGAGCAGGGAGCCAACAGATTTCATCAACATGATATAAGGAATAGAGTTGAATTCTCCGACCTTTGGTCCAGGTGGAGCGGATCTACCTCTATACTCAAAATACTAATTAACCACCCCTAAGCCAGGATCTCTTGTTTGTAGCATATATATATACACACACACACATAGCATGCCTTGTCGCTCCAGCAATATTGATTGAAATGGATTTCCAAATGGCTCCCCAACTATCTTTTCCACATGGAGCACAGCTGCCTCTCCAGCAAAGGTGGTGTCCAAAGCTAAGAGCTTTTTCTGTTGCTACCCTGAAACTCCACAGGATAAATAGCCCAGGGTTTCACTCCGGGTCTGGGAAGACAGACCAGGAAGGCTGAGGGAAGACAAGGAGAAAGAGCTCACTCTGGATTCTGGTTGAAGATTCTCCAGCTGAGAAGCAAAAATCCAGCAGAACTCAGGACTACTCGAGGCCCTTCTCTCCTGAACACACCCCGCAGGACTCAGAATCCTACCTAGAGCCCTGTTTACAGGAGGGGTAAGCACTCAGGGGCTCACCCCTAGAGACTCCTGGCTTACGTTATCAGGTTATAATTCCATCCATGGCATCCCAGAGCCGCGCTATAATAACATCACTTATCTAGAGAAAAGGAGACAAGCAAACAAAACCAACCAAGTTTCTTAGCAACCTTTGACACTGTAAACGGAATCCCCAAAATGTCTTATATGAGAAATACTGAATCTATGCCTTTTCCCTGGGGAGGCCATATCCAGACAATGCTGAAAAAGACACACCTTGAAGTTGTAGAGGGCCGGTATTCTAAAAGCTAATTGGCTGAATGAGTTCCCACAACAAATTATCTCCAGGGTCCTCAGGTGCTGCAAGGAGAACCCCCCCTTCCTTTCTTCCCTTGCTCATATCTTGCTCATTCATATCACTTTGCACTTGGAGGGTGAGCCAGTGTTCGCCAAGCAACGGCTCCATGGAGTTACAGTTTCTGTTTAAGCACACACTTCTGCGTCATGCCTATATTCTAGGCACGCAGGAGTCTGAGGAAGAAGGATCACCGTGACTTTCAGACCAGCCTGGGCTACAGAGAGTTCCAGGCCAACCTGGGCCAGAGTGGAAATTTGGTTCAAAATGCCACAAGGAATGACCCTAGGACCATGTATACATCAACTGCACTAACTGGACTTAGTGAATTAAAAATAGATAATAAATAGTTATAAAAGGAGAACATAAAGTTGGGAAATTGGGAGCAGGGTGACAGGCGGTTTGACCAGGATATTGTATACTGTATATATGTATGGCATTTTTATTTTTTATTTTTTTAAATATTTATTTATTTATTATGTATACAGCATTCCTTCCATGTATGCCTGCAGGCCAGAAGAGGGCACCAGACCCCATTACAGATGGTTGTGAGCCACCATATGGTTGCTAGGAATTGAACTCAGGACCTTTGGAAGAAGAGTCAGTGCTCTTAACCTCTGAGCCATCTCTCCAGCCCTGTATGGCATTTTTAAACAGTAAAATTTAAAGACTGAACACACAAAAAAGAAAAGAATCCGCAGCTGAAAATAGCCAGCAAGAGTTGTTACTAGAGGGTTCCTGCTCCATCACCCTTCCCCAGCAATGGAAGTGGTCTAGGCTCAAGATGAAAGCCTCCAATGCAAGCTGAGGGAGCCAGACTTCTGTGAGCAGTGCGCCCTCTGGAGGAATTACCTATGGATGCACCCCAGCTGCCTTTAGACCACAGCCTCCTTACAATGGGTTGCAATTCCACATCCTGTAACTGAATGTGTCGTAGGGAGGCAGGGATGTCAGGAAATTTGGCCACATTAAATGGTTTCTGAATAGGCAGTGACCTAAAGTCAGTTCAAGGGGCTGGAGAAATTTCTCAGGGGTTAATTGCACTTCATGCTCTTGCAAAGGAACTGGGTTCTGTTTCCAGCACCCACATGATGGCTCACAAGCATCTCCAACTCCAGTCCCAGGGAATCCAACACCCTCTCTGACCTCTGCAGACACCAGGCACACACACATGGTTCACAGACAGACAAACAGACAAAACACACACACACACGCTAATTCTAAATCAAATGCGTATTGAATCTGAGGTGCCCCTGGCAAAGTTTGTCCGGGTTTGGTTATGCAACTTCACTTGGTTCTGAGAACACAGACCATGTGCTTTGCCTTGTAGCCGTGGAGCATCAAAACTTGATTTCTGAAACCTCAACTCACATTATAAATTATTTATTGTATGTTAAAAACTGAAATACAGGGGCTGAGAGATGGCTCAGAGGTTAAGGGCACTGCCTGCTCTTCCAAAGGTCCTGAGTTCAATTCCCAGCAACCACATGGTGGCTCACAACCATCTGTAATGAGATCTGGTGCCCTCTTCTGGCCTGCAGGCATACACGCAGAAACAATACTGTATACCTAATAAATAAATAAATAAATATTTTTTTAAAAAAAACTGAAATACAGCCAGACAGTGGTAGCGCACACCTTTAATCACAGCACTCAGGAGGCAGAGGCAGTCAAATCTCTGTGAGTTCGAGGCGAGCCTGGTCTACAGAGCAAATGCCAGGACAACCAGAACTACACAGAGAAACCCTGTCTGGAAAAAAAAAAAAAAGTAAATGCTTAACTATAGAAAACAGAATCTTTCAACATTTTTTCTACTCCCATTTCTCAGTGTGCAAGTAATAAATTAGCAAATCTTTGGATTTATTGTTTTAGAATGTTTGGTTTTATTTGCTTACTTGTTCTATTTATTTATTTATTATTTATGTATTTAAGCAGAGTCTCACTATGTAGCGCTGACTGTCCTGGACCTCACTCTGTAGACCAGACTGGCCTTGAACTCATAGAGATCCGCCTGACTCTGCCTCTTGAGTGTGGGATTAAAGGTGTGAGCCATTGTGCCCAGCTGCAGAATATTTGGTTTTAAAAAGTGCTGTTTAGATTCTGTTTGAGTTGCTGTCTTATATTTTATTTTTAAAAAGTCATTATTAATGAGACAGAAAGATGGCTCAGTGGTTAAGAGTCCACATTGCTCATACAGAGGGCCAGAGTCTGGTTCCCAGAACCCAGGAAACCCCAGGGGATCTGACACTCTCTTTGATATCTATAGGCCCCTGAGCACACACACACACACACACGCCTAAATAAAATAAGTATTTTAAAAAATCATTAGGGTTGGGTTGACTCAGTGGTTAAGAGCACTTGCTACTCATGCAGAGGACCCAGGTTCGGTTCCCAACATGCATGCACATGGTACACAGACACACATAAAGCAAGTTAAATTAAGAATATGCCCTCTGCAAGGATGACCCCAGCTAAGACTGTTAGCAATAGTAGACAGGGTGCCTGAACTGGCCTTCTTCTGTAATCAGATTAGCGACTACCTTAATTGTCATTATAGAACCTATAATGGTTTAAATAAAATGCTGCAGATCCCCAAGGGGCGCAGTGGCTGCAGATCCAGAGTGGCAGACAGCCAGTCCTACAACCATGGCGGGCCATGAAGGCAGTCCCAGGCAGGGAGCCACATAGTGGGTAAGAGACTGAGACAGATAGGCATGCCATGAGATCATGCCAGAGGTCTCCGAAGGCAGCTGGTCCCAGCCAGGGAGCCACACAGCAGGTGAGAGACAGACATGGATAGGCACGCCATGCAGAGTGGGGCTGGATATTTATTTAGTGGGTTATAGAGGGGAAGGGGAGAGGGGGTAAGGAGAGAAGAGGGAAGAGTAAAGAGAGGGAGGGAGAGAGAGAGAGAAAGGGGAGGTGAGAAGAGGAGCCACAGCCCTCTTTGGAGGGAGATGGAAAGGAAAGGGACTCAAACTGGAAGCCAAAGATATGCCTGTGGGCGGGGATTGTCTCTTAAAGGGACAGGACAGACCATTACAGAACCTACATCCAGTAACTGATGGAAGCAGATACAGTGACCCACAGCCAAGGACTGGACTGAGCTCCTGGAGTTCAGGTGACTAGGGAGAGGAGGGATTATATGAGCAAGCAGTGTGGGTGGGGGTTCAAAATTATGATGGGGATAAACCACTAGATAGCTGTCCCAAACTAGTGGGAGCTCACAGACTCTGGACTGACGGGGGGAGGGGGGGGATCTGCCTGGGACCAAATTAGGCCCTCTGAATGTGGGCAATGGTTATGTGCTTAATATGTTGGGGGGGGGGGGGCGCCCTGGCAATGGGACCAGGACTTATCCTGGGTGCATGAATTGGCTCTTTGGAGCCCATTTCCTATGGTGGGATACCTTGCTCAGCCTTGATACAGGGGAGAGGAGCTTGGTCCTGCCTCAACTTGGTATGCTGGACTTTGTTGACTCCCCATGGGAGGCATTACCCCTCTGAGGAATGGATGGGCGGTAGGATGTGGGGGAGGTGGGGGGGCAAGAGAAGAGGAAGGAGGGGAACTGGGGTTGGTATGTAAAATGGAAAAAAAAATTAAGTAAAATTAAAAAACAGTGCTGTGCCCCAGCACTCATGAGGTAGGGGCAGGAGGATCTCTTTGAGTTCAAGGCCAGGCTGGTCTACTCAGGAGGTAGGGGCAGGAGGATGTCTGTGAGTTCAAGGCCAGGCTGGTCTACGTAGCAAGCTCCAGAACAGCAGGGCTACAAAAACAAAACAAAACAAAACCAAGATAAAATAAAATTAAAAATAAGTGCTCCAGTAGAATTTAAATTTTTTCCCGAGAGGAGAGGAGTCACAGTGGAAAAGTTTAAGTAGGCCCGGTCCAGAGCAAGGACCGTTTTCCCAGGGAGATTCTCAAGAGACTTGTTTGGGCTGCACTGAGCTTTAAGAGCTGTGGTCCTTGGGAGACACACACAAAGTTGTGCCTGCCCAGCCTGTGGGTCTCTCCATCGAAGACCTCACTGGGGACCCAGGGATTCTCAAGAGGAACCACTAGGGGGAGCCAGCGTCCCATTGACTCCCTCTACAGTGTTGGCCTGGCCACAGCAAGCTGCACAGGCATGGCAGATTAGCAGACCACAGAACGTACACATTCGTCACAGGCCACGTCCTCCATGGCCACAATGTCAGCAGATTCAGGCGTGCCAGAATGAGGTTGATACAGGAGCTATCTGAGGTGGGGGTCCCCATCCGTAGTAACAACCCCTCAGTCAGGACTTTAAAGCAGACAGGCCCGCTACAATCCTGCTCTTCCCCTAAATTTGTAGCTCTGAGCCAGTCACAAACTGGCTAAGTCCGGGCTTCTGCTAAGAGCACTGGAAACCGCGATTTTCCATCCTGTTCTGGCCTGGCTCCGTGGGGAGGCCAGTCTGCTTCCTCCCACAACCCGATGCTGTGTCTGGATTGCCAAAAGGGTGCGGCAGGGCAGCCTGGCTCACTGTAGCCTCAAAGGGTCCCAGGATAGAACTTGCTGATCCCCAGTATACAACAAGGGCGCCACCACTCTCTCCAGCTGTAGGCTGGTTGAGATCTGTTTGGGGGCTTCTGCTGTTTAGCCATTTTCCCCACCCACCACTATCTCACTCTCCCTGTCAGACGGAAATGACAGGGAAGGTTTATCTGGGCTGACTGTGCTGGGGAGCTCCAGCGCATGGTGCTGGGGCCCTGGTGGCAGGAGATTGCAGCGGAACTCTTCCCACGATGGCCGCCTGAGAAGGGCATCTCTGGCTAGAACTAACGGTTTCTCTCTCTCTCTCTCTCTCTCTCTCTCTCTCTTTTGCTTTTTTTCGAGACAGGGTTTCTCTGTGGTTTTCGAGTCTGTCCTGGAACTAGCTCTTGTAGACCCGGCTGGTCTCGAACTCACAGAGATCCGCCTGCCTCTGCCTCCCGAGTGCTGGGATTAAAGGCGTGCGCCACCACCGCCTGGCCTATCGGTTTCTTTTTGGTTATTGTGATATAAATCACTGTGACTAAGGCAATGTGGGAGGAAAGGGTTCATCTGGGGGAAGTCGGGGCAGAAACCCAGAGATGGCGACCACTGTCCAGGCCCCTCCTCCTAAAGGTTCCTGTGGTAATTTGAACGAGAAATGTCCCCCAGAGTTGGTTCCCAAGTAGAGGTGCTATTTGGAGAGGTTCGGGAGAAAGGATGTCACCGGCGGTGGGTCTTGGGAATGAAAAGCCTTGCCCAGTTCAAGTTTGTTCTCTGCTGCATGGTTACCATAAAGGATGTGAGCTCTTAACTTTCCGCATCCTGCTCCAGCTGCTTGCTGCTGGCTGCCATGCTGTCCCTGCCACTGTGGATTCAAGTCCTCTGGAACCGGGGGCCCAAATCACGCCCCCGTCCTACGCCCCACGCCCCATAAGTTGCTTTGGTCACGGTGTCTTATCACAACAATACCAAAGTGACCAATACAGTTCCACAACTTCTCTGGACAGTGCCACCAACTGGGGACCAAACTGCTGTCTCCTTGGGAACATTGCAAACCGTAATGCACCCGCAAACTTGCATGGGGATGCAGGGAGGATGCCTTCTTTGAAGCAGTGAGCACGTCAGCAGTCAGTCTCATGGGGACTGCCCATGGTCTTCCGGCCTGAGTCTCCTGAGCAGGGAGCGGATGGCCAGGCCTGGTGACAGCCAAGAATTAGTGAGTACTGCTCCTGGAGAGATGGCTCTGGGGTCAAGATCACCGACTGCTCTCCCGGAAGACCCAAGTCTGGCTCCCAGCACTTCCGTAGTAACTCCAAACTGTCTCTGGAACTCCAGTTCCAGGGGATCCAGTGCTCTTTTCTGGCTTTCTCAGGCAGTGTATGCGTATGGTGCACAGACATGTATGTAGGCAAAATACCCACACATAGAAAATAAAAGTAAAGCCGGGCAGTGGTGGCGCACGCCTTTAATCCCAGCACTCGAGAGGCAGAGGCAGGCGGATCTCTGTGAGTTCGAGGCCAGCCTGGTCTACAGGAGCTAGTTCCAGGACAGGCTCCAAAGCCACAGAGAAACCCTGTCTCGAAAAACCAAAAAAAAAAAAAAAAAAAAAAGAGTTAATGAATACTAACTATAATAGGAGTTTCATCGGGTGAGTCCAGCTCTCTAGGGCATTAGGACCATGGCATGCTCTGCCTGCCCCATATCTATGTGTGTGTGTGGGGGGGGGGGGGGGGGTTGAGCTAGACTGACCCAGGCAGCCAAGGTGCTGGAACAACTCACAAAACAGACACCTGTGTTTCCCAGAGCTAGATACATTGTCATGTCCTTTGGCATCAGGAGAAATGAACAGATTGCTGTTTGCCACGCAGTCCATGGAGCCAAGCGGAAGAAATCCTGGAGAAAGGCCTGAAGGGGCTGGAGTATGAGCTATGGAAAAATAACTTCTCGGATATGGGAAATTTTGGCTTTGGAAATCAAGAACACGTTGATCGGGCCATGAGACTATGACCCGAGAATTGGCATGTATGGCCGGACTTCTGTGACGTCCTGTGTAGGTGAGGTTTCGGCACCACAGACAAGAAGCGCAGGACAGGCTGCCCAGGGGCCATATCAAGATCAGCAGAGAGGACGTCGTGCCCTGAAGTGTGCAGGCATTGTTCTTCCTGACAAATACATTTTATCCAAAAGACCAATAATAACATTTTCTCAGAAATGGAGAAAAAAATGGTAATAGAATCCTTAACATTAAGCATTTTAAAGTGTTTGGTAACTTTTTCCAGCAGGTGGCGTAGATACCCAAGAAAATAGCCTCTGAGATGCGCAGCAGCCATTAGGTCTTTAGAAGCAACTTTCTTTTCCTGTGTCTCCATATTGTCTCCACTAGACCCTTTGGGGTTGTCCAGGGAGCTTGGAGAGGTGTGGGAATGCGGAGTGCAACGGAATAGCAAGCGTCTGTGAAGGTAGGACAGGCCCTTCTTCCTGGGCAGCTGTTACAGGCAAAGTGATAACACATTCCGGAAAATGTCTCGCGTAAGTGATAAGAAAGTGGAGCACACCAGTCCTCGAAGGCTGAGGCAGGTGGATCTACTCTGGATATACACGAGTTCGAAGTCAGCCTGGTTTACGTAGTGAGTTCCAGGTCAGCCAGGGCTACACAGTGAAAGATACTTGATATTTAATATTGTTCATTCTCCATTTCCCTTCAAATTTCTACCCTACATGATCGAAACACTCTTTATCTATGAACTGGACTATTTTAGGCATGTTACGGTTTCTATTGCTGTGATACCATGACCACAGCAACTCTTATAAAGGAAAACATTTAATTGGGATGGCGGCTTACAGCTTCAGAGATTTAGTCCATTTTCATCATGGCGGGGAGCATGGTAGAGTGCAGATAGACATGGTGCCAGAGAAGCAGCTGGGTGTCCTACATCTTGTAGACAACAGGAAGTGGTCTATGACACTTGGCAGTATCTTGACCATATATGAGACCTCAAAGTCACCTCCACAGTGACACACTTCCTCTAACAAGGTCATACCTACTCCAACAAAGCCACACTTCCTAATAGTGCAACTCCTTCTGGGGGCCATTTTCTTCCAAACCACCACAACATGAATGAAATCCAGTGCCTGTAGAGTTTGTAAGCTTTCTCCCCTATGTAGTAATAGGAGCGGCGGGGCTGCGTCCCCAGCACCCCGGCTGCCCACATGGCTAGCTTATGCCCCGAAATAACAACACACAAATTGTTTCATTTAAACACTGCTTGGCCCTTTAGCTCTAGCCCTTACTGGCTAATTCTGATATCCCGATCAACCCATCTCTAATAATCTGTGAGCACCGGTCTTACCGGGAAGATTCTAGCCTACGTCCATCCTGGGTCGGAGCTTCATCGTGTGTGTCTGCCCAGGAGCGGGGCATGGCCTCTCTCTGAGGCGTCTGCTCCCGAGAGGAGAGCTGTCAAGTCTGAGCTCACTTCCTCTTCTTCCCAGCATTCTGTTCTGTTTTCTCCACCCACCTGTGTTCTAACCTATGAGGGCCAGCCAAGCAGTTTCTTTATTTTTTTAACCAATGACCTTCCTCCATCACCCCCAAGCATGGCACTTTCAGCGTTCCTCTCTACTGCCGCATCCATCAGGATGTGCTTTGTCCCTTTCTGTTGTCAACTTCTGTCGTGTGGCTACTGCATATGTTAAAGCTCTGGTAATAGCCGGGCGGTGGTGGCGCATGCCTTTAATCCCAGCACTCGGGAGGCAGAGGCAGGTGGATCTCTGTGAGTTCGAGACCAGCCTGGTCTACAAGAGCTAGTTCCAGGACAGGCTCCAAAGCCACAGAGAAACCCTGTCTCGAAAAACAAAAACAAAAAACAAACAAAAAAAAAATAAAGCTCTGGTAATATCTTTAATATTAAAATATTATCAAGTTAATATTCTGTGATTCTGGAAAAGGGAAAACAACCATGACATCTTGGGGTTGGAGGATGAAAGAGGTCTATCCAGAGGGCGCTGGAGAGATGGCTCCATGGTTAGGAGCACTGACTACTCTTACAGAGAATCTGAATTCAATTCCAAGCACCCACATGGTAGCATACAACCATCTATAGAACTCCAGGTCTGAGAAATATAATAACTCTCTTCTGACCTCTGAAGGCACAGGTACACATTCAGTGTACATACAGGCAGGCAGGCGAACCACTTGTACATATGAAATAAAATAAGTAAATCTTTGGGAAAGAAAGAAAGAAAGAAAGAAAGGAAGGAAGGAAGAAAGAAAACCTAGAAAGAAGCACGAAACAGCAAAGCCACGACAAACTTGGGAGACTCCTGCAGCTGAGTGGGCCGTCTGCAAAGCTAAAGTGAAGGCTTCATCACAGTGGCAGCCACAGGATGTTGAAGCACGAGTCAGGACAACTGCAGGCATGGAGTACAGCCAGTCCAAGACACCACGTGCAAAGGGGCCTCACCAAGCCCCCTGGAGCTCAAATGATGCCAGCTCTGGGGCTGTAGTACGATGCTCTTCTTCCTGGGTTTTGGTTGTGCTGTGGTCCACTCCTGCCCTGCTGTTGTGTCACTGTGTGTTGGAAGTGTGAAAAGCTTGCTTTAGTAGTTTACAGGGCTCACGGTTAAGAATTTGCCTTTGGTCTCACAGGAGTGTGGCAGTTTTGAGCAGCGTTGGAACTGTTGAGAGTCTGGGGAGTCTTGAAGTTGAACTAAATCATTTTGCATTGTGAGACTGCCACGAGCCTTTGGTGTCTGGGAATGCTATGGCTTGAACCTGAAACATAGCTCAGGGGCTCACGTTGTCAGCACGTATTCCCCAGTGGGTGGTGGCTTCAGGAGGCTGTGGAACCCACAGGAGATGGGGCCAGGCTAACAGAAATGGGTCACTAAGACAGCTCTCCAAAGGACATGAGTCTAGCTCCTAGCTTTGACCACTCTCTGCTGCGGATCTGCCAGCCTGGGTGAGGACTCTGCCACCTTCCCTGCTGGCCTGGACAGAGCCATCTGAAACTCGTCTAAAGTGGTTCTCCCCTCCCTGAAGAAGTACGGTCTTCCAACCCATGATCACGGGCTCTGTACACTTTTTCAGTCTTTAATTCCTTCCAACAAGGTTTGTATTTTTTAGTACTTAAGTCTTATATTTCTTTAGTTAAACCTATTCCTATTTCTTGCTATTGGGGAACTAAGAAAACAGTGCCCCAATATCACAGTTAGTACTTCATGTCAGAAGCAAGCTCATCTTGCCATCCCCCTGTAGTAGTACCAAAGAATTCCACAATAGCCCGGAACGGAGTACAACAAAGGTTTATTTATTTGGGGATAAACTCACAGTAAGGGTAGTGATCTGCAGTCTTCTGCATGAGCTGGGAACCGGAACCAAATACAACAGAAAAAGGGGCTACACATGCTTTTCATCTGCACTTATAGTACATGAGATTGTGCCCAAAGTGGGCTGGTATCTTAAAGGCTGATGTCTGAAGGAGTGTCCACAGCACCCCCAACCTTCATGCCTCTTCCTCGCATCTCTCTTAAGTGCAGACAGGCGCTCCCTCCATGGTTTCCTCAATGCTTGAAGGTAGAGCCTCCAAAGGTGAACACGGTTGCCACCAGTTGCCTGCTAGGAATCTCATCACTCAGGAAAGATGAACTGCGTAGTTTGAACGACATCTACACAAACCCTACTACTGCCTGTCCTTCCTGCAGCCATGAGGAAGGCTTCCCCTGCACAAGCTACTCCCGTGGCGCCCGTATCCTGCCTCACTCTCCCACACAAAGTCACTGTGTAACTCTTGGTCTCAGTGGACTTTGGGAAAACTATTTTTTCTGTCACATGGTCCCTCTTGCAGATAATTAATCTGTGCATGTTTTCCTCTCAGACTATCAACTATAAATTTACTTCTGTCGTAGCTCCTTTTCTGTTGCTCAGAAGAGACACCATAACCAAGGCCACTGATAAAAGAAAGTATTTAATGGAGGCTGCTCACAGTTTGAGGGTGAGCCCATTATCATCATGGTGGGGAGCATGGCAGTAGGCAGCCCAGTGATGGAGCAGCAGCTGAGAGCTCACATCTTATTGTCAAGTTAGAGGAAGAATGAGAGAGACAGGTGTTGGCATGGACTTTTGAAACCTCAAAGCCCACCCCAGTGACACACCTCCTCCAACAAAACCACACCTCCTAATCCCTTCCAAACAATTTCACCAACTACTCCCCAAGCATTCGAGTCTGTGAGCCTATGTGGGCCATTCTCATTCAACACCACATTCCAATTCCTGGCCCATATAGACTGGTAGCCATATTAGAAGCAAGAAAGTCCAGGTTCGAAAGTCTCCATAGTTCTTCACAGTCTCAACACTGCTTCAAAGTCCAGAGTCTCTTTTGAGATTCAATGTAATCTCTTAACTGTCATCCCCTGTAAAAAATTAAAAAGCAAATTACATACTTCCAGCATAGAATGGCACAAAATATACATTATCATTCCAGAAGATAGAAAAGAGGGCTTAATGGAGAAATGAACCAAAGCAAAAACAAAACAAAACAAAAAACATCTCAAATTCCAAATCCTGTATCTCTTTGTCTGATGTCAAATGGCAAAGGGCTTATATGACTCTGTCCTTTCAGCTTTGCTGACTGAAAACGCTTTTCTCTCTTGGGCTGTCCCTGCCCCTGTATGTAGCTCTTCTCAGCAGACGTCCCATGGCTCCGGCATCTCCGGCATCTTCAAGGCAATCCAGGCTTCACTCTCAAAACTTCACACCATGGGGGCTGGAGAGATGGCTCAGCGGTTAAGAGCATTGCCTGCTCTTCCAAAGGTCCTGAGTTCAATTCCCACCAACCACATGGTGGCTCACAACCATCTGTAATGGGGTCTGGTGCCCTCTTCTGGCCTGCAGGCATACACACAGACAGAATATTGTACTCATAATAAATAAATAAATATAAAAAAAAAACTTCACACCATGGGTTACTCTCCGGGACTCCATGAAGGGACTTTCCTGCCACACTCATGGCTTCCCTCAACTCCTCCATCCTTCTGGAATCTAACTCCAGAGCCACATGGCCAAAGCTGCCAAGTTCTGCCCATTTGGGATGAAAACTGGCTCTGTCCAAGAGTTATGTTTGCATAAGCTTTCCTTTGTTGTTGCTCCTTAGGGGCAGATGACTCCCCGAGCCTGCTCTCTTCACAGGTCGTAGGAGTAGCAGGGTGGGCATCACCGCAGGCACCAATCCCTTCTTTTCATTTTTCCTTGTCTCCTTCCGCACAAACCAGCACTTCACTGCTCCACCATTAGATCTCACGGTGCTCTTTTGTATTTCTTTCTTGCTTCCCTTGCTTTTTAAACAGTAGACCTGCACAAGAATGATAATAACCACAGACACAGTCAATACTTGGCTGTCTTGAATTCCCCTCTGCCAGTGACATTAGTCCAAACCACTTCAATTTAGCCTCCAGCAGATTCTTAGAACAAAGGCAAAAAAACAGCCACATTCTTTGCCAAAATATCATCAGAACATTCTGGAGGCCAGTTGCTAATATTCTTCCCCTCTGAAACCTCTTGAGCTGGGCATCCATTGTCCACATTGCTCTTAGTATTACTGTCTTCCAGGCACCTACTAAGATGGCCCATTACGCCCTACTTACAGCACTCAACCACTCTCTAACCCAAAGTCTGCATTCTTCCAATAGCGTTTTTGGGTCTCTCACAAGAGCACTCCAGTCCCTGGCACCATGACTTTCTAGAATCAATTATTGAGCTTCCGAAGAGCTTCCTCTAACCATATAAGCGTAGTTGTTTTCTTACTTTTACTTTTGAATTCTTGATTGCAGGCATATAGGGGCGCAACTGCTTTTGCGTATTGACCTTGTTGTTCACTTAGAAGTTTTTATAATGTTTAGTGAGTTCTTGAGCATGTTCTCCCTGCTCTGCTTTTTGTTAGTATGGGTTAATTGTATGGTTTCATCATGACATTTTGACATATAAATATAACATAATTTGATCATATCACTGGAGTTACTGAGCGTTTTTTTTCTTTCTGTACATATGTATGGGTATATTTATATGAATGTGTGCATGTGTATACATGTGTATATATAGGTGCATATGTATACATGCATGCATGTAAAAGTCAGAGGTCAGCTTTGGGTGTCTTCCTTCACGATGCTCTACCTTATTATTTTGTAAGATGGGGTTTCCAAGCCTGGAGCTCACAGATTTGTCTAGGCTGGCCAGCCTATGGGCTCTGGGGGACTGCCTTTTTCCACCACCCTATTGCTGAGGTTCAAGATGAGCACCATCACGCCTGGCTTTTATGTGGGGTTTCTTAATCACTGTTCTACGTCTGTGAAAAGACACCATGACCAAGGCGACTCTTAGTAACAGAAGCATTTACTTGGGGCTTGCTTACAGTCATGCCAATGCTAGTTGTATATGAACGTTTCTGCTGTTTGGAAGCTCTACGGTATGATCACTTACTGCTTTGTTTCATCTCCATTGCTGAAACAAATATCCAAGATAACTAGTTTACGGAGAGAAGATGTGGAGATTCCACTTCACAGCGCTGAAGGATGGCTCACGCATGCTCTGCTGGCCCTCTGTTCTTGGTTCTGTAGTGAGGCGATGCACATGGCAAGAGATACAGGATGGAGCAAGCTGCTCACCCCAGGACAGGAGGGGAAAAAAGTAGAAGAGGCTGGAACTGGGGTTCTATCATCCCTGCAAGAACACATGCTCCATGCTCCCATAGGTTTGAAATCTTCCATAAATCTCTTGTCCTAACAAACCCATCCCCAGTCAGCAACGCCAAGCCAGGACCAAGGCTTTAACACACGGTCCTTTGGGGGAACATTTCAGTCCAAACTAGAGCACGCATGGGACAGATCCTGAAATCTCAAGCCACCCTGCTTGCTTGGGCCCGTGACTCCATCTATGTGGGTGAACTGTGCTAGGTGGCTCTGCTCATCCACGGACACAGCCTCCTCTGAATCAGTCTGGTGTTTCTTTGAGTTTTCTGTGCGTTCTTGGGACCTGGAAATGCTTTCTTAATCCCGGGCATGGACTCCAGGAGCGTGCTTAGTCTTCTGTGGCTGAAAGACCCTGCACCTCAGACTCAGAGGCTGTGTGGACGGCCCACTCAGGTCAGGGAACCTGAGTCTCCCGCTGGTGCGAGTGCCTGGGTAAATTTGTGTTCCTCTGCATTGTGGTCAGGCAAGTAATGTGGGGGCAGAGAAGCCTCTGGGAGTTCCCAACACAGCCTGGTGGGTGCTAATTGCAAGCACAGGACCCTCTGCCCTACAGGAGCCTGAAACCTCCCTCGGAACTGCTCCTACCCCAGGTCAATCTCATCACCAGCTGCACTCCAGGAACACAGGGCTTTTCAGAGATTGAAAAAATAACAACACCCATTATGAGCAGAGGCTGCTGGGAGGCTGGCTGGGAGCATTTTGGAGAGGCATCACTTTCAGTAGGTTCTATGACACATTTGCATTTAAATAGCCTCTTGATCTCTTTTTCCCAGCCTCACAATAGCACTGCCTTCAAAGTGTGGACTAACTGGGTGGCGCTCAGTTCTCGCTTTGGCTCCGCACTGCGGGCACCGGTCGCTGCCTCAGTCTGGCCGTCCTAGTGCAGGTGACATTTGCAAATGCAAGGCTTAAATTAGCTCTTTTTGTTCTTTCTGGTTAAAACTTAATGCAGCTCTGGGCCTGCTGTCCTTCCTACCCTTCCTCTGAGCGTCTCTTCGCGGGAACAGGCCTCTGTCTCCTGGGATAGTTCTGTGGGTCAGGCTGCCAGCAGGCCAGAGTCTGTACTGGACCCAGGCAGTGGCCACTGGGATTGGTTCCTGCCTCTCCTCAAGGGCTTTTCCAGATACTTGCTAAAGAGTAACTGACGTGAGCCTGTGAGTAAGCCAGTTTCGTTCAAATGAGTGCTCAGAGCTCATTATTGTCATTATCTTACCATATACACCCGTGACGTCATCCCACACTAATGTGTCTCTGATCTGAGGACCATAGAATGGTGTGGATGGTATTCAGTGAGCTTAAGCTGCGGGTTTCTAGCAAGTTACAGAATTTATAAGATAGTAGCCTCCTTTTCTAATTCCTAAGGCTGATTATTCACTGTTTACCACCAAACACACACCCTTAATAACAAGGGAAACAGAGAAACTGCGGGTCCTTCTCCACAAAGAAGCTGGCGCATTTCCACTTGTCCTACAGCTTTGTGAGCCCCGTTTCTCTGCTCCTCACAGTCCTACGTACAGAATATCTGTCAGCTCCAGATGGGCTACCACAAGGCACAAAAGACTGTTTCATCTCCCTCTCTATGTTCGTTGGCTGGTCCATTTTCTGTTGCCACAACAAAATACCTGAGTCTGGGTGCTTTATAGAGAAATGAGGCTTCCTTAGCTCCCAGTTCTGTGGGTCCAAGATCACAGGGCCAGTTTCTCTATATGATGAGATTTCACGTGATGGCATATGTGTGTACACACAATCACTTCACACTAAATAGATAAATGTAGTCCCCCTCCCCTCCTGTGTATACAACTCAGAAAAGGGCTGGTGAGCGAGGCTTATAAACCATCCTCTGCTGTAGAGAAGAACCGAGCTTGTGGGCGTCTAGAAGGCAATGAAGAGAAATTATGGAAATGTCCATATGACCAATATTGTCTTATTATGCAGATAATAATCTCTCAGGTCGTAAAAATTGTCCTCTAGTAGCATTCTAATTCTTGTTTTTCCTCTAATGGAAATTTTCTTTACCAAGAGGGATTTTCATATTTCACTATAGAATGTTGAGGAGAATAAGAAGCCTTTCCTGCTCTAAATAGTTTTAAATTTATTTCACCTCAAAATCATCAGTATGCTGAAGTGACATATTTGGAGATGACATATTTCAAGCCCTTCTGATAAGCTCCTCCTCCAAGGAGACTGCTCCACCCTCAAGGTAGGCTACTAATCCCAAAGAACTTCACAATGTTTATATCAACGCCATCAAACAGGTCACAGGCTGTGTGTAGCAAGCCAGTTTGGGCTACCTGTCCTCACTAAGTCCACTGAAACAGCCAAAATATAGTGAAAGGGAGCAGGAAAAGAGATTATTCAATGTGGCTTCACTGAGAGAGGGAGACAAAGAGATCCATGACACTGTCCTAGTTAGACTTGCTGCTTCCATGATGAGACACCATGACCAAAGCAAGCCAGGGAGGAAAGGGTTTATTCAGCCGACACTTCCACATCACAGTGAATCAGCAAAGGAAGTCAGGGCAGGAATCCAAGCAGAGCAGGAACCTGGAGGCATGAATTTGATGCAGAGGCCATGAAGGAATGCTACTTATTGGCTTGTTCCTCATGGCTTGCTCAGCCTGCTTTCTTATAGAACCCAAGACCACCAGTTTAGGGCTAAAGCCACTCACAATGGGCTGAGCCCTCTGACATCAATCGTTGATTAAGAAAATGCCCAATAGACTTGCTTACAGCCCAGTGTTTGGAGGCATTTTCTCAATTGAGGTTTTCTCCTCTTAGGTGACTCCAGCTTGTGTCAAGTTGACTAAAACTATCCAGCACAGCCCCGTATGTTCATCTACAGGGTCCAGACATGAGGTCAAGATCTAGTAGAGGGCCAGAATCAAGCATAGCTAAGCAGTCTAGGACAAGGTATGGTACCCACCACTGACCCATCATTGTCTCCCCATAAGGTGGGCTAACCAGCCAATCTCTTCTCAGGAGAGAAACCTCCCTCTGGCTAGTGCAGGCTCCAAGCTTTCTCTCTGGCATGAGATTCCTGGGGAGATCCCACTTTCTTGGGGTCCTTCGTTTCAGTAGACTGACAGTCAGAGCAAGGGGGTACCAGTGTCTCTAGAACTTCTGCATCCCTGCTGGGTGGTGATACTCTGACCTTCACCTTTCCCCAAGCCTGCTTTTGTTAGGACTCCCATGAAGGCCATCGTTTCCTCCAGTTTCTTGTCTGTTTAAAAATTAAATGTTATTCATACATACGTGGTATGCGCACACACACACGGGCGCATGCAGCAGACACTCACAAACATTCATAAATAAAAATAAGTCTATTTTACAAAAACCCAGTGGGGGAAGAGTGGGATAGTTCAGTGGGTAAAAGCACATGCTGCCACTCCCAAGGACATGGTTTGGATCCCTGCCCTCCACACACATGCAAACACATGCTCACATACATGCAAGCATACATACAAAGTAGTGTTTAAGAAAAGAGTCTAATGGATGATATGAGTGCTTTAAACAGTACCGAAAAATCTATTTACACACATTTTGTACAGACACACTTTCAGAGAGCTGTGAACTCAAGAACAGCAAGCAGGCAAAGGGACAGATCATTTCCATTACAAAAGGACTCTGCTCTAAGTAGGATTGCTGTGGGGTCCAAAATGCCTTCTGCCGAATTCTGGTTTGTTTATTTGATTCGCAAAATTCTATTTCTGTGAGCCTTACAGCCCCGACGCTGTTTTAATCAGTTCAAATACATTCCCTGTACACAGCTCTCCACAAAAACAACAAATTCTTAAACAAATATTTGCCGCACCTTCCCTGCGCCAGGCTGCAGGTTTGCCAAGCAGGATTGATTCTGGATTCTGGTCCTGGGGAGCTTGGGGGTTTGTATGGTTCCTACTGTGTTTCTAGTACCCAGGAGAGTTAGTTCTCTGAGGCTCCAGCAAGTGGATGAAGACAGAAGCCAAAGAAAATGTGATAGAAAGAAACCCCAATACCTTAAAGATGAACAAAGAGGGAGGGAGGGAGGGAGGGAGGGAGGGAGGGAGGGAGGGAGACACAGAGGGAAAGCGCTCCAAGGAAGTAGGAGGGGTGAGGGAACACTTCCTCATGGAGATCAGAGGACAACTTTCTCTCAGGTAAGTTTCTGGGATCAAACTCAAGATTGTTAGGTGAGAAGTGCCCTAACCATCAAGCATCACCCCTGCACCTATTATGTTCTTTCCTTTCTTAAGATGATGATGGTGTGTGTGTGTGTGTGTGTGTGTGTGTGTGTGTGTGTGTGCGTGCATATGTATGTGCACATGTGTGTGCGCCATGGATTTGTAGATTCCTGAAGAGGCCAGAAGACAGAGGGCAACAGAGCCCCTGAGCTGCTCCGTGTGGGTGCTTGGCTCTGAACTCAGGTACATACTCTTTTTTGTTCTGAGACAGGGTTTCTCTGTGTAGCCCTAACTGTCCTGGAATTTGCTCTATAGACCAGGCTGGTCTCGAACTCACAGAGATCCACCTGCCTCTGCCTCCCTAGTACTGGATTAAAGGTTGCACCACAACTGCCTGACAAGGTACATATTCTTAACTGCTGGACCATCTGTCCAGCATGGCTCCCTGCCCTCACCAGTAGCTTCCCGAAGGGGCCCATTGCTTTAGAGAGATCAGGAGACATGACTCTTTTTTCCCCTTGAGTGCTGTTTCAATGGAACCCTTAACTGGTGAACCAAACTGATGTGTGTTTTTAGAAGGTGGCTCTTCATTGGCCACAGCTTCCATCTCACCATCACTGAGTCGCTAGGTCCATGTGCTCAGAGAAAGTTCTTGTCTTTAAAGCTTTCTAAGACGGAGACAGAAAAATATTTCCTCTCTGTACTTCAAAAAGGCTGAAAGAAACAAGCCTTATAAAAACATGAAATGCAGGGACTCTGCTCCAAGGAGAAGGGGGGGGGGGCTTGGAAATTTTCTGCTTGAGAAAAAGAAGTCTCAGCTTCAGGCTGCCTCTGAATCTCAAAGCTCAGTCTAAGATAAAGGGCTTCTGCCCCCAAAATTACCATTGCAGAGGAAGTTTCAGAAGCCACAATCTGTAAACTGTATCCCTGGGGATATGCCCAGAGCTCCAGCCCCTGCATTTGGCGTGAAATCCTCCCCACCTCCACACCCCATTCAGGTCAGCCACCCTGCACCCTGGTTACAGCCATTCTTTCTATCCCTTCAAGTCCAAAGCCAGTCTCAGCTCTATCCTGCACCCCCAGTGGGCAGTGATGCTGGCCTGCTCCTCGGGTAGCCCAGGCTTCTCCCAGTAATTTTTCAGAAAGACAGAGGCCATCACCCCCACTCCCACCCCCCACATACACCCCAAGAGCCCATTGCCTTTCAATGCCCTTCCAGGGCTTACTTTCTGGGGCTATTCCTTCTGTGTGGACCGTCTGTCTGTCCTGCCCTTTTTGTTCATACCAATACAAAATGTGTGATGGAGAGAGGGAGACATGGGGAAGCCTGGACTCTGAACCAAAATGAACTTCCTTGATTCCCTATCCAAGGGTCAGTGCTGAGCCCACAGGCCTTGTCCATAATTTGTTTCTCAGGCTCCCCAACCAAGCGGTCCAGCAGAGTGCTGGCTAAGCACCAAAGCAGCCCTTTTGGCAGGAAGTCCAGCCCCATAGGCAGTAAATTCGACTCCATTGATAGGAAGTCCAGCCCCCTTGGCAGAAAGTCCAGCCCCATCAGCAGGAAGGCCAGTATGGCAGAAGGCAAGGAAAGCTGCAGCAAACAGGCAAGAGGGCTGTGGCTGCCCCCCTCCTCTTGCTTCCTGACCCTGGTGAAGTTTGTGACATTTCAAGGATTTCTGAGGCTCTCTTTCTTGTTTGAAGACTTGGGCATTGGACATCATCCTTCATCTGATCCAAGCTTCAGATTTGGCCAAACCTAGCAGGTTTTCTTGCATAGTTGTCAGGGTTAAAAAGTGCCAGTGAGGTAGGTCAAAGGGGAGACGCTTGTGCCCAAGCCTGACAACTTGAACTCATGGTAGAAGGAGAGAAGTGACTCTCAACAGTTTCCCTCTGACCTCACATGCTCCACGGCATATACATCCCTGCACAGACACACACACACGTGTACACATAACCACACACACAAACACACACATGTACAATGTGGATTTGAATAAGAATGGCCCCACAGGGTCATATATTTCAGTGTTTGGTCCCAGTTAGTGGGAGTGCTTGAGAAGGTTTAGAATGTGTGGCCTTGATGGAGGAAGGTCATTGGTTAAATAAAAAGAAACTGCTTGGCCCTCATTGGTTAGAAGATAGGTGGGAGGAGTAAACAGAACAGAACGCTGGGAGGAAGAGGAAGTGAACTCAGACTCCACAGCTCTCCTCTCGGGAGCAGACGCCTCAGAGAGATGCCATGCTCCGCTCTCCCGGGCAGATGCACATGATGAAGCAAGCCGCCAGGTTAGACATGCTGAACCTTTCCCGGTAAGACCAGTGCTCACAGATTATTAGAGATGGGTTGATCGGGATGTGAGAATTAGCCTGTAAGGGCTAGAGCTAAAGGGCCAAGCAGTGTTTAAATGAATACAGTTTGTGTGTTGTTATTTCGGAGCATAAGCTAGCCAGGCTGCCGGGGTGCTGGGGATGCAGCCCCGCCGCTCATATTACTACAGATTGGTGCCCAGATGTGTGGACAACTGAATCCACTGAAAGCCTGAGAAAGCTTGGGAAAGAGAAGAGCATGTTTTCTTGGTAGCTGCAATTTAATAGAGGCTTCCTGACTCAGCTTTAGCTGCAAAACCCTGCAGCTCATTAAGAGGTCCTGTCACGAAACACTTAAATGGTGTTGACGAAAAGCTGAACACATGCTTTTCGGTTTTCAGCCGTAGCAGGAAAAAAGCTGCACCGTTTAAAAATGCCAGCTTTCTGGGTTGTCCTGCCAGGGCAAACTCTGACTCTTTTAAGCAGGCGGTTCGTGCGGTTTGCAAGCACAGGCTGCTGAAGCTCGCTTGCTGGCAGGGACCTTGAAATGCCATAGAGTTGTGGCAGTAAACATGGCTACAGCCAGTACCTCAGCCATGAGGCTGGAAAGCTAAGGAATGGGCTACATCTAGCCGGCAAAGCCACACCTTTAATCCTACTGATATTGCTTGGTAAATTAAAGACTCTTGTGGTCAGCAAAAGAGAGATATACAGTAAAGAGAGATTCAAAGACAAAGAAAATTTTTAAATGGTTTACAGTGTGTTAAAAATATATGCAGACTAAAAGTTGAAGTTCTTAAAGTAAAAAACAAAAAAAAAAGGAAGAGAGTTGTTGTGTGTGGTAGTACACACCTTTAATCCCAACACTTGGAAGGCAGAGGGAGATTGACCTCTGTGACTTCAAGGTGTGGTAGCACACGCCTTTAATCCCAGTGCCTAGAAGGCAGAGACAAACAGATCTCTGTGAGTTCAAGGTGTAGTAGTGTACACCTTTAATCCCGAATGCCTGGGAGGCAGAGACAGGCGGATCTCTGAGAGTTCAAAGACAGCCTGGTCTACAGAGTTACTTCAGGTCAAAGATACAGAGAACCTGTCTCAAAAAGCAAAGAGTTAAAAGTAAAAATAAACAAAATAGAGGTTAAAACAAAGCTGCACAAAGATGGAAAATACACAGAGAATTTTGATACTGTATGCTATTATGCTCTCTTTAAATTATTTAAATGCTGAGGAAGGAGCAACAGATGCTAAAAGATATTTATTTATAAATGCTGCTGAACTAATCCAACATAGATATTTTGATGCCTTGACTTTGAAATTTGGATCTAAGGACATGATGCTTTGGAAAGGAGTTTCTTATTTTGTTTTCACAGAGGATGAGACGCTGTTCATTTCTTCTATTCTGATTTGGTATGATGGACCACGCCCTCCTGAAGGGTTGGTGTGAACACCTTCAGAAAATTGCTTCGCTCAACTGCCAACTGAGATGAAGCTAGCACACAGGTTATACCATGAAAGACCTAATTAACGACGCCCCCATTCAGCAGGAAGCAGTTTGGAGAGAAATAACTGCGCCCATATTCCCAAAAAATGTTTATAAATGTTCTTTTACATTTAAAGGGGGATATGATATAGGTATGAATAATTTGCATTAGTATAGATTTTGCTTTATTGATAGAGATTTACGGTCAATTTTGTTATATGTATATATATTTCTGATATTGATTAAGGTATTGTGATTGTGTAGTTCATTATTAAAATGTAATGTATAATTAGGAAATATAGATTGTTGATGGATAATCATAAATAATAGTCAAGTTTGTAGTCATGTTAGTTAATATTTTCTAGATGTGCGTAGATATATTTTAGATAGGCATTCTTCATATTTTTCAAAGATTATAGAATATGGCATTTTAAATGTTTTAATAACTTAGAACTTTTCATGACAATGAGACACTCTGCTCCTGGCAGCACCAATCTACTTCAAGAGGAAGATGGGCATCGAAGAGGCTTGTTATGGGGTTTGATAGCCATTTGGGCAAGAAACTGCTCTTGCCTGGACTATTGCATAAACTGGACACAGAGAACCCACAGAGAGAGGACTACTGAACTTGCCTAAGGTGAGATGATCTTTCGGGGTTCCTGATTCATGAAAGAGTCTGCGAGACATTCTGCAGGACACAACAAATAGTGACTGAACTGACTTTGAAATGTCCTGCTTTATGAAAATGTCTGCTGGATACCATGGGCCTGAAGGCTGAAGATGGATGCTCCAATGGTACAGAGGAACTTTGGGTGACTGTCCAGGCAGCGAGATGTCTCTGTCATTTCTAGAGTTTTAAAAGTTGCTTTTTTCTTGTTTGCTTAGGTAGTATTGTATCTTTCTGGAGTCTTTGATGGAGTTAAGAATAGTTAGTTATAGTTTTCCTTAGTTATGATAAAGATTATTGTAACTTTTACTTGATAACTGTTTTGTTATATATAATTTTGCTATGTTAAAGTTAAAGCCTTTTTTGTTGTTGTTGTTTAAACCGAAAAAGGGGAAATGATGGAGGAAGGTCATTGGTTAAATAAAAAGAAACTGCTTGGCCCTCATTGGTTAGAAGATAGGTGGGAGGAGTAAACAGAACAGAACGCTGGGAGGAAGAGGAAGTGAGCTCAGACTTCACAGCTCTCCTCTCGGGAGCAGACGCCTCAGAGAGATGCCATGCTCCGCTCTCCCGGGCAGACGCACGTGATGAAGCAAGCCGCCAGGTTAGACATGCTGAACCTTTCCCGGTAAGACCAGTGCTCACAGATTATTAGAGATGGGTTGATCGGGATGTGAGAATTAGCCTGTAAGGGCTAGAGCTAAAGGGCCAAGCAGTGTTTAAATGAATACAGTTTGTGTGTTGTTATTTCGGAGCATAAGCTAGCCAGGCTGCTGGGGTGCTGGGGATGCAGCCCCGCTGCTCATATTACTACATGGCCTTTTTGGAGGAGATGGTTTCCTAGGGAGTCTACAGCACTTCCTGCTGCTACAGATCAGGGCATAGCTCTCAGCTACTGCTCCAGCGCTGTGCCTGCCTGCCTGATGCTGCCACACTCCCCACCGTGATGGTCCCCACCTTCTGAAACTGTCCGCAAGCCCCCATTTACATGTTTTCGTCTATAAGTTGCCTTGGTCATGGTGTCTCTTCACAGCAGCAGAGTAGTAACAAAGTCACGCACTGATGATATTAACAAATAAAATAGAGGAGGTTATGTTTCAGCTTTGGTTTCGGTCATTTTCTACTACAGAAATGCCTAGTTTTTTGAGATTTTTATTTATTTATATTTTCTATGTATGGATTTTTTTATTTTAATTTTATGTGTATGGGTGTTTGGCTGCATGTAAGTCTGTGCACTGAGAGGTCAGACGGAGGCCAGAAGAGGGTGACAGATGCCTAGAATGGGAGTTACAGATGGTTGTGAGCCACTATGTAGGTGCTGTGAACCAAACCCCAGTCCTCCAGGAGAGCAGCCAGTGCTCTTACCCACTGAGCCACCTCTCCAGCCTAAACGTTTTATATTTATTCTTATTAGTTAAGAATAATTTTTATTGAAATATATATTTTTATTGAAAAAATTATACACACACACACACACACACACACACACACACATATATATATATTCTGATCATGGTTTCCCTATATCTAGCTCCTCCCAGATCCTCTCCACCTCCCCATCCACCCAACCCCACGCCTTTTCTTTCTCTTAAGCAAACAGGCAAACAAAAACAAACAAACCAGAATAAAGAAAAGAAAAGACCCAAGAAGCATGCACACACACAAATACACACATAAAATACCCTTATAAAAACACAAAATCAGAAAACATAATATACAAATAAGAGACTAGTCATGTTAAAAAAAAAAAAAGCCCAAATGAAACAATACAAGAAACGAGTCTACAAAAGCACCATCGAGTTTGTTTAGTATCGGCCATCTACTGCTGGGCCTGGGGCCTATCCGTAAGTGTGGCCTGTGTACCCAGTGAGACTCCATTAGAGAAAACTAAATTTTCCTTTGCAAGCAGATGCCAATTGGAGATTGCTTCTTGGTTGGGGCGGGAGCTTCTGTTCACTTTCTTTCTTGGTGCTGGGGCTCTGTCAGGCTTGGACCTGTGTAGGCCTTGTGCACGCTGCTTGGTTTTTATTTTCATAAGATCTGGCAGAAGGAGAAAGCTGTTTGAGCCTTGCCTGGCTTTGGCAGCTACACTGTGCTAATTCAGCTCATCCCTACTGCCCTGCAAGGGAGCATTTTGAAACAAATGCTGGAGTTCAGAGCATTTCATCTATAAACAACCTCAAAGATCTTTCAGGCAAGCCCAACTGTGAAGCACTGGGTGCATCTGAAATCTTCTGACAATCCCCTCCAGTGGTCAAGTGTGTTCAGGAGCCTCCTTTCCCTGCCGTGGCCTGCGGTCACGCTTTATGGCTTTGAATGAGGCTCCAGGTAAGAACTGCTTTTCTGTGCTTCTGGCTCTGTATGCTAACGCTTCCAGACCCCATGTTTTCCTTGATGGAGAATATTATTCCACTTTAGATATTTTCCTGTTTCTTGCCCCTGACTGCCTTTTCTGCTAATCCCATTTTTATCCAACTTTGCCTCTGTCCTCTCAAAAGTCAGCTGGGACTTGGCTGCCTCTCGCTGGCACTGAAGAAGCATTTTGGAGATGGGCATTTTCAGGTAAGCTCCGGGGTTGCTGGGCTTTCCTATAGCTGGTCAGGCAGGAAGGAGGGCTTGAAGGGGGTAGGGCAGGAGGGGAGGAGAGTTTGAAGAGGGAGTGAGGACAGAAGGGGAGGAGGGAGGGTACAAGAGTGCTGTAGGGAGGAAGGTATGAGATCAGATTCCTCCTGGGAAGATGGCTGTGCTGTCAGATATGGTATATATCTCTGGCTTCTGTGTTTTCTCCAAACCAGGTGGGGAAGTATCTGGGAGCTTCTTGTCATGCCCCCATCCATTTAATCTCCTTGCTTTGGAGAAGGCATCCATCCCTTCCTTGGAAGGGCTTGCTGCTCCCTAGACCTCTTTCTCAGGACGTTCATCTCCTGACAGAATTCCCAAGACAGGGTCACGCACAAAAAGGAGAATTTGTTTCTCACAATTCCAGAGCCTGGGACGTCCAGAGCCAGAGTGCTCCATCTGGAGAGTGGCTGCTCTTTGTGTCAGAGACCAGCACTCCACAGTGAGGAAGTGGGATCCACAGTGAGGAAGTGGGATCCACAGTGAGGAAGTGGGATCCACAGTGAGGAAGTGAGATCCACAGTGAGGATACAGGACCTTGTGGGGTACGGGGATGGGGAAGAGGTGATTCCACATTGAGGAAGTGAGAGCCACAGTGGAGAAGTAGGACCTTGCAGAGAGCTAGAAAAACGGGGGTGGAACCTGGGGAAGAAGTGAGAGTCACAGTGAAGAAGCAGGGCCCTGGAGGAAAAGTAGGACACTGGAGGGAAGTGAGACCCTGAGGAGAGGAAATGGCACTCTGAGGAGGAAGTGGGATTCACAGGGAGGAAGTGGGACTCTAGGAAGGAAGTGGGACCTGATCAACCAGCCTGTCTCCATTTTAGGCTTAAAAGCCATCTTATAGTAAAGACAAACTAGGTTCATTCTGTTTATGGTTGAACCTCTGTTTCTCAAGGATTGGGCCATGCCCCATCTGTAACCTTAACTACAAGTGGTTCTACTGCCTGTTTCAGGAATGGCAGGGAATGGCAACCATGCCTTGGTTTCAAAAAGTTGTTAGAACCATCTTGCAACCCTGCCTTCGTTTCAGAAGGTTGCTGTGACCACCTGTTGTATAGTCTACTTTATGTTTAACCACCTTGCAATGGCGTGTCTGTTTCAGCAGGTCGTTATGACTCATTTGCTATGCTTGTGTTCTGCTCCTGTAACCCCACCTACTTTGCTCTTCCAATCCCCCATTTGGAAACCTCCTGTCTCTGAGCTATAAAAACTTGGTCTTCCTCACATCCAAGGCTGACCTCTTGAATCCTGCAGCCCCAGTACATGAATAAAAAAGCTTGCTTTAATCCATGGCTTGCTTTAACCAATTTTGCCATATGATTTGGGTCGGTGGGGTGGTCTTTCTCCTTGAATCTTTGAGATTAACAGACTTTGCAGAGGAAGTGAGATCATTTGTTTTAATTTAGCACCCACATCCTTTTTTCCCTCTGTGGTGGGAATTGAACTTAGGGCCTCTCACATGCTAAACAGGTCAACTTCCCCTTAAGTACAATCCTGCTGGTTTTCTTATCACCTTCTTATGAAATTAGTAATCCCATTATGCGACCCATCCTTGTGACCTTTTTAAACCGTAATTACCTCCTCCAAAATCCAAACTCCAAATGCAGACAACATGTACATTTAGGGGTTCTGTTTGTTGTCTACATGTGAACTTTGAGGCTCTGTCTGTAAACCATGGTTGTACCTCACACCCCTGATTACCTGAACTGGGCCAGTGCTGGCGGGGGCTGTTGTTCTGGAAGCTGTCGATGTTCATTAGCTGAAGGCCGCCAGATCAAGGAAGATCAACATCACGGGGACTTATGGGTGGCTTAGCAAGTGTCAGGCAAGGCTGAGACCTGCCTTTGAATTCTCTCGGGAGGGGGCTGGGAAGTGGGGACTAACACTGTGAGGACAGAAGCAAAGCCAAATCTGCCCCCAGTGAAGAGCCACGCCACTTGCATTAGCAGAAAAGAGGCCGTACTTCAGGTTTGAACAATGTTCTTGTTTGTGCCAGTCCTCAGCCGTGGACCTATTTTTAACTTCGTCTGCCATGGGTGCTGAGTGGCCTTGTCTGATGGAGGGAGCCTGTGAAATTATTATTCCTCAGGAGACTGTGGAGGATCACTGTGGGTGTCCAGCCAGCTCCTAGCTTCAGGCTACAATTTCCTGTCAGGTCCTAATAGCACTTGTACTTCCAGCTCACAGCTTGGCATGGAGCCCCTCAAGCTGTCGATTCACAGTGCTGGCCAATCAGCTCTCCTGCTTGGCAGCCTTGAGTCAGAGCCAGTTAGTGACTACACAGATATGGTGTGTATGTGGTGTGGTGTGTGTGTGTGTGTGTGTGTGTGTGTGTTTGTGGTGTGTGCTTGTGTCTGTGGTGTGTTGTGCATGCGTGCATGTGGTCTGTGTGTGTGCCCATGTGTGTATGGTGTGTGTGCGCATATGTGTGTGCGCATGTGTGTGTGCTGTGTGTGTGCATATGTGTGTGTGCACATGTGTGTATGGTGTGTGTGTGTGCATATGTGTGTGTGCGATGTGTGTATGGTGTGTGTGTGCATATGTGTGTGTGTTGGGTGTTCATGATATTGCAAGTACACATATGGGTGTGTGTGTGCACATGTTGAACATGCTTGTGAAGGTCAGAGGTTAACCTCAGTTGTTCTGTCCACAAGAGAACCCCAAGAATCCTCCAGTCTCTTCCCCACCTCTGGGATTACAAGGTTTAACACCACACCCTGACTTTTACCAGGGTGTTAGGAATCAAACAGGTCTCTGGGTTTGAGTAGCAAGCACACTAACTGAGCTGCTTCCAGAGCCCCGGCTTCAGAACTTCTGTTTCTTTCTTGTACCTTCTCCCAGTCCCCATCCCTCTACCCCGCTTCCCTCCTTTCCTCTTGCAGTTTTTGTTCTGGAGGACTTCAGGGTGGGTGGCTGCAGTGCCCAACATGCTTTGCTGAAGTCTGCCCTGGCTCCCAGCTCTGCCGACTTCTCAGGAAACCGCTCCTCCGTGAGGTCCTCTGTCCTTGGGAAGGGATGCCTGCACTCTGTGTTCAGCACATCCCTTCCCTGATGAAATGAGAGGCTGTGTGGACCACGGGCTGGTACAGCCTGATGAAGACTCCAGCTGCTGCATTTCATAAGAACTGCATTGTTCTGGAGGCATTCTGCTTTCTCATTAGGCTGGCCACTGAGGCTGTGGCGTTCTGGTGGAGTCACACAGACCCGTTTGCTTTCCTAGACAAATTTCCCGTGGCTAAAAGACTTTGTCCCTTTCTGTCTGGCTCAGGAGACACATTTGCTTCCCGCAGACTGTCCAGGTAGCAAATGGGCAGTTGAATGAGAACCATGCTTCTCATCTGTGGGGCTTGGCGTTTTTAATTAGCCCACCAAACAGCTCCCCGTCTCTTTTAACGTATGCATTATTAATGGCCACAGGGAGGAGACATCCGTTTCATGCAATGATGAGCCTACGCTGTCTGTCTCAGCAACTGGCTTCGCTTGGTTGTACTTTGAGGAGAAATAATGACAAGATTGTAGAGGAATGATCATTAGGACGCTATCCTGGGGAGCCCAGGCTACCCCACCACATCCCTAATAATATGAAGAAAACAGCACTCCCTGGACCCTCAGGAAGATGCCACCGAGATTGGAAAGTCTAGTTCTGGGTCTACACTCACTGTCTCACACACAAGCACACAATGTGCATATTTACACACATAGAAACACACTTCTCCACACACAGAAGCACACACACATGCACACTCACACACATAAACATACTTATGTGCAAATACACAGACACACATTCATACACACATATACGCTCACAACATGCACAATACAGTCATGCACACACACACATACACACTCACACACATGCACTCCCATACACACTCACACACATGTACACATTCACATTTAATGAGGGTTGTCGCTGACCAATCTGAAGGAGACAGAGACAGGTGCTGGAGAGACACAAAATCCTTTAAAAACATCCTGTCCTCTTTCACCATGTGTTCTGTTTCCGTTCTGCCTTGATGTGAGCCCCTGTCCCACCCTTCCCTCTGTAATGGGCTGGACAATCCCAACCCTTAGCAAGAGGAGTTTCTTTGGGAAGTAATTCACCATGTCTTGCTTCAGTGCTTGTATGAGGTGGTCCAGTCTGTCCTCTGTTCCACAGAGATGCACATGTGCAGTAAGAACACAGACTCCAAAGTTCATATTATAATCCAGGAAATAAAAGACAATCATTGTTCCAAGAACCAAAGAGCATCATCAAAAAAACCTGCTAAGTGTTGACTCCTGAGCTAAGCTATGCTTCAGTTTGGAAGTCATCACATGTTCCCTACTGGTAAAGCGTCATGATAAGTCTGGGCCAGGCAGTGATAGCGCACACCTTTAATCCCAGCACCAGGGAGGCAGAGGCAGGCGGATCTCTGTGAGTTTGAGGCTGGCCTCATCTACAAAATGAATTTCGGGACAGCCAGGGCTACACAGAGAACCCCTGTCTCAAAAAACTGAAAGAAAAGAAAGGAAGGAAGGACAGAGGGAAGTAGGAAGGGAGGGAGGGAGGGAGGGAGGGAGGGAGGGAAGGAAGGAGGGAAGGAAGGAGGGAAGGAGGGAAGGAGGGAAGACCTGGGGCTGGGGAGATGGTGTACTCAGTGAGAGCAGCTACTGCGCAAGCGTGTGGCTCTACATGTGGATCTTCAAAACACACACTACATACACATCACAATACACATCACACACACACACACCACATATACACTACACATACACATCACACACACATCACATATACGTCACACATATACATCACACACACACCGCACATACACATCATCACACACACACGGCATACACATCCCATACATGTCACATACACCTCACACACACTGCAGACACATCACACACACCACACATATGTATCACACACCCTCACATACACATCACACACCACACACACACATCACATATACGTCACACATACACATCACACACACACCGCACATACACATAGCCTTATTCTGCCAGGGATAGTGCACAAGGCTGCAACCCCAGAAGTGCTTAGAAGGTTAAGATGAGTCCAGTCTGTGCCAGTGAGTTCTCTGCCAGGTCAGGCTAAACAGCGAGTCCTCAGACAGACAGACATTATGCTCTTGTGTATAGTGCCATATTTTTAAGCTGCTGTGTTTGCAGGTAGGCTGGGATTTGATTCTGGAAGTAAATGTAGCCTTTGAGCAAGAGGTTCTGGGCAGCAACCATTCTCACTCACTAATCACACAAGCACATGACTTCCTAGGCCTTTTAGGGTAGCCGGCATGCCAGAGATAGGTCACACTTTGCTTCCCAACACTCACACCCACTTAAACTTCCAGGAAAGGTGGGACCAGCTGATGATGTGTCACGAAGTCAGGGAATGCTGACACCTCTGTGATGACTCAGCTCAGGATCTATTGTGTGACTTTTCTTAGGACACTTGATAAACACCCACAGATCCAGCACCAATGCCAGAGCAATGAAACCACCGCAGGGAAGTAGAGCATGGTGAACTCTTGAGTTTACTGTGATTTCTTACAGGATTATAGGTGAAGGGTCACGCATGGCATGACTGGAAGGTAGCTGCATAATGAAAAAACCCACCCTGGCATGGGTGACGTCTCAGGAAAGCTGCATTCCAAGCCTCCCTGCATGATTTGTAGACACCTCCACGGACCAGAGAGTAGCTTCTTCCCAGCAGTATTTAGGTCCAAGAGGCTTTGTGAATCTTCTAAGTTTCAGGGACTCGCTGAGACTTATAAGTTGTTGATGTCCTCAGTATAAACTTGCCTCTCTCCAGGATAGCGTATTTGTGTTCAGAAGAAATTGCCACACAACAGGGTCCCCTGCCCCAGGAGCTTTCTCTGACTGCCACGTGAACCACTGTGACACTTGCAGCCCACCCAGGGGCTTGCTGTGGGACTTTGCAGGTTACAAGAACAAGACATATTCCTCATCGATTCCTAGCTCCAGCTCCAAACAGCCTCTGGATAAATTCCTCAAACACACCCAAAGCCGGGTCATGCCAACAGCTTCCAGTCAGCATTCCTGAAGCTTCTTCCTCCCTCGACAGTGTGCCTGGTTCCCTGCCTGTAATTGGGTTCCTGTTACCATGCCATGATGGCTGTGGATGACCGTCTTGCTGAACCTCTAAGCACATGGCCTCTGCCTTGTCTCCCCCAAGGGGCCTTTGTTTATTTCCACACATTTCTAAATGCGTGAAGGATGTTTCGTATATAAGTGTTCAGATGAGTAGAGACAAAACTCACCAAATTAACAAGTTTCCCGTGGTGACACCAAGTGACCCCTGGTGATAAGAGAAAGCTCAGTAAATGAAAACGCCCTGAACTCTCAAACAGACTCTCTCCATTTGGGAATTGACTAGGGGCTGGAGAGGTAGCTCAGCAGTTAAAGCACCCGCACTACAGGGTCAGGCTCTTGCCACTTCTGTCTGACCAGAGGCAGGAATGTTAGCAGTGTGCAGTCGGCAGGCCTTGTGGTGTGTTGCTTGGCAAGGAGGAGGAATACAAGACACGCGGGGACTGCTCTCTGGGTTCCAAGCAGTGGCTCGGCCTACAGGTCTGTCATGGCTCAGCAGGAGCCCGGACACCCTGCCCTGACAAAGAGATAAGGAGCAGGTGGATCTAGAGATCTCTGCAACACAGAAGCCGCGCCTGAAAGTGGGAAGGTGGGGTCTTGAACCCAGAGCTCGATGACACCGCTGGAAAGAGCACAGGACACAAAGTGTCCCATCACTAGGGGTCAATTCTGAGTGGAGGGTAAGAGATGGGGTCTGCTCTGTCTTAATTCTCTCTCATCCTTCCCTCCCTCCCTCCCTCCCTCCCTCCCTCTCCCACCTCCCGCTATTATCTGAAAGGTCTGCTGTCTCCCATGACGACTGGAATTAGAAAAGCAGATCTTAGGACTATGAAGTCAAAAGGAGAGAGACGGAAGATGGAACATCTTGCAAGAAACCACAATGACAAAAGTAAGCGCAGGAGACATCACCAGTGAAAGACCAGCTGGAAACCTGTGAAATTTCACTGTGAGAAAATATTTTACAATTTTAGGACGCGTTGAAACCTTGGATAGCGGGGAATTTGTCAGCCGCCCTGGTGTTAAGACTCACACTGAGCTCTCGCCCTTGGCTGGGTGGTTCCCTCTGCCCAGAGTTTTCCCATGAGCCTTCTGCCTAGCGTCCTCCTCCTCACTTCCTTTTTGTCTCTGCGCAAGAAAAGCGGCACTCCAGACTCGATCCCTGAGTGCTGTGCCAGCAGGGACCAGATCTGTTGATACCGTTGCCATAGCCAGGCCTTACATAACAGCTGTCGTAGGCTTGCCTGAAGTATTTATCCAAGGAACAATGAATAAATGAATGAATGAAGTCAAATCAAGTTTCAGTGATGGTGCAAAGGATAATTTTGGGTGTTAGATCAAAAGATCAGGTTTTCCTCAAGAACTTGCTGAGAATGATGGGTATACTAGATACTCAAAGCAAGGATTTTGCCCCAAATATTAGTGTATTCTGTTTCCAGTGACCTCTTCCAGACAAGGAGAAAGGGGCTTAAAGAAACCAGACCTGGAAAACATAGTCTTGTGGACCATAAAGTCAGTTTCTGCCAGAAGTGAATCAGAAACCCTTGTAGAAATGTCCAGTTTCCTGTGGGGGTGAAAGTGCACTGGAGCCCAAGACGCCTCATCAGGTTGAGAACGAGACACACCCAAGCACTGCCGCAGTCGCGACAGAAGAAAGCCCCCAGGAGTGAGCTGGAAGAGCCTCCCAACACCAGCCATGGGGCCATCTGAATAATGATGGCTGTTTTGAAACACATCAAATGCATTAGAATCTGTGAGCTCATATTGATTCTTTAAAAAAAATCCAAAACAAAACAAAATTTAATTGGTCACCTTGGGAGCTTGCTAGGACACAAAGTTATTATTCTGGAAATTGATAAAAAGGAAGGAAAGAATCAAGTGTTTGTCCTGCTTTTCTTTATAGACTGTGTCAGGATACCCAACCAAGAGAAAACACTCCTCTACAGAAAACCACTCAAGCTAACACACGAAGAAGCAAGAAGAGAAATCACCATTTTAAAAATCCAATGGAGATAAAGGATCTGAGTGGCAGTAATTAATGGTTGCTAACCAATATGTAAAAGTCAATGGAAGATACTATAATGGGTCCACTGGAGTGAATCTCCCACGAGACAGCGTTAGTACCTGAGCAACTGGGTCGTGTCAGTTGGGTTGATGCAGTGCAAGACCAGAGAATCACCTAGGAAGTATTCTGCATGTGTGAACACAGGCACACCTAGGAATATACATGTACAAACATACACAAACACATATACACATGCACACAATACACATGTGTACGCATGCATACACATGCACAATATACACACATGTGTAAACACACACACACATACACATATAAAAACAAATACACCTAAACATATAATAACACAGTGTACATACACACATAGATACACATAGATACGTACACATATGCATGTGTGCACATATACACATGCACTGGATGTGTGTATGGATACACACATACACACTCAAACACACATGCACAGTGGAGATAGACATACACACATTCATACAGATGCACACACACACATACTCATATACTGCACATCTGAGTCTTACCAAGTTTCTTACTAACTCTCCAGGGAGATAGGAACTACCTGAGACAGAAGGATAGCTCAACAACTTAGTCCCAGGAAGCAGCAGTCCAAATTTGGAGATGTTAATACTTTTGCAGGACAAGTGAGTCCATTTGTTTACCGACATGACTTTGAAAACCAAGAGAGATGGGTACTTGAGAGATGGTTGAGAGCATTTGCTGCGCAGGCAGGAGGACCAGTTTGGACCCAGCACCTATGTTCAGCAGGGCGTGGTCTCAGCACTGAGGCTTCCGGGTTGGAGGCCTAGCCAAAATACACAGGCTCCAGGGCCAGGGAGGAGCCTTGCCTCAGAAGAATAAGGCTGAGGTGAAGGAGGACGGCACCCAATGCCCTCCTCTGTCCTTTGCACATAAACAGGCTGTTCACCCACACACACGTGCACACGTGCCACAAACACATACGCCATGCTCACACATGTACACACACACACAGTCAAAGAGAAGAGGGAAGCCAGGTGTGGTGGTACATAATCCCAACAGTCAGGAGACTGAGGCAGGAGGACACCGAGTTCAAGGCAGCCTTAGCTGTAGAGTGAGCTCTAGGGATCAGGGTCTGCATGAGAACTTGTCCACAATCATCCAAAACAACAGCAAGAAAGCAAAGCGAGAGGGACAGGAGCTGCTCCATTGAAGGAGACCAGGAGCAGATCAGCTCCTCATGTGGTAGAAGCTCTGTTTGCATCCATCTTGAACAAATCAGTTTGAACGATTGCAAAAATACACGTTTGAGATAATCAAAGAAGAATGAACACACGCAAGTGTTAGGTAGAGTTAAGAATCATGTATTTTGTTGAATGTGATAGTATTGGAGTTTTACTTTTCAATGACTGTATTTAGAGTTATGCATAAGATTCTTTGAATGTAAAATTACAAGATATTTGGGATTTGCTTTAAAAGACTCATCCAAAAAATATAAGGGAGAGAATATCTGAAGGAATGTTGAAGGGTAGAGTTTCAGGCCTGGGGGATTGTTTGGACAGTAAAGTGCTTTTTTGTAAAATGAATACCAGAGTTCCATCCCCAGATCCCACATTAATAAGAGGCTGCATCCCAGCCTCTTATTTTTATTCTGAGATAGGGTCACACCGAGTCGCCTAAGCAGTCCTGAACTCACCCTGTAACTCAGCCAGGCCTTGAGCTTGCCGTCCTCCTGTTTCTGCCTCTTGTGTAGCTGGAATCGCAAGCCTCCACCGTCAGTCCCTGCTATACAAGCTATTTCAATAAGCAGAATCAGAACAAACATACATACCATAGGGGAAAGCAAAAGAAATTGCAAAGCCCGTGGTTTTCATTGACACTGGAGTGGGTGTGAGGGCCATGGCTTCAGATGCTACCCTGTATCCCACAACCACTGGGGAGGCTGAGTCAAGCAGTGAGTCCCATACTACATGTCTCTCCACAGCCTCAACAATAAACATGCCTATCAACATTTAAAGTCTCCAGTGTGATCGATGAGCTTCTGCTTACCAAATTATCTGACCCAGTTAGAGCAAAAACGCTGCTGGCGGAAGAGCCCTGCGCCAGACTCTCCTGCTCCAGGACTCTCATAGGCAGAGACCAGCCTCCCAGAGGTATGTTGGAGGGGAGCGGTTGGAGGGGAGCTGAGACCTCAAAGTATTTACAACAAACACAGAATGTTCACTTTTAACATTTCACCAACATGAAATAAATATGCTTTTTATTTCAAAATTTATCTTCAGCGCTTGATTGAAAATCACTAGTTCCAAGATGTAGCCCGTAAGGTGCCCCTAAATTACATATTTTAAATGGGGGAAATAGATTTCAGAGCCACAGATTTCTTGTGCATACATTACTTTTTATTTATTTATTGAAACAGGGTCTCACTATGTAGCTTTGACTGGCCTAGAATTGCTATGTAGACCAGGCTGGTCTTGAACTCACAGAGATCTACCTGCCTCTACCTCTTGAGAGCTGAGATTAAAGGCCTGTGTCACTACCATTGGCTAAAAATTTTTGAAATTTTTAATTTTCAAAAAATATATTACATGTACTTAGCATGTGGTGTGTGTGTATTCATGTGTGTGTGTGTCTGTGTCTCTCTCTGTGTGTGTCTGTGTCTCTCTCTCTGTGTGTCTGTGTGTAGGTTGTAAGACCGTTTTCAGGAGTCAGTTTTCTCCTACCATGTGGGTTCTAAACATCACACTCAGGTCATCAGGCTTGGCTGGGGTCCCTTGACCTGCTGAGTTATCCTTAAGTTCATGCACTGACCTCTTGCTGAAAAACAAAACAGAAATCCATAGATCTTCACGTGTGTCTGCCTATAGCATGCCATCACCTACATTGTGGTAGTTATTGAGATGTATCATAAAATTCTGCAGAGCTGAAAACTTTTGGGCTTATCTTTTGATATTTGTTTTATTCCTCCTTTTATAGTTTTAATGCCTGGGGCTGAGGAAGTGCAGCAGCTCTGTCTGTACTTGCCCTGAAGTGAGGACCTGAGTTCCCCAGGACAAGACAAAAACAAAACAAAACAAAATAAGCCAGGCTGTGGTGGCGCATGCCTTTAATTCCAGCAGTGTTGAGGAAGCAGAGCAGGAAGATGGGTCTCTGTGAGTCTGTGAGTTCAAGGCCAGCCTGGTCTATGTAGTGAATTTCAGGCCAGCCAGAACTACACTACAAGAACCTGTTTCAAGCAAGCAAGACAGCAAACAAACAAGGCTATAGACCTAATAATGTGTTCTTGTAGCCCCAGTACTGGGTAGTCAGAGGCAGGTAGATCTCTGGGACTTGTCAGTCATCCTAGCCTACATACTGAGCTCCAGGCCGGTCAGAGACATTTTCTCAAAAAAAGGGGGGGGGATGGTGTCTAGAGGCTGTCTTCTGGCTCTCCATGTATGTGCACACACTTCCACAAACGTATACACACCCCCATGCACAAACACATGCACAGTCACACACACATGCATATTTTCCTAAGGTAACCGGCAAATCAGCAAGAATGGACGCTGAATTCACATCTTTAAACATTGGATCAAACTGATTTCTTATCTTACAGAAACATGAAGACAGAACTGCTTCCCCAGCAGCTGTTGGACCTCAGCATGCAATGAGGCATTAGTACGCTCCATTTCCACATTATACATAAAGGGAGAATATTCTCCTTTAATGCATTTGCGTCTATGTAATTCACGAGGTCTTACTCCATCACTGAGTGCACAGCTAGCTTATGTGACTGTTTTTCCTTTAGCAACAAGACTTCCCCAATGAAGGGCACCAGGCACAGTCTACATCAGTGATTCCCAGCCTGTGGGTCTCAGCCTCTTTGGGGATCGCATATCAGATATCCTGCATATCCAATATTTACATCATGATTTACAACAGTAGCAAAATTACAGTAATAAAGTAGCAATGAAATAATTTTATGGTTGGGGGTCACCACAACATGAGGAACTGTATTAAAGGGTTAGGAGAGTTGAGAAGCACTGGTCTACATCCTATGGTAATTCCAGTGCCTCGTGAAGGGAGTTTACACATCATTGTCCCTCTACTGACAGAGCTCATCCTCTTCCACACAACTTCTGCTCCAAACCGCATTCGTCACCAGTGTAGCCACCACAGTTTCATACAGTTCCCTGCTAGTTGTGCTAGTTGGAAATAATGCTAAAAAATGTGCATATTACCATGCTTCAGACTGCATGCATTCTGATCACTGCATTTGCAGAGCTGAACTGCATGCATTCTGTGATCACTGCATTTGCAAGGCTGAACTTAGTCATTGAAGTCTTGGATTAATCTGATTACAAGAGAAGGCCAGTTCAAGCTCCCTCTCCACCGTTGCTAGGAATCCTAGTTGGGATCAACCTTGTGGATTCCTAGGAATTTCCCTAGCATCAGGTTTCTCCCTAGCTCTGTAAGAGCTCCCTCTATCCTTGCTCTCCCACCCCACTCCTCCCCAAATTTGACCATTCTATTCTCTCATGTTCTTGTCCCCTATCCCCTCCCCTTTACTGCCCCCTGGCCCCCAGTTTACCCAGGAGATCTCAACTATTTCCCCTTCCCAGGGTGAGCCATGTGTCCCTCTTAGGGTCCCCTTTGTTACCGAGCTTCTCTGGAGCTGTGGATTATCTGGTTATCCTTGGCTTTACATCTAGTATCCACTTCTGAATAAGTACATGCTTTGTTTATCTCCTGGGTCTGCATTACCTCACTCAGAATGATTTTTCCCCCTAATTCCATTCATTTGCCTGCAAATTTCAAGATGTCAATTTTTTTTTTTTTTTAACACTGGGTAGTACTCCATTGTGTAAATGTACCACATTTTCTTTATCCATTCTTTGGTTGAGGGGCATCTAGGTTGTTTCCAGGTTCTGGCTATTAGGAATAACTGTCATCATAGAACCTTCATTCAGTAACTGATGGAAGCAGATGCAGAGATCCACAGCTAAGCACCAGGCCAAGTTATGGGAACCCAGTAGAAGAAAGGGAGGAGAGATTTTATGACCGGGGGGGGGGGGCAAGATCATGACGGGGAAACCCACAAGGACAGTTGACCCAAACTTACAGGAGCTCGTGAATTCTAGACAAACAGTTGGGGATCCTACATGGGACCAAACCAGGCCCTCTGCATGTGGGCAACAGTTTTTGTAGCCTGGTCTGTTTGTGGGACCCCTGGCAGTGGGACCAGGATCTATCCCTAGGGCATGAGCTGGCTTTTTGAAGGCCATTCCATATGATGCTCAACCTTGATGCGGGAGATGGGGGGGCGGGGGGGGAGCTTGGTCCTGTCTTAACTGAATGTGCCAGGCTTTGTTGACTACCCTTTTTGAGAAGTGGATGAGGCTGGGATGGGGAGAGGTGGGGGGAGGGGAGGAGGAGAAGGAGGAGAAACTGTGGTTGGTATGTAAAATGAATAAATAAAATATAATAAAAAAAATCTTGGATTAAAATAACACAGGGATAGAAGTAGTTTGGTTGTTACCTCCCAAATTTGACTAATAATTTGCTAAATTAAAAACAAATAAGATGGCTGGGATGTGGTTCAGCTGGCGGAGCGCTTGCCTAGCGAACACAAAGCCCTGACTTCAAACCTCAGCACCACATAAACTGGCTATGGTGGCTCATACCTTTATCGCAGGACAGAAATTTGAAGCCATCCTCAGCTACATAGCTTGCTTGACTAAGGACAACCTGGGTTACCTGAGACCCTGTCTCAACAACAGCAACAAAATAAGGTCTAGGTTAACAAAAATTAAAAATAGTTTATAAAAATAGATACTTTTGTTTCTCAGATTTTTATATTCTACACTGTCACGGGAACTCAGCCCGTGGAAAGTGACCTCTGCTGACATGCCTGTGGAAGCTGGGACAAGGTCGCCTGCTATGGAAATTTCTCAGCCTTCTCTCAGTTTCTGTGCACAATCTCCCCATTCACAAACATCTGTGGGTGTCGTCAATCCACGGACCCCAGTTTGAGAACAGCGTTTCACTCTTCGCTCTACCTTTGTGTGACCACATATCTCTCAGCCTGTGACAAATCACCACAACGCTAGCAGCTTAACATAGCACTCACGGGTTCTCTCCCAGCTCTGGAGGGCAAGGAGTACAGATGCTTCCTGTCTTCTGCTCAGGCTCTCCGGAGGCAGCTGTGAAGAGTCAGCTGAGCTGCATGCACACCTGGAGGACCAGTTTGGGAAGAATGCATTTCTAAACCTGCTCAGCAACTTGGAAAAATTCATCCCTGAGGCCCAGCTCCTGCTGACCCAACGTCCTCCTACTTTATAACGTGCCTGCATCGTGAGGGTCAGAAGGAGAAAACAGAGTGCATGCTGGGAGTCTCTTCATTGACATGGTGGGTTCTGGTGAACTTTCTTCCTGGCTTGCAGATAGTCATTTTCTGTGTTCTCTTGTGACGGTGAAAGAAAGACACTCCTCTCTTCCTCTGTTTTTCTTTTCTTTCTCTGGCAGAATCTCACTAGCTCACCCAAGTTAGCCTTAACTCCCTAGGCCCAGAATACCTGCCAGCTCCAGCCTCCTTATCAGCTGAGATTGGAGATAGACTACTCCATTTGACAGGCCCTCTTCTGAGGAGCCACCAGCCAGCCTCCTCAGTCAGGAAGCACACGTAGTGACTCATTTAACCTTAATTATCTCCTAGAGCCACATTTCCAGTCACATCAGGTGGTTAGAACTTGAACACAAGAGGGGATGTCTTTCAGTCACAGATGTTAAACCAGCCTTGAATTCCTGAGATCACTCTACTTAGTCATGGTATTTTCTGAGAGTGTGTTTTAGAATCCAACCAAATTTCTGAGTAGATGATTTTTTGAAGGGAACTAGCGGGGCTGGGAGATGGCTCTGCGACCATAATAACCATCATGTAATCATAAGGACTGGACTGTGAGTCTTCAGAGTCCACGTGAGCTGTCATGAGGACTGGAGTGGGTCCTCAGAGTCCACGTAAACTATCATGTAATCATAAGGACTGGAGTGGGTCCTCAGAGTGTATGTAAACTGTCATAAGGACGGGAGCGTGGGTCCTCAGAGTCCACATGAACTGTCATGTAAACATGAGAACTGGGGCATGGGTCCTCAGAGTCCATGTAAACTATCATGTAATCATAAGGACTGGAGTGGGTGATCAGAGTCCACGTAAACTATCATGTAATCATAAGGACTGGAGTGGGTGATCAGAGTCCACACAATCTGCTGCGTAGCTTTCACAGTACGCTGTGATTTCTAGCCCTGGGGTAGAGAGAGACGATTCCCAGAGGAAGCCACATCAGTGAGCTCTGGGTTAGAAGAGAGCCCAACTCAGAGAACAGGGTAGAAGAGCCCCATCAAGAATGATTCAGGCACCAACCTTGGACCTCCACATGTATGTCCACACCCACATCCACACACATGCAAACATGTATACACACATACATACCACAAAAATAGGAAAATGGGGGAAAGAGTAGAAAAGGAGAGACCTTTACCTCCTGTCCACAGCCATGACTGATACTGACATATATCCATCTACGGCATTCTAATACACACACACACACACACATAACACACAAACATGAAAAAGGATCTTTGCCTCCTCCTGTTCACAGCCATGATCAATACTAACATATGTACATCTACTGCATTCTAATCCTGTAGGAACTATGGGTTTTCCGCATCTTCAGTTTGGCTTTGCTATGATGTGATGGGAGCTTTTACCAGCCCTGGGTTCCTAGAGGGACAGCACTGGCTAAGAAACCCAGCCCCACAGTACAGTCCTTGCTCAGGGTAGCCCACTCCAGGGTTGGAAATGACCCAGTACATCTACTATACAACCCACTCTATTGAGACACTTGGCACACAGAAGACCCTCATCGTGGCCATGGTGACTTCCTTCCTTCACCACATGTCTTTCAAGTTGCAAGAAGGACTTCTCAAGATGAAAGATGATGCGGAGTTTTCAATTGGGGGCTCATTATTATTCAGATGAGAGAGACCTAATTGTGCTAGATGCTCAGTGTCCTTGGACTGCTTAGTGTTTTGGATTGATTGCTGCTGCTATCTCCTCTTGTGGAATAGAATATTTGTTTAGCTATGTAAAGATGAGTTGCATTTTTGTTGCAGAATAATTTTTTATTTTTATTTGAATTCTTTTTTAAATTGTTTTTATTGAGCTATATATTTTTCTCCACTCCCCTACCTTTTTCTCCCCTCCCCTTTTACCCTCTCCCATGATCCCCATGCTCCCAATTTACTCAGGAGATCTTGTCTTTTTCTACTTCCCATGTAGATTAGATACAAATATGTCTCTCTTAGGGTCCTCTTTGTTGTCTAGGATCTCTAGGATTATGAATTGTAGGCTGGTTTTTCTTTGTTTCATGTCTTAAAAGCCACTTATGAGTGAGTACATATTATATTTGTCTTTCTGGGTCTGGGTTACCTCACTCAATATTATGTTTTCTAGATTTATCCATTTGCCTGCGAATTTCAAGATGTCATTTTCCATTGTGTAAATGTATCACATTTTCCTTATCCATTCTTTGGTCGAAGGGCATTTAGGTTGTTTCCAGGTTCTGGCTATGAAAAACAATGCTATGAACATAGCTGAGCACATGTCCTTGTGGCACGATTGAGCATCCTTTGGATATATACCCAAAAGTGGTATTACTGGGTCTTGAGGAAGGTTGTTTCCTAATTTTCTGAGAAATTGCCATACTGATATCCAAAAGGGCTGTACCAGCTTGCACTCCCACCAGCAATGCAGGAATGTTCCCTTTTCCCCACAACCTCTCTAACATAAGCTGTTATCAGTGTTTTTGATCTTGGACATTCTTATAGGTGTAAGATGGAATCTCAGAGTTGTTTTAATTTGCATTTCTCTGATGACTAAGACGTTGAACATTTCCTTAAGTGTCTTTCAGCCATTTTAGATTCCTCTGTTGAGAGTTCTCTGTTTAGGTCTGTACCCCATTGCCTTTATTGGATTATTTGTTCTTTTGATGACCAATTTCTTGAATTTTTTTGCATATTTTAGAGATCAGCCCTCTGTCTGATGTGGGATTGGTGAAGATCTTTTTCCATTCTGTAGGCTGCCATTTTGTCTTGCTGGTCATGTCCTTTGCTTTACAGAAGCTTTTCAGTTTCAGGAGGTCCCATTTGTTAATTGTTTCTCTTAGTGTCTGTGCTAGTGGGGTTATATTTAGGAAATGGTCTCCTGTGGCAATGCGTTCAAGTGTACTTTCCACTTTCTCTTCTGTGAAGTTCAGTGTGGTTGGTTTTATGTTGAGGTTTTTGATTCATGTAGAATAATTTTTTAACAATGTAAAGATGTGTTGTTTCATTTATGGTGCAATTGTTTAACTATGTAAAGATGTGTTGCTGTTTTACCTTGCCTGCCTAAGGCAGATGATTGGTCTAATAAAAAGCTGAATGACCAATAGCTAGGCAGAGAAGGGATAAGCAAGGCTGGGGTCAGAGAGGGGAGCCAGCCAACTGAGGGGTGGGAGGAGCTAACTGGCAGGCAGGCAGGCAGGCAATAGGGGCCAGACAGACTTTGAGGAAGTGGGGAAACAGGATGGACAGAATGTAGATGAAGTAAATGAACCTTAGGACAGCACATAGGTTAACAGAAATGGGTGAATTTAAATATAAAAAGAAACTATCTGGAAACAAGCCTAAGCTAAGACCGAGCATCCATAATTAATAATAATTATCTCTGTGTCACAATTTGGGGGCCGGCAGTCCAAGAAAGCCTGCTACAATTGTCAGCATTTTAAAATGCTGTATGTTTGATGCCAAAATGATTCGGCGTAATAACCAGGCTAGCTTAATATGAAATAGTAAACTTTAATGAGCTTACAACACCAAAGATCCAGCGATGAAACAGGAAGTACAAAGGGGACTGGCGGGGCTCACACCTGCCAGATTTATACATAAACATTAGCCCGAGGCGAACACACCCCCCATTGGGCTGGGCTTCCCCTACATATGTTTTAATAATGATTCATTTCTATAGTTTTGGGAATGTCCAGACTTTCAATGATGCTCAAGATTGAGTAAGAGGCTGGGCCAAAGACTAGCCCAAACCAGTCACTTTGAAATTCAAGAGCCACCCACCCCTTACACGGAATATTTCCAACAGTAGGCTTCAGCACCTGACTGCGCTCTTGATCCCTGTCTCAGCTCGCGTCGTCTTGTTTAGTTAACAGGAAGAAGGGTCATGTTAGATTCAGGGGTGAAGAGGAAAGCGACAGAAGGCAGAAGGCGAGCAAAGTTAACCTCAAGATGATCAGCCTGTCCATTTCAATCAGAGAAAGATGGCTGCTCTTCCACGACACGGTGGTGGGAGAGAAAGATGTGGGGAGAAAGACATCTGGGTTTTTTTTTAAAGAGGTGGGTGAGGGGCTTGGGAGTGATGGAGTTGGTTAGCTTCAAGGGCTGTGTGCAGGTCTGTGGTCTCTTCTGGAATTATTTGCTCAGGCAGGTCAGACTCCCCTGGGAGACAGGCTGTCTCAGCAAGCATTACTTTGTGACTGACTCAGAAAGGTTGTGCAAGGCCAGCTGTAGCCTCCTAGGAATTCTGTTTTTACATCTGAGGCAGTCTATTTGACTCTACCCTCAAATGCTGAAAGCTTAAACTCTGCCTGCTAGTTCCTGCCAGGGTCTCCCTGCCATTGCTGTCTCTTCCTTGCCCACTGCAGCTCAGGCAGTGAACTCCTCCCTGGTGCTGAGCTCCGCTATCAGGAGAAGGCACCATATTGATCCAGAAGGAATCTGATCAGAACCCAGGAGGTGCCTGTGTCTGCCACTGCCCAGCAACATTCAGCCATGCATGGTAGTGATGTGTCAGATTTTTGATTGCTATTATTATTTTCATGCATATGTATTATTACCGTTCACTCATATCCACTGTCTCCCATTGTCCTCCTACGTCAGCTGATTGTCTTGTTTTGTGAGCAAATACCTGACAAGGACCAACTTAAAGGAGGGATTTTTGGGAGATGGCGAAATGACTTCGTGATTAAGAGCACTGGCTGCCCTTCCAGAGGACCTGCGTTCAAATCCCAGTACCCACATGGCAGCTCAGAACCATCTGCAACTCCAGTTCCAGGGGATCTGATGCCTTCTCCTGGCTTCCACAGATAATACATGCACATGGAGCACAAACATGTACGCAGACAAAACAAGCATATACTTAAAATCAAAATAAATAATTTCTTTATAAGGAGGAAGGGCTTATTGGGCTCATGGCTAAGGATTGTGATGCACATGGTAGTTGTCAGCTCCATGGCAACAGGGCTGTGCCGTAGCAACTATCACACAGTACAGCAGACTAAGAAACTGGACAAGGACAAGGAACAGGGCCTGGCTGTAAATGTCACAACCCTGCCTCCCACAGGGACCCATGTCTTCCAGCCAGACCCTACTCCTCATGGTTCCATAGCCTCCAAAATTCCTCCAGCCATGGGGACCAAGTGTTTGAACACATGAGGAAAGCGTGACCATTCACTGCCAAGCCATACTGCCTCCCTGACATGACTTCCCACCTCCTCTGTCTCCAAATCGCACCCCTTCGCTTTCTGTACTTCATAGTACACAAGGTATAGACTGAATGTAGGAGGGACAGTGATGGTGATCTTTCTCGATTACCCTCATCGTTTTCTTCCTTATCTCTCTTTAGATCCACTTTCCCACAATCCCCCTTTAACTTTATGTCATATATATTGTCCCAGTTAGTGTTTGTCAACTTGGCACACACTATAGTACTGAGGAAGAGGGAACCTCTATGGAGAAAATGACCCCACCACATTGGCATTTTCCTGATTGATGATTGACGTGAGAAGCCCTAGCTCACTGAGGGTGGTGCCACCCCTGGGCTGGCATGCCCTGGATGCTAAAGAAAGCAGGATGAGCAAATGTCTACTGAGGGTTTCTATAGCTGTGATGAGACCCCATAACCATGGCAACATTCAATTGGGTTGGCTCTCTTAGAGTCTCAGGGGTTCAGTCCGTGATCATCATGGTGGGAAGCATGGCGGTGTGCAGGCAGATGTGGTGCTGGAGCTGCGAGGGCTGCATCTTGCAGGGAACAGGAACTCAACTGAAAGCCACACTGATGGAAACTTGAACAAGAGACCTTAAGTCCTCCCCTGCCCCATAGTGACACACTTCCTCCACAAAGTCACACCCTAATAGTGCCACTCCCTTTGGAGACCATTTGCCTTCCAACTACCACAGCAAGCTACATCGTTCCTCTATTATCTCTGCTCCAGGTTCCTGCCTTGAGTTCTTATCCTGACTTGTCTTAACAACAGACTAGAATTCACAAGGGGAAGTAAACCCTTTCCTCCCCAAGTTGATTTTAGTCTTGGTATTTATCACAGCAATAAAACCCCTAAAGATGTATGTGTATATATGTGCTGTGTGTATGTATACCTGTGTGTGCATGTATACATGTACCTGTGTGTGTATATGTGCCTCTGTGTGTGTATGCATGTGTATGTTTAAGCAAGAGAGAGAAATATATTTCTTTTCTGGTTTTAACAAGCTAACCTCTGATTGTAGCCACTTTCTTGCAAATGACATAATCTCATTCATTTTTATAGTTAAATGAAACTCACTGTCCATCTGTACCATGTTTTGTTAATGCACCCACACGTTATTGTACCATATTGTCAAAGGATACTGTGACCTCAAGTGGGTTGCCTTGTAAGCTAGATAATAAGTCTTTGTCACCATGCACCTATGGGAAGGCATGGACAGAATGCGTTCCCTGGGGACGGAACTTCCTGCCCGCCCTGATGCAGTGTTAATAAGTTCAAACCTGTTGGCTGAATATTGGCACGAACAACCACATAAGCAGATGTCACCAGATGTCTTAGAGTAATTGAATCAATAGTGTTTATTGCAATGGATGCCGCTTATTAACACTTTTGGAGAGTTATGGGGCTGCTTATTTGCACAAGAAAAGTGGAGGTACCCTTCCAACGAAAAGAAGAGATGGGGCCTTTGCAGAAGCATCAAACAGTGATGTCGTGGGAACTTCTCCATCACCCTGGAGGTCAGAGAATGCAGCCAGACATCACCGTGAGGTTGTTAAGGGATGGAATCAACACTGAGGGCAGGATGAGGCTGATGGGTAGATTTGCCTCCAGGGAAGCAATCTGCCTGCCATCAGTTGGCCAATGCAATTAATGGGGCTTTAAATGCTGTTAATGAGGCTCCCAATTAGGGCTCCTGGGCCCTGTGTTTGACCTTGTCACAGTTTGTTTTGTTTTGTTTTGTTTACAGAAGCTAATGATTATTCTATTTTCCAATAAAACAAATCAGGGAAAAATAGAGAAAGTGGTAGACAGCATAATCAAGATTTAGAGCTCTCCTGGGGGTCAGAAATGTCCAGTTACAATGAAAGAGGTGAAGCTGTACAGCTCGAAAGTCAGACCCAAAACCATAAACCGTGAGTGGGACTTAGGCCTGAAAGGATTCTTGTGGAAATAATGGCCGTCTCAGCCAATGTCAGGCTCAATGCCAGTCAAAGGTGTGATGTGACAGATGACATGATGAGTCCCCTCCCGTCTGCATTAATCCTTTCAGAACAAGAAGTCTGGGCTGCACTGGGCATCCATGGACCACCATGTCCTGACGTTCTGTTTCATCTCACTGGCTTCAGTGCCCCACGTCTTCCCCTTCCCCACGACCACCATTGCCTTGTGTGCTAGGACCATTTTTGTAGCCCTAAGATCCAGGCCTTAGTGAAGACCCATTACTCCCCATGTCGAAGGTGAAACCTTGGATCCAGAGTCAAAGCACACGGCCCTCTACTAATTGCTTTTTTTTTCCTCTCCATCCTTTCTTAAGTAATTTCCACCAATGCTGAGGACTTACCCTTCCTTAGATATATCCCTACATCCTCCTGTCCCTCAGAGACCGTCTTCCTCCAGTCTTCTCTCTGTGTCTGGTCAAGGTTCTCATCTTTCTCCACCTTCCACCTCACCACCCTGGACGTCCCAACTCCAAAGCTCCATGGTTGCTTTTGCTGTCTTCTTAGGACTTTTGTTTTTGTACTGAGGATTGGACTGAGGGCTTGTGTGTGCTAGGCAAGCTCTCTACCACTCCTCTATATCCCCAGGCCTCTTATGCTTTTACACCAGGTCTAACTCGCAAATCTTAACATCTGTAGCCTGAGTTCTGTGTTGAAATGATACGGGCACAGTGTCCTAAGCATGACCATATCTCGTGTGTCCTCTTCTTCCCCCTCGTTAGGGGTTCAGATAGGAATCCATTTGTAAACAATAATAGCACATCAAACATAAAGTATTATCATTAAATTTAATTCAGTGCTCTAGATCCATCAAGTGTGCTGTTATTCTAACTCACTGGGAAAATTAAACAAGACTTTGCTCACACAGAGAAAGGCAGAGCAGGCAACGGGTGTGAAAGGAGGGTCTGCTTTCAGAGTAGACATGTGAGGCAAAAACAGCTAACTGGCCTACTAGAAGTTTCCACGTTGTGTGGGGTCACAATCAGTTCTGGGTTGAGAAGAGCAGAGCACAGTTGGATGGTTGAGTGACAAGCTCAGGGGTCAAGGCTCTGAGAATACGAGGACCAGGTGTAGCAATCAGCACCTCGGAGGAAAGGTCATTCAAGGCTGCCTAGCATCAGACTAGAACAAAGAAGGAGTCGTCACAAACGGGTGAGGATGTAGTACAACATGACCAGACGGCCGTACAGAGGCAGGACAGCCACAGTAACAGCCAACCCCCATACTCACCTGCATGGTGTCCAGCTTCTGACACTGCAAGGTGATACTGTCATCTGCACATGTGTTGGACCACATCCAAGCTACCCTGGGACACAGGTGCCCCATGGACCACAGGTTGAACACAGCTGCTAGGGAGAGACTGTGGTGGGAAGAAAGGGAAGTATGGAGGGAAGCATAGAATGTTCTATCGCTGTTTAGAAGACAGGGATGTTGTTTTCTACTTTTATAAATGATCTATTTGTATGCGTGTGTGTATGTGTGTTTGTGTGTGTGTCCCAGCGCCATGATGTACATGTGGAGATCAAAGGACAAGCCGTAGTAAATTCTCTCCTTTCACCACAAGGACCAGGTCAGCCGGCCTGGTGGCTAGTATCTTTATGCACCGAGCTATTTTGTTGACCCTTCGTTATCTGTTTCTAGTACTGATTCTAGCAGGCAGCATGCGTACATATTACACAGTGCTGTGGACAAGTTTAAGTCAGCCCAGGATCTGATAATATGGTACCTGGAGTGTAGAAACGTTTGAAATGTATGCTATGATCAGTCTTGCATATTTGGGTCATTTCCAGGTTTGAGAAAAGCAGAACATGAACTGAAGATTGAGGGGCAGGCTCAGAGGCTCAGCCTCTAACAACAGGAGGGAACTGCTGTAGCCATCACCTCCTCAGAGTGAGGGGACCCTTGGAGGCTGCACAAAGGGGCTTTCAGCACCAAGCTTCGGAATAAGACTCAAGAGCTCCCAAATCTGAGTCCAGGAAAAGGTGGCTCCATATGGGATTTCAGACAGAAATAAGGGCTGTTAGGGCAAAACATTTAAACCCTGACTTACGTTTTAAAAATCCCATTAAAAAAAGACAAAAGCAATCCCAGTTCTTTTCTGTGTCCACCTGCCGGCACTGTAGATCAGAGGCTCAGCCCACACTGCCTTTTGGTTACTCTGCTATCATTAAGGCTCCAGAGTCAGAGTCAGGTCTCGGGAATACTGGGGCTGGACAGGGCTGTGTTCTGAATTCATTTATAACCACACTGTAATGAATCCAAATAAATATACTTTTTCCCCTCTGAAAATTCAAGGTTGTCGGACCTGAAGCTGGTAACTTCATTTCTAAGGATGAATAACTTCATTTCTAAGGACGTAACTGGCATTTGAGAGACAGTTTCTGCACTGGGTACAGGTTAAAGGTCAGGCCGTTGATTTTCATTTTCTTCCATCAAACGATCTGCTGAAAAATTAACAAAGCCGAAATAGTTCTGGACAAGCGACAGCCTCTATAAGTTTCAGTACACGAACTAATAAAAATCACATTCTGGAGCCGAAGAGAATGGCATGTATTTATAATTTTACAACTGGCTGAGTGCTATTTTAATTAATGTGGTGAACTTGCGAATTCGGTCAATTTAATTATAGAGGAAATAACTGCATTTGGTTTATTGCCTATTTAGTGCGATTAAAATTTACTGGAGGAAAAAAATCATGCATGAGCAGTATTTTAACATTTTTCTAAATGCCTGGCTGACATTTGGTGCACAGAAATGAACTCTTATTTTCCACCTTGTGTTGAATTATATTTTGTGATCACAGGCTGAGCTGGATTTGGTCCGAAGCAGCGTGGAGTAAATCAGCTGCTGTGGCTGTAAATCTCCAGAATAAAAAATTATGGGAAGATTGTTTATTAACCCAAGGCCTTCTGAAGAAGTCATTTGCTACAACTTTATTTCCATTGCTTTCATTCCATGCTAATGCTTTCTCTGTCATAGGCTTGCCAGTTCTTTCTCTTAGTATTTCATATTAATATGTCCAAGCAAACTTACACAGCACTATGGACTGTTTGCCAGAGATTTCACTGGTATGGGGGAGTCAACTCAAATACATATCACAGGTCAAATGTGTGTGAGTGCTGTATGTGTTCCTGTGTGCGTGTGTGTGCATGTGCGTGTGTGTGTGTGTGTGAAGCCAGAGGTCAATGCTAGCTGTGTTCTTCTCTCACTCCCCACCTTACTTTGGGAGGCAGGGTCTCTCACTGAACTTGGAGCTCGCTTATTTAGCAAGGCTAGCTGGCCAGCAAGCCGTAGGTATCCTCCTGTCTCTGCCACCCAGTGCTAGGGTTATAGGCAAGCACCCCCCCCCACTCCGTGCCTAGCTTTTCATATGGCTGCCCTACTGTCAGAACCCAGACCTTCAAGCCTGTGTGCCTAACACTTCACCAGCTGAACCATCTCCCTAGTCACAATAAATCAAATCAAAAAACTACTGAGCATTTTGGTGGTTTGAATGAGAAATGTCCCAAACTTGGTCCCTAGTTGATGGTGCCTTTGGGGGGGTTAAGGAACTTGTAGGTGAAGCTTTGCTGGAGGGGTATATCACTAGGGCTAGATTCTGCAAGTTTATGGGCTCGCCTTACTTTTTGTTTTCTGCTTCCTGTGTGTAGATATGTGATGCTTCCTGCCCCAGTCCTCATGTTTTCCCTGCCATGTCTTCTCTGCTATGGTAGACAAGACCCCTCTGGAACTGTAAGTCACAATAACTGTTTTTCTATGTTTGAGCTTTCATTTCATCACAGCAGCAGAAAGTAACTAAGACAAGAGCATTCTACAGGGCAGAACTATCCTGGATGAACAAAGAAGACCACAGTCCTGGCTTCAGATTCCAACCCCTGGGACCCACATAGTAAAAGGAGAGAGAACCAAGTCCAGCAACCTCTACACACATGTGGCATGCAAGTACACACCACACACACACACACACACACACACACACTCAAATAAAAAATTAGAAAACATAAATAAAAATAAAGTACTTGGCCTGGGACAGCAGAAATCAACCATGAGCTGCTCAGCACTTTTAGGCCCAGGCGGGAACAAGGAAGACAGCCACGGCTCTGCCCTGGCCACGTGAAATCAACCCCTGGGCACTATTGTGTGATGAGTGTGTACATGGTGAGGACATGGGAGAGAAGGAGGCAGAATGGGCTATGTGCTGGGGAGAGAGGTGGATTTGAAGAGATGAGGGTGGCGAGGAATGGGCTGATGTGGGTAACCTTGCCAAGGGCCATGTCCTGGTCTGTGGCCCTGATGCAGCCGCGGTGGTCTGTGTTAATGTCCATGGATCCTGTTATTATAGAGGGCCCTGCAGAGGCCTGGAGTCTGGCACCACATGTCTGAGGGATAATCTCCCATGGGTGCCACACTGATCTCAGAGGCCTGTGCTGCCACCCAGGACCATGGTGACATCTGGGTCTGCTGCAGAGGGTCATGTCTGGGTCCGTGGCCCTGCTGCAGTGGGGCTTTGATTCATGTCAGTGAATCCTGTTACCGTTGCTGACGATCTGGGGAGAGGGCAGAGCTGACATGCTTCAAAGAGCCCTAACAGACAGTAATAACTCCTGGTCATTACTTCACCCCTCGAAGGGTCCGTAAATCAGGAGTCAGCTCCCGCTTTCTGGCCAGGTGCTTTTAGCTTAAATCACTGTCAGCCAGCCCGGAGTCACCGTCTGCTGAGGGTGGGCAGGCTTCTCCAGCCACTTCCCTACCCAAAACTTCCAGTGACGCTGGAGAAGAAATGTGGGGAGCACATCTTGTTCTCCTCTTACGAATGCTATGTGGTTGTCTCCTTTTGACAGCTTTTAAATGGACTCAAAGTTAACCAAGATTTGGCTACAAGACTGCTTCACTGTTACAGCCGAGGACAGCTTTTATCAGAGCCTGCCAATGTCGGGGCAGAAAGGGCAAGATGAGCGGAAAGCATCCCTACCGGCTTCACAAATAGCCAACAATTCCGATGGGCAAGCTGGGCTCTCTCCCTGCCCCACACTGAAGAACATGTGCTTTTTTTGAGTTTATATTTTATTTGAATGATATTTGAGTTATATTTTCTGTTGAATTTATATTTTATGTTTATAAATAACATGTTTATAAGCCTCGGGGAGCTTTCGAATTTCAATGGGCCCTTCTTTCCTTTCTGTTAAGAAAGCAGAGAGCCACCCCAAGTGAGAAAACTGTAAGCAGGCATAACCACACAATCACAGGGGTGGGGTGTATCTCAGTGCATGCCTTGTGTGCACAAAGCCCTGGGTTCCACCCCTGATACCCCCAAAACTGGGCATAGACACTCAGGAGGCGGAAGTTTAAGGGCTGTCCTCAAACCTTTCCAGTGTTTCTCTTGGGGAAAATGCCTGTTCTAGCTATTATGACCAATGGATGTATAGAGAACAATTCTTTTTTTAAAGATTTATTTATTTATTATGTATACGACATTCTGCCTCCATGTATGCCCACACGCAAGAAGAGGGCGCCAGACCTCATTACAGATGGTTGTGAGCCACCATGTGGTTGCTGGAAATTGAACTCAGGACCTCTGGAAGAACAGCCAGTGCTCTTAACTACTGAGCCATATCTCCAGCCCTAGAGAACAGTTCTTCATTAAGCCCTAGAAGAACTTGGTGCATCTGCCGCCATAGGACGGCCTGGGCAGAAGCAGTGTTGATCTCATCTGTGCCTCGCTCTGTGGCTCTCATCAATCCATGATCTCCTTCTCCACAGTTGACCACAGCTCAGGATTCTGGGACTGCCCTCTACCTACAGCACCACTTTGACAGGTGTGGAGCCCCTGCGCTGCTTCCCTTCAGCCCTCAGCGTCCATCTCAGGGACAGATTGTCCGGGGAGAGAGACTTGGCATGACCGCGTTCATCACTGTATCGAGCACTGGCTGAGCTCTTTGCTCATCCTCCAAGCATGCCCAAGATGCAGACCTTATCAAACCGCTGAGGGCCACTGCCTGGGCCAAGGCTTTGAAGGCAGAGTTATTTCCCTTGGGCCAGACTGGAGTTCTAGGAAGGTGACGCCCTCCCCCCACTTCTCCATGAGGACCCAAGGAAACGCTAGTCCCTGGGGCTTTGTTTTCAGAGATGGAGAGTAGGAAGCAGACTCTGATTTCTTTTTTTTTTTTTTCTGTTACATGTCACTTTTCTTTTTTAGAGCAAAGGGTGTACCATTTATTATTTGAGAAAGCTTTATCAAAAGGAAGTTATTATAAGAAACAATAGAATCATCCAGAATATAGTCTGTGAGAATGCTGGGGCCAGGTAATGAAACCTAACAATCGCTTCTGCATTTTGAGCGAGAGAGAAAAAAATCCACAGTGGCTGTCATCCTCACCAGAGACGATATTGAAGGTGTTTTATAATTAGCTCCCGCTCCTCTGACAAAAGGAACGAATGAACTAGAATATCTCAATTCCTCCTTTAGAGCATGAGAAAGCCCCCCGCGGTAGCACGGAGGCTGCCACCTCCATGGCACCTGCCATTTCCCGTGTTCAGATTTTCTTCTGCCAGCGACTCCCCGTTCCCTCATCCCCAGAAACCTGGCTGAGTTTTCTCCTTCAAATGTAATATTTCTGTTATTACTTTTTGACAAAGCATAATAACTATGGTGTCAAACAATAGCAGGTAGAGGAACACACATGAAAGGCTTCAGGGTTTGCTCGATGTCCTGAACACACGGGACTCTGGGGAGACAGGGCTGGTCTCATCATCATCAGGGGCTGTTCTTTTCCTTACCGCCCCATACCGCAGTGTGCCTTCCCAGAAATCCCAGGGCTTGCTAGTTTCCATAGCATCCACCTGTCAAGACTGGTTTGGGGCAGCTGTGTGTTTCTAGAATCCAACTTGTCCTTACCAACCAGCAGGCAGGACTTGTAGCTTGACTCCCAGCACATGGTAGCAGTCATCTGAGCGTGAGAATTCCCTTAGCCCCTGTGTCCCTCTTACCCCTTGTGCTGGGGTTCCCCGTCTGGGGCAGGAGACACTCCCTACCATCTAAATGATTAGTGTCCTCGCTGCTGTTAATAATAACTTCCTAACAGGTGATTTCTGAGATCAGAACACATAGAGATAATTAATGCTAAAGAAGGGAACTGTGTGTGGGTTCCTTCTTTCTGAGACAGTCATGGAGGAGCAGGCAGGATTCCTTCTTCTTTCTCCAGGCGGCTTTCTTGGTCAAGTATTGGGGTAAGAGGCACTCTTTGATGGGGGAGTTCAATGCAGGGGTTCGATGGGATGACTTGGTGGTGGGAAAAAGGAGGATCTAAAGAAAATTCAAGGGAAAAGGCAGACATTTGATGAAGCAAGGAACTACCATGCCAAGGTCTGTGAGGCAAGAGGAGCAGAGGGTACAGCTAGGAACCTACATCACAGATACTGAAACAATTGGGCTTTCTGGTGGAGAGCTGGAACCCTAGCGGAAGGACAGAGCTGTGACAGAAACAGCCCCTGCTGAAGCTCAAGAGGTAGAGCCAGAAGGAGTGGATACCAGGTGAAATGTCCAACGCGATTGAGAAGAAGACACGAGACGCAAACAAACCCACTTAGGAGTTTATTAGAGAAACAAGGTGCTTGCAGGCCTGAGGAAACGGTGAGCCAGGGGGGAGAGAGAGAGGGCAAAGATGGTGCGACCAGCTTTTAAAAGCCGCCTAGCACATGCACACAGGGAGAAGACATGACTACATCAGACGCTGATAACGGGCGACCCAAGCCTTACACATGCGCACAGGGGGTTTGCCTGAGTATGTCAGACGCTAATGATGCAGATGGCAGGCGACCCACGCATGCGCACAAGGGCTTTAGTGGAGGTAACCACACATGTGTGCACGTGGGTCACACGGGCCCTTTGTTCCCAAGGGTCTGCCCACATGTGCCTGCCTTTAGGACCCAGAAGTGCAGCCTTATGGGTGGCTAAATAATTACACTAGGCATTTCCATTCTCCTCGTTTTCTGCCAGGTTTCCATTAACCATGCCCACTAGAAGTATCATGAAAAAGAACCTGTGTACAAAAGAGTTCCCAGAAGGGATGGAGGAGCTTGGAGACACACACACTCCTGGTCAAGCTTTGCTACCGCCTTAGTTTGCATTCAGAAAAACTAGGCCCAAGAAGCCACTGGCCTTCCCATCGCCCATCTTAGCTCTCTTGCCCCTGAAAACGGGGTCTTAGTTAGGGTTTCTATTGCTGTGAAGAGACACCGCGACCATGGCAACTCTTATGAAGGGAACGTTTAATTGGGGTGGCTCACTTACAGTTTCAGAGGTTCAGTCCATTATCATCATGTGTACAGGCACACGTGGTGCTGGAGAAGTACCTGAGAGTCCTACATCTTGCTGGCAACAGGAAGTTGGCTGAGACATTAGGCAGTATCCTGAGCATAGGAAATCTCAAAGCCCACCCCCGCAGTGAGACCCTTCCTCTAACAAGGCCAAACCCACTCCAACAAAGCCACACCTCCTAATATGAGCTTATGGGGACCAATTACATTCCAGCTACCACGTAGGGTCAAGAATGTGATCAGCTGTGGAGATGACAGAAAGACCCCAGGAAACATCTGGAACGCTGAGAGCTGAGAAGGGAGGTCGGCTCAGGGTGGCTCCCAGTGATGGCTGAATGCTGAGAGATAGAGTCGTTGGAGACATCGGAATCCTCACACTCCATCAGGAAACCTGGGATAGACGTGGTCTGTGATAAAGAGAAGGGAGAGAAATTAGACTGAGGCCTCCAGTTTAAAAAAGCTGTTTTAAAGCCACGTGACATGCTTGTGTTAGACAAATTACACGCTTTTGAACTGTTAATTCTTTGTACTAGAATAGAATTGTCATTGCACCGCAGAAGACTGAGGTAGGTAGCTGAGACAGCCTAACCATTACGAGTTTATTCAGGTCTGGGCTGGAAGTCCAAGGCCACATTCCTATCCTGGCCAGTGGCAGTTCTCTTCTTTCTTCTATCTCAGAGTTGCTTTGGGGATCACATGAGACGATGAAGCACCTGGTTATCAGCCTGGCTCCCCAAAGTGCTCAAATAATATGACGGACCTTACAGGGTAGAGAGTCCTCTCGTGATGTGGGGCCGGACCACCCATCTGAGGGCCCTCAGGTACTTCCTTCCCACGCTAAGTCAATGAGGTCACGCAGTGGGCGGATGGCTTCCTCTCACCTGTTTTTACAAGAAAGGAGCCCAGAGCACATGCAGATCCAAGGTGACAAATCTCTTTCCCAGATTATGGGAAAAGTCCCACGAATTACAACATGTCGAGGCAGTCCAGAAGCAAAAGGAGATCAGAGAGAAAATACATTGGCCAGCAAAACTGACAGCCTTCAGAGCTGCCTATGAGAATCCGGAAGTATTATGCTCAGTTACCGTGGGGAGAATAAAGTATATTGTTATATGAGTGGGAAGAGAAAGACCCTTGGGGAATAAGGATATCTACTGTGCTTTTCCCACTGTCAGAAAGGCTGCCTAGGAACCCAGATGCCTGGAGGTATGGGGTGCGAGAAGAGCTGAGAGAGTCATCTAGGGGCCTGCAGAAAAGGGTGGGTGTCTCTGACCATCATGGGTCCCCTCGATGGCCTGTATGAGCAGCAGGAACTGGAAGGACCTGCTGAAGCTGAGGTGACAGTGACAGGCAGAGGCAGCTGAGGGAGTCTGTTGATTGTAGTGTGTAGGGCATGGGGACAGCATAGTGTCCCACAGGATGCTGGGACAGGAGGATGGTGGGAGAGAGGAAGCTGGATCCCAGAATCAAGAGCTGAAGAGGAATCAAACACTGAAAATGACAGTGGGGAAATCGAGGTCCCCTGTTGGGGTTCTTAGTCTCATTAATGACAGAATTTAACATAAAGTTAGGAATTACTCCAGTTTAGTAAAGTGGCCTCCCAGATCCAAGGCTTCACTAGATCATAACTGGGCCATAGACTAGGTTTCCTGTTGGGCAGGCCCTGAGTCCAACTAGAGAGCTGTTGATTACCACCAAGATGTGTGTGCTACCACTGCGAACATCTCAGGAGAGGAAGCAGAAGTGGGAGTGGGAGTCTGTCCTTCAGAAATGTCAGAGAACTTACATGCAGAAAGTCTCAACAACATGGCTGCCTAAACAAATCCCAGACAATGCTACCATGGTCATCTTCCCTTACCCCTCCTTTTCCCCTTCTACCCTCCCTTCTCTCCCCACACCCTATGTTCCCAATGTCAGGTGATCTTGTCTATTTCAACTTTCCAAGTGGATCTATATTTGCTTTTCTTAGGGCTCACCTTGTTACTTCGCTTTTCTAGGATCATAAAATATAGGCGCAATGTTTTTTGTTTATAACTAGTATCTACTTATGAGTGAGTACACACCATATTCATCTTTTGGGGTCTGGGTTACCCCACCCAGGATGGTGTTTTCTAGTTCAACCCATTTGCATGCAAAATTCAAGATGTCATTGTTTTTTACCACTGAGTAGTACTCTAATGTGTAAATGTGCCACAATTTCTTTATCCATTCTTTGATTGAGGGGTATCTAGGTTGTTTCCAGGTCCTGGCTATTACAGATAATGCTGCTATGAACATACTTGAACAAATGTCTTTATAGTATGACTGAACATCTTTTGGGTATATGACTAAGAGTGGTATTGCTGGGGCCTGAGGTAGGTTGATTCCCAGTTTTCTGAGAAACTGCCATACTGATTTCCAAAGTGGTTATATAAGTTTGCATTCCCACCAACAATGGATGAGTGTTCCCCTTACTCCACATTCCCTCCAGCATAAGCTATCATTGGTGTTTTTGATCTTAGCCATTCTGAAAGCTGTAAGATGGTATCTCAAAGTTGCTTTGATTTGCATTTCTCTGATGGCTAAGGGATGTTGAACATTTCCTTAAGTGTCTTTCAGCCATTTGAGATCCTTCTGTTGAGGTCTTTAATCCATTTGGACTTGAATTTTGTGCATGTGGATAGATATGGATCCATTTTCATTCTTCTACATGTTGACATCCAGTTATGGCAGCACCATTGTTGAAAATTCTTTTTTCCATTGTATAATTTTAGCTTCTTTGTCAAAAATCAAGTGTTCATAGGTGTGTGGATTAATATCTGGAGCTTTGATTTGATTCCATTGGTCAACCTCTCTGTTTTTATGCCAATACCAAGCTGTTTTCATTACTTTTGCTCTGTAATAGAGCTTGATGTCAGGGATGGTAATGCCTCTGGAAGTCCCTTTATTGTACAGGATTGTTTTGAATATCCTGGGTTTTTGTTTTTCTGTGTGAAGTTGATTATTGTTCTTTCAAGGTCTGTGAAGAATTGTGTTGGTATTTTGATGGGGATTGTGTTGAATCTATAGATTGCTTTTGGTAGGATTGTCATTTTTATTATGTTGATCCTCATTTTCATAAAGTTACATTTAAAATTGTTTTCTTCTGCTTCATCTGGGTTAGGATGATCAAGTCTTCCTGTTGTATGATCACTGGGTTCTGGTGTTACCATGTTTCTTTTTAGGTTGTTGGATGAATTTTTGCAATTGGCACCTATCCATTTCTTCCTTCAATTGATGCCAGCAGTGTCTTTGCATCTTGGTCCAATCCTTGCAGTGGTTGTCTATATCTTTGGGGATTGCTCTTGGTCTACTCTGTACTGTCAATATCAGTGTCTCGGGAGGCCACTGAGGTCTCTCTTAACCTGCTCTCTTAGTGTTCTCTTGGTCCACTCTGTGCAGTCACAGCTTGTGCTTTAGAGTTTCTCTCTAGGTCCTCTGAGTAGGAAACTCCCCTGCTGGCTGGCTAAATAACCTGAGGCAGTTGGGGGAGGGGCCTGGGGTTTTGCCCCACTGTGGAGGGCCTACAGAGTAGGGTGTCCTGCTGGGTGGCTGGTCACTCACCTCTTGGTTCTCTCACTATCTTAGCAAGCTGTGTTTCAGAGTTCCACCAAGTTTGCAGGAGGATAGGTGAGTTTGGGGGCAGGATGGGGCTTGTAGCTTGTGGGGGTCAGGTGGATGGGGGTGGGTACTAGGACAGCCTACCTGCAGGAAACTCTCCTGCTGGCTGGCTAGAGAAGCCAAGCAATTGGTGGAGGGGCCTGGGGTGTTGCCCCACTATGGAGGTCCTAGAGAGTGGGGTGCCCTGCTGGGTGACTGGTTACTCACTTCTTGGTCCTCTCTGTATTGTACCAAGCTGTGTTTTAGAGGTCTACAGAAGTTGCAGGACCCTTGAGCTTTCCCTAAAGATGATGAAAACATTTGTGAAAAGTCTCAGTAAGAATAACGGGCATCATTTAATTCTTCCATGAGAAAGTGGATCCCGCAGGTACTACTCCACAATTCCTCAGCAGCTCCTCATCAGTGCCTTAAAGGCTGCTAACCTGAGCATCAACAAGAATGTTTCTTAAAGCCACATAATAACCTCCTTGTTTTACATAGAGCAGGTTGAGTGCCCTATCATATTGTAGTATTATTCCAATCAAAGAGTCTACCTGTTGATAGCTCTGGTTCATTTGGGTTTTATAAGGCACTTTTCCTGATATTCCAATAGGCACTATAGGTAGCCATTTTGTCACCTTTGCTAGGGAGTTTCCTTTGGACCTAACATTCCACCTTTATTGAGGGTAAGGGGTGATATACTCTCTTCCGTAACTACTTCCTGCTGAAAAGAAGACATCATTGTCAGGTCCTGGGAAGGCTGAAATGCTAGTCATAAGCCAGGAGGGGATTCAGGCAATGGGCATTCATCAGAAGTATCTTAGCTGACCTAACTGAAGAGACAGGGGCCAATCACATTGACCGGACTGGTCCACACCAGCTTTCAGGAAACCCAGGGCTCACAGCCATTCGGAGCAGTTGGGAGTCCACAGCTGAGAGAGGTCATTTGTTTACCACACAGGACAGCTTTATATCTTCAGTATCTGCATAGGGCAGTCTAGGCCTTGCCTGCTAAACCAAGGAGGTCTGAGAGATTTTCTTTTTTTTGTTTTTTGTTTTTCGAGACAGGGTTTCTCTGTGGCTTTGGAGCCTGTCCTGGAACTAGCTCTTGTAGACCAGGCTGGTCTCAAACTCACAGAGATCAGCCTGTCTCTGCCTCCTGAGTGCTGGGATTAAAGGTGTGCGCCACCATCGCCCGGCTAAGGTCTGAGAGATTTTCAAGTGGATGAGAAATGTGGGAAAATTGGCCTACTAATTTAGGCAAAGTAGAGCAGTCAACCCAACTGTGTTCACAGTTTTGACTGGGCACTGGCAGTGGGAAAGGCATGGGAAGATTTTTGTCCGGGGTTAGTGTCACCACAATCCAGGTGAAATCATCGGTATCACGTTTTCTTTGGAGACCTTACTGTCACCCCTAGGAGCTGGCAGTTTTGTCTACCCCAAAAAGCTTTTTCCATTAAAATTTTAAATGCATATTTGGCAGCCCTTTGAAAAGTTTTGAAGGTCATCTATAAAGTATACCTGATTTTAAGTAAACTTTACTTGTTTTTATTTATTTGCTTTAGGCTTAACCCTGAAAACATATACAGGAGGCTAAGTAAAGTTTATTTTTGTAAATAAATTACATTTGTACATAGCATGAGAACACATTAAAAAAAATTGATCATTTATAAGGTAATTATTAATGTGTGTCTTAATTGTCTCTAATAGTTTATAATAAGGTAGATTTTATAAGATTAGGACTTACATTTTTATCCCTGCTAGGTTTAGCCTTAAAAAATAATAATTTTTTAATTGAAGCTCTTTTAGTATCAAAATAAAACTTTGAATCATAAATACGGTGTAGGTGGACTTTTCCATCCCACCTGCCAGTTCCCAAATAACTTCTTATTTTCTGTAAAAGCTTGACTGATAGCTTGGGTTTTTTTTCTAACTAGCTCTTTTAACTTAACTTAACCCATATTTCTTACTCTATGTTCTTTAATGTCTCTCAGGTTCCTCTCATGGTGCTTGCTCATGTCCCTGGCATCTCCTCATGACTCCACCCTTCTTCTTCCCGGCACCCTCTGTACCTGAAATTCTTGCCTAGCTATTGGCCATTAAGCTCTTTATTAAACCAAAATGAGTGACACATCTTTGCAGTGTACAAAAAGATTGTTCCACAATGTTTTCTTTTTCCTGTTTTACTTGCTGTCCAGTCTCTGTCACGGGAAAAGTGCAAGGCTTACCGGAAGTCCTGGTGGCAGTAGTCTGTGAGGCTGGACCATCTCAGCCAGGAGCCTTGAAGCTGTTCTGGATGCAGAACTCTGAGAAAACTGTAAGAGAGGCACTCTGAGAGGATGAATCACCTGGACCACCCATTCTCATTGGTGTCTGGTTCCCTTGCCCTGTAAACACATAAAGTTTCAAAGATAACATACATACCTGCAAAACACAAGAATGGAGTGTGGTGTGCACAAGTCAGCTAAAGATGATGTTTTTGTTTTTTGTTTGAGCAGGTAAAAGGCATCTGTCAACTTTATAAGTCCATGTGGACTGTATAATCAAACTGCAATATAAATCTTTATCATGCCATATAAAAAGGATGTTATATAATAATAAGTCATGAGGACTCTGTAGCCAACAAGATTTATCATACCTCATCTCAAATCTGTTCCCATGTCAAGGGATTAGCTTATATCACCTGTCCTGTAGTCTTTTTTGGCTTTCTCCCTCATATATGTGGTCACAACACTCAGGAGGTCTCTCCTGGTCAAATCCCATCTCTGTCAACCTTGAATGAATCCACAGCCTTTCATTTCTAGTGAAAACAAAAGCATAATTTCTCCCCAGTGCAACATATTGTATAACTTCCATTTTGAAGTTAAAACATTTTAAAATATATAGGTTGATTTAATTTAGCAATTTCCATAATCTAATGCCTTTTAGCAGCCATTGTTTTCTGTATATTAGCATTTAAAAATTCAAAATTAACAAGACAACCAATAGGATCCAAACTGCCTATGTATTTTCCATACTTATGTGGCTTAGTTTTTTATTACTTTACTCTCTCTTTAAAGACTTTATTTTTTTTAACTTTTATCTGTGACTGTCTATACCCATTTTTTTTCCTTAGGTCTACTCACAGGGTTAAGCATACTGTAACCTGTATAGAGGCTTTTTTTTCTGTCTGAACCTGCTTTACTGCATATCTGTAACCTTTTCTGTCTGCATAAGAAAAATCTTAAAGCCATTTAGTTCATGATACACTGGGGGCTTAAGTTCTCAGGCAGCTGCCAGCATGAGCAACACCAGATAGGAAGCCACATTTGGCTCTGTTTTTATGTGTTTAGAACCTTTTTAAAAAGTTTTCTCAGATTTTATGGGGATAAACATGGCCGGATGTTTGGACACCATTTGTAGGAAGATATTTCTGTCCCACCAGCCAGCTCCCAAATAACCACCCAGAGATTTCTTATTGTGAAAGCTTGGCCAATAGCTTTGGTTTGTTTCTAATTGTTCTTATAACTTAAATTAACCCATGTTAATCTATGTTCTTTTATGTGACTCGATTACCTTTACTTTGTAAAACCATGGATGCTCGCTTGCATCCCTGACATCTCCTCACAACTCCACCCTTCTTCCCAGGATCCTTTGTGCCTAAAAATCCTGCCTAGCTTTTGGCCATTCAGGTCTTTATCAACCAAAATGAGTGACACATCTTGACGGTGTACCAAAAGGTTCCACAGCAATACAGTCCTTAGGGAAAGTGGCAACTTTACTTTCCTGGTCTTTTCATAGTGTACCTTTACAGGATATTACAGTTACTTGTGTGACTCAATTTATCAATATAGCTAAAACTTAACAACATTAGCAAAAACAAGGAGATTAGAATCAGTCTCTTGGCCTGAATAGACCTTAAGTAAGGAGAGACATCCTATAGGCTCTTTGCCATACTGCTTAGGTCATTGTCTTATTACATCATCAGGCAGGAATAGCCCAATTTCTGATGTTTAGTGTTTGGGGCTCAGACTGTGACTCTAACTCTTTAGCTTTTTATTTTCTCTTTTTTTAAAAAAAGATAACATTGGGGCTGGAGAGATGGCTCAGTGGTTAAGAGCATTGCCTGCTCTTCCAAAGGTCTTGAGTTCAATTCCCGGCAACCACATGGTGGCTCACAACCATCTGTAAAGAGGTCTGGTGCCCTCTTCCGGCCTGCAGGCATACACACAGACAGAATATTGTATACATAATAAATAAATAAAATAAATATAAAAAAGATAACATTATTAAAGACGTAAACAAAAATTTTATAAACTTTAAAAGCCCTATTAACCTTATAAATGTAAATGTTTTAAAAGATGTTTCTTTCTTTTAAAAAAAATCCAGGTGTTTTTGTTTTTGTTGTTGTTGCTATCTAAAATTTCTGTAAAACTCCAAAATTTTTCTTTAAAAAAAAAGTTTAAGATCTCTCAACTGTGGGTTCCTGTAATATCAATCAATCAATCAATCAATTACTTTTCTTTGCTTCAAGAGGGAAGAAACAGGGTACTCACAGTCTGGCCAAGGCAAGACTAAACTCTAACAGTGTGAACAACTCGGTGCTCAATGCCTGGGTTTACTCATGATCCTCTGGGTTTCTGTGGTGGCTTGAATGGCAATGGCTCCACAGACTCACGTGTTTGAAAACTTGGTCTACAGGGAGTGGCCCTATTAGGAGGTGTGGCCTTGTTGGAGTAGGTGTGGCCTTGCTGGGGGAAGTATGTCACTGTGGGGGTGGACTTTGAGATCTCATAAGCTCAAACTAGGCCTAGTGACACAGTCTCCTTTTGTTACCTGCGGAACTCTCAGCTCCTTCTCCAGCATCATGGCTGCCATGCTGCCATGCCTCCCACCATGATGATAATGGACTAAATCTCTGAAACTGTAAGCCAGCCTTTGTAAAGAGTTTCCGTGGTCATGGTATCTCTTCACAGCAACAGAAATCCTGACTAAGACAGACAGCTTCCCCAGTGGGCTCAGGTCACCTCTCTGGCTCTGCTCTCTGCAGCCCACACAGCCTGTCTTCTAGGCTCCAGCTAGCTCCATTTCATAACACTGGAATCCCCCAAACTGCTGGGGTCCCCCATTGCAACTGGGATTTCTTTAGGAACTCTAGGCCTGCTATACAGTGCCAAGTCTCAGCTGCTCTCTGTGACCCTTAAAAACCATTATCACCTTGGTAACCCTTCCATTGACAAGTTTGGCTGCCAGCATGAGGTACATTCTCAAATATAAGCATGGAGGTATAGCAAACACCTTATTAAACAAGTATTGTTTTTAAACCCTGCCTTTCATAAACCTTTTTTTATGATATTGTTTTCAGGACAAGGATTATCCATCCTAATCCAAAATACCTTGAAAACCTGTTGTTGCCTCCTTGGTTGGTTTATACCATAGGCTCACCCTTAATTGACATGGCATTACCCTCCGGAAACTTAGCAAAGATGGCTGCCAGTCGCATGTTTACCTCTGTCCTGATGGGGTTCATCAGCTAAGACAGTGGTGGCAAGTCACGTGTTGCTTACAAGCCAAGATGGTGCCATACCGCGTAGTTCCTTTAAGATTACCTATGTATAGATTTTTAACTATCAACCCCTGTGTTAAGAGTTTCAAGTTAACTTTTTTTGCTAAAGATTTTACAAAATTTAACCGTACCCAATAAACTTTTGAAATCTTAAGGCACAGAAAGTTCACATAATAGCCTTACAAATCTTGAGATAAGGTTTATATCTTAGCAAAAGTTTTAGGCAGTTAAGTGAAACCAATAGTCTTCTTTTTTTTCCCTTCTGTTTTGCTTTGTTCTCTTTTCCATGTCACAGGACATGTGGATCCTCATGGCACAGGACAGAGAGAAAACTTTTAAATAAGCAGGCTTGAGTCTAGAGAAGGGAGACCCACAACAACCTAACTCTAGAACTAGTTTTCCAAAAAAAGTAGAACAGCATAAAACAATATTTTAATAGTATGTACACCTAAAAGACCCCTGAATCCCTAGAAAACAACCCAGTGACTGAAGGCGGGGATCAGGGCAAAGGGAGAATGAAGCAGTTTCATCCACAAGAGTCTCTGGTTACCCGGGGTGGGGGTGGGCAGAGAGAGAGAGAGAGAGAGAGAGAGAGAGAGAGAGAGAGAGAGAGAGAGAACACCTAAGTATGGCCAGGAACATCTATAAGGCTGTTTCCCATGTCTCTTATAACTGGAAAAGATGAATGGAGGAACAGAACATACAAGGGACAGAGACAACAACAAAAAATGAAACCAGCAACCACAGGACACAGATCAGTGGCCACCAACACAAACCAGGCCGATTTCTGTCTCCCTGACCAGAGAGGGCCAGCAGTGTCCTGGTTGTCCCTCTGACTCAGGAATTAATGACGCTGCATCCAGTTTTCCCATGAGTCTCACAGAGACGCACTCCGCACAGACAGGATCCTTACCTACACCTCTGGGAGTTTTCAGAAGTCCCTTTTGCCCAATCCAGGGATTGAGAATGGGCCAGAAGCTTCCCAAGTACTTGGTCTTCCCAATCTCTTAGCTCCCAGTGTTGCCAGATGTCCTCAGGGGTCTCAAGGCTCTTTTGTGAAGTCCTGAAACCCTGCCAGTGGCCACTCAAGGACCAGGCCTTTCCAGGTTCCATCTCAGCTCCCAGTCTCGCTTGGGCAGCCTCAGAGTCCCAAGGCGGGTCAGATAAAAAGGGCTGGTGGCTGTAGCTGAACACCCAGTTCTTGGTGGAACTTCCAAATGCTTGCTTCAGGAGGGGCTCGCTCGGGTGAGGTTCTGATGAGGATAATGGGAAGAGCTGGGGCTGAGCGCTTTTGTGGGAGGCGTACAGCCTCACTGAAGGGCAGAGGTAGAAGCATGAAGGGCGCCCTGGAGAAGTAGTGGTTCCAGCGTGTCAGGTCAGCGTGCCTGGAAGGCCTCTTTGATCAGATGCAAGGTACTGAGTTAAAGTTGTTGGGGAACTAAGCTAGTTCATGCTTCTTCAGCAATTAACCTTATTGAATCTGAGGGCCAATTAAAGACCAGGTTTACTGGGCCAAGCACTCCTGGGTGACTTTCCAGCCCCCTAGTGGTGAGGCAGGGAAAGGGGCAGGAGAAATCACATGGCAGATCTAGAGGCAGGGTCTTAAATACCCTGTAGGCGTGGTCTTGAGCTGTGCGGGGTGGAGCCTGGACTTTTGGTGGTCCTTCTGAAGTGGTGGGGTCTGGAGAGGGAGGAGTGGGTCCAAGGCAGATCTGATGGAGACCCCCACATAATACCGCCTTTACAAATGTGAGAACGTTTGCTTCTGCCCCTACACAGACCTACCACAGAAGGCAAACCTGTCTCCGCCAGTACACGGCTCCAGACTGGGCTCTGACTCTGAGAATACATTCTGTGTTGTACAAATGCTAAAAATGAATTTAAGTAATATATATACAGAAACACAGGCTTTTAAAAAGAACAAGGTATGATTTAAATGTTTGGAGCACTTAGCGAAGCAAGGTGAGAGAAACATCCAGATGAAGCTGCACCAAGGCTTGGGGTTTTAGCATCTTGGCAGTTGAGGCCTCGTCTCTGGAGGAAGCAGGGCTGAGGATTAGTCAAATGAGTGCCTATGCTAAGAAGGTTTCCCACTGACAGAAAGGGGAATTAAGGATTAGGAAAGAGAAAAGCAGTGCTAGCCTGAGGAGCTGGGAGGAACTGGGAGCTGTGAGTGCAGAGAGGGGGGGGAAGAGGGGGTGGGAGAGAGAGAGATTAACATGTAGCTCTGGAGAGCACCTAGCACCCAGATTCTGGCTTTCTGAGATGCCATTCATAGACCCCAGAGTTTTGAACCCACTGAGCACACACTCTTCCTAGTGGTCTGTACTCACACCCAGAGTCTGACTTTAGTCTCCAGGAACACTGAGAAAGGTGACTCATGATGTAACAGGCAGGACAGTGCAGAGGTTCCTCCATCCCGTGTTCTTGCTGAGGCCATTTTAGGTTTGACTAGAATTTGACCTCCTAGATGAAAAATTCCCAACTCTATTCTAGGAACCTTGAGGTCAATATTCCCTAGGCTAACTTATCTTGGCTTCTGTTAAACCACCTGCCATCGAACCTCTCCCTGCCACTAACTGCTGATCTTAGCTTCTGTTATCCTGCTTGCTTTAGCAAAACCTCCCCCTCCAGCTGCCAAGCAAAATAACAGGATATGGCTTTTGCTTCTAAAAGCCTTGGGTCCCAAATACCTGAGTGTAGTCTCAGTTGACTGGAATAAATACTTTCAACTGGCTAGAAACTGTGTCTGAGAGCTCTTCTCTGGTGGGATCCTAGTAACAGTGAGAACATGCTTGAGACACATGGATCTGTGGCTTCAACCAAGACAAGCGTCTCAGGGCAGGCCAATGTGAAGGCCGTTGGAGTTTACCAAAACAGAAAGGAAGGAGCTCAGGAAAAGAATGAAGCTCACCGGAAAGCACGGTTGCTGGTGTCTCTAAGAGAGATGGCCTAGTGGTGGCTGTATGTAAGAGTCTGGAAGCTTTTGGAATTTCACTGATCACCCCTCCTATTTAAAAACAATTATTTTTGTTTTTACTCATGTGTGTATATGTGACTTGTGAGCACAAGCCCCTCAGAGGATCCATTCAGAAGAGGGCACTGGATTCCCTAGAGTTGGAGTTATAGGTAGTTAGGAGCTGCCTGGCTCGGTGCTGGGAACCAAACTCAAGCCCTCTGGTTAAGCAGCAAGCCCTCCCAGCCACTAAGTCACCTCTCCAGCCCCATGTGCAGCCGTTTTCTAAAGGACTCCCCTTCTCTATTTCTGCTCCCATTTTTGATCACTGAGGCTATAGGGTGGCTCTGAGGTGCTCTGGATAGGATTTTAATTTAATAAGGGAAACCAGGAGCCAATAAGGTTGCACAGGATGGGGTAGCAGGGCAAGGATTCATCATTTATCATACGTGGGGTTTCTGATGAGATCCCTAGAAAACTGCAGGTGCACACTTGGAGGAGAAGGCTCTCAGCAAATGTTAATTGTTCTGAAATTCTTGTTTCTTAGTTAACTAACTAGTGAGCTTCAACCGGACTCAGAGTGAGGGTCCTATTCTTTTTTTTTTTTTTTTTTTTTTTTTTTTTTTTTTGGTTTATTGAGACAGGGTTTCTCTGTGGTTTTGGAGCCTGTCCTGGAACTAGCTTTTGTAAACCAGGCTGGTCTCGAACTCACAGAGATCCGCCTGCCTCTGCCTCCCGAGTGCTGGGATTAAAGAGGGTCCTATTCTTATGTCACCATAATCTGCCTCTAAAAACAGAGTCTGGCTAAGCTGCAGGAGAAAAGCAACATGAATCCTTTACTGCCAAGGCAGCTGTACTTGGGATTCGTAGTCCCATCTTGGTTTTGTTTTAAATATAATTATGATGTGACCTAATTTTATCTCAAGCTCCCTGATCTTCCAGTGACCTGTCAGCTGCTGGTGTTCTATGAGACCATTTAAGTCTCACAGAAGACTCCATGACCCAGGTCCTGACAAGGCTGAGACCTGGCTAAGGGTGTCAGACTAGTCATCCCCCAGTTCTTAGGAGACCGAGACCGCCCTTCCTTTCTTGGTCAGAATGAATCGTAAGTCACAGGACAAAGCAAAAGCCCACATGTCTTTCAGACCTGGTTATTAGTTAACTAATTGGGAGAATGAGAAACTGCATTATTGACCAGTGTATGGGATTCGTTGTATTTTCTGACATGTGTGTCGTATATGTAAGAAAGTGTCCTCATTCATCCCCTCCCCGCTGCCCTCTGTAAGATGAGTAGCAGTGGTGGGTCAGAGAGAAAACAGGCACAATTCCCTCACATGAGGTTTATTAGAACCCAAAGGCCCCCAGGCTGTGACCCAGCCTTGCGGTGGGAGAAATAGCCTTAGACAGAAAGGGTACAATGCATGGAGTTTTTGTTTGCTTGGTTAGTTTGGAAATTTTTTGTGCATATGTTTTTTCTGTTATTATTGTTTACCTGTCTTTTGTTGTGTTGTTTTGTTCTTAACGTGTATGCGTGTGGTGCATGTACAGGTTTTGTTTTGGGGGCTCTTTGAAACAGGATCTCACTATATATCTCTGGTTGTCCTGAAATTCACTATGTAGCTCAGGCTGGCACCGAACACAAGAGATCCGCCTGCCTCTGTTTCCCAAGTTGTGGGATTAAAGGCGTGCACAACCACCTGTTGTATGCAGGTTTGTGGCCAGAAATCAACTCAAGTCTTGGTCCTCTGGCACAATTCATCTTCTTGTTAGGCACAGTATCTCACTGGCCTGGAGCACACCAGGCAGACTAGGCAAGTCCACAGGTTCCAAGGAATCTTCTGTCTCTACTTTCCCAGCGCTGGGATTATAAATGTGTGCCTTCACGCCTAAATTGATTTAAACGTGGGTCTGGGACTCGAACTTAGGGTCTCATACTTGCAAGGCAAGTTCTTTACAAACTGAGCTACGTTCTCAACCCCCTAACACCTTATTAAGAACTTTTTTTTAAGAATATTTATTTATTTATTATGTATACAGTATTCTATCTGTGTGTATGCCTGCAGGCCAGAAGAAGGCACCAGACCTCATTACAGATGGTTGTGAGCCACCATGTGGTTGCTGGGAATTGAACTCAGGACCTTTGGAAGAGCAGGCAATGTTCTTAACCACTGAGCCATCTCTCCAGCTCCCCCCCTTATTAAGAACTTTATTAAGAAATAAAGTTAAACATCTTAAGAGGAAAGGCAAAACTCATTGGTGGGGGGGTGGGTATTCTATAGATATATACCTGGAAGAAAAAGAAAGAAAGATAGAAAGAAAGAAAGAAAGAAAGAAAGAAAGAAAGAAAGAACCAAGTGAAACTTTTAGGGAGAAGGGAATGCTAGCAAAAGGACTTTTAAAATAACAAACGTAATAGCTTTCCTACATGTAACGATGACCAGCTAGCAAACAGAATGGAACAAAACACTCCACTTTAAAATGACGCAAAGAGAAAACAAAACTGCTAGACCTAAGACTATTAAGGTGTGGAGAATGAAGGGAAAATTTACACTCAGTTGATAAATCTGAAAGGGCTTAAAGTAAGTGGAGACACAGCTTGTCCAAGATAGGAAAATCCACTCTAAAAAGGGACCAATTTGCTCTAATTTTACCGTCAAACATAATGAGATCCCAGTGCAAATAACATCAATTCAACATCCCAACAATGGGAATTTCAAAACTCAAAAACGAGAAAATGAGATGAAAAAATTGGTCAAAGAAATAATGCCATTTCTCAAGCAAAACATTCAAGATTAAAGCTATTCAGTTCAGCACAGTGAATGAAGAAGGAGAGATGACTGCCATGCCCAGGGATACGAGTAAGGAATGCAGAAGAAAATTAACAGAAGAGTTCTCCTAAAGGGGACAGGAAGGAAGACTGTGAACTGCCCAGATCCACACACAGAAAAGCCCTGAAATATTCTCAGAATGAATCCTCTGAGTTAGGACAGTGATGGGAATATCTTTAAACATCTGAAGAAAAACACTTCTATCTGATGGTTCATACCCAGCTGTGGCTGACTGCATTTGTTGGTAATGAGAGTGGTGGTAGTTGGTGGTTTTTTTTTCCTTCTCATTTAAATTTAAAATGAGATTAAATTTAAAATCTGATTTAGTGGAGGAAAAACTCAAATACTTGAAAGGTAGAGATGTCAGCTGGTAGTGTGGGACAATGGTCTATATTCTGTCAATCATATTTTAAATAAATGCTGATTGGCCAGTAGCCAGGCAGGAAGTATAGGCGGGACAACCAGACAGAAAGTAGAGGTAGGTCAATGAGAACAGGAGAATTCTGTGAAGAAGCAAGATGTGACTGTCTCACTTAATAAGGTACCGAGCCATGTGGCTAGCATAGACAAGAATAATGGGTTAATATAAGTTATAAGAGTTAATAAGCAGTCTGAGCTACTAGGCCAATCAGTTTATAACTAATGTATACCTTTGTGTGATTTCTTTGGGACTTAACAACTGTGGGAACTGGGCAGGACAGAAAACCTCAGACAACAAGCTGGGAGGTGGTGGCACACGCCTTAAATCCCAGCACTCAGGAGGCAGAGGCAGGCAGATCTCTGAGTTTGAAACCTGCCTGGTCTACAGAGCGAGTTCCAAGACAGCCAGGGCTACACAGTGAAACCTTATCTCAAAAAACAAAAATAAAAAATAACAAAAGTATAGATGTCTGTTTAACTCTCATGTTCCTAACACCCAGCCTCGATGATGATCAAATTGTGGTACTTCTCAACACATCTACATGCTAAGCTCATGCTTCCTGTCCTGTCAATGTGGCTCCCCCAAAGATAAGGGCCTAAAAAATACACTATAACACCTTTACTCTACCTAACTAAAATTAGACAGTATCAAGCCAGCAGGATAGCCTAGTAGGTAAGGGGCTCGCTGTCAAGCCTAACAGCCTGAGTTCAGTTCTCGTTACTCACATAGTGAAGGGAGAATTGGCTCCTACAAGTTGTTAATTGATCTGCACATACATGCCATGGCTTGTACGTGAGGACTACACACACGCACACCTATACACACACATACCTACAAATACATACCTACACATACACACACACCTACACATACACACACATATATCTATACATACATACCTACATGTACACACACATACCTACACACACATGCATACATATACACACAACACACACATGCCTACAAACACACACACCTATATACACACACAAAACTCACACATGCCTACACATACACACACCTATATATACACACAACACACACACAGAGTTTTAAAATTCTTAAACAATGCCATCAGAATCTGTCAGGATCCGTTTCCCCCAAAAAATTATTGCAGGAACCATCGCCCTGAGGAGTTTGCAAAGAGTTCCACACCCTAACAATTGTTTTATTGGCAGAGCCTACCCCACACCCAATTATCTGTTAATAGAGAGCTATCTGTTAGTGGAACCGCCCCACACTCCAATTATCTAGAGAACTAGGAGTGTCAACTTGCGACTTCCTGACCTAGGAATCGTGACCTGACTGATCATAACCTCCTGGCCAAGGACCTCGCGACCGGCTGGAACCACTGCTGCAAGATTCCTTCCTGCCCATGCCCCTGCCCCCCAAATTCCTCATCATATAAGCTGTAACCATGACTCTAATCAATGGAGGCTCTGACAAACCTAGCATGGCCTTCTTTCTCTCTCCTGCCCATATCTTCCAGATAGCGCCTCTCCGGACCGTGGAATTACTGACCTGCCAGGCGGGTTACAACCCTAGACTGAGTGACCCGCCAAGGTGGTCTACAAGAATCTAGTATTCCAGTTTCCAGTTATCTCATTAATGTCCCAGATTTTTAAAAATACTTTATTTGAATCGGGGTCCATATATGGCCCATACATTGTTGGCTTTCTGGGGTCTTTTATTCTAGACTCATCTCCCTACCATTCTCATTACAAATTATGCTCTTGGGAGTGCTTTTTTCCCTTCAAATGTATTTGATGAAGAAAGAAGGTTGTGTGACCTGCCAAGTTCCTCTGACTGGCTAGCATTTCTCTGTGTGGACAGTCTCCTTCTGCTCAATTTCCTATACGCTATGCAATTTCCTGGTGCAGTGTTTGAGCTAGTGGAGAATTAGGACTTCCTTTAGCACCCTTTCTCAGAAGCTGATAAGGATGTATCCCACTGAAATGATGGGCAGACCAAAGGCCTGTGGCCCAGACCATGAGGGAGGCCAGGAGGTTGCCTAGGATGATGTGGGGACAAGAACTTGGAGGACAGTGTGTGGTAGATGTAGGGGGTAAAGTCAGGGAGAATGGAAGGAGGTCCTAGGGCAAACATTAAAACTAACAATACATAGGATGATGGAGCATAAGGTTGAATTGGTAATGCCCAAATAGAAAACTAAGACACATGTATTTTAATAAATTATTGATCAAGAAGAGAAAAGCAAAACATAGTCCACTTCAGCTTTACCTAGGATAATATTTATCGGTTGTAATGATACAATACTGAATATTGTGTTAACGTAAAGCTGGCCGTATAACTGTGCTTAGAAGACAGAGGAAAAGAAATGTGTAGGTGTGCATGCTGGGAGGGGCAGAGTAGGAAATCATCTAGTGAAACCCACAAGGACAAGCCAATAAGCTTCAGAAAAAGCAGTGTGTTAGCTGAGTTCTGACTCCCTCAGATGTCCAGGTGTTCCCCTTTGGAGCCTGTGTATACTAGTAAAATGGCAAAAGAGACGTCTAAGTACATCCAAACCCTTAAAATGGGGGAGATTTTCTTGGATTATCTCTAAATGTCTGTTGTGATTGGTCGACTTGTCCACATGGTCCTAAGAAGGGGAGTGTGCATTGAGGACAGAAACAGACAGGGGCAGAGTCAGGAGGCTTCCAGTGGAGACTGTAACAAAAGCCCTGAGTTTATCCCTCACAGCCCTTCTATTCCCCAGTCAAAAGGGGGAGGGCACAGGACTTGCATGATAAAAGAACAAGCAAGCGCAATTACCTGCTTACTTCTCAAAACACCTGGTAACCACGCCCTAATCAAACATCCTGGTGTCTGGCCTTTGATGAGCAAAGCATCCAGTAGCCCCACCTTTGGTCAACTGTCCTGTCTTTCAACCTTGAGGAGCAAGAGTAGCTTTGAACTCTCTGACCTTCAGTCAAGATGGAATGGATCCCACAAATGTCCCCGGAGGAACCCCATTACATTGTGTGTGCTTGTGGGTGGAAGCAAACAGCAATCTGGCTTTGATGATGATTGCAAATATCTCCAAAACGAGACAACAATATAACAGACTGCAAAGCAGTCTCTCCGCTCAGAAGAGATGGGGAAAGCGCTGTCCCTGGGGCCTTAGGAAGAACAGCTCCGCCACCATTTTGTCCATGGTCCTTTGAGACTCTGACTTCATTTCCAGCAGAGGAACAGGCAAATGAGCATGTGTTTCTTTAAAAAACCGTGTCTGTGGTGTTGTGTTGCAACAGCAAGCTAGTGCAGCACAGCTCTCGGAAGTCTGAATGGAGACGCAATCAACTCAGCGGCTCAAGCACTGAGCTGAGATGGCTCCAGAAGAGGGTGGCTAAGAACCGGCTCGAGTGGGGTTTTATTACAAGTGGTACCATCTGATTTTTAAATATGCACATATATTATACTGCAATAAAAATGAAGATACACTTAAAAATATAGCAAAGCCAAGTGATTTTTAACAAGTGAGCTATGGCAGATACCCAAGAAATAGGCAAACAGTTCTGGAGTGAACAGACAAGGGCTCCCCTCCCTTTGCTCTGTGTGTCGGTAAGCACACGGGAGCAGAGGGAGAGAGCGCACGCGCACGCGACAAACCCGCCCCTGGGCAAACATGCACGGAACTGAATAAGGTACGGACAATGAGCGTGAAACGTTGATCATGCACATTTGTTTCCTTCTGATGCCGTAACATATCAGCGAAAACAGATTCTTAGACACTCATCCTCTTACGTTTCTGTAGGTCTCGGGGCTAGTGTGCTTCCACCACACGACTGTCAGGGGCACACACATGCCTCTTTGGAAGCTCTAGTTTGAGGAGGTCAGTCCCTTACACCTGTAGGGTGGGGTGATCTGTGTTGTTGACTGTCAGCTGGGGGCTACTGCCACCAACATCCCCCAACTGAAGGCTTTCTTCCATTTTCAAAGCCAGCAACCTCAGATTCTATCTTGTTCATACAAGATAAAATCTTGATAGAATCTTGTTCTTTGACCCTCAATTCTGCCTTCCTCCTCTGATTTCAAGGGCTCTTCATTACATGGAACCCATTCCATCCTCAGGTCTTTAATGTTATTTCCAGGGGGAACCTTCCTGCTTTCCTGTAAGGTAACATTTTCACAGGTCCCCGGGATTGGGATACCTTTGAGAACCACTGTTTGCCTGCCTCCATGTGCACACATTTACACTATGATCAAATAAGTTTAATCACAGCAGTGCTAATGAGGACAGTTTGTGATGGTTTGAAATTAGAACGTCTACTGTTATAATTTATCACATTAACTGATAAGAGAGAAAAATAAGTGCAATATCATTTCAATAAATTGTAAAAAAAAAAAAGTACTTGATAATATTCAACACCCGTTCACAATAAATACTCTAATTAAAATCAGAATTAGAAGAGTTCCCTACTGGTGTATGATAACAACCTAACATCTTTTCGTTTTTAAAGCCATGTTTTGTTGTGTTTAACTCAGTGTATACATAGGGTGGGGCGTGCACATGTGAATGAGGCTGTGCCCAGAGCCTAGAGAAGGCTGTCACCTCCTCTAGAACTGGGGCGACAGTCAGTTGTGAGCCACCGTGTGGGTACTGGAAAACAAACTCAGGACTTAAGCAAAGAGCAGCCAGCGTTCTTAATCATTTTGTTGACTTTGCCTGATTGTCAACTTGACAACACCTGGAATTAACTAAAACTCAAAAAAAGAGGGCACACTCGTGAGGGATTTTTGCTTCATTTGAAGTAGGAGGATCCACTTCTAATCTGGATCTCAGAGGTAAGATCTTTAATCCAGATCTTGGGGTGGGAAGACACACCTTTAGTCTGGATCATTTGAGCTAGGAAAACCCTCACTGGTCAGAGGTTGCAGTCTATCATGGCCTGGCAACTTTTTCCAAAGCTCAGTGGCATGGGGACCCTCCACCCCCAGTGAGACTTCCTGCTCTCTACCTTATCTGGAGAATGCCCCTGGGTCCAGAGGACTGGCCTTACTGCAAGTTGTCTCTAAACCTGGATCCTGGTTTATCTTTAGCATGATCCTTGGCACAATTTTGTTAGAAGTCCCCTTCTGCACATATGGTAACTAGGACTTGCACTAGGCTTTGCTATAGGACTCTGCAGCCGCATACAAAGCCTTATGATAGGAGCGCCATATGTTTACTCTGTACTAAAGCTGAGCTGCTTCACCCAAGTCATTTCCTGGAGGGCTGTCTCCATCTTATTCACAGCCATCTGAACCCTGTTCCCCATTGGGCTCCCTCCACCCTCACGGACAATGATCTGGAGGAAGAAGCAGAGCCACAAAACCCCACCTCTAATCTGGGCCACACCCTCTTATATATAAGAAAGCCTGTATTAGGAGATGGAAGAAGCTATTGCTATCAACTACCTTTAGCTTCTCAGATGGGGGTGGAGCCTTGTGAGTCCCCTCCCATTGCTGAGATATTGACCAGGTTTATCTTGTGTAGGTCTTGTGTAAGCAACCACAGTTGTTGAGAGTCCATGAGTGTAGTTGACTACCGTGTCCAGAAGACACTGTTCTCAGCAGTCTTCTGCCCTCATCTGCAGTACCCCCTGAGCCTTGTGGGAAATGTGATGGAAATGTTCCATTGGGGATGAGCACTCCACAGTCACCTACCCTCTGCGCTTTGGTCATTTGGGGTTCAATGTGTTTCTCTCTGATCAATGCAAAAAGAAGCTTCTCTGCTGAGAGGTGAGGGTGGTATTAGTCTCCAGCTATAAAGGTAAGTATTTAGATGGCAGGTGGATATTCTACCTATTCAGCAAAGTGATAGCTGTAGGTTCTCTCCTAGGGTCTATGACCTCTCCAGGTACAGTTCTTAGTTAAGTTTATAGCTCTTTCCTTTAAATCTAATCAGACAGCTAGCTGTTAGTTGCCCCTCAAGACATTTGTGCCACAATTGCACCAATGGGCATATCTAACCAGGTGAGCTGTCTTCACAGTAGATGGGTCAGGATGTTGGTGGCTTTCCTCTCCCCACATACCTAACATACTGTCGCACTGTGACAGCTAGACATCAGGGAGCACGTTTCCAGTGCAGTAACTGTTGATGTCTCTAAATCCTGGGAGGAAAATAAGCACACCCATGTCTGAACAAGGCCCTTGAATGAAGCCGTGTGAGGAGAATGCTGCCTCTTTGTGAGAAAACTCCAAGCAAACAGGGCAAGAGTCTTATGACCTCAGTCCTCCAAAGGACAGGATTGTTCTTGGAGTGCGCCTTAGTGCCCCTCCCAGGTGTAATAAATAGGAGTGGGTTTGCTTCAGCTTACCCATTGCCATTTGCTATGCTATTCAGCTCCTTGAACTCATGTGAACTTGGCTCATATGACCTTTCTTGGCCATCAAAATATAAACTGTCTGATCTAAACAAAGTCGGCTTCAGCATGAGACTTTGGTCTGCCTCCTTCATAGACTCTATTCTTCCAGGTCCCACTGCCTCTAGAGCGGTGAGAACCCACTATTAACAGCTAGAACCAACATTGTACTAGCCATTGTAGTCAACACAAGAAGAACGGGAAGATCAGGAGAAGTCACAGAGGGACCAAGATGATCATTGTTCTCCTGAAAAGTAACTATCTACAGGAACCCCATGGGAGTCGACAGACTATAAAAAGCAATAAGAAAATTCGGCAGCTTTGTCAAATCCAAGACCAACACAAACTTCGTACATAAAAACAATAATCTGTATATGTATACTAATAAATGCTCTCTTTGTGTATATAATATTTAAAATATACATAGCATTTTAAATGACAGGAAAAACTATAAACTACTTAGGAGCAAAGCTAAGAAAACATGTCCAGAAGACTCCTTGGGGAAAAGTGTAGACTTCTCTGAAGACTATAAAAATGTAAAAGAGAGAGAGACACATACAGTACCCATGGAGGAAGAGTCATTTCAACCCCAACAAGTCAGATTTAGAATAATGGTAATTGGATCTCCACCAGGATTTTACAAAGTATTAGAGGATGGATTGGTGTGTTTCTTTGTTCAACTGCATCTCTCTGTGTACAGAGGCCAGGATCAACTTCAGGTCTGATTCCTCAGGAGCTGTCCATCTCATGTTGTGAGACGGTCTCTGGCTGGGACCTGGAGTTCACTGGCTAGGCTGGCTGACCAGAGCCTCAGGGATCCACCTGTCTTTGCCAACCCAGTGCGTGATTACAAGTATACTCTGCCATGCTCTTCGTTTTCCATGGGTGTTGGGGAGCAAACACAGGTCTTGATGTTTACATGGCAAATATTGTCCAGGGATCATCTTCTCAGCTCTACCTATAGGTTTCTTTGTGGGATCTACCAAGCCAATTTGAAAAACAAACGAACCAGAATAACCAAGATATCCCTGAAGAGAAGAGAGCACTTGCTCTTCCTAGAGGTGGGGCGGGGGGATGTACTTAGCACACTATGGTCGTGACCACAAAACCCCCTGACTGGTTGCCATTGCTGCTGAAACATGAAGAGGGTTTTATGAATGTGCTCATAGGTCAGTTAGCCTTCCTCTATCTCCAGGTGTCCTTTCCTGTGGCTGCCTCTCCCAGCCCACAGACTTAAGTCTGCCTGTCCTGGTCTAGAGAACTCCCTCGCCATGTTCCACAGACCACACGAGGTCTCTGTGTCTCCTGGTAACTGTCTTTTGGGAAGCACACCCTTCACAGCGGCCAGGCTCTTCAGAGAATATGCTCTTACCTGCCTGCTGTGCTCACACCAGCGGCAGTTGCTAGCCTTCCATCCACGCCGGCTTTTTACAAATTAGCTCATATGTCCAAGCATGAATAATGCTCGTTATTAGAATGAGATGGAGCTCAACAAAAAGTTTCTTTCTGTTTTTCATCTTTTTTATGTCAAAATCGAATATCATCATTCCCAAAAATAATAGATGAGAATGAGATTTGCTATCATTCATTCCATTCTTTGTGCTCCTTTCAATTTCATGCCACATATCACAAATACATGTATACAAAGTGATTGAATCTTAAAGTTCTAAAACATTTCCTGTGATAATAATACCCCAAATGTTAAAGTATTTCTTCTGATTGATTTAAGAATGGTTATTAGTAAGTAGTATGTATTTCTCTCAGTTTCTTTTCCTGATTTGGTGTTACAACACTCTAGCAGATCAAACAGTATTAAGAGATTTTAGAGGCCCCAACTCAAGGTATAGCCCATCCCAGTGGAGAAGTCAAGGTCGCAGGAGCTTGAAGCACCTGCTCACATCACAATCACAGTCAGGAGAAAGCAAGGGCTGAACAGACTCACACTGATGCCTGGCTTGCTTTTTTCACTTATGCAGCTCATGTCCCACTGAAGATTAGGAAGCTCTTCCCATCCCAATTAATGAACGCAAGATACAATCTTACAGGCAGTCTTATAGCAATACAAGCAGAAGCCCACCTCTAGTGAATGTAGGTCCTGTGAAGTTGAAAGTAATATTATTCATATACAGTGCTTACCAAAATTACATATAGTTTCATGTATGTATTTATTTATTTATTTTTGAGGAAGATCTCACTGTACAGCCAAGGCTGTCCTAGAACTGCTAAGTAACCCAGCCTTGCATTCTCAGTCTCTGCAACACTGAAATTGAAATAATACACAATCCTATGTGGTTGTATTCTACATTTCAATAAGTAATTATTAAACAAAGGAGAGTTAGGAATTACACTTGTAGGCTGTTTTCCTATGCCTGCAGCCACTTCCAAATCATCATGCAGACACTTAATATTAACTGTAAATGCTTAGGAGTGTTACTAGGTAACTCCTGTATTTTAAATTAACCCATATTTCTTATCTATGCTTTGGTACATGGCTTGGTACCTTTTCTCAGTATGGCCTATCTTGCTTCTTCCTACATCTGCTCAAGGCTCTCAGTTCCACCCGTCTTCCTCCCAGCATTCCCAGTTTTGCTCTCCGGCCTAACCTTATCCTGTTCAGCTATTGGCCAGTGAGCTTCCTTATTAAACCAATCACAGTGACAAATATTCACAGTATACAAAAGAATTATTCCAAAGCATACACTTTTTTTACCCAGGTGTGGTAACACACGCCCTCAATGCCAGCACTCCGAGGCAGATGTGAGCAGACCTCTGTGAATTCAAGCTCAGCCTGGTCTCCATAGTAAATTCCAGGACAGTCAGGACTACATAGTGAGGCCCTGTCTCAAAACAAATAAACAAGACTTGTCTTTTAAAATGTTACTTATAAGCATTACCCTTCAAAGAAATTGAAACAGGCTTTATGGTCACAAGAAGTTTTTTAAGGTTTCATATTATAGATATTCTTGGTTACAGATATGTTTTAGGGGCAATGAATTATGGATCAGAGAGAATGGAGCAGGGAGAAGACCTAAGGTTGGAGCTTGATGTAGGTGGGTCTTCTTTCTATGTGTTGCTTTCATTGGTTAATTAATAAAGAAACTGCTCTGCCTGATAGGTCAGAACATAGGTGGGTGGAGTAGACAGAACAGAATTCTGGGAAGAAGGCAGTGAGGCAGACGCCATAGCTCTCCTCTCTGAGATGGACACAGCTTAGAATCTTCCTGGTAAGCCACCACTTCGTGGTGCTACACACATTAATAGAAATGGGTTAATCAAGATGTGAGAGTTACCCAATAAGAGGCTAAAACTAATGAGCCAGGCAGTGTTTAAAAGAATACAATTTGTGTGTTGTTATTTCGGGGTATAAGCTAGCCAGGTGGCCAGGAGCCGGGCGGCAGGAATGCAGCCTGCTGTTCCTTCTACAGGAGCTGAAGACCAGAGTCTAATAGTTGTGTTCTTGGGGTAGAGAAGCTGAAGCTGAGGAGTCCTAGGTTGTGTACTCCCTACATATACCTTTCTTACCAGGAGCACAGGTCTCTGCTTTTACATATTTTTAACGTTCCTTAAGAACAGACATTATTGTCTACTATTATTCCACATAATTTTAATACATTAATATTATTCTATTTTTAGTGTCAGCAATGTGATATCAGCAAAGCACCATCTCATAATCTGACATTTAACTATTGTCTTTAATTTGAGATTTGTTGGTTTTATACTTGAAAACTTACTTTGTTTTTGTGTAATCATAAGAATATGCTTTTACTAAGTACAAAAATACAAAAGAAGCACCTGCTATTTATGATTCTTTTAAAGGAAACTCACTTTGTCCAAATCTGAAAAAATTGCCTTAATGTATGGAGGACCCCCAAGTCTAGGAAACCCAAAATCCCTCTGTTGCTAGACACCACTTCCCCATTGTCATCCAATTACAGGACCCTACCTGGTACATTCCCCAAGCTCAGGACCCACTCTTACCCCAGAGTCTTTGTGGATTTAAACCTATCATCTCTGACTGTCTAAGAAAATAACTGTTTCATCCTACCTCTTCTCCTTTTAACACCCCTATACTTGCAGTATAGAAAAGATCAAGAAAGCTAACGGGAACTACCACCTGGTTCAAGACCAGCTCATTAATTCTCAGTAGTCTCCTCTACCCTGTGGTGCCCAACCCTTACAAACTTCTTTCCACTATCCCTTCAGGAACCTCCTATCTCTTCGCTCTGGATCTCAATACTCTACAGACTCGAAACATTTTTGTTTTCACCTGAACTGACCCTGACATTCTCCTCTCTACAGAGCTCACTTGGACCATCCTACCCCAGGGGTTCCAGGACAGCCTGCACCCACCTGGCCAGGCCCTAGCTTCTAACCTACTCTCTTTGTCTCTCTCCAAATCTAAACTCATACATTATGTAAATGACACCCTGCTCTGCAACTCATCCCTACAAATTAGCCAAACTACTAACACCTCTGCTCTTCTAAATTTCTTGTCCAGCTGGGGCTATAGAGCCTCACCTTCTAAGGTCTAACTGTCCACTCCTCAGGTCACCTACTTGGGATTAACCATTACCCCAACCCATAAAGTCATTACTTTGGCTAGAAAACATCTAATCCAGACCCATGCAGTCCCCTCTACTAAATAGGAAATGTTACCATTCTTACCATCCTGCATCCCTTTTCTCCCTCCTTGCCCAGCCCTTATATGAGACAGCCCTTGGCCCCTCACATGAGCTCCTCCTCAACCCTATTACTAAGCCCTTTCAGAAGCTCCAACAGACTCTCCTCCAGGTTCCAGCCCTTAATTGCCCAGACCTAACTCGTCCTTTCTCCCTCTATGTTACAGAAAAGGAGGGATATGCCCTTGGGGTCCTAAACCACCAACTGGGACCTTCCTTTGTACCTAGTGGCACACCTGTCAAAAAGAAACTAGACCTTAGCGCACAGGATGGGCACCCTGCATGCATGCTTTAGCAACTGCTGAGCTCCTCTTTCATGGATCACAAAAACTAACCTTAGAGTCACCCACCGCTCTCTTCTCACACAACCTGTCCCATCTCTTAATTGATAAGGGCCTATAAACTCTACCTCCTTCCCAGGTTCTTTCTCTCCAGGTGGCACTGGTAGACAATGCCACACTTACTTTCCAATCTTGCCCAATCATCAATATCTCAAGTGTTCTTCCTTGAGCCAACAGTGATCACTCCCTATCTCATTCCCGCATTGAAACCCTAGAGGAACTACTGCCCCACCCCTTACTGTCAGGAACCGTTTCCTTCTAAAATCATTACAGGAACCATCGTCCTGGGGAGTCTGCAGAGAACCCCACACCCCTAATTGTGTTAAGAAACCGTTCTATTTACAGAGCCTACCCCACACTCAATTAGCTGTTAATAGAGAGCTATCTGTTAGCGGAACCTGCCCCACATTCCAAACTATCTAGAGAACTAGGTGTGTCAACCTGGGAACTCCTGGCCTATGTGACCGTGGACCATGCGGCAAGATTCCATGCCCCCGCCCCCATCCCAAGCCAAACTCCTTATCCTATATAAACTGTAACCTGTCTCTAATAAACGGAGGTTCTGACAAACCTAGCATGGCCTCCTTCTTCTCTCTTAGCCCATTATCTTCCAGATAGTGCCTCTCCGGGACCCTGAAATAACTGACTGCAGGGTGCGTTACAACCCCTAGACTAAGTAACCCACCCAAAGCGGTTTACACCTTACACCTACAGGAGGACACATTGCCTTGGGCTATCTATACCTGGTACACAGATAGCAGCTCCTTTTTACATGAGGGTACCCCAAAAGCAGGCTATGCCATAGTGTCAGATACTGGGATGATTGAAGCCTGGGCACTCCCTGTCCACACTACCAACCAACAGGCTGAACTAATCACTCTCACCCGTGCCTTCCGATTGGCACAAGGACAGCTCCTAAATGCTTACACTGACTCCAAATATGCTTTTCACATCCTCCTGTCCCACACTGCTATCAGGAAAGAGCGCAGGCTACTTACAACAAAAGGAGGATCCGTAACTAACTCTGGCCAAATTACAACCATGCTAAAAGCCCTGCATCTCTCCAAAGCTATAGGAATTACTCTCTGCCCGTCTCATTAGACTGACATCTCCAGCCTCTCTAAGGAAAATAACCGAGCTGACGGGGCAGCTAGAGCAGCAGCCCTTCAGGCCCAGACTCACCTCACCCACTGCAGAAAGTCACATCCTCATGGTCCCCTGACACTTGACAAATTCTCTTCTATCCACACCAGTTCTTTCATCCTAATAGCCAGGCTTTGTCTCGTTTTATCAAGGCCCACCTGCAGCCCACCTCTGGGGACTTGTATTTCTTAAGAACTTTTACTGCCTCTTGTAAAATCTGTCAAATGTCAGACCCTAATTCCAGACTTCACAATCTCCCCCTTTTCCTACCCACCAACCCAGGGGATCCCTCCCGATGACTGGCTGGCAACTTGACTTTACCCACACGCCCACAGTCAGATGAGTTAAGTACCTCCTGTTTTTTGTAGCCATGTTCTCAGGCTGGGCAGAAGCATTCTCCAGCACCAACAAAAGGGCTCTGCCATTCTCTGACTTCCTTCTCTGGGAGATTATTCCGTTATTTAGAATCCTTGCCTCTCTCCAGTCAGACAATGGTTCTGAATTCACCTCCGAGATCTCCCAAAGCTCTCAGCATCCCTTGGCATTTTTATATCCCACATCATCCTCAGGACTGAGGAAGGCTAAAATGAACTAACTGATCCTTAAAAAACATTCTTGTTAAAATGTCACAGGAACTTCACCATGACTGGGTAAAGCTCTTGCCTGTGGCTCTTTTCTGACTCTGGGCTCTCCCTAAGCAACTCCTTTCAATTGTGCCATTTGCACTCATGTATGGGAGGCCATTTCTAACCCCCCCCCCCCCGGCCTCCCATCCAAACCCTCACCTCTCCCTGCTCACCTGCTCACCCCCTACTTATCATCTTTGTTCCCTGCTATGGAACTTTACTGAAAACCCCCTGCTCCGACCATGCACCAACCCCTAACCATCCCCAGTCCACATAGAGGATCACGTCCTTCTCTCTCCTCCAGACCAATGCCCTTCACCTCTTTCCCCTAAATGGCAGGGCCCCCTTCAAAGTAATTCTTGTAACCCCCCACAGGGGTTAACTGCTAAGCTTGAGGGCCTCCCTCATTGGATTCACTTATCCCACCTCAAACCCTTTGCCCCTCCCCCATCTCAAGATACTCTTTCTTCATACACAGCAACCCTAACAGGACCCTGGTCCCATAAGTTTCAGAGGACACCAAGGTCAACTGCCTTGTCTCCAATCCCAGAAGTGTGAGACTTCACCCCACAACTGTACTCAGCCGGATTGGGAACCCCATATGCTTTCCTTCCTGACCCCTTTCTGCGAGCTCCTGTCTCTACTAATCACATCCTGCCTCATCAATTTTCTTCCTATGCATCTCCAATGACATATTTGAAATTTCTTTTTTTTTTTTTGGCATTTGCCCTTTTATATTTTATTTATTTATTTATTTATTAAAGATTTCTGTCTCTTCCCCATCACCGTCTCCCATTTCCCTCCCCCTCCCCCAATCAAGTCCCCCTCCCTCGTCAGCCCAAAGAGCAATCAGGGTTCCCTGCCCTGTGGGAAGTTCAAGGACCACCCACCTCCATCCAGGTCTAGTAAGGTGAGCATCCAAACTGCTTAGGCTCCCACAAAGCCAGTACGTGCAGTGGGATCAAAAACCCATTGCCATTGTTCTTGAGTTCTCAGTAGTCCTCATTGTCTAATTAAACTAATTGGATGTTGTTGCAGGACTAGCAACCGTTAGCCACAGAGTTAGAGGCATAAAGACTATAAAATGTGCCCAGGTGGTAAGGAGATATCCACACCCCAAACTCAAGAAGGAGACTCATGGAGCAGATTTCAGTATAACTTTTTACTACTGACTGCCCTCAGTAGTCAGCACCTGAGTCCTGAGTGTTAAGGTGAGGCCACGATGATGGGGAAGGCATGGGGGCTTTAAGGTTTATTTATGTGGAGGTAGGAAAACTTAACTGGTGATAAAGAGAAAGTGATTTGAGACGTATAAAAGGATGAAATATCTTCCGGATTCCTCTTTCTTGCTATGCTACTATCTATAACTTAACCACTAGCCAATAGAATTCTGATTAATAGTTAATCTAGCTCTGGCGGAGGACTTCCCACTATACTCCACCACTATATCACCATAGCCACAGCTCAGAATTTTAAATTCCCTTCGGTTGCTTTTTAACGTGTCTAAAACTTATCTCTTTTTAAAAACTTAGAAATTCTCGTAAGCTTCAGAGAGTTCGCTTGGACCCACCCAAACAAGTCAGATTCACTCCAGATAAGTACCATCCCTGGTCTTGGGACCTTCCTCCCTCAATTACCAGGACCTAAGGAAATTTTTTTTCCCCCTGACTTTATCTTCTGCCCTGACAGCATCTTGCCAGATCCCAACAGTGCCGGATGGTTCCACAGAGCCTGGACAGCAGTGAAACAACCAGCTACCCCAGAACGTGGCCAGCACCCCAGCTTTCTCAAGTTCCCCAAAGATGACTGATGCCTCCCACGTCAGCAGGAAGCAGTCTCGAGAACCAGGCCCCTCATTTCCCACCTCCACTTGCTATCCCTAATCACGTTTTGTAATAAACAAAACGGATGAATGTTAGCATTTCCGGCATCACCTAGGCAGTCCCAGGGTCCGACAGCCAGGCGTGTGTTGACAGCATTCAGCCAAATACTTACTCAGCCCAGGGTCCTTCGGCCCTGCATCACGGCATAATCTATGCACATTCGCTGTGTGGTTGCCTAAGTCTGTACAACACATGCTAAGCCCCTTTAAAAGCAGGCTCTACCGATTCCTCTCTACCGCTTTCCTTTCCGAGGAAGTCCTCCACAAACCCCTCTTTTTCACACCCTATCAATAAACTTCCAATGTGGGTATGTTGTATGTTGTGGTTTGTTCTCAACGTTGCTAAACTACAACATGGAGAGGTTCAGATTTGGATACTGTAAGCAAGGGTAAAGTTGCCCACGAAAGACGTATTGGGGGTCAAACGCGAAGGCTAAGAACAGCAACTTGGTGAGAGAGCAAGCAGCTTCTGTATGAGAGCATCTGGGGGTGCAGGCTGTTTAGATGAACGGGACGTCCTTGCCCTAGGTAGTTAACCTTTGGGGCAGACAAGGGAGGCAGTGGTTTTCCTAGTAAACAGAAACTGACTTTATGAGAATCCTGAGAAGTGCTGAGATCAGGCTTTCGTTTACCCAGTGACGGTCTTTCTGTTTACCCACTCAGAATTCTTTTGTTTAGGATATTGTCACCAGCGCAACCATTTTTGATGACCCACTCTGAATCTAACAGCAGCAGAAGCGAGGAGTGGAGAAGCCAGGCCTTGGCCCAGGCACCTTTTAATTGCTCCATCCTAGAGAGACTGGGTACTGGCAGAGGAGAAAGCCCAGGGAGGATGCAGTTGGAAGTGTTGGTCAGGGAATGAATAAGACAGCAACAGAACGAGGCCATATGCACAGGACTCTCAGCTGCCAGGTGCCTCAGACCAGACTGACTCAGGCCGGAGGGGCCACCCTAGCTTTGGAAGAGCCAAAGTTTGACTGGAATCTCCGAGAGAAGTCTTTGGAACCACTTCCTCTTGTTCTCTGTATTTTTAGCTTCATTTTGGTCAGCTGCAGAAAGATTCCCCAGTCAGGTTGTGGGGGTAAGCCAGATAGAACACATTACCAGTGCAGAAACCTCAACAGAAGAATACTTATTTCTGGTGCAGTCTATGTATCAGGCCCAGAGAATATAGACCAGCCAGTGTTCAAGCAATGGCTGGGGCCTGCCTCCTATGCTCACTTTCTAGGAAGCCAGAACATTCTGCCAGTGCAAAAGGAATAAAAGGGAAATTGTGGTGGCCAAGGTCAAAACAACCAACCCATGTCCCCACTGTCCCTTAGGTAAGTGCCAATTCTCAAGCAATACCAGGTCCCGGCAGACAGAGGGGTACCCTGTAGAAGTGATAGAAAAAAATCTTTGTTCTTGTTAAGATGGTAAGAAAGACTTAATTCAAGATGATTACCAAGATATTTCAGAGAAAGAGAGAGAGATTGAGAGAGGAGGTCAGACCCAACTTTGAATACAGCAGAAATAGCCGAGAGTCAGAGCTGTGCAGGCCCGAAGGTGCCACCGGAGATGCGCCTTTTGGCATAAGCATCATTTTGAGCTTATTATTTTGAGAAACTGCAGACATGGGAAACGCTCTGAAAACAAAGTGGGAGTTCCGCTTTTGTGAGGGAAATTTACATCTGTAAAGGAAATCTCCATGTGTAAGGGCGTCTTCTTCTCTGTTCTGAGAATAAAGATGATTAAATTTCTGGATGGAGACAGCACCCACTTAAATCTGCATGACAAACCTTAACCTTGCTCCTGAGCTGTTTCTGCTCAATCTCCATAGCCCTTCTTTCTTTCTTTGTTTCCTGCAAATGATGATATTTAAGCCAGATGGTGCTATCAAAGTCACTTCTTAGAAACGTACTCATTTCTCTGGGTATGTCCTATGTGTACAGGAGGTTTACAGTTTATTAAAGCTTTATCTTTTGTCCTGTTAATGGGTCCTCACCTAAGAAGTTAAAAAAAAAAAGAGAGAGAGTGCTGTGGGATAATGCTCTTGTATCCTGTACAGATTTGTCACTCGTATTGATTTAATAAAATGCTGATCGGCCAGCAGCCAGGCAGGAAGTATGAGGAGGGGGTGACCAGACCAGGAGAATTCTGGGAAAAGGAAAGGCTCAGTCTGGATACACCAGCCAGACGCAGAGAAAACAAGATGAGAATGCCTCACTGAGTAAGGTACCAAGCCATGTGGCTAAACACAGATAAGAATTGTGGGTTAATTTAAGTTGTAAGAGCTAGTTAGTAATAAGCCTGAGCTAATAGGCCAGACAGTTTACAATTAATATAAGCCTCTGTGTGTTTTGTTGGGACTGAACAGCTGTGGGACTGGGCAGGACAGAAACTTCTGTCTACGAGAGAGAGAGACAGAGAGAGAGACAGACAGACAGACAGAGAGAGAGAAAGAGAATAGAGAAAAATTATTATCCATGGAAGAAGATAGGAGGGTTATAAAAAAATTACTAAGTAGATTCTAACTAAATACCAATCCAAAAGTTAAATAGCCAAAGTCAAAGATGAGGAAGTTGATCAAATAGCAAGGCATTCCCAAACGAGGCATATTTCATCCACTGCCCAGTATGTCAGTCACTGAAGTTATGAATTTTGCCTGTTAATCCCACAAATGGCGAGGAGAAAGGCAATCAACCAAAATCATGGCCATAGGTTTTTTGGCAATCAGACACCATGCAACAGGCCTCAAGCTTGTTACTTTTCAAACCCCAGACAAATAACTGAGGTGCCTATTTAACATATCAGAGTTAGACCTGATCACCAGGTTCTCCCAGCATCCCTCAGTCCCTCCTTGTTACAGGGTGTGGCTGGCATTGTTATGATTTTTTGCTGTGAGTCCAGATGCAGCTTGCTGTGGGGTCCCACAAACCAAGGTGGCTGGCCCCAGCCATGCAGTGGCGGGCATCCAGCAGACAGTGAATCCCCAGAAAGTGCAAGTTCCTGGCAAAGGTGCAGGTTCCCAGCATCGAGCAGTGTGGCATGTGGGAGGCACATGGACAGATACATGGTACAGAATAGAATTGGATATTTATTAGTTAAATTATGGAATGGGAAGGAAAGAGGGGAGAATGGGGAAAGAGAGGAGAGAGAGAAAGGAAAGAGAAAGAAGAGGACAGAGAGAGAGAGGAGAGCAGGAAAGGAACAAAGGGAAGCAAGATGGCGACGGAGGGAGGGGCTGCAGGAAGTGGGTGTGGCTTGTCTCTTAAAGTGATGAACAATCATAACAGGCATACCCTGCCCTCTACCATGAACTTTCTAGTCCAGGGGCTGAGCTGTCCTTCCTTCAGAGACTCTTCCCTATATAATCCAGACATTTTGGCTACCTACCCCTTTTGTACCTTTGGCCTCCTGGCTGCTACACCTCTGTTACCTTCTCTCCCTTCTCCCTCTCTCTTCTTTTCCCCTCTCCCCACATGACCCAGCTCAGTCTAGTTATGTCCACTCTGGATTCTACCAATGTCTCTGACTCTGGCTATGCTCTTCTTCACATTTACAATAAACTTTCTACTCTACCAAAGCTATTTCTTTTTTTCATTCAGTGCAGGAGATTCTTTGGGGGAGGGGGACATGAGAGGCTGTCTCTGAGCAGGGATAAGATAGTGTTGATTTTATGGGGGTATGAAGCATGTGCACACAGGAGGTGGACATGCATCTCATTGGTGATGACATGTCACATCATTGGCCTCTAGTGATGACGTGGCATTGTTGCTGAGCCATTGAAGGGAAGAGGAACCGGTTCTAGAATGTGGGCTTTTCCTAACAATACCCAAATTATTTAAAACCAGCTTTATATGTGTACATGGGCTGTCCACCCTAAGCTGGGGTTCCGAGATCAGCCCTGGACATAGTGAGGACAGGATTTTTATAGTTTAGGAGTAGGGGTTTCCAAATGGGTTGTTTGGCAGGCAAACAAGCAGAATTACAGGAACGAAACATAAGCATAGCAAGTTGGTCATAACCTCCTGAAACAAAGGCAAGGTTGTCATTTCCTGGAACAGGCAGTACAGAATCATTTGAAGTTAAAGTTACATTAAGGGCATAGCCCAGTCCTTGAGAACAGAGGTTTAATCATAAACAGAAATGAGCCTATTTTGTCTTTATTGTAAGATGGCTTTCAAGCCCAAGGTGAAGGCAAGCTGGGTTATCATTGCCAACATGAGAAGGCTGCAGCCTCCAACATGGCATGTGTGTCCTTTCAGTAGGGCTTAGGGTCATGCACGGAGAAGAGTCAAGGTGATCTGAAGTCATGAATGATGACTGAAAGCAGGGGAAGACAAAATATCAAGTGAATGTGTCTTGAAACTTCTAGGCTCTTCACTTGTTCTCCGGGACATGTCATTGTGTGCAGCCCTTCTGTTTTAAATGAGCCAATGATAATTTCTGTAAGCACAGGGTCATGGGACTACAGTGACTTGTTTCTCTAGATTCTTCCCTGACCTCCTGCCCAGCAGGAAAGATGTTTATCCATTAATGCTCTTTTGCTGGTGACTCTCTGGCTGCCCCTAGCATTTGTCAGCTGTGGGCCCCAGAAGGACACTGTACACCTCCTTCCCCATATCACCCCCTCTTCTACCCCAGCTTATAAGTAAGCGTCAGGGCCTGATTCTTACAGAGACCCTCTCTGCTGGTTTTTCCTCAAGTACATACCTGCACAGTCAGCTAGTCACTCATCACGGGCCTGTCTTTCCTTCTCACTAACCTTTGAGCTGGGTACAAGTTCAGAAAATGGCTGCATTAGTGTGGTCTTTCTGCTCAGTTTTTGCTGAGCCAATTCTTGGTTCTTTAACCTTCCAGATGGAAGCCAATAACCAAGTCAGAGATTCAAGAGTAGGACTTCATTCAGCGGACAGTGAAGTCATATCCAGAGTCAAACGTTTAGATTGCATCTCTTACACACACGCATGCACGTACACACACACACACACACACACACACACACACACACACACCTGGAATCAGGTAATGAAAGGGAGGTTGATGCTTTCTTTGGTGGATTACTAAGTGAATGGAATAACCCCGACTTTCCTGGATTTTAAGACTCTGCCTTAAAGAATCTTGCCCTCTCTCCTTTGTGACGATGGCTGGCTAGTTGTGGGGCTTGTTGTGGAAATTACAAGCTGTCCTGGCACTGGTTAGGGGAAAATCTACTATGGAGATGTATTACCGCAAGACAGCAATGAAACTGGAAGGCAACTGTGATCAAGATACTGGCCCTGTTGTTTTGAGGCATCCTGGCTCTGCCTGATCTCGCATTTTGCTTTCCACATTAGCTCACCCTCTGTGATGGTTTGAATGGGAAATGTCCCCAAATGGTTATGAAATTTTATCATAGTAAGAGAAGTACAGTAATAAACCACCATTATGCTAACTGCACATTCTTAGTGCACACACAGATCACACAATGTATGCAAGGATAGGGCTCAGGAAAGAGAAACAACGGGAAACAGTGCAAGAACTGATAGAAAGTGTACCTGGTAGGACAGGAGATTAGATCCCTCTGTACTTAGACTCTTCATTCTTGAAGGATTTCAAGGGCAAAGGTCATTTTCCTATAACTTCCTTATTCTTGTATGTTGGCATGGGCCAAGTCAAAAGTCCCATAGAGATCCATCACTAACTGTCTAAGGAGAGGAATAGGTGTACTTCGTCCCTTGGAAGTGTTAGTTGACAGCTTCTTATTGTTGTGGTTTTGCTATGAAAACACTATAACCTAAAAGGCATAAACCTAACCAGAAAGTTAAGGATTCAGGGATCAAAGAGTAATAAAAACAGTATTTTTAATAACAGACTCAAGAAAGGAAGAAACCAGCTGTTGTGTGAGGCTTACCTGATGGTATCCCAATAGTGGCAGCAATGTCATTGCCGCCAAAGCTATGGAGCCGGTTTGTGAGGGCTGGATAGAAGGTCTATCACGGTACTACTCTTGCAGGGGGCCAGAGTTCTGTTTCCAGCACTCATATCAGGTGGCTTCTAACTACCTGTAACTCCAGCTCCAGTGGCCATGTCGGGCTTCTGAAGGCACCTGCACTCGTGTATACACACAGACACACACATGCATAATTAAAAATAATATTTTTAAAAAGGAGTGTGTGTATGTGTGCGTTTATGTGTGTAACTTTAACACAGCTAGTATTGGGGATTATTTATTCATTCATATATGATTGGAGTGTGTTGAGAGAGTGTGTTTGCCATGGCACACACATATGGAAATCTAAAGACAAGTTTCTCCTTCCACTGTGGGCTCCAGGCTCTGAACTCAGGTAATCAAACCCGCATTGCAAACACTTTTAACCACGAGTTATCTGACCAACCCTAGTTAGTTTTCACTTAGGCGCTGGTGACTTCACAAATACCACTTGCTATTTCAAGAGAATATAAAGGACCAAACACTTATCTGCAATGCCTTGTCTATGTGTATTAGTTCCTTTTCTGTCCAAATACCTGACAAGATGCAAGTTAAAGGAAGAAGGGCTTTTGCAGGCTTACACCCAAGGGAATGATTCTATCCTGGTGGGGAAGGTATGGTAGGAAATAAGAGAAGCAATTAAAAGAAAGAGACAGGAAAGTTAAAAAGGGGAAGTGGAGCACAAAGCTCCTGCATATCACTGCTGTAACAGTAGTCTTAGGATTCTTTTCCAAATGCAAGAACGAAGTGAGGACACTAAAAATTTTCAGGTGATGGGCGGATGTACTGTTAACATCCAGACGAACCTGGCCCCATCCCTTGAGGACCTGACAGAGTGGGCCACACCCTGTGCCAGGCCTGCATGCTGGGCAGGAGTACCCTGCTTCTTTAAAAGGCAAAACTCCACCTACTTCGTGCTCTTCTTCCTCTTCCCTTTTTTCTCTCTGCATCCCTCTCTCTCTCTCTCTCTCTCTCTCTGTCGCTCTGTCTCTCTCTCTCTTTTCTTTTGTTACTCCTGTCCCCAGAGGTTGATCTCTTCTCTTCCCTTTCCCCTTCTCTCAATAAACCCCACCCCCCACCCCTAAGCTCTGTCAGGTGTATTTGTCTGTCCCTCACCTGCCATAGGCTCTCAACTGCCACCAAGGCTCTTCTTGCTCAGAATCACAACATGTATTCCAGAAGAAAGCGTTTAAGGGCACATGTAGCATATTCATGGTGAACGGCATTTTCCAGGTGCTTTCTTATGAAAAGAGCCAACTACCATCTAGGCTAGTCAGTCTCAAGAGTAGAAACTGGAGGGGCAAGAACCAGAGAGTAGGGAGGAAGAGACAGCCAGACAAATTATTTCCCAGAGCATGGAAGGGGATTGATCACAGAAAAGGTCACAGCCAGGGTACCTGGTTCTTACTATGTACAGAACAACCAGGCCAATCCTTAAACTAGAGATTCCAAAATTCAAGAGTATGAGATTAAAGAGAGAGAGAGAGAGAGAGAGAGAGAGAGAGAGAGAGAAAGAAAGAAAGAAAGAGAAAATTAACTTAATCTGGGAATATTGGCACATACCTTTAACCCCAGCACCTGGGAGTCTGCAGCAGGCTTTGTGAATTCAAGGTCTAGCCTGGTCTACATAGTGAGACCCTGCCTAAAACAACAAAATAGAGTATGAAGTGGAAAAGTAGCATATCCTCCAAGATAAGAACTAAGACCAGGGTGTTCCAGAGAGATGGGTGGGTGGGCAATTTCTGTTTCAGTAAAGTTGCAGCCTGCTCTCCAGTGTGAAATCTTAGTTCTTTAACTCTCCAGAGAGGAGCCAAGAACATGAGAGGTCACTAAAGGAAAAGAGCTGAGGTTTTGGTCTATGGACAGGGAAGGGCAAGATCCAGGGGTCAAGCTCTCAGACCAGTTCCTCCCTTGCCCCAGCAGGTGAAGGAGGCAAGACCATCTTCTCGGGATGTAAAAGGTCAGATGGATAAGTAAGTGGGTGGGTTTGTTTGTGGCTCTTTTCTGAGAGGTGTCTTGTGTCTCCAAGAAGTCTGTCTTCCCCTTTCTGTTTTGCCATATCTGGCTCGTTCTGGGGCTTGTTATAGGAATAGTAAACTCTCACGGCACTGCTGAGTGGAAACTTCACACGATGAGATGATGAGATGGTAATGAATTGGGAGGTACCCACTGGTTGAGCTGATGGCTCCATCAGTGTGATGAAGTAGCCTGGCTCTGATGGCTCATTTAATACCTTGCTTTCTAGAGAAATTCACCATCATGACTCAAACAAGATGCACGCACACACACACACACACACACTTCCCATTTTGTTTGCTTGTGTGGCTTATTTCTTTGAGAAAGTTGTAGGATGAGTTTTGACCATCTTTACTTCCTCCACTCCTCCCTACCCACCCAAATTGGCATCTTGTTTGTTTGTTTGTTTGTTTGTTTGTTTCTACCCATCAAATCCAGCTTGTGCTGTCACAGGTGTGAGGTCTTCCACTGGAGCATGGTCCCTACAAAGACTGTCTATAAAAATTGCCTTTCCCGCCGGGGGGGGGGGGGTGGCGCATGCCTTTAATCCCAGCACTTGGGAGGCAGAGGCAGGCGGATCTCTGTGAGTTCGAGACCAGCCTGGTCTACAAGAGCTAGTTCCAGGACAGGCTCCAAAACCACAGAGAAACCCTGTCTCGAAAAACCAAAAAAAAAAAAAAAAAAAAAATTGCCTTTCCCTCTCTCCCATCTATCAGTTGACAATAACTCTCTGCCTAAGGAGCAGCCACCACGTCTATCTCCCCTCTCCTGGCTTGAGCTTGCACAGGGCCTGTGCGAGTTATCATAACTGCTATGAGTTCATCTACCCTGCTGTGTACAGAGGACATTGTGTCTTTGTATTCACTTACTGCTTTTGCTCTCAAAGTCTTTCTGCCTCTTCTTCAAAGCTTCCTAAGCCTTGAGAGGAGGCAGTGCAGTATAGATTTGAGCATTCTGCAGTCTCTTGTTCTCTGCTCCTTGGTCAGAAAACAGACATTCTTAATGGACACACTGGCCATGTAAGTGTACTTGTATCAGAATTAAGCAAAGGGAAGCAAGAAGAAACAGGAACAGAGAAAAAGCAGGACTTGCCTTCCAAGGACGGGTTTTTAACTCACAAGCTGTGGTGTTTTCTGTTCTCTCACACAAAAAGTTTTCAACTGCCCACTCTCAATGATCAGCCACTCCAACAGGTTTGAGACAGAAGAGGCTTCCAAGTCGGACCATAGGGAATGCTAAGCCAGAGGTGTTTTCTATACAAAGCTGATGGGACTTCACTGTGTTGGAATGTGAATTCTAAAAGGAGATGAAAGTAATGAAGCCAAAAGATTTGTCAAAGGAGGCAGTAAATTGGGGAATCGTGGGTAGAGAGATCAGCTCTTCAAGCATTGGACCTTCTATTGAGTAAGTAACAAAAATTCCTGGTATCTTTTTCTTAATCACCTTTTATTGATTATTGCGGCTATCACATCCTGCACCCCACTTCATTCATTTCCCCACCCCTTCACATCCTCCTTCTGCCCTTGCAACCTTCTCCCCCAAGTCAAATAAATGTTAAGGGCAAAACAAAAGGCAAAAGCAAAACCAAGCAAACGAAACCAAAGCAGTCTCATTGTGGAAGTTGCAATGTGACACAAGACACACAGTGTGCCCTTCAGTTCACACATCTTTACTTGTAGTATTCATTGTAGTGAGTCATTGGTCGGGCCCAGGTTTTTATCATTGACCACAAGGTTAAAAATAAACGTACACCAATATCATGTAGTTGGCTGCCTCTGTGGGTAGTGCCTACTTCCAGCTCTTGGGCCATGCAGGAGTCTTGTTGCCCCACGAAATGTAAATGACTTCCATGCCGTTAGAAAGAATTTAGATTAAAGAAAGAATGTGACACAAAATTACACTTCAGAATGAGCATTTGAAGGAGAGAAGAGTCTCCAGACTATGGGGAGTGGAGCAGGGGCATGATCCACCTTTAAGTGGGGGAGGAAGCAGAACCATTACCACACCACACCAGGGGCTCCTTATGAGACTGTCTTCCCTTCACTAAGAGAGCTAGCCACTGCATACAGCATGTTGAGGGGGCTGGAAGAACGTTTTCAAATCCCCCAGAACCTGGAGAACAAAGAGGGTATCAGACGCCACAAAATTCCAGAGGAGCCACGGGGTCTGTAACCTAACAAGTGGGACTGTCCACAAGCAGCACTAAATACGGGCAAAGTTGCTTACCTTGACTTTCCTCTGCGCAGAGATCAACTCCCCCTTCCAGCGACTTTCCCCACACCAGCACACATTAGCAGCAGGTCAGAACGTCCCATCATTCTGACTCCATCTTATCTTCAATTAAAGCTTCAAAGAACATCATACACTGGCAACTTTTTTTCTGGAGCGTCTGCCTTTTCTGGAAGGAAGGTATGCTTCTGCTGTTCTTTCGCTTCCTGGAAAGCCTGCTTAGCCCGCACTCTGGTCTCTTCTTGGGGGGGGGGGGGGGGGTGGACTTTGGAATGGAGCATAGCTCAGTGTTAACAGGCTTATTTAAGATTTTCCCTGCTTTCAGCAGGATTTTGCCTGGCTTCTGCAGGGCTGGCTGATATAGAACACATAGAGAAGGCCAAGTTGAGGCCCAGGAAAGAGAACAGCTTAAAGGACCCTGAAGCTCCATCTTGGTAAGAGTCTTAGCAAGAAAAAAAAAATAACCAAAAGGAACTTAGTGGTGAGGAACCCCAGAGATTACTGTTGTAATCAAGAGCTAATAGAAGCACCTGGGTCAGCACATCTCAACCTGTGGGTCGCGAGGTCACCTAAAACCATTGGAAACACGGATATTTACATTATGATGGCAGCAAAAATACAGTTATGAAGTAGCAATGAAATGACTTTACCGTTGGGGTCAGCACAGCGTGAGGAACCGTATATAAAAGGGTCGCGGCATTAGGAAGGTTGAGAACCACTGCACTAAGTACGGAGCCAGGATGAAAACACTCTGTGGAAGCCATGAAGCTCCCCTGGGGCCGGGCGGACAGCTTTGTAAATGTGAATGACTCCCCGAAGCAGAAGAAAACTGTTTGAAACCCGTTCCGGAGCTTGGCTTGAAACATCCACGGGGCCAGGCCTTTCTCCAGAAAGCCTGACCTCGCTTGGCACATACCTGGCTACTGTAGGCTACGGTGGACTACTGCACTATTAGGCATGGATCTACAATTCCCAAACTGTCCAGTAGGCGTGGCTTTCTTTCCCCGTGGATGCAAATCAGTTCTGTAGCTAATACAGAAGCGCTTCCCTGAGTTCCGGATCAAGGATAGTACCGTGTCTTTTCAAACCGAGCCATTGCCTGAGCAAAGGGCTTGAGTGAGGCTTTCTATTAGTTTATGCAAATCCTCATGTAAAATTCCAACAACGGTGGCTCTCGGGCAGAGTGAGCGTCTCCCCGGAAGAGTTAAAACTGTCAACCTGAGCAGGCGGGGAGGGGATTTTCTGGGACCCCACAGGTACAGATCTCAGTGGAGGGTGTGGGAGTAATTGATTTGCATAACTCTCACTAGCAGTGTTTGGATTCCAACTTACTGATTCAAATATGCAGAAAAGCCCGAGGCAGGGACTGAGTAGGTGTGAACGACAGCCTGACGGCTCGATTCGCATCAATTAGCATTTCAAAAAGTGTCATTCCGCTGGAAGACCTTTTCTTAATTACTGCTGCACAGAGGTTCTAAGGGGAGCAAAGAGCTGTCTGGGGGTGCAAATCTTGAATCCCGTGCAGGGGAAAGGTGTCCAAAAAAGGGAGGAGAGAGAGAGAGAGAGAGAGAGAGAGAGAGAGTTAGGAATTGGCTTCAGCCATCAGTAGGAAAACGGCACTGATACCAGGGGACTTTGGAATCCCCAAAGCTTAGTTCCCTATGGAACTTCTTGAATTTTCCATTCGCGGTGGAACCTTGTCCTCAGGATACCTGCATTTATGCTGTCTGTGTGGGTAATGCAGGGACAGTAGCAAAACACTGAGAAAAGAAAGTGTGTGTGTGTGTGGGGGGGGGGTCGTTTCTGTCCCTCTGCTGTCCCTTTGCTGTGTCTTTTAAAGGCAACAGAACCATCTCTACTGACTCATTGTCAAATCACCCCCCTCTCCCCCCCCCCACCTCAACTGGGGACATTTCTCTTTGAGCAGCTGAAGTAGTAAGTGGGCAGGAGGATGCTGACTTAGTGTGGAAATAAACAGAACACTCGTATGAGAAGAGGCAGAGGCTCTGGGCTCCAGCAAGGGCGCCAGCCACAGTCACCACTCGGTGCTGGCAGAATCTCAGGGCAGACAGCGGGGTGGCAAGCTTCGCAGAGGAAAAGCGCTGGCTCCGGTTGTGCCCTGGCTGCCCTGGCTGCCCTGGCTGGCGGCTGTTGGCGGGGAAAGCTGGAGGCAGGCCGATCAGAAGAGGGGACATCTGAATGACTGCAGGAGGATTGCCTTTCTCTCTGTGGTTCTCAATGGAGGAGGGGCCCGGATAAAAAGCAGGGACGCTGCCAAATTCTGACCCTTTGCCTGAGTGCTGCAGTCGTTGCGGCTTGGCTACCCAGACCGGTTGCTATGGATTTTTGTGGGTCAGAATTACATTTTTTTCTGTGTGGTGTTGCTATTGTCCGCTAGTGCATTCAGTCTGTCACCGGGGTTCTGTTTGTCACACACACATTCTTGGAAGGAGTACCGCAATCTTGAACACAAATGGTAGCCTGTTTAGAAATGCCTCCCATTCCACCCCCATGGCACTCGGGGGAGCCCAAGTCTTTGACCACTTTACCACTGGGAAGGTGAAGTCTTCAGGGGGCTGCTAGCACATTTGATATGGATGCTTACGAACAGAGTCAGCAACGACAAGATGTCTGATCCTCAGGGATAGGGACCGGCAACCATGAGGCAACCATGAACCCTGTGGGTATCATCTGCTGGCCTGGTGAAAAGACCCCGGGTCCTAAGCTACTACAACACAGCTGTAACCCAGCCGTGAAAGATCAACGGAGTACATGGTCCAAGGAGAACCAGGAAGCCAGGGTATTCTGCAGTCACCACAGATCCCCGAGTTGGAAAAGGGACTGTTTGGAACTTCACCCTAGACTGCTCAGAGCAGCACCATGGGACAAGGGGGAGCATAAGATTCCTTGCCCAGGAGGGGCACAACGCAGAAAACGGGTTGGCTAGACAAAAGCAGAGAACGTTTGCCTGTCAAATGACTATAGGCCCATTGGGGAACCCAGCGCCTCCTGCCTGACTAGATTCTTCTAGTTCTTCCAGTTGTAGCATTTCTTCCTGAGAATAGGATAGGACCTGTCTGGGCAGAGGACCCCTCTGAAGGAATGAGTTGGTGGATTTTGAAGGTTTTTTGCACCCCAATAAACCTCTCCGCCAACGCAATAATCCGAATCAGGCCAAATTAAACCGAATTAGAAAAAGGCCAGGTTTAATGGATACCAGCACTACCTGGTGGCCCTCCAGCTCCCCCCCCCCAGAGGAGACAGGGAAGGAAGACCAGAAAACCACGTGTTTGTTCTCTGGGGAGGGGGGCAGTTTAAATACTCTGTGGGAGTGGTCTTGAGCATCTCTGGAGAGGGGTCATTTGGCGGGCTTTCTTGGGGGAGTCTAAACTGAGGCAATTCCCAGGGGAGGGGGCTTGGGATGAACTTCACCCAAACATTCCAGACCCTTTGGATATTTGGATGCCAGGGGCTGGGTTGACACTTCCAACCAAACAGCTTGATTCAGACAAGGATAGGTTAGAGGAGTTCTTTCCTTTAAAAAAAATATTTTATATGTATGAATGTTTTGTCTGCATGTATGCCCGGTGCCTACAGAGGTCAGAAGAGGGCATCAGGTGCCCTAGAACTGGACCTATGGGTGGTTGTGAGTCACCATTTGGGTGCTGGAAACTGAACCCTGATCTTCTGTAAGAACAAGTGCTGTTAACTGCTGAGCCATCTCTCCAGCCCCAGTGATATTTTTGTGGTTATGATAATGAGATATCTGGGGATTGTGCTGTGCTTTGTGTCCCTGTTTTGTGGCAGACTGTTCCTGCGGAGACGCAACACACACACACACACACACACACACCCTACTCACCCCAGATTGGGAGCCCATGATAGGCCAAAGTATGGATCAGACACCGAAGTCCAACTTGATGAACCAATACCGTTATTTATTAGGATTACTTACAGAAATATGGGTGAGGAGTTACTATAGGAAGAGAAATGACTCAAAGACAGCTGCATCACCAAAGCCCACACCAGCATGGGTGACATCTCACAACAGCTGGGAACCTGGAGTACACTGCACAGCCTGCAAGCAGCTCAGCAGGTTGGAGAGTGTCCTTTCCAGGTGCTACAGTTGGTCTAAACACCTTCCACTCAGCTTGTCTGGTTTCTGCTACTGCCAGACAGTGGGTTTGGTCTTCGAGTCTTCTTTGCTTCTGGGCTGGTCTGAGAGGGACTCGCAGCTGTCTTCACTGTTTCTAAGTCTGGGGTGGGAGTGAAGGAGGTGTAGTGATAGCATCAGTGATACATGATTGGTTTCCTTAGTTTCTTGATCCTTGAGGGGGTCCAGGGCAGTCAAAGAGATGGTCTTTTTTGGTTTCATCATCCCAGGGTCAACCCTCTTAAGACTCGGTCACTTGTGCTGGTCCTTCCTTTCCTGTCTCAGTCAGAACAAAACGAAGGTGGGAACTGCTAGAATACTTTAAGACTTTGTGTTTTGCTTTGGGGATAAGGATTCCAGTTCTCCGACCTGGAATTAGCAAAGAGGATGCCTCGACTAGGGGGGCGAGGGAGAATGAGGGTGAAAGACAAGAGGGTGGGAGAAGGTCAAAGAAAGATGAGTCCTGTGGCTGCTTAGGGAGTCATACAACCTCTGTTTCATGGCACTCAACATGCCCTTGGGGTATCATTTTTTTGACCTGTCAAAATATTAGGTGAAATAAGTGCTCTCAGTAGTCACTGGTCCTAGGGAACAGACTAGACTAAAAGAACTCTATTCTCTCTGAAGCAAGAAACCACATCACTCACAACGGGGCCACTAAAAGGGACCTGGAAATAAGGTCAAGGACAGTTTCATTACAGTTTAAGAGAAAACAACAGGACAGGTAAGTTGCCAAACTTGGCAGCTTCCGGGAAGAGAGAAAAGAAAAGAAGGAGAAAGCCATGTTGTTTATAGAAGCCACAACAGAAAGGGGAGGGAGAAGAGAGCTGAAGCAGTCCAGTGCAATAGAGAAAGAAAGTTTAGCCTTTGGGAAAGAGACAGAAAGAAGAAAAAGAAAGCAATCTTCCATGAGGGAAGTTCTGCAAGCATATGCTCTGAGAGAAGGGATAATTATTCCTCCCATCTCCTCAGCATTGCCTTATGAGAAGCATCCTTTTCGGTGGGTCACTTATTGGTCAAGTGATTGACAGGCCCAGCTGGATTTACTCTTAAGGGACGCGATAATGGTATGTAACGCTCCAGTCTTTGGAGCAGAGAAAATGCCCTGTCTCCCTCGAGGGCCAGAGGTAGATTTTGATCTTTCCACCAGGAGGAAATAGCTTTCCCTCAATGAGTCTCAAAAGGATCCCCAGTGGTATCCCCAGTGGCATCCAAGGCTAGTGTACCAGAACTTTAGGTTTACAGTCAGGAGACTTGGTGTCAAATGACTCTTAAATTCTCACTGCTATTTTAGGTCCTGACAAATTTAGGGATGCTGTCCTTTCTAGGCCAGTTGCACTTTCATTCTTTTTATTACAACATGACATAAAATCAAAGATTCTAAGAAACAGATATCTAGGGAGGGGTTTCATCCTCCTACTCCTTATGAATAGTTGTGACAATTAAAACTGGTCACTAGACAGAATCTAGAATCACTTAGGAGACACATCTCTGCATATGTCTGTGAGGAAGTTTCTAGATTGGCTTGTCTGAGGTGGGAAGATCCACTTTAAATGTTGGTAGCATTATTCCATGGGCTGTGGTCCCAGACTGAATAAAAAGAACAAAGTTAGGTAATTCATCTTTCTCTCCTTGATTGTAGATACAATAGGACCAGCTGCCTCCCACTCCTGCACGGTGCCTTTTCCTACCACAATGGACTAAACTCTCAAACTTTGAACCTACATGGCAACAAGAAAAGTAACTGATTTGAAAAGTCCTATAAAACTATCTGTATCTTGGCCGGGCGGTGGTGGCGCACGCCTTTAATCCCACCACTTGGGAGGCAGAGGCAGGAGGATCTCTGTGAGTTCGAGGCCAGCCTGGTCTACAAAGGGAGTTCCAGGACAGGCTCCAAAGCTACAGAGAAACCCTGTCTCGAAAAACCAAAACAAACAAACAAACAAACAAACAAACAAAAAACCTATCTGTATTTTGCTATTCCTTTCACTGCCACAAACTGGGATGCTACTTAGATTTATTTATATTTATGATATGTATTTTTTATGTGTATGTATATTTATGTATGTGATTTGTGTATGTATTATGTGTATGTTTTTCTTGCATGTATGTATTGCATCATGTGGGTGCCTGGGACCTGGGAGGTCAGAAAAGGACATTAAATCTCCAGAACTGAAATTATGGATGGTTGTGAGCCACCATGCCTGCTGGGAACTGAACCTAGGTCTGCTGAAACTCACAGCATCCTCCTGTGCCAGTCTCCCAAGTCCTGGGGTAACAGGTGCAACATTACGCCTGGCCTTCCCCAACCCCTTTTTTTTTTTTTTTTTTTTAAATATTTATTTATTTATTATGTATACAACATTCTGTCTGTGTGTATGCCTGCAGTCCAGAAGAGGGCACCAGACCCCATTACAGATGGTTGTGAGCCACCATGTGGTTGCTGGGAATTGAACTCAGGACCTTTGGAAGAGCAGGCAATGCTCTTAACCTCTGAGCCATCTCTCCAGCCCCCCAACCCCTTTTTTTTTGAGATGGCCTCTAGAACTTTTTATATAGCCCAGCCTGGCCTTAAACTAGAAATCCTCCTACCTTAGCTCCTGAGTGCAAGTTTTACAGTGGGCTTGGGACTTGGTAACTCTTCCTTCGGGTAGAAGTCCAGGTATAAATTCGTTATCTAATCACAATGTGTTTACTTCTTGGAGAACAGACAGACAAATTTCCCTCTAGTCTTGACTAGAAATATTTTTCAACAGGAAAGCATAATGTCTGAACGAAAAGGGGAAATCTTTTGGAATTTTAACTTGCATATTCTTGTTGTTGTAGATATACGGCACTCTCTGGAAAGGGTACTCTCAGTCAAGTGCGCCTCACACTTAGGAAAAAGAGGCAGTTGTTCTACTCATCCCATCTGCTGCAAAGAGAAGAGAAATCACCCAACGCCAGCAAGGAGCTTTTGCCCAGATAGTATTGGGCTTACTCCAACTTGTTCTCTCTTTATATTCTGGAGACTAGGGCACAATTTCGGAGGGAATCCCTTGTCATGAATAGAATTATTTTTTTTTTTGCACACATGGTGTACATGTGTTAAGAAAAGACAAACTTTTATGGCCAGGCATGGTGGCACATACCTTTAATCCCAGCACTCAGGAAACTGAGGCAAGAGGATCAAGGATTTAACATTAGCCTGGGCTATACAGCAAGACCCTGTCTTTAAAAAATAACAAACAACAATTACACATTATTTTTACTACATTGAGAAGTTTAACAAAGAAAGGAAGGTGGCCAGGGGCTACCATGAGGTTGTGCTTGCAGGAGACAAAACATGAAGTGAGGTGCGGGTGAGTTGTTCAGTGCGCCCCGTTGTATCCTGCTCAGACTCTCTCAAGGTCCCTACTTTAGTTCTACATCTGTTTCTGTGATTAAAACACCCTGATCCCCCTGCCACACCGTGCCACAAAATCAACTTAGAGGAAAAAGTGTTTGCTTACAATTCCAGGTTGCACTGCCATTGCAGGGCAGTCAAGACGGGAGCGCCAAGCAGCCAGTCACTTCACATCCTCTGCCAAGAGCAGAGGGGATAAACACACAGTCAGACTCATACACGCGTGCTTCAGTTCCTCTAAAAACACAACACAAAAAAAGGCACACAGTTCTCAGGGTCCAGGCCATGATGGTGTTGTCCACATTCAAGGAGGGTCTTCCCAACTTGATTAACTCAACTAAGAAAAATCCTTCACAGGCCATTTGGATGTAGGTGGTCCCTCCTTGAGAACCCCCTTCTCAGGAGATTCTAGATTGTGCCAAGTTGAAAACTAAAACTAACCATCACAGTCCCTTTATGCCTGACCCTGCCGGCTACAGACAGCCAGGGTGATTAAAGACTTGCTCCAGGGTCGTAGGTGGCATTTGGGAACCCACCTTTAAAATGGTTTTGGAGACAGCAGTGCTCTGGAATATTCCAGTGACTAAGGATCTACAGGCCAGGGTAGGCTACGGTGTGTGACCTGTGACTTGACAAGGCCCAGAGGGTCTAAGTATTGCAGTGACAGTGGGGGTTCCAGATGCAGAATGCTAATCTCTGGGCGTGGAGTGGGGATGAAAGTGAGGTCCTGGGAGCGAACTGAAGGGTAAGCCTGACCTCCAGAAAAGCAAAGCAGTTTAGTCTTGGCGGGTTTAGGCAAAAAATCTTAGGGCTGGGAAAAACACATGGTATGGTCTAGGCCAACCAGCCCCTGGACAGGCATTGTCACTGGGACCAGGGACCCAAGGGCCGCCTATAATTCCCTGCTCACCCAGCTCTGGTAGTAGTGTGGATGGTGGAAGACAAAGTCAGTGCACACTTACAGCATCCTATCCAAAGATGCTAGGTATGTAACCCAGGCTTAGTGTTGGGGGAAATCTTCACTGAAACAAACTGCTATAGGTTGGATAGCTTACATATCAAATGCCTATGCTGATATCAAGAGGCAGTGGAGCACTTAGGAGGCAGGGTTTCCTCCTAAGAAGAAGGGTTACTGAGTATGTGGTCTGAGCACAGCTCCTGGGTCCCAGGCCCCTTCTATTCTGTTTTCCTGCTGCCATGAAGTGAGTACTTTTCTCTGCTATGTGCTGCTATCATGGTGTGCTGCCTTGCTTACCACAGGTTCAAAGGCAATGGACCAGATTACCATGGGATGAAGTGTATGAAACCATGAGCCAAAAGAAACCTTTTTCCTTATATGATGATGATCTCAAGAATCTTTGTCACAGTTTCAGAACTCTAACACATGAATGTAGTTACAAATAAATATGTTTAGAAATATATATATAATTATAAGTATAGATATCTATATGGCATAGACACATGCACACACAGGCACACACAGTCACATACTCACACACGCGCACAAACACGCACACACACAAATATACATATATAGTACGAACACCATGGACCTGACTCTGAAAAAAGCCAAGTTTACTTGAAAATATTGGTGAGGGCTTAGGGATTAAGAAGATAAAGAAAATAGTGGTGGTTTTCATTTTAGAGAAATAAAAATCCGAGAGAAACCAAGATGTGACAACTAAAGAAGACAGTGACATTCTAGTCCCACGGGAGAATCTAGGGAAGAAACAGCCTCAGTTTTCTGGGCTGACCAGATCACTTTTGGGCCATAGCTCCGACCTACAAAGCCCAATGGCCGCCATCATGCTGACATCTGGAGTGGCCGTGCGGCTAGACGCTTTGTCCTTGGGAAATTTTGAGGCAATGAGGGGAATTTAGCCATGGGTGCAAAGTGATCTCGTACCTAAAGTCTATCATAAAGCTGGGCAGTGGGTGGCAGCAGCTTTGCTCTGCTGGGGTGTGTGTCATACCTCAGGGGAAGAAGAAATCTGTTGCGGTCTCAGATGATGCTGGTCCACAGAGCTCAGCACAGGTGAGGCAGAGAAAGCGGCTGAAAAATGACAATATTCTTTGCATTAAATGCAACAGCTCTTTCCGTGGATAATTAGAAATTGCAACAGCCAGTATTATAATCTCTAAATCATGCAACTTCTACAAAACAAGGCAGATTGTCTTCATTTATGGGTAGGAAAAACCAATGCTCAGAACGGTAACTTAACAGAACGCTGCCATGTATCTATATTCACTGATGAGCGAAGATTCAAAGGTGGTGCTTCCTGTAAGCTGTCCTGTCATCTGATGCCGACCCCAGCCTGGCAGTTCACTGGTCCCTTCGTTTCTGTCACTTTGACTCATCTCTCTCTTTCCACCTGACCAGGCACAATTAAGTCTAGCGTAACACATCATCTCTCTTATGTATGGCTGGATAGAGGTGCTTTGACTTTTTTGAAGAAACTCTTAGAGCTGCCGGAAGGGAAATGCTAATAAAGAAATAGTCTTATCAATCTTATTCTTAATGATATATAAATGAAACTTTTTTCAAAGAAAATATTTTAAGCAGAAGACAAAATGTGGTTCTTGAAAACTTGAGTTAAGGGCTGGCAAGATAGCTCTGCAGGAAACAGTTCTGCCACCAAGTTCGAGGACCTGAGTTTATCCCTAGGACCCACACAGGGAAGGAGAAAAGCGGCTCCCACTGACCTCCACACCCACATCATGGCTCGTGCATAACCCCTGCCACACACAGCAAACAAACAAGTGATGTAAGGAACAAAAACAAACAGAAACTCAAGAAGCAGGAGAATGACTCAGTCCGTAAAATCAGTTTGCGAAAGGATCCAGGTTCAGATCCCAGAATCCAAGTTTAAAAACAAATCCTGGTGGCATGGCCCTGGAATCTAGTGAAGGCAAGACGGGAGTTGGGAACAAACTGATCTCTGGTAGTCCGTGGGCTGGCTAGACTGATCTATCTGGCAATGGTCCAGGCCTGCAGGAGGCCCTGTCTTAGACAGGAGTGGGGACTGTGCCTGAGGACGGTCACCACGGTTGTCCTCTAATGGCTACATGCTGTCGTGTATATGCTAAGGCCCTACATAAACACACATGCACGTTCACACACATCTACCTTGATTTAACACAAAACCGGACTGGCACAGGGCCCTGGCCTGCGTGGCGGGGGTGGGGATGGGGGAGGAATAGCACCCCCTTCTGTCCTTTCTCTTTGCATGGTTACCATCCAGAGGCTGAGAGACTGAGACCCACGTCAGCGCTAGGGTCCCTCTAGGAACGGCGTAGCAAGGTCTTCAGAGGACGGAAGTGCTGGGAGCTCTTAGTGATTACACACTCTGCTTCCTTCTAATTTTACACATGAGGAAATTGGGGCCCAGGGGGTAGAGCAACTCTCCCAGAGGAAGTTTGCTGTGAGACTCTGGGAATGGCCTCCACTCACGGCAGTGCTGGTTCTATCAACTAAGAGGCCATATCCCTCCTACCCCCCTGGCAAGGGGGAGCACAGGTGGACATTTTTAATGCTCTGCAGAGCTAATTCCCTGTGCCCACAGGAGGAAATAATTGCACTATAATGGCCCTTTTTGTCTCTATTATGTTTTTAAATTTGCATTTTTATTTCTTCTTTGAGAGTTTCACACATGCACACAATACACTCCCGATATTCTCTCCCCCACCCTAATTCCTCCTAGGTCACCCCACGTCCCCGTTTTAACTTCATGTCTATCTTTTTGGCTTGATTTCTATAACCCAGTGAGGGAAATTATTGCTGCCTATACTCATACTGGTGTGAGGCCTTCCAGTGAGCATGGCCTTCCTCCCGGGCCCCCCCAGCAGCCATCACTTGCCAATGGGTCCTCAGCTAGGGGTGGGGCTCATACACCCCTCCCCAACCCTGCTGGAGTGTTGGTCATCTTGAGCTTGTCCAGGAAACCACAGCCGCCTACATTCAGAGGGGCGTGGTCCTTCCCACCTGTGCTGTCTTCTGCTGATTATTATTTTTTATTTCTGCCTGTTTTTATGTTTGTTTTGCTTTTTATTTTTAGACATGGTTTCACTGTGTAGCCCTGACTGGTTTGGAACTTGCTCTGTAGACCGGATTGCCCATGAACTCACAGAAATTTGCCTGCCTCTGCTTCTTGAGTGTTGTTCTGCTGGAACTAAATGTGTGTGCCACTAGACATGGCTTTAAGCTTGTTTTTATAACAAAACATGTCTAAGATACAATTCATATGCCATACAATTCACATACACACATACAAACAATTCAGCTGTAGCGGCTCACACTTTAAACCCCAGTACTCAGGAAGCAGAGGCAGACAGACCTCTGAGTTTGAGACCAGCCTGGTCCACAAAGCCAGGCCTACACAGAAAAGTTCTGTCTCAAAAAGAAAACAAACAATAACAACAATTAAAAAAACAGTTCACTAACTCAAAGTACACATCTCAGTAGATTTTAACATTTTTATTACTTTTAATTATGTAGAGGTCTGTGTGTGTGTGTGTGTGTGTGTGTGTGTGTGTGTGTGTGCATGTGGCCCAAACTGACCAGAGGCATCAGATCCCCTGGTACTGGAGTTAGAGAGGACAGTGAACTGCCATGTGGGTGCTGGGAACTGGACTTGGGTCCTCTGGAAGAACAGCAAGTTCTCTTAACCACCAAGCCATCTCTCCAGCCACTTCTGTAGTTTTTAGAATGCTGAGAGTGTGGGACCGGAAGCACAACACACAGTCCGTATCCTGGTCCACACGGCCATTCTTATTCTTAAAAAAATATCCCTTGGGGTCCCCCCGCCCTTGGGGTACCCCCGCCCCACAGCAAACTCCGGCGGTCCCAGCAGTGCCGGGCGCCTGCTCTAGGGTCCGGCACCCGAGCAAGCGGCTACAGCTTCTCACCAGCGGGAGGGCAGGCACGCGGTGGGTCAGACATATAAACACAGAAAATAGCCATTAATGTTTATTAAAAAGGGGGAGGGAGAGAGAGAGAGAGAGAGAGAGAGAGAGAGAGAGAGGAGAAAGAGAAGAAGGGAGAAAGAGGAGGAGAGAGAGAGAGAGAGAGAGAGGAGAAAGAGAAGAAGGGAGAAAGAGGAGGAGAGAGGCAGAGTCCCGTGTGTACACCGCGGGGGAGGAAACAGAAAGAGGGAGCAATGGCGGGCGAGGTCAGAGGTTAAAAGGAGTGGGCGTGGCCAGGGCAGGGACCAAAAGAATAACAGCCATGGCTGCCACTTTTCATTTCCCCGCAGCGTCTTCAGCCCTAGGAAGTTTCAATCTATTTCTGTCTCTCTGGGTTTGTCAGTTCTGGGTGCTATAGTTAATGCAATCATGCCAGCTGTGGTTTCTGTGATTGGCATCTTTCACTCAGCATAACATTTCAAGTCAGTAAAGTTACTTCAATCCCCGCTGTTACTAAATAATATTGTGCTGAATGGACCAGAGGGAACATTTGAGTCATTTCTATTTTCTGACTAAGGTGGGTAACGTTATGAGCATTCGTACACACACTTTCTATAATGACACGTCTTCCTTGGTCATGTGCATACACTTATCTAACAACTGCTAAGTACTTTTCTGTTTCAAAACTTTTTGAGGAAGTACCAAACTGCTTTCTGAAGTGGTTGACCATTTGTATCTTGACACTGTGTGAAGACCCCAGTTTCTCTGTGTCCTGACCGTAGCTCTACTCTTTGCTTTTCTTATCACTCTGACAAACACAGACACAGCTTAGGGAAGTGAGGTGAACCTGGCTCACAGTGTGGTGGGGAAGGCGTGGCAGCTGGGTCAGCTTCATCCAGGAGGCGGCCTGTGGGCATGAGCATCCCGGTGACTGACAGGATTCAGTTAGGTCCCGCCTCCCAAAGTTCCACACCTTCTAAAACAGCGGGGGATCCAGAGTTCAAATCACCAAAATGGTGACAACAGCCATATTTCGCTGTGGTTTTGATTTGTATTTTCAGTCTATTGGCTTTTTTAAATTGAAATATGCTTTTAGGTACATAAATATAAATATAACTTTTTACTGGAATCTAGCCCTTATCAATGGCAGGATAAACCCATTCTCTCCCAGCATGTTTTCTGCCTTAAACTCCATTCTGATTTTGTGTTTTTAGCTTTGTGAATATTTTCCTGGCATATATTGTCATAAACTGTTTAGTTTTAGAGAGAGCCATGCCCAGTTTGAAGCTGCTTTGCTTGTTTATTTTCTGTAGCTGCTCTTAATTTCCGCACCAAACAGGTTATATTCATTTCCACTACAGGCAGATCTTACTGTATCTTCAAATTTACTTCGTTTCTTTGTAACATTTTCACTTCCTCAGTTTTGTGAGATTGATTCTTAATTTTCTTTACTCTGTTTTTTAGTGTTTCCTTTAAAGATTAAGAAATATTATTATTTATCTATTTTTTAAAAACTTCATATGAATAGATATGCTGAGCATCCCTCCCTGCTTTTCAACCCCTACTCTTCGTGTTGGTCTCCTGTGTCCCCCTAGAGGATTTTACCTCTGCCATATGCACACGTTTCATGGATCAGTATAACATCTAGAATCTACAATGAGAGAAAACTGGCTTATTTTACTTAATACGATCACCTCCCAGTTGCAACCATTTTCCTGACTTCAATCTTCTTTATGGCTGAAAAAGTTTTCCCATTGTTTCATTGTATATTTACACTACATTTTCTTATTTATTTATTTATTTATTTATTTTGCTTTTTGAGACAGGGTTTCTCTGTGTTACAGTTTTGGCTCTCCTGGAACTAGCTCTGTACACCAGGCTGGCCTGGAACCCACAGAGATCTGCCTGCTTCTGCCTCCCAAGTGCTAGGATTAAAGGTGTGCGCCACCATTCCTCTGTTGATGGGCACCTTGGCTGGCTCCACAATGGCCACTGTGACCAATATCACAGTAAACATCCTGCGAGTGTCTTCAGCATGTGCTGACCGGAGTCTTCCACACAGATGCCCAGGAGTCACACAGCTGGCTGCGTGGTAGATTCACTTTTAGTTTTTTTGTTTGTTTTTTGAGAAACCTTCATTCTGACTTCCATAATGACTGTCACTATGGTTGGAGTAAGATGGAATCTCGATGCAGTTTTGATTTGCATTTCTCTGGTAGCTGTTGAGTTTGGACATTCTTTTTGTATGTATATTGGCCATTGTTTTTTTATCTCTTTTTGCTGTTATTTTCTTGTTTTTGTTTTTGAGCGGAGACACCACCATGCCCAGCTAAATTTCATCTTGTGAAAATTGTCTCCTTGATTCATTAGTGTTGAGAGTAGTTTCTGTCTCGCCCGGTCCCGCAGCCATTCAGTCCCAAATAAACATACAGAGCGGAGGTCTACATTAATTATAAACTGGTTGGTCTATTTGCTCAGGCTTATTAACTAATTCTTACATCTTACATTAACCCATTATTCTTGTCTGTGTTAGCCATGTGACTTTGTCAGCGAGGGATTCTCATCTTGCTTCCTCTCTGTCTGGGTGACGACTGCAGACTGCATCTTTCCTCTTCCCAGAATTCTCCTGTTCTCTTCACCCTGCCTCTACTTCCTGCCTGGTTGCCCCCCCCCCATACTTCCGGCCTGGCTACTGGCCAATCACCATTTTATTAAAATACAATGACAGGGTACAGACCATTGCCCCACAGCACATTAGTGCATTTATGTATTGGGTTGTTTGATATCTTGTTTAGTTTTTTTTGGATATTACAGGTACTGATCCTTTGCAAACGTGTGACCAGCAAAGATTTTTCTCCCGCTCTGTATGTGGTCCAGTTTTGTAATTTCATGAGATCCTATTTATCAGTAGTTGACTTTATTTCATGAGCAACCAGAATCCTTACCTATGTCGAGTCTTGAAGTGTTTTTTCTATAATAGTTTCAGCTCTTAAATTAAGGCTTTTGAACAACTTAGAGTTTACTTTTGTGCAAGGTGAGAAATAAGGGCCTAGTTTCATTCTTCTACATGTGGCTATCCAATTAGAAGCACACATTTAAATACTTATTTCTGTTAATTCGCATCAATTTAACAAGCTTCTCTTTTGCTTTTATTTATTCCTGCTTCACCTTGGGTCACAGTTACCAAGAATTTCAGATCTAATAAGAAAACTATTAAGAGTAATGACAGCAATTTGCAGTTATTCTAGAGCACCTTGTCCTGTCCCGTAGCTTGTCGTAGGCAACCACGACATGGATTCCTCTGATGTTACTAACATAGCCAGGAAGTAGGCGTCAGAAGAGGATGCTAAACAGAAGAGCCTGTGGATGAAAATTAAATAGAAGCCATAAAATCAAAACAAACAAGTACAGATAAAGCCAGAAGCATAAAAATTCAAGTCTTCCTCAACACCAAAAGAAAAATTTTAAAGAAAAAGACAAAGAAAAGATATTAGTCAGGAAAACTTTAAAATACAGCTCAACACGGATAGTGATTTTAACAAAGTATTATGGATCTGAGATGAAGCACAGCAGCTATATTAAGATGCACAAGGGCAAGGCTGGAGAAACAGCTCAGAGGATAAGAGCACTGCCTGCTCTTCCAAAAGTCTTGAGTTCAATTCCCAGCAGCCACATGGTGGCTCACAACCATCTGTAATGAGATCTGGCCTCCTCTTTCTGTTTTCTTTGTTTGGTTGGTTTTGGGTTTTTGAGACAGGGTTTCTCTGTGTAGCCCTGGCTGTCTTAGAATTCATTCTCTAGATCAGGCTGGCCTCAAATTCAGAGATCCACTTGCCTCTGCCTCCCAAGTGCTGGGATTAAAGGTGTGCACCACCACCACTTGGCTTCCTCTTTCTATCTTAAACTCAACTCATTAGCAACCTAACTGTTCTTTGCCATTTGATATGACACATTTATGGGTCAGTCTCTGGGATAAGCACACATATCATTAGGGGACCATTAATCTTACGCAGAGTTCAGCTAGCTTTTACATATGACTACAGATAGTAACTATGATAAAGCCTTATTGTGCCCCCAAATTAATCAAGTTTGAGTGGAAAGACCACAGATCTATGGAAGGTACACCAGCATGAGCCTATCTCTACCTATAAAATCCCCTAACATGCACGCACACATGTACACACACATACACACACATTCACGATGCACACACACACACGCTCACACAGTCAAGTAAGTACACATAGCAGGCCACAAACTCAGGGCACACAGAGAGAGTAAGACTGGCTTCAGGAACTGGCAAGGTAGTTCAGGGGGTAAAGTGTTCACCACTTAAGAACAAGAACTTGAGTTTGACACCTAGCACCCAAAGACAAGGCTGGACTTGGTACTGTGTGCTTGGAAGCCAGGCTCTGGGGAGGTGGAGAAAGCAGGATTCTTGGGGCTCACTGGCCAGTCCGCTTAGCTGAGTTGGAATGTTCCAGGCCCCAGTGAGATTCTTTGTCCCATAAAAACAAGTTGGAGCCGGGCGATGGTGGCACACACCTTTAATCCCAGCACTCGGGAGGCAGAGGCAGGCGGATCTCTGTGAGTTCGAGACCAGCCTGGTCTACAGAGCGAGTTCCAGGACAGGCTCCAAAGCCACAGAGAAACCCTGTCTCGAAAAACCAAAAAAAAAAAAAAAAAAGTTGGATGGTTCCTGAGGAAAAACCCCAAGGCTGACCTGTGGCCTCCACATGAACACATGTACATACATGTACAAACACAGAGACCAGCTTTCAGGAGATAACTTTACCTGGGTTGTGTGATCTAGAACCTGGTGACTTTATAGGAGCAAACCCAGTGATGGCAGAGCTGAGGACAGGAAACCAAGGCTTAGTGAGCACCATTCACTCTCTCACGGTCAAGGACAGACAGAAGGAACAGGACGATTAAGGGTGTCTTGTAAGAGCTACGCCCCACAGTGCATTTCGCCAAAGCCAGGGGATGCTCCCAGATGAGACATTCGCTAAAAACTGAGCACTGCAAAAGAGGGGAAATCCTTTGGCTGCATGGGTGACAAATGGCTCTCCTGCTTGCCTGTGATGTGACCCTAACCTTAGTCACCCTGCAGAGAGGACCTCTGTGGCTGCACATCAGCTGGGGTCCTATCAGGTAACAGATGCCTGCTCCAAAGGACCAATGAGGAATGTTTAAGGAGGGAATTGTTTGCAGATAGGTAGCTAAGGACTGAGGGATGCCAGAGAGCAAGGAGGCTCCCCGGGGACTTAGAGCGATCTTGTTACAACATTCAAGTTGTAGGGGGAAAGGGGTAGGGCCTGCTACAGAACCCATGGGAGCTGTGTACTGGGTGAGGTGGGGTGCTTGGTGGGCAGCAGCTGATCCTGCTCTCTGACATGCTCTGCCCAGCTGCCACCACGCATAGAAGTCAGTCTTTGGAGGGGGGTGGGGCAGAGAAGGGGCCCAGGAAGACTGGGACTAGTAGAAATATTCAACCACTGCCTGCTCATTTCCAGGTGATTGTAGCAATACCTGGATTTGGTGATACATTTGCAAGGATGGCAACCACACAAACTTTCATTTGCCAAGGACTCAGACTGCAGGGAAAGGAAGCCCCAAGAGAAGGCAGTGAGGAAGCCGTTTCCCTGTCCGTGGAGGCAGGGCTGGGTGTGTGGAGGAAGACAGCTCTGTGCTCACACAAACCACAGGGCTGAATTCCAAGCCTTTGGTTAAAAATTGGAGTTGTTTACTCACCTGGAGCTCTGTCATTATCTTAGGTGTCCTCGTGGGCGCACTCACCTGGAGCACTCTCGCCCCCCCCCCCCCATCTGTCGTCATCTTTGGGGTCCTCGCGGGAGCACTCACCTGGAGCGCTCACGGCCCCACATCTGCCATTATCTTAGGTGTCCTCGCGGGCACACTCACCTGGAACACTCTCGGCCCCCGCATCTGTCGTTATCTTAGGTGTCCTCGCGGGCGCAGCTCTCATGCTGCTCCTGGGCCCTTTCTCGGCATATTAAAGCACATTTTAAATTGTCACATCTTCCAAGGCAGAGAAGTCCTGATGGAAATGCAGTTTGAAACCAGCAGCAATCATCAGAGCTCCATCAATTAGCACTCGGCATTTAGCAAAGCAGGAGATTTTCCGAAGCTCTCGAGGCCTGAAACATTTTACAGGGCTCACTGTGGTTGCCTGTTTGAGTGATGTCCAGGGCTCTTGACTAGCCTTTTGATTGACAGGTTTTTCTGCTTTGTGCTGCCAAAGAATACTGAGCTTCTTAGGGGAAGCTTTAGCACAAATGGTTTAGCTCCTACAAGGCTCTTCAGCACCTTTTTTTTTTTTTAAGTATCCCTGCTTCAAACCACTAATTATAATTTATTATAACAATACTTCCTAAGAAGCAGGGTCCTCACTATAATTAGTTGCCGGAGAGTAGGAACAGCAACTGTTTATTTAGTTTCAGTTTACTTGTTCGGAATTTGTTACCACTTGAAATTTAACTCCTAATCAGATCTAAACTCCAAATGCTAGGGAATCATCACCGTGGGCTGCATATATTTCCCAGCAATTTGCCCTTTTTTTTTTTTTTTTGCTTTGTTTTTGTTTTGGTGATGCCTGCTATTTTATATAGCTGAGAGGGAAAGATTTTTATCCTAAAATGTTAACATATTTATGCCTTTTCTGGGAGATTGAGATGCATGGCCCCCCCGGGCATCACGCACAGCTTTCAAGTGCTGGGTTGTGCGGATTGGAAATGTACTTCTCCACTGTCACGCTTCATCAAGCACAGAAATGAAGAGGCGTTGTCTCCTGTGGTCTGTCCCAAGACTTGCCCTGGCTCCGTCTCCTTATCTGTAAAATGCGGGTGATAACAGAGCTGTGTGTGGAGCTTCATCTGAGCATTTGGCGAAGGGCTTGGCAGCAAGCAAGCAATTCTGACTTTCATTCTGGGCCAGCCAATAGGGTGACGGTGGCAGCGGCTAGAGCGGATGAGAGAGTGGGTCTCTGGGCTTGTGCTGAGCCGGGACCAGGGCTGCCTGCAAATGAAGAGCAGCCCTTTCTCCTCCATGCAGGCCAGGCTTCTAAGACAACTCTCAATGCTTAATTCAGACATAGTCACCGGAACCAAGTGGTTTGAAATTACTTGGCTCTCAAGTAGGTGACAAATACATCTTCATTGGGGCACCTTCTTATCCTGTTATGACTTTCAGGTCCTTTAGCACCCTGGACTGAGGTTTCTGTCTTGAGAATGAAGAGTTTTGTTCCTGGCCTCGTGTGGTATGAATTCATGAGGGTATTTCCCAGGCGTTGGGAATGCCTACCAATATTCATGCTTCATAGGGTACCGTGCCGCCTACGGTTATTGAAATGTCACTTGGGTAGTTCAGAAAGTCGGTGCATAGAGATTTAGCTTGGTGACACAATATTAAAAGGACAGCATACAGATATGTTTGAAGCATTGCCCTTTTTTGCAGATTAGAAGTATTAACAGTTTAATTGTGCTAGAAGGGCACTCAGTTGATGTTTGCCTGCTGTGCACAGGGGCCCCAGGTTCAATCCCAACACTGCACGAACTGGGGGTGGTGCACACCAGGGAGGTAGAGGCAGGAGATTAAAACATTCAAGACTGTTCTTGGTGACTTTGAGGCTAGGCTGTTAGATATGAGACCCTAACCCCCAACTTCACCCCCAGAAAAGAGAAAGGGAAAGGAAGAAGTAGTTTAACTGTTGTTTGTGGTGGTAAAAGCAACATGGTTATTGTCAAAGTACTACAAATAAGAAATGTCATTGCATAATGAAGAATAAACTCGCCAGCCTTGGGTTGCTCAAACCCTGCATGCTCCCCCACCTAGACTAGCCCAGGGCCCAGCTCTTGGGAGTATCCTGCTTATAGTGTCTGTATACCTAAGGCCTTGGCATCAGATAGTTTATGCCAACAATGAAACTTATGGTGAACAATGCCATGTGCCAAGATTTGGGGCTGCCATGCACTGCTCTGACCTCTGAAACACTGGGTGTCTTAGTTACTGTTCCATTATTGTGGAGAGATACCACAAGCAAGGGAACTCCTAGAAAAGATAGCATTGAACAGAGAGCTTGCTTACAGTTTCAGAGGGCGAGTCCATTATCATCAAGGGAAGCAGATAGGCTTGGTGCTGCAGCCATAGCTGAGAGCTTCACACCGTGAACTGCAGGCTGCAGGCAGAAAGAGGGGAAGCTGGGCCTGGTGGGTGGCTTTTGAAACCTCAAAGTCTACCCTTGGTGAAAGTCCTTCAATAAGGTCACACCTACTCCAACAAAGCCACACTTCCTAATCCTCCTCAAACCGTGCAACTAACTGGGAACCAAGCATTCAAACATATGTGCCTATCGGGGCTGTTTTCGTTCAAATCGTCACTCCCACTGGGGCAAGGAACTGAGACTGGTGACCCGGGCATCCTGTGCACGATTTCCTCCAAAGCTCCAAATGTCCCTGCATGGCTGCGGTTCCTGTGTCCTGTCACATCCCAGCTGGGAGGATCCGTGTGTGATTCTTCAGATGGTGACAGTTGAAGGCTCCTTAGATTTTCCTGTGCCTATGTTCCTTTCCCTACCCCTGATATTAATCTCTAGGGCTTTGCTATAATAAGTAAACTGGATCATATTTGGGGGATCCTCTGAGTCTTCCAGTAAGTCATCAAAAACAAGGATTGTCTTGGGGATCCCCAGCGCAAGCAAGCAAAAGAAAAACCATCCATTGTACACCTCTTAAAGATAAGTTAAACACATGGAAATCACACACATACTCAAGGTTTTTTGTTTTTTATAAGTGGAAAACAGATTATTCTCTGCTTAAGAAGCTTCCCTAGGTTAACACATAATGGACATACTTTCATTTGCCCTAATTACAGAGATGATATTTGTATGACGTTCCACTGCATAGAAAGTATAGAGTTTGAGGTACGTTTGCTTAACCCATTATCTACAAATAGACACGTGACCACTTTCCTCTGCTCTTTATATTTTAAACAATGCTTCAGTAAACACCATCGAAGATAATCTCTCTGTGAGCTTTTCTAACTATCTGTGATATAACTGTAATGCAATTATTGTATAACACGGATTGTAATACTGAGCCATTGAGTGGGCTCAGCAAGTTAAGGGACTTGCAGCCAAGCCTGATCACCTAAGTTTGATCCCTGGGACTCACAAGGTGGAAAGAGAAAATTCCCGTAAGCCGTCCTCTACAAGAATGTCACATCATGTGTGTGCCCCCATTCAAATTAAGGAATGGAATAAAAAAAATTTAAGGACTGTAATACAAAGATTTAAAAATGATGATGAAATCACTTGAAGTGACAAATGAGGTATGTCATAGCAGGTAAAGTTTTTGGAATCCCGCCAGGAGGACTTCTGATCTTTAAAATGATTGGACTTTGTCTAGAATCGGAAGAAATCCTCATTTACCTTAATGGAATCCTGAATCCCCACTATTTCCAATGTATCAACATACAGGCTGTTATTTATTGTAAGTCTGAAAGTATGCAAGACTTTTTGCTGAGATTTATTGTGATCCATTTGTCAAAAGTTTTCAGCTGTAAAGACCTGGCCCACAGTCCGAATGATGTAAGAGCAAGTGCACCCACTAATAATAATCTAGCCGTGTGCAGAACAAAACTAACCAATCTTAGACAAAGGCAACAGAGCCCAGAGTCTACACCACATATCACTGATAATGTCTAACAGTCAGGAAAGATCGGGAAATGGAGTCTGTAATCAACAGGAAACAAAAATTAACAAGATCCATGCATGACTAAGATACTGGAATTACTAGACAAAAACTTCTAAAAATAGTTATTATAGATCTGTTAAATAATTTTAAGAGAAAAATACAAAATGAGTGAGCAGGGGGAAAGGAACTCTTAAAAATAATAAGAATTCTAAAAAAGTGAAATTTGCAGAAAAATGGATGGATTTGGGAAGTATATTAGATGAGGTAACCCAAACTCAGAAAGAAAAATCTGCATTCTCTCCCATTTTTGTTCAAGTCCAGACTTGGCTGCATGTCATGACTATGTCTCAAAAAACCGAAACAGAAGATGGGACAAAGACAGCAATTGATTTTTCACCAGGACAGAAAGGCAGGTGGCAGATAACCATGAGAAAAGACTTCAACACCACTGGCCACTAGGGAGATGAAAATTGAGACCACACTGAAGTGGCGTTACAAACCTAATGGGATGAATCAGTAAGGCAGGGCTGCTTAGACCTGGAGGGAGGGGTCTTACACACAGATGATGGGGGGGGGTGCAGCGGACACCACTTTGGGAAACTCTGGGTGTTTAGCTTCTACCTTCCACTGCTCCAGAACCTGCAATCTTGGGAATTTATCCCAGAGGAATGAAAACTATTGTTTCACACAAAGCCTTGTGCATGAATGTTTCTAGGAGACTTATTCGTAATTGCCAAAATATAGAAATGTCCAAATGTCCTTAACATGTGGTAGTTTGAAAGGGAATGCCACCCAAAAGCCCATGTTTGAATACTTGAACTCCAGGTGGTGGAATTATCTGGGAAGAATTAGGAAACACGGTCTTGTCACTGAGGGTGGGTTTGGAGGTTTTAAAAGCCCAAATCACCCCCAGTTGCACTAGCACGCTGTTTCTCTCTTTCTGTCTCCTGCTTGTGGGTCAGGTGTAACTTCTCAGTTACAGCTTCAGCACCATGCCTATGGGCCTGCTGCCTAGCTCCTTGCCATGACGGTCATAGACTCGTCCTCTGAAACTGTGAGCCCCATAAACCCTCTCTTCTACAAGTTCCCTTGATCATAGTGTCTAATTAAGGAGGTAGGGAAATAGATAAACAAACTGATATATTTCTATAATGGAACACTACGTGGCAACATAAAGGCATACTATTGATCAGACACACCATTGACTGGATTTTAGGGTATGGTTGCAGAGTGACTATGCCTACCTTAAGAAGATTACATACATAGTCAAATTCTACAGCAATCTCAAGTCCACAGAATTGTAGAGCTGGAGGTGGGTGGCTTGATTGCCGTCTAGGGCCATAGTGATGTCTGGGCCTGGGCTGCTGATGGGGCCCATGTCTGAGTTCAGGGCTCTGATGCACCCACAGTCTCTGCTGAGGTCTGTGGCTCCTGATACCACTAAAGACTGAGAAGATAGGGCTGTATAGAATTGGCCCCGCCCCTCACTGGCTACAACACTATGGAGAACTGGCCCTGCCTTACCAGCTGAAGTACTCAGGAGAGAGGGTCCTACATCCCACCTGGGCGGCACAGTGTAGCTGACCCTGTTCTCAGGGGCATGGGTGAGCTGGGCCATGGAGGTGGGAGAGCAGGTCACACCCTTCTCGTATGCCGTGTGGTAGCATAGGCGAAAGATGCCTCCTTTCCTCGACCCTTGCCCCCTGCAGCAGGTGGGGGATCAACCCAACCCCTCACCAGCTGCATCATACAGGAGAACTGGTCCTGCTCTTGCCTGGGCAACAGTAGTGTTGATTCTGTAGACAGAGGCACAGGTGAGCCAGCCCGAGGACATGGGAGTAGCACAGCTTGTATCACCTTCCTTTGTCTGCAGTTTGGTGGTGGAAGCAAGGGAAAGATGCCTTTACCCCTACCATCTCCAGATGGCAAGGAAGCTGACCCTTCCCTCCACCAACTGCAACACTCGGGAAAGTGGGCCCTGCATCTCGTCTGGGCAACACGGCAGAGCAGACCTGTTTATGGGGGTCCAGGTGAACTGGCCCCGAGAACATGAATATAAGAGATCTGGACCATATGGCAGCATGAACAGTGAAGAGATGACCCCCCCCAACACCGCTATACCTGAGGCGGGCGAGAGAGCTGGCCCTGCCCCTCACCAGGGCAGCACAGTAGAGCCAACGCTCTTGGCAAAGGTTGAGTGGGGGAGTCAGTCCCAAAGCTGTGAGCATGGGAGAACTGTCCTCGCTACTTATGCTACTCATCTGTCATGAGGCCCCGTGGGCAGGAAAGAGATGTCCCCCTTCCCCCCCACCACCTACAATGGGGACTCAACCCTCTCCCTTACCAGCTGCAGCACTCAGGAAAGAGAGCCCTGCTCCCCTGGGAAGCACAGCAGAGCTAACCCTGCTGGCAGGGCACCACTGAGCTGGCCCTGAGGGTGCGAGATTGGGCTAACTGGCCACCCTCCCTCGTCTGCCATGTAGTGCTGAGGGTGAGAGGAAGGTGCTCTCACCCCGTGCCCCTGCCATCTGTGGTAGGTGAAGCTGCCCCCCCCCCCCCAACCAGCTGCAGCACTTGGGAGAGCAGGCCCTGCACCTCACTGACCCTATTGCAGGGGTTTGGGTGAACCAGCCCTGAGAACACGAGCTCGGAAGAGCCCTGCCATATGGCGGTGTGGTTGGGGGTGAGGTGCCTTTCTCCCCACTGCCTGAGGCAGGTGGGAGAGATGACCCCTGAGGTCATAAGAGTGGAAGAGCTGTCCCTGCCCCTCACCAGCTGCAACACTCGGTAGAGTGGTCCCTGGCTAACACAGTGGATCTGGCCCTGCTGGTATAGCTGTGGGAGAGCTGACCCTGAGGGCATGAAAGCTGGAGAAGCGGCCCCGCCCTTGCTCATTGCTGCAAGGACTAAAGTACCCAGGACAATGCTGGAGAGCTCGCCTTGGTGGTGAGGGTGGGCAAGAGCTGGCAGGGTGCCCAACCCTGCAATCACCCAGGCTCAGAGCCAGGGCTATGAGTTGGTCCCCTGGAATGTCCACCCTATCTATGATCTGCAGGAGCACACGAGGGGCCAGTCCTGCAGACTCAAAGCTTCAGGATCTCCACGTCACAGGGCAGCAAGAGGAGGCCCAGTGAGGGGCCAGCTTCAATAGTGCAGCAGAAACCAGACCAATGACTCCTTGCAATGGACACTTGCAGGTAAAGATGTATGAAGAGGGGGTTACTGTGTGACTCAATGTGTCACACTGCAGCTTCCATGACGAGATTGATTTTTCCTTTTTTCTCTTAAATTTTATTCTAATAGGGAGGTTTCAAGGACAGGTACAAAAGAACTGGGAAGTGAATGGGATCGGGAAGCATTACACGAAAAACACAAAGAATAAATAAAAAGTTAAACAAAAAGCAAACAAAAAGCCCACAAGCACTTGCCTTGTAGGCCTGATGGGAAAGAACTCGAGTCGCCCTTTGACCTCCAGAGCGTATCCATAATGGTGGCTCACAGCCATGGAGAACTCCAATTCCAGGGATCTGATGCCCTCTTTTGAACTACACAACCACCAAACACATACATGCAGGAAAAAACACTCATACATATAGAATAAAATAAACCTAACAAAAATTTAACTGAAAGAAGTAACATCTACCATCCTACCCAGAGATTTTTTAACATTCCTCTCTGTCTCCATTTGCTTTCTGGACATTGAGTTTCTGAATATTTTAGGTTCAAGACCTGTGGTACAGCCCACTGCCCTTCTGCCCTAACTCGTCCCCTCTGCCAATGTCGGGTCCCTCGGGGGCTACTGGGCAGGCTCTGCAGCACAGCTGCGTCCCTCCGGCTGCAACACAAGACACGAGGGGTCAGAGCAGCGCCCGAGTCCTGTGTTGTAGCCTGAGGACACGCATAGAGTCCCATGAGCCCCAGTGGCCTCCCCTGCATGGCTCCACCTCTAGAGGAGCTCCTGGTTTCTGCCCGCGGAAGCGCGTGTGCCCAGCAAGGAAGCTGTAAAAGAACAGAAGGCAGCATGGGTAATGGGGCGTGGCACTCAGCTACCACCATTAGGGGAAAACCCAGTGCATAGGTTGTGTCTGGCGCAGGACCCTGCCTGGTCACCAGCCTGGTGGCGATGCTGAGAGACAAAGACTGCACATTCACGACCATGTCCCTCTTCCTCTAAACAATGAATTATGGCTGTCTACAAGCCGATAATTATTTTTTATTACAATAACCCTTCCTAGAAAGCAGCTCTTACTCTAATACTATAAGGACTTTATAAATGCTGGGCTGATTCAATGACTTGCCCTGGATTATAAATATCTTCACTGGGAAAGCGACAGTCAATGCAGTATTATTGCTACCCATTTGCACTGGGCCTATGGAGAATTTATTGTTTATTTATGGCTTATTTTTATTCAAAAACTTGTATAGCATTTTTGTGTGGGTTCTTTCTGATGTGATTTTGGTGCTTTTTTTATAAAAATCAAACCAAGTAGGTCTAGAATCAAGAGAGTGTCCTATGTCAGCTCTCCCAAAGGGACATGCTGATACTTTTTCTCTAGATTCACTGTTGGGCAAACTTTGCAAAAAACGCCCATGGCTTCAGGATTGAGGCATGAAATACTGTATCTCTTCCCTTTCTCCCTCTTTTCTCCCCTCCTCCCTTCTTTCTGTCTCTCCCTCCCCTGTCCCCGTTTCCTTTCTCTTTCAGCCTACTCTGTTTCCTAGGCTAGTCTCTAGCTCCCCACCCCCGGCCCAAGCAATCAGCCTCTTGAGTAGATGAGACCAAGGTTCACACCTGGGTCCAGCTCTCACCTGGCTTCTGTCTTCAGTAAAGCAGACAAGTCCGTTGGTTCCGACAGAAGGCAGGATGGGGCCAGAGTAGACGTCGTGTTTCAACGCAGAACCGATGAAAGACAAGACTCTCAAGACTTGCAAAGCAGGATGCAGAACGACGTCATAGCACGTCCACCTTTGTATCCGGATTTAAAATTAAACAATTTAGAGGGGAAGTAAAATCCCTTCTCTTTTTTTTTTTTTTTTTTGTTTTTTTCGAGACAGGGTTTCTCTGTAGCTTTTTGTCCTGGAACTAGCTCTTCTAGACCAGGCTGGCCTCGAACTCACAGAGATCCGCCTGCCTCTGCCTCCCGAGTGCTGGGATTAAAGGCATGCGCCACCACCGCCCGGCAAAACCCCTTCTCTTGCTCAGAGTATCTATAAGAAATCTGAGTCTCTTTGCAGTTGGTGTGGAATAACCTGTTGTACCGCTGAGCCATCCTCTCCCAGGACTGTAGGACATGGCGGAAGAGGACAGAGGTTGGATGGCGGACAGCGTAGCCTCTCTGGCAGCCATCCCCTCTGTAATAGAAAAACTAAAAATGCTGCAGGATCCCCAGCGGTAGGCAGCAGAAATGCTGTAGGTCCCCAAGCGGTGGTAGCGGGCCATGTGGCGGCAGGCAGAGACGGCTGCCCGTCCCCGAGCGGTGGCTGGGCCCAGGCAGGGAGACACGTGGCGGGCGGGCGGGCGGGCGGGCGGGCGAGCGAGCAAGAGACAGAGACATGGATAGGCAGGCCATACAGCGAAAGGTTGAATATTCAGGGGGTTATGGAGGGGAAGGAAAAGGGGAGAAGCGGGGAAGAGAGAGAGAGAGAAAGGGGGGGGAGAGAATGAGAGAGACAAAGCGGGGAAGGAGAGAAGTGAGGAGAGAAGCAGACGCGAAGTTACCTCTCTGATGGTAAGACGAAAAAGAGAAAGAGCTCGGGCTGGAAGCTGAAGATCAGCCTGCCTCAGCGGAAGGGGGAGGGAGTGGGCGTGGCTTGTCTCTTAAAGAGACAGAACAATCATTACACCCTCCCCCTGCATTCTTCTTCTCTAGCAGAGCTGGTGACCACAGTCGAGTGACCATCGATTGAAATGGCAGGAGCCTCATACAACACTTAGGAAATGTCTAAGGTCCACAAGCCCCTCCCAGGGATTATCTAACAATTACTGAGAGAGAAGACTCTTCTGTGGAACTCCCTATAAGGTGTGCAGGAGCTCCAGAGATGCAGGTTTTGTGACTCATCACTGTGCTGGGAAGGACTTCTTATGAGGCAACTACCGTTAAGACACCTATGCTACTGTAAGTAACCTCAATAAAGTCACTGACTCTCCATGGTAGACTCGGGTAATATTTGTCATTAGTACCCCATCCGAAATGAACAAATGTTTGTTCATCTCCCTAGGAAAAGTCCCACAACACTTGGAAGTCAAGATGAGTCCCCACATCCCTAGGAACCAGGCACAACTGAAGTGTGGGCCAGCAGGGACAGAGTTGTGTGAGCCTATGTGAGCCTCTGCACCTGCCTTGTGGCGTGTCCTCCCAGGTGCCATAGGTTGGGTCCTCTTCCCAGACTATACACAGAACTGGAACAGTGGAGGAGCAAGCCTCAGACAGCCAGGAAACTCCTGGGCTGGAACAGAGGCAAGTGGGGAGTGAGACAAGCCAAGGAAAAGTCAGCCTCCTGTCCCTGATGGCTGCCAGGGACCGGCCACCTCCAGCTCCACCCCCTATGTACTGGAGAGATCCAACCACATCATCTTGCCCAGACTGAGGGCGCTGCCTGGCTCCACATGCCAAGGAGAGGTAGAGGGAGAGAGAAAGAAAACCAGAGAGAAGCCAAGAACAGACCTTGAAGCACATCGCTCCTCCTTTCAGAGGGGACATCGAGGAAAGCAGGGCATCGGGGACAGGACAAGGAGAGAGAGCTCTGACTATTGCCTGTGACAACTGGGTCAGGAGCCTCCTAGGGATGGTGAAGCCTGGAGTGTGGTAGAATGGGGAGAGACAGAAGTTCCTTAGTGAATAGCAGTGTGGTCTTGTTTAAATGCAGCCGGATTCCAGGGCCATAACAGGAGGCAGCAAGTGTCCCTGCAGCTTTTCCAGCAAGCAGGGGCAGGAGCACAGGTGGACTAAGGCCTGCAGGAGAGAGGACAGCAGCAGAGCTCCTGCCAAGGCTGGGGATGCAGAACCCCAGATGTTCCCAGTAGCTGAAGGCCACACGATGACTCTTCAAGTACTTTGCCAGAGGGGAGGCCTGAGCTAGAGGGCAGGATGTTGGATTTGGAAGCATGCATGGCTGGCTTGTGGCTTGCACAAACTAGATTAACATTAACTAAGAGGGTCTCTGTGACAGCCATGGCTCCATCCCTGCCTGCCTGGTTCATAGACATGTCCAAGGCAAATGATGATGACAAGACCATCAGGAAGGGAGGAGACAGCAGGCGAGGACACTCTTCATACCCTGAGAGATCTAGACACCTCCTGAGGACCCTGCAAGGAAACTGAGAGAAGACACAGCCGAGTTTGCAAGGTGGTTACTCAGGGACTGCAGACATAGCTGTCACCAAGCAGATGCTGCCACACAGAAAACAGGCCTGTTTGCCTTCCATTTGCGGCAGGATATGTTTGAACTTATTTTCTCTTTGTTTCTACACTCCAAACAAGGGGAGCCTGCCTGCATCTAAAATGATCACCTTTTACCCGTTTACAATCCCCTCCCTCTGGCACAACGTACGTCTCCACTGTGTGATTACCGTAGTGAGGAATACGTTTCAGTTGGTAAAGTGTTTATCACATGAATACAAGGGTCTAAATTTGAACCCGGAACCTATGTAGAAAAACTGGGCATAGTGAGGTGTACTTATCATCTCCCCAGAGCTGGGGAAGAAGAGACAAGCAGATCAGTGTGGCTTACTGGCCAGCCAGTCTCGTTGAACAGATGAGTTCCAGCAATGTGAGAGACCCTGTCTCAAAAGAAACAAGATGGAGGCTGACTGGGGAAGATGCCTGGGATTGACCTCTGGTGTCTACATGCATGGGCACACATGCACCTCTGCACCCGGACACACGTACACCTCTGCACCCGGACACACGTGCACCTCTGCACCCGGACACACGTGCACCTCTGCACCCGGACACACGTACACCTCTGCACCCGGGCACACATGAGCACACACACATGCACACACACGCACATGTGCATGTGCACACACACACACACAAAGACAAAAACTTTGATCTGGCCTCTGTACAGCTGTGTTTACAGACACTACAGGATGGATCTTCTCCGTGAGTCCAGATAAATAAATGCTTAGAGGAAAATGATTGACTCTGAATTCATTCATCAAATATATGTTGAGCCTCTTTGCATACCAGGTCTACCCGACACACTGAAAAGGCAGCAACCCCCTTGCCTGCTTAAGTTGCGGTCGGAGCCTCCTGCCCACAGCCAACCGCAACGGAGCAGTGCGGGAGTTAAGGACCTAACTTTTGGAGTCAGCTTGCTCTGAGTTCAAATACAGCCACTGAGCTATGTGACTGGAAGACCCTAAAAATAAGTCTCTACATCTGAAAAATGGAAGAGTGATGACGTCACAGAGAGAATGGTAGCGGGCGGGCTACGGTGTACTGCCTGTGAGACGCGCTTGTGCACCCGGAGAAGAGTTTTTGTTGTCATATGTAGCTGTGTAATGTACCAAATGTGTCCTGCTCACCTGTTGAAATCCTAACCCCTATAGTGACTGTATGTGGAAGAGGGAGAGATCGTTTTGTGAGACAGGAAGCCAGGGGGAAATGGGAGGAGTCAGCCGTTATAGCCCCCCCATAACCAACCTCCAGTCTGCTACCCCTTACCCCAAGTGAGCTCAGCTCCCTGAGCCATTCCCCATGCTCTTCACTGTGCCCACACCCACATACACATAGCACAGATCATCCCCTCCCCATCCGACTTCCTTCCCAACTGCCCTAATCGGCCTTCTGATAGCCCCCTGCCTGTCACCTGCCAGTCTCTGCATTTTCTAGGGCGTCTGTAGCTCAAGGCTTTAGCCCACATTTCCTTGTCCTCAGCCCAGCGCTAGCAGCTCTCCCTACAGGCACTTCCCGAATCCAGAGGAACCGGTTTGCTCCTGTCTCCCCTGCCCCTTTACCTTTGCCTCCACCGTGGTCCTTCTGGCAGCCCCTTCCTGCCTATGTTTCCAGGGCCCGCTGGGGCAGGGGATTCTCACATCATATCTTCTCACGTGTTTAGACTGTGTTGAGCTTCTGGGAGTTCTTTATATTACACATCTTTTGAGATAGTAAACACAGTTAGAAGGTCTGGGTTGGAAAATTCTGCCCTGCCAGGAACTGAATCCTATCTCCCAAGGTCTCTAATAAAGAATATGAAATATTAAGGGAATGTGATAAATATTTGTTAGATAAATTAAATTACTTTATAACCCTCCCCCATTTTATCACTAAAAAGGCCTTTTCTTTTTTCTGGCAGATATAACACAATTCAGTATCTCAAAAGCTTTAGCTGAGATCATTTTCTCAAGCACAGTTATTAATAATTTGCCTTAAAATGCTCATTTAAGTACCCAGTGCAGAGATAAGAGGTCTGCTTTCCTGTTGATGCTCACACTCAATCGTAATTATCTGTCACAAGAGACCTGAAGAGGTATGAAGATGAAAGCTCCGTGGGTCTGGTCTGTCACTGCAGAATCCTAAGACGGGGGCAATTAGCAGCAGCCTTAACTGCCGGGGTGGGGAGGGGCACCACTAATCATCTGAGACCAGTTATTCTGAATGTCATAGAATTCCGTGTCCTCTCCTACACCGCACGTACACACGCACGCACACACACGCACGCACGCACACTCTTCTCCCTGTCACGAAGGAAATCTACAGACAGAAGCATGTTGACAGCTGCATTGTGTAAGGGTCCACATGGGACCGTCTCGCTTTCCCAAGCCTGAGATTGCTGGCATCACCCAGCCATTCCCCTTCACACAGGGTCACTGCCATGAGCATTACTCACGGCATCGTGCCGCTGTGACTTCCCCAGCAGCTCTGCGCCTTTTCTCCTCGGCTGCTGAAACACTCCGTTTCTGTGTCTGTAACTTTTCAGTCTTGCTCTGACTCTGTTGTTATGAGAGGACAGACTGCAGAACAGCCCCCGAACCCCCAACAGATACAGGTACAAATGCCAGGAAGCTGAGCAGCTTGACCGATGGTGAGCAGGCATGATGGATGCGGCTAAGGCAGACAGCGGCTGTCCCAGTCCATGCTATTCTGGAGAAGCTGGTATCGCTTGCTGTGTGATCCATGCTCGGCTAAGCCCATTTCAATCCTCTAGTCGTGGCTGAGGTGCCACCACGCCAGAATCCAGGCACGTTCAAGCGGTATGTCAAGAGACTTGGGTCAGAATGAGGGTGGTAGGAGAGCTGTGTCCACTCCATGTGTGGCGATTTAATTTCAGTACACTAATGTTCATCAAATGAAGTAAAGCCGCTAATCTGAAGTGTATTGGGTTTGTAGCTTTTATGACATATCATTTAGGAATCCATGGTGGCTTTACAGCAGTCAGTAGGTTTCCCCATGCTGAAGTAGCTCTACAATAAGAGCCAGCACTGGGAAGCCGCGACAATTTTCCTCTTTACTGTCTGACATTTGACTGACTTCAGCAGGAATGCTTGTCCTCACCTTGTCTCGGCTGGAGAACACTGCTCTTTGGTACAACTGGTGGCCAGCTCGCTTTCTCCCTTTTCCTTCTAGTCTGGGACCCATGCAGGATGGGCCTCCTCTCCTCGGTTAGACCACTCTCTGAACTCCCTCAAAGGTGCATCCAGAGGTGTGTCTCCTGGGAGATTCTAAATCCCACCATGATGACAGGGAAGGACAGATGCTTGTGCGAGAGTCCAGTCACTCAGCCACAGGAGTGTGCAAGTGGAAGGGAAAACAAGATCGGCAACGAACACACAGGCAGGCTGTGGGCACCTTAAACCCTCAGGCGCTAGCTGTGGTCGGCAGAGGGCCTGGCTCTGTGCGGTCTCAGTGAGGAAGCTTGCTTGTGAGAGACACTGATCTGTGAATGTTCCCCCACCGCCCCTGGAGGAGATTATGCTAGGCCAAACATCATCAGCTGCTGAGGTTTTCCTAAATCCCCTGGGTCCCCCTTCTTGAAACTGCTTGAGCTCCTTGATTCCCGACCTGTGCCTGTGTTGTCCATCATCGAGGAACGCAGAAGAGCTGCCCTGCTCTGCCTCTTCCAGTCACACCCTGATTCGGGGCCTTCAGCAGCTCCTCTGCCCCAAGTCCCAGCTCAGTCAACCACCCAGCAGTCCCAGGAACCACCACCATCTCAACCATAACAAAGGGAAGGCCTGGGGCTGCCCCACCAGAGACAGTTCCTCTGATCTCCCTGAACCACTCAGAGGCTCTTGGTCCTCTGCCCAGAGTGAGTGCTGGAGGTGCCAATGCTAGGCCAGAGAGTGGCCCAAAAATTCACTCAACAATCCCTTGGGAGGGACTGGGGGACAGGCACCACTGAAGGCACTGGGGGTATACCACCACGAACACTACCCAGTGGAACTTTCCCTTGAGTAATTTATAAGCTAACAGGGAAGAAATGGGGCTGAGCAAAGTGGGAGGAGGGATAAAGAGACCAGGAAGCAGGGGAGATTAAAAGGAATCAGTGAAGAAGGAGGAAACTAAGAACCAAGAGGAGGGGAGGGGGATGACTGGAGCAGAAAGAACAAGGGGAGTATCGGGAGGTGGGTTTAGAGGGGTAAGTGGGTGGAGCCAACAGCAAAAGGCTGTATAGGCTACTACAGTAGTTTGGTTTTGTTACTATGATGAAATAACCTGAGGCAGGCTACTTTATAAAGAAAAGGCAGTTGCTGGGCTCATAAGCCCAAGACACAAGGTCCAGGGGCCTCATCTGTGATGGTCTTGTTGTTGGCAGAATTTCAAGGTGGCCTGGAGCATCACAGGGCAAGAGATAGTGTGTGTGTGTGTGTGTGTGCGTGCGTGCGTGCGTGCGTGCGTGCGTGTGTGTGTGAGATCATATAAAGCCACCAGGATCCAATCACGGACACTACATCCTGAGAACTTTACTTAGTACAATTCCCTCTCTGTGAGTCCACTTCTAAGAGTCAAATTAAGTCTTCCCGCGTCCTCACAACTCACAGAGGGACACTGGAGGTCCCTGTGGCTCTACGCATATAACATCTCTGAAATTCCTTCTGTTGGTTTTTTTTTTTTTTATTTTTTTTTATTTTTTTCGAGACAGGGTTTCTCTGTAGTTTTTGGTGCCTGTCCTGGAACTAGCTCTTGTAGACCAGACTGGCCTCGAACTCACAGAGATCCACCTGCCTCAGCCTCCCGAGTGCTGGGATTAAAGGCGTGTGCCACCACCGACCGGCTCTGAAATTCCTTCTGAATCCAAGAGGGAGAAATTGGGAGGACCTGGGAGGTAGAATGGCACTAGCTGCTTAGTGGACAAACGGACAGCAGGAAGCAAGAGCAGAAGTCCCTGGACCAGTTGGGAGGCCCAGATCTTTGGGGCAGAGTGACAGAGGCCAAAACCAGCAGGGAGAAATGCTTAAGTTCCTGGTGAGACGTGGTAAGTTCCTGGTGAGACGTAGTAAGTTCCTGGTGAGAAGTGGCTAAGTTCCTGGTCTGTTCTAGGGAAGGGTCAATGTTTCCTGCCAGATTTGATAAGGACTTGAGAGATGATGGAGATTGTGATTTGAGGCCCATGCAGCATGAAAGGCAGAGCTGTCACTAAGTGAGGCAGAGGAGACCTGAAGCAGGTGATGGAGCTGCGTTAGTTTGTGCTCAGTTTCCTGTCTTCTAGGCACCTGAGAAGAGACATCACGGAGGCAGTAGGCATGGTCCTCTCCAGGGGAGAAGTCCAGGCTCCATGTATAAATTGAGAATCATCAGCACCTAAGTGATTTAAAGCCGTGACCTGGAAAAATAAAAACCCATACAAAACAAACAGACCCATACAAAACAGCCAACTGGTCTCTGACCAAGGAGCTGAGACAGAAGCAGAGACAGAAAGGTCTTTCCAACAAGCAGCACTGGGCCAATCAGATGCTGATGGGAATAAAAGGAAATGGACACAGACTGCCTTGGGCTCCTCCTAAAAACTGGCTTCACCACAGGCCATGAGCAGAGCCGCAAACCATAAAACCACAGGGTTTGTGGAAGATACAGGAGATAATCTAGGCAACCCGAGCTTGAGTGGCAAGTTTTCAGATGTAACACCAGAGGCAGAAGCCATGTTTGTTTTATTTTTTAAGGGGCAGAAAGAAATAGTTAACCTTATTTAAGAAAAAAAAGTCACAAGACTGGACGAGGGAATGTGGAGGAAACACAGCAGCCCAAGAGAGATGGCCTAATGCCTCTCCACAAACAGCCAGCCGTCTGTACTCCTGTCCCAGGCTTGAGCAGGGCTGGTGTGAAGGCTAATGTTGTCAATTTGACTGAGACGAGAAGGGTCTAGGAGTTTAACAAGGCACATCTCACGTTAGCTGCTTTTCTCCTTGCTGACAGAACACCCGAGAGAACTTGAGAGAGGAGAGGTTTGGGGCTCGAGAGATGGCTCTGTGGTCAAGAACTCTTGCTACTCTTGAAGAGGACCCAGGTGTGATTCCCAGCACCTACATGGCAGCTCACAACCATGTATAACTCCAGTTCCAGGGGACTCCAACGCCTTCCCCTGACCATCAAAAACACCAGGCATGTGCATGGTTCACATACATACACATATACGGAAAAAATACATATACAATAAAATAAATAAACCTAAAAGAGAACAGGGAGATATTTAAGGGCATGGTTTCTGAGGGTATAGTCCATCTGTCAATGGCAGAGAAAGCTTAGCATTTTGTTCACCATCTAATGGACCAGGATGCAAGAGGGTGGGACCTGAAGTAAGGTTGGGCTGTGATTCTCAACCTCACCTCCATAATCCCTCCCACTGGCTAGACCCCAAAACCTCCCCGCAAAGAGCTTGACACCAGAGCATACAAGAATAGTCCACATTCATACCAACAGAGGGAAGACTGGCCATAAGTGTGGGCTGCACAAGCTACATGCTGGGGGTCTGAATTCAATAAACAGGAGAAGGAAGAAATCTCACCAGTGACTTCTTGGCCACTCCAGGGGTGTAATCTGCTCTACCACGCCCTCCCCACATGGATGACAGAAACCTTCAAAGCCAGGAGCCAAAATAAATCTTTCCTTCCTCACTTTATAATGTCAATGTCCCAGAGAGAAAAGATGACTAACACAGCTGCAGATACAAACATGGAAGTCAGCATGGAATGTCTTTCAATAAACAGCCTGTCTGCATGAACCAGACAGAGGAGTGTCCCAGGCAGAGGAGGAGGCTAAAGAACCAAGGCCTCCCCACCCCCAGAGGGGCAAGTCCCCTCCAGGCCTTGGCTGCATTGATGGGCAGTAACCAGCACAGCTACAAAGAACCTGAGGGCCAAGAAGGAAGCCAACTCAAAGGATGACAGGCAACTGATGAGGGAGTCTGAGGATTAGCCATTGGATTGGCCACAAGGACCTTAGCATCTAAAGTCTGGGCTATGCTGGTGCAAAGCTCTGCCTAGGTATGTTCCTGAGGAAATCAGTGGAGCAGTTCTAACCATAGAACTGTGTCGAAAGGGAATCAGAGATAATAAGCAGTATGTGAAAGGAGAGTTAAGTCAAAGAGAAGAGTTTTGTAAATTGCAGTGAGTGGCGGCTATTGTTAATGTTCTAAAAGAAAGGGACAACTCAGCCACACAGGAGAGGAAGCAAGAATGCTGGAGCAGAGGGCTGGGGGAGAGGGGAAGAAATGTCACACTCGACTACCTAACACTGCGGAAAGCAAGCGAGATGAAAGCCATCTGGGAAATTCAAACATTTCCACTTCCTCCTACTTTGGAAGAGCAGCCCATACTCTGAGGAGTACCCAGGGGCAAAGTTAAACCAACCACAAAGAACTTGAGAGGTGAATAAAAGGCTAAGCAAAAGTGAGCACGGGGACCTTCAAGTCAGCCAGGGACTGAGCAGATCTTCCCTGCAGGGAGTCCTGGGAAACAGTGAGCAGGGAGCTGCATCTTTTAGCATACTCAGATGGTCAACCTTTAATTTTCAGACTAAACTTTATCTTATGCAAAGATAGTGACTCGGCTGTTTCACGCCACTCCAGGTGCAGCACAGCTGCGCCTGAAAAGCACGTTCCATCTCCTCAGAGATAGCACATCCATGCTCACCCAGGCCTGATGTGGATGCAGGATGCGCATGCGAAAAATGCCAGAAAACCGATATTGAAGTGATGGACACTTCTGAAACCAGGCCACGTACTATACCTACAACTCTAGGATACATTTAAATCCACCAAGCTGTAAGCTTCATACGGGTAAATACTGTGATGTATATTAAAAGTTCTATCTCAATAAACTTATAAAAGGAGAACATTGATTATAGAAGATATGGGTCCTCTGGGAAGGGGTCACCCACCTCTATCTCTAGGATGCCATGCTCATTGCTCAGAAATCACAGTTTGTCTTCCCTGCTGCTTGACTGAAAAACTCCAAAGCCACCTGTAGAAATCGGGGCTCTATCCTGTGGCAACCAAGAGTTCCCTGGGTGTAACAAAGGCTAGTCCTGGGGATGTTTGGTTAGCTAGTTAGTCTACAGTGACACAATCAGCAGCTTACAAATACATTTACCACTCAGTGAAGAACTCAGCATCGGGCTCTGTTTCTCAGCCACAGCGGCCCTCAGAGAAGGACAGATGGAACTCGCAGGAAGAACCAGGGCTTGCTCATGTAGTTATCCGTTTTCTGCTGTTAAAACAAAATACCTGAAGCTGGGTAATATATACAGAAAAGAGGGTCATTTAGTTCAGTTTTAGAGATCGAGGGCATGGTACCAGCATGGAGCATCTCCGGTGATGTCCCTGTAGTAGGTGGCATCATGGAAGAAGTATGTGGAAGAGGGAGAAATCACACAGTGAGACAGGAAGTCAGGGAGAACCCGGACAGGTCAGTCATCACACCCCTCCTTAAAAGGATTAGCCAGGGTCCATAGAGCTACACCTTGCTAAAGCCAGGTCCCCAGCGACCCACTCAACTCCCAATAGGCCCCCCCTCTTAAAGGTATCATTACCACATCAGGGTGAAGCTTTTAACGTATGAGCCCCACGGACACACTCTTGCCATCCCCAAACCATAGTGCCCACCCAGCCAAATTTTCCTTGTTCACTCTTACATAGCTAATCTCCCATTTTCTCAGTCTAGCTCTGTGCCTGCTGGGCTTTGCTCTTGACTGTCTTGGGGGTCTTTGCATCTCAGGCGGATCCATCTCTTAGCTTACAGGGCCATGCACGTGACACACAGTTCAGAATGGTCCCCTGTGAAAACTGCCCTGAGTTAGCATAGGTCCCCTCTGGAAGCCACTGAGTCCTCGGAACTACCCAAGAAAGAACTAAGGAAGCCTTGGCTGGACACTTTACTATCTGCCTCCACCTCTGTGATCCCAGCACTGTGGTTGTCTCTAACAGCAGCAAGCCTCCTAGGTGACTGAAATATGTGTGTTTCCGGGGGGAGGGGCTGCCTCCCTCTTGCTCAAGGCTGTCTTTCTGCAGCCCTCCCCTGTCTGCTCGCTCCTGTGCTCCTGTGCTCATAGCCATTCGTTCTGCCCACCCTTTCTTCATTGGCACCTCGCCCCTCCTCATCCACACAAATCTTTCCTGTCTGATCTCAGCAGCTGGGTGCAGAAGTTCAGATCACTCCTATCTCTGGGCACCTTGGGGAACCATGCTGGGTGTCCTCCTCTGCTGTGAGATTAAGTGGCTAATGCAGAGTGAGGTGTTTATTAGCACATTTGTAGCGTGCTCTTCCTGTGGCCAATGAGCCCTGCCAGCCGCTGCAATGCCTGTGGGAACCTGCAGGTCTCAGCCCTCTCTAGCTGCCTTCAATCTTGTTGCTTGTGACTCAGGGATGCTGTTTTATTGCCAGGAACCTCGCCCTCTTCTCTCCCACACCTCCAAGTTCAAAATGGTTGGGCGACTGACTCCGAATAACAAACTTCTTTTCTACTACTTATTTGTAGCACGCTCCAGTTTCTCTGATGGCCTAGTGGCCTTAATTCCTATTAGTATATACTTGTTCCTGTTCGTCCCTAGCCCTGCTTGGTTCTCTGTCACACACACACACACACACACACACACACCCCGCCCCCATCCTAGAAGCAGCAAGTGCGTCTCCATTTGACCGCACAAAACCCTTGGCCCCTGTTGGGTCTCATTTCCATCTCCAGTCCTAATTCTTTGCCCTTTTAGACCTAGCTATTATTGCTTCTAATTTGCATTGAATGGCCCCTTAGCAACCATCAGACACTGCTTTGGATACCAACTTGCTTCTAATCGTGCTAGATTCACCAGAATTGTAGCTCTTCCAGAGTACAATTTAACATGCGATAAACAGAGCCGTGAACAATTTCCACCGCATCCGGATACACACATGCCCTCTGCGGAATAACTGCACGGAACCAAGTGCTCAGAAAGCACATCTGGGGTGGAGCACGCTGTTCCTCGGCCATTAAAGGAAGAAAAAGCAATCTCAACAGTTTACTACCCTTGAAACGCTATTAGACCCAAGACAGAGCTACTTCTGGTAGAAAGTACTGGCTTGCAGTGGGAGACATCCAGACAAATAAGCAATACGGGCATGAAAACGTCCAGTGTGTCTGATAACCAGGAAGATGGAGATCAAAGCCACAGTAAGACCTTTCCACTCCCCAATAAAGGGGTTATTATATAAGTAAATACCACAACAAGCGCTGGGGAGAATTGGAGAAAGGGGGAGCTTTGCCTGTTAGTGAGACTGTGAATTAGGATAGCCACTGTGAGCGAAAGTATGAAGATTCTTTCCAAAATTCTAAACAGAACCGACAGCTGGGGTAATGATGAGCACTTTTAGCCTTACAACTCAGGAGGCAGAGGCACGGGAGCTATGTGAGCCTGAGGCCACCCTGGTCTACATAGCAAGTTCCAGACCAGCCAGGGATGCACAGTGAGACTCTGTCGAAAACAAAACAAAAACAAACAAACAAGCAAAAAACCACAGACCTACCCTGTGAGCTAGGACCCCCACCACTGGGTGTATATGAAAAGTAAATGAAATTACATCGGCACCCTGTTCTTTGCTGCACTGTTCACCATCGCTATAGAATGGACACAAATGGACTGGAGAGGTAGCCCCCTTGGTAGAGGGCTTGCCTAGCATGCATAAAGCCCTTGGGTTGAGATCAGCACTGCTTAAAGGGGGCACACGGCTGCAGCCCAGCTCTCAGGGGATGGAGGCAGGAGGATCAGAAGCACATGGTCAGCCTTGGTTACATAGTTGGAGGCCAATGGGGCAGAGAGAGAGAGAGAGAGAGAGAGAAAGAGAGAGAGAGAGAGACAGAGAGACAGAGAGACAGAGAGATAAAGAGACAGACAGAGAGACACAGAGAGAAACAGAAACAGAAACAGAGACAGAAAGACAAGATGAAGACGAAGAAAAAGAAAGAAAAGGGCGGGGACAACTCAAGTGTCCATCAGCTGAGAAACAGTGAAATGTCATACACACACAGCAGAACACTATTCGGTTGGAATCCACGGAATAGAATCCTGACATTTGAGACAACCTTTAATGGAACCAGAAAGCATTAAAGGCAGACACTGAAAGACAAATACCACATGGTCTCAATCATTTGTACGTTATAAAAAAACACTGATCTCTGAAGAACTGGGAGGAGAACGATAGTCACTGGAGGCTGGGGAACAGCGGGGGGGGGGGGGGGGGGGATTTGGGGTGAGGTTGACCAGTGAGCCCTGCGGAGCCGCTGCACAGAAGTCAGAGGTTCAGGTGAGTGAGTATTGAACAACGGGGTGACTGTAGGTAATAAAATATTGCTTATCCCAAAGAAATGTGTTTGGAGAGACAGATTTGCCGAACCTGGTTTAAAGGGCGTAGGTGTGCCAAAGCGACTATCACAGAACACCACTAACACGGATGTTTACAGTTAACACATCAGTTTAAAATGATTCGCATTTAAATTTTGAAAAGACTAAAGGAAAGACTTTAAGCATTTAAGGAAGTAGATAATTTATAATATCCTTTTAAAAAGCCGGGTGAGCGGTGGTGGTGCACACCTTCAGTTACAACACTTGGGAGGCAGAGTTCAAGGCCAGCGTGGTTTATAGAGTGAGTTCCAGGATACAAGGGCTGTGCAGAGAAACCTTGTATCACAAAAAGCAAATTATTATTATTAATAATAATAACAATATTCTTTTAAAATAATCACATTTAGCTAGATTCCACTTGTTCACCCATCTAGCTTTGAGGTCAGCTACCCATCTGCCTGTCTCAACACAACGGTCCTGCCCTTTCGTTTCTACAGCTGAGCTCCACTCCACTGCTTTGCTTTCAGACCTGTGACCCACAGTGGCCTGACCCACAGCAGCAGCCTCTCCAGAGGCTTTGACAGAGATGCCATTTCCTCTCATCTACCCTCCTTCCTGCCTCTTGGGCCTCTGGGCCCTCCTGAACTCTGCTGTGGCCTCTTAGGCCTCCACAGTTCTGTAATCTACATATATACATATGGAGACATATCCAGTGTGTGACTTGCGACGTGTGACCTGAGAGTTCCTATGTCTACCTCAGTCACAGCTACCCCGGAAAGTCGGTATTTGGTAGACTGGTGCCACCGTGGAAACGCACATCCGTGTTCACATGTGTTGCGGACAAGCACACACACAGCGATAACGTTTGTTGCAGGAAAGGTCAGAAATCATATGAAAAAAGAGTCAGGACATCCACAGTCCTGTCCCATTCCGAGCACGGCTGCCCCCAGTGGTCCCCTTATGCCTCTTCCCAGTCATTCTTCCCCAACCACTGACACCTTTGACTAACGGGGTCACTGGCTAATGAGCGTGGAGGGGAAAGGCCAGTAATCCAAGACCAGAAAATGGTCCCCGTTACAGACTTTTAGAAGATTGGCTTAGAAATCTCCAGCTGCTAGCTGGGACCACTGTCGCCTGACTCCACAGAGCCTCGCCCTGAGACTCGCTGACTGAGACTGAGCTTTGATCAACCAGGACATTTCTATGGCTTTTATTTTATTGGCATAGATGTAGACCCGGAAAAGGAGAGGCTCACACTAACTTTCTAAAACTAGCCAGTCTTCTATCTCCCTTCACATGGCACAAATTGCATCAGGAAACTGAACAGAAATGGAGACACCTTTCTCACCCCCCTCCCTGCAGCCCATTAACCTGGGCCGCAGGTAAGATCACCGCCCAGCCAGCTGTCTTCCTGTAGGGTTAGTCAACGACCTCTGTCCTAAAGGGTGATGTCATTCCCTGCCCTCCAACCCCGTCCCTGCTATCGCCGGCCACTACACTAAGTAGTGTTTGAGGCTTCTTTTACTCGTGCTTGTGAGAGTCAGCTATACGGTAACAAGTAGACCCTGACCATTCAGTAACACCGCTGTATGCAGAGCGAGGGCTTCGCTGTTGGAATATATCCCATTGTATCCCAAATTTTGTTTTTCAGCTACTATGAATAAAGATTTATTACCATTCTAGCATGCATGTTTTGGGTGTGTGTGTGCATATATATATTTGGGATGTATATACACACACACACATATATTTATCTTCAGATATGTACACATTACAAGATACGTATATCATGTTGTATTTCTTCATTAGATGTTGCTATAAAATTTATGAGTAATTTGCCAAAACTGTAACATTTTATCCATTCAGTTAAGGAATTATTTTAAAGTGCACTGATCCACGTTGAAGAAGTTGCGGCGGATCTGGTGCTCTAGTATACGGGGTGGAACAGCTCCCTGCAACCTAACATCATGGAGCACTGTGCAGTGAAGAGATCTGCTGATTCAAGAAGAAGATTTTAGGTTATCAGTCCAAAATGTGAGGAGTAAATATTTATTCATTCACTGAGCAAACAAGAATAAACCATTTAGACTGTGTGTGGCCATGGCAGGGCTTGCTCGGTGCTGTGTTGCAGGCAGTAGCCAACACATTTAGATTAGAGAAAGCAAAGAGCCTGACTTAGCGAAGAGCAGAAGAGGGCGTCGGCTTATGTCTATCTGTGGGTGACATGGGCTCACACCTGCAGAAGCCTGGAGAGTCAATGTGACTAGCTCCCCCAAACAACTGTCATGGCAAAAAGAAGATAGTGTGAAGCTTTTGAGGCAAAAGCTTTTATATGTCAAAAGACACAAGGCAAGAGCAAATCCCACCCGCAGACAGCAGTAAGAAGCGAAGTGAATTGTGTAGGACCAGGTGGTTAGAAATGTCTAAACCTGAATAAGAAACTCATCAAAGTTCCCAGTAACAGGAAGGGAGCCTGAGACACCGGTGCTGAGCGTCTGCTCTTAGATAAGAAATTCTTCACCACAAAAATGCCAGTTCTCGTCTAACTGGTGTACAAGTGTAACGAGATGCCAGTTGGGTGGTTTGAAGGAGAATGCCCCCATAGGTGCATATGTTTGCACTCTTAGTCCTCAGCAGAACTGTTCCAGAATGACTAGGAGGTGTGGCCTCTTTGGAGAAGGTGTGTCACTGGGGGTGCCTCTGGAGTTTATCTCTCTCCTCCTGCTGCCTGAATACCAGGTTGTAACTCTCAGCTACTTCTCCAATACCATGCCTGCCCGCCTGCCTGCAGCCATGCTCCCCACCATGAGAGTGGAGTAACCCTCTGAAAGTGTAAGAAAATCCCCAATTCAATGTTTTCTTCTATACGTTGCTTTGGTCATGGTGTCTCTTCCCAACAATAGAACAGTAACTGGACACCAACCAAAGCACTGATCAGCATTTTCTTTATTTTATTTTATTTTTTTATTTTTATTGGGCTCTACATTTTTCTTTGCTCCCCTCCCTACCTCTGCCCTCCCCTTCAACCCTCTTATGCAGGAGATCTTGTCTTTTTCTACTTCCCATGTAGATTAGATCTATGTACGTCTCTCTTAGGGTCCTCATTGTTGTCTAGGTTCTCTGGGATTGTGATTTGTGGGCTGGTTTTCTTTGCTTTATGTTTAAAAACCACTTATAAGTGAGTACATGTGATAATTGTCTTTCTATATCTGGGTTACCTCATTCAGAATGACCAATCAGCATTTTCATCAAGCTACATAAGCTGATCATAAGCCATGTATTCTATGAATACATTTATAGGAAATGCCATGAAAAGGGACAGTTCATAGCCACAGAAATGTCAATGATTGCTTAAGCAGGGACAAAGGTAGAAGGTAACATAGTGATTGATTATAATGGGTTGATGGCTTCATTTAGGACAGGCAACTTCCTCTAAAGCAATGGTAGCTCCAATACCTAAGAACTATTGATTTGAATATTTTAAGTGGGTGAAATATATAGTATATAAGTTATAATCCCAATAAAGCCACTTAGAATTTCATGCAGAAAATGGCATACATAATTTGGAAAGCAATAAAAAAAATCAAGTCAGGGCTACCTATGATATACTGAAACATGCACTAAAGCCTCTTCATTTAAAACAGTAAGGTGCTTGGGCTGGAGAGATGGCTCAACAGTAAGAGCACTGGCTGTCCTTGCAGAGGACCTGAGCTCAGTTCCGAGACCCACGCAGTGGCTCACAACCATCTCTAACTCCAGCTCCAGGGGATCCAATGCTCTCCTGGCCTTCAAAGGCATTAGGCACAAGTGTGATACACAGACATTCATGCAAACAAAACACTCACACATAAAAAATAAAATAATTTTTAAGAATGATGCCCCTTTGCCTGGCAGAAGAGAGGGTGGTACCCAAGAAATAAATGGCTCGTCCTGCACTCACTAAGCCTGGGAGAACTGTGAGTCCAGCACTGTGCTGGGCTCCAGGTATAGAAAAAGAACAACAGTCCCTGACCTGTAGGAGCCCCTGGGTGACTGTCCCCAGAGCCGCCACTAACCCATGCCACCTGTATACATGAATTATAAAGAGCTCTCTCTTGCATGGACCCAGACCTGTAACATTGAGGGATGCAACTTGGGTGAAGAACGTTGACTGAACAGTAACCCCACTTGTTCACCCTGGGCTTTTGTGCAAGGCAGGAACTATACATCCATGTGCAGCTGCCCTCATGGTTTCTGCATTGCCTGGGTTTGCAGTCCTGGCCTCTCTTCATTGGCAAACAAGGCCTGAAACCAGGGACTTAGAATAGCAGCCCGCATGCCTAGATTGAGTCTGAAACCCCTACCATGTATACTGCTCACAAGTCAGAGCTTTCCCTGACCAACAGGCAGGACCTAAGAACTGACGCTTCCACCCAGCTTCTGTCTGTGTCCCAGGCACATGAATCCAGGGTTTCCCGGTCAAGCAGGGTAGAAAGACTATGGTAGTGACATAGGAAGGGAAAAACCCCTTGCCCCAGCACCTGGCCGGGAGTCAGAAACCTCACCACAGTTGACAAAGCCCAGCGGGTCTCTAGAGACAGCATCCCCTTTCGCAAGATAATTTTAAGGAAAAAAAAAAAAAAAAAAAAAAAAGATAATTTTAAGGATAGATGTTCAAAGCAACAAATGAACCACACTAGCTTAAGGTCAGGATGTTAAGACCCTGAGTTACGTCACTGCTCCCTTCTCTCTAAACCCAAGTGATACAAAAAACAGCTTTACAAAAGAAAATTCTTAAAGAGGTCAGTATGCCAGCCATACACATTTGCTTATTTTTTATACTATACTTAAATTTCAAGCTTTGCTTAATCTTTCAACATTTTAACAAATCATATGCTTTGAGTAACATGGCTTTTTCTTACTTTTTGAGTAACTGTCCTTTTCTTAACTCTTTCTTTCTCTCCCTTGAATCCTCTCTCTCCCTCTCTCCCTGTTATTTCTCTCCTCCCTCTTTCTCTTCTCTAATTTGTATATTAACCTGAAGTGTATTTTTTTTCTCTACTTCATAAACTTACTAACTTTGATCACCCTAGCTCATCCCGAACTTTTTTTCCGATATAGTCACGAGTGGAGCTTTACCTGATGGACGCCTGTCGGAGGGATCCTCTGGCTGTGGCTGTGGCACTGCTGGGCTGTGTCCTTGCCACTGGTGTTAAGACAATCCTCAGAAGCCAGCACCCTCTGAGGGTCAGTCATCCCTCTGTCTGAGTGGCTTCCCCAGTCCTGCCCTGCCCTTTGTCGCCTTGTCCCTTGTCCTCCCCAGAGTACACCTCCACTGAGCTCATCCCCCCTCCCTCCCCGCCCCAAGCCCAGACAGATGGTTCACACTCACTGGCACAGGCATGCAGCACTGTCTGAAGACAGGACACAATCTAAGTGACCTCACTTACCTTGTGCCCTCACCAAAAGCACACTGGGTCCTACAGGCGCAGCAGGGGTGCCAAGAGGAAGACGTGCTAATCAGTCAGCAGTAATTCCTGAGAAGGTGCTATACCTCCTGATGCCCCCATCACCCTCCCCGGTATAGAAACCGCCAAGGCCACCTCGGCCTGGTTTCCCTTATTAGGACAGAGTCTCCAAGTTCTCAATTCTGGGGCGATGGAGGCACTGCGGCCTCATAGCAGCGGGCAGGCTCCTGGGGAGTCCCTTTACTGGCCATTGTTTCTTCCTGGACTGTTTTCTCCCTCGTGCACTTGGGTTTCGGAACACATGGCCAAGCCTCTGGTCTGCAATGGGCACTGAGAAAGCAAAGTCTGCAGACATGGTGCTGCGCAAGGTCAGGGCCCTTTGCGGCGACCCCCTCTGTCCAGCGGAGAAAGGGCGGGGGAGGCAAAGGAAGGAGTCCTGAGGTGTGAAGGGACACATGCACGGTGGAAATAAAGGCAAAGGCTTTTCCAAACGGAAGCTGAGGGCTTGGGAAGCAGAACGTGGATAGAGTCCAGCCCGGAGTGCAAGCTGCAGCCACTTTCTACCCTCTGGCTGCCATCAGAGCCGCAGGGTAGCTGCAGCTTGCCCAGGGGCTCCTGACACAGATGAAGACAGTTTGGACTTTTTCTCCACCCATGTCTCCATCCTGTTTCCCCAGCCACTACTGGAGGAAGGGCCTGGCCCTGCTCAACCTCACAATGCCCTCAGGCCCCACCCTTCTTCCTCAGAGCACTTCCAGTGAGGCCTTCTGCCCCCACTGCAATCCCCAAGATCCAAAATGAGGTTTTGACCTGAACAGTTTCTGAGTCCTGAGGTGGGGTTGAGGGGTGCTGAGTGTGTGTGTCAAATATGTATTTCCAGGGTTCTCTTTCCCATGATGCGCATTGGTCCCGATTAGCCATTGATTTTAGGCATAGACTGTAACTGGCTGTAAGACAATACTGGTGGTGGTGAGAACAAAAGGTTATCTTCTAAAACAAATTGGCAGATTCATTGGTTAATCCAGACCCCTTTCCACAGCTCTTTACAGACTGTATGAGGTGAGGGGGAGGGGGTTGGTGGACATGTTCACGCACACTGTGGAGGTGAGAGGGGATCGAACACAAGTTGTCAGGCTTGGAAGTAAGCATTTTACCCACCAAGACATCTTGGCAGCCTGAGAAGGAGCCCAGCTCCAGCTCTTCTGAGGTTGTGTAGAGACAAGATGTCCTAGAGCCCAGCTGGGCCAGGAGTGAACAGGGACAACCTTTAGTTCCTGCTGGTCCTCCTGCTCACATCTCCATAGCGACAGAGGTCTCAGGCCTGTGTGACACCTTGGTTTAGGTGCTGCAGGAGAAAGGCAGGCCCCAAACAGACGCCTACCAACTCAGCTATATCCCCAGCACCTGTTGTGAGACAGGTTTCCCATAGCTAAGACTGAGCTTGATCCTTCCTCCACCGTCTTCCAAATACGGGGATTCAGGGTGTGACCCTCCATGCCCAGCTCACCCCCTACCTCTGAATGCCCTTGAGTGCAGATCTCAAGGGAGTGCCAGTGGTTGGTGGGCCCCTAGAACTGCATGGCTCTAGTGGGGACATATACAAAGAATGTTTGCAGGAAGCTTTCCACCTGCCCCACTCTGGAGGAATCTTGAGACTCATTCTTTCTGGAGTCCTGGCAGAACGAGAGCTTCCTGACAATCCAGAGTGAATCCTAGCTGACAGGCGCACCCAGCCTTGAAGGAGCTAGGCTGAGAACAATCCTCTTGTTCTCTCCTTACCAGCGTGTTGGAACAGGGGCATGACAAACCTCCTCCCTGTCTCCCACTCTACCCACCCAACTGGGCGGCACTGGACTTTCTGTGGGGTGACCACTGTGGTCTCCCAGCTGCATGTGGGCCTGACCAGTCTAGTTCAGTTGAGGCATCTCTGCTCCCTTTGCTGAAGTGTTTGTTCCAGGGATACATTCCTGCAGAGAGAATGGCCCAGGCAGAACACTCAGGGTCATGATCAGGGGTAACTAGCAGCTCTCCCCTCTGCTGGCCTGAAGGAAAGCTAGCCCAGAGCAGAACCAGAGAAGTAAAGAGAAAACAAGAACCCAGAACCCCAATGCAGCCACACCTAGAGCACAGCAAACAGCTGTGCCCCAAAACCTGGGTCTGAGCTCAAGGCTGAATACTGGAGTGTGTTTCTCATAATGGAAACCAGAAACATCCCAACTGAGACACCACACGTCCTCTGAATTGTTAAGCAACCATCAGGCAGAAGCAGGCTGGGGAGATGGTTGTCTATAAAGTGTTTGCTACGCAAGCATGGGGGGGGGCTGAGTCTGAATCCCCCACACCCACAGAAAAAGCTGAGTGCAGTGGCACACACCTGTCACCCCAGTGTGGAAGGCGGAGACAGGAGGGAGCAGAGGCGTGCTGGCCAGCCAGTCTAATTAAATCGGTGAGCTCCAAGTTCAGAGAGACCCTGCCTCAAAAACTAAGATGAGCAGTTGAGAAAGACACTTGATGCCTCTGCATGTGTGCATGCACACACACACATGCACAGACACACAAACATGTCAACACACACGAACACATGTACACACACATGAACATACATGTATACACATACACAAACATAGACACACACCATCTCAGGTGATAAGCTCTGGAAACCATGGCTTTGAGAGGCGTTAGTCTTAAGACTGACCCAGTAACCGACCCAGGCTATGCTGGAGCCTTGATTGACCCTTAGATCATTCCACCCACACACTGCTTGCACCTCAGAGGATTTGAATCTATTTACAGAAACTGGCTTATATTTGGGGAGAATTAAAACAATAACTAGTTATTGTGGTGGTTTGGATGAGAATGGCACCCATAGGTGCCATATATTTGAACACTAGTCCCCAGGTAGTTGAACTGTTTGAGAAGAATTAGGAGGTGTGACCTTGCTGAAGGAGGTATGGCCTTGTTGAAGAAAGTGTGGAGGTTTCAAAAGTCCTTACCAGGCCCAGTCTCTCTCTCTCTCTCTTTCTCTCTCTCTCCCTCTCTCTCTCTCTCTCTCTCTCTCTCTCTCTCTGCTCTCTCTCTCTCTCTCTCTCTCTCTCTCTCTCTCTCTCTCTCCCTTCTCCCCCCTACAGATGAGGATGCAAAGCTCTCAGCCACTGCTCCAGCGCATGCCTGTCTCTCTCCATGATGATAATGGACTTATCCTCTGAAACTGTAAGCAAGCCCCAATTAAATGCTTTCTTTCATACGAGTTACCTTGGACATGTTGTCTCTTCACAGCAATAGAATGGTAACTAAGACAACTATCTAGGAAAAAGACCAATACATCATGAAACCCCAATGAGGGTTAGTTGCTATACTCACACGTTAGCTGGGCACATCCTGCCAGCTAAGGAAAAAATTATGATCTTACTATCTGAAGAAGAAAGGATGCTCTTCCCAGGCAGCCAGCTTGTAAAGCTTAGGCCCTGAATGCTGACATTAGCAGAACCACACTTCAGCTTATCTGTATTTCAAGCAACACCAAAAATGTCAACATTAATCTAAGTGCTGGCAGTGTGCGAATGTCACCAATCCTGGCAGAGAAACGTTCACATCAGCACTTGTAAGAGCGCGCAGCAGGCAGCAGTGAGTTTTCAAAGGAAGCCCAGAATGCCAGCAGCAGTAGAGGGTGCACTGCAGCTCTGGTCTGTGCAGTCCCTCTGCAGACAAGGCAAAGAGGCAGGGAAGCAGGGGGATGAATGGGAGGGGATGGTGTGGGAAGCGCTCTCGGCAGGACAATACAGTGGAAGACAGAAAGCAGTCTTCAGGGATACAAGCTGCCAGGGGTCACCATGCTCCCCACCACACCCAAGAACCACGGAGCAGTAGAGTAGCTGTAGTTACCTTAGGAGTACCAGGGCACATCACTGCTAACAGAAAGACCTTGCATAACCATACCTAGTCTCACCACAAGGTAACTGTGGTGCTATTTTTACCCCTATTACATTGATGAGGACAGTGCTGATTGGCTATCAGCCTCATAACTAGGGGACTGGTCCAAAAGCCCCCTGCTCAGTCCCGTGGCCACATCCATCCTATCTACCCTTTTAGGAGGCATTCCCTGTGAGCTGGGCTAGCAGGTCCACTCCTGGGTTTGTGCTGAGCCTTCCCACATCACCACATGCTCCCTCTACAGTGCTCCAGAGATGCAAAATAATGAGCCGGCCCCAGGGAGCTCCAGCCCATGGGCACCACAAGCTAATGAGAAACCTGAAGCCTTCAGGCCTTCTGCAGAGGGTTCTGGGAGCCCTGCAGCCCTGGTTCCTGCACACAGCCCAACCGACACAGACAGCGCCTTCTCCAACTCGTTCTCTCTCTCCACATAGCTCATGCGCAGTAGAACCTCTGGTAGAAATGTAAACTGTGACGGCTTGAATAAGAATGTCCCCATAGGATTATATATTTGAGTTAGTCACCAGAGAGTGGCACTACTTATGAGAATGAGGAAGTATGACCTTCCTGGAGGAACTGTTGCCACCAGGGGGTGGCCTTTAAGGTTTCAGAGGCCTAAGCCAGGCCCAGTGGGTCTCTCTTCCTGCTGTCTATGGATCTGGATGTAGAACTCTCAGATGCTTTCCTAATACCATGTCTGCCTATATGCTGTCATGCTTCCTGTCACGATAGTGATGGGCCAAACCTCTGAAACTGTAAGCAAACCCCAAGGAAATGCCTTCCTTCATAAGAGCTGCTGTGGTGATGGTCTCTTCACAGCAACAGAACGGTGACTAAGACGTAAACTAAGAGAAGGCATCATCACTGAAGCACACCACAAAGCAGACACGATATTAGGGTTCAGGCCTTTGCTGCTGAAATCTGCCAGGGAGAGAGAAGCCACAGAGGAGCAGGGTATAGAAGGAATATCTCCAGATCCGCCAAAGGCCAAAGATTTCCACGGACTCCGTCTGTCAAGCTACACAATTTCTGAAGGACAAAGGTGCACTCCAAAGTGAACCTGCGACAGAAGTCACCACACCCTGGGCTTGTTAGACAACTTATGGAGGTCTCAGAAAAAAAAATGTGTTTCAGAGTGTTCTTTCACTCACAGGGTGTTGGGGGAGGTCAGTGAGTCGATGGGTCTGAGAAGAGTTGCTTCCAGTTTTCCAGCCAGTGGAGACAAAGTCTCTTCTTTTAGGCAGAAAAAAAATGACTCTATTGATTCCATTTTCATGTTCTAATGTTATAAGCTCCAGAAGATATTAAATAAGCAACGGGGGGGGGGGAGGGGTAGCAAGATGGCTCAGTGAGCAAAGGAAATTGCCGCCAAGTCTGAAGATCTTCGGAATTCATGTGGTGGAAGGAGAGAACCAACTTCAGCAAGTTGTCCATCAGCCTGCACGTGTGCACCATGACATTTCACTCTGTGCACACCTGTGTGTAACACACACACACACCACACATACCACACACACACACACCACACACACACACACCACACACACACACCACACATACACACCACACACACACACACACACACACACACACACACACACAGGGGTGTTACTGCACCTAGGACTAAGTCCAAGTCAGACTGAATTGAAAATGTATTGTTGGGCTGGAGAGATGGCTCAGCAGTTAAGAACACTGACTGTTCTTCCAGAGGTCCTGAGTTCAATTCCCAGCAACCACATAGTGGCTCACAACTATCTTTAATGAGATCTGGTGCCCTCTTCTGGGGTGCAGGTGTGCACACAGGCAGAACACTGTATACATAATAAATAAATAAATCTTTAAAAAAAAACTTGATGGAGAAGATTAATCTGCCAGATGTGAATGACTCACGTGAAGTCAGTATGTGTGTGATCTGCAAGAGGTGTGAAAATGTGTTGTTCAAAGCCCCCAGTCTCACAGATTTTCCTCTCAGGCTCCTCTGGCCCCAAGGGAGCAGTCTCTATCTTCCAAGAAAGGCATGGAATAGCCACATGACCTATTCAATAAAAGGGCCTCCTCACGCCTGCTCCCAACTTCCAACCCCATCCCAGACAGTGAAAATGAGGGACACAGAATAAGAGGAGATATGATCAGATAATTTTCTTCTGAATTTATGATTTTTCTTGTTTTGTTTTTAGAGACAGAGTTTCTCTGTGTAGCCTTGGCTGTCCTGACACTCATTCTGTAGAGTCTGGCCTTAAATTCAGAGATCCACCTACCTCTGCATCTCAAGTGCCAGGATTAAGGGCATGTGCCACCACACCCAGCTTTTTAAAAAGTAATTAAAATAATAATATTTACAATACTTTAAATTAACTCGTTAAATGTAGTAACAATATTGGCAGTAACATTCTCAGTAGGAAAGAACTCTCAATTTTATATGTGAACATCTATGGAAAACTGCCTTTTGATTGACAGGTAACACCTTAACAAGTACTTTTAGGGGCTAGAGAGATGCCTCAGTGGTTAAGAGCACAGACTGCTCTTCCACAGGACCCGAGTCCAGTTCCCAGCACCCATATTAGCACATTAAGTAGTTCACCAGCCCCTGTATCTCCAGCCCCTGTGGGCATCTGTGCTCAAGGGCACATACCCACACACAACACACTCATAGTCATAATTCCTTAAATCATTTTAATCTGGCCTTTGATGATTTCATAAATGCATACAATACATCTTGATCATTTTCACCCGTTATCCTCTTTTCCCCTCTCACACTGGCTGAATCCCTCATTCTGCCCAGCAAGCCCCTGGTTGCTCCTTTTCTGTCACAGTGATAAGACATCCTGACAGAAGCAACTTAAGGGAAAAGGGGTCCTTCAGAGAGGTTGATCCGGCTCACAGATCAAGAAGAGTATGAAGACAAAGCAGTAAGTGCCTGAAGCAGCTGGTCCTGGTCCAAGCGCATCCACAACCAGGAAGCAGAGGGCGATGAATGCTCGCTGCTGCTCACCTTCCTTTCTCCGGCTACACCATCCAGGATGCTGCCAGGGACAGGCCCTACTCACAACAAAGCCAGGTCCTGGGAAAGTGAGATCGTAAGGGAACTTGCCATGGAGCCTGACAGCCTAAATCAGACCCCTGAGTCCAACAGCGTGGAAAGAGAACGGACTCCTGAAGGCTCATCTCCCAAGTGATTCTGGGTTGTGGCACTGATAATCAGCACTAACCACCACATGCAGCTGCCGCCTTCATGTCTCTGTTTATTGTTGATAGAGGAAGAAGAGTGGAAACCAGTGAGTCTAACTAGGGTTGCTGGCATGAGCACGGTGGGGTTATTTATAAGGACATGAGCAACATGGGGACATTTACGCCGCTGATGAAAAACTACTCCCCTCCCCCCAGCAGCCATTAACTTTCAGTGGCTCTGGGGGAAGAGGAACAGCTAACGGTTTCAAGAAACATCGATCCTCAACCAAACCACTCAGTTGCTAAGTCGCAAGTCACTAAGTGAAACAAAACAGCAAAGGAACAGCCACCATTTACTGAGCACACACAATCTCACAATAATTCTTTAATCTCACAATAATCCTCTGAAATGGAAGCCTCATTTTATAAGTGTGGAAACTGAGGCAACAGGCAAAAACACACTCAAGGTCACATGGCCAGGAAGAAGCCTAGCCAGTTCTCTTAAAGCTCAAGGCCAAATCCACCACACCAAAGAGACGTTGTTTCTGCTCAGGCATGCACAGGACACTCTGGTACCCACATCGGCCACACTCCTCGAAGGGGCCTCTGTCTGACCTCACAGTCTCGTTATTGGCACACCCACAAACCTGTGCCACCTCCTGCCACACCTGACTGCAGAAGGCTGAGCAGATGCGACAGAACAGGCATGGCAGTAAGGCCAGGCTGACACAGAGCCTGTCCCGCCGGGATCAGGAGCCAGGTGGCCAGACACTGTGGTCAGAGTTGCCAGCATGCCATATGCTTAGGGTAGGCCTGGGCCTGGTGGGCACAGAAACCAGGAGCAGAGCTGGGGCACAACCCAGAGGATGGCACACTGATGCCAAAGCAGGGTGACCATCAAAGAAGACGGTCCTGAGGTCTCTCTCAGTGGAACTTCTATCCCAACCTGCTACCTGGTACCTGGCAGCTGAAGTCTCTGCTACCTCTCTTGCCCATGTGGAGAAGATGGCCACCCTTCCTCTGTGATTGACAGACTTACAGCGGGGCTACAAGCAAAGGGGTCACTGCACAAACCTCACAGTGGGAGGGCCTGGCGTTTGGGGGTGTGGCCGTTCATGTGTCTACACAGTTCAGAAATGACTTCCCTCTCTGACAGTTCTGAGTTGGCTCAGGCTGGGTCTGGCATTCTATGTGGGAGCAACCGGGGCTGGGGCTTGCGCACCCAGGATGTTTCGGGCATGGACTGATGCCTTGACAAGAGTACTGCAGGAGCTAGAGAAAGTCGGGCCTCTGTTACCACGCTGTCCGTCACCCAGCAGCAAGAACTAAGCTGTTCTACTCGACGGCTGAATGCCAAGAAGGGGACACAGAAACAGCAGCCCTTGCTGGGCCTTTCAAAACATTCTATTGGTCAAAGTGGCTTCATAGTGAGTTCCAGGACACCCAGGGCTATGTAGAAAGACCCTGTCTCAAAATACAAAACAAAAACAAACAACAAAAAAGCAGATCATAGAATCAGCTCTGACTTAAAGAAATGAAAAGTAGATTCTACTTCTGATAGGGAAAGTGGCGTATGTTCCTACAGGGGTTATTGGCAGCTGTTTTTGCGGACAATCTGCCACAAAAGATACAAGCAGACCAATTAATTGTGCAGACTTATCTGCCTTTATTTCTCCTTATCCCTGCTTGGAATGTAGGTGTGGTGACTGGAACTTCAGCAGTCCTCTTGTGTCTGTGAGGCAACCTGGGAGATGAGAGCTGCCCACTGAGGAAAGGAGAAGGAGGAAGGTTTCCCCCAGAGGATCTGTCCCACCAGGTACAACTCCTTCCAGAGCTACCTGACACGCACAAAGCTTATTTGGTTTCTCCATTATACAAAATACAGTGTGCTCAGCTGCACGTGGACAGCTAAGGGAAGGAATCACAGATGCAGCATTTCCTAGTCTAAAAATCTGTCTCTAGGTACAGAGGCTGACCAGGTGGTGCAGTGCTTGCTTAGCTCCCAAGAAGCCCCAGTCTTGACCCCTGGCGCCACATAAAATTGGGCGTGGTGCCCTCAGGAGGTAGAGGCGGGAGGATCAGGATCGTCAAACCACCCTCCTCAGCAACATGTAGAATGTGAGGCCTAGCCTGAGCTACAAGAGACCCTGTTTCCAAAACCAGATGAGCTGGAGAGACGGCTTAGCCAGGAGTGACTGGTGCGCAAACAGGATCTGAGTTTGGATCCTGTCACCGGCAAAAACCGACTGCTGCAGTTTGTACCAAAAAAATGCCGAGTGTGTGGCATGGGGACAGGACAGGTGGGTCCCCGACTTACTGGCCACCTAGCTAAGATAAAACACTAAGAGATTCAAAACTAAAGTGACCGCGCCGCCTGGTTTAGAGCCCCCACTGCTCTTTCAGAGGACCCAGCTGTGACCTTCCAGCACCACACAGCAGCTCACAACTGTCTGTACTCCCTGGGCACCAGGCATGATGTAGTGCACAGATAAACATGTCCGCAAAACACCCATGCGCATAAAAAATATTTTTACAGTAAAATAAGGTATAGAAGCGATTGGGCAAGACATTCTGACCTCAGCCTCTGGCCTTCAGATGTGCAGGCTGATGAACCCGTACAGGTGTACACACAGGCACCACACACTCCTAAGTACAAGGTCATCCTCGGGCTCAGAGCAAGTTCAAGGCTAACCTGGACCACGTGAGTGATGATTATAAAATACATTCGCTCTAATCCTGAGTAACTGTAAATTTTTATTCAAGCCAAAGGTTTGGTGGTGAGGTTTGGGGAACCCTGGGTTTGTAGGAGAAGATGCTAGGCCGGTCCTATTCTTTCGTATACCCGCTGCTGGAGGAGAGACTCCTTAACAGCCTGGCTACCACAACGGAGGGAGCTTCGGAGCCCGGAGCCCGTTCCTGGCATGGCACTCAGGGGGAAACAGCAGGGAAAGTTCAACCCGGGTAATCAAACCCACACTCCCGCCTCCTACGGCTCCCTCGCTGTCAACCACCCCCTCTCTTCGCTGATCTCTACTGCCACCATCGGAGAAACTTCACTTCTTCCGAATTCACACAACCGGCAAATGTCTGAAGCAAGAACAGGTGTGCCCAGGGGACCCCACAGCCGCCAAGTCTAGCTAGGGAAGCAAGCTGGGGACTGCAGATGAGAGTGGAGCACACAGGAGGGGTCTGCCAGGACCCTCTAGCCTCCAGCAGCGACACCGGGGAAGGATGGCTGCCCAGCAGAACCGATTTCTTTCGCGGTGGCTGAACTTGCCTCTGCTATCATTTCACTCGTTTTCGTGTAGAGGTTGGCAAAACTTTTGCATATATTTCAAGTTATTGAAATAGTTTATTGCCCCCCATCTATTTTCAAAGAGCGGTTAGCTATCTAAAACCAAACGATCCCTTTCTGAATATATTTAAATATAATTAGAGAGGCACGGCTGCTGCACACGGTATTATGAGACATCGTGTAAACAAATTATTCACCGTGCGGGTTGACAAGATCTTGGGGCCCTGCAGTCTAATTTTTAACATTAATGGCTTTTCAGAAATATCCCGGGGCACAGAAAAACACAGCACCTGGCAGCCGACCTCCACATCCCTGTAGAGCTTCGTGTCTTCCCTTGCGGTTCCGCCCCGAGCAAACCTGTTGCCTGCGTGCGGGCCTCCTGCTCCCCGGGCCGGGTGACCGGCTTACAGCGTCGGTGGTAACAGGTGGACTCGGACCTGCGCGGACTCCCGCTCTCCCGTCCCGCGTCGGCGGAGCTGCAGGTCTAGCCGGCCGCTGTCGGGCTGTTCCCCGGGCTAACCTCCCACCCCGCTGCACGTTCTCTTCCCGTGCAATCTCTCCGTCTGTTTCTGCTTCCATCCACTGTGTCTGGAAACGTCCCCGGAGCAGGTCCGTGTCTCCCTTTCCATAGCTCACTGATCCAGGCTCCGCACTGCTCACCACAGTCCAAGCCGAGGTCCTCGACGTAATTCTTCACACCCGTTCTAATAAATAGCGGTTCTCCAGCCCCCTCACTGACCCGCGTACTAGCGTGACTGTTTTTTACCGTTTATACCACATCTCCTTGGCAGAAGGGTCCTTTCCGTGATCTATGCCCAGGGCTGCCGCCCGTATCCTTCAGCATTCGGACTGCCCGCGTCCTCCGCCCGGCCCTGGCCACGACTTGGGGCGAATGGACTGGGCTCCGGGGATGCGCGGTGAAGCTGGCCCGGGATCGCCGGGATCGCGCTCGAACCACGGAGGATTCTCGCCGGGATCGCGCTCGTACCCCAGAGGATGCTTACCTACCTGGTTCGCACTCGGCCGGGATACCGGGATCCCAGTAGGACCTGAGCTCCGTCCCTCAGGATTACACTCGGACTCGCCTTCAGGGTCCGCCAGCTCCAGAGAATGCTTTGCTAGGCAGCAGTGTCAGGGGCTGGGCGGTCAGCAGGGAGTCCCAACCAAGTTATCCCTCGTAGCTCTTTTGAGGGGAGTTGCCGAGAGTCTGTGCACCGACCTGGCGGAGCCTGAGCGGTCCGAGCTTACCCGCCCACAGACCGGGCTCTCCCTGGTGCTCTTGGTTGCTTCTCCTCGGTAAGAGAATTTGCGCCTCGCGGGGACCCACGCGAAACTAAACTATTTTTCCCTCTGCTGGTGACTGTCAGGAACTGCAAGCGAGCGAAGAAATGCAGAAAGGTTTGCTTCCCTGCTGGCCGCTCACCTGGAGGGGGGGGGGGGGGTTGTCTTCCATCCACTACAGGCTTTGGAAATGCGCACTACTTGTAAACGGATTATTCTGTTGTACTGTGTTTTGTTCTATAAGCCACATTAAGAAAATGCAATTCATTTTTAGAGTCATTTCTCCATCTTATTTTAAAGATTTATTTATTTTGTTGTATATGTATGTAGGGGTGTTTTGCCTACATTTGTCTGTGCACTACAAGCATGCCTGGTGACCAAAGAGTCCAGAAGAGGTCAACAGATCCCCTGAATCTTGAGTTACAGGTGGTTATGAGCTGCTGGTCTACAAAGCGAGTTCCAGGACATTCGGGGCTACACAGAGAAACCCTGTCTCGAAAAATAAACAAAACAAATTAAAATAAAAAAACAATAAAAGAAGAAGAAGGAAAACTAGAGTTCCCTTCTGGCATTTATGGCTAGAGAACCAAGGACATTTCTGGAGAAGCCATATTTTGATTTTTGGGTTTTATCTCTTCCTGGACTCATAATGTGTGAGATAACCCTCTCAGGAAATGCTGGACCTGGTGGTGCAAAGTCATGGTTTGTGGCTCCTGGAGGGTGCTGTTGACCTGAGAGCAGAGCAGTGGGAAGTGGTGGAAAGAGGAATCAGGGGCTGGGGGTCAGGATCCGAGGGGGGAAGTATGCTGGACACCTGGGCAGATCTGTGTGGACAATCAGGACAGTTATTTTAGCGACTCTGCCACTGAGAAAACAGGTGAGAAGTCAAGCAGAGCTGCCGAGCAGGCATTTGAATACAGGAGAGTGGTCTCAGAGAGGAAAGAGGCAGGGGAAGGACAGGATGATGGAAAGTAGAGGAGGTGTGATTCTCCCTTCTTTTCTGCCTTACAGGCTGGTGTAAGGGACCACAGTCTGGAAACAGATGTGGTGTGGTGGCTCACACTTGTCATCTTGGGACTCAGTCGGCTGAGGCAAAAAGTAGGGTAAGATAAAGAAGAGCCTGGACTACTGAGTGAGTCTGAGGACACCCTGGACTACAAGGTATGTCTCTACCTCAAGAAAGGAAAAAAACTATTTCTTTAAGATGAAGTGGCATTGCATTTATGCTCTGGGTTTGTTATGAAGATCAATAAGTTAACAATACATGTTAGCGTGTTAAGAAAAGCGCCTAGCAGTCATGCTCATTACAAACTGTTCTCCATTATATTTCAAATGAGAAAAGGCCGGGGTCTATGAAGAAAGGCCTTAACATAACTTGCTAACTTGCTGTTCATCTTGAAAAAAAAAATCAGATGTTTTACTTTACACTTAAGAAAAAAAGTCACACTTGATATCAGTTAAAGAATATGCATGCCAGGCTGGCGTGGTGGTGCTTGCCTTTAATCCCAGCACTCAGGAGGCAAGCAAATATGAGAGTTGGAGGCCATCCTGGTCTACATAGTGAGTTCCAGGACACCCAGAGCTATGAAGAAAGACTCTGTCTCAAAAAATTAAATTAGTAAAGTGAACTCATAAAAAAATGTGCGTGAAATAAATCAAACTAGGGCTGGAGAAATGTCTTGGCCATTAAGGGCATATGCTGGATTAGCATTTAAGAGCACTAATTGTTCTTGCAGGGGGACCGGGTTTTTTTTTCCCAGCAACCACGTGGCAGCTCTAGCTCCAGTTCTAAGGGATGGGATACCTTCTGACTTCCCCAGGTACAGCACACAAGAGATGCACATACATACACGCAGGCAAACACCCATACACATAATATATAAATCAGAGAGAGGGGGAGGGAGGGAGGGAGGGAGGGAGGGAGGACAAACTAGAAGAGTAAAGAAAACCACCTGGATGGCAGTTAACTGATTAATGTTGTTAAATTACCCAGATCTTGACTTGATGGTTAGAAGAAGCAAAACAAGAATGAAGTCAGTGAGATTAGTGGAGCCTTGGGCTCGGGAGCCTGTTCCATTCCGGGCACAAGAACTTCACTTTGGATGTTTCTGGGGACCACGTCAAAACCAGAGGACGAACTCCCGGCGTGAAACCGAGAAGATAGGAACTTCAAAATCGCGAGTGCGTGTTTCCGGAGGGAGTTTGAATACGGAGGCCCACAATGGTTACACACGAAAGCTGACTTCCGGCGTGGTCTTTCGCGGCGTCTCGGCGGCCGGGCGCGATAGCTATGCGGCAGAAGCATTACCTTGAAGCGGCGGCTCGCGGCCTGGTGGAAAGCTGCCCTGGCCAGGCCCGCTACCTCCTGTAGGAGAGGGACGGAGGGCGGGCGGGCGGGAGGGCGGCCACGGTGTCCCGGCCTCACTCCTTGATCTCTTTTGCAGCTGGGCCTACAATTCGACACACGGTAGGAGAACGCCGGCTGCTGCGGCTTCGGCCCGTGTCTCCCAGCTCTGCGCCATTCCGACATTCCAGTGATCCAAAAGAGAAGGCCGATCGACTTGTCTCATAGAAAAAGGCCTAGGTTTCTCAGTTGCACGAAAAACCTAAGTTCCAAATTCTTTAATATGTCTTAAACCTTACCATTTGACACATTGGTCAGGCTTTTTTTAAAATGTGTTTTTGTGCTTTGCCTGCCTGTATATCAGGGCACCACGTGCGTGCCTGGTGTGGCAGGAACCAGAAGAGGGCGTCAGATCCACTGGAAGTTACAGCTGGTTGTGAGCTTCTCCGTGGGTGCTGGGAATTAAACCTGAGTCTTCTGCTAGAACGGCAAATACTCCTAACGCTCCAGTCCCTTGATCAGTTTTTATTTTAAAATTTTATTCTATTAAGTGTGCAAATTTTGCCCTATGTCTGTACCACTTGGGAGCCTGGTGACCAGAAGAGGAGGGTGAATCCCCTAGAACTGGAGTTACCGGCAAGTGTGAGCTGTGTAAAGTGGGTGCTGGGAATCGAACCTGCGTTCTTTGGAAGAGCCATCTCTCTAGCCCACACATTGTGTGTTTGTGTTTCCAAGAGCATGAACGTTCAGAAGTCAGAGAGCTTTGGGAATACACTCTGTCTTGCTAGAGGGGTTCCTGGAGATGGAACTCTGTGCCGTGACCCACAGAACCATCTCAATAGCACACTGATGTTTCAGGAGTTCCCACCGGTCTTCCAGGAATCGACTTCTTGCTCCTGTATTTGAGTATACTTTGTTGGTTCTCCTAATCTTCCAAGATCCAAATACTGTGTCCCTAGAACTCAGTTCTTAGATGACAGTTTCTCATTCATTCTTAGGGTTGGGTACAGTATACTGAGACATTCCTGATTCCAGCCTAGATATCTCCTCCAGATTCTACACTCATGATCTCACGGCCTTCCTAGTTTTTTTTTTTTTTTTAAATGACTAGTTCTTCCCACCGGAGTAAACTGATCCTGTCCTTACTGTGAAGCCATTCTTTACTCCCTAACATCTCTCCTTGGTCCTTCTTGTGTCAGCAAATCACATTGGCTTTAAAATATCTCCCCATTTTTACATCCATTGCTTCCAACCTGGTCCAAACAATTACTGTTCCTCTCCTGAATTGCTACTAACTGCATTCCTGCAGCCTGTTTCTAAGCCAGCATGCCAAATAACCTTTCTGACATACTTCATCTGTTCACTTGACTTCAGCCACACCAGACCTGCTTGCTGTTGTATTCCAGGGCTTCCCCGAATGCCTTAGCATGCCTGGAACTCTCTACTTACTGCCTGCTGTCATTTCTCTCTGCAAACCACCTTCTTTAGTTACAATAACAGGACCAACCTCTGATCCCCTCCCTTAGCCCCACCCCCTGGCCCAGCACTTTGATGTTGTTTGTCATCTGGTTGTCCATTGTTCACAGTACCCAAAAAAATACTGATTGTACTAATATGAAAGGGAGGGAGGAAAAACCCTTGTGCAGTTTAAGTGTGGTAAATGTATTGATAACGAAGCAACAAATGAGCAAAGTAGTAAAGGCCAGCGGCCTGCCTGTACGTTGCTGAAGGAGTAGATGGAGGGAATTAGAGAATGTTGTAAAGTACATCATTGCCAGTTTGCTTTTATGAATTTTCGTATCTGGAGTTTGCTTCAAGAGACTGTATCTGTTGATATCATGGGTATATTTATCTTTTTCCCATTTATGATGCCATTTGTTTGAGGTAACAAACATGCTCACTTGTGAATTTGGTTTATGTAATTGTAGAGGAAAACAGCACTTTTGAAGAAACATGTCCACACTGCTTCCAGTTGTTGGTTCTGGATAACTCTAGAGTGCGCCTCAAACCCAAGGCCAAAATGACACCCAAGATACAGAAACTCCTTAATCGAGAAGCAAGAAATTATACACTCAGTTTTAAAGAAGCAAAGCTGTTGAGAAAGTACAAAGACTCCACAAGTGTTCTGGTAAGGTTGCAGCTCTAGGACATAAAAATGTGGTTTTATTTTGTCTTCCATCCCTTAGGTCAGAAATCAGCCTGCCAGCATCTGGACTGTTAAGGGCACACACACACACAGTGTTTCTGTAACAGCAGTTCACCAAGGGCACAGTTTACTTTTATTATTTAGAGATAGGGTTCTCTTATGTAGCCCTAGCCATTGTAAAAGGTGTGTGCCACTACACCAGCTAGTTTATTTTTTTATTCATTTTTTTTTTATTTTTATTTTTTTTTTTTTTTGGATTTTCGAGACAGGGTTTCTTCGTAGCTTTTGGTTCCTGTCCTGGAACTAGCTCTTCTAGAACAGGCTGGCCTTGAACTCACAGAGATCCAGAGATCCGCCTGCCTCAGCCTCCACTGCCCGGTTTATTTTTATTTTTGATAACTGCCTGAAAACAAGTGACGGACGAGCTTACCTGTGCTCACGTCACTGTTTTCCAGTGTAACTCACAGGATTGGGCGTCACTTAATCCTTCCTTTGGCGACACTACCCTTGTGTACAGTCCAATGTCAGCATGTAGTACTTGTCCACCTGGCAAAGTGTTTAGTATCAGGAATACAACAAAAATTCCCTAGGGCTTACAAGATGAAGCCCACATCAGATATGTTTTATATCCTGCATGCTCTGTGTGAACATTATCAGCCTACTCAAGTACATGTAGGCACTGGATATTACTATAGCTTAGGTCTGGCCTAAGACAGGGTCTTGCTATGCAGCCAAAACTGGCCTTAAACCCACTGTGTGGCTTAGGCTGATCTCACCTATGAGCTTCCTGCCACAGGAAATTGTTAGAAAACATCGCTGCAACATATTTGGAAAATGTTCCTATAGGAAGGTAAGTCTTCTGACGTTTTACTTTGCTGAAGTTTTAGTTAGCGGTCACTAGAAAGGCTCAGGATGTTTAGCTAATTTACTTAATCTGTATGCAATCTTTTCCCAAAAACTATGAGGCAGCAGGCCTTTATGCAAATTGCTATAGTCACACTTCTACTGCTGTGATAAAACACCACGACCAAGGCAATTTATAAAAGAAAGTGTTTAATTAGGCTTACGGTTCCAGGACTAGACTCCATAGTGGCCGAATGAAGGAACAGCTGAGGGCTCACATCTTGATTCACAACCTTGAGGCAGAGAGAGACACTGGGAGTCACCGTCTTTTGAAACTTCAAAGCCCACCCCCAGTAACACTTCCTCCAGCAAGGCTAACATCCTAATCCTTCCCAAACAGTTACACCAACTGGATTTCAAGCATGTGAGCCTATGGGGCTGTTCTCACTCAAACCACCACACAGATCTTCATTTGCATCTTTGTCTGTGTTTGAAATCTGAGTACCTCAGATTTACATTCTACTGAGTCATGAGCTATATAGAAAAGGCATTTAAGTACCAAGTGGACCATGTCTTAACAATACATCCTACTGGGGCTGGAGAGATGGCTCAGCAGCTAAAAACATGTGCTCTTGTTAGTTCCCAGCAGCCATTCCAACACAACCTTTTGTACCATTTTTTGGCTTCTTCATGGGACCAGTCATGTACATGGTACACATATATTTGTATGGGCAAACATCCATATATATAAAACAAAACAAATATTAAATCTGAACCCTATAAGAGAGTTAACTTCTAGAAGCAATGATGGAAACTGAAAGGTTTTTGCAGTCATACCAACATTTACAGAATCACTATGGATCTTAAGGCACTACTTAAAATGTCAGCGATCTGCTATGTTTCATTGGGAAAATAAATCTAAAATATACCATAAAGGAAATAGTCAATCTTTACTGCTGTTACAAAGACTAGCCAAATGTTAGTGTCTGGTCTCCAAAACCCAGTTCCCACACAAACCAGTTTCATGTTGAAGAAGTACAGCTTATTATATTTTTTAAAATTATTTTATTTTGAGATAAACCATTTTCCCCTTCCCTTTCCTCCTTCCATACCTCCCATGTACCTATTGCTCTTTCAAATTCATGGACTCTTTTTTGTTTGTTACATGCATATATGTATGTACATATATATTCCTAAATATAACCTGCTATGTGTATGTACATTTTCAAGACTGGGCATTTAGTATTAGATAGCCAGTTGGTGCGCTCTTCCCTGGGGAAGACTATTCCTCCTGCTTTCCACATTTCTTAGTTGCCTATAGTTCTTTGTATAGCATTTTAAATATAACTATTTAGCCTATACCCTCTTATTAGCAATTCTGTTGTTTTTAATCTGTCTTGTCAGATTCCTCCTGGTAGACTGGGGGTAGCCTCTGTGCTAACTTGCTTCTGTCATACTGACATAGAACCTGAGGATACCCGTGGTTTACTGAGTTACATTACCAGAGAACTCATGGCACCAACTTCTTTTTGTGGTAGCTGGTTACCTGTAGAACATGCAACAAAACAGTGAAACACCATGGCAAGAGTAGAAGCTTCCTGTCAGCACTGAAGAGCAACGCAACCACTGCTACAAACAAAGCCAACCTGAAAACACCAAAGAGAAATACCCCAGGCTCCACGCACCCAAGTCATAAGATGTCTGATTCCAAAGGCAAAAGCCCCTCTTTGACTTTCAGGTACCTTAATTTGTTAGCTGCTATGAAGTATGAAATATCACTTAATATGCACTCTTGAGTATTCCGTGTATTACAGGCCTTGGCACATTTTCTTTTGTTGTTGTTTGTTTTTTGAGACAGGGTTTCTCTGTTGATTTGGAACCTGTCCTGGAATTCACTTTGTAGACCAGGCTGGCCTCGAACTCACAGAGATCCACCTGCCTCTGCCTCCTGAGTGCTGGGATTAAAGGTGTGTGCCACCACCGCCCAGCTTCTTGGCACATTTTCTTCAGGAGCCTTTGGTTTCTAATCCTCAACTCTTAAGTCGGTGCATGTGACTTCTATGTCGTTTCTCTTAGCACCTGACATACACCCACAGCCAACTTTACCAAGGCTTTCTTCCCTCCTGTTTAACTCTGGACAAAATGCCCTCCTTTACAAACTCATTAAAATGGCAGGAGGATCACTAGCTTCTACACCTTAGTCTTTTTTTTTGTTTTGTTTTTGTTTTTTTTTTTTCAAGACAAGGTTTCTCTGTGGCTTTGGAACCTGTCCTGGAACTAGTGTAGACCAGGCTGGCCTCGAAGTCACAGAAACCCATCTGCCTCTGCCTCCCGAGTGCTGGGATTAAAGGTGTGTGCCAACACTGCCTGGCTCTTTTTTTTTTTTTTTTTGGTTTAACCTTAGTCTTTATTACCAGTTTCTACCTGTTCTTTCCTACTGCTGCTGTCCTCGGTGACTTTTTATGAGGACTATGGCAGTGATCTCCTGATGAAGACCTGGCTAACATGCAGCTCTGTCAGTAGCATTTAACCCTGACTCTGTGGCATGGGTCAAATACGTGATCATGGCTTCCCAGCCCCGCTCCTGCCTGCCCATTGTGTCCTTGGCTTACTCTGTGCCACCAAACCTGAAGCCCTCACACCATGTCTCCAAACTGTACCACTTTGCTTTGTCACAAATGCTCGTTGGAATCTAACTGAATGGAGATTTGCCAGAGATGGGAGTTCTCATTCTAGGACTCCTCAGTACTGTCACTGTGCAGTCATAAACTTAAATGCCACTCCAAAGATACTGTGGGAAGAATTTAGAGTATTTTCTTACAAAAGAAACTGAAATATCTTGAGCATAAACAACAAAATCTAGCAAGGACTGAGTTATTTCTGTTCAATGTTTGAAATTTCTATTGGGTTCAAAGTTTATGATACTGAGTTAAAATGTCAAGTCTACTTTTATGTGTATTATTGATTTTAGTCAGTATTTGTATAAGAATTCAACAGAAAATGTCACTTTTTGTGTAAATATGGATAAAAGAAAATGTGGCATATTTAAAACAATTTTAGTTGCATCTGGGGTACTGGGGACAGGGTTCAGTTGGTAGTCGGTAAGCACAAAGACCTGAGCACAGATCCCCAGCACCCACAGGAACACTCATACTACATGGTGAACGGCTTCTTCTGTGGATGTCTGTGGAGTGTGCCATATGCACCTGGCACCACCTGAAAGAACCAGAATGTAGACCTGCTAGGCTGGTGCCTGTCTGTGGCACTGCCAGTCTAATGGGGAAGACATGGTGGAATGGTGCCTCCCAAGCCTTTCACTGTTGAGGAATGACGTGGTCTTCAGTTGTAAGGATGGAATGTTCTTAAAGTTCTCACTTAGAATTGTCATGAATCCTGCAGTCAGGTGGGAAGAGAACTCAGCCTGATAACATTACCTCCTGGTTTATTTTTCGAGTATCTTAGGTACTTCTAGAACCATCCAGTGCGCCTCCTAAATGGTGTCAGAACCTGATATTCCAAGAGGTTTTCGTTGTTGTTAATGAGAATTACTATGATGAGGACAGCCAGTGCCCATAGAGAGCTGAAATTCATGTGGTTTGCTGAGTAGAAGATGCTGGGAGGAGTTCTCTACAGAAGAATGTTTGTCCTTTGGCAATGTGTGAACCGTAGTCATTCTCTCGTTTCAGAACACCTGCATCTGGACAGTCAACACCCATCTGCTCCTCAAGGAGTGGGAGCAAAAGAAAGAAACACTTCTCTCAACTAAAAGCGCTGCTTAGTCAGAGTGCATCTGAGAAGAACCCGAAGCTGGACTTCAGGCACTTCTTATCTTCTCTGTGAAGAGAACGGCCTTTGAAAAGGACTGCCCAGTGCAGGTTCTCAGACTCGAGTTCGTTAACAGCTTTTGTCTTCTCTTGGATTTTTGAGCACATGGAGACTTGGTCCAAAAACAAGCTCTTGGCATCCTTTGGTGCTTATGCAGAAAATGCCTCATTAATCAAGTGACTGGGACTCCCCTGGTAAATGTGAAGATGAAATACAAAAGAGCAGACCAGAGAGATGGCTCAAGGGTAAAGACACTGGGGCCATGCCTGACATACAAGGCAGAGAGAACCCACGCTACCAGTTGTTTCTGACATGCATATGAGTGCCCCCCCATATACAAAGAGTCAATGTAATAAAGGGTTGAGGGTTTAAGAAACTATTGACAGTTCTTACAATAAAGGTATAGTGGATTTTGAATGGTAGCATTTATTTCATTTTTAAGTTTTTATTGTCATCTATTTCTGAAGGAAACAAAGGTCTCAACATAAAATACAAAGGACGATTTCTTTCAGCAACATACAAAAAAAAAAAGCCTGTATTTTAAAAAATATTTTCAAAATTTAGGCCAGGCCACCGGTGGTGGCGCACGCCTTTAATCCCAGCACTCAGGAAGCAGAGGCAGGCGGATCTCTGTGAGTTTGAGGCGAGCCGCCTGGTCTACAAGAGCTAGTTCCAGGACAGTCTCCAAAGCTACTGAGAAACCCTGTCTTGAAAAGCCAAAAAAAAAAAAAAACCTTTAGTGTAATGTAGTATGGTATCTTAAATATGGTCTAGATCCACACGGTGCACCAGTGTGACAAAGACAGAAATCAAAGCAAGAAAAACAAGTAATATTTTAGACAAATGATGTCTGATAAATGTCTACAGCTTTCTAAGAAACTAAAGTCTCTGAAATGACAGATAACAAGCACTGGAATATTCAGGTCATTAACTGCCAAAAATAGACCTCATAAATGTTTTATTTCACATATGGCCAAGTAACATCTAAAACTAAAATTGCATGCCTACCACACTGGTTTATTTGAAAAAGTGATTATTTCACTGACTATAAAGATGTTAAAAATATTCCAAGAGGGCTGGAAGGATGACCAGTAAGCAGAAGCACTTACCGCCAGACGACGGCCTGGGTAATCCCTAGGACCCACATGGTGGGAGGGGGGACCGACCCCTACAAGTGCTATGTGTATAACCGCACGAGGACTGGAGACAGTGCAGTGATTAAGAGCACATACTGCTCTTGCAGAGGGCCCAGGTTTGCCAGCACTATATGGTGCCTCACATCCATCCAGAACTCCAGTTCCAGGAAATCAGATGCCCTCTTTTGATCCCCCTGGGCATTAGGCATGCACTTAGTACACGGACATGCAAGCAGGCAAACACTAAGATGTAAATATATCTAAAAAAAAATCCATAATGAAAATTCTTTCCTAAATTGTAAGACATTCCTCTAAATACTGTTATTAAGTGGTGTGCTCTAAAGTGTGTACTACTTAAAAACTGCTTCTTAACTCTGGCACTGCACCATATCACTAGAAGTGCTGCTGAAGAGAAAAACCACGTTAAGAATCAGTAAGCTGTCACTGGAAGTTAGCTTTCTATAAGTTCACAATGGGGAATTAGATGACTGGAAAGGACCTTGCTTTATGCTACTGATTTAAAATTTTACTGTTCTATTCCATTAATGAGCATAAAGGGAAGCAGAGAGACAGGGGCTAACAACTGTTGGTCTGTCTTCCTTAATGCTACTAAAGACATTTAGACTAGCTCCTCAAACAGAACGCTAAACGTGTTGCTATCTTGGGCGTCTATGCCAATAGACAGGTACATGATGAACTGGCCGGGAAGCTCACCTGAGGCCCTACAACACTCACATACCAGCTCAAAACCAGAAGAAAAGTGTTAACTGCAGCTCAGATCTGAAAACCACAACCAAACCCCACTCCCCTACTTATGGCAGTATAGTGAATATAATGAGATTACACAATAGCACTGGGAGTGATTTAACAGCTTGGTCTCAGGAAGAATTTGCTGCCTATAATCCCAGAACTCTGGAAGACTCTGAGTTCAAGGCCAGCCTGAACTGTATAGTGAGACTCTGTGAGAACAAGCAATAGTAAAAAGAGACATTATTATTTGGGGAAAGCCATATATTAATATATGACTTAAATTCCTCCTTCAACTTGTACTTCTGTAAGTAAGGTAAAGTTTTATCTGGTGAACAAAGAAACAGATATTGCTTGGCAGAGTGAGTGACTACCATGGGCAAAGTACTGGGTTCCATTCTTAATAGCACACACAGGAAGACAGAATTAACTGAATAGAGCAGTATTTCTACATATATCTGGATTAGCCAATGGTTCTGAATCACAATTATTTGAATTAATTCAAAGTTCAAATTTTGTGTTTCTCCATGAAGCACAACTCAAATGTGCTAATTCTAAAGTTTGTTACATATCCCACTTTAGCAAGAGATTAGGAGCACTGATGGATGTTCAGGGGCTGGAGAGATGGCTCAACAATTAAGAGGTTTACTGGTCTTGCAGAGGACCTGAGTTGTGTTCGAAACACCAACTTCAAACAATTCACACAGCCTATAACTCCAGCTCTAGGGGTATCCAAAACCCTGACCTGCAGGTACATGTACATATCTGTACGCGCACACACACGAGATAAAAGAACAAAATGTTCTTTAAAAAAAATGTTTTTTTAAAAAAATCTTAATTATCTAGGATTTATTTAAGAGGTGCATATATATATGGGCTGGAGAGATGGCTCAGAGGTTAAGAGCATTGCCTGCTCTTCCAAAGGTCCTGAGTTCAATTCCCAGCAACCACATGGTGGCTCACAACCATCTGTAATGGGGTCTGGTGCCCTCTTCTGGCATGCAGGCATACACACAGATGGAATATTGTAAACATAATAAATAAATAAATATTTTTTTTTTAAAAAAAGAGGTGCGTATACCTAACCTTGGATATTGTGATTCTGTAAAACTGGGCCCAGTAATTTGCACTAAGAACAAGTTCTTGGCCAAGGCTAATGGTTCTGATCTAATATGCCCCTAGCTTAGAAAAATAAAATTCTGAAAATTGTATTATTCCATTCCCACTAGCTTTTAGACATTTGAAGATACATGAGCAGCTGAGTAGTAATCTGTGTGCCTCAAAAACACTCCATCAAACATCACTTGAAATCATCTCTATCAGCAGTTCACTCTAACTGCCGTGCTGGTACACACCTATAATCCAGATAGATAGATAGATAGATAGATAGATAGATAGATGGATGATAGAGATAGATGATAAATTTTTAATATATTCATTCATTCATTCATTCATTCATTCATTCATATTTTGGTTTTTTTGAGATAGGGTTTTCTCTGTGTAACAGTCTTAGCTGTCCTGGAACTAGCTCTTGTAGACCAGGCTGGCCTCAGACTCACAGAGATCTGCCTACTTCTGCCTCCCAAGTGCTGGGATTAAAGGTATGTGCCACCTCCACCTGGCAAATAAATTTTTAAAGGTGATTTTCAGCTTTTCTAACCTGGGGAGTAAAGGAACGCGGACAGTCTCATGGAATCTAAGATTTAAAGGTGGGGATTGATGGGAAATAAACAGAGCAAGCAGCAATTAATATTAAACAGAGAAGCCAGAAGAAGGAACACTGAATAGACAAGGGAACAATGAAGAGAAGAGACAAGACAGCTCCGCTGGAAACAGAATGAGCAGGTTAAGAAGTGCAATCAAGGGCAGTCCAAATCAATGTGAGCACTGAGCAGCCTGAGGCAGCGAGACCCCACCCCCAGGCCAGCTTAGGTGTCTGTGAGAAAGCCTAGCAAACTAACAAAACCAAACCAAAGGGAAAAAGAACAAGGCAAGGTAGAGCTGGTTCGGTGAACTGCAGGTTAGATATTATTATTATGATGATGATGAAGAAGAAGAAGAAGAAGAAGAAGAAGAAGAAGAAGAAGAAGAAGAAGAAGAAGAAGAAAATGTGAAGGAGAACTGGGAAGGTGCAGAGTTGTCATGAAGACCCTTGGGGTCCCTCACATGCACACCGGGCCTGTCTCTTTGCAGCCTCTGGCATGGTATTTTGGGGCAGAACATGTGGCTATGGATTCTGTAGCTTATAAAACCTACATTCTACTAGAGTAATGCAAACAGGAAGCACATGAATTCATATGAAGTGGCCAAGTGCCATGTAAGAATGGGGGGAAAGGCACTAGCCAGAGGACCGTATTTTCCAGAGTGCAAAAATCAGGATAGTTTGACCTTTTCTAGTAACTTCAACTAAGTTGTGTGTGAGTGGTGTGTGTGTTATGTCAGAGATCTAACCAGGGCCGTAGTCTTATTTACAAGCCTTCTACAATTGAACCACTTTCCCAGCCACAGCTGAGGCTTATCAAAACTCTTGCCCAAACGGATTTCTAGTATTTCCAATTTTACATTAAATCCAAAGCATGAAAACGAGTGGTTTAGCTACCACTACAGCACACACCTAGCATACAGGGGCCCTGATTGTGATCACTAGAACCACAAAAATTAATTCAGGATGTCACAGGAAGCCTATACTCCAGGAAGCTTCGGGTATTGACTGGTTGTCCACTTGAAAGCACTGTACTAGTGCTGGCATGTAACAGTGGCTCTTCTCTGCCTCCAAGGAGCCAACTATGTGATGAATTGCAAACTTGTACTTCATCATTACCCATAATTTGTGTGTGTGTATGCATGGTACATGTGCCCAAGCTGAGGCTAGAACAGGACATTGGGTTTCTTTCTCTGCTGCTCTCTGTACCTTCAGATAGGGTCTCTCACTAAACCTGACGCTATTCTAGCTATCCTAGCTGGCCAGGGAGCTCCTGGAATCTGCCTGTCTCCACCCCCAGGACTGGAACTTGTAACCATGCCCAGCTTTTTATTCAGGTGCTGGGAAACCAAACTTAGGTCCTCATGTTTACTTACTGCAAGGGCTCCTACCCACTGAGCTATTTCCCCAGCCCTGCTTAAATATTTGAGATAAGAATTTGGCGCTCAGCCATCTGCAACTTAACAAATGACAGTAATACTGATAGTCCTACAAGTCTGGACTACTGACCAAGTACAGAGACCCCTTTTTGTAGTTTCTGCTTCACTGACACTGCCAGGACTTTGCCAACTCCCTCCCTTTAGTCCCATGCCTTTCTGTCCTTTATGCAATCAACTGGATTCACCAAAAAAAGGAAAAGAAAAGAAATCACACGCACAAAAACTCTTCAAAAAGAACATAAAACTTTATTAATATCTTATACTGTCATCAGATACAGCTAAAGGGTTTGTAAAAGACAGGGAGAATCCTTTTCCCATGTGCTCCTGTCACCTCAGACTGACTGTAGATGGCAACAAAAGCTCTGTATAACCAAATCCATTAAGTGACACATGTTCCCTTTCTGTACAGGAGAGCCGAGTCCACGCTGTTAGCAACTTTGTAGAGCACACCTGGGAAGCACGGCTCATCTTTAGGAGTAACTCCTAGCAGTTGGTAAAGTAGGGTTTTGTGTTACTTCACATCCTGTCCATCAGAATAGAATGGGAATTCAGGAAGGCCTCCTGCCTCCCAGTCACTGTCCTGTCCTCTCCAGACTTCTCAGACAGTCCATGAACACACCGTGACACTGCTCACGTGACAGTGACAGTGGACCAACCACATCCTTTGAACTCTGAAAATCATGATGGCTGGATCATCCTAGCTTTTGTTGATTCTAAGGAATTTCTTAAAGAGAAGCCCTGATTCAGAATGCTGTGGAGCACTATCACACACCTGCAGGGTGGCTTTCCTCAGGGAAGGCTGGCGCAGAGCTCCTTTCCAGGCTCCCAGCTCCCCCTGTGGTTCTTTTACTTACTGTAGTGTTGCAGGAGCAGAGAGGCACCAGGAATCTGTTCAAACTGCCACTGCAGACAGCTCTCTGCACTGTTTGTGGAGAAAAGAGGAGGGTGTCCATTCACAGCATAGGGCCTTGCTGCAAATGTGACTCACTTTGCCCTGAGGGCCAGGCCAGGTTGCTCTCACACCTCAGATGCATGGTAGAGAAAATGTGCATGATTTAGAGTTCGGTATTTTATACCCTCACCTAAACCTGTTTGTCTGTCTGTCTGTCTTCCTTCCTTCCTTTTTCTTTTAAGGCAGGGTCTCACCATGAAACTAATGGCACGAATCTCACTACATAGAACTCTGTAGAACAAACAGGCTGGCCTTAAACTCACAGAGATCCTACTTCTACCTTGCAAGTACTGAGATTAAAGGCGTGCACCACCACACCCAGCTTAGACTATCTCCTAAGGCTTACCATGTTAACTACTGTTAAGGCTGGAAAACTTACTTCTAGAACATATTGTACAGTTTGTGTTCAGTTAGTGAGCTAACTAACAACTGTGGTTTATGGGACCCAGGTTTTAAGTACTAGCATTTATCACAGATCTCATCAAGCTCTTTAAAAAAATAATACATTTTATCATAAATATTTAGATCAGATACTGGCATCAAAAGAGTATCTAAGTCTGTCTTCATGGTGAAAATATTTCAGCAAACTTCTAAAAGATTTTGTATCTTCCCAAGAGTACACCGTTTATAAATTAGTTTTAAATGGAAAAAAGTATCTACTTTAGATGGATAAATCACCATGTCAGCAAATCATAAATAAGTTCAAGATACTGAAAATAAGTTAACACACAAAACTTCTGCTTCCAAAAACATCAAGAACAACAAAAACTAACTTATTTGGCATACTTTCAAAACAGGCATAACCAGGGTGTGAATGTGCATCTGTCCACCCTCCTTTGCTGAATCTTTTCTTCCATCCCTACACCTAGGGAAAAGACAGCAGCACTGGCAGACACCCTACTGTCAGGGGAGAGGCTGGCTGCCACACACAAACCCCTTCCTGTGACAGACAAATGCTACTCAGGATGTGCCATGAGCCACTCCTCAGCCACAGTACAGGTTAAGTATGTCTGTGGTGTGCACAGGGACCCTGCTATAGTATAAGGAAATGTGTCCTAACTCCCCAAAGCTGTCTAAAGCACTGGAAGCTAGGACAGGCAGGGGATGCATGATGCTATACAGAGAACTGCTCGGAGAGAGGTCAGATTGTTAAAAGCACTGTTTCCCAACCTACTGACTATTGAAGATAAATTACCTGTCATCCTTCACATGTAGTTCATTTCAACTATAATCTCTTAATACTGAGAAAGAAACAATGAAGCCATTCAGAGTAGCAAGATATAATTGGCCCGTGAAACTTAAAAGGTGTTCTATTAACTAACTAGTTTGACTCTGATTACAATGAGAAATGCAAAGCAATGAAGGACAAAAATAGTCCCCTGTCATTAACAAATACAAACCTGCAGGTTCACAATGTAACTTAAAAGAAAGCTGGAGAGCATGCACCTCTCTAACACACCAGGACCGAGTAAAGGTACATTGGCTTTATATGTACATCTGTAAACATACAAGTATAAAATTCACCAGATCTACCCTGTAGTAGCATCGCTTAATTCCCAAATATATAGTTATTAAAAAACTTTAAGGAAATAAAATGTTTCAGGCTGCTTAACTGAGTATTATGGATACTGAGTTCTTGAGCTACTTAAGCTAAGTGCTATTTTACATTATATGGACGAGGGAATAAGCATGTCACTTTCTGAAGTTTCCTTTACTCCCCACGGCTGGTGTTCTGTTAAAGGGACCAATGACACATGATGACTGATCTGACAGAAGCAGTCAGCTGTACTCTTGGTAGGACGTCAAAACTTAAATCGTCCTCAAAGCACTGAATGCACTTAGCTCTACAGTGTAATCAAGGGAGTCTACTGAGCAGGCCTTTATCCTGGGTTGGCCTTCGGGGTGGAGTTACTGCAGTGCTATGGAAAAACGCTCCATAGGCTGTAATCTGACCCTCCATGTGACACCCATGCCTAGGGTTAAGTTACTGACCTCTAGGAAATAAAAAATTCAAAGGCATGAGGACACAGAGAAGCAATATTTGGGTGGTAAGAAGGGTAAAGGTGAGGTGGAAACATTTAGTCTCTTCTATAATCAAGTCCTAACAATACCATAATACAGTCTCACATCAGCTCTTGATCAGTTCTTCTCTTAGGAATTAGGTAGTGTACAGTGATTAGATACTGAAAAAAAATAAAGAAAAACAATTGAAAATACATGAAGAAACAGAAACATGGAATTTCTCACAAGGCCTCAAAAACATTAAAAAAACAAAACTTACAAAAGATCTTTTGAAAATAAGCACTATTAGGCTCATTAATACACAGAATCACTTGGTTTAACTAAGTCATGTTAACTCACTAATAAAAGAGTAAACAAACCAACATTTAAACCATTTTATAATTCCTTGTCATTTCTTGTACCATTCTCTGAAAACGTACAAAAATAACTCTGCAGGACTATTCACCTAACCTGTCTCCACGTCTGGCAAAGTCCTGGCTTTGGAAGAGACTGGTCATCAATCTTCACTGTAGATGTCCCCAGCAAAGGGCAGGTGCACATGACTGCCAGTGACATTGGGCAATCGAGATAAGTCTGGCAGGCTCTGGATCCGGGCTCTGAGTTCTTTGCGAACCAGGGAAACTCTGGCTAACTTGCGCTTATATTCCTGCAAAGACAAACCATTCTTGTTAGCTTTCATGATGAAAAAGCAATCTAGGGTTCTACTGATCTCTGCAGAGAGTGTATTATTCAGTTAATGCCAAATAAAAGAACATTCCACTGTGAGTTTTAGTCAAAAAGGCTACAGAGGCAATAGAGGGGTTGAATAAAAGTGTATTAAATCCATGCATGAAAACAACATAATGAAACAACACTACTTTGTATCAAAATATTATGTTTCCTTAAATTGAAACTTCAAATCCTTTTCTGTGACTGCTGGCAATAAACCATTGCAGCATTATCAGTAAACTGGGACTCTGTCTCCAACACAAACCAGCTGCTTCATAATACATTATAGTTCTGTTGGTGATGGTAGACTTGAGATGGTTCCATGTAACCACAGCTGACCATGGTCCAGTGTGTAGCGGAGGATGACCCGCGTCTGAGCCTGCTGTCTCCACCTCCTGAGTGCGGGGATGACAGCATGCACCAGCACATCCAGGTTATGTGCTGCTGCTGGAGAAGAACTCAGGCTCTGTGTACACTAGGCAAGCACTCTACCAATGGAGCTACAATCCCAGCGCCAGCATCTTTTCTTACTATCTCCATTTATTACTGCTTTAAAATTAAGGTCATGACTACACCCCCACTGTTATGAATAAGTGATACATTATTATACACTCTGAAATTCTGATAGCCGCACTTGAATGCAACTTGAAGTAATGGTATACATTTTCTTCTATGTATTTTAAAACATTTAACTTCAAATGGGTTATACAGCTCACCAAACTGGGCACCAAAAAAACAGGTTTAAAAAGGCTGGCAACCAGTACCCCAAGGAATGAGAGACTAGAGGTCAATCAAGATAATCTGGTTTAGGGCTGGAGAGATGGCTCAGAGGTTAAGAGCACTGGCTGCTCTTCCAGAGGTCCTGAGTTCAATTCCCAGCAACCACATGGTGGCTCACAACCATCTGTATTGAGATCTTGCGCCCTCCTCTGGCAAGCGGGCATACATCGAGGCAGAATGTTGTATACATATAAATAATCTTTAAAAAAGAAAGATAATCTGGTTTAGCAGAAGAGATCACTATCTGTGGCAAATATGAAGGTTTGATATCCTCAGTTAAGTTCCCCAGGATAGCATGTGGAAATGCCCACATTCTTTTAGCCAACAGAGGCCTGCAGTGAAAACAAAAGAGTAAGCATGCAGAACCTCTCTTTAGAGTATCTCAGTGCTGGCAGCACACCCCATTCTCCTTGGGATTTCTAAGAACCCACCTGACTTGTAAAAGAAAGCTATTGGCCCCATTACACATCAGATCTCAGAATATCTGAAAAGGGGTCTAGATCGTATGAATTTTGTAAAAAGCCTCCCAAATGATGCTAGCAGCCAAAATTGTGAGCCACTTGCCTACATTTCTGATGCCAAAAATATTACCAACCAGGGAGCAGTCTTGGTACTTCTAAGTCTACTCTGTAGAAGTAGAATTTACCTGGCAGGGCAGAAGGTTTGTCAGATTACTATGACCCACAGCACTTAGGAAATGGGGTAGGAGAGTGTCTAAGAGAACTGGGCACATTAGCCACGAACATCAGAGGTAACAACATCCTTGCCTTTCCAACCAATTATGATGCCAAGCTGCACTAACAGACATTTCAAGGGCCCTACAGTCCAAGGGCTAACTCTTTACTTGCCAAGGACACAGTCTTAGAATTCCAAAGGTGCATATCACCATGGAAGCTGAGTGGTATACACAAAACAGTTAGAAGCAGGGGAATAGTTTTCTAACTATATACTTCTAAACGTCAATTTTGGAGGGGGTTAACGGGTGTACCTCAGTGGTAGAGTGCTTGCCTAGCATGCAAAGCCCTGGGTTCACTCATCAGTAACTGGTAAAACATTGTATTTGAAAGAGGGAAAGGCACAATGAACTACCAGAACATCTTGTTTCTGAGATAATTTCACTGTGTAGCCTAGGCTCCAACCCCCAGTGTGACCTTAACCAAAGAAAAACAACTTGAATCCTTTTCTCTACAAATTCTACTCTTTTCTTATTTTACTGATTGGATAGTTTTGTTTTTTTTTAAAGATTTATTTATTAAGTATACAGTGGTCTGTCTGCATGTATGCCTGCAGGCCATTAAGAGAGCACCAGATCTCATTTCAGGTGGTTGTGAGCCACCATGTGGTTGCTGGGAATTGAACTCAGGACCTTTGGAAGAGCAGGCAGTGCTCTTAACCACTGAGCCATCTCTCCAGCCTTAGATAGCTGCCATGGTGATATGCACCTTTGGTATTCTACACTCAAGTATAGTGGAATCTTTAGTCCCTGCACCCAGGAAGAGGTAGCAAGTGACCTCTGTGAATTCAAGATCAACCTAATGTACACAGTGAGTTCTATCTAGGCCAGCCAGAGTGACAAAGAACACAGTCCTAAATAAATAAATAAAAATTTTAAAGTGTAATACCTAACACTACACTAGCGCATATGCTTCAATAGGATGTGTGTGTGAAAACAAAGGTAGAACTAAACATGGACAGTAAAGCTGACATTTTTGTATTTGACATTCTGGGGGTTTTGTAACCCGTATATTTAAGTCTTTAATCAAAACTGAAAATAATCCTCTACCTACTAGTATAATCAGCTTTTTTTGCCATGTACCATTAAATTACTCTACATCTTTAGTCCCACACTGTTCTCTGACCTAAACAATCGTGTACTGGTCTGAGTTTCATCCCCACAGTAAAACGAACAGAACTGACTCCTCAGGCAGCCTATACCCCGAAGCTTGGTCTCCGATGTCCCGCCAATCTGCTCACTCACAAAGGCCCACATCTCTGCCTCACTTGCCAGTCTCATCCCACAACCTTTAAGTTTGCAGTCTTTTCAGTTCCCAGCGTCATACAAAGCTCACTACCACTGGTTCAATCCATGTCCTCCATCCTTAAAAATCGTAACCATAAACCAGGTGTGGTACATACCTTTAATCCCAGCAAAGAGGCAGAGGCAGCAGGACCTCTGAGTTTGAGGCCAGCTTGGTCTATGCAGAGTTCCAGAACTGGCACAGCTATAGAGATCCCATCTCAAACAACGGGTTAAGGCTGGAAGATGGCTCTGTTGTTACAGGCTAGGCCCACGAGGTGGGGAAACTAACTCTATGTTATAGAGCTATTTCGGTGTCTGACCATCCTTCCACCTATGCACTAAGATAAGCCTGTCATCTTTGATAGCAGGAGCCTTCATCTTGCCATGCTTTACCACTGAGTTAAAGTTCAGATTTAAAAGATCCTATTATGCTGAAGGCCTGGGCTCAAACCTGTCCCTTAGATGATGTGATCGGCCTTAACTAGATCTCTGCAGTCGATGCCTACTTTATACGGAATATCCCAGACAACCTCATAAACTCTGTCTTGACCAATACAGCCACCAACACTGCCTACTCCAGCCTCAGCGGATTTCCTATGTGCTCACTTTTCAAAGCTCATTTGTTCTAACTCTAAATGGTACTGGATTGTTTCCAAACTCCACATCTGTACTGGAGAGGGCAGTTTTCCCAAGTCAGCTTTTCTTATGGTAACAAGCAGAGCAATGAGTCATGAAGCCAGGAGACTTGAGATAAACCATTGCCACCCTAATCTTCTACCTGATCATCCAAGTCCCCATGTTCTCTTTAGAAAATAAGGGCATGTTTTACAGATCCATGATGCTTAAAGAACCTTGAACTTTCAGATCATAAAGTGCTGTGTGATTAACATTCTGCGGTAGCATCTGAATTAGCTCAAAACAGTTAGATTCACAGTAGTTCTGTCTCCCTAACGCTGGACACTTTAATACAATTCCCCTTGCTGTGGTGATTCCCAACCATAAAAAAATTTTCATTGCTACCTCATTGCTATACTTTTGCTATTGTTATGAATTTTTTTTAAAGATTTATTTGTTTATTTATACAGTATCCTGCCTGTAGGCCAGAAGAGGACACCAGACCTCATTACAGATGGTTGTGAGCCACCATGTGGTTGCTGGGAATTGAACTTAGGACCTCTGGAAGAGCAGTCAGTGCTCTTAACCGCTGAGCCATCTCTCCAGCCCTATTGTTATGAATTTTAATGTAAATATGCTTTCCAGTGGTCTTAGGTGAGCCCCAGGCTGAGAAGCACTGAGCTAGAGGAATAAACTTCCCAGGCTGGGTGTGGTCACACACTATAATCCCAGCACTTAGATGCCACAGGCAAAGCAACCTAAAATTCAAAACTAGCCTGGTCTATACAATGAGTACCAGGCCAGCCTGGGCTACAGAGTTCTGGAGACCCTATTTTAAGAGGTGGAAAAAAAATGTTATTTTAGGTCTCATAGTTCTGAAACTTACTGATTTAAAACATTTCTTGCTCTTCTTTTCCCAGACAGGGTTCCTCTGTGTAGCCTTGGTTGTCCTGAGACTTGCTCCGTAGACCAGGCTGGCCTCAAACTCTGCTTGCCTCTGACTCCCGAGTACTAGGATTAAAGGCATGCATCAACACTGCCTGGCTGGCTGGCTTAAATATTTTTCAACTTGTACGTGTAATCACCTTTTCCTAAAGATGCTCCTACTTCTGCCCCCCCCTCTTCATACACAAATGTGACAAGAATAAACAAAAACCCACAAGAGAACTAGATGTGGTAGCGCACATGTGTGTGGTTTCGGGATTGGGAAGAGTAAGGCAGAAATGAGGCTGGCCTGAACTAGTAATATCTGGTTTTCAGATATAACTAAATAAAATACATTTTTCTTAAAAAAAAAAAAACCCTAAAAACAAAAAGTGGAGAATTTCCACTGAATCCCCCAGATGCCAAGAAGGCTCAGCAGTGAGAAGGACCTGCCTATTAAAACCCCACCCACTTCTTGGGACACTTCTGCTGTGTTATAAAGGGTACTACAACAAAGCAGGAACCCCAAAGCTGATTCCCGTGAGATGGTTTTGTGACCTGTTGGAAGCAACTTAAGCAGATTTCAGAACGCTATGAAAACAGGCTTACACAGTCCGTTCCTCCCTTTGCAACTGCTATCTCCACTGTTATTTAAGAATAACAACGAGATTGGCAATAACTAACATAAGCATCTCTACTCTTTCAGAACAGTAACATCCTAGCACAATCGTCAAAGACTTTGTCCACAAAATTTCTTAAAGATGGAGAAAATGGAATATTATTTCCATACAATTTCAGAAGGGTCAGATATATAAATATCCAGGCAGTTCATCTCCGTACTTTTCTGCGCATGTATCATTAAACTGATATCTGATCACTTAAATTCTGTTAGGGATTCAACACTGAGCACACTCTAGCCCAAACCAAAAACACCAGACATTATTCTAAACACTCCATTTAATCTCTAAGGTGGAGACTACATGTTACAGATGATAAACTAAGTCACAACCAGTAAGAATCTTCACTCAAAACCAACAACTGGTAGTTTGGGGACTAACTAGCGTTTAGTACGACTGTCTTGCCTGACTCTGACCGAGTAAAGTTTTCTCCAAGTACACATGTTAAAGTAGAAAATGAGGAAAGCTAAGAAAAAAAGAGGAGAGGAGGGGGGGAGGGGAGGGGAGGAAAGGGGAGGATAGGACAGGAGAGAAGAGGGGAGGGGCTAGAGGAGATGAGAGGAAAGGAAAGGAGAAATAGAACTATGGTGAGAGAAAAAAAGGGAAGAAACAAACTACAATGGAGATTAATTATAATGTAACCTTATTTATGCCTACCCACTTTCAGAAATTAAAACTGGGATTGAAAATAAAATTTCCCTTAGAAGAGTCATCAAAAAAAAATGAATAAAAATGGATTGCTTATTTAAAAAAAACCTGACAACTGAAGAAAAGGAAACACAAATCTATACAGATTGGTTTAATCCTTATGTTTGCCCACTATGCCAATCTGTTTCTCGAGACCTGGAATTAATTTTATGGGTATTCTGAATATTTTCCAAGTGAAAAGTCCTAAATCACCTACAGGACTGCCCACTGAAAAGGGTTAGAAGTCCTGACTCCCAATTCAAGAGCCAAGGAGAAAACTGTGACGTGGACCAATAGGCCTGTCATTACACACCTGTGGCTTTTTTATTTTCAGTAGCACAGTCACCACTGCCTCCTACATAGACATTAAGTTTTACAGGAAAAAAAAAAGAATAAAAAGGGTGGCCCGGGGTTGACAGGCAGCGTACAACACTGACGACTTCAAAAGCAAGATGCAACTTACAGAAATGACCTGCTTCTACACAGTGATGACTAAATGGAGTTGACATCATTTGTTAACTTGAAATATTTTTGTGTCTCTTTTAGTCTCTCCCTTAGTGCATTTTCTATAACATATACTATATTGTTGCTACTATAACATATTACCTTGGGATTTTCAAATGTCGTACAGTATGACATCTAAACAGGGTGCCCCACAGAATCTTGTTTCACAGCTTTTAACAAAGATGCCAGATAGATGAGATGAGTCTGGGTTCATGTTTGGAATAAAAATTTTGTATGATCTATACTACATTTCTGCTGTATCCTCCACATGCAGATACCATGAGTTAAGCACCAAGAGGGAATTTCTGCATAAAGCTGCCCTCGGAGTCGGTCATACAGATCTCACTCACGTCAACACTGGATCCAATTTTTCCATGTCCTTGTTACTTCATCTCATACTCCATCACCTCTAACAGCAAACTCACTACTTTCTTTGCGCAAGTGTCTTTTGAGAGAAAACCCCAGGTCAGTGGGTATTTCAACATTTTTTACCATAGCTTTCCTGAATACTAGGCATCATTACTGGATTCCCTTCACACCTTGCCTGAACAACTCTGCAAAGTCCACTGCCTTTCTTTGTTGCATGTATTTCCTCTCTGGTTTCTTTCCAGGTTTTCTTGCTGGTGCTACATAAAGCAGGATCTGTCTAGGTTTAAACTGCAATTTGTTCTCTTAAGCTTGCCGGACATTCTAGTTTCCCTGGATTAGGTTTCTACCAGTCAATCTGGAAATCGTTAAGTCACTGTGGCTTCACATTTCTTCTACTCTTCTCTTCTGGTATTCCAGGCAAAAAACAAGACTGTCTCCATTCTTTGATGTATTTATTATTTGGGTTTCATTTTGTGTGTTCCCGTTTATTTTCTACTCCGCATTTGTTTAAGAAATCCTCATTGGCCTCTCACAAGCTCACCAATTACCCATGGCTGTCATCGACTGAGTTAGTCATCTGTCGATAAAAATTGGGGAACTTTTATCTTGTTTTTATTTGGGCCACTTTTACCTCTCTTACATTATCTGCTCAATTTGGCATGGTGTCTGCTTTACCCATTAGAACCCTAAGCATATTAATCATTTGTTAAACTCCTGGCCCAATTATTTTTAAAAGTCCCATGTTAAGTCTGGTTCTGATACTTGCTTTGTCTCTTTTGGCTGCCTTTTAGTGATCAGTGTGTTTTGTTTTGTTTTTAACTGACGTTGAAACAATGTACCAGGCAATACTGAAGCAAACACACTTATGTGTGAAGCACTATGTCAATCTCATGGGAATTAGACTATTTAAGGTTGAATTAGATGTCAGACCAAAGACCCAACACTAATAGTACTGCTCCTGGTTCTGCCCATGGAAGTACACCAAACTTTTCCCTTTCCATGGCCTGCAAGCACCTGAAGACACACATGCCTCTCTCCTAGTGCTCTACTCTAAGGCACTGCACTTCCTCTGGTACCCGGGCCAGGACTCCTGGCTCTAGTTATACTGTGGACAGTTCATTCACGTTGCGTATGTAGTATCCCATATTTACTAGTTCAGCTCAATACTATCCTAGTTACATCACCTGGCTAACAGCTACATTTAACCAGTGCTTTTCCCTAATTGACATAGTAAATAGCAAATCTTAACCATGGGTCAAGTTAATCTTGGGTGAGTTTTCGGAAGTAGCTCTAAGCAACTTAACTGTGAGAGTAAATGGGCATGCGCATACATCTCGGGGGCTGGAGAGATGGCTCAGAGGTTGAGAGCACTGACTATTCTTCCAGAGGTTCTGAGTTCAATTCCCAGCAACCACATGATGGCTCACAACCATCTGTAATAAGATCTGGTACCCTCTTCTGGCCTACAGGGACACATGCAAGTAGAATGCTGTATACATAATTAATAAATAAATCTCTAAAAAAAAAAGTACCTATCTCCTCTTCTTAATTATTTGTTAATATGCTTCTGATGTTGCTTAGGTACAGTTTTTTAATCCAAAAAAATCTAAACACACTTGTTATTTTCTCAACAGTACACTAATTAAAAGTCTTTGGAATTAAAACACTGTGGCTTAATAAACACTGAATTCCTATCACAACCAGTTTCTTAGTTCTGTATTGTGACATGGAAATTCTGATTATTTCTATAAACTCCCAAGCATATTACCTTATGTTGGAACAAGACTCACAGAAGCGTCATGAATGGAACAGACTTTGACCCACAGCAGTTAGGGGTTCCTCATCATGACCTAAAACATGAGATTTGGGGACTGTTCTACAAAGATTGACTATAGGCCAGTCAAATTCTACCTATGAAATCACATTACTCTCAACATCATTAAGAGGTTCACAATTTATCTCAGCCAGTCCTGGAATACCTCCCCATGAGTTACTGGTCAGAGAAATCCTTCAAACACAAGCTACTGTCATCAGTCTTGATTGCCTAATAGAACCAAATTGTAAAACCCTATTACTAAAAACATAACACACTTTACTTGCAGAACATAAGAAAACTGCAGTTAATTGCTGTTGTTATTGTTTTGTTCCCTTGCCTCATCCTAGTTCTACTACCTCATCCTAGTTCTACTACTGAACTTCAAAATTACCTACCCATGTCCAACTTCCACACAAAACCCACTTTACAACAGTAAACCAAACTGCTTCTTGTTCCTGACAAATCTACACTCTACATTCCACGTTTCATTGTGTACAGCAGGTCCTATGCAGTGATTCAAGCGGTGACACTCTGAAAACCAGCAGACACGAGTGGTAAACGTTGGTCCTTTCACAGGGATATTTAGCTGCCACTGCATGCCACACCACAGGGCAATAAAGATGTTATACAGCTGAACTGGATGAGACTCCCAGTGATACAAATGCAAGGAGATTTCATGGATTCAAATAGAATCAAGAAATGATTTCTAAATGTTTTGTCTGACAGACTCAAGAATTGGCATGACCATCAAAATCCCAAAAATATTTTATCTACTAAAAACAAAATCTTTCCAAACATGACTTTCCTGTTAAATTTTACTCTTCTTTTGCTCCAAGGGGAAACATTTAAACTATACTCTCTGTATTTTGTAATTAACTTCTTATGAGCATACAAATTTTATACCTTGAATACTGAAGGACTTATATGCCAAAATATAAAGAAATTTGTAGTTAACCCCCCCCCCCCCAATCCAGCCCCGTGTACCATAAATGTTGGTAACTGCATTTTTAGAAGCAGTCACCTATAGCTCAGGCTGGCCTCCAACTCACTATGTAGCTAAACACAATCTGGAGCTTCTGATCCTCCTGCCCCCACCTCCCTAGTGCTGTGGTGTTGGGGATCAAACTCAAGTCTTCATGCATGCTAGGTAAACACTTTACCAACTAAGCTATACCCCCAGCCTAATCATTCACCCACCCACCCATCCACCCATAAAGGGGTGCATTACCAGTGCCCAAGTATAGAGGTAACTTGAAGGAGCCAGCTCCTCCACATGGGTTCTGGGGACCAAACTCAGGTAGAGCTTGGGAGCAAGTGCCTTCACCTCTTGAGTTATCTCACCGGTCTCTCAATACTTTTGTTTTATACACATTTTTAGTACGTTTTTTCTTTAATGTATTGTACATACACTTGAGATTAGAAACAACTTGTAGAAGTCACTTCTCTCTTCCATCATGTGGGTCCCAGGAATTGAACTCAGGTCATCAGGCTTGGCAGCAAGCACCTTATCAACTAAGCTATCTTGACAGCTTTTTAAACATTTTTATAACTATATCCTGTTCACAGGTAAAGATCACCATAACACATTAAATTCAAACTACAAAGTGACTCACTTTGTTGCACCCTGACCTAAGGTTATAGCCATTATGACTTTGATGCTTTTGCTTTATATTCTTTCTTGCCTTGTCTAGATTCCCTCAGTTCTCCTTTGATTTAGAGAGAGTTACTCTACTGTGACTCTTCCTCGCCCCCCCCCCCCCCCCCCGCACACCTATATCTTACCCACTCGTGCAGTGCTGAGATAGCAGTAGACCAATCCCAGCACCTCTTGCATGCTAGGCAAGTACTCTAACACTGAGCTAAAAACAACCCAGGACCCAGTTAATTGTTGCCAGGGGAGAAATATTCTTCAGTGTGAAAAGTGATAAGAGAGTAATAGGGATAAGTAAGATCAAAATAATTGTATACATATGTGAAATAAAACTCTAATAAACCTAAAAAAAATTGTCAGTGCCTAGAAGAAAAAAATTGCCATAAATTTATGTCATAAAAGGATGATTTATTGGAATTTGTTTGAATATTCTCTAAAGAATAGAAATAAAGGATCATTATATATTCTGTAATTTACTTTGCTTACTTAAATTATCCTTAGATTTTTTCTTCTCAAAGGACATAACTTGTCTATCAACCATATACTTTAAAAGGTTGAATTTAGCTGTGTAGCGGTGGTGCATACCTTTACTCCTAGCACTTGGGAGCAGAGGCAGATGCATTTCTTTGAGTTCGATGCCAGCCTGGTCTACAGAGCTAGTTCCAAGACAGCCAGGGCTATACAAAGAAACCCTGTCTTGAAAAACAAACAAACAAAACCATTGAATTGCCTAATTCTTCAATCCATGGGTTAGGAAAGTAAAAGTGGTACTAATGAAACAGAGGCAGAGGGACCTCTGTAAAATTCAAGGCCAGTCTGGTCTACATAGTGAGTTCCAGGAAAACCAAGAAGGAGAGGGGTAGACAGAGAAGGCTCGAGAAGCACTGGTAGCAATCAAAAGTCTAAGGAATTAACCAACTAAGCAAGAAGCAGACATTCACATCTGTAGAAAAGACACAGGAGCTAATTAAACAGTATTTTACATTCATGCTGAACAAGTCTGACACTGCCGTGGTCTCTGCTAAGCTCTGAAGGCATGAATATTTTAGAGTCATTGCAGACATTCATAATCCTTGTTAACTTATTTCAAGTCATTTTTAAAAGGAATCCTACGTTTCCTACAGCTCCCCAAAGCGAAGTTAGAAAACCCACAGACCGTAACAACAGCAGGCATACTAGACAATAGTCAATACACAGCAGGAAAAATCCACTTCTAGTCAGGTCTAGGTAAGTCCAGAAATCCAGTCTTGAAATGGATGGCCTGTCTTCTGGTTCCCTCTCCATTCATCCTACATAACAGTTTGCAAACTAGTTAAGCACCTGTGATAGTAAATCCCTTTCTTCAACAAAGACTTAAACAATCTGACAAAACCAACTCTAGTCAATATTAATCTGGGTGCGCCTGTAATTCCAGCATTTGGAAGACTAAGACAGGAAACTCTTACGTTTAGGCCAGCCTGTACTACAGCGGGAGATCTCATCTCAGTGAACAACAACAAGATGATGACACAGCCACCACCACTAACACTAGACAATAAAGATTCCATTCTAGAAGAACAAAACAAACACAAGTCAGCAACAGTGACAGAAGAGAGAGGAAAACCATTCTAGACATGGTTAAACCAGGAGAAAGGATGAGCAAGATGAAGTAGCAACAACTCAGAATACTTAATGCACGGTAAGAGTACAATGGAAAGTTCTAAGTAATGAAGGAGAAAAGCTAAAATTCAACTAAGGTCTCCCTGCAAAAAAGAACAAGTCTTCAAAACCGTCAAATCCTGGTTTGTGACAATAAAACTCCAGCCTCTAATGCAGAGGCAAAAAAGGTTGCTCAACAAAGCTACTCTCTACTGAAAAGAATTTTTTTGTTTGTTTGTTTTTTTGTTTTTCTAGACAGGGTTTCTCTGTGGTTTTGGAGCCTGCCTGTCCTGGAACTAGCTCTTGTAGACCAGGCTGGTCTCGAACTCACAGAGATCCGCCTGTCTCTGCCTCCCAAGTGCTGGGATTAAAGGCGTGCGCCACCACCACCCTGCTACTGAAAAGAATTTTGACAAGAGTTGACAGGAATAACTTCTCTTTCTTTTGTCTCCTCCTCCTTCTCCCCAATCCCTTTTCTTACACAGACCAGGCTGGCCTTGAACTCAGAGACCTAGCCAATCAACAAATCCCAAAGAATGAGATTATTTTTGATAGATGCTATAGCAAGGACAGACCTAGAAGCTGTAATGCAAATTAGATAAACATTTCAATATTCTAGTAGTCAAGATCACAGACCATGGTACTGGTAGCTAAGTAAAAGGAAAGCATGGAAAACTTGTTTCCTGGTGAAGAGCCTAAATTTTGTAAAATAAAGAGTTCCAGAAGCAGGACATACGACAACAGAATGAACTTCAACACTACCGAAAAGGTTGTAACGATGGGAGGCCTTGCAAGCATGAAGACTGGATCTGGTTCCCAGAGCCCATGAAACATAAGACGAGTGTGTTGAGGCACACCTGTGATCCCAGCACTGAGGAATTAGAGAGAGGGAGACCTGGAATGCTAATTAGTCAACCAGCCTAGCCTACTTGGCAAGTACAAAGCTAGTAAGAGACGCTGTCTCAAGAACAACAGGTCTAGTGCTTGGGAAACAATAGCTGATTTTGTCCTGTGACCTGTGCACACATAAAAACCAAGTATCTTCTGCTGCCCTAACTTTTTTTTCCTCAGAAGAATTCATTACTATCACAAACAAGCAAAGACTTAACCTGAAATAGATTCAGAGCAGTATTTTCCACCAGCAAGAAGTTAAATGTAATAGATCTGCCAAAATGTTTATTAATTGCTAAATGTCATTTCAGCCAATAGTTTCAACAGGAAGAAACAGAAAGAAGTCAGACAGTGGGGGTCCACCACCTTTAACTCTAGCACTCGGGAGGCAGAGAGAATTGAAAGCTAGCCTTATCTACAGAGCTAGTTCAATGACAACCAACGCTACACAAAAAAAAACTTTGTCTCAAAAAACAAAACAAACAAAAAAAATAGATAAATACTACAACTTGGCTATTAAAGTCAGACTGATAATCAAGATAAGAGTAGATGGAGGAGAACTTGGTTGGCATGGGCAAAGCTCGGGCCATCCCAAAAAATAAAAGGGAAGGGGGGGTGATGATTATATGGAAACGTTTACAGTAAAAGTGCAAAATAAGACAGGATACAAAAACAGACATGGATACAACAATCTCATCCTTCATATCTTGTTAAAAGTTAAGGAATAATAGAATTGTAGGTAGGATCTATGCTTTTAGCAATGGGTGCAAAACTATGGTGATCACACATTACCTTTACAGTATTAACGAAACTTCACCTCACACAGGCAACAAAGAGGCCAGTCTGGGTTTCAGAGCCAAGAAAGAATCCATCTAACACTTCATTGCTACTACCTGGGCAGCTCAGACCACCACTGCCAGCATGCAGTTTAGATGAAGTTTTGCCCACCTTCCCTCTCTGGTTCACTCAGCAACCAAGAGTACAGCCAGCACTACTGCTCCTTCCTGTGCTTTGAACTTGTGTGATCATTTCTTCAGGGAAATTCAAATGCCTTCTTCATTGTGGCTCCAACGTACTTTGAATTTCCTCTCATTCCTAAGAATCCTCAACTGCTCCAATAGCATACTCTAGGCGGTGCTGACCAACTGAGGACTCTGCCTCCGCAGGCAGCACACCTGTTCATCTGCACCCGCTCTCCACCCCAGCAGTAAGGGACAGAGGGGAACTCCAGCCCACTTGGCACTGCCCCCTTTCAGCCTCAGCACTGCTCACTCCATCCCTGTAGTCATAGATTACTCAGGTGCTGCTCTCTTACTAATGGGAGGAACAAAACAGGTACACGTTCACAAGGTAAAAAAATGGCCATTTTCTCTGTTCAAATGGCTGAGCAGACTTTAGTCACTGTATACATTGAGCTCCATGCGGTCTTTCTAGTAAGCAGTCCTCCTGTCTTTTCTCCCTCACAGTGTCAGTCATCCTCAGTCACCAGGATCCACCAATTTTATTACAGCAAACCAAGATATGAGAGGGAGAGAAACCACATTTCATATGCTTATTAAACTGTTATTAATTATATCCAACTTGTTAATTAAACTTTATCTTAGGTATGAATAGCAGGGAGGAAAATGACCCATGACATGATAAAGGAATGAGCACTCTCAATTAAAATACAAAGTTGAAAATGAGAAAAAATAAAATTGCATACATACAATAACCATGATTAGTTGAAATGGCAAACATGAATGGTATTAGAAAGCAATCAAAATCACAATTTGCACAATTAAGTGTAAAACTTACAGGTCAGTATGCACATGTAAGAATTAAGCTTGGCAGAAATAGCATTTCACAACACTAGTAAAGAAATCGTTAATTTTGGGTTTTAGGGGAGAAGGTTGATGCAGAATCTCACTTTGTATGTAACACAGATCATACAAAGACCAAGCCGGGCCGGGTGGTGGTGGTGCACGCCTTTAATCCCAGCACTGGGAGGCAGAGGCAGGCGGATCTCTGTGAGTTCGAGACCAGCCTGGTCTACAAGAGCTAGTTCCAGGACAGACTCCAAAACCACAGAGGAACCCAGTCTCGAAAAAAAGACCAAGCTGGCCTCAAACACATGCTTCTGCTTCAGTCCACAGTGTACTAAGATTAAGACCTGAGTCACTATACCTGTCCTACTACCAATCAATAAAAGGGCAATTATTACTTTCAATTTGCTACATTTCTGCATTATATGCAAAACAAATTTCAATAAAATTATTGAGAAATAATACAAAACATTTCAAGGCCTTTATGGTTATATAGATAGAGAAGGCTATTTTAAATATATATATATATATATACACACAGGCAAAAATAAGTCATAAAATCAGAACTCAAGACTGGTCAAAAGATAAAAGAAACTGAAAGAAAAATAAACACTTCCAAATATGCAATACTCAGTATGGGTGAAATCATACACATATGCTGCAGGCTCTGATAGCCTGGCTTGGAATATAACTGTGGGAGAGCACATAACTAGCACGACTGAGACCTTCTAGATGAACCCCAGCACTCTTCCCTACTGCAAACCAATCCTCAACATCTTACAATGCTCAAGTCTGTACTATGGTTCTATCCATATTAAGCAAATTCACACAGTGAATACAGTTTAACAGAGGCACCATGACAACTCAAGGGAAAGGAACTTTCTGTGCTTGAACACAAATGCATGTGAAGGACAGAGGTCAACAGTCGGGTGTCTTCCTCCACTGCTCTCCACTTTGAGAAAGCGTCTTCTCTCTCCGAACCTGGAACTCAGATTCAGCTAAAGGATCTGTCTGCCTCCCAGTGCTGGGATCACAAGTGCATGCTGCCGTGCTCATCATTTACAGAGGGTTATGGATCCTAACAGCTCTCATGTTTGCCCAGATTAACTTTACTCACTGAGCCATCTTCCTACCCCAGAACAAGCTTTAATCATCAATATTCACTTTTTTTTTTTTTTTTGGTTTTTCAAGACAGGGTTTCTCTGTGATTTTGGAGCCTGTCCTGGAACTAGCTCTTGTAGACCAGGCTGGTCTCGAACTCACAGAGATCCGCCTGCCTCTGCCTCCCAGTGCTGGGATTAAAGGCGTGCACCACCACCGCCCGGCCAATCATCAATATTCACATACCAAATAAGCACTTATCCTCTCTATATGCTTTCTCATTATGACTTCTAGTGTTTGGAATTATGGCTTCCTTCTTCATAATCTATTCCTAGACTTGGAAGTGCACAGTTTGCAAAGATTAGCAAGCACTATCATTATGTGTGCTTATCCATGTGTTTATTTTGCTTCTTTCTAGAGTTTCTCTGTAGCCTCCTCGCTGTACTGGAGCTCACTCTGTAAACCAGACTGGCCTTGAACTTAAGAACTCCATCCACTTCTGCCTCCTGAAAGCTGGGACTAAAGGTGGCAAGCACTGATTTTATAAAAGCATGTTTTCTTCCATAACTTCTAAAAACTAAGCAATCAGGAATCTCATTGATATGGGATTCATCTGTACATTGTACCCTCTCCAAAAAACATCACATCAAAGAGTCACTTTAAGTTATCCTATGGTGGTAGACACAATCCCAGCAATAAGAAGGCTGAGGCAAGAGGTTCCAGATCAAATAAATCTTTTCCCCCCATCTTATGTGCACTGGTGTTTTGTCTGTGTGAAGGTATCAGATCCCCAGGAATTGGAGTTACAAACAGTTGTACGCTGCCACGTGGGTTCTGGGAATTGAACCCAGGTCCTCTGAAAGAGCAGCTAGTGCTCTTAACCAATGAGCCACATCTCCAGCATCCACCCACCCACCCACCCACCCATCCATTCATCCCCCACCCCTGTCAGATTGCTATATAAACTGCCTTAATCTCAGGATTTCTTTGCCTCAGTCTCACTAATACTAGGATTATGGGCAAGTGCAACAGCCTAGATTAAAAGTCTATTATCTGTTCACTTATCAAAGTTAATCCAAAACTACCAAAACAGTTAGAAGCACTTCATATTTTCATCATTTCAAATGTTTTAATAGTGGCTTTCTCAAGACATGAACCACTTCTTAACTTCCTCAAGACAAGACCACTTCTTAAACTGATACTTTTATTTCACTTTCTAACAATGGTGATTACTGACCTCGATAACTTAAACCAGTTTAAGAGACAGTGCAACTGATACAAAACCTTAAACTTTCAGTCCCCAGTCTCTACTTCAGGGTGATGCCACCTACTAATACAAAGCATGTCTAAAGTCATTGTCACGTCATATGACCAAAAAAACAAAAAACCCTTGGCTTCTCAATGACAATTTACAATGAGTTCTTGCTAAATAACTTCCTAGTTTATGAAAATGGAATCTTTAAAAATATGATAATGAGCTGGGGCATAATGGCACACACCTTTAATTCTAGAACTCAGCAGGCAGAGACAGACATATCTGAGTTCAAGGCCAGCCTGGTTTACAAGTAGTGAGTTCCAGGATAGCCAGTGTTTTGTACAAAGAAAAAAACCTGTCTTGAAAAACTAGAAAGACTTAAAAATACAAAAACAAAACAAAAACCCTGATCATAATTGAGGTGGCTTCAATTTAAAATTCATTCATGCTGAACAATCAAACTTCCTTGATTTCAAGCCTGTGATTAGTTGGAAAGGGTATATTAGAAAGCATTGGAAAAATAGGACTTCTGATTTTTCAAAAGGGATATACTACTTTCTATAAGAACAGAAAGTCAACATGACTTTGGAATGAATGCACCAATGCTGGAGGCACTGTTGGGGTTCTCAACAATCCAGTAGTGCTTAATTACTTTATTTTCCCATGCCTTACTTCCATGAAGATACAGTGTGGATAATAATGTGTCCTGTTGTATAGGATTATGTGAAGAGCCTTGAACAGTACCCCAGAGACATGGTAAATGGCAGCGCTAACGTCATCAGCTCTCTGTATGACTATTAACTAGTAAATCTGGCTAGAAAGTACCAGCAAATGGGGCAGGGACGGTGATCTATTTTCTACAGTTACATGTCAAATATAAATTCTATTTTTGAAACCAATGATAGTCAACAGCAAAAGTGAGAAAGCAGTTTTAAATAGAATAAAAAAATCTTCGTTATTCAATTTTCAAAAACATGAGACAATACAGGCTTTGGAGTTTGATGTTTATTTTTAGCCGGAAATATGCTAATGGTGATGACATCGTAAGAAGATATGCCGTGTCCAATACCTGCAATAGAAGCTCAACAGAAGTTAAAGAAACTGTACCAAAAGGCTGAAGACAAAAACTGTTGGCATACTCACCCATACCACTGCAAATGGGAAACAAGGAAGGATACATTAAGACTGAAGGCCACTACATCATCACAAACAGGTTAAGTGAACTACCATATTCATGGTCTAGGAAACTCAACTTATCTATTCCATTTCAAGCAGGCAACCTCTTCAAGGACAGCATAAAATTAAGAGTGGAGCATTGGTATGTGGAATAATCAAGGAATTCTCTCAGAACTGCAATAGCAGGCCAGTCTAAGCATCACCTGGGGATTAGTGAGAAACTGCTGAGCCAAGAATTAAATAATAAAAAAATTTATGAGGCAACACCATGATAGACCTACAAATTAAGACTGAGATGTCTATAATACAGGGACTGAATTCAAGGCATTTTCACAAGGCGCTGAAATTCAAAACAACTCAAGTAAGAACCCGTTAACTGAATGGTCTTTTAAACAAAGCTAAGCCCAGTTCTCCTATGCTGACAATGGCTACTCCACCAACAGTAACAACCATACCTAATCCATCAATAACCTTTTCCGGAACAGCACTGTGGAAGCCCAGAGAGTATGGCTGAGGGGGAATATACTAAGTGTGACAATCATGTGGAGGGGGTAATCTGAATACTTAATGATGGACCTAAAAAACAGTATGTGCTAAGAATAGGAATTCAATAAGCTGAACAACCTTAGTGAATTACCACTAACACAAGACTTACTAGACTTGACTTTTTCTTATTATGTTTGTGCTTAGAGGGTTTAAATTTCTACTATTACATGAAATTTCACAGAGATGATTTCAAATGTAACAAATTCTGCTAAGACCAAAATTTTACATTTACTTAAGCAGTCTATAGGGAAAAACTGATGGCAAGAAGCAGCTTACCTGGGTCACTGCCTAAAATAGTCCATGATGCAAGAACTCTAAGATGCACAGATACATTAAGGTACAGAAAATTAAATAACAATGCACTAAAGAAGGAAAAGGTTACGCACTTCCAATTTATGTTCTTTCTCTGCAAGGGCTTCCTTTTGACAACGAAGAAAATCTGCTAACATTCGAGTGAGCTGTTTTCTATCATCTATTTCTGCCGCCAGTCTGCCATTATAATCTGCCAGCAACATACAAGCATCCTCTACCATTTTAGAAAGTCTTTCTCCAGATTCTTTATCTAAGAAAAGCACAAGGTAATACAATTAATGCACAACAAAACAATGACAAGCCGCTCCCACACCCACCTCCAAGATAACCCTGTGGACCTCACTCTTACCTGTTATTTTCTCAAGCAGGGACACTTCTTGAACTTCAACAGGCAAAGAAGCTATCCTTTGATGAACTGCTGCATCACCTGAGGCTGCATTTTCTAAATCTTGTAATGCTCTAACAAGGTCTAGAGTCTAAAAAATTACACAACTTCAGAACCAAAAGAAATAAAGCTCTAACAAATATAGAGGACTTGACACCTCTTTCATATGCCTAATCCTTATGAAATACTCATTAGCAAAAAGTCTGCAACATATACCATTCTTAAGACACATTTTTAAAAAATACATGTTAGACTACTTTTTTCATGTGTTTTGTTCCATTTATGTCTGTCTGTACAACTTGATCACACCTGGTACCTCAGAGGTCAGAAAAGAGACCCAGATGCCCTGGAACTGGAGTTACAGATAGTGGTAAGCTGTCTAATGTGTGCTGGGACAAAATCAAACCTGGGTTCTCAGGTTAAGAGCTTAACTGAGAAAGAGTAGTGGTGATCTTAACTGACGAGCAATCTCTTTTGTCCCCAATACTTCTTTTATATGTTAAGTAAAAAAACTATGTTATTTTAAGTGTTGAACTTGAGGCACAGCTTTAGACCTTGAGGTGTTCACACCCTAGTGTTTATGAAAGCAAAGAGTGCAAAAACTTTTCTAATTAGCAAACTGAGGTAAGTGACTGGCTAGTATGGTAGATACCTCAGAGGAAAAAGAAGGCAGCTATTAACTCTGACCTAGACAGTATTAATCTAGAAAATTTTTATTTTCCTGAAAAGTTTTACACATAATATATTGTGTTACTACCACCTATTGTTATCATTCTAGCAATCATTTTATATGTTTAAAAACAAAAAATATTTAAAGGAAGCAATGTTCATCTAAGCATAGAATTTTAGTTTAAGCCATATAACAAATGTTTTGGTTGTATTTTATTTTTAAAAAAAAGGTTTTTAGTTTTTGGGGGTTTTTTGTTTGTTTGTTTGTTTTGGTTTTTAAGACAAGGTTTCCCTGTGTGTATCTTTGGTTGTCCTGGAACTTACTCTGTAGACCAGGATGGCCTTGAACTCACAAAGATCCGCCTGCTTCTGCCTCCCAAGGGCTGAGATTAAAGGAGTACACCACCACACCCAGTAAAAATAAAATCTTTAGTGTTAATAGTGGGTGTTTCACTACATTTATTCATATTTAGCTATTGGAAATGCATTCCCTATATAAAGCAAACAATACAACACTTAAGGTATTACAGTGGTTACGAGCATGAACTGCTCTTGCAGAAGAGTTCAGCTTTTAGGACCATGACAGGTAGGTAGCCTATAATTGCTGGAACTCCAGCCCAGGGAAACAGACACCTCCTAACTCCTTGGATGTTCACTTGCACATACCCATGGACAGACACATACATAACTAAAATAACAAAATCTTCACACACACACACACCATACTACGTCAAAGAAAAGCAATTTGTTAGCCAGAAATATGCCTTTCTTGCACCCAGAACACTGAAATGATCAAAGCCCAGAGGTCACATGGAGTAAAAACCCTGCAGCTGCCTTGTATTTTTACCTGTGGTGGTTCACTTGGGGACCCTAGAGAGGAACAATTTTCATTCTCATCCACCTTTATTTGGTCATAAGTCCGCTTCCTGGTCTTCTTATCTCCATCTGATTTAAAAACAGGAAGTCTATGAAAGATGTGTTTTCCTGAGAGCCAGAGAAAAGAGATCAAGACCCTATACTTACAGAGTGCGTGCTTAAGTTGGTCTAACACATCATCCTCATAGACGGATCGCTCTTCCCAAATAGACAGCACTCTGCCAAGGTGCTTCTTACAACTTTCATCAGTTTCACTAAATTAAAAAAAAAAAAAATACTGAGTAAAAATGTATAGTGAACACTACCACAAAGTAATGTTGATTTAAAATAGGACCAAATGCTGGCTCCCAGCAAGAGCTACTCAGGTGCGCTGAGCACCGTCAGCAGCAGCTCAGTCAAGATGTGATGCAAACACCATCCTTGCTTCCCTTAAGAACTCAGTAACATCTATACAGAGAAACCCTGTCTCAAACAAAAACCTAAAAGAACAAAAAACTCAGTAAGAGAACAAAGCAAATCAAATGGTTTTAATTGTCAAATTTTCAGAAGCAGACACTAGGGGCTTACAATGATAGTGCTCGCAAGTGAAAGGAGCTAAAGGACAGTGCACGTTTTAAGTTTGCTGAACCCACCACTGTCTTAGGCACAGAAAGCAAGGGGCACTTCCCAGCAGCTGTTGTCCATAAGCACTATGAATGAGGATGTGGTACTACAGACAGCACCCTGACAGATCCAGACCAGTCAGAGAACAGGGGTACTATCTGAGGAATAAAGGCAAAACTGGCAGGGCGGTGGTGGCGCACGCCTTTAATCCCAGCACTCGGGAGGCAGAGGCAGGAGGATCTCTGGGAGTTCGAGGCCAGCCTGGTCTAAAGAACTAGTTCCAGGACAGGAACCAAAGCTACAGAGAAACCCTGTCTCGAAAAACCAAAATAAACAAACAAACAAACAAACAAACAAATAAATGCAAAACTGAAGACTGGAACTACAGGAAAATGGGACATGGGTGACTTTCAACCATTTGTCATTTCCTTCAGCACCACCTCACCTGGGTTTTGTAGTGTATTTGTGTACACGTGCGCGCATGGTTAAGATAACCTGGAACTGGAGTTACAGGCAATTGTGAGCTTCCATGTGGGTGTTGACAAACTAGCCTGGGGCCTCTGCAAGAGCTGTGCATGCTCCTAACTGCTGAGCCATGCTCGAGTGCCTTGCCTGGGTTTTATACCACCATCATGCACTCATCTCCAGCCTCAACTCCTCCACTTTAAAAAATATCCACCCTATGTCAAATCAGAACAAGTTCTTCTCTACAGTCTCTAAAACCCAAATCCTCAGCCTGAACTACAGTCCCACAGCCTCTGCTTCTGGCAAACTCTCCACATTCCTTGATGATCTTCAAACTTGCCCAGAATACTACGGCTCACTCTTCCTACCTAAAATCTTTTCTGTAGGTGAATTTTTCTAGAGAGGAACATATATAAAAGCATAAGATAGGGGCTGGGCATATAGCTCAATTGGTAGAGTACTTGCCAAGCATACATGAAACCTTGGGCTTGATCTCCAGCACCACATAAACCATGCATGTTGGTACATGTCTGTAATCCCTGCAGCATTTGAGAGGGACAAGTAGGAGGATAAGAAATTCACAATCAAAAATAAAAATAAAGACAAAAAAGAAATTCAGTCATTTTTGGCTACATACCAAGTTCAGGGTCAGCTTGGGATATATAAGATCCTATCTCAAAAATAAAAGTATCTAGAGTGGGAGTTTTAGGACAACCAAGACTACACAGAGAAACCCTGTCTTAAAAAAAAACAAAAACATTTATTTTGCCGGGTGGCCATGGCGTAGGCCTTTAATCCCAGCTCTCGGGAGGCTGAAGCAGGAAGATTTCTGTGAGTTCAAGGCCAGCCTGGTCTACAGAGCTAGAGCTAGTTCCAGGACAGTCAAGCACATACAAAGAAATGGTCTTGAAAACAAACAAAAAAGTAGCTGAAGGTACAAGGAATTTAGAAAAGGGTCTGTTAGTTTAAAATGCAGACTACAGGTGGGAAAAGCACAGTGCACATGAGTATAGAGAGGCAGACAAGCTCCACAACGGAGCACCTTCAGTCTTGCTCAAAGAGAAGGGAGCATTATGAGTACTCTGCTACTCTGCCTACAGTTTTCCCAGAGGACCAAGCCATACTAGGGGAGTGGCTACTTGTACCAGCAAGAAAAGATGACGGTAACTAGTCAGGAAAATGGCACCCGGCAGGCTGTGTGCTCCATGGAGCATGCAGTGAAGGAGAAGGAAGCGTAGATGACACCCATCATGCTGTCAGCACAAATGAAGCTGTCATTCCCTGAGATAATGAGGCCTAGAGAAGGCGCAAATTTGGCAGAAACAAGGACATAATTCATAGTCAGACAGTTGAGTGTGAGACACCCGGGTAGAAACATCAACAAGTAACTGGGCATACAGCTCAGGAATGAAGAAAAAAGTCTCAACTGAGCCAGACTTGGGCCTTTATTCTTGGGAGGGAGAGGCAGAGATGAAGAGTTCAAGGCTAGCCAGTCTACACAATGAGTACCAGGCCAGCCAGAGCTACATAATCACATTCTGTCTCAGAGAGAAGGGAAGAGAGAGAGAGAGAGAGAGAGAGAGAGAGAGAGAGAGAGAGAGAGAGAAAGGTGTAGCACTTAGCTCTGCAGGGTAGAAGGCAATGTGGAAACTGCAGGTCACATGACATTAAGAAAGCAGTAACAGCAACACCTGACGTGGCATTCTCACCCCTAGAGCACTAATGGATGTGATCGCCATGTACCATCGTATGCTGAAGCTCAGCCTGATTTACTATCTTATTCAGCACTGTTGCCCAGGAAATCTATTACATTTCAGCATATAATATTTGAAAATAAGTATGTAAGACAGAGCCAGATGGCTCAGTAGATAAAAGGTATTTGTCTCACACCTCATGACTTGAGTCCAACTCTAATCTCCAACTGTGGCATATGTACACAAACACAAACAAATGAAATATAAATATTTAGAATGCATAAACTAGGATTTCCACACACAAAGTTACCTGAAGAAAAATTTGAAAAGTTTATGATTAAATATTCATTCGTTTTTAAAAATTTTTTATTTATGTGCACCGGTGTTTTGTCTACATGTATATCTGTATGAAGATGTCAGATCCACTGGAACTTGAATTACAGACAGTGTGAGCCACTATGTGGGTGCTGGGAATTGAACTCAGGACCTCTGGAAGAACAGCTAGTACTCTTAACTGCTGAGCCATCCAGTCCCATATTCTTCATTTCTAAAGTACTTAAAAATGTTAGGAAATACACACACACGAGAAAACCATAAAAATATTGTGGTATTAAGTAAGTTCAGAAATGTCAAACATAAGATGGAGTTCTACAAGCATGCATTTACAGTTCAGTTCCTTTACTCTCAGTGACATTCATCCCAAGAAAGCAGGCATTCTGGTCTCTTACAGGAAAGCCATGATTCAAGTATTCCAAATGCCCTCAGCAGCAGCTCAAATCCTCACAGAAAGCAAAAACCATCAAATTACAAATTAAAAAAAGCTTCCAACAAATACATTCCATATATTCTTACCTCATGTACAAAAAGGACCCTACCTTGAAACATGCTTGAACGCTTCCACTATGACTGGCGCAAAGTCTTTCGTGAACTCTGGTCCTTTCCGTTTGCTGTTCTGAATGACATCATTGGCCAGGTAGAGAAAAGTAAGCTTCCTGTTGGGTTTGGCTAAAAAAAATGAGAAAAGAAAAAAACTTAAGACATGTAAAACATCCTCACTGAACGCAGGCAAACTTTCTTCTCACTGGAATGGCTCCAGCTTCTCCTATGAACTCATCCACTACTGCTACTGACATTACCAGGGCAGCCACTCTACCTCTTCTGAAGGTCAGATGTGTGTGGGGAAAAAAGAATCAAAGAGGTACACAGAGGTCAGTGATGGACCTTGCTGTCCCAGATTTCACCCAGGGAAAAGCTGAGAGTTACCAAATTTTTACTTCCTCTCCCATTAATTATTTTTTGTAAGACTTTGTTTTATTTATGTGCATACGCATGTTAGCTGTCTGAGGGTATGTGATGTGTATGCATGGAAGTAAAGTCAGACCCCGAGGTTGGAGTTACAGGTGGTTTTGAGTGGCCCCATGTGAACTCAGGTCCTCTGGGAGAACAGTCAGTGTTTTTAAACACTGAGCCACCTCTCCAGTCCAATTTGACAGTGTCTCTCTATGTAATCCTGGCAGTCCTGTGTTTTGCTACGTAGACCAGGTTGACTGCAAACTCAGACATTCTCCTGCCTCTCCTTCCCAAGTATTGGGATTAAAAACATGCACTACCATGTCCAGCCTCTATCAAATGATTTATTTATTTATTTTTGCAGCCCCATTGCAGTTTTCCCTCACCCCTCTCCTCCCAGTCCCCCCATTATATCAAATGATTTTTAAAACTATTTTTTCTTATCTAAATGACAGACCAACTGCAGTACTTTTGAATGGGTGCTTGAGCTAATAAATGGGGTCCTTTCTTAGTTATGACAACATTTTTTAACTTTTATTATACGCTACATACCACTCTAAGCAATGTATGTATTATCTGATTTAATCCAAATAATGTAAGAAATTGTTATTTAGTAACTGAGCAAAGAAATATCAAAAAGGCTGTTTACCCACAATGAAATAGGGGGCATGATCAGCCAAGATCTAACATCCTACATGTTCACTAATAGATAAAATGTGCTGGTCACCCCTTCCAAATGCTACAGCCTGACAAAGAAAGAAAATTCTGACAGTCTACAATATAGATGAACTCTGTGGACATCATGCCAAGTGGAAGAATCCAGTCACAAAAAGATAAGCACTATTCTTCTTCTCCTTAGGCACAGTACCCAAAGTCAAACCACAGAGCCAGACACAGAAGGGCAAGGTTGCTAAGGTTCAGAAGCAGGGGATATTGTTTCATTTACAGTGAGATATTCCAGGTTCACAAGCCGAAGAGTTCCAAGGACTGGGAATACAGTTTCATGGAAGAACACTCCCTTGGTATGCATGAGGCCTTGGAGAGAGACAGGTAGAGAGAGAAAAGCAGAGGGAGAGAAAAAGAGGGAAAAGGTGGTGTGGGAGAATTGTCTGTATTCTGTCAATCATGTTTTAAATAAATGCTGATTGGCCAGGCAGGTAGTATGGGCGGGTCAACCAGACAGGAAGTAGAGGCAGGGTGATGAGAACAGGAGCTTTCTGGGAAGAAGCTTTTCCCCACGCCTGCCCAGACCACCTATGAAGCAGGATGTGATCTGTCTCTCTGAGAAAGGTACTGAGCCATGTGGCTAACATAGATAAGAACAATGGGTTAATATATGCTAAGCTAATAAGTAGCCTGAGCTAATGGGCAGCAAAGGCAGACAGATCTACTGAGTTGGAGGCCAGCCTGGTCTATAGAGTAAGTTCCAGGACAGCCAGGACTACACAGAAAAACTCTGTCTCAGAAAAACAAAACAAAAAAAGCCAAGGAAGAATGGGGTAGCAAAGTCCTATAGCAGAATTCTCATTTTGCTAGAATCTGCTTACCAGATGTACTCAATGTATTTGAAAAGTATCTTGACTTCATAGCTTTCTTCATTCTGTTACTATAAACGTTCATGAAATTAGGCCAGGCATGGTGGCACAAGCCTTTCATCTCCACAAGCAGGAGGGAGAGGCAAGCAGATCTCTGTAAGTTCCAGGACATCCTTTTCTATACAGTGAGATCCCATCTCAAAAAACAGACAAGAAAAAAGTAGGGCAGAGGAGGAAGACACAAATAGATCCCTGGGGCTTGCCGGCCAGTCTGGCCTGATCAGCAAGCCCCAAAGGTCTCCGTAAGAAGACCTGTCTTTTTTTTTTTTTTTTTGCTTTTATTTATTTTTTTATTGAAAATTTCCACCTCCTCCCCTCCCCCTCCCTAAGATCTGTCCTTTTAAGAAAAAAAAAAGGTGGTAGATACCCGCAGAAGAATTAATCAGAGGTTTTGCTGTGGCTCACACACACACACACACACACACACACACACACACTGCATAACAGAAGCTCGGAATGATTGTGGTCCTAACACCAATTTCAATTTTTCCTCTTTTGGAACCAAGGTTAAAATATGAGAAATTCTGCCAGGTGGTAGTGGCGCATGCCTTTAACCCCAGCACTCGGGAGGCAAAGGCAGGCAGATCTTTGTGAGTTCGAGGCTGGCCTGGTCTATGAATCAAGTTCCAGGACAGTTAGGGCTATCACAGAGAAACCCTATCTCAGAGATGGGGTGAAGGGTAAGAAAAAGAAAGAAGGAAAAACAGAAAGAAAACAATCACAACAATTCTGGGAGAAAAATTGCAAAAGTGATTTATAAACAAATTCAGACCACTTTAAAAATAACAGCTATTGGGGCTGGAGAGATGGCTCAGAGGTTAAGAGCATTGCCTGCTTTTCCAAAGGTCCAGAGTTCAATTCCCAGCAACCACATGGTGGCTCACAACCATCTGTAATGGAGTCTGGTGCCCTCTTCTGGCCTGCAGGCATACACACAGACAGAATACAGAATATTGTATACATAATAAATAATTAAATATTTTGAAAAAAATAACAGCCATTAACGCTTTCACACAGGTCTGTAATAGCAAAACCTGGGAGGCCACTGCAAACAGTTTAAGGCCAGCCTAATAAGTAAAGTAAGCTCCAGTCTCAAAATCTAAAAAAAAAAAAAAAAAAAAAAAACAAAGAGGCTGGGTGGGATGTGGCTCAGTAGTAGACCACTTGCCTAGCATCCCATTAATGCCTGGGCTTCAGTCTCAAATCCCTAATTCCCTAAAGAAGCACCTCTGGGCGGCAGAGAGGCAGGTTGAGCCACGAGTGTGACCTCGTCAGTTCCTAAGCTTCTGCTGGTCACAAGATTCCCTGAAGAAACCCAGTTTCTACATCTTCCATTCAATTTAAACAATTTTTATTTAGTGTTTGCTGTGTGCCAGGAACCATGATTGGCACAAAAACAAAAATTACCTTTCCTGATCTATTCACTGGCTGGGAATTTTTGCAAACTACACACACACTGGCAGATTATAAACCCAACAATAAAATCCAAGTTCTTTTTTCCTTTATTTCTTCTCTACATAAATACAATCACATCAACATGAAAGTAATTATGAACATTACATCCCACTGTATTTATGTATTCTGCTATATTTCTATCAATAAAGCATAAGCCAAGTGTCATTTAATAATTAAAATTAATAATCAATAATAATTATAAATGAAGTACTACACTGTACATCTCACTTACTTCCCTGAGATAAATCTTAAGCTGCACTAGGTGTAAGGTATAGATCTTCCTAGAGCGCGCGCACACACACACACACACACAAAACTGCACACTTAGGTCTTACAGAAGATCAGGAGAAAAGTCATTATCGTGTAACAAAAATCTATTACAAAGAAAGGTTTGGCATAGCAATGCTTCGTAATCCCACATTCAGAAGGCTTAAGGCAATAGGACCACAAGTTTGCGGTCAGTGTGGTGTATGTTATGGGACTTCATCTAAAAAAACAAAACAAAACAAAACAAAAAACCTATACTAGGAGAAGTAAACAGGTAAAGACAATTGTTGACAAGCCTGACTACCTAAGTTTGATCCCCAGGACCCTTGTGGTAAAAGAGTTGACGTCTCTTGACATCTCTCAGTTGTCCGTGGGCCTCTACAGGTGGGCTCAGTAAATAAACATAGTAATTTTTTTTTCAAAGTTCTATAATATGAGGTAGAACATTCGTCTAGCGCATGCGGAGGCCCTGGTTTAATCTCCAACATTTTCCTCCCTGACAAACTGAACTGTTATGGACAATAAGATTACAGTAAGTATACATTAAATCTTAATTTTGTTTGTTTTTTGAGACGGGTCTCACTGTGTAGCGCTGGCTGACCCGGAACTAGCACTCAGAGATCTGAAATGCCTCTGCTGGGAATCAAGGCACATACCACCACTCCAGTTTAAGTCTTCTAATTTTAAGTGCACTTTAATTAAGTTTCTGAATGAATTTTACCAAAGGGTTAATTATAAATGGCGAAGATCTCATGCCATTTCATTAACTCGGGTAAATTATTTAGTATTTACTATATTCACAGGCATTGTATTAGGCACTAGGAATAAAAGACGACTTTCAGTCAGACATGCACAAGCCCACATACACACATGCACACAAAATAATTAAATAAAAATGTGGCAACATTCTAAAAAGACTAAGAAATTTTAAGCTTCACTGTTCAGAAAATGGTGCACAGCAGTTCTACAAATGGGTGGTGTGCAGGACATACAGATGCACCTTCTGGTATATTAGAAAAGCTCAAACAGGAAGGATTGGTATTACCATTGCGTCTGGTATGCTACTCGAAGGCTCGGATGTGTGTAGAAACAGTGGAACTTTTGGGAGGTGTCAGAGACCTGAGAAGGTGAAGTTTCAATGGGAGGTCACTGGAGGCATGTCCCTCTCCCCTCCCTGCTTCCTGACAGCCACGAGGCAGATGAACAGGTGTGCTACCCCACATTCACCACAACATTGCTTCTCCACAGTTCCAAAACCAAAGGAGCCAACCAACCATAAACTGAACCATGAGCAAGAGAAAATCTCTCCTCCAGTTTTTGGTTTGGTTTGTGGGTGCTGACAAGACAAGGTATGCCTCCACTTGTCAGGTGTGTCTTTCTTCCTTTTAAGTTGATCTGCTAAAGGATCATGCCACAGTAGTTTCAGGTTACAACTGGACACTGAGAATACAGCAAAGGGTCAGAAAAGAAGAGGATATTTCAAACTGGCGCTTGGGTTTCTGTTTTTTGCTCTCTTTCCTCACCTTAACGACCTGTATCCATTCCTTTGCTTTCAGAGGGGTGTTTACATAGAAAAGGTCTTCTCTTCATTGCCATGATACTCTGCCTCATCTGAGGGCCAGAACAATGGGACAAGGGACCATGGACAAAAACCTATGAAGCCATGAGCCAAAAGCTTTCCTGAAATATTATTAATGTAAGGGATTCTGTAATAGTGATAAGAAAGGCAACTAATACAGACTGAGCCCCAATACTGGGGGGAGGGGGTTGCCAGAAGACTATTCCGTGTTTTTTTTTTGTTTGGTTGGTTTTTTTTTTTTGGTTTTTCGAGACAGGGTTTCTCTGTGGCTTTGGAGCCTGTCCTGGAACTAGCTCTGTAGACCAGGCTGGTCTCGAACTCACAGAGATCCGCCTGCCTCTGCCTCCGGAGTGCTGGGATTAAAGGCGTGCGCCACCATCGCCCGGCGACTATTCCGTTTTTTAATTCATTATTTGGTTTTCATTTTATGATTTACTTTTATTTCATATGCACTGGTGGTTTGACTGTATGTATGTCTACACAAAGGTTTCAGGTTCCCTGGAACTGGAGTTACAGTTGTGAAGTTGCCATGTGGGTGTTAGAATTGAACCTGGGTCCTCTGGAAGAGCAGTCAGGACTCTTTAACCACTGAGTCATTTCTCCAGTCCCTGTTGTGCTTTTTGCTTTTTCCCCTTGTATGAATTATATTTCAGAGAACCAATGGTTGATGAAGAGTAAGTTCTTTGCAGATTGGGTATCCAAACATGAGTCACCAAAGTCAACTAAAGACAAACTGTTGGTCCTACCTAGCTTCTGTATGGGGTAAATCTCAAAATTATCCATTTCCACAGTTCTCACATGATACTGATGCTACCAGTCTGAGACCTATAACTTTCTTTTAAGGCAAGCTGTCACTATGCAGCTGTAGCTAGCTTAGCTAAAACCCTTACGTAGGGGTATGCCTAGATCACATGCTAACTTTACCGCCTGTCTCCAAAGTGCTGAAACTACAAGTACACACCAACATGCCTAGCTGAAGACAGACGTGAGAGAAATTCTACAGTCCACAGAACATAATCTTCTCAGCAAATAAACTGCATGGAATTTAAAACAAACAAACAGAAAAAGGATGCCAGCATGGTAGTTACATGCCTTTAAACCCAGCACTGAAGACCAAGAAGCAGACAAATCTTTGTGAGTCTGAAGTCAGCCTGATGTACATAGCAATTTCTAGATCAGCCAGGGCTACACAGTGAAATCCTGTCTCAAAATCAAAGGGGGAGAATAAAGTGAGAAGAAGCTTTGGAGTCTGACCTGGAACTAGCTCTTATAGATCAGGTTGGCCCTGAACTCACAGAGATCCACCTGCCTCTGCCTCCAGAGTGCTGGGATTAAAGGTGTGCGCCACCACCGCCCAGCTTGGATTCTACTTTATATATTAATTATTCAAGACATTTCTAAGGGAACCTGAAATACTATACATAGATACTAAGTTGAAAATTATCAGTTATGAGGCTCATAATTATGATGATGGCTCAGTGGAGCAAATATGAGCACATACATAAATCTAAAAAGAATCATGGTTAATTTTCGTTGGGTATGATTTCCCCCTTTTGGTTGTATCAAAGTTTAATAATATAGGTCTTAAAGTACTGTAAACATATCCTTTATGATAAAACGGCTCCATATCTGATATTTGCTTTAAATAACCAGGGGAAAGAAGCAAACAGCAAAATGGAGACGCCATAGGCATGAAACAGAAAAGACACAATGTCATTAATGCTGAAACCTGATGAGACCTGGGCTGGGCTCTACACAGCTGGGCTGAAGCTACTGCTAGCTGAACAGTACTTGCCTACCAGGCACAAACTTTAGATTCAATCCCCAGTACTGCATAAACCAGGAAGTAGTAGTGCACACTTGTAATCCAGCACTTGGGAGGTGAGGCAGGAGAATCATATGTTCAGAGTTATGCTTGAACTATACAATGAGGTAAAGGCCAGCCCTGAGTACATGAGAGCCTCTCTCAAAAACGATGAGATGCTGAAACTGGATGGTGTTCATGAAGTATCAAGCCACTTCTGACTTTTGTGATATATTTTTTTTCTCTTTTAGATTTTTGAGACCCATCTCTCTATGTATTAATCCTGGATGTCCTAGAACTTGCTATGTAGACCAGGCTGGCCTTAAACTCAGAGATTTTTAGAGATCCATCTGCCTCTGCTGGGACTAAAGGTATGTGACACTACCACCCTTAGAAGTTGAATATGTTTATTTTCCCTTTTTTGGTTACTTCCCATTCGTATCATGTTGCCTTGTTTCAGCTGAGATATTTGCTTTCCTTATTAATTTATATTTATGAATAAATTAGTCTTTTCATGCTGTAAGTATCTTCTCTGGAGCTATTGCTCCAGAAATTTAGTATTTTCTATACTCATAAACTTTAGGAAATTTATAAAGCTAAATCTATTGCGTACATGAATCTTGGCTGATAGCATATTTAGAAAAACTACTTGATGCATCAAGAAGTAGCAGTAAATGCACACTTGCAGTTTGCATAACTGCTTTTCATTCATTCAGGTGAAATTAACTTTCTCGGTGGCACTGGGTAGGATAAGAACTACTTGTTGGTACTCCAATTATTCTCGTGGATCTGAGTGTCTAAAATGACAAAGGCTTTGCGTGTAACATATCATCCTCAACCACTGTTCTGTTCTGTTGCATTAATAGACTTCTAACTCCTGTGCCAACATCGTTTTGGAGTAAAACGAGTTTATAGTCTGCCTGGAAACTTACAATGGATACTACCTCCACTCTTGGCTTCCCTTCAAAATGATATAGGCTCTGGCTTCCAAGTCTGCTTTTCCCAATAATCTAATCTTTAGAATTAGTTCTAAATTTCTTGTTAAAAAAAAAAAATCCTGAGATCAGCAAGATGGATCAGTGTGTAAGAGTGCTGATCACTGAATTTGACAACCAATTACAGAACTTCTATGGCAAAGAAAACAGATTTCCACATGCATGCACACAACACATACTCTCTTACACAATTCCTAAGCAGCAGGTGGTGCATCCCACAATCCCAGTACCAGGAAGCCAAGGCAACAAAATCACAATTCGAAATTTAAGGCCAGTCTGTGCTTTAAAAACAAACAAACAAAAAATACCCTTAAAGATTTCTCTGGATTTATAATTTAATTTGGAGATCACTATACTGACCTCTTTACAAATGGATTCTATTAACCAGCACTTCCTGGGAGAAGGTGTCCTGGGCGCCACTCTCACAAAAGCCCACCAATAACAGGCTACACCCATTCCCACTCTCCCTGTGATGTCACTGAAGACCCGAGTCACACCTCCCTCCTATGATGTGCTGTGTCTTAAATCCAACTAAAACAGGACTGAACAAGAGTGAGATTTTCATAGCATCATGCAGTAAATCTATGAATCAAAGCCAGATGTAGTAGCACTTACTATCAAACCCAGTTTGGCAGTGGTCAGAGGCAAGGAAGATCTCTGAGAGCTTGGGGCCAGCCTTGTCTATACAATAAGTTCTACGACAGCCAGGGATACACAGTGAAAATGGGTCTCAAAACAAACAAAATATGAATCAACTTTTTGGGGAGTTTGTTTCTTATCTGTTGTTTTCTGAGACTGGTTCTCACTCTTATTGGAACTTGGAGTAGTGTTTTTGTTTCCCAAGTGTTGGTTATTCCTAGCAGTGAGTCAACTTTTACATGCTACAACTAGAGACAAGAAGCTCTCAAATAGAATGAAAAATCAATAATCAATACATGCCAACACCAAGAAGATATGAGAATCATGACAAAGTCTTAAAGCAGCCATCATAAAAATGCATGAAAATATGCTTTAAAATACATTTCAAATCTATGGGACACAAGCGAAGTAGTGCCAAGAAAGGAAACTGAACACCATGAATACACACTGCAGCAAGGATGTCTCAGAGCAAGCTCAGAGCTCCAAAACCTAGGAAGGTATGGCAGTACCACAAAATAAACCTGAGCAAGCAGAAAAGAAGAAATAGTGACAAGATCAACTAAATTAAAGAGGAAGAAGGGATTGATGAAAATAAAACCCACTCTTGGAAAAGATCAATGCAACTTAAAACTCAGGTGGGCACAGCTGTTCCTGCCTGTAATCCCAGCACACAGGAGTCTGTGGTGGGATTACCATGAGTTCAGGCATGGCCTGAGTTATAAAACAACCATTAAAAATAGATCTTATTTTCTTTTTGCCTCTATGGGTATTTTACACGCATGTATGTCTGCATCACTTGGATGCTTGGTGCCTAGAGGCCAGAAGATCCCCTGAAACTGGAAATACAAACAGTTGTGAGCTGCTCTATGGGTGCTTGGTGCTAAGAATTGAACCTGAGTTCTCCAAAAGAATAACCAGTGCTCTTGAGTACTGTGCCTTTTCTCCAGCACCCAGAAGACTGCCCTTAAAGGTGAAACAAAGTCTAAGACTGCTGAGGAGAATTCCTTCACACTGTGTGAAGATGTGTCACTGTAACTGGTTTAATAAAGAGTTGAATGGCCCATAGCTAGGCATGTTAGGCATGAGGACAGAGAGGTCTCTGGGAAGAAGAAAGGCTCAGCCAGAGAGGAAGCAGGAGAGTCAGTACAGAGTAAAGGTAACCGAGCCACGTAAAAAAAAAAAAACATAGATTAAAATATATGAGTTAATTTAAGTTATAAGAGCTGTTGGAACAAGCCTGAGCTATAGGCCAAGCTTTCATAATTAATAAAAGTCTCCATGGTTTTTTTTTTGTTGTTGTTGTTGTTTTATTTTGGTGAACTGGTGGCCCAAAGAAAAATCCACCTACATAAGACCTCTCAAGCTACCAAAGCTAAGGTAAGTTAAATTACCTAATAACAATACTAATAGACCTAACGAACAGGACATACTAAAAGAACTCTAAGGCTGATCTGAAAAACACTAGATACTAATTGAAAAGTCCTAAGAAATAATATTCAACAGTAAGGGTAAATATAAAAGCAAACACAAAAGCCAGTATTATTGTATTTTAAGTTTGTAACCGTTACACAGTTCAGAAGGATGGCTCAATCACTAACTTAGCTAATTTAATTTTATTTCTAAATTCATCCAATCCTTTCCTATAATCTCTTTCCAACCCTTCTTCCCTCCAGTTACCTTGGCTCCCAGTTACTTACTTGGGGAGGAGCAGGACAAAGAGAGGCACAGGTTTGGGGGTCAGGACAACTTGCAGGAGTTAGTTTTCTCCTTGCATCATGTGGGTTCAGGGGCTCAAACTAAGGCTGTCAGGATTGGCAAGTGCCTTTACCTCCTGAGGTATCTCGGTGACCTTACTATGTCTTTAAGACAAAGGAAGGACATCACCCTCTATGAACAGAGACACTGGCACTAATGAAGGCCAGCACGGAAGAACTTCAGAGTAAGTCTATAGTAAGGGACAATACCTGGATGACTGCTGTGGAGCCCTCAAGCCTGGCCTGCCTTCCTCTTTCCTGGCTGCTTTCCGCCTTCTGGTGTGATCACATCACTACATCTCTTTCCTTTCTGAGCCTAGCTCACAGGGAACCACAGTGCACTCACTGATTTTGCACTTGAAAGGTTGGGGAGGTAGTGAAGTTCAAGCAAATGAGGCCTAATTGGATGAACCAGATGTGACTTGGAAAGTATACCTTGTCCTTAGCCACTTATGTGCTCTTTCTGTTTCTTGGCCACCACAAACCAAACTTTGCTCTACTACATACATGCTCCTTGCCCTGATATTCTGCTTTATGTTGGGTCCAAAAGCAATGAAGCTACTGATGACAGATGAGACTGAGACCTCTGAAATCATGGTCTTTTGTTGTTGCTTTTCATTTTGTTTATTTGAGATCGGTTTCTTTTTTAAAAAATAAATATTTATTTATTATGTATAGTATTCTCCCCGCATGTATGCTTGGACACCAGAAGGGGGCACCAGATCTCATTACAGATGGTTGTGAGCCATTATGTTGTTGCTGGGAATTGAACTCAGGACCTCTGGAAGAGGAGTCAGTGTTCTTAACCTCTGATCCATCTATCCAGCCCTCGAGATAGGTTTCTTTGTGTAGTCTTGATTATCTTGGAACTCACACTCGGGACCAGGCACCATGCTGCCAAGGGTATTTTATTTGATAAGTTTGAGTCCGGCTCACTAACCTTGAATTTGTGTCTCTCCTTTCAGAGGGCTTTGATTACAGATGTGCAATATCATACTTTGAAAACAATCAAAATGCAAAAAAGTATACCTTTATTCATTAGTACCTATGATAGTTTGAATAATTGGCTCCCATAAGCTCATAGGGAGAGAGAGGCACTATCAGCAAGTATGAGAGAGAGGCACTATCAGGAAGTATAGCTTTGTTGGAGTACATATGGCCATGCTGGAGGAAGTGTGTCACTATGGAGGCGAGCTGTGAGGTCTTCTATCTGTTCAAACCATGCCCAGTGTCTCAATTCACATCTTGCTGCCTTCAGATAAATATGTAAAATTCTAAGCTCCTTCTCCAGCACCGTGTCTGTGGGCATGCTGCCCTGTTCCACCATAATGATAATGGACTGAGCCTCTGAACAGTAAGATACCCCAAGTAAGTGTGTTCCTTTATAGGAGTTGCCATGGTCATGAGGTCTCTTCATAGCAATAGAAACCCTAAGACAGTGTCCAACACAAAAAATGTACATTGTGAAGACAACTACATAAAAGGAGGGACGGTTGAACAAGAACAGATTTATTTTTGGATGCTACTGAAGAAAACTGGTACCAAAACAAAGTTGGTTGTACAAAAGAGAAACTAAAACTGCAGCGAGGAGCTGTCGACAGAGAACGGAAGCTAAGACACACGGAAGAAACAGGAGAGAGAACATACAAGTACACACAAAAAGTGCATTCTTTTTGTTAAGATGAAACTCACTTAACTATGTTAAGGCAGACAATTAATTATTCAGGAGCGCTTAGCACATTTATAGGATTATGTAACCATTGCCTTTATGTAGTTCCAATATATTTTCAGTTCCTCCAAAGACCCATCATATCCATTAAGCATTCATTCCCTATTTCCCTTCCCCTCACATCTCAACTACCACTTTCTATTCTATGATTTTCTCTAACGTATATATTTCAAAGAAACAGAATTGTACAGTATGTGACCTTCTATATGAGGCTTCTTTTTGCTTTCCATGATGTTTATAAGGTTTGTCCACACTGCTATATATGTCAGCACTTCCTTCCTTTCTATGGTTGAATGTTACTCCAGTATATGGATATATCACATTTATCTAGTCATCTGGTGGTGGGAAATCAGGTCCATGATTAAGAAAATCACTGAGTTTGGGGTTAGAGACTCAGAAATTAACAGTACTTGCTGCTCTTGCAGTGGACCAAATTCAGTTCTCAGAACCAGCACTGGGATGTCCTTTCCAAGCCTCCAAAGAAATCTGCACTCACAGGAATATATCACCTCAACATCCCAACCCCCAAGACATACACACATAATTTGTTTGCTTGTCTTTGTGAGACAGGGTTTCTCTATGTAGCTCTGGTGGTCCTAGAACTCAGTCTGTAGACCAGGCTGTCTGGCCTTGAACTAAGAGAGCCACCTGCTTCTGCCTCCAGAGGGCTGGGATTAAAGGCATGAGCCATTAGCACCCCACTCATAATTTTCTTATGTGTGTGGTGATTTCTCAGAAAATCATGACTTCCTCAAAACTAGTAATACCACTTTTGAGTATACATCCAAAGGATGCTCAAGTATGTTTATAGCAGCATTGTTCGTCATACCCAGAACCTAGAAACAACCTAAATCCCTCTCGACCAAAGAATGGATAAAGAAAATGTGGTACATTTACACAATGGAGTACTACACAACAGCAGAAAAAAACCAACATCTTGAATTTTGCAGGCAAATGGATGGAGCTAGAAAACATCATTTTGAGTGAGGTAACCCAGACCCAGAAAGACAATTATCACATGTACTCACTCATAAGTGGTTTTTAAACATAAAGAAAACACACACACACACACACACACACACACACACACAAGTCTACAAATCACAATCCCAGAGAACCTAGACAACAATAAGGACCCTAAGAGAGACATGCATGGATCTAATCTACATGGGAAGTAGAAACAGACAAGATCTCCTGAGTAAACTGGGAACATGGGGACGATGGGAGAGGGTTGAAGAGAAGGAAGAGGCAGGGAGGGGAGCAGAGAAAAATGTAGAGCTCAATAAAAATCAATAAAATTTTAAAAAAATCTAAAAATTCAGGCTGGAGAGATGACTCAGTGGTTAAGAGCACTGGTTGCTGCCGGGCGGTGGTGGCGCACGCCTTTAATCCCAGCACTCGGGAGGCAGAGGCAGGTGGATCTCTGTGAGTTCGAGACCAGCCTGGTCTACAGAGCTAGTTCCAGGACAGACTCCAAAGCCACAGAGAAACCCTGTCTCGAAAAATCCAAAAAAAAAAAAAAAAGCACTGGCTGCTATTCCAGAGGCCCTGAGTTCAATTCCCAGTAACCACGTGGAGGCTCACAACCATCTCTAATGAGATCTGCTGCCCTCTTCTGGCATAAAGGTATATGTTCAGATAGACTACTCACATAAAATACATAAATCTTTAAAAAAGTTTTTAATCTAAAAAAATTCACCTAGTCATGAGCGTGCTGAGGTAAACAGCATAACTACTGCCATCCAAACCATCAGCTGTAAACATACCAGCTGACTCAATGTTCATAAATGTAAAATGTCCAGGCAACTCTGGGTTTAGAGTAATGCTAAAGAATACAGACCCTATAGTATGTACTCAGAGAAAGACATAGATAGATATTTGTTATGAGAGATCAGCTCATGGGATTAGGGAGGCTGTTAAGCAGACAGATCCAAAGCTATGTCTTTAGAAATTCAGCAAAGCCAATAGTGTAGCTCTAGTTGAACTCATGAGAATCAGGAGTGCCAACAGTGTTCTGAAGGCTGTAGATGGAGACTCAAGTTGAGCAGCAAATATTTCTGTTAAAGGTGAAAAGTGTTTGGGGAAAAGTACTGCGTGGGGGCTTGAAGCATGTCTCAGTGAGTAAGATCAAAGGCTCGTGCAGGACTGGGGCTCAGTTTCCAGGACTCACATGGTGGCTTCACAACCATTTCTAACTCCAGTTCCAGGGGATCAAACACCCTCTTGACCTTCATGAGCTCCAAGCACCATGTGATACACAGACATATGCATAAACACTCACATACAAAAAAAACTTTTTAAAAACTGCAGGGAGACCTTGCCTCCCCCAGAAAAAAAGAAAAAGCTACTACCTTGTATAAGGCACTTGGAAGACTATAGCATGAGGACTGGCAAAAAATCAAAAGCCAGGTACCAGCAGGAGCTATACAAGAACCAAGAAGATAGGGCCACATTTCAGCAAGGCTCTTGACTCAAAAACGTCAACCAAATAAGAAAAAACATATTTTATAACAAACTGTTAAGAAAGTGGTGCACGCTTTTAATCCCAGCACTAGGGAGGCAGAGGCAGGCAGATCTCTGTAAATTCGAGCCCAACCTGGTCTACAAGAGCTAGTTCCAGGACAGCTAGGGCTGTTACACAGAGAAACTCTGTCTTGAAAAACAAGAAGAAAAAAAGGAAGAAGTAAAGAGAAATAGATGATCTGGTAGTTTGGCTGAAATACAATCCTGGACCACTTCAACTAAAATTGTTTTCAAGAATAATCTATAAAATTGCTCTTGAGAGGTAGAGACGGGAAGATCAAGAAGTCAAAGTCATCCTTACCTACATTCTTAGCTACACAGCAAATAAGCCAAGGCCAGCCTGAGTTACATAAGACCCTGCCTAGGAGTAAATAAGAAGTTGAGTAAAATTAAAATCAAAACCTAGGAACAAATGCTAGTATTACTTACGATATTTGCAAATACTAAAGCTGAAGGAAACACGCTGGGTGAAATGGTGAGCTTTACTTAAACTGTTTCTGAAGCAGAAATATGCTCCCTACACTGGACCAACGTGTCACAGGACAAACATTCAACAATACAGACCATTTTCTTAATTTACAAAAGCACAGCTAACTTTTTTTCAGTTTAAGTCTTTTTTCACAAGGAAGACAGAGGGAGGATAGTGAACAAGTTTGAGGACCACTTATAATAACCACACATGCATATTAAGACTACAGTTTTCCAACTAAAAACATTGCTATTGCAAAGATGTTAACTGTCTTTAAGACAGTAATAATTTGAAATGATGCCCTCTCAAAAACCTGAATGTATTTTTCTTGCAGCTAATAAGATAATTCAACAGTTAATACAGAAAAACAAGAAAATTCTGAAGAAGAACAGCTGTGGGGCTGCAGCCCAGTAATCAGTGTAGCAGCAGGGCCTGAGAACACAACCAGCAGGGTGGAACAGTGAGAAGCTACCAAAGGTTATCTAAGAAGCTACTTCCCTTCCTGCCTTCAAAACAGAAATTTAGAATTAGAAATAAATGTTCAGTGGAAATGTCATGGCAAATACCCACATTCTAATGATGAGAACAGCTGAAGGCATTGTCTAGTATGTGCAAGACCCTGGGTTTGACTTCCAGCAATATAAGAAAACAAATTATTAAAGCTACTGTAAAAATCTGTATTGTTAGTACAGTTTGTAGCAAATTATACTCACTAATAATCTTTAAGTCTTCCCAATTCCCTAAACTAAGCTAGGTCTCCTGTGCAATTACTCAGTAGCAGAATCCACTTCCCTGGCTGCTATGAAAGCTCCCTGAAAACAAAGTTGTAGCATTTTATCTGCTAAATCATCTTAGTCCATTAAGGGGAATACAAAAACCTTTTCCTGAATAAAGCAAAAGATCTACTTATACATTTCAAATGAAAATTTGTTTTATTAAAAACAAACAAAAACACCCTGGGCTGGGAAATGGCTTATGGCTGATGCATAACCTGAATTTAATGCCCAGAATCCATAAAAGTCAGGCAATACATCCCAGCAATGAGGAGGCGGAGACAGGCAGATCCCTGGGGCACACTGACTAGCCAGTTTAGCCTCATCAGTAATCACTGGATGAGGGATCCTATTTCAAAAAACTAGGTAAGTGGTTTCTGAAAAAGACATCATCTGCAACCTCTGGCATTGATATGAACGTATACAGGTGGCACTCACACCCATGCATACAAACATACAAGAGAAATTTCTTTTATATTTTTACATATATTATGTGTGTATTGTACATGGCTTGTGTGTTCATTCTTCAGAATGCATGGGAAGGTCAGAGGACAACTCTTTCCACCATGCAGGTAGCGGGAATAGAACTCAAATCACCAGGCTTAGCAGCACACATATTTACACTGAGCTCTTACAGGACATCTCCCCTCATTTTTTGCCCTATAAAACTACATTTGTTTGTTCAAAGTAAGAGCACATGTTTATCTTTATTAGAAACTAAAGGAAACTTGCTTAACTAGGAACAACTGCCACTCTTTAAAAAAAAATGTACGTCACAGAGAAGAAAACCTAAAATTTCAATTCAGAGGAATTCATATTTTAAAAGAAGCATGCTTATGGCACAGCAATGCACCTTCTGCTCCATATCTAACTAACCATTTACAGGAAAGAGAACTATTCCTTAAAAACTAGTCTGTGGGTCCCCTGGGGTCCATGTAATCAGAACTCTATCTACAACATGCTCAACTACTCTGTGTCTTTTCCTCCTCTCTCTTACACACTCAGTGCTGCTCTTCAGCAGTCATGACATGTGTGATGTAATGCAGAAACAAACACGAGAATTCATTCCCCTCTAAGGCATTTAAAAGATCTGCAGGGGCTGAGGTAGCTCACTTAGCTTCAAGAGGTCCTGGACTCCACCCACAGCACCACAGACAACAACATAGAAATAGTCACTCCTCTTCCCAATATTCTATTAGGAAACAAACCTTCACCAAAACATTTTATGTTGTATGAAATCAATTCAGTAAATGCAAATTTGTATCTACTTTTAAAAAAGATGAAGAAAGAAAAAAGCTAACACGTTTTAGGTGTTGGTAAAGATTATTTGCTAAAGCTAAGAGACAACTACGTGATGTTTATATTTATTTGACATGTTTCATGATTTTTCTGTTTTTTTTTTCTTTTTCTGTTTTGTTTTTTTTTTGGTTTTTCGAGACAGGGTTTCTCTGTGTCTTTGGAGCCTGTCCTGGAACTAGCTCTTGTAGACCAGGCTGGTCTCGAACTCACAGAGATCCGCCTGCCTCTGCCTCCCGAGTGCTGGGATTAAAGGCGTGCGCCACCACCGCCCGGCTTCTGTTTTGTTTTTTAAAGACAGGGTTTCTCTGTGTCTTTGGAGCCTGTCCTGGAACTAGCTCTTGTAGTCCAGGCTGGCTTCAAACTCACAGAGATCCGCCTGCCTCTGCCTCCCGAGTGCTGGGATTAAAGGTGTGCACCACCACAGCCCAGCAATTTGTTTTTTTGATCGGCCTATCAACTGATAATTTAAATATTTATTCCATCCAAAAAATAATACAAAAATAACTTTATACTACAGATCTTATTCCTGGAAAGGGATGTGAAAAAAAATCTATGAAAATGGGGGAAAAGGGGCTGGAGAGATGGCTCAGAGGTTAAGAGCACTGACTGTTCTTTCTGAGGTCCTGAGTTCATTCCCAGCAACCACATGGTGGCTCACAACCATCTGTAATGAGATCTGGTGCCCTCTTCTGGAGAGTAGGCATATATGCAAGACAGAACACTGTATACATAATAAATAAGAAATCTTTTTAAAAAAAAGAAAAGAAAATGAGGGAAAAGTTATACAGCTACAATTCAACAATTATCTTCAAAGATACAGTCTACATTGGTTTGAAAATATCAATTATTTTATTGTTGTTTTGCTTTGTTTCAGACAGAGTTTCTCTGTGTAGCCATGGCTATCCTCAAACTCAGAGATCTACCTGCCTCTACCTCCTCAGTGCTCGGATTAAAAGTGTATGCCAACACCATCCGGTGCTTCCATCAATTCTTTTTAACTATGAAAACTTCAGTGCAAACTTATTTAGTTCTAACTACAAAACAGAAATAAGTAACAGTATCACACAACATAGAAAACTGTCATTTTAAAACAATGTCTTCAAGAATACACACACAGTGCTGTTTTTAAAACAAATCAGAGCAGGTAATATACAGTCTTTATTTTATTAACGTCACCTCTTACTGATCTAAAGCATTATCAGTGAATACAAATTCAACAAGTACTTCAATCAGTTGAGTTAAAACAACCAAAAACTGAAATAAGAAAACCCAAAAGAGTCCACTATTTGCTTCATACATACCACACCACCACAACCCACTTACAACACAACAGAGTGATAGTGCTGAGGGGATAAAGATCATCCTAAAGCTGAAGAAGTGGAAGGAGACTCCGATGAGGCCCTACAAATCACCCCTGATGAGGAAAGGAATTTTGGGGCAGACTAATCCAGACCACTGTGAGTTCTGTGCAGAAGCAAGCTCACCACCACCAGTACTGTCCGCACTGTCATTCAGAACATCTATTTACATGTCATTTTCTTCCTAAGTATAAAGCATTTCATCACATAAGGGCGTCCCCAGTCAGGCTCATAGCATTTTACCATCTGCCTGCACGCTTGCACCACTACCTTTTTAATATATTGAAATCACCTAGCACACATCTCAGTCCTTCCTTTCCTGCCTTTGGTAATCATTATCTTGGAATATAGTGCTCAACCACTACCTTCCACATAGCTCTTGTTTTGTTGAGGTGGTTGTTTGAGGCAAAGTCTCTCTATGCAGCCTAAAGTTGAACTTTAATTTGCCTGCCTCAGCCTCCAAATTGGAATTACAGGTAAGCATCACCAAGACCAGAGCTATACATGCATTCGTTGCAACTGCACGTTATGTAAACACTAGATTTTCAGAGTTTTCTAACTTTTCTAAATGGCAAACTGGTCAGTACCCTGACTGTTTTACTCAAGATTTGGTTGTTCCTTAATTCAGTTATGCTGTTCCACATAGCTCTATAAGGAATGCCCAGCCTCTGACACTACAACACACTGTCATCTATAAAACTCACACTCAAGAACTGTGCAAAGGGGGCTGCAAAGATGGCTCAGTGGGTAGGAGCAATTGTTCTTAGAGGACTGGAGTTCAGCTCTAGGCACCCACAAGGTGGCTCACAACCAGGAGAAGATCTCTTATGGCATCCTTAGGCACTGGTGCACATATATAAATGCAAGTGAAACATTCACACACATAATATTAATATTTTTTAAAAAACTATGCAATAGGGCTAGAGAGATGGCTCAGTGGTTTAGAGCACTTCCTGCCTTTGCTGAAGACCTGGGTTCAATTCCCAGCACTCACATGGTGGTTCCAGTTTCAGAGATTTCAACACCCTCTTCGGGCTTTCTCTGGCACACAAATGGTGCACAAACAAACATACACACCTATACACATAAATAAAATTTAAAACATTTTCTGTGCAACAGAATGACCAAAGAACAACAAAATCACATGTTAAAAAAAATCATACTCATGTTCACAACTCTGTGTTGGGCACATTTATATTGGCTGCAAGGAGCCCTCCAGCTGCAGAATGCACTTACCTGCATCTAGTTCACTAATTAAAAAACAACAACAAAACTATTAAGCATTAATAATTTGTGTTAATATCACAACATAAAGGTCATTTTCTCCTACCAGAATGTCTGTTTCCACTTTGTAAGGGCTGGAAATGTAACTCAATGGTCTTCTTTCAGGACCCAGACCATGTGTCCTCTTCACATTCCTACAGTTTTGTTTATCAACTTCAACATCTCATCTCTTACAGCACAGAGCCAATGGCAATCATTTAACTATTGTGAACTAGGAAACTATCACTATACATGGTATAGTAAGATGGGGTTATGTTGCTTTTAAGAAAACAGTATTAGAGTGTACAAGGCCTTAGGTTCAATCCCTAGTACCACACACCCCCAAAAGAAAGTTATTTGAGGTTAGAGAGATGGCCTCTGGGTTAAAAGCATTGGCTGTTCTTCCAGAGGTCCTGAGTTTAATTCCCAGCAACCACATGGTGGCTCACAACTATCTGTAATGAGATCTGGTGCCCTCTTCTGGTGTGCAGACATACATGCAAGCAGAACACTATATACAAGATATAGAAATAAATCTTTTAAAAAAGAAAAAAACTAAGTTAAATTTCCATTTTTATAATGCAATACAGAATTCTGTGCTCTATTACTGGATATATTCCTAGCAAAAGAACATTGACATCAACAGGCATACACACACACACACACACACACACTTTCAACTTCAATCTCCAGGTATGAGCCTTAGCCCAGGGCTTTTTATTGTTATCCAATCTATACCTTTAGCAAGTTCATTTCCATATCCCAAAACATCTCATCTAAGTCTCTTAAAGGGACAATGCCAAATACAAATTCTCAATCAAGAAATATCACAGTTTGCTGGATTTTTTCCAACCAAGTTTTGTATAGGCTTTGCACCTTTGGGAAACTCGGACACGATTTACATATTTCAAACAGAAGGTGTTGAAGACAAAGGGCGGATTAAGGCTAGGTGCTAACATTCCAGGATCAAACCAACCGCAGCTCTGTTGGGGTTCCCCCTACAGTAAGTGCAATAAGGGGGCTGGAGAGATAGATGGCTAAGTTAAAAGCACTTGCTGCCCTTGCAGAGGACCTGGGTTCAGTTCCCAACATCCACATCAAATCTAACCACATATACCTGTAACTATAGTTCCAGGAAACCCAACATCCTCTTTTGGATTCGTGGACACCAGGCACAGCAAAAAGAGAACATATATAATTAAGGCAAACAATCATACACATTGAACTAATTTTATTAACATATAAATAAAGTTGCCTGGCGGTGGTGGTACACACCTTTAATCCCAGCACCTGAGGGGCAGAGGCAGGCAGATCTCTTAAGTTTGAGGTCAGCCTGCTGTAGAGTTCCAGGACAGCCAAAGACACACAGAGAAACCCTGTCTGGAAACACACACAAACATACAAGTTAAGCACAGCCACTTTATATGAAAGCTATGCAGATGTATGAAACAATAAAGAACAGTGCCACTCTGTTCAATGATCTAAGAAGTAACATAAAATTCAGTTTAAGCCAATGAAAAAAGACAGGATCTCACAATGTACAAATGTAGCCCTGGCTAACCTGGAACTCACATAGGCCAGCCAGGGTGATCTCGAACTCAAGAGCCCCTGTCGCCCATGTGCTAAGTTTAAAGGTGTGTGCCACTACACCGGTCCTCCAATACCTATTTTATTTTCTGCAGATCTAGCACAAACTAGCTCTTTATAGATAAAGTTACTCAGCAGGAATGAACTGAATTTTTGCGTGTCGGTGAGCGAAAGACATTTGTTCAAAAAAGTTCCCCTGGCTTTGGGTATCACTATTAAATATTTTGTAAAATGAAGACGCTGAACTAAAGAGTCCTTAGGTTACTGTCATTTTCAGGTAAGGCGTCTACAATTCAAAAGCTAAAAGGAATTCACCAGCCGAGATCCTCTTTCCTACCAAGCAAGGGATGTTTACTCCGCATCACGTGTCTTTAAACTCCCGGTTCAAAAACTGACATACCTGTATTAGTTATACATGAGCAAATTTGATCTATCATAGAAAAAAGCACAACTCCCAACCCTACTTTTTTTTTTCCTTTCAACTTCGTGATTTTTTTTTCCTTCTCCTATCTTCCATGAAAAACTACAGGATGAGAAAAACGCCGACTGTATGAGTTTCGGGCTCTAAACTGGTGCTGGGTCCAAATCTCTCGATACTATTTAGTGTTTGGTTGTGGACTTCTTGGTTATTTACACTTTTAGTCTGTCACTGCGGACCAAGCACCGGTTCTGCAGGAGGCATGGTGAATGAGATCGGGATACACTAGTAATCCCCACGCCCGAAGACCCCGGGAAAGTACTCACGAGCCCGGCGGGAACGGGTGGGACGCGCAGAGACAGGGCTAAAAACAAGAGAACCAAGGGGTCGGAGTGGTTTACCGAGTGCCAGGACCCGGGATCCAGGAAGCTGGGGTGCGGCGTGAGATGCTAGGATCCATGAGTGAAAAGAGGGCAGCCTGGGGCAGGGCGCGGGAACACGGCACCCCGGACCGGATCACCGGGAGCCTGGGGTAGGGCGTAGGGAGGCGGCGAGGGAAGCCAGGGAGCACGAACCGAATTGGCAGGAACCTGGGAAAAACTAGAGAGCCCAGGCGGAACTCGGGAAGCCGGCGCGGGGAGTTCGGGGTGGGAAGCGAGGAACCTGGGGAAAGACTGGGAGCAGGGAGCAGGACCCCGGATCCAGGAAGCCGGCAGCCAGGGTCGGACGCGCCCGGACGCTCACCTTTGCGAAGCTCCCGCTCCCACACTGTGACGATGGGCCGCGAGTGTTTGCGATGGTGGATGAGCCACAGGGACAGGGTCTGTACGCTCTGCTGCGAGTTGCTCAACTCGGACAGCTTCTTCTCCAGCGCCGCCTCAGAGAAGGCGGACATCCCTCCGAAACCACGTCCGCGCCGTCCCACGCCGTGGAGCCGAGTGGAGGAGAGTGTCGCCGCCCTCGTCGCCGCCTCGCCCCCACACCCCACCCTTCCCCACGCCCTCACCACCGCCACCCCCGGAGTCCGAGGCCGGCCGCAACCTAGCAAGATGGCGCCCAGCCGGCAGTGACGTCATGCCCTGGGCCCCGCCCCTCGCGCTGCTCACCCTGGGAAAGGAGACGACGCCCGGCGGCGGGAGTGAAAGGGAGGAACGAGCAGAAAAGGCAGGTACGGTGCGAGGGCGGGGCAAGGGGGCGGGACGGGGCGGGGAGGGCGGGGCGGGCGGCCTCCTGGGGCGTGGCCAGGCCTGAGTCCTTGTTTCTAGGGAAAACTGCTCCGCTACATTAACAGGAATGCCAGATATCTGAGTAGGCTGTACATTGGTGTATATTGGTGCAGCCACTTTGGAGGACAATTTGCTTGATCGATTACATTAAATACTGCATAATCCTGATGGTGACAACTTGATGGTTGGTGGGGGGTCCGCGTAGGTTCGAAGTATGACCCTGTCTAAAAAGAAACAGGGCTCGGGGCGTACACTGCTTGCCAGCATGCATGAAGCCTTGGGCTCAAACCTCAGTTCAGTAATTAAGTAAGCGAACATACAAATGTGGGCCGTAGCTCAGTTGGCAGAGTTCTTGCCTAGCAGCCTAGCATGCAGCAAGTTCTACTCACTTTCCCCAGCACAGCACTAAAAATCCTGGCCTGCTGCTGCAATCCCAGCACTTGGAAAATGGGGGCAGAAGAATCAGAAGCTCCGCCTCAGCTACATGGCAAATTTGAGACCAGTTTAAGGATAATGAAACCCTGTCTCAAAAAAGTGGGTGGGGGACCAGAGAAATGGCTTCGTAATTATTAGTAGTAATTATTGCTCTTGCAGAGGACCTGATTTCAATTCCCAGCATCCACATAGGGTGGGTCACACCCACTTGTAGCCCCAACTTTGGGGAATCCAACCCCCTTTTCTGGCTGCCTAGGCACCTGTATGTATGCGTACATAAACAACACAAAAAATAAAATAAATACATTTTTTTTTAAATCAAAACAAGAACTAGTGTAACTCACCCAAGGGATCAACAAGGTTTGGCTGCTTTTCTTTCCCGACTCAGCTATTGCCGAGTAAGTAGGATTGCTGCTGGACCAGACTATACACAGCAATCATCGTTGCTCTGCGGCTTCCCTGGCCAAGCCTCAGCCTCAGTGCTTGCTTTTCCTGTTCCTTCAGATATGCCTTGAATTCCAGAAACCCAGGAACTGAAAGGTGCTTCGTGTCCTCAATGCTAATGCCCATCTCCTACAAGTTATTCCTGTTCCCAGGGAGGAGTATGCAGAAAGAGGCCACAATGTGCCACCAATGTGACCTCTTTGTTGTACTTCTTCAGACCCTGAAGGCTTAGACCACATGACCTACAGACACCAAGCTATTCACCATGTGTTTGGGGGAGCAGAGGGAGGTGTGAGAAAGGGATTCTCTGTATAACAGTCCAGGCTGTCCTGGAATTCACTTTGTAGACCAGGCTAGCCTCGAACTCACAGAGATCTGCCTGTCTCTGCCTCCCAAATGCTGGGATTAAAGTCTTGTGGCTGCCTCTGCCTGGCATGTGTGTGTGTGCTTTGTGTATGTTGTATATGTGTGTGTTGTATGCAGTATGGGGTTGTATGTAGCCTGGTCACACACATGAAGATGGGATCCATGCTTCTGAAAAACTCTCTGAGGAAGAAATGCGTGCTGGCTCCCTCCAGGCACTTTTCTCACCCTCAGAAAGCTGGCCAGTATTTCTGTGCAGCATCTTCAACTTCAACAGCAAAGTTTATGGTCAGCTGTTTTATATCAGATTCAAGATCAAGAATTCTATTTTAAAAAGAAGCACAATTTACTGAAAACATGATGACTATAGAAAAAATACATCTGGGTGCTTCCAGTGACAGCAGAACAGTCAGAGCAACAGTAAGCGGCACCAGGAGCTGAGGTTCAAGTGTGCAGGACTTTGGCACTGCGGGTAAACAGCTGAACTCTGAAGCACACACATCACAACATGCACATAGCAGTTGGAAAGACAGAGATAGTGGGTCTGTTTTTTTTTAAGTTATGGAAACAAAATTACAGTTTAGCACTTTTTATTGTTTTGTTTTTTGATTTAGGATCTCATTGTGTATCCCTGGCTGTCCTGAAACATGCTACCTAGACCAGATAGCTTTGAACACATAGAAACCCATCTGTCTCTGCCTTCTGAGTGCTGGATCAAAGCTGCACACCACTGCTTTGGGATATTTGATTGCACTATGAAACTCCAAAGCTGTGTTAATAAAATTAACCTTGGATCAGGAGGCAGAGCAGAGACTAACTGGCCGGAATAGGCCACAGAGAGGACAGAGGGGCCAGGAATGCGGCTAGAGAGTCATACAGGAAGGAGTGGGGATTTGAGGTCTTGAGACAAGTGGGGAGACTCTTCTCTTGCTGGATCTCTGACCAGAAAGAAAGGCCAGTTGATTGCTTCTCAGCTTCTCTGATCTAGCAGGTTTTCACCCCAACATCTGACCCGATTCTTTATTGGTAAACACAATGATAAAGACTTAGTTAAAATCTACATTTGGCAACCAAGCCAGTGCCAGAGTGGTGCTGATTTCAGACCACAAGACACAGGTGGTAGTTAAAATATTAGTAGATTCAGGTGTGGCTGCTAGGCTGCCAGAAAAACAAAACAAAACAAACAAACAACAAAAATCACCACAGCCAGGTTTTTTTTTTTAAAAAAAAGTAGGTATTTTATATGAATCGAGAAGCACTTAAGTGTGACAGATGGTCTGGAAGAAAACACAACATATTCTACAGTCGAATTTGGAAAGGATCCAAGTTGGATCCTTACGCTGCTTTTATATTTTCACGCTTACAGCAGTAATAGGTTAATGCATTACTTATATGGTATTATTGATTTAAGTGAGTCTATATATAGATGTGAGGAAGAGATCTGGTCAGTAAGGAAGAGACCTGGTCAGTCGTCCTCATCAACTTAGACCATGAAACCCAATATGAACGAATTCAACAGAATCCGACATATATGGGCTGCCCATGCGTGCTTCAGCATTGCCAGGGCATAAACTTTCAATTATTTTGATATATAGATGTGGCTCAGTGAAATGTGTGAGTTTGTATTATCACTACTGTGTGTACGATGTAGGGAATACACACAGGTAGTGGTCAGAAAGCAACCCTGTGGTGCTGGTTTTCTCCTGCCATCTTTATGCGAGCTCCAGAGATTGAACTGGGTTGTCCGGCTTATGTGGGAAGCGTCCTTACCTGCTCAGCCCTCTCACCGGACTAGTGGTTTGTTGTTACTGCTGTTGCTTCTAAAGACAGAGTGTGGTGGTTTGAAAGCAAATGGCCCCCAAAGAGAGGGGCTCCAATGGGAGTTGTGACCTTGTTGGAGTAGGTGTGGCCTCATTGGCTGTGTCACTGTGGGAATGGGTTTTGAGGTCTCCTATGCTCAAGCTACACCCAGTGAGACAATTCTCTTCCTGTTGCCTTTGAATCAAGATGTAAGGACTCTCAGCTCCAGCACCTGTAGCATTAATTCTAATTGTTCTTAATAAATAAAAACCCAGGGGGCTGGAGAGATGGCTCAGTGGTTAAGAGCACTGCCTGCTCTTCCAAAGGTCCTGAGTTCAATTCCTGGCAACCACATGGTGGCTCACAACCATCTGTAATGAGGTCTGGTGCCCTCTTCTGGCCTGCAGGCATACATGCAGACAGAAAACTGGCGATACATAATATAATAAATAAATAAATAAATCTTGGGCTGGAGAGATGGCTCAGTGGTTAAGAGCATTGCCTGCTCTTCCAAAGGTCCTGAGTTCAATTCCCGGCAACCACATGGTAGCTCACAACCATCTGTAATGAGGTATGGTGCCCTCTTCTGGCCTGCAGGAATACACAGAGACAGAATATGGTATGCATAATAAATATAAAAAAATAAATCTTTTTTTAAAAAACCTATATCCTTGGTTGACATACTTAAGTTAACAAGAGCAGTTAGCCAGAAGCAGAACTACAAAAGCCAAATAAACAAGCTTAGTACATTTAGAGACTCTCCCAGAATCATGGACTTTGATGGATTAGGTGTTTGTTTTCATTTTGGAAGATGATGCTGTCTTTGTGCTGAGTTTTGTGGCCCAAATGGCACTTCCATCATGGATTCAGTTATGCTAAGACCTGAGGGCCTATTACCATGGGACAGGACTGTATTCCAAGTATTTGGGTTGCTGGGGTGAGATAATCATAAATTTAAGGACAGTCTGGGCTACATAATAAATTGTAGGTCAAGCGAGACTACAAAGTAAGACACTGTCTCAGAAAAAATAAAAAAACAAAACAAAAACATAAGCAGGGAGTATTGGCACATACCTTTAACCCCAACACTTGGGAGGCAAAGGCAAGTGGATCTCTACAAGTTCAAGGCCAGCAGGGGTATACAGTGAGATCTTGATTCAAAACAAGAAACACAATTCTAAATAAAAGAAGGCAGATACAAAAGACTATATATTTTGTGACTCCATTTATATGAAATATTCAGAATAAGCTAGCCCAGAAATAGAGGTTGCCATAGGGATTGAGGAAATGGGTGACTAGTCAATGGAAGCTTCCTTTTGGAGTGATGAAAATATTCTAAAACTAGATAGCGTTGATGACTGCATTGAAGTATTGATGTACTAAACAGCAGTGGCTTGTATGCTTAAAGGCAGTTAATTTGCAAATTAAAAATTAAAGTAAAATGATTAGTTCCACATTATGTGAATTTTGCCTCCGTATAAAAAGGAGGGAGAAGGTAATAGGAAAAGCAAGTTTATTTCCAATTTTATCAATTATACTTGTTTATTTACTGGGTGCTGGGTAGTGAACCCAGGGCTTCATGCATGCTAAGGATAGACCACTGAGCTATATCTCCAGCCACATTCCTCAAATTTCAATTAACCCAAAATTATTATACGAGATCTTGGGTTTACCAATTTAGAGAAAAAAGAAAAGAGGTATATCTTAGGGTTTCTATTGCTGTGAAGAGACACCATGACCATGGCAACTCTTATTAAAGAAAACAGCTAGGCAGTGGTGATGCACACCTTTAATCCCCAGCACTCAGGAGGCAGAGGCAGGTGGATTTCTGTGAGTTCGAGGCCAGCCTGGTCTACAAAGTGAGTTCCAGGACAGCCAGGGCTACACAGAGAAACCCTGTCTCGAAAAATCAAATAATAATAACTTTAAAAATAAAAGAAAGCATTAATCAGGGCTGGTTTACAGTTCAAAGGTTTAGTCTATTACTGATATGGCAGTAAGCATGACAGAATTCAGGAAGACATGGAGCTGGAGAAGGAGTTAAAAGTTCTACGTCTGGATCAGCAGGCAACTGGGAGAAAGAGCCATTGGGCCTGGCTTGTGATTCTAAAACTTCAAAACCCAGCCCTAGTGACACATTTCCTCCAACAGGGCCACTTCTTCTAATATGCCATTCCCTATGATCCCATGAAGATCATTTTCATTCAAATCACCACAAGGAAGTTTGTCTGGCATGCAGGAAGCCCGGGGTTCAATCCTCAGCCCCATATACACTGGGCATTGTGGTACATGCTTGTAATCCCAGCACCAGGATCTTCTGATCTTTGCATGTGCCCCCATTTCCCTTTCTCTCCTCTTTCTCTCTCCCTCTCTCTCACATATGCTACACTTACACTCACACACTCTTTCACACAGTAAATGTTTCTTTTCATTAAAATCAACAACAAATGTTTCTGTTCTTCCCAGAGTTAAAGATTCACACAAATGCTCATTTACAAACACTGCAAGTAAAAACCCACAGAAGATAAAATTCCAGGTTTCCAGGTTTAAATATCCTTCTCAATTGATATCATATGCTGTATCTTTTATGAACTAAATTAAAACACTTGGAATGAGAAAAAAATAATCTTGCTATCTACAATATAGCAGTATTCCTAGAATAAATTGGTCTTTAGTTAAGTCTTTGGCTCTCCCCTGTTTTGGTAATGTGCTGATACAATAAGTCGGAAAAAGCAATTTAGCCTGGGCATCAGCAGACGTGAACTGTCATGGTCCTCACCAGTCAGGCAATCAGGTTCATCAGGCCCCCCGAACCAGGAGCCTCTAGAGGGGAAAGGACTTCAGCACGTGTTGTTAAACACCCACATGATAGAAGATCCCAGGGTGCTGACAAAATATTGGTGTCTACAGATGGAATTTGTGTGTGAGGCTGGAGGAATGACTGACGAGTTGAGAGTGCTTACTGTTCCTGCAGAAGACGAGTTCAATTTGCAGCACCCACAGCAGCAAGCTCACAACCAACTTCTACTTTTAGCTCCTGGGGGTCTGATGCCTTCTTCAGACCTTCTCAGGCACCTTGTATATATATCACATGTCCACACACATACTTACACATACTTAAAACTAGTAAAAATTAAAAATAAATCTTCTTTTAAAAAAAGATAAAACACATGCCATCTTAAAAAAAGAAATCTGGCCGGGCATTGGTGGCACACACCTTTAACACCAGTACTCAGGAAGCAGAGGCAGATGGATCTCTGAGTTCAAGGCCAACGTGGTCTACAGAGCATGTTCAAGGACAGCCAAGGCTATGAAAAGAAACTCCATCTCAAAAAACAAAACAAACCAAAAAACCACCCCTTCCCCAAAAATAAAAAAGAAAAGAAAGGAAGCAATCTGTTGTGCTTCCATCCTCACGTCTCCAGAATCTTCAGTATTACTAAGTCAATCCCAGGAAACAGGAAATGGAAATGAGGTGCTTTGATTAAATCCCCTGTTCACACAAATGCTGTGGCACACCCCGGGTGACACCAGGTGACTGACAGTCCATCTTCCGACAGAAGCACCATGACACGCTGACTTTAGTTGAGAAACATGTTTTCTACAGAACCTTCTGACGGTTGGACCGAGGGAGTACAAAGATAGCATTGGTTGTCCCACCTAGGCTGGAGTACCCTAACAAAATGTATCCTCGAAGGATATAAACAGTAGGCAAGTTTGTTCTGCAACTATCCTGAACTCAAAAAGGAAGCCGCTAACATCATCCCAAAACGAGTAGGGATAGCTACAGCTCCTTTACCTGGACATCCTTACGCCAACTTTTACCTTCTAGCTTTGTGCACAAAAGTGACCAGTCCTCTCCCCAGTGACCTGCCCCTGCTTCTGAAGAACTGATGCTGTTGTCCCTAAAAACATGGTAGGGCAATTCTCACAGCTCTGCAGCCCACAGCCCCGTAAGCCATCCCTGAGCCTCTAGCAGTGACAAATTGTTCCATTTCCCAAATCCATTTTCCACCTCTTCCATCCATAAAATATCCAAACAACATATATGAAGACCCTTCTCTTATCTCTAGACCTTAAAAGTTCCAAGGCTGAGATCTGGCGAACCTGACGAGGTGACTCAAAAGTACAGCAGTAGTTCATATCTACCTTGGCCACACTAAATTGGTTTCCCTGATGTATTATATTAATATCATTTATCAAAACAGAGGAACGAAGAACATGTAAAGACTAACACGATTATTCTAATAATGTTGATATAGCACACATACTGGGAGTTTCCTTTTTAGAATAGTTGTGTGTGTGTATAAGTGTGTGAATGTGGAATGTATATGTGTGTGAGAGAGAGTGTGTGTGTGTGAGGGTGTGTGTGAGAGAAAAAGAGTTGTGTGAGACTATGAATGTGGGTTTGAGTGTGTGTGTGTGTGTGTGTGTGTGGAAAAAGGGTGTGTGAGAGAGAGAGTGTATGTGACGGTATGTGTATGAGTGTGTGAATGTGCATTTGAGTGTGTATATGAGAGTGTATGCAAGAGTGTGGATGTGTGTGTGAGTGGGTGTATGCTTCTCTGTGTATGCACCGGAGCTGTGCATACATGTGGAGCTCAGGGGACATCCTCAAGTGCCACTCCTCACCTTCCACCGTGAGATGGGTCTCCTTTGCTCGGCATACTCCAGTTTAATTGGCCCTCCAGTCTCCAGAGACTCCCCGGTCTCCTCTCTCCTCTCACCACAGCAGTGATGTGATTACAGAGGTTCTCCACTGTGTCTGAGTTTACACAGGTTTGGAGATCTGAACTCAGATCCTTACATTTTCACAGTGGACATTAACCCTCGGAGCCACCTCTTCCATTCCAAGAGAATTTCTTTTTAAATATTTATTCGGGGTGGGTGAGATGGATCAGTGGGAAAGGCTCCTGATGCCAAGCTCGAGGTCCTGAGTTCAATCCCTGCTCTACATGGTGGAAGCAGAGGACTGACTGACTATCCAACAAGCTGTGCCATGCAGGCACACCTACACGAAATAATAAAAGAAATGTCATTAAAAGAGCCCTATTGGGTGGGGCCAGCACAAGAGAGAATAAACTAAATGAAGAACGTACACACAAAAGAAAACTGCTTGATGTTACAGCACGGGTGAACCTTGAAAACATTACTCGAAGGGAAATAAGCCAGGTATCTTGTAACAGAGACAGAAAGCGTGGGAGGGAAAGGACTATTAACAGGTGCAGTGTTCTGTTTGGGATGACAAAAGAGCTCCCCCGTAAACAGTGCTGGTGGCTGTGCCACACTGAAGTGTAGTTACTGCCAGAGTTCCACACTCAAAAGGACTAAATGGCAAATGTTATGTTAGCCATAATTACCGAAATGCAAAAGAAAAATCTAGGTTGAATTTTTATTATGAAAAACTCCAAGAATATACAAAGTTAAAAGTATAATGAACCTGCTGGCATAGACCCTTAATCTCAGTATGCCAAAAATCAAGTAATTATCAATTCCTTCCTAATCCTTTACACACTAAGTCCATCCTGGACCACACAACCGCAAGCCTCACACTTTCCATTGCTGCATATGTCTTTATTTCAAAATGCTTCTCCACAATAAATGGTTTCCTTACCAGTAAATTTGTATATCTCATTAAGAACTGAGATCTGGCTCTGGGTGGGAGTGGGTGGCTGGAGAGATGGCTCAGCAGTTAAGAGCACTGACTGTTCTTCCAGCGAACCCAGGTTCGATTTCCAACACCCACATGGCAGCTCACAACTGCCTGTAACTCTAGTTCCAGGGGTCTGACAACTTCTCAGACATACATGCAGGCAAAAAACAAAACAAAAGAAAAATAACTCAGGTTGGGGTTAGTAGAATATAGACAAAGCTCTCGGTTCCGTTCTTTAGACCACACAAGCACACACCTGCAATTCCAGCACTCAGGAGGTGGAAGCAATTGAATCAGAAGTTCACTTTGCTGTGGGACAACCCTTTTGTATGCTGTGAATATGTTGTAATATCATTGACCAATAAAGCAGCTGCTTTGTCTTATAGCAAGGCAGATAGAGCCAGGTGGGAAATCCAAGGGAGAAAAAGGGCAGAGTCAGGGAGATACAGGGGAGATACCAGCCAGCCACTGGAGGAACAAGATGTCAGAGAACTGGTAAGTCATGGGCCACTTGGCAATATATAGATTAATAGAAATGGGTTAATTTCAATGTAATAACTAGTTAGCAATAAGGCTGAGCAATAGGCCAAACAGTTTATAATTACTATTATGCCTCTGAGTGATTATTTTAAAAGCGGCTGTTTGGCCAGGCGGGACAGGAAAGCCTCTGTTTTCACAAGGTCATCCTTGCCTAAGAATGAGTCTAAGAGTAACCAAAGAAGCTGTCAAACAGCAACAACAAAACCCCCAAACACCTTCTGTCAGATTTTTCCTCGTTGTCTCAGAGTGAGCACAACACATCTCTTCTTCAGTGTGTCTATGGCTGCCTGACTCTGATACACTATATATCAAACACTGGTAGGGTTGATACTTTGAGATAGGTAATCCTTCCGTGTTTGCTACAGTTTAAATGTGTCCTTCCGAAGCTCATTGGTACAAACTTGACTGTAGTTGTTTGAAACATGGTCTCATGCAGTCCAGGCAGGGTTTAAACTCACTATATAGCCAAGACTGGCCTTGAACTCCTGATCCCTATGCCTGGTGTTCCTATGCGAGCTGAGATGTCATACCCAAAGGTTAACGGTGTTCAGAGGTGCAGCCTTTGGAAGTGATTACTAGGAGGTGAGGTCATGAGGGTGTGTTCCCCTATGACACCATTGGTTACTCTCCGAGAAGAGAAAGTCAAAACTCAGCTTCCATGCCTGTTTTGTTTTGCCGTTTGATGCTCCCTCCCATGTTAGCATGCAGCAATAAGGCCCTTAATAGGCTAAGTGGACACCATCACCATGATCCTGAGTCTGGAGCCAATAAATTACTTGCTTAAATATAAATTATCCAACCTCAGAAGTTTTGTTACCATAACAGAAGCAAACAAAGTCAGAAGTGGTACTATGGATCAGCAGCATGGTGGCTGATGTAAATCACAAAGTACAGCTCTTGACCTTGTGACATTGTGAGAGGGCCACCGCAGTCTGAGGTGCTCTGGCTGGCATGCGACGGGGTACCACTCCTTCAAAGCTGCCCTGATGAACTTCACTGAATTGCTTCTCGATCCCCCTTTGCTTCATGAGTATATAATTCTTTTTCTTTTTCCTTTCTCCCCACCCCAAGACAGGGTATCTCTGTGTAATATCCCTGGCTGTCTTGGACCTTGATTTGTAGATCAGGCTGACTTTGAACTCACAGAAATCCACCTACCTTTGCTTCCCAAGTACTGGGATTAAAGGGCTCACCACCACTCTGGGATATGAGTGTTTAAATTTTGTTGTTGTTGTTGAAGACAGGGTTTCTGTGTAGCCTTGGCTGTACTGAAACTCGCTCTGTACACCAGGCTGGCCTTGAACTCAGAGATCCAGAGTACTGGGATTAGGTGTGCACCCCCGCTGCCAAGTAGAACATATAATATTCAAGGGCTGGGATGGCTTTATTTTATTGTAGCCAGTGGTTAATTCTTACTGGGACCTCCCCAGGAAGCTTTTGGAAGGTCAGATAAGCTTTGGCAGATCTTTTAAGAACTTCGCAGAAAGCTGAGGCCTTATGGTCCAGTCTTCCCGAAATGTTAGTCATTTCTACAGTAGCCCAGCCATCATTTTCTCCAATGAGCAAGTCATTGAGATTCATCTCCCCACGGGGGTTTATTTTGTTACAGTTCTGATGCAGGCGAGAAGCTTGCTTATTCATGCATTGCCCCAGCACGTACATAACGAGCCCATCTTGACTTCTGCGTGACCTCTGGATGTTCCTGAAGTGTTTAACCGAGATGAGAAGACCTGCCTTGAATACAGACAGCACCATTTCAATGGCTGGAATCCTAGACTGAATGAAAAAAAGGAAGGAAGGAAGGAAGGAAGGAAGGAAGGCAGGCAAGCATATGGCAGTGCATTCCTGTAATCTCAGCACTTGGGACGTGCAGGAAGCTTAGGGTCTAAGGCTATCCTTGGCTACATAGGGAGTTTAAGGATGGCCTGGACTACAGGAGATTCTATCTCAAAGAATCTATGACGTCACTACAAAGAAAAAACTAGACTAAAAAAGAGAAAGTTGTTGGGCCTCTGGCATCCCTTCTGCTTGGCCCCCACAGACTGTGGTGCCCTGGCTGGCATTCTCCACCACAATGGACAGCATCCCTCCCAACTGTGAGTCAAAATGAAATTCCTCCTCTCTTAAGGAGCTTGGCAGGTGTTTACTCACAGGGTTGAAAGAGTAAGGGCTCCATCTCCGCTGTAGGAGAGGCTGGCCTTGTTCTCAGAGGGACCAGGTATTCTGATGAAAACACTATCATACAACATCTACATCAGGTAAGACCACACTGTGATCTTCAAAAAGTGATACAAAAACGAATTATAAGGCCTTCAGAGATAGCTCAGCTGCAAAGAACCCTTGTTGCTCAATTCCCGGCACCAGGCACACACCTGATATACCAATGTACATGCAGGCAAAATACATGCATAAATTATTTACTTTATGCATATGTGTGTTTTGCCTGAATATATGGGTTTTACATTAGTACAGCGCCCCTGGAGGCCAGAAGAAGGCATCAGGCCCACTGGAACTGGAGCTCAAGACAGCTGTGAGCCACCATGTGAATGCTGGGAAACTGAATGGGATCTTCTGCAAGAGCAACAAATACTCTTAATTGCTGAGCCATCCCTTCAGCCCGTAAATAAATATTTTTAAGATGGTAATTTTAGGGCTGGAGAGATGGCTCAGAGGTTAAGAGCATTGCCTGCTCTTCCAAAGGTCCTGAGTTCAATTCCCAGCAACCACATGGTGGCTCACAACCATCTGTAATGGGGTCTGGTGCCCTCTTCTGGCCTGCAGGCATATGCAGACAGAATATTGTATACATAATAAATAAATAAATAAATAAATAAATATTAAAAAAAAGATGGTAATTTTATTAGGTCTCATCTAAGTAAAAAAACATGCAGGATGGGTCAGTATGTAAATAACAAAGGCCGGCTTCCTAGAATGCCCCACAGGAATCCTGTCTACTGAGTATCCATGCACCATGCATGCATGCCCTTCGTAGTCCCTTCTCTATGGCGCCCCCTGCTGTACATGCTTTTCTCACTGAAGAAAGTCAAAACCCACTTACTCAGCTGCAGGGATGTGTTTGTACCTGGCAGTCCTTGTTAGAGAACAAGAGCCTTCTCAACAATTAATATGGGCCAGACACTGGGAATATAACAGTGGCTAAAACGGACAAAAATTTCTCAGACCTTACGTGGAAGTGTAAAACACGGCATCAGTTTATGCCTAGTGGCTTAAGGCAAATTGAGGCAGGAAATGGGTGTTTGGGTTCTGGAATTTTCCAACTGGTTTGGCAGGAAAAGCCTTGCTGAGATGACATTTCAAAATGTGAAGGAGGAAAGCAGGAACTCATACTTAATAAAGGATGTGCAAGCACAAGGAAGGCTTGGGGCCTAGCACGGTGACCAGAGAGGAAAAGAACATGAGGAAGAAAGCAGTTCATAGGCAGGACCTGCAAGGGCTTTGACTTTTACTCTGAGAGACATAGCAAGTTGTTGGAAGGCATTTGAACAGGAGAACAGCATGGTTTGGCATTTTAATTAAAAAACAAAAGCACTCTTGCCTGTTCTGACACAAAGAACCCAGAAGAGGTGGGACACCCGATCTCCAGAGACCAATTACTGCTAGCATGAGAAGAGAGGAGCAGGCAGGCTCTGGGTGAGTTGAGAAGGTAGAACAGACCAGGCTGACAGACGGGGATGGAGATGAGAGACAGAGAGGTCAAAGATGTTAAGGTTTTCAGCTGAGCTAAAACCAGAAGACTGGAGTTATCATTAGCTGAGACAGAGAAGACAGTAGGAAGCCACAGATTTGAGGGAAAAAACAACAGGAATTCATATTAAATTTTAAGCAATAAGTGGCAATGTTGGGTAGGCAAATTCAGAGCAGTCTGCACTATAGCTGTAATTTGGGGAGCACGGGTATAGACAGTTGGATCTACAATTGAGACTGGATGAGGTCACCAAGAAGGACGTGCAGACAGATGGACGTCAACAGGTAAATTCAGGCTAATGCCCCAAATGTTCAGAGGTTGGGAAGGGAGAAGAGATAAAACTACACATATTCAAAATAATAGCCACCAGCATCAGGGGAAACAGCAGTATGGAATCTTGGAACCTGGGGAAATGCTTTGGAAGACACTAATAGTCAGCTATTGAGTTCTGTTGGGAGATGGTAGGATGAGGTCTGAGACTCCACTGTTACAATTACCAGTGCCCTGTCTGGGCCATTCAGGAGAAACACCTGGTTTCTTAGCATTATTTTAATTGTTTTGTGTGTGTGTGTGCCCGTGTGTGTGTGCCCGTGTGTGTGTGCCCGTGTGTGTGTGTGTGTGTGTGTGTGTGTGTGTGTGCGTGCGTATGCATCTGGGAGTCTTGGGTGCTAGAAGAGGGTGCTAGATGTCCTGGGATGGAGTAACAGGCAGTTGTGAGAGCTGCCCAGTGGAGGTACTGGGAATCAAACTTGGGTCCCCTGCAAGAGCAGCAAATATTCTTGACCACTGTACCCCTGGAGAGAGTCATCTCTCCAGCCTTTCCTTAACAATTTTTAAAAATAAAGTATCACTATCTAGCATGTTGTATAACTTACCCATTTATCTTCTCTCTTGTCTACCTGATATTACATTAAATTAAAGCTTCATGAGGGCAGAGATTTGGGTCTGTTTTGCTAATTAACACAACAGTAAGTCCAATGAGATGCCTATAATCCTAGCACTTGGAAGGCTGAAGCAGGAAGGTTGCTGCAGGTTTGAGGCCAGCCTGGACTCCATAGTTCAAGGCTAGCCTGGGTAACATATTGGAACAATGTCCCCACCAGGGAAGAGAGTGCTCTTGTTTATTTGTGACACTGTCATCATTTAACTGTTATCCGATTCTGATTTGGCACAAACAACCTTCTTCATCATTAAAAACCCATGGGATACCGGGTTATTGGCACACTTTTCTAAACTGTTATTAAAATGTTTCTACAAAATAAAACAAAACACCACCAACATACAAGGCTTCTGGTCCCAGTAGGAGCTCAAGAAGGATTCATTCTGCAAATTCATTGCAATGGTAGTTCGTTCTTATGACAGTGTTCCTAAATGATCTACAATGGTCAGGTTGTGCACTCAGCTAAGTCCAGGGATACTAGGCAGGCTCCTCTCTGCTCAAAGCCTGGCATTTTATGGTGCAATCCAGCTAGTCCAGCCTGTTTGACAGGTGCACCTCATAACCACACCATGCCAGAACTACACAGCTTCCTGGGAACTGAAAAGAAAACAAAATCTCTGATCTGTTGGACCCTCACAGCTCAGGATATACACTCGGCTCCAATGGGGGATCTCACCCCTCTAAAGAAATAAAGTAGAAGAAGGTAATCAGGCTTCAAAGTAGGAAATCTCACTTAAGATAAAGATGCCTGATCTAAATTCCCAAGGTTTTCAGCCTTGGAGATCGGTAGGCAGGAATTTGAGCCCCATCTGTGGCTTTAATAAACTCTGGGAATTTCATGAAAGCTACTGGACTAAAAAAGCTTCATTCAAGTGCAATATAGAACAGTAAGGTCAATATTGTTGGCTGTTTGGAGAGCTGAGGAATTACATAGAGGACTGCAGTAGACTTTCATAAATTATATGTGTATACATACATATATGTCACATACGTTCTTTTTCACTTCATTATCCTATCCTACATCCAATTTGCCTCTTTCATTTGTTTTTGTTAAGAAAATAAATGAGGGTCAGTGTAAAGTTGCTACTGCCAAGTGTGACAACCTGAATATTGGGGACCCACAAGGTATAAGGAGAGTGCAGACTCCTGCAAGATATTTTCTGTTCTTGCCAAAAAAAAATCATTATTCTTTTAAAATTTCATGCATGTATATATCTTAGCCTTCCACTTAACCTCATTTTCCCTAAAAAATCCTTTCTCCTAAGGATTTGTTTCATCTTTGTGTGTGTGTGTGTGTGTGTGTGTGTGTGTGTATGTGTGTATGTGTGTGTGTGTGTAAGTGTGTGACATCGAGTGTAGTTAGGGTTACTCCCATGAGTATGAGCATGGGGAATTCCACTGAAGAACATGGCTCCCCTTTGCCCAGAAGTCAATAGCTACCAATAACTTTGGGTAGTTATTGTGTGTAGTAGGTGTGGCCTTGTTTGAGGAAGTATGTCATTGGGGGTGGGCTTTGAGGTTCCGAAGGGCTCTTGCCATCCCCAGAATGAAGATGGACGCTAAAAAGAAAACTCACACTAGCTTATAACTGAGTATAATAAAGGGTTATTTATTTAGGGATAGACTCACAGATCACAGTCCTCTGCACAAACAGGGAAGAGGAACCAAATCCAGCAGCTGGAAGAAAGAGAGCGGAATGTGCTTTACATGGGCATTTATAGTATAAGAGGCCACACCCAAGTGGGCTGGTAATTAAAGGAGGTCCTACAGCACCTCCCCTTTCGTTTAAATAAGAGTTCTAAGCCTAATACAAAATTATATACAATAAGAACATATATCAAATATAGAAATTAGAATTACAACCAGCATAAACAATATCAAGCAAGAAACATACGATAAATGTTATAATAACTATCCTAAGGAGTTTAAGTCTTGTATTAGAAATAGCTTGGCTGCCGGGCGGTGGTGGCGCACGCCTTTAATCCCAGCACTCGGGAGGCAGAGGCAGGCGGATCTCTGTGAGTTCGAGACCAGCCTGGTCTACAAGAGCTAGTTCCAGGACAGGCTCCAAAGCCACAGAGAAACCCTGTCTCGAAAAACCAAAACCAAAAAAAAAAAAAAAGAAAAGAAAAGAAAAAAAAGAAATAGCTTGGGTGAGAAGAATTTAACTACGACTATCTGGTCTTCAACCCCATCAAAGACCTGAGAAGGTAAATAATATTACCTGAGTAAACAGAAAGTGCAATCAAGCAACTTCCAAAATGTGCAACAAATGCCAGAGACAACTGACTACCTGGGCGGTCACCAAAAAGTCTCATTTGCAACATTGGAGCAACCAACTTTGGCTAAGGCCTAGAGTAACTGACCATTTTCAGAGACAGGAAATTTTGCAAAACTGTCTTACCATGTCTTGGCAAGATTTGACAGTCTTTTTTCTTGTATCCTGCTTGTCCTGTTCAGACATCGTGCATTTTGTCAGTGGTCGATGCCTGGGCATTTCCTTGCCCAAAGCCCAGTTTTTCCAAGAAGAAAACAAGCTCCAAGTGAAGTGTCTTCAGTGCTCAGCATTCTCTTGGGAATAGATTGGTGCTGCCAGGAGCAATTGTGTCCTGGCTATGGTGTCTTATGGCAGCGATAGAAAAGTAATTGACAGGGGCTGGAGAGATGCTCAGCGGTTAAGAGTATTGCCTGCTCTTCCAAAGGTCCTGAGTTCAATTCCCAGCAACCACATGGTGGCTCACAACCATCTGTAATGAGGTCTGGTGCCCTCTTCTGGCCTTCAGGCATACACACAGAAAGAATATTGTATACATTAAATAAATAAATAAATAAATAAATATTAAAAAGAAAAGAAAAGTAATTGACAGTCTTCCTGTGGCCACCACTTTGAGTTCATGAGCACAGCAGCCACGCCATGTCCAGATATGACATTTCAGAGCATCCTCCTCATCCTTCAACTCCTCACCACCCTTCTTCATGACCTTCCCTGGCCCTTGCGGGGTGTGTTATAGATGTCTCACTTGGGGTTGAACACACAACACTCACTTATTCTCAGCACTTTGGCTGGCCAAGTGTGAGCCTCTACATTAGCCACCATTCATTGCAAAGAGAAGAAGTTCCTCTGAGGGTCAAGCAGGACTAACCTGTGGGCATAAACATTAAGAAGGCCATTTAAGCAAAACCTTCTGTTTACAGTATCAGGTGTGAATTCCATCCTTTGCCTCGGGCCTCAGACACGGAAAGCAGCTGGCTACCCCATAACAGCTGTGCCACTGTCGAACTAGTGGACACATCTTGCCTGGTAATTTAACATCATAACTTGCATGTTCTCTCTCTCTCTCTCCCTCTCTCTCTTTCTCTCTCTCCATGTTTTTTTGAGGCAGGGTTTCTCTGTAGCTTTGGAGCCTGTCTTGGACCTCACTCTGTAGACTAGGCTGGCCTCGAACTCACAGAGATCTGCCTGTCTCTGCCTCCCGAGTGCTGGGATTAAAGGTGTGCACCACCACCACCCAGGTTCATTTTTAAAAATTTTTATTCAATAATTTTAAAAGTCAATTTTCAGATTTACCTTTCATTCTCCTACACACACACACACACACACACACACACACACACACACACGTCCTCGCCTGCTCCACTATTCCCTCCCTATAGGGATAAGTCCCGCCCCTTAGGGGGCGTGTTCGCCTCGGGCTAATGTTTACCTATAAATCTGGCAAGCTTGCTGGCAGTGCAGTGCTTGCTTCTGCTTTCCTGGTCTCCTCAGAACGGTGGTTCTGTAAGTCTATTTCTCCATTAAAGCTGTATATATATTTTTACAAAAAAAAAAAGGAATGATGGGAAATAGATTTATAATTGTGAGTTACTGCTTTTAGACAAATATATTGGTATCGATTCTTGTATATTAATACAAAGTTAAATTATATTGATTTGTATGCATGTATGTTTCTACCTCTGTTTAAAACATTTTTTATGTATTGACATATATTGTATTGATATATATATATATTGTATATATTTACCATATTGCAGTGTACATTTCTACCTCTGATTAAGATACTTATATAATGTTTGTGTATTGATATATATTTACCATATTGCAATGTATATTTGTACAGTGTTTATATTTGGAGGTCATTATCCTCATTTGTTACACAGTTGTTTATTGCCTTAGTCTTTAAGTTAGATAGATATTGAGAATTATATAGATCAATAGTCATCTAAGTTTGTCATTTATAATTAGACTAATCAGGTTCTCTAGATATATAGAAATTATACTCAGTATAGGTAGATAATCTTCAACCTCTTCAAAGAGCTGTAGAAAATGGCCTTTAATCTAACTCAGAGTTTTGTGATAGGGAGACACAGTTGCTCCTGGCAACACCGCTCTATTCCTGAGAGAATGTTGAGCACCAAAGACACTCCACCTGGAGCCTTTGTTTTTGGCAGAACTGGCCTTTGGGCAAAGAAATGCCCATACCTCAACCACTGACGGAGATACAGAGCGTGCATCAATGGATAAAACAGGACTGTCATATCCTGCCAAGACAGGGTAAGATAGTTTTGAAAAGTTTCTTGCCTTTAATAATGGTATGTCAGTTATGCTAGGCCTTAGCCTAAGTAGGTTGACTCAACATTGCAAACGAGAGTTTGGGTGATTGCCCAGGTAGTCAGTTGTCTCTGTCAATTGTTGCACATTTTGGATATATCTCGTTTGTTAAGTAATATTTATTCCCTTCTCAGATCTTTGACGGAGTTGAAGATTATATAATTGTAGTTATTCTCTACAGTATTTAGACTCCTTGAGATAGAATGTTTAGCAAAACTTTTGTTCTCAATATTGTTTGTCATATTTATTATTTGTTATTATTGTATATAGTTGTATTTGGTTTAGTTCTGTCTTATTTAGACAAAAGGGGGAGATGTAGGGATAAGTCCCGCCCCCTAGGGGGCGTGTTCACCTCGGGCTAATGTTTACCTATAAATATGGCGAGCATGTTCGCAGTGCTTGCTTCTGCTTTCCTGGTCTCCGCGGGAACGGTGGTTCTGTAAGTCTATTTCTCCATTAAAGCTGTATATATATTTTTACAATTTGTCTGCTTTCGTTTACGCCGTTACACCTCCCAATTTCATGTGACCTTTTTTTCTTCTTCCAAAAGCCACTGAAGCCACTTAGTACCATGAGTGAGAGAGGGCAGACAACTAAGAGCCAGAGGTAGTGGATGACTGAATCCAAACACTGTTTACTGATTGACAAAGCTGTTGCACACATGAGATCATAGAGGAGGCTGTTACTATATCCACAAGACCCCTACAAGATTAAGGCAGCCAGAATCCCAGCATGGGTGAGGGAAGAGGTTACAAAATCCAAATTAGTTACTCAAAAAAGGCTAATAATTGAACTATATGCATCATTTTTAAATTAGTCATCTTGTAAATTTATTAAATTTAAAGTTTAATTAAAATATGTCTTCAAAATCTCTACAGGGACACACTTAGATTCATGCATAAATTACTGTTATAAATAATATAATTAAATCAAAAGAGACAAGTATACCCCATCATTTTGTTTTGTTTTCTGAGACAGGGTTTCACTATTTAATCCAGGCTGGCCTCAGACTCACAGACATCTGCTTGCCTCCTCCTCCCGAGTGCTGGGATTAAGGTGTGAACCATCATGCCTTGGTACCACATTCTTTAAAAATTTTGTTTTGTTCTTAATTTTTGAAATAGGGTTTCTCTATGTAGCCTGGCTGTCCTGTAACTCACTCTGTAGAACAAGCTGGCCTCAAACTCAGAGGCCCGCCTGCCTTTCCTTCCTGCCCAGCCACATCCTTTTTTTTAAAAAAAAAAATATTTTAAAATCATTTTGTGTATCTATGCATCTATGTGAGTTTATGTCCACCTCCTACATGCAGGGACTGTAGAGTTCAGAAAAGGGTGTTGGATGCAACAAAAATATAGCGAAAATATTAAAAACAAGACAAAAATACTTATAAATTAATTTCACAAGAACGTTACCAAGATGTCAAAACCTGATAAGGAATCTTCAGAGAACTGAAGTTACAGATAGTTGTGAGCCACCATGTGGGTTCTGGGAACCAAACCTGGGTCCTCTGCGAGAGCAGGAAGTGCTCTTAACCACTAAGTCATCTCTGTAGCTCCTTATCCTCTTACTAAAAACGTTTATGTGTGCGCATGTGTACACACTTGTGTCCGGGTGCCCACAGAGGCCAAATCCCCTGGAACTACGGTTACAGACAGTCACGAGCTCTTTGACAAAGGTAAGGGGAACTAAACTCCAGTCCTACAAGTACCACTGAGCATTGTTAACCCCAGAACCATCTCTTTCTCCCTTACTCCCCTGCTTCACTCCCCTTCTCTGGCTCCTTGTCTCTCTCTCTTTTTTAATAATTTATTTATTTTTATTATATTGCAGTGATGTGTATGTCTGTGTGAAGGTGTCAGGTCCCTGAAAGTGGAGCTACAGACAGTTGTGAGCTGACATGTGGATGCTGGGAATTGAACCCAGGTCCTCTGGAAAAGCAGCCAGTACTCTTAATTGCTGAGCCATCTCTCCAGCCCTTGTCTCTCTATGCTTATAGAAAAAAAAATTACAGGAACATTTTGCAATGAATTATTACAAATTTTAATACACATGTAGATTTGTGTAATTATCACCCGAGTTATCTTAATGGCCCCATCACTCCCTAATACTTACACTGCCAACTCACAGCTTCAAACGATTTCACACTAACTCTGGAAACCTCTGATTTGTCCTCCCAATCATGCATCTAGAGTATTACGTGACTAGGAACCTGTAAAACACATCCTCCCGAGTGACATCCCCACAGGCTGTTTTATGCATCGATACTTATTTTTTCACAGAGCATTGCATTGTGCTACACGAACACAGTATGGTTTACTCTGACGTTTTGGTAGGAGCTGTTGCAAGTCAAACTTTATTTTATTTTAATATATATATTTATTATGTATCAATGTTCCGCCTGCATGTGTGCCTATACACCAGCAGAGGGCACCAGTTCTCATTACAGATGGTTGTGAGTCACCATGTGGTTGCTGGGAATTGAACTCAGGACCTCTGGAAGAGCAGGCAATGCTCTTAACCTCTGAGCCATCACTCCAGCCCCTCAAACTTTATTTTAAATTTCAGCTTCCAACTGCCCCTTGTCAGATAGTATACATCTGATAATTTGTGTGCGTGTGTGTGTGTGTGTGTGTGTGTGTGTGTGTGTGTGTGAGCATTGTAGCCTGGGTAATAGACAGGTGTAGAATTCCTAGGAGGTTGAAAACACTTCTGGGTGAGTCTGTGAGGGTATTTCCTGATGAATTATGGAGTGAGACTTACCATGAATGCAAAGCTGTGTCATCCCCATCAGCATGACACAGCAGAAGGAGCAAACAGCTAAAGCCAGCATTCCTCTCTTTCTCTCTGATTCCCAGTCAGCCCTGAGGTGCACAGCTGCCCTCTGCCTCACTCTCCTGCTGCCAGGATGCTATCTATTTCACTGAGCAAGCAGTCACAGATGGAAAACACGAGCCAAAGGAAGTCAAATCTTCCAAGCAAGGGTTGTTATCCAATCAAGGGCTGGGCAAAGCGAATGAGGGAAGGGTTGATCCTATGATACCTAGCAAAAGGCCTCACAGGGCAGGATTAGGGCATTTTTAGAAGAGGTCACTGAAAAGCCTGCACTCCACGCAGACCTAATTATTTGGAAAAGCAACGAGCCTGAGGCAGATGCGATGAAGCTCCGACCCAAGATGGACATAGGCTAGAATCTCCCTGGTAAGTCACCACCTCGTGGTGCTACACACATTAATAGAAATGGGCCAAGCAGTGTTTATATGAATACAGTTTGTGTGTTGTTATTTTGGGGCATTTGCTAGCTCCTTCTACAATCAACCTTAGCAAGCATGTATATTACCTACAAAAGTTACTCCCACAGCAGTATTATGGCAAAACGGTCCTCTTTTATGGCCATACCTTCCTGTTTTGCCAGTCAAGGTATTAAATTAAATTCTTACTTTGAAACAGTAGCTTGTTCAGTACAGAGAAGTCAGATGGATCCTAGGTGATATTTTGGTAGGGAACCTAATGTGATCAATGTTCCTTATACTAAGCAACAGATCGATTGGTTATTTCAAAATAATGATACTTGGGCAATATTGACAGTCACTACATTTTTAAAGCTCTTCAGGTAATAGAAACAGTTCCATGTATTAGGACTGGTAATAATCGAGTAAAAATGCTGTTTCTGCAAATCCAAGATGCCATTCATCCAAGAAAATTGCCATGCTTTGTGGGTTATATTAGAGCACATTCAAATCTCCCTGGTCCATTGTCTGAAGGTAATGCTTTAGCTGATAAGCTTATTCAATTGATCACCTCATCTCAAGTTGAGCTTGCTCAGTGATCACATGCTTTACATCATTAAAAACAAGTAAAAGTTTAAGAAAACAATTTGGATTAAGAGAAATTGCTCATCAGATTGTTAAGCAATATCATATATTACCACAATATTTACCTGTACCTCATCTGGGAGTAAGTCCTCGAGGCCTGCTTCCTAATCATTTACAGAAAATGGATGTTACTCATATTGCAGAATTTGGCAAATTAAGATGTGTGCATGTGACTGTCGATACATATTCAGGTTTCTTAATAACCTCAGCACAGACTGAAAAAGTCACTAAACATTGAAAACTTTCTGAACCTCGATAAAAATCTCTGCCGATGCAATAATCCAAATCAGACCAAATCAAACAAATTAGAAAAAGCCCAGGTTTAATGGATACCAATGCTCCTGGATGACTTTTCAGCTCCCCAGAGATAAGAAGGGGAAGGAAGACCGGAAAACCACGTGTTTGTTCTCTGAGGGGCAGTTTAAATACCCTGTGGGAGTGGTCTTGAGCCTCTCTGGGAAGGGGTCATGATTTGGTGTGCTTTCTTGGGGTTGGAGTCTGGACTGAGGCAACTCCCAGGGGCGGGAGTTTGGGATGGAACTTTCTAGAACATTACAGACTCTTTGGGTATATGCATGCCAGTGGCTGGGGTGATGTTTCCACCCAAACAAACATGTGATAACTCATTGCTTAAAGTGTTTTTTATATATGGAAATCCCTAGAATTATAAATACAGAAAATGGGTCCAGATATGTTAGTGAAACATTTTAACAATTTAGTTCCCAATGAAATATTGATCATGAAATAGGCATTCCTTATAGTCCTCAAGGACAAGGAATTGGGGAGCATGCCCATGGCTCCTTGAAAACACAACTTCAAAAGATAAAAAAATGAAGGAATTATATTCTCCGTTGCCACATAATGCCTTAAGTCATGACCTTTTTACTCTGAATTTCTTGAACGTGGATACCCATGAGCCATGGATAGATTCTGGCATGATGGCACCAGAGCAACCTTTGCTAAAGCAAAATGGAAAGACGCTTGCATTGGATTAAGGAAAGGACTTGACCCTGTTTTAATATGTGGTTGAGGGCATGTCTGTGTTTTTTTTCACAGGAGGGGAATGAGGCTCAATGGATTCTGGAATGTCTGGTCTGGTGTGTAAAGGAGAAGGATGCCAGCCCTGGTGACATCATACATGCTGGTGTCCCCACAAAAGAGTCGGAGTGAGACTGATGAACCTGTGTTCCTGACTCTTTTATGTCATCATGCTGAAGTCTGAGAAAGGAAGGTTGTGGTGATGGTTGGTGATTCCCAGCTTCAAACTTCCAGATCTTAGTGAGTTTTATTTACTTTGGAACTAGCCCAAGAATGATGACTGAACGTTTGGCAGTTTATCCATACTATATTTTGGGGCACAGAACTCATTTTTGCAAGTACACTACTTGTCTGCTGCTGAGATGGAAAGCCTGGAAAATAGGTGCCCTAGAGACTTCCCCTCTGTGGGAAAAAGACTTGCAAAGACAGTGGAACACTATTATTCAGGCAAAGAATGAAGAGGAATGGCACAGAAGTTTTTGCTGCTACTCAGAGACTGGGACAGTTCGAACTTATCTTTGAAAGTTAGAAGCAGCAATGCAATTGAACTATAGAAGAGGAAAAAGAGCCGGGCGGTGGTGGCGCACGCCTTTAATCCCAGCACTCGGGAGGCAGAGGCAGGCGGATCTCTGTGAGTTCGAGGCCAGCCTGGTCTACAAGAGCTAGTTCCAGGACAGGCTCCAAAGCTACAGCGAAACCCTGTCTCGAAAAACCAAAAAAAAAAAAAAAAAAAAAAGAAGAGGAAAAAGATTCATAGCTCACCCATCACAGAAACCTCTTTTTTTGTTGTTTCAAATAATTTAAGAGAAATGTAATTTGACAAATTGTGTGTTTATTGTTAATTTCCATACTAGAATTATGGTATTGACCTGTTAATGTTTGTACCTACTTTAGTTCACTATGAAGATGTTACCGATCAGAAAAAGGTTAGAGCTTGTCTAATGACATGATGCTAATGAGTCCTTAGATTTGATGTTTAACAAAACAAATTTGAATTTTGATTCAGTGAAAAACTGTTAAAGACACCCTGGACCAATTTTAAAAGGCCACCCCATCATGGTCATCCTTCACTCCTTTATTAGGAGATATTGTGGTCACAGGAGCATGTATATTGCAAAGCGTTATCTGCTTGCATATGATTATCTAGTTGTCTGTGAACTCTCTGGATGGAAAGTTGGCTCAGGTACACAGAACCTAGCTGCACACTCTCCCTTAACCCTTTACTAACAGAGGCGGATAGTCAATGATGGGTAAGATCTTATTCCCTCTAGGAAACCTAAGTCAGAACATACATGATGGACTGTATTTACTGATAACAGGTAAGTCTGGAAAGTGGAAAATGGCCTAAGCCATGCACAGTCATCTGTCCTGTAGCAGAAGCACAGGCTTTATTAAATAAATTAAAAATAGAGGAATATGTGAGGGGCCACAGGAGTATGTCTATTCCACCTTGACCAAAGGTCAGAGAATTCAAGCCTACATCTGCTTCTTCATGGATATGACAGGAGATTTGACCCAGGGAGTGGCTGTCTACGGGATGGTCTAAGGTGTGGTTGCTGCATGTCCTGCCTAAACAACAGAATGCTTACCTCAGGATATAGTTGCTTGATGTTTCAGGCATTGAAACAGGTAATTGCTGTTTGTTCTTTGTGATACATTAAAGCAGTCTTTTGCCTTCTTCCCCTCCTTTTGGATTGGGATATATAAACATGAAAAATAACATGAGCAAATTCAGTATTCACTGGATTACCCTCCTGGTTCTACTCTGTGTCTCCATTCCTTTTTCTTTAGTATCTCTGTTTCTCCTATCTAATATTTCTGATCCATCTACCCCTACCGTGGAATGTGCAAACCCCATCAAGGCTGGACCCCAACAGATGTTGCCCCAATGTGGGCCCTGACAGATATCACCCCAATGTGGGGTCACAACAGAAGAGGAAACCATACTATTAAATTGTATCGGAGGGAGTCATTTCCTTCAGTGGTCTAGTGACTGGTAGATTATTCAGTCAATTGGACATTGACTTTGGCCTGTTCTACAGTTCCTCAGTTCCTGGGTTTTCCACAGAATCACAGGAACTAATTGCTTCAGAATTACACACACACACACACACACACACACACACACACACACGTTCAGACTGGAATGGGAACTACAAAAGGGTCCTATTGTTTCCTTTGACCAAAATAGCATTCTCTGCTCTCATCTCCAGTCTCATAATAGACAAGGGACAAGCTTCTGTATTCCCCAAACTCCTTGAGGGACATTTCCAGTTAGTATAAGACCCTCCCCACCTTGCACAGCTGCAGTAGGAGCAGCACAGCACAGCTGCATTGGGAGCTGCACAGCACAGCTGCATTGGGAGCTGCACAGCTGCAGTAGGAGCAGCACAGCTGCAGTAGGAGCAGTGCATCTGCAGTAAGAGCAGCACCACACGGCTACAGTAGGAGCAGCGCAGAACAGCTGCAGTAGGAGCAGCACAGCTGCAGTAGGAGCAGCACAGCTCAGCTGCAGTGGGAGCAGCACAGCTCAGCTGCAGTGGGAGCAGCACAGCACAGCTGCATTGGGAGCTGCACAGTTGCAGTAGGAGCAGCACAGCTCAGCTGCAGTAAGAGCAGCACAGCTCAGCTGCAGTAAGAGCAGCACAGCTCAGCTGCAGTGGGAGCAGCACAGCTGCAGTAGGAGCAGCACAGCTCAGCTGCAGTAGGAGCAGCACAGCTGCAGTAGGAGCAGCACAGCACAGCTGCAGTTAAGAGCAGCACAGCTCAGCTGCAGTGGGAGCAGCACAGCTGCAGTAGGAGCAGCACAGCTCAGCTGCAGTAGGAGCAGCACAGCTCAGCTGCAGTGGGAGCAGCACAGCACAGGTATGGCTTGCTGGATCAGAAAGGTCATTTAGCCCCAAGGAAGATGATTTTCTCATCCTGGCAGGCGCTCTGTTACACATAACCCTTTGCATTAGGGAAAAGAAATGATGGTTCCAACGTCTCCCAACAAGCCCTAAGTAGGAGGTGGGGTATTACTCACTTGTTTCTGGTTCTATTTAGAATGTAGCTAATAATACTTTGAACACTCCTCCATCTTTAGGCACTGGTTCTTTTTGTTTGTTTATTTTAAATTTAGGGACAGCTGGGCTGGGCATGGCTCAGTAGGTAAAGTACATGAGGACCTGAGTTGGGAAGTTCAGCAACCACGTGAGAAGCGGGCATGGCGATCCTCACCTGAAATCCTAGTGCTAGCAGGGCACAGAAGCAGATGCCTGGAGTTCAGCAGCCAGTGAGCTGAATCCAGGAGTCCCAGACTCAGAGAACCTGTCTCCAAAACAAGGTGGAGAGAGATTGTGGAGGCCACACTGGTGGACCTCCTGGTCCCCACATATATATGCACATGCACGTGTAACCACACGCACAGGTACACACCTTCCCCTCCAAAGCTAGAAAAAACTGGGATCAAACTATAGAGCATTGTTCTTTAAAATGTCCTTTGAAGGGGGCTGGAGAGATGACTGAGAGATTAAGAGCACTGGCCACTCTTCCAGAGGCCCTGAGTTCAATTCCCAGCAACCACATGGTGGTAGCTAACAACCATCCATAATGAGATTTGGTACCCTCTTCTGGCCTGCAAGCAAATATGCAGGAAGAACACTGTATATGTAATAAATATTTTTTTAAAAAATATCCTTTAAAATCAAGAGTTCAGAAATGAGTAATATATAAATGAACTAATTGGCTGGCATATTTTAATCTAGATTATAGCATAAAGGAATGTCTTTTTTTCTGCTGCTGTGATAAAATAAACAACCTTTCTTTTTTTAAGACAGGTTTAGTCCTGACTGTCCTGGAACTCGCTCTGTAGACCAGGCTGGCCTTGAGTTCACAGAGATCCACCTGCCACTGCCTCCCAAGTGCTAGGATTAAAGGTGCAAAATAAATAACCTTTTAAAAAAAGCAACTTAATGGAGGGAGGAATGACTTATTTTTGGCTTAGCTCCAGAGGGATGGAGTCTATCATGGGGACTGGGATGGGGGACATGGAAGGAAGTGGGGGGGGGTGTCATGACAGAAGTTGGGGGCTGGGTGGTCACACTGCATCTGCACTGGGGAAGCAGTAAGCAAACAGGAAGTGGGGTTCACTTCTCCAGCAGGGTTGTACCTCCTACAGGTTCACACTCCCCCAAAGCACCACCAGCTAGGGATCATATGTTCAAGCATGAGTGCAGGGGGACATTTCCCATTTAAACTGCAACCATTGGACATTCTAACTTCAGGTGTGTCTGCACACATGTATGAGCATGCACACCCATGTGCACATGGAGGCCAGAGCACTAGGTGTTCGGATCTCTAACACTGCATTGTTCCTTTGAGACAAGAGTCTCTCTTACAGAACTTGTGTTTTGGCTAGGCTGGTGGCCAGCAGAACCCAGTAACCTTGCTCTCTCCGGCCCTTCCACCACTGGGGGTACACGAGAGTACACTGCCATGTCTAGCTTTTCATATGTGTGCTAGGGCTGGGGACTCCGTTCCTCCTGCTGTGTAGTAAGGGCTCCTACCCACAGATCCAAGTCTCTAGCCCTCAGACATCTTAACTTTAAGGAAACAAAGGGGAGTTTTGTTTTGAGACAGGGTCTTACTATGTACTCCTGGTTAGCCCCGTGTTTACAGAATCCACCTGCCTCTGCCTCCCAAGTGCTGAGATTAATGGCCTGTGCCACTATGCCGGCTGGAAGTTTTTAATGGGCTTAGTTTTAACTTAGCGAGATGAACAAGTTCTGAAGACAGTGTGAACAGACTCAGTACTCCACGCTGAGTAACACGGTAAGATGAAAGAAAGCATGACGCCTGACGTTGAGCTGACACTTTTATTTTCTTAAGAAACATCTAGACAGTGCTATAGACAACCCTAGTGAATGTACAGTACCATACATAAAAGGACGGATGCTCACAGTGACATTTTAAAGCACTGGAAGAGAGCGAAGTGCTTTCTGAATCCAAGAGGTCAAAATAAATTCAGAATGGGTTATAACGTCCTTATATGGATTAAGGTTTTAATACTTGCTGTTTGGGAACCTAGACAAAACACCCAATCACGTAACTGTGAGTGTGTCATCCCTCAGTGAAAACCAAGTCTTCTGGTGACACACACTTGTTAACTCATTTAGCCTGTCTCCATACACAGATTTAAAATCCTAGTTTCTGTCAACTGACACATTGCTTGGATTAAGGAATAGACTTCTCTATTATACAAATACACAACCAAATTAAGTCTATCAAAGTGCTCACTGTTTTTTACAGGAACATTAACAATCTGACAGATGTTCAGAGTGTACTCTGCACTAAATATGTCCCTTTACACATCTAAAATCCCCCCTCTACAGTATAGTCACTGTTGTGACTTTTCTAAGCAATGGACACCTCCCCAGCCCTTCAGTTCTCTGCTTTCCTATTTCCTGGCTATATTCAGTCCAGCGTTGGCATCTGTGGCTCTGTGCCCATCCTGTCGCACCACTGGCAGGTCTGCAGGGGTCTAACTCCAGCAGGCAACTAATGCTAAAGTTGTACAAAAGAGTATTAAAGACACTTTCTAAGATATACAGAACATGTCATGCCAAAACATACAATAAACTGGTAATACTGGTGGATCGCACATAGAATTTACACTTCCAAAATAGAATAACTTAAATATTAAAACGTACCTTTATATTACCCAATGTAACTGACTTTATAAGCATAACAAATGGCAAAATTTGATACAAAAAAACCCACAAAATCCACTAGTTTTAAATGCTGTGTATCACAGCATGTGAACATCTCGATCATCTACTCCAACTACAGACAGCAATGCTTCTTCAAGCTACTCGAGGGTTCAGAACCTAATTAGAAATTGATACGAAACACAATTTTATGTTCAAATATGGAAATGAGCAACATAATCCCGAAACCCAGAAGGATCCCAGCATTCTGTAGGAAGAAATACCCCCAACGGCTGCATCCATGATCGCTAGCATCGTTGTGGAGCATCTCAGGCACCTGAAAGAGGCAAACATAACAGTTCAGCTTTCCCAAGTAATCTGTAGGTCGGTGTTGCTCAGAGCTGGGTGAAATAGGGGTCGCCCCTAGAACTCAACTGTTCCATGCACACAGAGTCTCTTGTCCTAGTGGCTGACTAGTTAGTTCAGTAACTACTGTGGAATTCTGAGCGGGTAAACATTCACCCCACTGTTAAGTGAAAAGTGATGCTGACTTCCCCGCTTCAGGTACTGCTGCACAGCTAAGGTTCAATTCTAGGATGTTTTTGTTTGTTTTTCCCCAAGACAGTTTCTCTGTGTAGCCCTGGCTGTCCCGGAATTCACTCTGTAGACCAGGCTGGCCTCGAACTCAGAAATCCACCTGCCTCTGCCTCCCAAGTGCTGGGATTAAAGGCATGTGTCATCACTGACTTAAGGTTTAAGGCTAATGCAGAGAGGGGAGCTCTTGCACTACTTGAAACACAAGTTTAGCAACGAAATTTCTTCTTATGCAAACTTGGTGACAAAAGAATTTTATTTTGCCAATAAGGAAATGTTATATACAGCCTGTGGACAACATTGGTTTGGGCTGGGTTTACTTCAAATTTATAGACAATTCAGAGCCTAATTCTACTTTTTTTAAAAGATTTATTTATTTATCATGTATACAACATTCCTTCCACGTATGCTCGCATGCCAAAAGAGGGCACCAGATCTCATTACAGATGGTTGTGAGCCACAATGTGGTTGCTGGGAATTGAACTAAGTACTTTTGGAAGAGCAGTCAGTGCTCTTAACCTCTGAGCCATCTCTCCACCCCCCTCCCCCTTTTTTAGATGTATTTATTTTATGTTTATGGTACTATCTGCATGTACACCTTTATGCCAGAAGAGGGTAGCAGATCCCACCATAGATGGTTGTGAGCCACTATATACTTGCTGGGAATTGAACTCAGGACCTCTGGAAGAGCTGCCAATGCTCTTAACCACTGAGCCATCTCTCAAGCCCCCCAATTCTATTTTAAAAAGGTAAAACAAAGCTGGGCAGTGGTGGCGCACATCTTTAATCCCAGTACTTGGGAGGCAAAGGCAGGCGGATCTCTGTGAGTTCGAGGCCAGCCTGGTCTACAAGACCTAATTCCAGGACAGGCTCCAAAGCTACAGAAAAACACTGCTGTGAAAAACCAAAAAAAAAAAAAAAAAGTAAAACAAGGGGATGAGTTTTCGCGTGTTTGGGGATCCAAGATCCCTCTGCACCACTGGAATCTAACACCATTTTTGCAATGAAATTTTTTAATTAAAAAAAAAAAGATTTATTTTTATTTATGTATATGTGGGTTTGTGCTTGTACACTGCCTGCAGAGGCCGGAAGAGGGGGTCAGTTCCCCTGGAGCTGACCTGTAGGATGTGGGTACCCAACCCCAGTCCTCTGGGAAGAATAGCAGCTCAGCCATCCCTCCAGACCCTGCAATAATTTTTACAGAACACAATCCTGTTTTACTTAGTCAGTGCCCTCTGACTTCTGGAAACTCACCATGTCAACCAGAGCGACGTACATGAACAAGCCAGCGGTGAGCGCAAATACCCACATAGACACATTTTCCGCATAGTGCCCGATGAATATCCCTGTTGCCATCCCAAGATACGCCAGCATGGCCGACAGGGCGTTATAGAGCACAGCCTGCTTGACGGTCATGCCGGCCTTGAGCAAAACAGCAAAGTCACCTGTACCAGAAAACAAAAATGAGGGCAAAGTTATTGAAAATCATTTTAACACACATCTGAGATTTCTCAGATTACATAAAAAAATTTGATTTTTCTCCAGGGGAATAAAAAGAAAGAAAATACCCAGGGCTAGAACAGAATTAGTGAGTGTAGTCACCTCAACAGTTCTACAAACTAAACAATTATTTTATCCCACATCTTCTGAAGGCTTCTTCTATGTCAGGGATGACGAACAAGTCTACTGCTGTGTTCTTGTACTGTCTTCAAGGGAGCTGACCCTGGAGGTGCAGGCAGGAGCAGCAGGAGTCCAGTTATCCCCAGCTTAAGGCTAACTTGGGCTACATGAGACCCAATCTCAAAAACACTAAAACAAACAACAATAAGAAAACAACTGGCAATAGAGAGGAGGGCAGTGTAGAACTCACACGGTTGGCAACTGATAAAGGAAACACCTAACTAAGAGCGCCTGGAGATAGAAATGGCTAAGAAACTTCACAGGGCAGGACTGAGAGAGGGGAATGAGGGGGAGACAGGCTTACATAAGCATGTGCTGGGTATGGGAGGCCTTCTGAAGGGCTGGAGACACGGCAGGAACAAAAGTGAAAATAGTGTCAGTGTTTGTGAGTGAACATACGCCCGTCCATGAGACATACCCGGACACGAACTGGAATCCACACAAGGGAGGAAGTTCTCAAATTGTAGTACAACTCAAGTACAACTTATCAACTCCTCTCCTTCAGCTCTAAGACATCGCATCGTCTGTGTGTTTGTGTGTGTGTGTTTGTGTATGTGTGCATGCGTGCATGCAGGCGCTCGAGCACCTGCATAGGGACTCAAGGTCAGAAGAGAGGGCCAGCTTTCCTGTCTCTATCAGTTTCTACTTTATTCCGTGGAGGCAGTCTCTCATTGAACCTTGAGCCAGGTTGGCGGTCAGTGAGCCCCAGCCCCAGTAAGCCTCCTGTCTCCATGCTCCACTAGGTTACAGAAACACACCGCTTGCTGGGTCTGAGCTCAGGTCCTCATGCTTGCCAGCCAGTGCTCTGACCCACTGACCCATCAATCAAGAGCCTGTTTTTAGGTATTGGGACTAAATACCTAGGCTGTCACGCATTCTAGGTAAGTGTTCTACCGAGAGTTACCTACCACAAAAGCTGACTTTCTTAGCTTAAGAAGTGTTCCTCTATGTGCTGTAGTTCACTTTTGGGGGTAGTGATGCTGGTGGTGGGAGACGGTCATGTAGCCCAGGCTGGCCTCAAACCATATGGCTGAGGATGACCTCGAACTCCTGATCCTGCTGCCTTTACCTCCCCAGTGCTGGGATGAGTCAAGCATACACAATCACTCATGTTCCCAGTGTGCCAGCACAGAAAGAGACTTGGTAAAGGAAGAAGGGGCCCAGGTACCACTGAACAAACCCTCGCAGGCATGGTGTACTCGTAGGGTCCAAAATCCAGCTGGAAAGAAATGTGTGTCCAGTGAGAAAGAAAGGCAGTCAGATGAGCAGACAGCGGGAAGGCTCAGGTTAGGAGGACGTCAGCTCCAGCGCTCTGCTCGACAGCCGAGCCACTGTGAGCAGGAGGACGTCAGCTCCAGCGCTCTGCACCCGAGCACTGAGAGCAGGAGGACGTCAGCTCCAATGTGCTACAGCTGAGCCACTGAGAGAAGCACAGCTCATCCTCACAGCCAAGGCAGTTCACAGGCTTCTCTTACCTAGTTCATGAGGCAGTTCATGACAGAACACAGCAACAGAGGTGCTTAGCCCACTGGACAGGCCCTCAGTGAAAGCGGCACCTGTGTAAGTAAAGTCAAGAATAGCTGGGCTGGGCATTTTGAAATCTTGCAGCGTATAAAAATAATGGAAAAACAATGGTGCTAAATTTTGGCTGTGCATAAACACCATCTTCCTAGCTCAACCTCTATATTCTTACTAAAATAAAACAGCTACAAGCTGAGCGTGGTGGCACATATCTTTAATTGTAGGACTCAGAGGAAGAGGCATGAGGATCTCTGTGAGTTTGAAGCCAGCCTGGTCTACACTGGGACCTCCAAGTCAGCCAGAGCTGAGAGAGACCCTGCATTATTATATAAACATGTATTTATTTTGTGTGCGACTATGCCACTTGTGAGGTCTGAGGACAACTTGTGGGAAAGGAGCTCTCCTTTCCTCACATGGATGCTGGGGATGGCACTCAGGTGGCAGGTTTGGCAGCAAATGCTTTTACCTCTGTGCCATCTCACTGGCCCCAACCTCTATCTTCTAAGAATCTCACAGCACATCTCACTGGGCCTAGATTTCCCTGGGAAGCACAGCATATGTGATGGGGAAGCAGAGGTTCAATTGTCCAGCAACGAACAGGTATCTACAAACTGGAGAAGGGAATGCTCTCATAGAAAACACTGGTCTGAGCATATAAACTAGATTAGAGGAAAGCCCTCTTCAGCCAGAGTGCACAAGCTCTTCACCGGCCTCAGAGGAGTTTATGCGGTCACTAGACTTGTGCATATGCATCCTTTTTCTCTTCCATAAGGAGACCTAAGACACAGCCCCTCCCCTTCAAAAAGCTAATTCTTCCTGCTGACCGGTTACCTACCAGCTGTGCATGGCCTAATTCCCAGTAGAACTCTCAATTACGGTACAAGGATTTAACTTTGTCCTTTCCTTTGTCCAAGTAAATTCCTTCATCACGGAAAAGACCCAACCTCAGAGGGGACATGCATATACACAAGATGCCTCCCACACACTTCATGTTTAAAGGATAAAACACTGTTTTGTGTTTGTGATGCAAGGGCTGGGACCAGGGCTCATGCACACTGTGTAACTGCTCCAGCACCACTGAGCTAGAGCCCCAGCTAAGAGCAACCATTGGTAAGGACAACTTAGGCCATAGGTGAGGTACAGATCCTAGACTGTCTTGTAGCACACTTTACTAAATACTTCATTGTCAAAGAGTAAACCAAAAAACTTTTTGATAATTTTGGAAGTCAACATCCTCACCTAAACTAACCTATTTTAAACTTGAATGAACATTTAATGAGCTATTTCCAGGCCAACCAGCAAGGACCAGCAATGCAGCAGCATACCAATTGCAAGGCCGTCACTGAAATTGTGCAGCCCGTCGCCCATGATCACCATCCAGGCCAATGTGGCAATGCCGGCATCCTTCAGCTCCTCTCGCGAGTAGCGCTGGCTGTGGCTGTGGGGATGGTGGTTCTGGTGGTGGTGGTGGTGTAGAATATGATGGTAGTCGTGATGGTGGTGAATGAGGTCATCTGACTGGCCCAGTGTATCATGGAAGTGTGAATGGCACTTGTTCTTGCAGCCCCTGGGCACGTACTCATTGTAGACTTCTTGTGGGTGTGCGTGGGCTATCATAACCTCTTCTTCTTCCAACATTGTTGGCTGCTGGGAATCAAAGGGGGAGGGCTCCTGGGAGTCTGCTTGTAGATAGCTTTCAGGTCCTAGGGATAAACACAAAGAACGTTGGGGGCTTTGTTGATGTTCCACTGATGGCTGATCATCATCTCAGGGCCCTGTAGCCCTCAGACCTTCAGGATAACGCAACAGAGCTCTGTTGATGAGGAACGCCAACAGACTTGACGGAATTCTTCAAAGGAAACATACCACATGTTAAGAAGGGGTTTCAGTGCATAGTTCTAGCAAGAAAGCATCTGAGGGGGGCTACCCTCACAGCGAGATTGAGATCCTATTTCATAAAAGGGTTTATTATTAAGTTTAATTTTTAATTACACTTATTTCTTTATTTTAGCTTGCATGGGGGTTGGCACATGGCCATGGCATGTGTGTGGAGGTTGGAAGACAACTGTCTGGAGTTGTCTTTCATCAAGTGTGTCACAGACTGAGGACTGAACTCGATGACCACACTTGACATCAGCACCTTGTCAGCTAAGCCGTCCATCTCACTGGCCCTACTTCCTCTTGGTTCCTCTTTCTATCTCATTTTTCCTATTAGTATATTAATGACTTTTTTGTTTTGTTTTTCCAGAGAGGGTTTATCTGTGTAACAGATTTGGCTGTCCTGAAACTGGCTTTGTAGATCAGGCTGACCTCAAATTCACAGATATCTGACTGTCTCTGCCTTCTGAGTACTGGGATTAATGGGCGTGCATCACCACTGCCTGGCTTAATGCTTATTTTTAATTACAGGTAAAATTTCAAAACTGTAAATGCATGTTGATTTACAACTGGTTAGAGTATGCTTGTTCTCAAAATGGTAAAAAGCTACTGCTTTTTTTTGTCCATTTATTCACTTTCTCTGACTTTTCTGTCCAATTATGCATCTGTTATGATTACGACTAAAGAGAATGGATAATATTATCACAAATTAGAAACTGAAAATAAAAATTAAAAATCTCTGTCAAATTATCCACAGCCCATTTGAAACTTAGTCCACTTCAGATGGGCTCTGCTCTGCTCTTCCTTTGTGTCAGTGAGTCAGGATTTGCAACTGTCATAAACTGAAAGGCGAGAGAGAAGGGGATCTCATCTTAACTCATCCAAGCTCTAAAGTCAAGACATAAAACACAGAATTTCAGCTTCTAAAATTATCTGCAGTGCCTGAACACAGTCCTCTGGGTAAGAGAAAGGGATGTGTATTGTGGACATTTTCATTCCATTCCGTTTTTTTTTTCCTTTGAGACGTGGCTTTGAACTCACAGAAATCCAGCTGCCTCTGCCTCCCGAGTGTTGGGATTAAAGGTGTGCGCCACCCAGTTTTTGTTTTTTTTTAAAATGTGCATTAGTGTTTTGGTACTGGGCTTCAGGTCCCCTGGAACTGGAGTTACAGATAGTTGTGAGCTGCCATGTAGGTGCTGGGAGTTGAGCCCGGGTCCTCTAGAAGAGCAGACACTGAGCTGAACCACTTAACCACCGAACCATTGCTCCAGCCAATCCTCTCCAACACATTTTTAAACTCCTTCTTGCAGTTCCTATATGATTTTGAAGCTGGTAATATTAAAGTTTTCAATCCCAACAAAGTCATTCTGCAGACCAGCAGCCATGGGGCAGGCGCAGCTCTCAGCTCTCCTGGAAGGAAAGGTCCCTTTCCTAGCCATCTAGGGCAGAGGATTCATGGGGGAGTGGCCAAGGCTTTGGAAGAGAAGGGTCCAGTTTCACCAACAGCCAGGCACAGAAGTTATTTTTTTTCCTTTGGTTGTTTGAGAAGAGGCTCCCTGTGGCCCAGGATAGCCTTGAATTAACTATTAAGTAGTTGAGGATGATCTTGAACTCCTGATGCCTGTCAACACTTCTCAAGTGCTGGGATTATAGGCTTGCATAAATTCTTTTTTGTTGTTGTTTTTATTTTTTGAGACTGGGTTTTTCTGTGTAGCCCTGGTTGTCCTGGAACTCTCTCCGTTGACCAAGATGGCCTTGAGCTCAAAGATGCACTTCCTGAGTGTACCGCCACAGCTGCCACCACCACCTGGCTTTACGTGGCGCTGGGAATGGAACCCAGGGCTTCATGAATGCTAGGCAGGAACTACCAATGCAGCTACATCCTCCCCCTGAGTAAAAGGCTTCAAACATCAGTACTCCACAACTGCCCTCCTGATTATCCCTTAATATCTTCTGCTTCCTTGTATTTGAAAAGATGAGTTTTTCTTTTCATTTTAAAAAAAAATCATATGCTGCTGGAAGGTGGTGGCGCACACCTCTAATTCCGGCAGCTGGGAGGCAGAGGCAGGCGGGTCTCTGTGAGTTCAAGATGGAATGGATTGAGTTCCAACACAGTCAGGGCTGTTACACAGAGAAAGCCTGTCTTGCAAAAACCAAAATTAACAACAAACAAAAGAAAGTATAGATCTATCAGCTGGCTTCCTATTTATTACGTGACAAAATTCAAGGAAAACAACAAAATAACCTTAATAACTTTATCATCATTACCAAGAAACATTTATTGGCTGGGCTTGGTGGCTCTTGCCTTCAGTCCACACTGATTATCCGCTTGGACAAAGGAAAGGAAACCAACAGTAAGGCTACTTTTCCTCTTGTACACTGTTACCAATTTGTGGGGAGCATCCCTGACCTTCTTTCTGATCCTATGATTACAAATGTCACTGGATTCCAATCAGAACACTGAAGACGGACCAGTTCCAGAGAAGAGCCAACGTGTTGCAGTTGCTCTTTTGAGAAAAAGAGCATGCTGGAAAATTCAGGGTGACCTAAAAAGCTTACCCGCAAGATCAGTGTTTTCTTTCCTCTTAGTCAGTGGCTATCTGTTGAGCTCCTATCCTGTGGTAAGTATTCTGTGGTTAAGTATTCTGGATTGTTTATTTGTCTTAGAGTTCTGCTATGTAGCCCAGGGTGGTCCCATACTCCTAATCCTCCAGTCTCAAACACCTAAATGCTGGGATTATTGCCATTTCGGCTGTTCTGGCGGCCTTACGGAGATACAGGGAAACATTAGGACACATCTACCTTTAAGAAGTTAGTTGAGCCGGGCGATGGTGGCGCACGCCTTTAATCCCAGCACTCGGGAGGCAGAGGTAGGCGGATCTCTGTTAGTTCGAGACCAGCCTGGTCTACAGAGCTAGTTACAGGACAGGCTCCAAAGCCACAGAGAAACCCTGTCTCGAAAAACCAAAAAAAAAAAAAAAGAAGTTAGTTGACTCTAGTGATACAAGTATACATTTGTGAAAATCCCTAAAACTATGGAGCCCCCTTAAAAAAAAAAAAAACTGTGACTCATTTTAAATGAGTAGAAGGAAAGACTAGACGTCTCTTTCATCAACCAAGAAGAAGTTCACTTGTCTGTCTGTAAGAAGGGTACTTCCCTTTCCAAAGACTCATGACACATTTAGATATCCTGGAACCCAACGTGATGCTAAGCAGCCCTCACCACGGTCTCATACGGCCTCATTTCAGTTCAGTTCTTACTTCAGAAGGGAGAGGGCGCCAGCACCGTGTGGTGTCACCGTGTTCACACTAAGCCCCTGGAGGCATAGTGTGGGGGGCACACAACTGAGGCTTGGAACTAAGACCCCCCAAGGTTGATGGTCCCTCACAGCAGGAGGCACTGGAGGGGTGTTGGCCTCTTGCCTGAGATTCTGGCCAGCTGTATGGAATGTCTGCACATCGCCTTAGGATCTCTGGAAGGGGTAGAGTATATGGAGAGTGGAGTGTTAACTGAAGGGAGACTCCATCTATGCAGCCACAGGGAACTGTCAGCCACACTGGGTGAGATTTTTGGGTGGCAGGGCTACTTTGGGGCCACCCATGTTCCCATAAGTCGAATACGCCCATTTATTCCCCAAGTTAGGCTCTGGTAAACCCAAACTTGGGTTTGTCATTGGCACCGTCTTCGGCATTTGTTTCTATTTCCCCAGGGAAAGAATTCATAAAACAGACCTTCACACATGGCCCCCCCAGCAGTGACTGCCTGTGGCAGTTCCGGAGGACTCAAGGAGAAGCGTGAAGGAAGGCCTTCGACACACTGCTCACCTGAGCTCAGTTCTGTATCTCAGAACAAATAACCAGGGTTTCTGTTAGTCTGAGGTCACCTGAGCTATCCTCAGGAGACTACCCTGCTTCATCCTGAAAAGCACTCATGGCCTGGGCTACCTCAGTCTTGAGTACAGTGTGTGGTGGAGAGGTCCCTGAGAACTCGCTGCAGCAGTGAAGAGGGGAGAGGAGGAAATGACACACGCAGCCGGAAGACTTACGTTCACCGGAGTCCACCTTCTCCTCATTTGTGGAGAGCTGAGACTCGTATTTCGACAGCTGCTTCTTAATCTCCACATCTTCATCGCTTTCAGGTTTCTTTTGGTTCTGAAACAGGAAGAGCAATGTTCTGAAACATCTGCTCTGCATATGTGGACAGCTCTCAATACAGCTAGGGCTCAGCGCTAGAGAACTTGCCTAACACAGGTGGGACCCTGGCTCCCACCAATCAAGAGCCAGGGAAGCAAAAGGCAGAGAAAGCAACAGCACTGGCACACCTCCAGGAAACAAAAGCCTTCCAAGAACAGGGCCTTAAATTTGCTTGTTTAGCATCCAGTATAAACTTCTGGCTGTAAAAACTTTTAAAAAGGCAAAAAAGTCTGAGTAGAGAGAAAAACCACCGTTAATCTTCCTGTGTGGCCTGCACCAGCCACTGTAGTGTGGGCTCACACAGTCAGTGTTAGAAACGCACCCTCCTGGGGCACAGGAGGACTCAAGATGACGCACAATGTGGACGTTAATGCTAACCAGATCCTGGTGATTCATCCATATGTTAAACCAACAAACTTGACCTGTGTTATGCATTTAGGGATAGTCACAACCACTTCCTTCTGGCGTGGTAACCTCTGGGCATTGAAACCTACATTTTTCATATTTTGTTATGCAGATTGAAGTACTTTTCCTTAATAAAACACCTTTAACATTAAAAATTTAGTTTTCATTTATATGTCTGTGTGCATGTGTGGAGAGAAGTCAGGTAAGGGCACTGGAGCTAGAGGTGGGGTCTGAGACCCAAACTCCCGTCATCTACAAGAGCAACAAGTGCTCTAACCACTGGGCGACGTCCCTAGACCGGGTGTTTTCTCAAGTATTTATGGTTTAGCCTTGAAATTATCAGTGGGCTTTTTCAAAAACCTCGATCCTTTCTTGTACATTTTGTGTGGTAATGGGGGTGGAACCCAGGTCCTCATGCATGCTAGAGCTAGACAAGTACTACCTCTGAGCTAGTTCATCAGAGTTCTCTCTCTCTCTCTCTGACAGGTTTCCATATGAGCTAAGGCTGGCACTCAGATTGGGTGTGGGCCACAGGAGCTGGCTACTACTGAGCTAGGCTCCCTGTGTGGGTCTGAGCAACGTTTATTTTGCAGAGTTCTCACTGAACAATCAAGCCTGTGCGTTAGCTATTTATTTATGTTGAAGACAGTATTCTTAATTACAGAAATTATCAAATGAATTTTATTATTTGCATTACATTTAAATGAGCAAGACAGACCTAGTCACTACTATCCTGCAGCTGCTCCCCAAAGGACAGGAGCTTTAAGGCAGATGATGAATATGCAATTCTTTGCTTACAATCATTTGATAAACACTGATACATTTGAAAACCACAGGGTACTATCAGAATGCATAACAACAAGACCTGAAAAGTTTCAGGATGGGCTCTTCAAAATGCAGCAGTTCAACCAATATGTAAGGGCGAGCAGGACTTTGGAGTGAAGGACGGTGAGGCAGTGTTCTAGGTAGTTTTTGAAATAGAGGGAGGGCCCCCAAACAGCAACGATCTGGCTCTTTTCTGGAACTAAATGACATTCATGATAATACGAGAGGGCTCTCTCTGGAAGGTGGCTGGTTTAGAGTGCACGCTTCAGTAACTGCAGGAGGCCAGGTAGCACAGAGCATGCTGGGAGTGGCCTCTGTCTACAGGGCAATGGGAAGTCCGTGGAGGATTCTGAGCAGAGGTGTAGAGCACAGCCTGTTCTGTGTAAATACAGCAGGTGGGAGAAACGGAAACTGTGGGCAGGCTGGGTGGGAAGAGGAGACAACTTAGGCCTGGACAAGAAGGACAGCAAAAACAGCTGGGGAAAGAGAAAGACTGCGGACATATTGAATAAAGCTGGGTCTGGATGGGGAGGTGGGTGCTACGATGCTGTGCTTCTCAGAGCTTTCACCAGCCGCAAGGACATGCGAGGTCGAACTGTGGTAAAGGTCTAACTATACAGAGTGAGCATGAGCAGCAAGTCTCGATGAAATGCAGATTTCCCACAGACATGATGCCAGGTGATTGACTACATCTGACTCCAGGACACAGCTTTGACTCCTCAGGGAAAACACACTCTTGCTTCCGACACTCAGCACACAGTCAAGTATTTTTATTTTATTTATCCTTATGAGGGGGGAAAATAAATTAAGTAATACTAAGACCTGAATACCCAACATTTTCTTTTTTTTTTTTTTATATTTTATTTATTTATTTATTTATTTTTGGTTTTTCGAGACAGGGTTTCTCTGTGGTTTTGGAGCCTGTCCTGGAACTAGCTCTGTAGACCAGGCTGGTCTCGAACTCACAGAGATCCGCCTGCCTCTGCCTCCCAAGTGCTGGGATTAAAGGCATGCGCCACCATCGCCCGGCTATTTATTTATTTATTATGTATACAGTGTTCTGTCTGTGTGTATGCCTGCAGGCCAGAAGAGGGCACCACCAGACCCCTCACAACCATTATGGATGGTTGTGAGCCACCATGTGGTTGCTGGGAATTGAACTCAGGACCTTTGGAAGAGCAGGCAATGCTCTTAACCACTGAGCCATCTCTCCAGCCCCCTACCCAACATTTTCTATGATGGAATAAGGACAGGTAATGTTTGCAAAACTTGGTGAGGACTATCTGGAGTACCTTCTGTTGTTTCCTCCGTTCCACTAGCATTCGTCATCACCAACTACACGCCAGACTCAAGGTGGGCAGAGAGAAGCGCACAGGACACAGGCATCCCAGATCTTCACGTTTGTATTTTACTGGATGTCTTAACACAGAGATAGATAACTCAACCTCCCTGTGGCAGAGATCCTCAGCAATATGAACATCACATTGCTGTTGCACTTAAAGATACTGGCACAGCACATGGCTCATATCTAGCTCACTAGTGACCTGCTCCAGTTGGGAAGGAAACGGATGTATTTTCTTTCTTTCTTTTTTTTTTTCTTTTTTTTTTTTTTTTCGAGACAGGGTTTCTCTGTGGCTTTGGAGCCTGTCCTGGAACTAGCTCTGTAGACCAGGCTGGTCTCGAACTCACAGAGATCCGCTTGCCTCTGCCTCCCGAGTGCTGGGATTAAAGGCGTGCGCCACCATCGCCCGGCCGGATGTATTTTCCATAGTAGCCTATCCTTTAGAATCTTGTTATAGAGTGCCAGGATAAAGGGCAGTTAGAAAACATTTGGGTACAAATTGGAAACTAGGGCTGATGGGCTAGCAAAGTGGATAAGAGGCACCTGCTCCCAAGCTTGATGACCTGCACTCTACCCCGGGACCTACATGGGTGTAAGTCATCCTCTTGCCTCCACATGTGTGTCATGGCATGCACATGCCCTCCCCCACATAAATGCAATTTTAAAAATTGAAACTAATTAAAATAAAGATATAAACAAATCAGGGTGTTTTGAAAAAGAAATTCACAGCCAAAGATGGTGTCACACACCTTTAAAGCCAGCCTCTGGGGAGCAGAGGCAGGCAGAACTCCTCTGAGTTCAAGGTCAGATTGGTTTACGGAGGGAGTAGACAGCCAAGGGCTACACAGAGAAATCCTGTCTCAATAAATAAATAAAATAATAAAAATTAACCAAAACCCCATAAGACAAATTCTAAGTATCCCGTAAGTGAAAAGTAAACAAGTATTTTTACTTTTACTATTTCTAATTATGTGCGTGGGGGGTTATATGCACATGAATGCAGGTCCTGTGGAGGCCAAAAGATGGCATTGGATTCGCTGGAGCTGGAGCTACAGGTGCTGGAAGCTGCCCTACATGGACGCTGGACAACACACTTGGGCTTTCCCTAAGACAGCCTACACTCTTAATGTGCTCTCTAACGCCACGATCTCATATATATAAACATATATTGGCTTTTCCAGACAGTTTCTCTGTGTATCCCTGGCTGTCCTTGATCTCAGAGATCTACCTGCCTCCACTTCCCAAGCGGTAGGATTAAAGGCATGCACCACCACTGCCTGGCCCCATGACCATATTTTTAAAGCTAAGAATAATTCAAAAGGATATAAAGAAACAGAGCACTCTCTCCTCTCTCTCTCTCTCTCTCTCTCTCTCTCAATCTCCTTCCCCTTCCCCTCCATAACACATTAAATAAACTTTATACCAAAAAAAAAAAAAAAAAAAAAAAAAGAAACAGAGCATGTCTTTTAACCAGTCTAACTGCAGCAATGGAAACAGCCACAGGGAACATAATTCCAGTCATTAAAATGAAGTGGTTGAGCTGGAAAATTGGCTCGGAGGTTAAAAGCATGTGTTACCTTTGCAGAGGAACTGGGTTCAACTCCCAACACCCACATGGTGGCTCACAACCACCTGTAGCTCCAGTCCCAGGGAATCTGATGCCTTCTTCTGATTTCTACAGCCACCAAGAACACATATGGCACACATACATACATGCAGGCAAAGTATTCACACATACAAAATAATAAAATCTTTTTTAAAATTCAATAAAAAAGAAAAGAATGACGAAACTATTCTTTCATTTGTTCTGTCTTTTGAGACAGGGTGTCACATAGCCCAGGCTGGCCTCAAACTTGATATGAAAATGAGGATGACCCTGAGATTTTAATCCTTCTGCCCCCACCTTGTAGGTGCTGTGATTATGAGCATGTGACATCATGCCCAGCTCAGAAGAAGCTATTTCTGTTTACTTCTTCCTGCAAACGTCAGTCCATTAAACAGAGGGTTCATATTTGTAATATATGATTTTTTAAAAATCTGCTATTTTTATTACTCTTTTCCCCCCCTGAAACAGGGTTTCTCTGTGTAAGGGCCCTAGCTGTCCTGGAACTAGCTCCATAGACCAGGGTGGTCTTGAACTCACAGAGACCTGCCTGCCTCTGACTCCTGAGTGCTGGGATTAAAGGAGTGCATCACCAGCTGAAAATCTCTTTTTAAAGCAAGAGTCGGGGCTGGAGAGATGGCTCAGCAGTTAAGAGCATTGCCTGCTCTTCCAAAGGTCCTGAGTTCAATTCCCAGCAACCACATGGTGGCTCACAATCATCTGTAATGGGATCTGGTGCCCTCTTCTGGCTTGCAGGCATACACACTGACGGAATATTGTGTACATAATAAATAAATAAATATTTTTAAAAAAATAAAGCAAGAGTCTCACTATATAGTCCAGAATGTCATGAAATTCAATTATGTAGTTCAGGTTGGCATTAAACTCAAGACACTCCACCCTCCAACACCTGAGCATGTGGATCACAGATGTATGTTGCCCTGCCCTTCCCAGCTCAGCATAGGAAGGTTTCGAGTGTAAGATCCCTAAGGGTAAACAGGATGGAGGCGGCAGCACTTCTGTTCACAGAGCGCGAGTTTCCCACAGTGGGCCTGATGCGCAGTCAGGGCCAGCTACACTTAATTTTCAGACTTTTCCATGCCAGCTCTGCTGGTTGTATAATTGCACAACTTAATTACATGTTGCTCAAACTCTGAAATGACAGTGAGAATAGGAACTTCTGTGAAAACAGAAGCTGAATGCATTTTAAAAAGATTCAAAGGTAAGTTCCCACAAAGAGTCTAATTAATGTAAAGTGTCCACGGTTTAAAATACAATACTTTCAAAATCTAACGTGTATGTTCAGAATAGCTCTTTAAGTATATAACCTCTTGCTCAATCTTAGAGAAAACGAAGTTGGATATTGTAGATGAGCTACGGCACAGGTATAAAAAAAAAAAAAAAAGACATGAGACTCACGTGACCTAAAGAAGTTCTGACTCAGTTGACGAGCTCTCGTCTGGTCTGCTGGGATCACATCAGCGCCAGGCTTGCTGTACTCATCACTGTGAGAGCTCCCCTGCCAGCCTTCTGACTGGGCTGCCTGATCACATCAGATTAGGGGCAGAACACCTTATGACTGAAAGTATCATTATCGGAAACAACCTCTACTTGACTTTGGGATAATTTATGATCCAGTTTGCAAAGGCTACACTTGTAAGTCATGTATCCTTTGAAACACAACAGAACCACAGCTAGAGTGCAATTAATTTAAAACCAAAGACCATTTAATCACAGCGTCCCACATACTGACAATATATCCATAACACCAGGCCTCTGCTTTGGGTTCGGTCACATACATACACACCTTTAGCCTTTTCCTTCTTATTCCCCAAGAGATACAAGGAATAAAGAAGAACAGAAACTCAGGGTTGGGCTAGGAGATGGCTCAGTCGGTAAACTGATTGCTACGCAACCACAAGGACCTGAGTTTAGATAATCAGAACCCCAAAACTGCATGTGATGGTGTGTGCCTGTTATCCTAACGCTGAGGAGACAGAGACACGAGGCTCCCAGCTTCCTAGCCTAGTAGGCAAGCTCCAGGCTTGGCAGAGACCTGTCTCAAATAATAAGGTGGAGAGAGAGCGAGGAAGACACTGATGTTAACCTCTGGGCTCTATTCTAACACATGTGCTCAGAAGGCGGGCAGGCCAGCTGCTCCCTCCAGGTTATCAAGACACAGAGCTTCTATCCGAACACCTGTGCGAACAAAAGCATCCCATCCTTAAGGGTACTGAAAGCCTCTCACACAAAGACCACAGATTCTGGGCAGGCTAGGCTACCGACAGCCAGGATGCCACTCTAAGCGCGTGCCTGATGTACAGCGAGCCTTCAGTACCTGCAGCCTTACCTTCTTTTTCTTATCTTTAAACTGCTTGATCAGTGTGAGGACGTGCTCCACAAGAAACATGAAATACAAGCCTCCTAGAGCGGTCAGACCTTTCCACGTGGAATCAAAATAGGTGCTTTCTTCCATGTTCTCAGCCGACAGGTGACTGAACAGCGGGCCTCTTTTCCTCTCCATCGCTGGCTCTTCGTGGCTATGGCTGTGGTGGTGACTCGCATGAGACTGAAGTGAAATAACACAGTTCATATGTCAGAAGAACCGCCAAATATGAAATCATTAAGCAATTAATGGAACACTTTTGAGTTGAGGAGACACTAAAAAATAAAGAGGATGAAGAGCGCTAGCTACTCGGAGCTTCGTGGACGCTACCTGCTACGCACTTAACAGAGTGGGTCTGTGTGCAATAAAGGCAGAGACATTCCAAAGTGACCATCATAACTTAGAATTTTCTCAATGTCTGATGTGTTACCATGGCCCAATTAACAAAGACTTCATATCATGCAGTATCTATTACTTACAGGTACCACTTATAGGTTCACACAGGTTCATCAGATCAGCCCTGTGAGAAGCCTAGTCAGGATGGAGGGGTGAGCCCCGCACATATCTGAGAACCTGGGCACTGCATCTGCCGCCTGTGGCAGAGTAGAGCAGTAACTAGCTGATGCTACTTATGATAGGAAACCAATTGGGTGTGCAGCATCCTAATCAGAGCCACGGGGTCTCTGCTATGCACTTCCAGAGTTGGTATGCCTAAACACCTGCCACTTGGTAGTCAGAGAGACAGCCACTCGGAACAACTTTCATTTTGAATCCAATATGAGATTGCCAGTGTTCTTTGAAGGAGTAACTTTCCCTTTCTACCAAACTGAAAATCTCTGTCAATTTTTCTTTTTTCAGGGCTGTGATTGAAGCCAGGGCTTGCTTTATTTCAGGCAGGTGCTCTACCACTAAGGCACATTCTCAGCCTATAAATGAAAAAAGTGACCTCCACGTATTTCCTGCTTGTGAATTATCCCAAATACTTAATTAAAGGTAAAGTCACTTTATCAGGCCTGTATGTTGAAAAATTCATGCCAGGTGGTAGTGGTACATGTCTTTAATCCCTGTACTTGGATCTCTGAGATCAAGGTCAGCCTTGTCTAGTGATCGAGTTCCAGTACATTCAGGAATACACAGAGATAAACCCTGTCTGGACCACCTCCACCCCCCACGGCCCCCAAAATTCATTCAGGTCAAGGAGTATCAATCTTCAAACACACAAATCCAACCCTGAGGAAGACCTCTCAGTTTTGTGGCCGTGAGAATGGGCACACACTTTAATCTGTGGCAACAACAGGAAGCAAGCGGCTCCCCCTGTGGCAGGAGTCCCAGTGCTTCAGATCCGAGCAGGATTTCTCTCCTTTAATTAGTGAGTTCAAAAAGCTTAGCCTGATTTGGCAGTCTCTATCAGACAGAAACAAAAACCAGCCAAACAAAAGTCTCACCACCATGTACTAAAATCTTGCATAAGTTACCAAATACACTTTAAGACCAACTTTTCAAAACAAAAATTCTAACTTCTGAAAATACCAACACAGCGAGTCCAAGTGCAAACCCAGCGCTTGTACTTTTAATGTGTGAGGCTAAAACGCGGCAGGGGACGGACACATCACAGAACTTACATGTGGGAGAAGATGTAACAGAGCGTCTCCACTCAGAGTCCCAACCGCCAGCGCCACGAGGAAGCTCAGCAGGAACTTGAAAAACACCCGGTTCATGAGTGGCACCAAGATGACCCCCAGCAGAGACAGGAAACTGATGATGGAAATGGCTATGAAGCCACCAAGCCAGGCTGGCAAACCAATCAGAACAGAAGGAAGTCATGTGATTTGTAAACTGAGGTTTCCTACCAGGGCATTAAACAGCAGGTGAGCACAAAGCAGCTGCATTCAGGCATCCCCACTGTAATCTTGCTGCAGGCCCTGACAGAGAACCTTACACACAAATAAAGATACTTCAAGATAGGGAAGGTAAACCTAGTGGAAATTTTTTTTTTTTTTTTTTTTTGATACAGGATCTTACTATGTGGCCTTGGCTGGCCTGGAATTCATAGAGCTCCACCTGCCTCTGCCTCCAGAGTGCTGGGATTACAAGTGTGTCCTACCATGCTTGGCATTAGTGGAAAAACCTTTAAATGGGGATTAAAGGAAAAGAAAAAGTTACAAGGATGAACTCTGCCTTACTTGGGAACCAAGTGGGACTTTCATTGCTAGAACAGCTAAGCTATGAAACAGGAGAGGGAGGCAAAGTGGGAACTCACTAATTTCCTCAGCAAACAAAACATTCGTTTCTTCCTCAGTATAATACTGTTCCTCCCCGTTCCCTTCCCTTCCTTACTTTGTAGTCTCTATGTAGACCATGGTGGCTTTGAATGCATGATCCCCCTTTCTCAGCTTCTTCAATACTGAGATTACAGCTGTTAGCATACGAGGCTTTATTTGTTTAAAAACACACTTTTATTTTGTGAATTTGTTTGGGCTTTACATATGTCTGTATGTGTGTATGCTTTACGTATGTCTGTGTACCACACGCTTGCAGGAGCCTTCACAAGTCTGAAGAGGGCACTGGATTCCCTGGAACTGGAGTTACAGATGGGTGTGAGCCACCAGGTGGGTACTAGGAACTGAACCAGGTCCTCTGCAAGAGAAGTCAGTGCTCGTAACCACTGAGCCATCCCCACCGCCGTGTCTTTTTAAAGGAGCCAAATGTACTTTTAAAATTTATATTCAGAACATTCAGGGCACAGAACAACTAAGATTTTGTATCTAGAGCTACAGTGAAAAATAGTCTTGAATATAAAGAGAAGTACAAGTAAGTAGATCTACTAAAAACTGTTCTTATGTCACAAAAGTAGATTTACCTATTTGTAAAGAATAGGTCTTTTGAGGGATTTCCGCCTTCTTCTCACTTGCTGTATGAATCAGACAGGACCGAGCATCAATTTGGTTGATGATGGCCGGGCAGAGATAGTTAAACTCTGTTGCATTCAACATAACATGGATGTTCATGCCATGGGATGTCAGCAGCTTTGTTGCATTGAAACACTGAAGGACAAGACAGTAAAAAAGTCATAGAAAGAAATTCCCACTAGGAGACTCCAAAATGTAGTCTGACTCATCACCCTGAAGCTCTACTAAAGCTACTTTGTTGATAAAATTAATGCAAGTTAAAATCCGCTTTGCTTTCAGCACTTTGGAATTTGCCTCCAGTAGCCTGAAGAAGATACTATGTCACAATTATGTGTGTCATTCTCCCCTGACCACATCACAAGTCACCAAGGGAGCAAACCTCCTGTGGAAGAGCTTGGGGATGAGTGGAGATTCACAAGCCTGTTAACTCATTGTATACAGCTATTAAGGAAACGAGCTTTAATTTCGAAATGGGGTTCATTACAGATTGAGAAATAGGTTCGGAGACTAACGCTCTCCGCTCTCCGACTTGGCCCAAACACGCCCAAGACATGTTGCTCCTCCTGCTATGACACCCCTTGCAAAAACTCAGCTCAGTTCTGTGTACGTGCCTGGCAGAGTGATTCTCCGCAATGAGAGATTTTTAAATTATACAGATGACTCTTTCAGAGGGCAATGCTGGTTAATAAAGCAAACCTGTCCCAGCAGGCAGATGCATTCAACAGTTTAATTGGATGACGAGCTTAGTTTGAAGAGAAACTCCTCTATGCAATTTAGCACCCCCCCCCCCAAAAAAGCTTATCTGGTTATAGTATCTGTTGCTCATCTTCTACAAAGATATTTCAGACTCACAAGGAACTCTTCACCAACACTACTCAGAACAACTTCATTACCAGTGCTGCTATGGCCCATTCCTATGGTTACCCCAAACTTCGGTCATGTACTGGCTTGAATGAAGCACCTACATTCCGGTCATTAGAGACTGACAACTAATGCTCCCCCCACCCCATACTCATTTAGCCAAAGTAAATTATGTAGCACAGGAAGAGTTTATTCTAGAAAAGTCACATAACCTGGGAACTGCACTACCTGACATCCCCCGTCAACTTGCTCTAACTTCAATCCCTCCACAAGCCACTGTTGGGAGACACACAGGTGCATTTGTGTTTGCAGCACTGTAACCTTGCCTTTCCCTAAAACACGGAGTCTAAGTCCTGCTTCCTCAGATCCCCCGCTGTCTATATATTAATATTAACTTTCTCCACAACTAACCTTGGCATCTTTTTATAGTTATAATAAACTCATTCTCCTGGATAGCCAGTCCTCAAGCACGTTCACAACATTCTGCACACTGTGAGCCCAGCTGAGAAGAAAAGCTCCCCCTTTCATAACTGTTTTATTTTATTTCACACTCATCCCTGGAGGGGACAAACAGGTGCATTAAATATTGTACAGCATTTATCTTACCTCCTGAATATTGTCATTTGTGTTCCGTGAATACATAAAGCTCTTTCTGGGCTCACTCCCAGACTCGTTGCTTTTCCTACTAGCTAGCCGGCCCAGTCGGCCCACTCGGCTCTTCTCTGTGATGCTGGGTGGGGTAGAAGGGTTTACATCTTTGGGGCGTTTGCCACGTTTCGGAGTCTCTACAGTCTCTAGGAAGTGAGTTCCTTCAGAGACAGAGTTGTACACGGCTGAGGTTACTTCGCTTGTGCTCACACCCTCTTTGGCGTTCCTTCTACCATTCACACGTTCTGGTGGGTGAGAGCCTTTCCCCTGGTTGGTTCTAGTTTTACCTGAATTATCAGAGTCATGATCTGGGCAAAAGGCTTTCCGATTGTTTTTACCACCAGCAGCGTGACTGCGGCGGGAATGGCGCTCATGGTCAGCGTGGTGCTCGTGGTCGACGTGGTGCTCGTGGTCAGCGTGGTGCTCGTGGTCGGCGTGGTGTTCGTGGTCAGTGTGATGCTCGTGGTCAGCGTGGTGCTCATGGTCGGCGTGGTGCTCGTGGTCGGCATGGTGCTCATGCTCATGATGTATGTGGACTCTTTTAATCTTATCTATGCCTATATTCTGAAGCAATTTTCTGAACCCTTCAACTGACAAGGAGTCATTCTCTCCATAGCGGTAGAAAAGCTGTTGCAGATAATGTCGCTGCATGGTAACCGCCAGGTCCACATTAATGCCAGACTCCCAATTTAAATTAATTTTCTCAGTGGTCTGAGAGAGAGCAACTGTTGATTGTAGATCATGAAGGGGATTCGTGACCCAAAGGGAGAAGGTCAGAACCATGATTACAGATAAATTCCTGGCCATTGCACCTTCCTAGAAAAGATAAGGGGAAAAATTCTTTACCACACTTCTAAAACAATTTAAGAAACTTCATGCTAAAAACTGATGCCAAATTACACCGTCAACGTTCACACGGCACTGTTTGTTCTGACCAGGAAAGGACGAGGTCGTGTGGAGACACAGAGAACCAGGAGCCTGAGTCTCCCCCTGCAGGCCCACACACCTGGAGCAAAGGCAGGACAGTCATATGAAAAGAGACAATAATTAGTTCTGCAAAAGCAGCAGCAGGAGGAAAAGATCCACGTGCTCACAGACATGTCTCCACTTCTCACTAAGCTGAGGACTACAGCTCAAAACCAAACCTAAGGGCTTCTACCACCATAAATAGAAAAGGCAAAAAGTTGGAAAAACTAGAGCTAACAGCCTCAACTGACACTTGGGAATTTTTAAAAATGGTTTCATTTTCTTTGGACACACATTCATGCTCTTTATTTCCATCCTACATGATTTTACCAAGTTGTGTCAATCGAGTTATTTTCTATCCATCTTCAGATTGGAGCACACACACACACACACACACACGCACATGCACACACACACACAAAGCGATCTCCGCACCCCGACTCAGCAATGAATCAGACCTGATTTCACATCAGTGCATTGAGATTTCCCAAGTCTTCTGAACGACTGCATAATAATAGTTCTTTGAAAAAGTGACTTAAGCTTAGTGAAAACACACTACATTGTTCTTCGGTTGCTACACATTAGCTAGAGAATGTTTTATCACATAATGTTGGGATTCAAGGCCTCTGCCTGAAGGAGGAGTCCCCATCCCTTTCCAAGTGGAAGTGGAGCTTGAAAAGCAGAGTTCAGTTAAGCAGAAGCAGTACAGTAGAGTCAGATCTTTGGATGGATGTTAAACCTATGTCTCTAGCAAATGACTCTGAGGGATTTTGAGCTATAGAGGGCAACAGACTACCATTTTTCTGCCTGTTCCTTGGCAGGTTCTCATGACCTCATCTGAAAAGCCGGTAATATCTATGTGCAAGAAAGAACACACAGTGGAAGTGCTTGTTAAACTCCCCTGTTGCCCAAGTGCTGATTATCATACCAGACACCCAGGTAAATGGAGGCGCATACAAGCAGATAGAACCAGACTCCAGCAAACAATCGTCAGGGCCTCGCATTTTGAGAATTCCCGTGATAGGCAAAGACGACCCGAGAAGAAATCATTCCCAAGGGGAGAGGCGCATCACTAGATGGGTGGGGCAGACCTGGCCTTGAGCCAGAGGAAGATGCTGAGGGCCCGCAGCCCGGTCCCCGGATCTCCTTTTAGGCCAAGTCTGAGAGAGAGAGAGAGAGAGAGAGAGAGAGAGAGAGAGAGAGAGAGAGAAAGAAACAAGCCACAAGAGGCTTTGAAAAAAGGGACAGTGGAGAAAAAGGAAAAGCGCACAAAGCTTGCTTGGGAGGGTTCCTGTAAGGAAACACGTTAGTAGCTTCTTTGAATGCAAGCGAAAAGTTAACACAGAAAGTCCCTAGTTTTGGGTCCCCAAGCCCACATGGGGACCCCAAGTTGGGAGGGGCAGCTATCCAGGGCGAATGGGGTTCGAGGTGGGGCCCTCGCAGCATCCACTCTCCGTTGCCCCTCTTGGTCCCAGCAGCCCTTCTCTGCGGACCCGGGCCTGCGGGGCTCCTTTCTGCCGTCCCGCTGCAGTCGTGAGGAACTCACCTCTCCCGGTGTCCCGCCGCCGGGTCCCGTGCGCAGGTTCCCCGAGGGCGGTCCAAGGGGGCTGGAAACCGGCTCGGCTCCGGTCTCCGAGAAGCCTTTACAGGGCACGGAGCAGCGGCGGAATCATGAGCCCGTCCACCCCTCGGCCCCAGGTTGCCGCGCCTCCTCCAAGCAGGACAATCGGTAATTACCGCCGCCGCCCGCTGCTAGCACCGTGGCGCACGCGCAGTGCAACTCCGGAGCCGGTCTGCAAAGACCGATCCGCTTTTCCGCGTGTTCTCAGACGCCACGGGCTCGTCGCGATGGAGGGGTGGGCGCGGGTCCTTTCCTCGAGCCCTTCCTCTCCACAGCCAGGACCGCGGCCCAGCCGGGTCCGCTGTGGACAGCTGAGTTGGATGGAACCGCCCCCGACCACGAGCTCCTCCGAGAGGGCCCCGCGTCCAGCGCTCGGGCCTGGCTCGCGCAAGAAGAAGTGGTCGGAAAGATGCGCGAGGCGAGCAGAGGCTACGGGGTAGAACCACGCCAGCAGGCGGGGGCGTGGCCGGGAGGCGTGGCCTGCGGGGCCGGGCCGTCTTAGCCCCGCCCCGGCCCCTCGGAAATGCGGACCGGCTGGCGTCCGCTGAAGAAGCCGCTGCTTTCAAGAGTAGTTCCGCTCTGGAGCGGAAGTGCGCGGGAGTGTCTCGGCCGCTGACCAGCTGGCATCATGGTGCCTCCTTTGCTGGAAGTGGCTCACGCTTTTTGCTGCCCGAACGGGGTTCGAGGAACTTTGAGTTGGAATTGCGGGCATGGAGGACTCCTGGCCTTCGGCACATCCTGCTCCGTGGTTCTCTACGACCCTCAGGTACGAGGGATTAGGCGCGCACACGACGGGCCTAGCTTGCAGGCCGACTACAGTTAAGGGGTCTAGGAGAGCCTCCCGAGGGGCCTGGACTCTGTCCTCTCCTGCGTGGCGCTGCCTCTACCTAGGGTGACCGTGGCCCGTGACCCCCGAACTGAAACCCCAAGGACGGCATCTTTCTCAGAACCCTTAGAAAAATTAAAATTTAGGCGTGGGTTAAAGCCACACGCGGCATCTGAGTTCTTTGTTTCCCCACTATACTTTAAACGAGCTTACGCTGAATTGCAAAGAAATGTTACGGATATTTTAGATACGTGGATGCAGCATTTATTTATTTATTTATTTATTTAGATTTTTCGAGGCAGGGTTCTCTGTAGCTTTGGAGCCTGTCCTGAATTGCAAAGAAATGCTACGGATATTTTAGATATGTGAATGCAACATTTATTTATTTATTTATTTATTTGAGTTTTTCGAGGCAGGGTTTCTCTGTAGCTTTGGAGCAAGTCCTGCAACTAGTTCTTGTACACCAGGCTGGCCTCGAACTCACAGAGATCCTCCTGCCTCTGCCTCCCAAGTGCTGGGATTAAAGGCGTGCGCCACCGCCGCCCGGTTGTGAATGCAGCTTTTAAAGAACTATGGGAAAAATAGCGGATGGGAGTCCTAAGCCCTGGTTATAAGGCAGAACTTAACCCATTTCTTGAAGATCAGCTAATTGTTTATTTTTTTGTCAGTTTTCCTATTCAGCTTCTCAAGTGAGTAATTAATGTATTCTACCGGAGTTATGAAGCCTCGCCACCGTTTACTCTATGGTGGTAAAAGTTAGAGTTGCATGGGTCCTGCGTCACAGTTGAAAGGCTGGAAACCAAAATGCAGTGCAGATGCTTGTCTCTGTTTCCTACAGTGCTGCATTGTTAACATTTGATTTGGAATTTCATCTCCCTCAACTTTTGCAGATACAAGATTCTATATGAAAAAAATTTTAGTTGCCTCCTCTTCCCTTTAGCGTGCTCTTAGCTTTTCTCACCGTTATCCCTTTATCATACATTCTTGATGGGTAAGAAGAAGCATATCAAACCAAAGGTGTACTTTATACACTGCCCATCAGCCAGTGGCGAACTAGGCCAGTAGAAGCCCACCTTTGGGCGAAGGCAGTGGATTTGTTCCCATGTCTTCCATGACTTTTTGTTGCTGTTTGTTTCACTTTGTAGCCTAGGCTGCATTGCCTCTGAAGCCACTTGGTTGAGGTTGCCTTCAAGCTTACCATGCTCTTGCCTTAGCCTCCCAGGCGTTGAGACCACAGACCTGAGCCACCATTTCCACCTCTGTCACATTTTTTTAATGATAACCTGATAGTACCAAGTTTTTTTGTTGTTTTGTTTTTTTGAGATAGGGTTTCTATGTGTAACCCTGGCTATCCTGGAACTAGCTCTGTAGACCAGGCTGGCTTTGAACTCACAAAGATCCACCTGCTTCTGCATCCTGAGTGCTGGGCTTAAAGGTGCATGCCACCACCACCCGGCATGTTAGAAGATTTTTAACATACCATATGTTGAACACCCAAAATACTTTGTCAATACTTTGTCAAATATTTTCTGGTTGGGTACTTAATTTAAGGAATAAGAACACTTGAAATACGGGTCTGAAGAGATGGCTCCTAGTGGGTAAAGTGCTTCCCAAGCCAGCATGAGGACCTAAATTCAGATCCCCCAGCACCCATGTCAAAACCAGGCGTGTCTATGTGCATCTCACTCCAGGGCTCACTCCAGGGCTCACTCCAGAGCTCACTGGCTACCTAGTCTAGCAAAACAGTAATCTCGGGTTCAGAAAAGGTGGAGAATTGATTGAGAAAGACATTCTGATGTCAGCTTATGGCCTTCACACGGACACACACTGCTACAGTACAGTTTTGAGGATGATGTTCTCTTGGCATTTTTTGAGATCCCGGTCTAGGCTTGCTGTAGGCGTTGTGACGCTACAAAGATAATGAGTAATTACTTTTCATTCTAGTGGGAAGACAAGGAACTGCATTTAAGTGCTTTCCAACCTCAGAGAGCTCATTTGTTAAATACATTTGTTTATGCACATTTACCCGTTCCTTTTTCCCAGCCGTGAGAAATTCTGTTTGGCATACAAGCAGGCGTCAAGTCAGTGCTACTGGTAACAAACTTGGAAAGGGCTGTAATGAGACATCCTATGAGGAGATCTTTAGCTGTGTGTGAAGTCATGCTGCCCAGGGGTAGCGGAGGATCTGACTGTAAAACTTGCAGGGATCTGATTTAGAAGAAGGTTTTTAGCAGTTGTGGCCTCATGACCCGTGCCACTGTCACTGGGGCTAAAGAACCTACCATTTGATTAACCATGAATTTATGTACATTAACTACAGATTTTTTTTTTCTTTTTAACCATCAACTTGGGCTGGAGAGATGGTTCAGTGGTTAGGAGCATTGGCTCCTCTTCCAGAGGACCGTGGTTCAGTTCTCAGTACCCACATCGTGTTATGCCCGTGTGGCAAGAACACCACAGAGCCAGTATTCAGTGCAAACACAAAGGGGTTTAATTGATTAGAACCCCAAGCTTAGGCCACTGTCCATCACTCCGGTGCAGCAGGTGGAGGAGAGTGGTCTTGAATATTTACAGGTTAGGGTTTATATAAGGGAAAACCACAAGTGGGTCACAGCCTGGTCAGAGGGTCTTGGGGTAGCTGACATTTAACCTGATTGGTTATGGTGAGGGGAAGTACAGAACTGAAGAGTAAAGCAGTTAAAAATACATGTTCATGGTTGAAGCATGTAGTTAGCCATGTGGTTAGTGTCATCAATCTATCCTTATCAGTTATACCCAGGGTGGAGTTCAACTCCCATTTTCAGGAACTTGGGGTCATGGAGAGGGCATAAGAGGGGTGGTCTTAGTTTAGTTCAAATTTGATCCTCACAGTGGCAGCTCACAGCTGTCTGTAATTCCAGTTCCAGGCGATCCAACACCCAGACACACATACAGACAAAACACCAATGCATATGGGAAAAAAAATTAAACCTTCTCTTAATGCAGCTTAGTAGTATTTTGCCGAGGACTATGACCCTCAAATGGGTAACTCAAGCCACAGTTAGAGGTTGATGGCTTGAAAGGCAACTCTGTTGATGGAATTCTGTTTTTTTTCTTTTTGGTTTTTTGAGGCAGGGTTTCTCAGTGTCAATAGTCCTACTGTCCTGGAACTAGCTCTTATAGACCAGGCTGGCCTTGAACTCACAGAGATCCACCTGCCTCTGCCTCCTGAGTACTGGGATTAAAGGTGTGTGTCACCGCTCTTGAGCTGGAATTCTGTTCTTTTTTATTGCATCAAAATACTGACAGCTGATTTTTACTTATTTATCAATCCCTTTGTGTACTACATTCTAATGTACTAATTGATATTTTTTTCCTCTAAAGAGAAGGGTAGTTGTCAACAATCTGAATGGTCACACCGCCCGAGTCAATTGCCTGGAGTGGATACGTAGACGGGATGGCTGTAAGTAGAAAGCCAAGAAGGCTGATCTCATGCTTTTTGAAAAATTACAGTTAGTAATTTTTTTCATTGTTATCTCTTAATTTATCATTTCCTTGATTGATGTCAGTTTGGGGTGAACATTATAGAAAGTACTCTTAGCAAGCTTATGGAAAAAATGGTAACTGGTCTATCCAGTGACTAGGTAGCTGACTAGTGTTTTTACTTGATAGCAGTTGAAGCATGGATACACCTATGCCCATAACCTTTGGTTGGAAAACCTTTGAGCAGGGCATAGGTGGAGAATGACAGTTGACCCAGTCTGTTTCAGCTGAAGATGGACTGTTGCTTAGTTAAGATCTTGTATGCCTGTTGCACTTGATAGTATAGTCTGGAAAGTAAGGGGTGGTAATGGATCAGAGGACCCTTGGTGATCTCAAGATGTGTGAGGTCCATGATGTTTTCATAATACTAGGAAGTGTATTCATTCACAGCTGTCATGAGTGTGCTTTGTGGTTTTTCTATTAGCCACATGATGTGTGACGCTGTAATAGACTAAATAGAGAAGCAAATATGAAACGTCAGCTGTTTTCTAATACAGTCAGACATTAAAGAACCTTGTAGACATATAAAATTGTGCTTCTGTTCTTTTTAAGTTTTTGTGGTTCTAATATTAGAATTCTTCAGCTTCCATGAAAATTTGCATTAACATATTTTGTATATCATTATAATTAAATTACTATTGCCAGTGTTTGTTGGTGGGGTTGGGTACATACCACAGTGCATGTGTAGAGTTGATTTTTCCACCTACCTTTTTGTGGGTTTGAGAATCAAACTCAGGTCTCTGGGTTTGTACAGCAGGTGCCTAAGATGTAATGAACCATCTTAACTGTGTCTTTGCTTGTTTGTTTTTTTAAGACTAGGTCTCACTGTGTCCTGGCTGGCCTAGAACTCACTATGTAGACCAGACTGGCCTCAAATCCACAGAGGTGCCCCTGCCTCTTCCTCTGGAGTGCTGGGGCTAAAGGCATGTGTTTCCAAGCCCAACATCATTGTAGTTCTTAAATAAACTATTAAAAAAATACTTTTAAAAAATTTTAATACTGATATATATAGCCCACATTAAAAGCTTCTTAGGGGTTCTTCGAAATCTGTTTTTTTGGGTTTTTTTTGAGATAGGGTTTCACTGTAGTTCTAGAGCCTGTCCTGGAACTAGCTCTTGTAGACCAGGCTGGCCTCGAACTCACAGAGATCCACGTGCCTCTGCCACGTGCTGGGATTAAAGGCATGTGCTGTCACTATCGCCCAGCTGGTTCTTCAAATTCTTAAAGAATGTGAAGTGGGACAAAAATTTTGAAAATCACTGGAATGCAGTGAATTATTTCTCTTTATTGTGAGACTCTGACTCCAGAGTTTCTAATGGACCTGTTGATTGCTGTAACTCTCAGTCCAGTGAAATTCTCTTAGTTGTCCTTCTGTGCCGGCTGTGCTGTTGTCTAACTCTGAGTTAAGTTTCTTTTCATTCTGCATTATAATCTAGGTGCAAGTGCAGAATGTTCTTGCGCTAGTGAGACTCTCCTGTGGTTTTGTGTGTAATATTTAAAAAAAAAATAAACTTTGTACACCACTTATCTCAAGTAGTAGATCAGAGTAAGTTGTGTATCAGTAAAAGCCATTATATAATACAAAGACTGGCTCTTCATGTATGTGCAGAAACACAGTTAGTTGTAAATATATTACTTGCCACCCCTTGACATCAGAGACCACAGGAATCACACCATAGGACTTTGTTGTGAAGCATGAATTTTGCTTTATTTAAAAGTAAGGTCACATGAAATGAATTACATGTGTTATCACTGTAATTAGTGCCCCTCTACTAAGGTCTGTCACCGTGTGATTTAGATTCCCTAAGAAGGTGATGAGAAAATAACTAGGGGAAGGAATGAGATGAATGCAAATATTTACCAAAACAACTTTTTCAGCCTCTTCCTCAGAATTGGTGTCTGGAGGATCCGACAGTCGAGTGATTCACTGGGAATTAGAGAATAATAAGGTCAGTAGCTGTTTCTAACTCTAAGAAATGACTATATTTACTTTTCAAGTTTTAGCTCTTCTTTTTGTTTTCTGATTTATGAGTGCCCTCGTTTTTTTCTCATCTATGAACTTACTTTATTTGTTTATCTGTAACCTAAATACTTTATTGTTTTGTAAAATCTGAAGAAGAAACCCCAGCACTGAGAAAGTGGACACAAAGTCCCCAGCCAAGCAGGTGTTTGCATTTTATACCTACTGGGAAAGAAAAAATATATTTTCTGCCATTGAGTGTCACTGGATGTATCAAACATAATCTAGGTCAAGCCCCATGTCCAGAAGTAGCTGGCCAACACAAAACTGGTTCCATGTTTTTATATTTTTGTTTTGTTGTTGTTGGGTTGTGTTTTTTTTTTTTCTTCATTTTGGCTTTAGTTAGTTAGTTAGTTAGTTTTTACATACTAATCCTAGTTCCCCCTCTCTCCTCTCCTTTCACTTTCCCCTTCCCCCCACCCCACCTCCCATTTGCTCCTCAGAGAGGTTAAGGCCTCTCCTGGGAATTTAACTAAGTCTGTTCCATCACCTCATTGAGACAGAACCGAGCCCCCACCCCCCAGGCTGAGCAAGGTATCTCCATAGAGAATGGGTTCCACAAAGTTGGTTCAGGCATTAGCATTAGATCCTGGTTCCACTGCCAGTGGCCCCATGTACTGTCCAAATCACCCTATTGTCCTGTATTCAGGGGTCCTAGTTTGGACCTATGCAGGTTCCCCAGTTGTCAGTCTGAAGTTAGTGATCCTCTGCTATGATCTTCAGCTAGTTCGGGTCAGCTGATGCTGTGGGTTTCCACATCATATCATGGTCTTGACTCCTTTCTTTGTTCATATTATCACTCGTCCCTTTCTTCACCTGGAGCCTGGCCCAGATGTTAGTTGTGGATCTCTCCATCTGCTTTCATCTGTTTCTGGAAGAGAATTCTAGCTTTTTTGGGGTTGTGGACTGTAGGCTGGTTATTCTTTACTTTATGTCTGGTATCCACTTATGAGTGAATGAATATGTGCTATATTTGTCTCCGGTTCCATCCATTTGCCTGCAAATTTAAAGATGTCTTTTTTTTTTTTTAAACTGCTGAGTAGTACTCCATTGTGTAAATGTACCATGTTTTCTTTATCCGTTTCCGTTGAGGGGCATCTAGGTTGTTTCCAGGTTCTGGCTATTACGAATAATGCTGCTATGTACATAGTTGAGCAAATGTTCTTGGGGTGTGATTGTGCTCCTTTTGGGTGTAAACCCAAAAGTTATGGTATTGCTGGGTCTTAAGGTAGGTTGATTTCTAATTTTCTGAGAAATCGCCATACTGATTTCCACAATGGCCGTACAGTTGTACTTCCCACCAGCAATGGAGGAGTGTTCCCCTTACCCGATATCCTCTCCAGCATAAACTGTCATTGTTGTTTTGTTTTTTATCTTAACCATTCTGATTGGTGTAAGATGGTATCTCAAGAGTTGTTTTGATTTGCATTTCCCTGATTACTAAATGTCTTTTGGCCATTTGAGAGTCTTCTGTTGAGTATTCTCTGTTTAGATCTGTTCTCAATTTTAGAATTTGATTACTTGATAGTTTGATGTCTAGTTTCTTGTGTTCTTTGTATATTTTGGAGATCAGCCCTCTGTCAGATGTGGGGTTCTGAAGGCAGCTGTTTTGTCTTGTTGACTGTGTTCTTTACAAAAACTTGTTAGTTTCAGGAGGTCCCATTTATTAATTGTTGCTCTCAGTGTCTTTGCCAGTTGGGTTATATTTAGGAAATGGTCTCCTGTGAGAGTGCATTCAAGTGTACATCCCACTTTCTTTTCTATGAGGTTTAGTGTGGATAGATTTATGTTGAGGTCTTTGATCCATTTGGACTTGAGTTTTATGTATGGTGATAGATATGGATCTATTTGCATTCTTCTGCATGTCAACTTCCAGTTACACCAACACCATTTGTTGAAGATGCTTTCTCTTTTCCATTTTATATTTTTAGCTTCTTTGTCAAAAATCAGGTGTTCATAGGTGTGTGGATTAATGTCAGGATCTTCGATTTGATTTCTTTGGTCCTCCTGTCTGTTTTTATGCCATTACCAATCTGTTTTCATCACTGTAGCTCAGTAATAGAGCTTGATGACAGGGATGGTGATGCCTCTAGAAGTTCCTTTATTGTACAGGGTTGCTCTGGCTATCCTGGGCTTTTTGTTTCTCCATATGAAATTTAGTATTGTTCTTTTAAGGTCTGTGAAGAATTGTGCTGGGGTTTTGATGGGGATTGCATTGAGTCTGTAGATTGCCATTTTTACTGTTTTAATACTGCCTATCCATCAGCATGGGAGATAATCTTCAATTTCGTTCTGCAAAGACTTAAAGTTCTTGTCATACAGGTCTTTCACTTGTTTGGTTATAGTTACCCCAAGATATTTTATGTTGTTTGTGTCTATTGTGAAGGGTGAGGTTTCTCTGGTTTCTTTCTCAGCTTGCTTATCATCTGTATATAGAAGTGCTACCCATTTTTTTGAGTTAAACTTGTATCCTGCCACATTACTGAAGATATTTATCAGCTTTTGGAGTTCCCTAGTAGAATTTTTGGGGTCACTTATGTTTACTATCATATTATCAGCAAATAGGGAAAGTTTGATTTCTTCCTTTCTAGTTTGTATCCCCTTGATCTACTTTTGTTGTCTTAATTGCTCTAGCAAAGACTTTGAGTGCTATACTAATAGAATAGATATGGAGAGAATGGACAGCCTTCTTGTTTCTGATTATAGGGGGATCGCTTTGAATTTCTCTTCATTTAGTTTGATGATGGTTGTTGGCTTGCTGTATTATTATTATTATTTTTATTATGTTTAGGAATGTTCCTTGTATCCTTGATCTCTCCAAGACCTTTATCATGAAGGGGTGTTATATTTTGTCGAAGACTTTCTGCATCTAATGAGATGATCATGGTTTTTTTTTTTTCCCAGCTTGTTTATATGGTGGATTATGTTGATGGATTTTTGTATGTTGAACCATTCCTGCATCTCTGGGATGAAGCCTACTTGATCGTGGGGGATGACATTTCTGATGTGTTCTTGGATTCAGTTTGCCAGTATTTTATTGAGTATTTTTGCATCAATGTTCCTGAGGGAGATTGGTTTGTAATTCTCTTTCTTAGTTGCATATTTGTGTGATTTGGGTATTGGGGTAATTGTAGCCTTATAAAAAGGGTTTGACAGTGTTCCTTCTTCTGTTGTTTGGTACAATTTGAAGAGTATTGGTATTAGCTCTTTGAAATTCTGGTACAATTCTGCACTGAAGCTATCTGGTCCTGGGCTTATTTTCGTTGGGAGATTTTTGATGACTTTCTAATTCCTTATGGGTTATAGATCTATTTAATTTGTTTATCTTTTAATTGATTTAATTTTGGTATGTGGTACTTATCCAGAAAGTTGTCCATTTCATTAAATTTTTCAATTTTGTAGAGTACAGGTTTTTGAAGTATGACCTTATGATTCTCTGAATTTCCTCAGTGTCTGTTGTTACGTTCCCCTTTTCATTCCTTATTTTGTTAATTTGAATATTTTCCCTCTGCCTTTCGGTCAGTTTGGATAAAGGTTTGTCAATCTTGTTGATTTTTCTCAAAGACCTAACCCCTTATTTTACTGATTATTTGTATTGTTTTCTTTGTTTCTGTTTTATTGATTCCATCCCTCAATTTATTATTTCATGCTGTCTACTCCTTCTGGGTGAGTTTGCTTCTTTTTGTTCTAGATCTTTCAGGTGTTCTGTTAATTCACTAGCGTGGGGTTTTTCCAGCTTCTTTATGTAGGCATCTAGTGCTGTGAACTTTCCTCTTAGGACTGCTGTCATTGTGTCCCATAAGTTTGGGTATGTTGTGTGGTCATTTTCATCGAATTTTAGGGAGTCCTTATTGTCTTTATTTCTTCCTTCACCCATTGGTGATTCAGTTGGGCATTGTTCAATTTCCATTGTGTTTGTGAACTTTCTGAAATTAGTGTTGTTGAATTCTACCTGTAAGCCATGGTGATCCAGTAAGATACAGGTAGTTACTCCCATTTCTTTTGTATCTACTGAGGTTTGCTTTTTTACCAAGTATGTGATCAATTTTTGAGAAGGTTCTATGAGGTGCTGAGAAGATGGTATATTCTTTCATGTTTCAGTGGAATGTTCTATAGATGTCAGTTAAGTCTATATGAGTCATAACATCTGTTAGTTCCCTTATTTCTCTGTTAAGTTTCTGTCTGGCAGACCGGTCCAATGGTGAGAGTGGGGTGTTGAAGTCTCCCATTATTAGTGTGGGGGGCTTAATGTGAGATTTAAGCTTTAGTAATGTTTCTTTTACAAATGTGGGTTCCCTTGTATTTGGGGCATAGATGTTCAGAATTGAGATTTCCTCTTGATGGATTTTTCTTCCTGTGACTAATATGAAATGTCCTTCTTTGTCTTTTTTGATCAATTTTAGTTTGATGTCTATTTTGTTAGATATTAGGATAGCTACACCCGCTTCTGTTTTAGATCCACTTGATTGGGAAATTTTTTCCCAACCCTTTATTCTGAGGTAATGCCTTTGAGGTCAAGGTGTGTTTCTTGTATACAGCAGAGAATGGATTCTATTTTAGTATCCAATTTGTTAACCTGTGTCATTTTATAGACGAATTGAGTCCATTGATACTAATGAACACTAATGACCAGTGATTGCAAGTTCCTGTTATTTTTGTTTTTGTTGTTGGTGGTGGTATTGCGTTTGTTTCCCTTTTGGGGATTTGCTGCTGCGAGACTGTCTATTGCCTGTGTTTTAGTACATGTAACTTGGATTGGAGTTTTCCTTCTAGTACTTTCTTTTTTTTTTTTTTTTTTGGTTTTGGAGCCTGTCCTGGAACTAGCTCTTGTAGACCAGGCTGGTCTCGAACTCACAGAGATCTGCCTGCCTCTGCCTCCCGAGTGCTGGGATTAAAGGCGTGCGCACCACCGCCCAGCCCTTCTAGTACTTTCTGTAGGGCTGGATAGATATTGTTTAAATCTGGTTTTGTCACAGAATATCTTGTTTTCTCCATATATGGTAATTGAAAGTTTTGCTGTGGGTATTGTAGTCTGGGCTGGCATCTGTGGTCTCTTAGTGTCTGTAGGCCTGTTCAGGACCTTCTGACTTTCATTGTTTCCATTGAGAAGTTGGGTGTAATTCTGATAGGTCTGCCTTTATATGTTATTTCGCCTTTTTCCTTTGTAGCACTTAATATTTTTTCTTTATTCTGTATGTTTTGATTATTATGTGGTGAGGGGACTTTTTGTCCAGTCTATTTGGCGTTCTGTAAGCTTCTTGTATTTTCATAGGCATGTACTTCTTTAAGTTGGGAAAGTTTTCTTCTATGATTTTGTTGAATATATTTTCTGTGCCTTTGAGTTGGATTTCTTCTTCTTCTAACCCTGTTATTCTTTTTGGTTTTTTGAGACAGGGTTTCTCTGTGTAGCTTTGGAGCCTGTCCTGGAACTTGCTCTGTATTTTTTGTTTGTTTTTGTTTTTCGAGACAGGGTTTCTTTTCTTTTCTTTTTTTTTTTTTTTTTTTGGCTTTTTGAGACAGGGTTTCTTCTGTAGCTTTTGGAGACTGTCCCGGAACTAGCTCTTGTATCCCAGGCTGGTCTCGAACTCACAGAGATCCGCCTGCCTCTGCCTCCCGAGTGCTGGGATTAAAGGTGTGCGCCACCACCGCCCGGCTTCCAGAACTTGCTCTGTAGAAGGCTGGCATCAAACTCACAGAGATACACCTGTCTCTGTCTCTCAAGTGCTGGGATTAAAGGCGCGGGCCACCACTTCTCAGCTATCCCTATTATTCTTAGGTTTGGTCTTTTCATAGAGTCCCATATTTCTTGGGTATTTTGTGTTAAGCTTTTGTTGTATTTAACATTTTCTTTGACCCGTGAATATATTTCCTCTATTGTATCTTCAGCAGTGCCTTAGATCCTCTCTTCCATCTCTTGTATTCTGTTGTTTATGTTTACATTTGTGGTTCCTGATGATTTACCCAAATTTCCTTTCCAGAATTTTCTCAGTTTCAGTTTGTGTTTTCTTTATTGTCTCTATTTCAGTTTTCAAGTCTTGAGTTATTTTTATTCATTTAACTGCTTTTTCTTGGTTTTCTCTAAGGGATTTGTTGATTACTTCCAATTTTTTGTTTGTCTTTTCCTCCACTTTTTTAAGGGAATTTTTTGTTTCCTCTTTAACCACCTCAATCATTTTCATAAAGTTGGTTTTAAGGTCATTTTCTTCTTCATCTGTGTTGGGGTGTTCAGATCTTGCTGTTGTAGAGCCACTAGTTTCTGGTGGTATCGTATTGCTCTTTATGTTGTTGAGTGTATTCTTACCTTGTTATCTACCACCAATTCCTCCAGTCAGTATTGGTGGAGCCTGTACTTCACGGGGTCCCTCTTCCTCTAATTGGTATAGTTGGGGGTTTGTGACTCCATTGGGCGCTCCTTCAGGTGCAGGCAGAGCAGAGCCTCCAGTGATCTCTCCTCTAGGTTCGTGTGGACCCAAGGCCCACTCCTTGAGGTCGAGGCCATGCACATGTCACATGTCTGGTCTGGTTGCTTGCTTCTCCCAGGCAGGTCGGTTGCTTGGGCTTCTGCATGATTCCATGTGGATTAGTCACTCGGGCTTCCTCTCATTTTTTTTTCTTTTTTTTTTTTTTTTTACAGTTTTGAGTTTTTTTTGTTTGTTTTGCTTTACAGTTTTGGTTTGCACAAATGAGAACATGAAGTTGGATGGGTAGGGGGAAAGAATCTTGAGGAGTTGGATGGGGAGAGAGAGAGAATATGAAGAAAAAAGAAAATAACTGGGCATAATCGAATTGTTATACAGGAAAGTAAATGGTCGCATATGCTACAAACTCAATATTTGAAGTAAATTGGATCTACTGTAAGATAAATTTCCAAAAGAACATTAGGAAAAAACTATCTGAAGCCCAAATACTTTATCTTTTTTTTAGGTCAACTATATAGCTCTTTTAACTAGTGTTTATTGCTGTGAAGAGACACCATGACCACAGCAACTCTTATAAAGGAAAGCATTTAATTGGAGCTTCTTACAGTTTCAGAGGTTTGTCCACTATCTTCATGGCAGGGAGTGTGGTGGTACACAGACTGACGTGGTGCTGGAGAAGGAGCAGTAAGAGAGAAACACTGGGCCTAATTTGAGCAAAGCCCACCCTTACTGACACTTCCTCCAACAAAGCCACATCCTTTAATCTGTGTCAAGTAGTGCCACTTCTTAATGACCAAACTTTGGGGGCCATTCCTGTTCAAACCATCACAGTAGCCAAGGTTATATATATGCTTTTTTAATAAAAAGATATTTCTGAGACATGGGCTGCAGAGATGCAGTGGGTAAAATGCTTGCTACACAGGCTGGAGGACCTGAGTTTCAGTCTCAAGAACCCACATAGTGGCTGGGCGTGGTAGCATTCACCTGGAATCACAAAGCTTCTATTGTGGAGTGAAGATGGAAACAGGAGAGCGCCCAGAAGCTCTGGGACAGCTAGCCTGTGCTCTATCATGGCAGACAACTAAGGGATACCCAGGCTCAAATCAGGTGGAAGATGAGGACTAAGTTTGTCCTTCAGCCCCACATGCTGCCATACATTTACACAAACATACATAAATGCATATGCATACACATTACCTGAGACAGTGTCACTGTATGTCCTAATCTGGCTTAAAGGCATGATCCCCTGGAAGGCTGGAATTACAGGTGTCATACTGAGTTGAGATTGTTTATCTTCGGCATGTCAGGGCCCTGTATCCTTATTCTAATTTCTGTCTCCATGTTCTTGTGCTGTCACTTGTCTTTGTGAATCTCTCATTCAGACTGATCTTATGTGAGCTGTTCTGTTTTGGATAATGACAGACATTTTGGTTTATTAAATGGGCAGCTACTGCCAGGTGAATATAGATCTCAAATTGTAAGCAGTATTCCCCACAGTGTGTGATGTTCATGGGCCTCTTGAATGGACAGTTGAGTTGTTCCTAGTTTTGGGCAAAGATTAAGAAAAGTAAAGCAAGTTATTGTGCTGGTTTTGAACATTACCCTACAGAAGTAGATAAGTCAGGACCCTCTTGGTCATGAGTCAAGGACATTATCTTGAAAGCTTAGTGAGCTTGAATAATGAAAAGTCAAAGTGCTCCATACCCAGGTGTGTGAACTTACTGTACCTCCACAGCAAACAGATGGCCTTTGAGTTGTAAGGTGGAGGGTGATTGTCTTGGGAAAAATTTAAAGGGTGAGGATTCAAAGTAAGAAAAATAGTACACAAATGAGCCTGCCATTCCCATTTAAAATCTTAGCATCCCGTTGAATTCAGAGGAGACAGTTTAGGAAATGTTACTAGATAGTATATATGTACAAAAATAGTGGAGAATAAGGGAAGATCGTATTTGAGTACTAGCTTTAGGAGTTCATTCTTAGGCTGATCTTATGGTGTAGGCCTGTACTGTCAGCACTCAACAGGCTGAGGCAGAAGTATGAATTTAAGGTCAGTATAGGCTATACAGCAAAACACTATCTCAAAGTTTTTGTTGTTGTGTTTGGGCTGGGATACAGATCCGTAGCAGAGCACCTGCCTAGTGTGGATGAGGTCCTTAGCTTTCAGGGGAGGGGTTCTTATTCAGCAAACATTTGAAAGTCAGTTTGCTAAGGAAAGCAGTATGTCAAGAGTAATGTGATAGCACTGCTAACTCAGCATAGGGAAAACAGGAAGAAAAGGAGAGTGTGTGTAAGAAAATGCTTTTGGCATTGATAGGTTAGTTAAAATAGATTGGGGATACAATGGAGAGGGAAAGAGTAAATGAAAATTGGATTCTTTCTTAGGGCCCTGGGAAAAAGGTGCTTCTGCAGAAAAAAGAAATGGGTAAGATATGGAACCATGTCATGTGAGCTACTGGCTGCTACAGGAATTAGAGGGCCATGTGGAGAAGGGATTTTGGAACCACCTGCATTTGAATGAACAGAATGACACCCCTACTGGGCCCAGTCTTAGCAGAAGATTCCAGGGAGGCTAAATGAGCTCAGGATGTGTGACTTGGTGGAGCATAAACATCAGTCAACAATTGGCGACCACGTGGACAGCTGCATCCACATAAAGCCTGAGAGCTTGGGAAGTAATTCTAGACAGAAAAGAATAGAGTTAAACACGGCTTATTGATAGCAGCATTTTCTCAGGTGGGCTCTGTTTGCTAGAGGCAAGTGTGTCTCATTTAAGAGAAGCTTCCTGACTCAACTTTAGCTGCAAAAACTTCACAGCCCTTTTAAGAGTTTCTGCCACAAAACACTTAAATGATATTTTTGAATAGCCTACAGCATTCTTCTTGGTGGTGGCATGGACCTTGAAACGCCATAGAAGTGTGGAAATAAACATGGTGCCTTTGCCATAAAGCTAGACTCTCAGAAAGCTAAAAAATGGGTTGGATCCAGCCGTCAAAGTCATGACTTTAATCCTAGCCATATTGCTTAGCAAATTAAAGACTAATGCGGTCAGAAAAAGAGAGATGTATAGTAAAGATAATTCAGATGAAGAAAACCTCTAAGTGATTTACAGTGTGTTTAAAAATATGTGTAAGTTTGGGAGAGAAAAGAAAAAGGATAAAGTCCTTAAAAAAGAAAAAAACGAGAGTGGTTGGGTGTAGTGGCGCATACCTTTAATCCCAACAGTTGGGAGGCAGAGGGCTACAAAGGGAGTTCCAGGACAGGCTCCAAAGCTACAGAGAAACCCTGTCTCGAAACAACAACAACAAAGAAAAAATTTCTTTAGGACCCCATAAGATTATCAACATCCCCAATCAGCAGGAAGTAGCCTAGAAAACTACGCCCACATTCCCAAAAAATAGATTATGAATGTTTGCCTTTGTTTAGAATGTTGGTTACAAGCTGTTACTGATAATGATCAGGAAGAATGCTAAATAAGGGAGATTTGATTTAGAGTTCTTGTTTTGAAAACAAAAGGGGGGGGCAAGTGCTGTGGGACAATGTTCTGTACCCTGTCAATTGTATTTTAATAAAATGCTGATTGGCCAGTAGCCAGACAGGAAGTATAGGTGGGGCAAGGAGAACAGGGGAATTCTGGGAAGAGTAAAGTTTCAGACTGCAGTCATCATCTAGACACAGAGGAAGCAACCTGTGACTTCCTCACCAAAAAAGGTACCAAGCCACATAGCTAACACAGACTAGAATTATGGGTTCAGATGTAAGATATAAGAGTTAGTAAGAAGCGGGGCGGTGGTGGTGCACGCCTTTAATCCCAGCACTCGGGAGGCAGAGGCAGGCGGATCTCTGTGAGTTCGAGGCCAGCCTGGTATACAAGAGCTAGTTCCAGAACATGAACCAAAAAGCTATGGAGAAACCCTGTCTCAAAAATCAAAAAAAAAAAAAAAAAAAAAAAAAGAGTTAATAAGAAGCCTGAGCTAATAAGCCAATCAGTTTATAGTTAATGTAGACTTCTGTGTTTTTTGGGGACTGAATGACTGTGGGACCAGGCGGGACAGAAAGCTCAGTCAGCAAGCTCTAATTTTTGAGACCTGAAGTGAGAGACTTGCCAGATTCTTCCTCAGTGCCTCCCTAAGTTCTTAGTGGCAGGACAGTCAAACTGAGGGGAGAATGAGGCCAGTCTGAGGCGGGGTATGAAAGAAGGATGAAAGGAATGGGGATTCAGGAGAAAAGGCTGAGCATCTTAGGGATTGGGTACCCATCTTGTGTTTCTGTGTGCAGTGCACCTGGACTGCTGACCAAAGAAAGAGCCTCTAACATGGCGTAGCTGAGAATGCCCTCTTGTCTCCGCCTCCCAAGTGCTGGGATTACAAATATACAGCCATCATGTTCTATCTACAGCCTCACCTTCCTTCTTCGAGACAGTTTCTTTTTTTTTTCTTTTTTTTTTTTATAATTCCATGAGTTGGAGACAGTTTCATTGATAGTCCAGGCTGTTCTCACACTCACAGTGATCCTCTGGATCAGCTCCTGCATTCCAGGATTACAGGCATGAGCTGCCATGCCCAGCTGTATAATTCTTCTGTTCTTGTAACACGTGTGTCATTCTTCCTGATTCAGGTTTTAAAAGCATTCCGTCTCCAAGGCCATGAAGGACCTGTTTATTCCGTGCACGCTGTTTACGTGAGTGAGCCACCTGATGTGGTGCATTCTCTGATAGCTTCTGCAGCTGCAGATTCCACAGTTCGACTGTGGTCTAAAAAGGGCTCAGAAGGTACGTTTGGAGGCTTTGTAATCTAGGTAAAAGAAGTAGAAGCTGTGAAAGACTAACAGCTTACAAGAGCACTTGTAAGTGCCAACATTTCAAGCAACTTTGAAGTGTTACTCTAATATGAATGTTTCTTTTCTGATTTTTCAAAAATATCCCTTAACAAAACTATTTGCCTAAGTAAATTCCAACTAAGCCTTTTTAAATGAGCTATTTTTTTTTCTCTGATCTTGTTGAAATTCAACATTTAATTAGTCAAAGGCACCGAGACCTGGGGTTGACTTCTCCATCTCTTTGCTGACACCCTAGACTAGTGATGCCATGCAGCTTCTTTAGGTCGATAAGCTCAGGGGTGATTGTTCATGGTGAGTTTTTGTTTTTTAGTAAAATACCTTCAGACCTTGACCTTCGGGGATTCAACTATTCTGACTGTCTCCCTTTCTCTTTTGCCTGGAACTACTGGTGAGTGTCCTCCCATTTATTAAAAGAACAGCATAAGAAATGTTTGGGACCTTGATTTTGCATCTGTTACATTTGTCTCTCTTGTATTGGTGATCCAGCGGATGACCTCACACATGCTCAACATCCCTCGACCACCGAACTGTACTCACAAGCCCTGTATCTAAATGCTCTTACGAAATAAGCAAATTGGGCATTGAGATAAAGGGAGATAAAGGCAGAAGGATCAGGAGTTCAAGGCTAGCCTGGACTACTTGAGACTCTGTTTCAGAAACAGAACTACAGCAGATAAACTGAGGTGTTGGTAATGTAACATTTATTACAGTATTCAAAAACAAAGTCTAGGGGCTGGAGAGATGGCTCAGCGGTTAAGAGCACTGCCTGCTCTTCCAAGGGTCCTGAGTTCAATTCCCAGCAACCACATGGTGGCTCACAACCATCTGTAATGAGGTCTGGTGCCCTCTTCTGGCCTGCAGGCATACACACAAACTGAATATTGTATATATAATAAGTAAATAAATATTAAAAAAAAAACAAAGTCTAGCTCATAAAATTAGGGCAACTATTAGAAATTTTGGTAGCTGAGATTTTATTGATGTAATACATTGCAAAATTGCTATTGCTGCTCATTGAATTTTTCATGGATGTATATAAATACAATTTGGAGAAAGTAGTTCTTTGATTGGGCTAAGTTGAAAGGTACTTAACTGTGTGAGCTTCTCAAGATGAGAACTCTTCATGTCCTGCATGGTGAGTTTAGTTTGGCTTCCCGTTTTCTTTAGCCACAGAAATGACAGTTGATGGGTCAGTGATTCTCTTTACCTCCTCCTTTACCTGGGGGACAGGCCCTGCTGCTAGAGGCATAGCCAGGAAACTCTAGCCTCTCCTGCTCTCTGTCCTCTATGGCAAGAGCTGGAGCTCTGGTTCCATGTTATGCAAAGGGGGCTGGGAAGTGAGGTTAGTTTTGCAACACATACCTTTCAGTTATCTCAAAGTTCCTATATTTGATTATGTGCTCTTTTATTTTAACATTTAATTCATTCTTAAGCCAAATGTAAAATCCTTGAAGTCAGAAAACACATGTAAAGATACTTAGGTAGCAGCTGATGCTGGGCTTAGAGGGTCTTCAGTATTCAGCTAGGCTAACGGTTTTTTCCCCTTGGTCCACTGGCTAGTATTGCAGAAATGCACCTTACTTGTTTTTTCTTGAAATTTATTTTGGTTAGGGGACAACTTTTGGGAGTGCTTTTGTCTGTGCACTCTGAGGCAAGGGCTCTCTTGTTTATATACTTCATGTATTCTAGGGTAGGTGGCCTGCAACTTTCTGCTAGTTCTTCTGTCTGCCTCTCATCTTGCCGAGGAAGTGCTGGGATTACAGATGCACAACACCACATCTGGCTTTTTTTATGTGGGTCCTAGGGATTGAAGCCTTCTCCTCAGTCTCCTTGCTCTTCACTTGCACTGTCTTTCACTCTCCTTCTGTCATAGTGCTCAGATTGGGCGCACTGTCTCAGTACTTGCCATAACCGCTGATTAGAACTGTGTAGAGTGTCCCTTTATTCCTGGGGACAGGTTGGACCCTTTCAGCTGATTTGTGTGATGGTGTGGGGAGCAGAAGTTAGTTTCTTCACCCAGTGATCATAGCTGCAGTACTCACAGCCATGCCTGTTTTCCTTCCCAGTCCCGGTGTTGTCGTGTGGTGCTGATGACTGCAAAGTTCACATAGCTGTTCAACGGGATGGCCAGGTAACTAATGTTTTTTATTAAGAAACTAGAATTGTGTTTTGCTTAGCAATGCATCTTAATGTAGAAATTTTAAAATAGTTGCAAAATTCCAGCTGTTCAGTGTTTTCAGTGCTGTTCTATCTTGTGAACGTTTAAACGGCTTGAAGATAGTGACTAGGCCAACTAGTCACTGAGGTATCACATACCTCACTGACCCTCTTCTTCCTAGTTTCAGAAAGTGCTTTCTCTCATTGGACATGATGACTGGATAAGAGGAGCAGAGTGGGCAACCTTTGGTCAGTATGAGATTTTACTAGAAGTGTGCATGGCAGGGACAGATTTGTTTTCTTTGTGTTACATTGTCTACTGTCCCAGTCAGAAAAGAGACTTAAGTTGCTAAGCATGCATCTGGAGATTAGAAGACAGCACTGGGGAGCAGGAACAGGGTTTCCTTTCAAATCCCAAGATCACACTCACTGAGGCTCGGTGGCAGGTACCATTGCCCACTGAGCCATCATTTCTCTGGCTCAGAAAAGGGGATTCTTAACTCTTGTTAGCTATTGATTGGGTGGTGAAGAATGGAGTAAACTGATATTTACAAGATGACAGTACTTGTCTTATTTGTATGTAGATGTTCTTGAAGAATTCTTTCTAGAACTTTGTGGCCTTGCTATAGAGAACCACCTGTTGTTATATACATATTTATTAACATTGTGTATATATTTTTGCTAATGCCATTAAAAATGAATTCCAGCCAAATAAATGAAGGATAAGGAAGCAAAGTCTAATATTTTTGGATCTAGAAATATACACATCATAGATGAAAAAGTCTTATACCTAAATTTACTACATAACACTGTTTTAAAAAGTAATGTATTTTCTAAATAGGTAGTGACCTTTTCCTAGCGAGCTGTTCACAGGATTGCATGATAAGAATATGGAGACTGTATAGGAAACCACCGCTTTTGAAAAATGAAGGAAACTTAAGAACTGTGAGAATGAAGGAAAGTACTTTCACTGTACGACATGGAGGTGGGTAACAGTGACGTGTTTGTTGTGACATACTCAGCTCTGCTAGCTGTTTTATTTGTCTGGGTCTCCACACATCTGTGTGAAGGTTAGTCTTTTATTTTTATGTGAGATCTATTATTTTTCATGTTTGAAACCCTTCTATAAACTGTGTTAGTCAGGTCTTTTTAACTGTTGAACGTTATGCCTACTGTTTACCAGTGACTTAATCTGTGAGATGTTGCAAGCATAGCCTCGGAAGACCTAAAAGCCTAGTGTGGATTCTGGTCCTGTGGAGTACGTTCATAAGAGACAAGCTAAATTCTTTCTTTACATTTGAGTGTCATATGTAATCCAGATTTTCTTATAATGTTGTAATAGACTGGCTTGCCACTCATAGATCCTATTGGAGATATAGCTAGGCCAAAATATGAAAGTTTTCATTTCTTTGTTTTTAAAGCCTGTAATATGAATTTAGCTTTCTTTATTCATTTATGCTAAATTTTTTAAAAAGTTGATAGTTATCAAGTAAATAAACAAGGAGGCTGACTCTCCTGCTTGTGTTACTTATTTGTTTGGTTTTTTGTTTTTCTGTTTACTTAACACAGGGTATCATGTATTCCAGGTTGGCCTCCTTGACTCTTGAACCTCCTCCTCCTTATACCTTCTAGATGTTGTTGTATTGGAGAACTGCACCACATTGTCCTGTTAATGTCAAACTGGCTGTGCTGGACACACTCATTCTCTCAACTGAGTTAAAGCCCCAGCCCTTGGTTTTGCTTTAATACTACTTTTTTTTTTTTTTTTTGCGGGGGCGGGGAGGGTGTATGTATTTTCAGTTGTGCTGGAAATTAACTCAGGGTTTGCGTGTGCTAGGCAATAGTGACTGAACTACACTCGCAGGCCTGATTTTTGAGCTGATATAAATTGTATGTGTGATGTTTCAAAATGTAAATGTGTGGTTTTGCTTTTTAATCGCTATGTAACAGCCTTTTCAGGAATATTTCAAATAGTAAAATATATTCTTTAATATTTACTCATGCCCACATAGAGAAAAATGTAGGGGAAAATTCATTTTTAGCTCTTTTTTTAGTGGGTGAGGTTAATGAAGTTTAGAATTCTTGTTCTTTTTGCTGAATCTGGATTATTATGTTTTGTTCTAATTTCTTGCCATTACACAACAGATTTGATTCTGCAAGTGTTCCTTTTAAAAGAGCTGTGAGGAAAGGGTGTCTGTCGCTTCTGTTGTAGATACTAGCATCACGTGTGCAATGGCCCTGGAGACCCTGCTGGCTGGACATGAGAACTGGGTAAACGCAGTTCATTGGCAGCCTCCATTCTACAAAGGTAGGAGGGAAGTAGAGAGCTCTTGCTTCCAGGATTAAATGTAACCGTGTTTTACTTATAAACAGTATTACAGCTGACTGGAGGATTGCTTTGGGTATACCTGAAGTTCATGAACGTGAGGCGTTTGTAAGCTGGCCTGTGTAATTACCGTACCGACAGCAGCTCCACTGAAACTTGTACTCAGGCAGGCTGACCAGTTGTGTTTCTTTAAAGTTCCTAAGTGATTCCATACTGGACCCTCACTCTTGGAAGTGTGGAAGTGGTGATAATGGGAGATGGTATTTGTGAGAAACACCTTTCCCTTGTTTCTTTTGCCTTTAACCTCTGTCTCTGGAGGGGCAGGGTTACCCTCAGACTGCTGCTAGTATACGGCTAGTTCTTGTCCTTAGGAACAGGAGTCATTGATGCGCAGATGACCACCGACCACCGCTCAGCTCTTGGGTTGAACACATTTGCCACAGTGTCTTCATCATTTTATCTTTTGTAGCCAGCTCCAATGTATGCCATCTAGCCTTGTCTAGTGATTTCTCTCTTCCCAGCCCATCCCCTCTCCATCTCCTGACCCATGTGCTCTGTTGTCATTAACAGATGCCTGTACCTGCTTTCTCCCAGCTCTGTAGCTGAGGGCAAACAAGCTGTGCGATTTACTGTTTCCTTTCTAGCAGCTCAAGTTTAGTTCAAAACTAAAAAAAAAATATTGGTGAGTATGATGGTACACACATGTAATCTCACCACTAGAGAGGCTGGGGAAAGGGGATTGTGAGTTTGTAACCAGGCTGAACTACATAGTAAAGTCCCATTTCAGTAGAAAAGAAAGAGGTGAGCATGGTAATATATAGTGGTAATTCTAGCCGTCAGGAGTCTGAGATAGGAGGATTACAAGATCAAGGCTAATCCATCTTGAATAACAACACCTTATTTCAAATACACACATGTATACACAAAATAAAAAGGAAGAAAGACTATACACTCATTTTTGCTCATTTGAAGCTGTGTTTCTACCAGTAAAAATAAGAAAAAGAGGGACTTGAGAGAGCTATTTGACACCTTCTTTGGATTTTAAGGGTGCTTGCACTTATACACATAGACACATAATTAAAAATCTTTAAGTAAATAAAGAAGAGGAAGCCTTTTTTTTGACTGAGCACTTACACCAAGACCAAGTCAAAGATAGAGAAAGTCAAAGTGGAATCACTAATTTCACATTTCCATGCTCGAATGAAGCTCTTTGTTTGGCCTTCAAAGAAAGAGGTGGGGAGTCGGTATCAGAGGCTGGAGGGATGGATCAGTTCTTAGAGTACCCCCTGCTCTTACAGAGACCCGAGCTGGTTCCCAGGACCCATGTCAGGCAGTTCATAAAGACTTGTAATTCCGGGGAATCTAATGCTCTTTAATGACCTCTGCATGCACAGCATAAATCTGCCCATACAGGTGAGCAGATGCCCTCACACATACATCTATAATACATAGTTAAAATGTTCAGAAAGGGCCTGGAGAGATGGCTTTTGCAGAGGACCCGGACAGTCCCCAGCACCCATGTCAGTTCACTATCAACTGTTAACTCCCAACTATAGAGGGATCAGACACCACTGTACATACTCACATAGAGATGTAAATACAGACATAATTCAAAATAGTAAAACAAATTTATGTTTAAAAATATATATTACTTAAAATTTTTGTATTAGAAAACCTCCAGCTTTTCTGTAGTTCAAGAACTTTGAAGCTTTCCTCCATTCTTCTGTAGAGACACAGTGCTAAGTTCAATGCCTGTCAGACCTAGGCATGTTTATTGAACTTGAATTTCATGTTTATGTAGTGATGGACACCATTGTTGTCATTGACAAAACTTAGTACTGATATGTACACACCATTTTTCATTATACATGTACATATTTAGACATATAAATATGTTGGTTCATGTTGCTAGCTTATTACTCTATAATACTCCATTGTCTGAATCTATCACAACTTGTTTATGTTAAAGGTAGATCTTATGGCTGTTTGTACAGTTTTGGAGACTGGTTCCTGGGCTGGTCTTGACCTTAAAGCAGTTGTGCTTTAAGTGCTGAGGTTATAGGTGTGGGTTCTCACATCTGGATTTGCACACCTTTGCTGTTGCCATCAGTGCTATGCGCCTTTCTGTTTTGTTCAGTCAGACTCAGACTCCGCTTGTTGATGGTTTTTGCTCTGTAGATGGTATTCTGCAGCAGCCAGTGAGACTGCTGTCTGCCTCCATGGACAAGACCATGATTCTCTGGGCTCCAGATGAAGAGTCAGGGATTTGGCTAGAACAGGTAAGGTGTGGATATTTAAGCAATACAAAATGGAGCTTTTTAAAGTCAGTATATCCACCCCAAATCTATATTCCTAGAGCTGTAAATTTTCTCTCTTTGTATACATTAAATGAGCTATAACTTCGTCTCTGGACTGCTTCTCTAGTGTGAGAATTGGACCTGTTGATTGATAACTGTTTTTCTGTTCTTGTGTAGGTTCGAGTAGGTGAAGTAGGTGGAAATACCCTGGGGTTTTATGATTGCCAGTTTGGAGAGAATGGGACCATGATCATCGCGCATGCATTCCATGGAGCACTGCACCTTTGGAAGCAGAGTACAGTAAACCCAGTATGAGCATATGGACTCCTTGCTGACTTGTGCTTTCCCAGTAGACACATTTAAGCAGAGATGACTTCCCTTTCTAAAGATAGGTTGTGGTATTTAAACCAAGTTAGAAGTTTGGGCTTTTCTAGGAAGGAAAATGCAGAGTTGTCCAGTAGTGTGACAGTACTGAATGATGCCCAGATGTTATTCATGTGGGACTGAAATGTGGCTCTGTGGCATTAGTCTAGTTTATGTGAGACCCTGGGTTGTCTGCCCTTACCTCCCATTGTGTCCAGATGAAAGTCAGTCTGAATGCTACCTAAGTTTTAAATTTAATAAGTAAATTAAATAAGAGTATTGAGTGAAATGTGACTTGGATATTTTGAGTGTGTATCAGATAGCTTCCTTTTAAAAATATATTTTACATATTTTTATTTTGTGTATGTGTTGGTGTATAAGTGTAAAGGGTAGAAGACAACATAGACACAACTTTCTCCTTATACCATGTGGGTCTTGGGGATGAAGTTTAGGTCATCAGGCTTTGTGACCAGTGTCCCTATTTGTTGAGTCATCTCACTAACCTAGTAGCTTCCTTTCTAAAGTACATATTCATGGATTTGCATCACTTTTAGTTTATGGCCTTTGAAATAATCACCTCTGAGGTTTTAACTTCTTGTTTTATTGAAGACTTAGTCTTACGGCCTTCATTTGAACTTAGCCTTTAAGATTATTTCCACAGTTAAAACAACCAATAAATCTATGACAATGTTAGTTTAGAACAATTTTTTTAAGGTGAATTCTGTTTCCTTAACTCAGACTCTTTGAGGGTGTTTGCAGAAGGAAAACACTAGATGAGGGAGAAGGCCCCCAAATCTGAAAACAATTTCACTGTGCTTATGCATAGTATTTACCATGTGTGGGGTAGAGAGTTGATTTTTTTTCTTTTTTTTTTTTCTTTTTTTTTTTTGGTTTTTCAAGACAGGGTTTCTCTGCGGCTTTGGAGCCTGTCCTGGAACTAGCTCTGTAGACCAGGCTGGTCTCGAACTCACAGAGATCCGCCTGCCTCTGCCTCCCGAGTGCTGGGATTAAAGGCGTGCGCCACCATCACCCCGCGAGAGTTGATTTTTTTCAAGTGGGCTTTTTTTTTTTTTTTAGAACAGTGGTAGATTGACCACAAACTGAGCCTGAAGCAGAGTGCCTGCATACCCCAGACCCAGTGCTCATGGGCTTCACTGACTATCAGCAGCCCACACCGAGTGCTCCATTTATTTACAATCAGGATTAATTATTTCAAGATTTATTTTTTAGGTGTTTGTGTGTGGGTATGTGCATGTGAATACAGGTGCCCAGAATAGAGACCAGAAGAGGGTGCTAGATTCCTTGGAACTGGAGCTGTAGGCAGATGTGAATTGACTGCCATGGGCTGGGAACCGAATTTGGGTAGTCTGGAAGAGCAGTGCACGCTCCTAACCACCGAGCCGTCTTCCTAACCCTTCAAGATTGATTTTTATTTATTTTTCAAAGATTTATTTTGTATGTGTGAATGAACATATGCTCAGTGTATGTGCAAGTGCTCACACTTGTCTGTGCACAGAAGCCAGGAGAGGGTCAGATTCTTTGAGAGCTGGAGTTGTAGGCATTTGCAGGATGCTTGGCTTGCTCCATGGGTGCTGAGATCTGAACTCTAGTCTTCATGATTCTTCAGCAAGCACTCTTAACCACCGAGCCGTCTCTCCAGCCCAGGGCTGTTTTTTATGAGCAAGTAGAGAGTTGCTACAGGAGACTGTACTAGTAATCCCAAAGTGCTGTCTGTGAACTGCAGCTTGTTGTAATCACTCCTTAGAGCTTAGCTTTAGAACCTGTATAACTTAGTTTAATTATTTATAGAACAAGTATGGTAGTTCATACCTATAATTCCAGCACTTGGAGACAGATATAAAAATAACAAGAATTCCTTGCCAGCCTCTGGTGTGCAGAGCAGAGTTTGGGACCAGTCTGTGTTACATGAGACCCTGTTTCAATATAATAGAAGAAAAAGTATTATTGACTATATCATTAGGCTTGGCTTTAAACGACCTGTTAGTTGCATAATCAATTTCATTTCCTCTCTTAGTTTTATTCCCTGTTTAGTTTATTAAGAAAGGCTCTGGGGACAGGTACATGGCACACCCTATTATTACCTGTATACATGGTTGCTGTTGTGAGCTGAATAGGTGGACCAATTTGATGTCGTTCATTTTTCTGTCCTTTATATCCATAAATCCTTTAACTTTTGTTTTGCTTTGCTTTGTTTTGTTTTGTTTTCAGACAGGGTCTCTCTATGTAGCTCTGGCTGTCCTGGAGCTCACATATAGACTAGGCTGATGTCACAGAGCTCTGACTGCCTTTGCTTCCCTAGTGCTGGTTTTAGGGTGTTTGGTACCACACCTGATTCAGTTTTTTAACTTAATATAGAAACCCTTTAGGTCCACACTCAAATTTAGTCTCATTTTACTCAATATTCTTTCTTCATTATGGAGTTTAATAAATACTCAGCAATCATGTAGCATATGCTATCACTGCATACTTCATGAGTATAAACTCAATTCTAATACATTTGTGTGGTGGTCACTTTTATTTACCTGTTTTGCAGAAGAGTTGATAGACAGGTAGTATCAGGCTGTCTTGACTGCTAGGAAATTTGCCATAAACACTGTTTCAAAGGATGTGGTTGATTGGGAAACAATCAGCTCCTTTGATTTTATGATCTTGTCTTGAATATTTAGTTTTACAGCTTTCCTCTTGATGGTCCTTGTTTATCTTGGTATATGTTATCATTTTTATTGCAGAGACAGTGGGTTCCAGGCATTGTCATTTCAGGACACTTTAGTGGTGTCCAAGACCTAATATGGGATCCAGAGGGAGAATTCATTATCACCACTAGTACTGATCAAACAACTCGCCTTTTTGCTCCATGGAAGAGACGAGGCTATCAGGTAAGATGCTTTCCTGCTTAACTCAAGACCTTCTTTCCATTTGAAATCTCATATGGAGCAGTCTCCTCAGCTCTTGAAAAGGACTGATTTTGAATCATTTTTATTTTATCTATTGTGTTTTAACTTCAGGAGACTTGGCATGAGATTGCAAGGCCTCAGATACATGGTTATGACCTGAAATGTTTAGCGATGATTGATCGGTTTCAGTTTGTGTCTGGAGCAGATGAAAAAGTTCTTCGTGTTTTTTCTGCTCCTCGGAATTTTGTGGAAAATTTTTGTACCATTTCAGGGCAGTCACTGAATTATATGCTTTGCGATGTGAGTATTCCTCTAAATTTTTTATTTCGATCTTTTTCTTTCAAATTTAAAAAAGTTTGCTTCAGGCTGTAGATGTAGCATACAGGTAGGAAAGAAGTCATATCACATGTGTCTGGTTTGATAGACTTACATGAATTGTCGCATGTAATGATGTAAATATTAAACACAGGCTAGAGAGATGGCTCAGCAGTTAAGAGCATTTGCTGTTCTTGCAGAGGACCTGAGTTTGGTTTTCAGCACCCACAATAGCTTAAGCATATTCCTGGCTTACTCATATCTTAAATTAACCCATTTCTATTAACCTGTGTATCTTCACATGGCTGTGGCTTACGGGGTTAAGTTCCATCCAGTGTTTGTCTCCGGCAGGGGCTACATGGCTTCTCACTGACTCCGCCTTTTTTCTCCCAACATTCAGTTTAGTTTTCCCTCCTAGCTCTATTCTGCTAAGCCACTGGCCAAAACAGATTTATTCATTAACCAATAAAAGCAACACATAGACAGAAGGACTTCCCACACCATCTAGCCTTAATGAAAATGTTTTGATAGGACTTCATTTATATTACAAGTACATTTTTATTTTTGTTTATTTATACCTGCTTTTTGCATAAGATTTGGGCTACTTTCAAATATATGTGAATTTTGTTCTAGAATACAGATTGTATTTCTTAGCATGTATATGGCCCATGGTTCTAGCATTGAAGAAAACAAATAGCATGGATTATAAGATGATAAAGTAGGTGATGTATGCCTTTAATCTCAGCACTTGGAAGTCAGAGGCTGGCAGTGTGTATGAGTTCAAGGCTAGCCTGGTCTTTATAGTGAGTTCTAGATCAGCCAAGGCTGCATAACTGTCTTAAAAATTCAAATAAATAGTGAGTAATAAATAATAAAGTACTGGAAATGAAGTGGGAAGACAGTTGACTATAGAGAATGGTTCTCTTGCACATAGTGTCTGTGTATACTTTATTACTAGGAGTTGGGTCACAGGTAAAAGGTAGAAGAGAAGGAGAACCAGCAAGCAAGGGAAGGCCAGAGCTGTTGGGGCTCAAGTCAAGAGGGAATGAGAGTTGAAGGCAAGTGTGCAAGGCTTTAGGTGGCAGGTACAGTTCATATTGTGCTGTTGAAAGAATGCGATGAAAAGCATTTTGTAACCAAGAGTATTGTGTGGGAGCCCAGAGATTAAGAGGGGGAAGCCAGGAGCAGTGTGGGAAGGGCAGGAGAGAGCAGAGTGGTGGGAAATGAAGTTCAGCTTTATTTGGCAGCACCTCATGCCTCAGCTTTCTCAGTCGCTGAAGGCAGTTGCTTCTCTTCTGCTTGCTCCTGCTATTGCTGAGCAGTTGGAACAAGATCCAGAGGGAGCTCAGACTAGAGCAGGTCCAGGATCTGACCAGCTCTAGGAAAGGAACGAAGTGGGGTTTTCTGGGATTCCAGGAAAAGTTTAGCTCCAGACACATTTGATCCTGTGTGCTAGAGCACAGGTGCCCTGTGGCTTCCAGTGGTTCTCACTGATTTTGACTGCTTGGTATTTGATATTGACTGTTGTTGGGTAAGCATCAGGCTTGCTTCTCACTGCCCTTCTCTACAGTGTAGAGTATCATGCAGCACCTCACTCCCAGGTAGCCATTCTCAGACATTTGCTATTTTAAATTCCTATCATTCATGAGTCTAGTTCCAGCCTGTGTGTTAAAGTTGAATTGGTAAGCACTCAGCATATGGTTGAATACCATTTTTGATAGTTAGAGAATGGCTCACATGTGAGTGCAGGATCTAGGCAGAGTATTGTTTCTTCAGATCATACTTCACGAAGTTATAAAGTAGCTTTAAGTTATGTACATATGTCTAATAAAAATGACATGACCTTGCTTTTTTGAGCAACATCCTTGTTTCAGGGACATCCCTTGAGGCCTTCTTGGTGGGTGGAGTTTGACCTTGCATTTCAGCCAGGTGGCTGGGTGGCTTACCTGGTAGAGGTGGGATGGTGGGTAGAGCCTGTCTGTTGGAGAGGGGTTGTTGGAAGTGGCACCTGCCAGTTCAGGAGTTGGAAAGATGGCAGACAGCCACACAAATCAGGCTCGAAACATTCTCCGCATTTATGAACATCACTTTTTTTGTGGTACTTGAGGTATCAGTAACTTTTGGTGTCTGTAATGTACATATTGTGCTTTTCATTCTAGGAAAACAATGAACTTCCAGAAGGAGCCACTGTTCCTGCTTTGGGGCTGTCAAACAAAGCTGTCTTTGAGGGTAAGGATTTAGTCTCGAAAATTATTGAATTTACTTAAGATTTAGTTACAGATTTCCATGCACCCATTGCTTCTTTAGGCCTGTTCTAACATTTTGTAGTAACTGCTCTGTTCACATGTGGCCCACTGGCACAGGTGCAGTTTTCACCAGGACTTCACAGAGCACTCCAAGATTGTAAGCAATTTGAAGGGTCAGTTATATATGCCAGAAAACTTGGAAATACCTAGGTAAAAGCAAATGGACAGAATCCTTATGGAATTCATTCCTGCTTTAAGAGCTAGTTAGGAAAATACTGAAGTAGAAAAGCCTTTGCAGTCTCATGGACAGAGCTCTGAAATACACTATTTGGAAGGGCGGCTCCTCTCTGATATGTGGCTTTGAGACATTGTCGTGACAACTCCATTCATGATGTCCGTGTTTCTCTAAACTAGGAGACTTGGTCACTCAGAATTCTGATGAGGAGGAGCTCTTAACTAGCCCTGCCTTTGGGTATCCTGAAGTGATTTTTCAGCCTGCTATCCTTTCTGGTAAGACATGACGAGCAGACAAGCTACGCACAGTCTGTACTCTGTCGCTGTGTGCCTATTTTATTTTCTTGTGCTTTTATTTTCTATTTGGCTAAAATTGGAAAAAGACAATTGTATTAAAAATTTATTGTAGAATTAAAATTGTATTGCAGAGCCTCCCACTGAGGATCACCTTCTGCAGAACACCTTGTGGCCTGAAGTTCAGAAACTGTAAGTGAAGCTGTGGTTTTAGAGTCATAGCTTGAGGGTCCCTTTAGGACTTGACTTTCTCTTCCCCTTCCTCCTACCTACATTTACCTCCTTCCCAATAGAGTTTCATGGGGTGAGAATCAAATCTCACATGGATTTGTTTTTCTTCTTTATGTTGGTTTTTATTATGTTTATTAGTTGGTTGGTGTTAATTTCCCAGGTAGAGAAGTGTAATATATTATGTGCTTTTGTTTGTTATTCAACCAGTTGGTTTTTTCTTTGTTGGTTCCCATCAGCATCTTTTCATGGTTGTTTGTTGGACTGGCGGACATTAGACATGAAAACCTATGTGTTAATCTGATCATTTTGATGAGTTACATTACCTTTGGAAGCTAAGGTTTTTCTTTGGTTTCTTACTTTTCCCCTAAATAGTTGCCTAGGTAAAACGTGATGTTCTTTAAGTAGTTGTGTGTTAGGTCAAGGGAATGGTCCTTTTCACTTTGAAATTTTTTGCAATGTAAGAATAAATACATTGCTAATTCAGAAGGCATGTTTTCTCCTTAAATTACAGGTATGGACACGGCTTTGAGATAGTTTGTGTTACTTGTAACAATTCTAAGACTCTGCTTGCCTCTGCTTGTAAGGTAGGACATTTATGGTGTCTGTGTATGTTTTACTCGGTCATGGGTATTTGGGGTCATTAACTTTTGGTAAATATGGCAGATATAGGCAATAGTCCACATGAAATGAGCCTTCCAGGTTACATTGCCTGAACCTTTTTTCTTATGTTCTCTTTTCCTCTTCTCTCTTTAAAAACATGTGATTAAATAGATTTTAAATCTATTTTAGCTACTCATTTATTCTTAGAGTTGATCCTTGAACAGTTTGGGTCTTGGGGTGCTGATCCCTATGCTCACACTAAAAAAAATGCATATGACCTGACCAGTGATTAACCACTGAAGAAAATGTCCTCTGCAGCCAGTTAAGCAGGCCAGGTCTTTTCCTCACAGGAGTATGCAGTGACTGCAACAGCATGCTCCTTGTGTTGTCATAAGGAACTTTGGAGACAGTTCTCTAGTATCTGTTTGCATGTTTCAGATCTCATGCTGTCCTCAGTCTGGGCTCCTGCAGTGTATGAAGGGTGCCTTGGAGAACCTCCAGAACAGTGGTCAGGGCTCATATTGGCCAGGGCATCACGTCTACACCAAGCTGTAGAATAAAGAACATGTGATTGAGGCCCTGTGCAGGGCCAGTTCAGGTTCCAAAGAACTGAGGCTTCCCCAAGTTTAGTGCAGATGATCTTTGTAATCATTACAGCTTGAATGGAAAGGCATCCTGGCAGCCGGGAGCAAAGGAATACCACACAGTCATACGACACAGCAAATGTCACACAGAGATTTATTGGGAAAAAACAGGAGGGTGGCTGCCTCAATTTGGGTGAGAAACAGCAGCAAACTGAACAGGATACAGAACTTATACAGAGTTTCTTGGGAAGGGGTGGAACTTTTCAGGGTGGAGATTGGTGGGGTTTCATGTTCTGTAGAATGGGGGCAGGGTCCATCAGTAAGATAGAAGCTAGCTTACAGTTTGGTCAGTCAGGCCATTTTCATACTAGCAAGGAGCTTGGCGGCATATAGACAGACTTGCTGTTGGTGGAGAATCTTGGAGTTCTGCATCCGGATCCATAAGTAGTAGTAAAAGAAGACACTGGGACTGGCATGGGTCCCTGAAACCTCAAAGCTCAGCCCAGTAATACTGTTCCCCTGACAAGGAAGCTCAGCCCAGTAATACTGTTCCCCTGACAAGGCCTCGCCTCCTAATTTCTTTCAGATAGTGCCATTTCCTGGTGACCCATTCAAATTTGTGAGCCTATGGGGGTCATTCTCATTCAAACCAGCACACTATGTGTGAATTCTTTAATGGGTGCTAAGTAAGGCTGTTTAAGTTATACAGTTATCCCTTAGGATCTTTTCAGTAGCACAGGATCACCAGTGATACTGTTTTTTCTATTGTTGTGATAAAAACCATGACCCAAGGCTATTCTAGAAGGAAGGGTTTATGTAAGCTTACAGTTCCAGAGGGTAAGAGTCCATCACTATCATAGTGGATAAGTGTGTCAGCAGGTAGGCATGGTGGTCAAACAGCTAAGACCTGAGAGTTCACATATCAGACCATGAGTTGGAAGCAGAGAAATGGGGAGAGCCTTTTGAAACCTCAGAACTTTCCTTGCCTCCCTAGTCACTGAAGACCAAGTAGTCAAATGTCCAGACTATAAGGGGCATCTCATTCAAACCACCATGCCATCTTTTTATTCTTTCTACTGGCAATACCTTTCCTTCCCCAATCCCTTTGTGTCTGTGTCTGTGTGTAACTTCTCGAAGTACAACAAAGTGCACCTAGATTTGTCTGCATCTTTCTTCTGTCTCACAGCACTGTGGCCAGTCCTCATAACCTAGAAACTAGATTTCCAAAATAAGGCATTCATTCCACAGATTTTAATATCTTGTATTTTTATTCAGTTAAAAATACTTTTGCAGGGGCTGGAGAAATGGCTCAGTGGTTAAGAGCACTGACTGCTCTTCCAGAGGACCCGGGTTCAATTCCCAGCACCCACATGGCAGCTCACAACTGTCTGAAGATCCGGTTGCAGGGGATCTGACACCTCACACCAATGCACATAAAATAAAGTTAAATAAAACCATAAAAAATATTTAAAAAAAAATACTTTTGCAGGGGCTGGAGAGATGGCTCAGATGTTAAGAGCACTGACTGCTCTTCCAGAGGTCCTGAGTTCAATTCCCAGCAACCACATGGTGGCTCACAGCCATCTGTAATGAGATCTGGTGCCCTCTTCTGGCCAGCAAGCATACAGACAGACAGAACACTGTATATATAATAAATAAATAAATAAATAATAAATAAATAAATAAATCTTTAAAAAAAAATACTTTTGCAGTGGCAAAAAAAATACAGGCAGAGGCAGGCGGATCTCTGAGTTCAAGGCCAACCTGGTCTACAGAGCGAATTCCAGGACAGCCAGGTCTATACAGAGTGACACTGTCTCAAAAAAATTAAAAAAAAAAAAAAAACCCAAACCAAGAAATTTTGCAGCCGGGCGATGGTGGCGCATGCCTTTAATCCCAGCACTCGGGAGGCAGAGGCAGGCAGATCTCTGTGAGTTCGAGACCAGCCTGGTCTACAAGAGCTAGTTCCAGGACAGGCTCCAAAGCCGCAGAGAAACCCTGTCTCGAAAAACCAAAAAAGAAAAAAAAAAAGAAAGAAATTTTGCAACCTTTGACCTCTTGGCTATTTTTAAATGTATTCTAAAGTTTCCATAAACAAAGTATTTTCTAGGTATTTTTTCTGATCTGGGTTGAAAAGAGTGGTCTGTTGATAGCATCTTGGTGACTCTTAGTCACTGGCTAATTGAGGACGGCATTGTGATCGTCATGCTCTCAGCTTTAAGAATTTGTAGGATTTGAGGTCTCTGACCATACTTAGGGTATTTGCCTTTTTCTTTCAGTTTATACTTTGGGTTTTGAAGCTCCATTGATTGATTTGTTTGTAAATAGTTAACAGTGACTTCCTCTTCGTTTGTCTTACTTTTTATTGTGGGGTGACCCTCTTTCCAGTAAACTGACTCCTTGTTCACCAGACTGCGGAGAGACTTCTAAATTGTTAACCACGCACGTAGTACACACGTGTCCTGTTGTTATTAAAAGTTCTAACATTCTCATTACGCAGGGTCCTTGGAGGCTTTTGTGGAGACACATAGATAATACATTAAAATAGAGCCACAGAAACACCATACTATTTTTGATGTGTTGTTTTAGTTTGTTTCGGCTTCCATGTTGTTACTGTCTAATCTCTGTCCTGCAGGCAGCTCAGAAGGAACATGCAGTTATCATTCTTTGGAGCACAGCGTCTTGGAAACAAGTGCAGAGTCTTGCTTACCACACGCTGACTGTCACGCAAATGGCCTTCTCACCTGATGACAAGTTCTTACTGGCTGTTTCCAGAGATCGAACCTGGTCATTGTGGAAGAGGCAGGATGTGGCTTCACCTGAATTCGGTAAAACAGCCTGTGTGGCAAGGGTATCACTAAGACTGTCACGTCCATTTTGTCCACATTTAGCAGCTGTGAGATCAACAGAAAGGTAACAGGGCGGAGACAGTCTCCTAACTGGGAGGGCTCAATGCTCTTGGACGACTGGGGAGCACTCGGCTTTCCTTGTCAGATTCTATTTAAGCCTTTTTTTCCCTTTTAAGATTTATTTCTTTATAATTTATTTGTGTGTATGTGTGAGGTGGGGGGCAGACAGACCATTCCTCATGATAATGTGAAAGTGATAGGCCCAAGGTACAGACTGTATTGCAGATTTTGAATCTAGATCTTCTGAGCATGTGATGTAGTGTGGACCCACAGCTGTCGTGATGAAAGCCACTACTCCACAGCCGCCTTGTGTGAGCTGTGATGTGCAATGGACTAATGTATTAGATGCATTTTTGACTTAACAGTATTTTCATTCATGATTGATTGTCAGGGTGCAAAGCCACTGTAAGTCCAGCGCATTTGTTTTTCTTTGACATCACTAGTGATTTCCTAACTTGCAGCACTTCATTTTAAAAGTTGAACTGCTGGACCACTGAGGTGGCTCAGCAGGTAAAGGCACCAAGCCTGAGGACCAAGTTCAGTCATTGGAATGAACATGTGGAAGAGAGAGCCGAGCACTACAAGCTGTTCTGACATGCACTCGTGTATGCTTGTACACACATGACTATACACACCCACTAAATAAATAACAAATGTTAAAAAGAAGCACAAAAAAATGTTCAAGTGCT